>NC_141688.1:246934585-248433761 GCF_964263255.1 Lissotriton vulgaris | reverse complement strand
TCCTAACTATAACTACCTACTGGTGACTGCCAGTAGGTAATATATATATATATATATATTTTTTTTTTTTCCCACAAAGGCCCAACGCTATGGAGAGCACTCGATTTTCAAGCATAATAATTGCATCATGGTTCACCTTTCCTCAGGAAAATGTGCTTCTGCCATACGCATTTCAGAACCATTGCGCTCCTTGTACACAGGCTTTCACAGGACACACAGAGTGAAGGAGTCACCTATCTGAAAAAGTGAAGAAAAAAAAATACTGGCCACCATAAGATCAGAACGGGCAGTTTGGCGGTGAGGAGAATTGTTTTGTGTGGTTCGTCGTTCTACTATATGGGGTGAAAGAATCCACTCTCCAGCCTTTTGGGTATGCCTTTTAGTGCCTAACTAAGTTGCGTAGGCACCTCAATGTGGACGTCCTGGCGAGACCCTCCATGGGACCTACTGGAGGCAGAAACATGTTGATCCGGTTCTGAAAATGACATTTTTAGAAACTTGGCATTTCATTGTCTAAACATTTGGTGCCTGCAGCATGTTTCATAGGTAAGATGACTAGGTGTAGCTGGCAGTTGGTCTTTGTATATTGCTTGCAGATAGTGAGACAAAGGAGCATAGATGGACCATCCTTGACTTGATGAGGGGAAGGATTGTATCTAACAACACTTGCACTCACAAAGCCTCTGCCTTAGCACACTCACAAAGGGTTTGACAGTAGTTTATTGGAACCCAGACAAGCTGGTGCCCTAGCAGGGAGGCAGGAAATTCCAAACACCTCTGAAGGTGGAAACCTCCAGAACGTTCTCATACTTTAAAAAGCATCAGATATAAATAATGGACCCTCAGACCTAACTTTTCAGTACACTTCTGGACCTGTTGAAGACTCAGAAGGACTGCTGTGCTATTCTGTAAGAAGGACTGCTACTCTAGTACCCTGCTACCCTGCTGCCTTAGTGAAAGGACTGAACCTGCATCTTGAACCCAGGGCCACCAGAGTGACTCAAAAGACTATTTGGCTAGCCCCCTGATGAAAGCCTCAGGAACAGAAAAGGCTCCAAACACCTTCAACCCAGCACCCAGACTCTGTCTGCTGTGAGTTATACTCCCTGAGTGGTGCCACCCCAATCCTGCAACTTTGGAGATGGGCCTGAAGGTGATCCTCTAGCCGAGCTGCGGTCTTGTGTGCTGAGCCAATGGAGCGCGACACATCTTCTTGCAGCTCTGCGTCAGGACCACTCCAGTGGGAAACATCCCTGACACAGGACCTCACATTGCAGGGTGCAGTCTTTCACAATGGCTACCGTATCGCAAGCCGATATGTGCAAGAAAAGGAGGTATCCCCAACTAAAGTTCCTAAATCGGGATCACAGAAATTTAGGAACATGGATTACAAATGGACACAAATTGACAACAGGGAGTACTGACTTAGGATTGACAATACATATGAAAGCATATGGTTAAAAAGATGCTTTATTTAGTAATAATATTGTGGATCTAACTTTCTAACATTCATTGATTTAGATCCAACAATTAATCTTATGTTGTGCACTTTGTAATTATTATGCGTCACAATACATTTCAGTATAGATATACAATTCATAAATAGATCCAAAAGATACAAAAATACAAAAGGACTTAATATTAATCAAAAACATGGCTAGTAATAGATTATAGTTGCTACGCGCGTTTCGGCTATTAGCCTTCATCAGGAAGCCATGATGTATGTTCCAAATGTACCTATACAAAATATATGAAAGCTCCATATCAGTGTCAGTGTAAAGTCCCACTAACACATTTATATGTGCATTCAGTGCATTTGATCTATTATTTACAAAACATGTGTTTAAAAAGAGGGTAAAAAATGTTTTCCTATAGAAATATATACATAATTACATACACTAGAATAAACAGATCATGCATTTGATGGCAATTTTATAGGCATCACTCTTATCTCTAGTTCACAGTAGATAAAAGCTGGAGAAGGCCTCTTGTATATACTTTAGTATATTTTTATATGTGTATGTACTTTGTGGGCTCTGGAGATCAGCCCTAGGACTTGTCTGCTTCCACTTAGGGACTTTTTCTGTTCAACTGCCTCTATTTAACTGTCTTAATAGAAAATGACCAGTAGAGGTCAGTAAAATACGAGAATTGCTTTCTGCTTTTCAACTGGCTCTATTTAACTGTCTTGATAGAAAACGACCAATAGAGGTCAGTAAAATACCTGAATTGCTTTAGCATTCTCTAGATACCAGGCCATAGAAATTGTCTTCCACGAGCACCCATAGACAAAAATAGTTTTTCAAATCTTGTATTTTCAGTGATATGACCATCAGAGGCCCTGATTTTATACCAGCAACAGAACTTTGGGCTTTACCATTTCCTGCTGAAAGGCAATATTTCTCTCCATGTGTTCTCATACCTGGCGTGTCATGCAGTTTGGTGCTTGCTTTCCCTCCATATTAAAGTACAGTAGATGTTTCAGCACCCAGGCCAGTGTGATGCACAGCTAAATACATATAAGGTCCCAAAGGCGAGACCAATTGCATTGCAAATGCTTGTTGCGGGATGCTGTCACTTTAATCTTGTTTATAGTGTTTCATAAATACTTTAGACATTGTCTCCAAGTTAAGCCTCACTGCTCTGTGCCAAGCTGCCAGGGGCTGAGCACAGATTAATTAAGGGATGCGTTGTGTCTCACTTGACAAGGATTGTGGTTGCTATTTGACTAGGGCTCACACCACAGTAGATCAAAAACACAATGTCTCACAGCAGTCCAATGATACATTTAGCCCTTATTGTTTCTAAAAGTAGAATATGTAGATGAATTGGAAGACAAGAGTAAAGCATTTCATGGAAGACTTGTTTGCAGTGTTTCACAATTAGTAAGTGATATTCTTGGTGCTGTAACTCTGAAGGTGAAAGTTTGAATGTGTGAAAATTAAAAAGTTGTCCTTTTAGATCACAGGCTGGCAGCTGATACCACTGGTGTATTAGGTACTAATAATACAGAATTTATAGCAATGAGAGTCATAGTTATTCAAAATAGAACAGCTTTAGATATTTTGCTTGCAAAGGATGATGGAGTTCACAACATGATTTTCCATTTGTACTGCACATATATGCCAGATAAGAGCTGATACATCAACTGGTATACAAGTCTACAGAAAAACGTGAAGGAGTTGGAAGAGATAGGTGATTGGGAAGCAAATGGGAAAGCAATTTCTACTGTAGGCAAATGGCTTAGTGGATTAGGAGGTGGACTTTAGGGCCTTTAGGGAACCCTATTTTGATTATTTGGAGTTTGTGAAATTATTTCCTCTTGATGATAAAAGATTTCAAGTTCATAAAAAAAGAGAAAAATACAGAACCGAATGGTGGAGAGATGGCAAGGGATTGAAATGAAAATAGGAATAAATAGAGTTGGAAGAAAGACGGTGTGTGTCTACGATGAGTTCAAGGAGTTAGACAAATCTAGACATAAGCAGCAGTGCTCCACCAACAGTTTCTGAATTGCCATGAAGAAAAATAGTGAATGTGTTATAGGATTGCCCTACGAGCCATGGAAATTGGTGATCAAAGTCATCATTATTTATTTGAGCTTAATACTATGTTAACTTGAACAATGCTTAACTGTTACTTATATGTACGCATAAGTAATTTTTTGTTTACATATTGTGAAACAAGGGATTTAAATGTTTTTGATTTAGATATATTTGTCATATATGCATCTCAACATTGATTTTAGTGGGTCCCGACTCCATTTTGTATAATGTATTTTGTTACATTTTTTAATTAGTGTACATTGCTTATTTTGTGTTTCAGGCACCAGAGTTATTGTGTTCTCATTAAATAACTATTTTAGCTTGTTCTGTAAAGGCCATGCTTGTTGCAATTAATTGGTTGGACAATGATTAACGGCATCTGATACTCCTTTGTGAGATGACATGAAGGCTGCAATGATGCAAGAGTCTGGCATTGTATTATCTGTCAGAAGGTGGCTGACACCAAGTACTTTTGGAATGCTGATTTTCATTGGTTCTTATTATAGTGGAAACTGTGGAAGATGTATCTTCTCTTGAATTCAATGATTTAGTTGTATACTTTGGCTTTAGCTAGACAGACGTACACCTGACCCTCTTTTCAGGTGGACATCTCTTTCCTTCTCTTGAGACCCACATGCTCCTAATATTTCTGCTCATAAATGCACTTTGTAGAGTAAGGGTACCTTCCCTTTTCTTACTTAGAACCTTCATTTGGTTATACTTTGGATGCTAGTTATGCTGACCCCATCCGCTTCAAAACTTTCTAGCTCAACCACAACCTTAGGCTAAGCATTACGGAGTTTTGCTTCAAGGTAAACAGAATTTTATCTGACTTTGCATATGCTGTCCTTAATAACATGCACTAGCATTTTCTGAATTGAATTGGCTAGATCATATTCATACATGTTGTATTTAGGTGACCAATGATTTTTGCAACACTGATGACATTTTAGATTGTAACTTTACTACAATGCTAATACACCTAATAAACCCTCGTACTTGTCACAATTTCCTCTTTGTAGTTTCGGTGGGAACAATCTGCTACACTATCACTTGAGATGTTACCGAATTCAGATTTTAGCCTCAGTTTGAGATAAAGGTCCATGAGAGTGGTCATAGCTGAGTTAAGAATTTGAATCAAGTTATTATGGTGCAAACACCATCCTTATCTCTCGCACTTTTACCCTACACGCCTCACTTTTGCTTCAGTCAGACTTTTGGGGCCTCATTTATGAGGCCGTGAGTCACTTTTACCCTGCCGGTGCGTCATTTTTTGTGACGCACCAGCAGCGTAAAAAACGTGCCTTGTTGCACCATATTTACAAAGTGACGCATCTAGGTAGATGCGTCACATTGTAAACCCCTGCCCTACATTATACCTACGCCAGGTATAATATATGCAGGGGGGGGCGTTCTGACGCAAGAAAGGGTCATAGAGTGACGCAGTGAAATCTATAAGATTTCACTTCGCCACTTCTAGGACACAAATGCGTCAATTTCTTACGCCTGCCTCACAGCAGGCGTAAGACTGACGCAAGCCCTTTCACATGGGGTTTGACCCATGTGAAAGGACACATTGCTGGAGTTGCTTCACTTTTGTGACACACTCCAGCAATGTGTTATTTTTGTGACATACAGATACGTCAGAAATACTGACTTATCTGTAACTCCTTGCGCCATGATGCGTCACACTGTAAATATGACGCATCATTGGTGTCACAAGGAGGGCGCAGTGAAAAGTGACGCATCGCTGTTTTCACGCAGCGATGCATCACTTTTCATAAATGAGGCCTTTGGTTTCTACCCCAGATCGATGATTGCCGATAGGCAACCCGTAGAGGTATACATAAATACCCGAACGAATCCTCATCCGTGGCCTGCGCAGTTAAGAGAGGATGGGACGGGTTGGGGAGGGAAAATCCAAAGATGACCACGAGGGAAAATTTAATAAATAGTTAATTTTCCTTCGCTGTCGTCTGTTGCAATCCCCCCCCCACCTGGCGCCACAACCCGTGGCTGCAAAACCTCCCTACAAACTTCCAGCAGCCTTCTTCTTTTGGGATGAAAGGACAGTGACAGTGATTAGCTCATACATTTGTATTCTTCACGCTCTGGCCAGGGTCTTTTTCTCTTAATTTTCTCTAAAAATCTCTTTGGCTTAGAGACAGAGATACAAATTTACGATGAATCTGCAGGACGTGAGGTGCTTTCATATATTTGTAATGCAGATCAGATGACAAAACCAGCTGGTTAAGGATGAATCCATCACTTTAAAGAAGGCATCATTCGCCTGTTTATCTTTTTTCAGATTTAAACACCGCTTAATGTTCACCAAACATGTGTTCAAATTGAAAAACTTGCTTCTATAAATAAAGCAGAAATGGAAAGTATTCCACGCTCTCTGTAGTTGTGCAGCTGGTATTTCTGCATAAAACGTTACTGCAAAGTTCCTGCCCAGAGGTAATGTCTTTATAACCACTCTTGTGACCTTTTCTAATGATTGATTAACTTGTTTGTAACTCAGTTCTTCTGTTTATTATATATCTACACTAAATAACATGGGTTTGATTTAATCTCTAACTAGACCATTTGCAAAGCCCTCGGACGCCTCAACACATTATATATAAAGCGCTATTAAACTGCTAAATCACTAAATAAAAAAATATACTCACTGGATACCTTCATAGAACAGTTAGTTAATACTTCAACGATGTGCCTGAGCAAAGAATTGCCACAAATACAGCTAATGGGCATAATGATATGTCTGCATGGATCTGTAGATAATACCAAGGTCACAGGTTTGCAGCCCTGCAGTTTCTGCCTGGCGTTCATTGTTTGGAGGTCGATAAATCAAGAAGGATAGCTCAGTGAGTTTCTGCTCGACGCTCAGCATTTGGGGGCATATTATCAAGCCGGGCGAAATGAAATTGTCACTGCTTTTTAACAAGCTGCCGCTAACATCAATTAGCGACAGCTTTTTGGTGATAGCGAGTGCTTTGTATGTCAGCGTTATTTATCGCTAATGACATGCAAAGTGGGCGTACCCAACCTGTTAGCGACTGAAAGCAGTCTCTAACATCGCTATCGCCTATTACCAATGCAGGCGCAGCGATTAAAATATTTGCGCTAAGCGCGAATATCGCCAAATCCTAGCGCCTGCTCAAACCACTTCTTAGCCTGTATATCCATTGGGAGGTGGATATTCAGGTTAAGTCCCTATTAGCGATAATGACGAATAACGCTAAATTTCCAGCGATATTCACGCATTTCGCTGCTGTCACCGGATATTTTATCTCTTTGGAGATAAACGTTTCTAATAGCACGTTATGTCTGCGATAAAATCCGGCGATGCGCGGTAATAAAAAAAATGTCGCTAAGCTTATTTAGCGATAAATATCGCTAGTTGTTGATAATATGCCCCGTAGTGAGGTCCAGGACACACTAGTGAACTTTAGCTCGGTCAACTCACCACCATCAAACTAGGTCATATTAACACCTGGTATATACCATGCTCAGAAACATCAGAAGTGGAGTATGAACCACTGAATAATAAGCAAGCCATTATTAGAACCGTAGGGCATATATCATTAAAGGTGCCATGAAACAAATCAAACTGTATAACAATCACTGTACGAAAGGAGGGAATGATTGGAAAGGGGCGACCACTCGGTCCCCCCGAACGTATGGCAGAGTACCACGATCCCCCCGGGAAGCCATTTTGGGCGGGAGGCGTGTCTCGGCTGGTATGCCCGAAGCGGCGTAGCTGGGGCGCGCTCTTTCCCGCCCTAGAGTGGGCTGGCCTAGACACTGACGCGGCTGGCCACGCCCTCGGGGCAGGCAGGGGCGGGTTTACGCCCGCCCTGAAGATGGATAAAAGGGACGCAGGACCGGAAGACATCCTCTTGTTCCTGTGCTCTGAAGCTGCACCTCCTCGCTGCACGTGAGCTCGAGACGGAACGAAGAGCCATTTTGAGCGTTGTAATCTTTCCTTTTGTCTTACAGATACTCTGTCGGAGAAATGCCCAAGAAAGGCGGAAAGAGAATGACGACCGAACAGATGGTTCGGGTCCTCATGAAGGAGATGACTGAGCTGAAGAAGCGGGTAGCGGAGAGAGACGGGGAAGGGGGGCCGGAGCGTCCGTCGGCTGGAGCAGCTCCGGGAGGAAGAGCCAAGAGGCCAAGGAGGGGACCAGCTGGGGGAGACGCCCCGGTTCCCTGTACCCCGCTCGAAGCGCCAACCCCAGTACCGGTGGAGGGGAATCCGATTCCTGTGGTAGTCACCCCGGTGTCCAAAGAGGATATGCCGCCCGAGCTGGCAGCACAACTTGCAGCGTGGTTGGGCGACAGTAGTGAGGGCGCCACGGCTGCCGAGGCCCAGGCGCTGATGAAGCAATTACGCGAGAAACGGGATGCAGCCAAGGCGTCCGCGCCGGTTGCAGTTGTTGACAAACCGCAAGGGATGATTGCGACCGCAGATGCAGCGTCCGGTGCAGGTAAGCGGCCATTGCCGATCGCGAGGGATGAGTCAGCACCCTCTCGTAGAGAAAGGTTGGGTCAACATGTGCCTTTGGCAGTTAAGGAGAAGATTTGGGCGGGGGAGTACGTGAACATCTTCTCGTTGCTTGTTGATCATTATGAGGTGGAGCATGTTAAGGGTCAGAAAGATCTTATGCATCCGAGTGTTTGGCGCGCAAAAATGGCTGCCTTTAAAGTAAATGAGACTATCGGCAATTGGGGCAATGCATGGGGTATTTTTACGTCAATCTTGGGGGAACGTAGGCCCGAGTTGCTTTCCGAGTTACCGATCTATCAGTCAAGAATCATGGGGTACTCGACATCGCACCAGGGTAACCATTGGTTCTGTTACGATAATCTTTTTAGAAAGGCAAAAGAGCATAATAAAAGCTTAACCTGGGATTGTTATGATTCTTTGACATGGGATAAAATGAAGGAGACAGGTATGTTGAAAATGCCATTGGTAGGAAGTAATGTTGGCGAATCCTCCCGCCATTATGGGGGGACGCCCTTTCGGTCAGGTACGAGTACCGACGATTACTCGAGACCTGCCGGAAATACAGGAAAAAGGGGGTTCTGCTTCAATTTCAACAAAGGTAAATGTACCAGGCCCCAGGGATCGTGTAAATTTAAACATGAATGTAGTGGGTGCGGGTCGTCCCATCCTGAGTCCACGTGCAGAGCCAAAACAGGTGATAACGGGGGGAGAAGAGGCGCCAAACAGGTCTAACGTAATCCGAGGGGCGCCTTTACCTACCCCGATTGATACCTTGGCGATGATTCCCTGGCTCAGTGAATACCCGGATCGTACTTCTGCTGGGGTGCTGCGGAACGGATTTTCGAATGGTTTCCGCATCCCGGTAGGGGACTTTCAGGGCGTGGAGAAGTGTTAAAATCAACTGTCCGTCCTGCAACATACGACCGTGGTTCAGGAAAAGATCCGGAAAGAGGTTACTCGAGGTCGGGTCGCCGGCCCATTTTGTGTACCCCCGGTACAGAATTTTGTTTGTTCTCCTTTAGGGGTGGTCCCCAAGAAGGACCCGGGTGAGTTTCGACTGATTCATAATTTGTCAGCTCCACGTGGTCTTTCTGTAAACGATGCAATAGACCCAGAAGTGTGTTCGGTGCGGTACGCATCCTTCGATGAGGCCGTAGCCATTCTGAATCGCCTGGGGCCCGGGGCGCTGATGGCGAAGTCAGATATCGAGTCAGCGTTCCGGTTGCTCCCGGTACACCCAGACGATCAGCGTCTCCTAGGTTTTATGTTTCAGGGTTATTATTACATGGATAAGTGCATGCCGATGGGGTGCTCTATATCTTGTGCTTATTTCGAGAAATTCAGTAGTTTTCTACAATGGGTCTTCACAAAGAAGACGGGTTTCCAACATGTAATGCATTACCTTGATGATTTTCTGTTCCTTGGGGCAGCTGGGGATCTCGAATGTGGCCGGGCCTTGGCCGAATTTTGTGTATTAATGAAGCAGTTTGGTGTGCCATTGGCACCAGGTAAGACGGTGGGTCCTGCGACTTGCCTCGAGTTTCTGGGGATCGAGTTAGACTCCAGAGAAGGTTGTTTTCGTTTGCCAACTGACAAAGTGTGGAAGTTCAGGGCAGCCCTGCAAGTGTGTCTAAATGGATCTAAAGTTACGCTGCATCAGTTACAGCAGTTGGTGGGACAGTTGAATTTTGCCCTGAGAGTTATACCGATGGCCCGCCCCTTTTCTCGTTCAATTGCCCAAGCTATGGTCGGCCTAAAGGAGGGCCATCATCGCACGAGACTATCGGCTGAAGTCCGCCAGGACGTGCGTATTTGGTTAGCATTTCTGGTGGACTTTAATGGTCGAGTCATCTGGAACAAACCAGCCGTATCCTCTGAAGAGCTGGGACTATGGACAGATTCTGCAGGTAGCATAGGTTTTGGTGCCATCTTCGGCACAAAATGGTCGGCACAAAGGTGGCCGACATGGTGGCATGACAATGGTCTGACAAGTAATATTGCTTTCCTGGAACTTTTTCCCATTTTGGTGGCCCTGAGAACCTGGCCAGAAGGGTTCAAAGATCACTCTGTGATATTTTGGTCTGACAATATGACCGTGGTCGAGTGCATCAATAGTCAGGCAGCACGATGTAAACTGATTTTAAGACTGCTCAAAGAAATTGTTTTACTGTGTATGCAACTGAATGTGCTGTTCAGAGCAAAACATGTCCCAGGGGTACTGAATCAGGCGGCTGATGCACTGTCTCGTTTTCATATGCAGGCTTTCTCGGGTTTCCTTCCCTCAGCGGACCCAGAGCCGGCACCCTTTCCCGAAGCTCTCTGGTCTCTCGGTGCCCCGAACTTCGTCACCTCGTGGGAGAGAGTCTAGCACCACGGACGAGGAAAGCCTATGAAGGGGCGTTTAGGTCCTATTTAGCCTTTTTGGGGACTGATAGAGAGAGCCTTTGGGGCCACGAGGAATGGGTAGTGTATTTTCTGATGTCCTTACGTCGGGCTGGGAAATCTGTGGCTACGGCCCAGAGGCATCGTGCTGCTATTTCCTTTGTTGCCAGGGCTCATAGTATCCAGGACCCGACAGCGTCTTTCGTTGTACAGAAAGCGCTGCGTGGGTGGCAACGCCTTGAGGGTCGCAGAGTAGATGAGAGGCGCCCGATAGGTTTGGATAGGTTGGCCCAGTTGTTGGCCACACTCCCTGCCACATGTTCATCTCAGTTTGAGGCGGTGTTGTTCCGAGCCGCTTTTACGCTGGCATTTCACGGGGCGATGCGAGTAAGCGAACTGGTGGCAAGGAACAAACAGGATGTGGCAGGGGGTTTGTGCCAAGAACACGTTCAGATCAGAGGAGAGGCAATGACGGTCTCTTTTGTCAGGTCCAAGACCGATCAAGACGGGATGGGTGACTGCATAATCATACGCAGGATTCCCGGGTCCTCCATATGCCCGGTGAAGTGTTTAGAAGATTACCTAGCACGAAGGGTGGCATTAAGGGGGGGGACCTTGTTGAGACACGCGGACGCCACCCCACTGACGAAGTTTCAGTTTCAGCGGGTGCTTGCGATGTCAATTGCCGCTGCGGGCTTGAACCCGGGCGAGTTTGGGACCCATTCCTTTCGGATAGGGGCTGCTACGGAAGCTACAGCCAGGGGTCTTAACGTTGAACAAGTGAAACGTGTAGGGCGTTGGTCCTCCAATTGTTATAAGAGGTATGTGCGGTTGCACATGTTGTAAAGCTGTAATGATGTACTCACGCCTCTTGTTTTTGTTTGGTTTTCAGTTGTGCAAGCCTACGAGGCGGGGCGGACTATGCAGTCGACCCAACACCGGGCCAGCGGTCAGACATCACCGGCTGTGGAAAAGGAGGTGTGGGCCGTGGGCCACTCATACGTGAGGCGTGCCGCGGACGTATTCAAAGCAGGTGACATGATTCACGTAGCTGGGGAATACGGGTACAGGGTGTCCTTCTACGGAAGAGGCGGTCTCTGTATTGACCAGTTTCAAGCATATTTTGAGGATTTGTTAGGGCGGACGAGGTCACCGCCGTCTATAGTCATAGTGCATTTAGGGGGCAATGATTTGGTCACCACCGGTAGACGACTTCTCCTCGAGGCAATGCTTTCCACAGTAAGTTGGTTGGCGAGGAGAGTTCCGGGGTGCACAATTGCGTGGTCCCATATGATCCCACGAAAGGTGTGGCGGGGGGCTATTTCTATTCCTGCTTTGAATCAGTCTGTTAGAAAGCTTAATAACAAAGTGAGTAGGTTGTTCCGTTCCGGGACATTGCATTCTATTTCGCATGGCTGTATTAATGATGACAGTATGTATTCGGGGGATGGTGTGCATTTGTCTCGGGTGGGGAATGAGTTACTCATAGGAGACTTCTTAGCATGGTTAAACACGTTAAAGCATGACCTTTAGGTAGGAGCTTTGTGGGGGGTCCGGATAGCCGGTCAACTATCCGGACCTGTGGCGGTAAGGTCATGATCGGTGAGCAGTAATTGGAAGATCCCTATGAGTGGGCGTCACCCAACACGGATGGGAGCGCTCTGGAGAGGTGGCCTTTGGCCCCTCAACGGGGAGGCGGTTCTGTCTAAGGAGAGGCCGCCGGAAGGAAAGGAAAGGCGGTCAAGGCCCCTTCCTGTGTAGGAGGGGTTACAGCCCCCTCCTGGGGAATTTCCCGGGGCCAGTGACGTCTGCGACGGCAGATGTGGTAAGTTGTGTGGGGTTTGGGGGGAGGTCTACGCTACCTTCTAGATACTCACACGAGTCCTCGAACGACCTTTAAGTGGCGTCGAGTTTATTGGGGCCCCCGTCAAGTCAAGGGAAATTGGTAGTTGCACTTGGGGTACGCCTCAGTGCTGTCGCCCCTCCCAAGTGGGGGGGGTATTTCTGGTTAGGGATCTTGACACCGGTTACGACCTTGCCGTTGGCCCTTAAACGTTAGGATGTACAATTTCATTATTTCAAGAAAATGTTTTGTAGGTTGTTAGTTCGGCTAGGAGAACCTCTGTATTAGAGAATCTGTTAAGGTTAGCCAAACATCGCAATGTGGGTATGAAATTGTACATTAATATGAAACTGTTTAACGTTTAATTTTTTGTTTTAATAAATACGGCCGGGGAGGGTCACTCCCTCCCTCTTCCAAAAACTTCAAGAACTGTTTCCGGTTTCCCTCCTTTGGGGATTGTGTTGAGAGGGGGTGGCGGGTATCTCAGCCATATGGAAAGGGGCGACCACTCGGTCCCCTCGAACGTATGGCAGAGTACCACGATCCCCCCGGGAAGCCATTTTGGGCGGGAGGCGCGTCTCGGCTGGTATGCCCGAAGCGGCGTAGCCGGGGCGCGCTCTTTCCCGCCCTAGAGTGGGCTGGCCTAGACACTGACGCGGCTGGCCACGCCCTCGGGGCAGGCAGGGGCGGGTTTACGCCCGCCCTGAAGACGGATAAAAGGGACGCAGGACCGGAAGACATCCTCTTGTTCCTGTGCTCTGAAGCTGCACCTCCTCGCTGCACGTGAGCTCGAGACGGAACGAAGAGCCATTTTGACCCACCCACCAGCCCCTGAGGACAGCCAGTTGTTTTAAAATAAATCGATAATTGTATTTTCGTTTACAGGTTGTGGTATTATCATGTTGATATCGAGTGTGTAATAAAGTTGGTCGATTTTATGTATGTTTTGTGATTAAAGATATTCGGTTTTTTGTGTCCGTTTATAAGCATGCTTATTCTGGTCATAGTGGCCAATATATTGTTGGTTAGTTGGTCGATTTTATGTATGTTTTGTGATTAAAGATATTCGGTTGTAGTGTCCGTTTATAAGCATGCTTATTCTGGTCATAGTGGCCAATGTATTGTTGGTTTAGTTAGCATTGTCGTATTTATTTTGGTCGGGCGGTAAGGTCATGATCGGTGAGCAGTAATTGGAAGATCCCTATGAGTGGGCGTCACCCAACACGGATGGGAGCGCTCGGGAGAGGTGGCCTTTGGCCCCTCAACGGGGAGGCGGTTCTGTCTAAGGAGAGGCCGCCGGAAGGAAAGGAAAGGCGGTCAAGGCCCCTTCCTGTGTAGGAGGGGTTACAGCCCCCTCCTGGGGAATTTCCCGGGGCCAGTGACGTCTGCGACGGCAGATGTGGTAAGTTGTGTGGGGTTTGGGGGGAGGTCTACGCTACCTTCTAGATACTCACACGAGTCCTCGAACGACCTTTAAGTGGCGTCGAGTTTATTGGGGCCCCCGTCAAGTCAAGGGAAATTGGTAGTTGCACTTGGGGTACGCCTCAGTGCTGTCGCCCCTCCCAAGTGGGGGGGGTATTTCTGGTTAGGGATCTTGACACCGGTTACGACCTTGCCGTTGGCCCTTAAACGTTAGGATGTACAATTTCATTATTTCAAGAAAATGTTTTGTAGGTTGTTAGTTCGGCTAGGAGAACCTCTGTATTAGAGAATCTGTTAAGGTTAGCCAAACATCGCAATGTGGTTATGAAATTGTACATTAATATGAAACTGTTTAACGTTTAATTTTTTGTTTTAATAAATACGGCCGGGGAGGGTCACTCCCTCCCTCTTCCAAAAACTTCAAGAACTGTTTCCGGTTTCCCTCCTTTGGGGATTGTGTTGAGAGGGGGTGGCGGGTATCTCAGCCATATAATTCTGAGGCAGGCCCTGGGTAACGTGAAAGGAATAATCGTGCCATATTTCGTCAGTGGGCTGAACTACAGAATGAATCTGTTGCTTTTACCGTGCACGAGAGGGAGAGAAGTAGAGAAATATGCCTGCGCTTGCATCTGTATATAGGTGCACAGGCGCACGCACACATATTAATCTTGCAGACAGAACCCACAGATTGAACGAGAGAAAAACTGCAGATGCCAGATTAAAATGATGTTTTGCAAGTGAACAAGAGAAAATGGGAAGTAAAGAAAGATGAGAGAAGGAGAAATGAAAAATAGAAGGGTACTGAATAGGGGAAACAGAGGAAGATAGAAGGAAGATAAGTGGTGTTGATAGAAGGAGGCAGAGGGAGAGAATTCGAGAAAAGCAGGCGAGAAAGAAGGGACAAAGAAAGGAGACAGGTGGACAGGGACAGAGGGGGGAGAGGAGGGAAGAGATAGCCACAAGAAGAAAACATAACGCCAGGACCGCGAAAACCATAAATGAACAGACAGTACTTAACTGCAAATAGAAAAATACCATTGAAATGCAATAGGTCTCGCAGTTGTCTGTTTCAGAGCTATGGGTATTGTAAATGCCAAATATTTTTACTTATGCAATAGGTATGCCCTAGCCACCTTCATAAAATAAAGAACTCTGGGGCATATTATCAAGCCTGTGCGCTAAAATTATCGCCGCTTTATCGGCCGAAAACGGCCGATAAAGCGGCGATAATGGGCTTGATAATATGCTCTATGGAATTCCAATCGAAGCTCAGGTTAGATGTCTTCACATCTAACATGTGCTTCGATTGGAATTCCATAGAGCATATTATCAAGCCCATTATCGCCGCTTTATCGGCCGTTTTCGGCCGATAAAGCGGCGATAATTTTAGCGCACAGGCATGATAATATGCCCCTCTGTTGTGTGTGTTTTTGTGTAGTATTAACATAGTTATAAGAAAAAGAAATAACAAGGGAAATAACCTATTCGTAATAAAACACTAACCAATCCTGATTGCCACCGGTATAAGTAATTAAAATTACTTCCTGGCATAAGACACACTTATTGAATATGTTTTCGTTGTTTTTAATACTGGAATACTTGTATCCAATGAATATAGTGCCGATATGCCAATACATCATTTTCAAAGCACGCACATAGCACAAGTAGCAATAAATACAAAGTGGACAAAGGTAAAACAAAGGAGTACAACAGAGTATAACTACACGTTCAGGTGTGTAACGGCCCCATTTTGTTTGTATTGTTGTGCACAGAGAGCCTCACACAAACTTGTAGGCACAGAAACACGCATACACAAACGCATACACAGACATGCCCACATTCGGGATCACAGCCAGCTGAAGCCTGCACTTAACAAAACATGCACAGACATATGCAGCATTACCAGTGCATGCACATATACAAGCACATCCACACACACTTCTACACACGTGAGGGAATGAGGAAAACGTTAGTAACAGCGCCAAGAAACCCTTAAATGGTGAATGGTGCGCAATAATAATAATCAATTATAATAAGAATGTGCGATCTTGGCAGATGTCTCATCCTAGACATAGGCGCTCTTAGAACCCTCGCCGGTAGTATGCGTACTTTACATAAAGTAAGCATTAACGCACTTCTCCATCCATGCACCAGCACCTTATCATTCATTCCTTTTGCTACACTACACACCGTACCTGCAGCGCAAAGTCACATAAAAAGAACAACTCAGGCCCTCGCACACACATCCACACGCTTTTATCCAAGCACCCCCACGGGGTAGCACGCAGGCCAACAGCAAATGTACTTTGTTAGATTTTGGTGTCTCTAGTTGGCACAGGTAGGCACTTGTGACAAATAGGGACCCTCTCCTCTAGTCAGGATAAGGGACACTCCCAAAATAACCACTGCTCAGCCCCTTGGTAACTTGGCTTTACTTCAAAGGCGTTGTTAGTAAAGCAGTTGTGACCACATACAGTAACCCAATGACAACATTACAGATGGACACCACACAGGTTTTATATAAAAAATAAGTAGACTCTATATAGAGTTACCACAAGACCATAAACGACAAAAATACACAATACTTTTACTTTAAGATAGTAGATTTCAGCTTAGTTCAGTTCAGTTCTTAGATGCAACACTCTGGGCCCGATTCACAGAACTAACTTATGACAAAATCCTAAACTTACTACCATTTTGGTATTCACAGAGGGCACTTACTCATTTTGGTATTCACAGAAGACTCTTACTCATTTCAGTATTCACAGAAGTTAGGAGTCCTAACTTTGGGACTCTTAAATGCCTTCTGTGAATAACGAAAGTCTTAAAGTTAGGATTTTTCTCAATTTAGTAGTAGTAAAGTTTGGACTCCTAACTTTAGGACTCCTAAATGCCTTCTGTGCATACCGAAAGTCTTGAAATTAAGGGGGCAAATTATCAAGGGGGTTTATCCCCGCTTTTTTGGCTTTAAAAGCCAAGAAAGCGGAGATAAAATTATCTCCCTATTACCAAGCTGTCGCTAACACCTGTTAGCGACAGCTAGTAGGAGATAACGAACATCTTGGTCCCCACTTTGCATGTCAGTGATATTTATCACTAATGACATGCAAAGTGGGCGTGCCAAGATGTTAGCGACTGGAAACAGTTGCTTACATCGCTATCTCCTATTACCAACTTATGGAGATATTCGTGCTAAGCGCGAATATCTCCAAAAGCGAACACCTGCCCTGAGCAGTTCTTAGCCATGTTATCCAATGGGAGGTGGATAACATGGCTAAGAGCATTAGCTCGGTAATGCATGAATATCGCGGACTTTTCATCGATATTCATGCATAGCGGCCGATTTTTATCGCATTTGCAATAATCCTTGGTAATACCAAGGTTTATCTGCGATAAAATTTGCCGCAGCTCAGCGGTAAATTTTTGCCTCTAACCAAGCAATAGCGATAATTATCGCTATTGCTTGGTAATATGCCCCAAGGTTTTTCTCAGTTTAGTGGTAGTAAAGTCGGGACTCCTAACTTTTGGACTCCTAAATGCCTTCTGTGGATACCGAAATTCTTAAGATTAGGTTTTTTCTAAATTTAGTAGTAGTAAAGTAAGGACTCCTAACTTTCGGACTCCCAAATTCCTTCTGTGGATACCGAAAGTCTTAAAAGTAGGATTTTTCTCAACTTTACTACTACTAAACTGTGAAAAATCCTAATTTTAAGACTTTCTGTATTCACAGAAGACATTTAGGAGTCCTAAAGTTAGGAATCCTAACTTCTGTGAATACTGAAATGAGTAAGTTTCTTCTGTGAATGCGAAAATGGTAGTAAGTTTAGGATTTTGTCTTAAGTTAGCTCTGTGAATCGGGCTCTCTGTCTCAATGTACCTTTGGTTGCGTTGCACTTCCACAACTAACACTGTCACAGAGATGGGATACAAAGGCGTGAATATCTTGCAGATGCGGCACACTTCGGGGGGATGTGAGAAGTTCTGGGTTCGATGCGTGTACTGCAGCGGCGACACCCTTCCACTATGGCAGCAACAGCTCCAGCGGCGACGCGCTTCTCCCATGATGCGTGCAGCTGCCGCTCGATGTGACAACTACAGAGGCGACATACAAGATGCGATGGCAGCAGCTCCTACGGCGGTGCGCTTCTCGGGGATGCGAGGTGCTCTTGGTCGACGCGGTGCATTGTGACAGTTCCAGCGGCACCTACTTCAGAGTTGCGATGGCAGGCACCGCAACGGCGATACGCTCCGACCTCAATGCGAGCTTCTTCTCCTGATGCGGTGAAGTGCGACAACTACAGCGGTGAACCCCTCCTTCAGAGTTGCGACGGCAGGAGCAGCGACATGCTTCCTCTTCGTAGCAGCATGCTTCTCTCTGATGCCGTGCAGTGCGACAGTACCAGCAGCTACACCCTCCTTCGGAGTTGTGACGGCAGGCCCAGCGACGGCAACATACTTCTTCTCGTTGAGTCGGGCCTCCAGCTCCTTCCACACGTAGTACCTCAGAAGGCCCAAAACAGCATCAGGCACGTCCAAAAGAACTCTGGGGAGCTGGGGGGTGAAGTCTGTCGTCCCTGAGACTTCAGCAGGAGGCAAGCTCTTTTCCAAGCCCTCGGAGATCCTTCACAAGTTGAAAGCAAAATACACAGGAGTTCTTTTCTCCTTCCTTTGGCAGTAAGGTAATCACTGCAGGCCAATCCCCAAAGCAGCACTTCAGCTTGGGAATAGTCTATCCTCAGTTTCTTCAGGTTCCTCTCCTCAGTAAAGGTTTCTTCTTGTAGTCCAAAAGTGATCTAATTTCATGGGATCAGAGTCTCAATATTTATACCCCAAAATCCTTTGTTCTCTGAGGGGAGAGGGGCCTTTGCCCTGTCTAAACCAGTTCTGAAGAACTCTGTTTACCAGACTTCTCCTTTCCTTTCATAGTGCAGGGCAGGCACATCAGACGCCCCACAGGAGGTGGAGCCAGCATTGTGGAAGGAAAGTACAGTCCTGGAGCACTTTGTTTACAGGACTCCTTCTCTTCTTTCAGTGTGCAGGGCAGAGACATCAGTTGCTCCCCAGGGGGTGGAGACAGCATTGTGGAAGGCAGGCATAGCCCTATTCAAGGTTCAAGTGCAACTCCTCCCGCCCATCTATATGCAGATCTCTCTATTCACCACTGGATGACTCAGCCTGTCTCCTGGAATTCCCGAAGCCCTGTCACTCACAAAACCAGACATAGGAATACACAACCTAGCAGAGGCAGGTTTGAATGGTTAGACAAGCAAATACCTACTTTCTAAAAGTGGTATTTGCAAACACAGAATGTTAAAACAAACTTCACTAAAGATGTATTTTATTATTTAGAGTTCAGGCATACTAAACTCGAATTCCTACCATGCTCTCTGAAACAGTTATGATTATAAAATGTAATAACTCTAACAGCCCCATCTGGCCTATGGAGAACAGGTAGGCTTGAAATATTGAAAAACGAAAACGGCGTGACTGATATGAATAAAAGGGAATGGTTAGGGTCTGGCAAGTGGTTGCACTAGTTCAGTCAGCATGACAGTACCAGACTGCACGCAGGCTCTGCAATGGCAGACCTTAGACACATTTTACCAGGCTGATTCTGTGGGTGGCACAGACAGTGCTGCAAGCCCACCAGCAGCATTTGGATTTACAAGCCCTGGACACATGCAGTGCACTAGACTAGGGTCTGACAAGTAAACCAAATAGCCAAACATGGAACCACTGATTATTATATCAATTTGCAATAGGGAGCACTTGCACTGTGGCACTGGATAGCAGCGGCACAGTGCCCAAAGCATCTAATACTAGCGAAAATATATGAGGCAACAGTAAAAATGGAAGGGACACCCACGCCAATGGTGCCAGGTCTAACACGTGTCCCCTCCAGCTCCTGGGAGTTCTCTTCACTAAGGTGGAAAAATCTGGACAGACCATCAGCATTGGGGTGTTCTGTACCAGGGCAGTGTTCCACCGTAAAGTCCATACCCTGTAGGGAAATAGACCACCTCAACAGCATTGGATTCTCACCCCTCATTTGCATCAACCATCTGAGGGACCTGTCGCCTGTCTGAACCCGGAAGTGAGTCCCAAACAGGAATGGTCTCAGCTTCTTCAGTGCGCAGACCATAGCAAATGCCTCATGCTCTATAGCACTCTACCTCTGTTCCCAGGGAAGTAACCTGCTACTGATAAAAGCTACCGGTTTATCTAGGTCCTTCTCATTCATCTGTGACATAACAGCCCCCACACCATGCCCTGAAGTGTCTGTTTGGACAATGAACTCTCTTGAGAAGTTGGGTGCCAGGAGCATGGGTGCCATGCACATGCCAGCTTTCAGGCCCTCAAAAGCTTTCTGACAGGTGTCAGTTCAGAACTACTTCTTGGGCTGCTTCCCAGAAGTCAGCTCTGTCAAGGGTACAACAATGTTGCCATACCCCTTGACAAACCTCCTTTAATGCCCTGTGAGACCTAAAAAGGCTCTCACCTCTGTCTGGGTTTTGGGTGGCTCCCAAGCCAGTAAGGTTTCAATCTTGGGTTGTAGGGGCGCCAACTGGCCGCTCCCAACTTGGTGTCCTAAGTACACCACAGAGCCCTGCCCGATCTGGCACTTACTCGCCTTGAACGTGAGGTCTGCCTTCCGCAGCGCCATCAACACTTCCCAGAGGTAGTGCAAATGTTCCTGCCAACTGGCACTGAACATTGCAATATCATCCAGGTAGGCGGCACTGAACTCATCCAGTCCAACAAACACCTGGTTGACCAACCTCTGAAAGGTGGCAGGGGCATTCTTCATCCCGAAGAGCATAACACGGAACTGAAAATGCCCATCTGGTGTTGAGAATGCTAACTGCTCCTTTGCCCCATCAGTCAAGACGATCTGCCAGTACCCAGACATTAAGTAAAAAGTGCTAAAGTACAGTGCAGTCCCTAGCCGATCATTGAGCTTATCAGCTCTGGGAATGGGGTGCGTGTCAGTCTTCGTGACTGAATTGAGCCCTCTGTAGTCCACACAGAACTGGAGTTCGGGTGTGGCACCCGGCGCTGCAGCCTTCGGGACCAAGACCACTGAGCTGGCCCAAGCACTGCTAGATGACTCAATCACCCCTCGCGCAAGCACCTTTGAGACCTCCTCTTTGATGCAAACCCTTACCCTGTCAGTTACCCTGTTAGACGTGTGCTTCACAGGTAAGCTGTCTCCTGCATCCACAGCATGGATGCACCAATTTGTGATGCCAGGAACCAGGGAGAACAGATCAGAAAACTGTCCCAGCAACTGGCGGCAGTCATTCTGTTGCTAATGGGTTAGGGTTGAAGAGAGGTTAACACCATCCACTGACCCATCTTGCTCTGAGGCTGACAGAGGTTAGGAAAAAGCTCAGTCTCCTCCTCCATTCCAGCATCTGTTGCCAAGAGCATGCCCACTTCAGGCCTCTAAAGTGGGGCTGAAATGCCTAGTCTGGTTCCTGAAGGCCAGCATGTAGCTACATACATCCTGGGGAGGTTTCCTGGGAGAATGCTCCCAGCCTTCTTTAACCAAACTCTGAGGTCTTCTGACTGGGTGTCCATAGAGTAGCTCAAAGGGACTGAACCCTAGAGATTTATGTGGCACCTCACGGTATGCAAACAACAGGCCCGGTAAGAGGACGTCCCACATTTACCTCATGGGTTCCTCAAGACCCATTATCATGCCCTTCAGGGTCCGGTCGTACCTTTCAACCAGCTCATTTCCTTAGGAGTGGTAAGGAGTGGTGAACTTTTAGGTTACACCACACTCCTGCCACAGGGACTCCATATACTTGAAAATGAAGTTGGTTCGCCGGTCAGACACTACCTCACAAGGGAATCCCACTCTGGAGAAAATTCCCATCGTGCTTGTCCCACCCGGGTACCAGGTGGCATGGTCCACCAAGACCAGGATGAACCTCTTGCCCATAGCTGTCTTTGAGACCAGTCGCCCCACAATGTCAATCCCTACCCTCTCAAAGGGGGAATGGCTGGAGAGGAGCCTTGTGCTTCCTCCCACTCTTTCCACTTGCCTGGCCAGTCTGACAAGTCCTGCAATGAATATCAGAACTCTAGCGCATTTGGGGACAATGAAAGTGGGTGACAAGCCTTTCAAAGGTCTTGACCTGTCCTAAATGTCCTGCTAATGGCACATCATGAGACAGCCCCAGTAGGAAGGCTCTGTACTTCTGTGGTAGACCAGCACAAGGGCTGACCCAGGTTCAGCAACCTTAGGCTCACTATACAGGAGACCATTCTCCCAATAAATCAAGTGTGACCCTGACTGATCACCTGCTGCCTGGCTTGCAGCCTGCTGCTACAAGCCCAAAAGAGAAGGGCACTCTTTCTGCTCCTTGCAAAATTCTTCCCTGGAGGGGCCTCCTTCTTGCTGCCAATGGGTCAGCTCAGGCAGGTCCCCCAATTCAGCTACTAGCTCCCCGGTAGGCTCTAGGGTATCCCCCTCAGGGTCTACCTCCTCCTGGGCTGTGGGTACTTCGGGGGCGGTTTCCCGTGCCCCATGCCACTTCTCTCTTCGGGAGGTTCCTGGGCCTCCCTCTCAGGCTACAGGTCCTCTTGATAAACCCTTACTGGCTGACATTGACTGGGTGGTCATGCACGCCCAGTCAGGCAGTCCAACCATCTTCAAGTGATATGTTTTTTCCACATTTTTCCAAGGGGAGCTCTCCAAATCATTTCCCAACAAACAGTCAACAGGCATGGCGGGCCCCACAGCTACATGAAGAGTACCAGAGACCCCCCCCCCACTCAATAGAGAACCTGAGCCATTGGACAATGACTCTCTGTATTGTCAGCGTTAACAACTCAGCAAAATGCATGAGGGACAATCTGCTCTTGAGACACCAGGTGACACCTGACAGCTGTCACACTGGCTCCTGTATCTAAGAGCCTCCACATTTTGGCCAATGACGGTCACTCGCCGCCCATATTTCTCAGTGTTCCTGGGCAGCTGAGCTTCTGAGACTATCTCACTGTCTCCTAAAGAGACTAAAGTCATCTGTGCGGGACCCCACTGACCTTGGGCATCAATCTCCTCTCCCAAGGCTACACTAACCATCTGCCGGGGCAGAGCACTAGTGGGTGCTTGTTTACCAAACTGGCGGCACTTGGTATCATTCGTCTTATGCCCCATGTCACCACACATGTAACATTTCAGAGGCCCCTGGGGAACAGGGCTACCTGTCAGGCCCCTTGCTTTCTCTCAGGGGTAGGCTGGGAACCTTTCAAGGGGTTCCCTTGGGGACTACTTTGGGACCCTTTGTGGAACACCTTCTGTTTACCCTTGTCCCCACCACTCTTCTGCTGCGGACCCTGCCCACTTTTGGTTAAGTCTCCCATATGACCCTTGTGGACCCGGGTGCTCACGCACCGGTCCGCCTCCTCAGCAAGCTTCCTAGGGTTAGTCAGCTTGCTATCTATCAGATGCTGGCGCAGCTCTGGAAAACAATTAGCAGACAAGTGCTCCCATGCAATCAAATGAAAGAGACTCTGAAAATCATTAACCTTGCTGCCCTTTACCCAACCATCCATTGCTCTGCAAAACAAAGTGACATATTCAACCCAAGTACTGTTTTCTAACTTTTTGCATTTCCTGAACCTCTGCCTATAGAGCTCAGGTGTCAAACCATATCTAGAAATCTCTTTGGGAAAACAAACAGCATCCAGCCATCTGACCAGAAATGTGCCAAGCAGCCCCCACCCCCTCATGTTAGCCTCCACTCCTTTCACCCGCGAGGCCCAAAGGGGAGTCCCGTTTCCATAGCCACTAGTATAATCCATGCTTCTAACCACAGGAGCCCCTCACATGATCACACTTCTGTATCCCCTCATACGAGCCCCCGAATATTCGTGCTAAGAGCAACTCGTTAATGAGGCCCAACTTAAGAATCCGATCCAGTCCATCAAAGAAACCACTTGAGGAGGGAGCTCTTGAGGTGGCTTAGGAAGCGGCGCACCTACACAGTTCAAACACAGGACTACCAAGCACCCTGAACACTTCACCTGTAACCATGTTGGTGCTAGAATGTCACACCTTAATGTTACCCTTACCTAAGCAATGTTTTTAATATCCATCACTGTGCAACCAACTGACCGTAGTTTCAAACTTGATGATTAAGGGGCATATTAGCAATGGCCAGCGATAATTATCGCTGGCCGTGCTTAGCGATAATTAGATTATCGCAGGCTATCTCTGCTTTTTATCTCCCTGGTAGCGCGTAATTAACAATGTGTTACTCCGGGGCAACAAAATTTCAGAGATAGTGAGGTTATCTCCCTTTTTAAGGGAACAATACTGATTTTCCAGGGATGTTTCCTGCAAAAGGGCGATAACCTTGCTGATACAACACACAGGGTCGTATCAGCACAATCCATCCTCTATGTTTGGGGTGGCTAAGTCAAGAAGTATTCAGAAAAGGGGGTGGTGATGAACAGAGTGTCTGAATTAAGCAGACCACTCTTACCCAGTCCTAAGATCAGGGCTTTATCCATCACCGTTTTTTAGCTCACTGCACCATCCCAGCTCAGAACTTGGCTATATGCAAATTAGTCTGACCCTGGCCCAGTGCATCATGGGAACAGGGCAGACCAAACTACCAAGCCAATTCTTATACTGGGAAGGAAACAAGCTACCGGGGACCGGTTTCTGGCATTTCAGCCGTCTTCGGCCCGGCTTGCTTGAATCCTGATGGTGCAATGAGCTAGGGACTCACATCTGAGTATACCCTTCCACGCTTATGGTGGACAAAAATGATAAGGGGGTGGTGATGAACAGAGTGTCTGAATTAAGCAGACCACTCTTACCCAGTCCTAAGATCAGGGCTTTATCCATCACCGTTTTTTAGCTCACTGCACCATCCCAGATCAGAACTTGGCTATATGCAAATTAGTCTGACCCTGGCCCAGTGCATCATGGGAACAGGGCAGACCAAACTACCAAGCCAATTCTTATACTGGGAAGGAAACAAGCTACCGGGGACCGGTTTCTGGCATTTCAGCCGTCTTCGGCCCGGCTTGCTTGAATCCTGATGGTGCAATGAGCTAGGGACTCGCATCTGAGTATACCCTTCCACGCTTATGGTGGACAAAAATGATTCAGAAAAGGGGGTGGTGATGAACAGAGTGTCTGAATTAAGCAGACCACTCTTACCCAGTCCTAAGATCAGGGCTTTATCCATCACCGTTTTTTAGCTCACTGCACCATCCCAGCTCAGAACTTGGCTATATGCAAATTAGTCTGACCCTGGCCCAGTGCATCATGGGAACAGGGCAGACCAAACTACCAAGCCAATTCTTATTCTGGGAAGGAAACAAGCTACCGGGGACCGGTTTCTGGCATTTCAGCCATCTTCGGCCCGGCTTGCTTGAATCCTGATGGTGCAATGAGCTAGGGACTCACATCTGAGTATACCCTTCCACGCTTATGGTGGACAAAAATGATTCAGAAAAGGGGGTGGTGATGAACAGAGTGTCTGAATTAAGCAGACCACTCTTACCCAGTCCTAAGATCAGGGCTTTATCCATCACCGTTTTTTAGCTCACTGTACCATCCCAGCTCAGAACTTGGCTATATGCAAATTAGTCTGACCCTGGCCCAGTGCATCATGGGAACAGGGCAGACCAAACTACCAAGCCAATTCTTATACTGGGAAGGAAACAAGCTACCGGGGACCGGTTTCTGGCATTTCAGCCGTCTTCGGCCCGGCTTGCTTGAATCCTGATGGTGCAATGAGCTAGGGACTCACATCTGAGTATACCCTTCCACGGTTATGGTGGACAAAAATGATTCAGAAAAGGGGGTGGTGATGAACAGAGTGTCTGAATTAAGCAGACCACTCTTACCCAGTCCTAAGATCAGGGCTTTATCCATCACCGTTTTTTAGCTCACTGCACCATCCCAGCTCAGAACTTGGCTATATGCAAA
This sequence comes from Lissotriton vulgaris, assembly GCF_964263255.1. Classification (NCBI taxonomy): domain Eukaryota; kingdom Metazoa; phylum Chordata; class Amphibia; order Caudata; family Salamandridae; genus Lissotriton; species Lissotriton vulgaris. Next base: position 248,408,097 of record NC_141688.1, on the reverse strand, counting down.
TTAGTCTGACCCTGGCCCAGTGCATCATGGGAACAGGGCAGACCAAACTACCAAGCCAATTCTTATACTGGGAAGGAAACAAGCTACCGGGGACCGGTTTCTGGCATTTCAGCCGTCTTCGGCCCGGCTTGCTTGAATCCTGATGGTGCAATGAGCTAGGGACTCACATCTGAGTATACCCTTCCACGCTTATGGTGGACAAAAATGATTCAGAAAAGGGGGTGGTGATGAACAGAGTGTCTGAATTAAGCAGACCACTCTTACCCAGTCCTAAGATCAGGGCTTTATCCATCACCGTTTTTTAGCTCACTGTACCATCCCAGCTCAGAACTTGGCTATATGCAAATTAGTCTGACCCTGGCCCAGTGCATCATGGGAACAGGGCAGACCAAACTACCAAGCCAATTCTTATACTGGGAAGGAAACAAGCTACCGGGGACCGGTTTCTGGCATTTCAGCCGTCTTCGGCCCGGCTTGCTTGAATCCTGATGGTGCAATGAGCTAGGGACTCACATCTGAGTATACCCTTCCACGGTTATGGTGGACAAAAATGATTCAGAAAAGGGGGTGGTGATGAACAGAGTGTCTGAATTAAGCAGACCACTCTTACCCAGTCCTAAGATCAGGGCTTTATCCATCACCGTTTTTTAGCTCACTGCACCATCCCAGCTCAGAACTTGGCTATATGCAAATTAGTCTGACCCTGGCCCAGTGCATCATGGGAACAGGGCAGACCAAACTACCAAGCCAATTCTTATACTGGGAAGGAAACAAGCTACCGGGGACCGGTTTCTGGCATTTCAGCCGTCTTCGGCCCGGCTTGCTTGAATCCTGATGGTGCAATGAGCTAGGGACTCACATCTGAGTATACCCTTCCACGCTTATGGTGGACAAAAATGATTCAGGAAAGGGGGTGCACTGGGACAGGAACAGACTAATTTGCATACAGCCAGGTTCTGAAACTGGGATGGTGCAGTGAGCTAAAAAACGGTGTTGGATCTAGCCCTGATCTCTTGACTGGGTGAGAGTTTTCTGCTTAATTCAGAGACTCTGTCCCTCACCACCCCTTGTTGTAAATATTTTTGTCCACCCTAAGCGTGGAAGGGTATACTCAGACATGAGTCCCTTGCTCATTGCACCATCAGGATTCAAGCAAACCGGGCCGAAGACGGCTGTAATGCCAGAAACCGGTCCCCGGGAGCTTGTTTCCTTCCCAGTGTAAGAATTGGCTTTTGTAGTTTGGTTTGCCCTGTTCCCATCATGCACTGGGACAGGAACAGACTAATTTGCATACAGCCAGGTTCTGAAACTGGGATGGTGCAGTGAGCTAAAAAACGGTGTTGGATCTAGCCCTGATCTCTTGACTGGGTGAGAGTTTTCTGCTTAATTCAGAGACTCTGTCCCTCACCACCCCTTGTTGTAAATATTTTTGTCCACCCTAAGCGTGGAAGGGTATACTCAGACATGAGTCCCTTGCTCATTGCACCATCAGGATTCAAGCAAACCGGGCCGAAGACGGCTGTAATGCCAGAAACCGGTCCCCGGGAGATTGTTTCCTTCCCAGTGTAAGAATTGGCTTTTGTAGTTTGGTTTGCCCTGTTCCCATCATGCACTGGGACAGGAACAGACTAATTTGCATACAGCCAGGTTCTGAAACTGGGATGGTGCAGTGAGCTAAAAAACGGTGTTGGATCTAGCCCTGATCTCTTGACTGGGTGAGAGTTTTCTGCTTAATTCAGAGACTCTGTCCCTCACCACCCCTTGTTGTAAATATTTTTGTCCACCCTAAGCGTGGAAGGGTATACTCAGACATGAGTCCCTTGCTCATTGCACCATCAGGATTCAAGCAAACCGGGCCGAAGACGGCTGTAATGCCAGAAACCGGTCCCCGGGAGCTTGTTTCCTTCCCAGTGTAAGAATTGGCTTTTGTAGTTTGGTTTACCCTGTTCCCATCATGCACTGTGACAGGAACAGACTAATTTGCATACAGCCAGGTTCTGAAACTGGGATGGTGCAGTGAGCTAAAAAACGGTGTTGGATCTAGCCCTGATCTCTTGACTGGGTGAGAGTTTTCTGCTTAATTCAGAGACTCTGTCCCTCACCACCCCTTGTTGTAAATATTTTTATCCACCCTAAGCGTGGAAGGGTATACTCAGACATGAGTCCCTTGCTCATTGCACCATCAGGATTCAAGCAAACCGGGCCGAAGACGGCTGTAATGCCAGAAACCGGTCCCCGGGAGCTTGTTTCCTTCCCAGTGTAAGAATTGGCTTTTGTAGTTTGGTTTGCCCTGTTCCCATCATGCACTGGGACAGGAACAGACTAATTTGCATACAGCCAGGTTCTGAAACTGGGATGGTGCAGTGAGCTAAAAAACAGTGTTGGATCTAGCCCTGATCTCTTGTCTGGGTGAGAGTTTTCTGCTTAATTCAGAGACTCTGTCCCTCACCACCCCTTGTTGTAAATATTTTTGTCCACCCTAAGCGTGGAAGGGTATACTCAGACATGAGTCCCTTGCTCATTGCACCATCAGGATTCAAGCAAACCGGGCCGAAGACGGCTGTAATGCCAGAAACCGGTCCCCGGGAGCTTGTTTCCTTCCCAGTGTAAGAATTGGCTTTTGTAGTTTGGTTTGCCCTGTTCCCATCAAGCACTGGGACAGGAACAGACTAATTTGCATACAGCCAGGTTCTGAAACTGGGATGGTGCAGTGAGCTAAAAAACGGTGTTGGATCTAGCCCTGATCTCTTGACTGGGTGAGAGTTTTCTGCTTAATTCAGAGACTCTGTCCCTCACCACCCCTTGTTGTAAATATTTTTGTCCACCCTAAGCGTGGAAGGGTATACTCAGACATGAGTCCCTTGCTCATTGCACCATCAGGATTCAAGCAAACCGGGCCGAAGACGGCTGTAATGCCAGAAACCGGTCCCCGAGAGCTTGCTTCCTTCCCAGTGTAAGAATTGGCTTTTGTAGTTTGGTTTGCCCTGTTCCCATCATGCACTGGGACAGGAACAGACTAATTTGCATACAGCCAGGTTCTGAAACTGGGATGGTGCAGTGAGCTAAAAAACGGTGTTGGATCTAGCCCTGATCTCTTGACTGGGTGAGAGTTTTCTGCTTAATTCAGAGACTCTGTCCCTCACCACCCCTTGTTGTAAATATTTTTGTCCACCCTAAGCGTGGAAGGGTATACTCAGACATGAGTCCCTTGCTCATTGCACCATCAGGATTCAAGCAAACCGGGCCGAAGACGGCTGTAATGCCAGAAACCGGTCCCCGGGAGATTGTTTCCTTCCCAGTGTAAGAATTGGCTTTTGTAGTTTGGTTTGCCCTGTTCCCATCATGCACTGGGACAGGAACAGACTAATTTGCATACAGCCAGGTTCTGAAACTGGGATGGTGCAGTAAGCTAAAAAACGGTGTTGGATCTAGCCCTGATCTCTTGACTGGGTGAGAGTTGTCTGCTAAATTCAGAGACTCTGTCCCTCACCACCCCTTGTTGTAAATAAGTCAAGAATTGAGCAGACGTTAGTTTTTGGAGAAAACAGCAGGTTTCTCCAAAAACTAACGTCTGCTAAAATGCTAGGGCATCCTTCCTGATAACGCGAAGCCACGTTATTGATTTCCTGACATGTAGTGTATGTCAGGAACGCCTAATTTGTATCTCATTAGAGATGCAAAGGTAGGTGTAGTGCAAAAAGGTGCTAAAATGCGATTATGCATGTTAGCAACCTCTTGTAAATAGGGCAATATTTTTATGTCCGCTTTTTTGGCTTTTTAAGCCAAAAAAGCAGAGAAAAAGCCCTTGTAAATATGCCCCTAAATTTGATGTTCGCAACAGTGTGATCTTGTGCAAATGGGTAATGTAATTTACTTAACTTGTCACATAGGTCTTAGCCCACCAGATCTTATAACAAGCCCACAAACAGCCCAAAAAACGGACCACCCCCTGATCTGTCCAAATGCGCTTCCTGTTAATTCGTATTGGTAAATCAGTTCCAGCACACGGACCCGGACAGCAGACGGACTGCTCGTTAGTATGCGATTGCGAATTACAGAGGAGACAGCGTTGGTGTTGTATATAAAGGGGTTAACCCATATATACTATCTGACCTGGGTTCGGCAAATACAGTATAATACATTGTGGTCGGGCAGTTAGAACAGCTAAGCATATATTCACAAAAAACATAACACAAGTGTAAATGCAATCATTAGATACACTCTTGAATCCTTTGTATTTGTTCAAAAACATATCAAATGCAGTACAACTCAAAGCAAATAATAATATGAGCCTTACATATGCTCATTAGGACACAAGTGCAAAAGATACTTAGGTATGTACAGTGCTCAGGGTGACATGGAAATAAAGGAAGATGGGGATAAGGTGTTCATGTGTGGGAGGGGGACACGGAAAAGTGGTGGTGACATATATACATCAGTATGATTCACTGTATACGTTTCCATGCATGATTAAAATGTTCCCATTGTCATACATAACTCTGCCGGACCCTGAATATATCTCATTTGGTGTCACTAGAGTTTGTAAACAGATTTTTGTCGACGTTTCGACCCCTTGTTACAGGATAAGTGGTGGTCCTTGTGGTGGGGTCTGCATCAGGACTGGGAGAGCATGTGTAGTTAAAAAGTGGGAGGAAACCAAATCCTCAGTTTTCAGTATGGATGTAGGGCTGTGTCAAGAAGCTCTTCAACCAAATTCAAGTAGCTATCCAATATACATCAGGGTATGAATCTCCTGGTATGCAATTAATGGTGAGAGTATGGTAAAACAGCCTGTGGCGGGGGTCGCTCCCAGGTCCTGGAAACAATTCCTCATTAGCTCTCACGGCGGCTTCACAGCAAATGTTGGGACTGTGTGGTTGCATGTTCCATGTGGACTGGTACATTTATCCATATTTAAAAGCACGTGTAAAACGAGTTTACATGCTACCCTTGGAAACGCACCAAAGCTATAGCTCCTCAGGCGTGGTTTTCTGAATCAAGCAGTAGGCTGAAGAAGGGAGGAGTCTGTGCCAAGGGAATAACTCTCTGGGAGAACGTGGCATGTGTTATTTTCCAATATTATCAGACCAGTACATCTTTTGCCAAATATCAACAGAGACAAGGCAGACAATAGATAGAAATGATACAATAAGATTGTTTGTTGTGGAGTGGGCATGATCTCAATTTTAGCTCTGCTCTTCAGGAGAGTGTATTGTATTAAAGAGTATGAAATATAAAATAATATGTAGGTTTCAAACGATGATCAGTTGCACAAGCTAGCTAGTCAGGCATTGCAACTCCTATAACAATATTAATAGTGAATATTCTGAACACATTGAATTGCTAGAATCTCAGGTGTACTTTTACCAAACATGGTATACTCTTTTCGACATTGGAGCCTTAAAAGCTTCAGATATTAAAAAAGAGAAGGATGAACGGTTGAGTCAGTCGCGCTGAGGATTTGAACCTACAACACGCTAATGTTTTATCGAGTCCTTGTGTGCCATGCAGGCTATAGGCACTCACCAAACCTAGCAAGCCGACTCCGAACTGGCTCCATCAAAACAAAAACACAGTAACTGCTACAGAAAAATCTATTGCAGTTGTAAATCAGTGCAACATGTTGTCACAAATCTGACACAGCAAGTGCTGTACAGAGGCAGTTTATTCTTTTGTTATAAAATATATGCAAGATGGCATTGCAATATCACCAAGAACTCAAAAGTGCGTTGCCGTTTAAGAAACACAGTCATATTTTCCAATACAGATACTTTTAATGACAAGAGGGAGGGAATATATGATCGAGGTTATCTTATATTTTCAGGGTGTGGTGTACAAATGCTACGGGTTCTCCATTGCATAAAGTTCCCGTGGAGTACCACAAAACTCGTAAACAAACATTGGATTACTTTACCCCTAACCGAGAACTTGTATTTGCGGTGCCTTATTCGCACCTGAGTGATGCAACTGTACATTGTGTGAGCATCTGTCCGGGTCTTTGAGTGGGTCGTGGCTGAGAGCAGTGCCAGCGTTCTAGAGGAGTAGCTTCACCGTGCCACCCCAGGTCGAGGGAGGTAGGCATACTGTTCCTAGAATGCACCAGTATGGACCCAGTGCTGCACAGGTTCCTTGTTAGAAGTGATGTCGGTATTACACCAGTGAGCTTCACAGCAGCTATTATTCCGTACCGATCTCAAATACAGGTACAAACCCTCAGAGCTATCTTGCGGTCTTACATAAGCACCTGTGGTGACGGGTTCAATGCTGTTCCTTATCATATACTATGTGCCTGAGTTTCCTCATCCTTCTACCACCAGTTTTTCTGTGCGTCAGGGCTGCTGCCCACAAAAACATAGAGGACAAATCATGTACACGATTATCTCCAAAATACAACATAGACGTATATTTTATAAAGTGCCATGAAAAGCTGTGCACTGAGCTATCTCGCAGTCTTACGTTCAGCACCTGTGGTGATGGGTTCAATGATGTGCCACATCATATACTATGTACTTGAGTTCCCTCATCCTATTACCACCAGAATTTCCTCACGTCAGAGGCCCCAAAACACAAAGGACAAATCATGAACACGATTATCTACGAAATACAACATAGACGTATATTTTAACAAGCGCTCACCATCTGTTTTCACTCACCCACTTGTTTATATTTGCTTCGTGCTTTCACTTTCACTGAAAGCGTGATGCAAATATAAACATGGGGCTGAGTGAAAACAGATGGCCCCGACAAAGATCAGAAAATGCTTTGCAACAGCCGCAAAGCAGATGAGACAGTCCGGATGGGCCGGAGAAAAAGGCAAAAGGACGGAAAGAAAAATACCTCATTTCCAATGGCAAGCCACCGTTTAGCATAAACGGTGACACCAGCCAATGGAAATGAGGGTCGGGGCTACAAGTCCTCTTCTGAAATCTGCTCTCTTACAACATCACTCGCCTATCGAGCAGCCCTTCGCGCTGCAACGCCAGGCGAGACCTAAAAAGATATGAGAAACATGAAAGAACATTGAGAATGCGAAAGAAGTGTGATTCCAAAGAAGTTGTAGAAAACAGGGAAATAAAAGGGGAGTAAAAATAAAATAAAAAACACAACACACAGCACAGACCGATTGATGTAATCTTATTTTGGATTTGTTAACCTTTATTTTATTTTTTTACACAACTGCAAGCTTCAGCAGCTCTGAGGCCGACTCCAAGATAGTTTTTTTTAAAGAGTTTTATGTAGTGCGAACTAGAACCGAGACATCGGGTACCAGAGCGCTTTACATGAGCACCAGTTTTGTTACAGAAGGATACATTCGTTTTTGTTAGACATGGGGAGTTTAAGTGATTCGCCCAGAATCACAGGATGTTGAGCGTCGTTGCCAAGACTCAATCCCAGTTCCCCAGCTTTGAGGTAGACCACTCTAGCTGTAAGGCAACATCCTCTCCCCAACTGTGCTGCCATGTGGGCTTGTAGTGAGGCCCTGAGCCGTCCACACTTCGATTCTTTGTCATCGTGTCTGCACTGAGTGCACTCCAGCAAACAATGCTGACAGTGCTCCTGGCTGGAGGCAAATACGCAGGAACCGGAAGATGATTCTGACTCCGGCACACAATAGGAGTAATGACCAATCACTGCATGGCTTCATAATAAAGCCATAAAGTGATTGGTCACGAACACTGTGTGCCTGAAAGGTACCCTTCCACCCCGCTCTGTGCACCAGAGATTCAGAGAGCCTTACTAACGCATCTTTTAAGCTAATCCTGACACTGCTCTCTGGCTAAGAGCAATCAATCAATCAATCAATTATATAGCGCACTACTCACCCGGAGGGTCTCAAGGCGCTAGGGGAGGGGGGTCCGCTACTGCTCGAACAGCCAGGTCTTGAGCTGCTACCTGAAGGCGAGGTGGTCCTGGGTCAGGCGGAGGTGGGTCGGGAGGGAGTTCCTAGTCTTGGCGGCGAGGTAGGAGAAGGACCTTCCCCCTGTGGTGGCTCTTCGGATGCGGGGGACGGCGGCGAGGGCATGGCCGGTCGATCGAAGCTGGCGTTTGGGAGCGTAGAAGTTGAGGCGGCTGTTGAGGTATCCTGGGCCTTGGTTGTGTAGGGCTTTGTGTGTGTGGGTGAGGAGACGGAAGGTGATTCTCTTGTTGACCGGGAGCCAGTGCAGGTCTCTCAGGTGTCCGGAGATGTGGTTGCGACGGGGGATGTCTAGGATGAGTCGTGCTGAGGCGTTCTGGATCCGCTGGAGCCACTTCTGCAGTTTGGCGAAGGTTCCGGCGTAGAGGGAGTTGCCGTAGTCCAGGCGCCTGGTGACGAGGGCCTGGGTGACCGTCTTCCTGGTCTCGGTGGGGATCCACCGGAAGATCTTTCGTAGCATGCGCAGGATGTTGAAGCACGTCGAGGAGACGGCGTTGACTTGTCTGGTCATGGAGAGGGAGGAGTCCAGGTTGACGCCCAGGTTGCGTGCGTGGTCTGTCGGTTTGGGTGCGCTGCCGAGGGCGGGGGCCACCAGGAGTCGTCCCAGGTGGAGGGTGAAGATCCCAGAATGAGGACTTCCGTCTTGTCCGAGTTCAGTTTCAGGCGGCTGTTCTTCATCCATTCGGCTACCTCTTTCATCCCTTCGTGTAGGTTGGCTCTGGCGGTGGCGGGGTCGTTGGCAGGAGAGGATCAGCTGGGTGTCGTCGGGGTAGGAGATGATGTTGAGGTTGTGCTGGCGTGCGATGGCTGCGAGGGGGCTCATGTAGACGTTGAAGAGGGTAGGGCTGAGCGAGGAGCCTTGAGGAAAGCCGCAGATGACTTCGGTGGCTTATGATCTGAACGGGGGGAGGCGGACTCTCTGTGTCCTTCCGGCGAGGAAGGAGATGTTCCACTCCAGTGCCTTCTCCTGGATTCCGACATTGCTGAGGCACTGTACTAGGGTACGGTGGCAGACAGTGTCGAAGGCCGCGGAGAGGTCTAGGAGGATGAGGGCCACTGTTTCTCCGTTGTCGAGTAGGGTTCGGATGTCATCGGTGGCTGCGATCAGGGTGGTCTCGGTGCTGTGGTTGGCACGGAAGCCAGACTGCGAGAGGTCGAGGGATCCGTTCGTCTCGAGGAAGGCGGCCAGCTGCTTGTTGACGGTCTTCTCGGTGACTTTTGCAGGAAACGGGAGCAGCGAGATGGGGCGGTAGTTCTTGAGGTCGGTGGGGTCGGCTGATGGTTTCTTGAGTAGAGCGCTGAGTTTGGCGTGCTTCCAGCTCTCCGGGAAGGTAGCGGTGTTGAAGGAGGTGTTGATGATGTCCCGCAGGTAGGTTGCGATGACAGTGTCGGCCTTGTTGAAGACGTGGTGAGGGCAGGGGTCGGTCGGAGATCCGGAGTGGATGGAGTTCATCGTGCGGACGGTGTCTTCGGTGCTGATTGGGGTCCAGGCGCAGAGGGTGGTGGTGGGGGGCGGTGCTTCGGTCGTGGCGTGCGTCGGTTGAGTGCTTAAGCTGTTGTTTATGTCCGCGATCTTGTTGTGGTAGTAGGAGGCGAGGGAGTTGCAGAGGTCTTGCGAAGGGGTGATGTCGTTGTTTCCGGCGTTGGGGTCGGAGAGCTATTTAACGATGTTGAAGAGTTCCTTGCTGTTGTGTGCGTTGTTGTCCAATCGTTCCTTAAATGCAGTTTTCTTGGTGGCGTGGATCAGTTGGTGGTGTTTTCGGGTGGCGAGCTTGAGGACGGTCATGTTGTCCGGTGTTGGGTCTTTGCACCAGGCTTTCTCGAGGGCTCTGCAGTTCTTCTTGGAGCTCTTGAGTTCGTCGGTGAACAATGGGGCTTTCTTGCTGCCGGGTCTGCTAGGCGGGGTCCTCAGAGGGGCGAGGTCATCTGCGCAGTTGCTGATCCACTTCGTGAGGTTGGTGGCCGCTTCGCTGGGGTTTGTTGCGCTGGTGGGTGGGTTCTTGCTCAGGGAAGTTGAGAGCTGGTCGGATGTGATCTTGTACCAGCTTCTACGTGCAACCTGTTGCTGGTGGTGGTGGATCGTGGTCCTTCTGAAGCTGAAATGGACGCAGCTGTGGTCCGTCCAGTGGAGTCCGGTGGCGTGGCTGAAGGCGATGTCCTTGTATACACTTTGGCAGACGAATTCATAGCTCATTAGGAGATCGGGGGTCTGCAGCTGAGAGTACCCCAGCCCACTAATTAAGAAAGGCTCCCTGTAGATATGCGAGTCAGCTTCAGAATGGCCTGCCTCACACACAAAGCCCTGCACAAAGGGAAATCAGAATAGCTTGCCTCCAAACTCAAGAAAGCCGGTCAGTCAAGAAACCTCAGAAGTTCCAATTCCCTCTTACTCATTCCCCTGAAAACACTGAAACAAAAGACTGCAGCCCGATCTTTTGCAGAAAATGCTCCGAAAATCAGGAACGCCATCCCAGTCGACATCAGAATAACCCCCTCCTTTCTAAAATTCAAATGCCCCCTAAAAACCCTTTACCTCAACCGCACCTTCCCATACACAATCACGTGACACTCTCGCCTCCTCCAGGCAGTCACCTGACATCGCGCTCTCACCGGGCAGCCTCAGACTTCGCTCAACCTCTACCTACCCCTTTCACTCCCCCGAACTCGCAATCACTGGGTCAGCACCGGTAAGAGAAAATTACAGTACAAGACTTGCCTTCTTGAGGCTTCAAGACTATCTCTTGACACCACTACCTCATGGCTTCGTCTCGGATCCCTCGACCTCTCTACCTATTCAACACTCCTTTGACACTCAGCAGAGCTGCACATTTGAACTCTTCTATATTTGCCATCCTTGTCACGGTTCTGTATTTTACCTCCTCTTCATCATGTTGTAAAGCGCTACGATACCCTCGTGTCTGGCCAGCACTATAGAAAACCTCTGAATAAATAAATACAAATAAATACATTTATATAAAAAATCCTAATCTACTCACTAAAATTTAGCCCAGAAAGAACCTCAAACTAGAGAAACATCTTCATTCTGGTATGCACACTATTGCTCATCTTACCTCCTTTTTCTGCGCTAAGGCATTCCTGGAAAAGGATATTTCTCTTAAAAAGCTTAATTCACTGTTCAGTATATGCTGTCCACTCCACACTGCAAGCTAGCTGGTGCTCTCCATTCACACAGAGTGGGTATCCAAATACTGGTCTCTGATCCCCTATTCCTCCTCAGCTGTCCAGTCACCAGACTTTGCACTGTCAGTTAGTCAGGAAATTGGCTTTCATAATTCCGGGAGATGAGTCAGTTTGGAACAATCCAGAAAAAAGAGGAAACAACTCTTTTCAGCTTCATTCAGCGCTTTCCTTTCAGCTTCGTGGTGATTCAAAGTATCAACAAGGATTGGGAGTCCAGGTTTAGAAATCTTTGACCTATTGAAGTAACTCTCTCATGCTTGTGGTTCCGCAGTCCTATGGCTTCCTTACATTGGCCAGCACCCCTTATTCTCACAATCTAATATCACCAAATGATGAAAGAATTGGGTTGGGGAGCCCTAGCTGCACACCGTAATTCTCTTAGACTTCAAGACAAGAGGCGTTTTGTGAGAAGCTGGCCTCTTATATGATGTCGTCTTATGTAAGTGGGTATCTAGCACCATTGCAGACAACCCTTATGATAATTTAAGAAGTCTTAGACAACCTTAGAAAGATCTCTAAGTGTAGCTGTGGAGAGTAGCCTTCAGGCTTAGTCCTGAAGGATTGTAAAGCGGCTTGTTTTACCAGAATGCAATCTTACAGTATAGATTAAGTGAAAAGAACCACACCAAGGATTTTTGACAATATATATTTATTATATGATACTCTCTAGTTCGTTCAAGTGTCTCCCACATGGGGATAAACACAATGTACACAATACTTTAGCAAGAATACAGTAAATAGCACGAAATACACAGAGAGCCCCAGGGAGGGAAAGATTCGTATATTAAGAAAGTGTTATTAGAACAACAACTCGAGTCAAGACGATTTTGGTAAGTCAATAGGGACCCCAGGTAGAGGGTGTTGAGTGTGTGAACATGATCACGTGTTCCGTACAAGTCTATGTGCAAGTCGCGGTTGGATTTTTAAAGATGAAGAACCCTTCCCAGTGGACCCTGGAAGAAGCCCTTGGAAGACAGAAGGTTGGAGAGCCAACCCACACGTCGGTACCCCAGTACCCATGTTACCTAAACCAGGGAAGTTGGGTGCATTTGTGTGAACTGTCAAACCCAATGAGGACTTCAGGAAAGTGCCACTGTTAGAAGAAGAGAAAGTGTCGGTGAGAATCCAATCATGGATTCTTGAAGAGGAGTACCTGAAAGCAGAGGGGACAGAGCCTTTTTCATTCAGGATTGACCAGGAGACTTGGAAGACGAATGCTCTCTGATGTCAGATGCTTCAGGGAAGATGACGATGATCTTGATTCTGCAGCTGTGAATACCAGGCAATGCTGAGGAAGACCAGTACCCTGGTACGAGCTGTCCCATGAAGAATGTCGAGTGCTGAGAGGTCGGTGTCCAGTGGGAGAACCAACAAGCCTTAGCAAATGCACCCCATGCAGAAACATGAGAAGGTGCATAGTTGGGACCAGCAAGGTACAGGGGACTCACCACAAGCAGGGAAGTCAAGGCAGGCCATGAGCAATCAGGAAAGCCCAAAAGTAATAGGTGTGACCCCCAAATGGACCCACAGGCTGGAGGCTTTGGAGTAGCGAGAGGACCTGAAGCAGCTCACCAAAAGATGCAGGCGATGATGCACACGATGTGATTTGGCTGAAGTTTCTGGTCACAAAAGATGCTCAAGGTTGGTGATACGTGTAGCCAGAATATCTTCTTGGGAGAAAGCCAACGGGTCTTTGCAACTGCAAGTTGGACGCGGTGCACAGCCGGTCAATTATTGCAACCCCCACGAGGGATACCAGCCTCAAACTTGGTGAGAGGGCAGGGCAGTCCTGAAGAGCTGAGGAAAACCACCCCCTGTGGTGCAGAGCCCACTGAGTCCATAAGAGCTCAGTATTTGCAGACAGGTCATCTTAGTTGTGGTGCCTGCAAATGCAGTGGAGTGACTTCTTCACTCAAAGGGAGGGGAGACACCTTCAGGTGTCTTTGATGCCCAAGGGCCATGGAAGGTCCCTGTTTGACGCAGAGGCACAGATGATGCAGCACACTGGACGGGAGATAAAGTTGAGCCTAAACGAGGTCCAATGAAGTCAAGAGTACCTAGATGGTAGAAGAGGAAGTGGTGTCTGATCTGAATCTTGTCCCACAACGAATCTAGGGACCTACACCTAGGTAAGCCCTTGAGTACCCAAAGGAAAGGGTTGGGGCAATTCAGGGGACCCTCCCAAGGGATGGTCTGGATAGGGGGGAATTTACTCCCATGTCCTTGTCCAGTTTCACCCACAGAGGGAGCCAACGGCTCAAAGGACTGAATTGAACTAGACTATGCATGGGGACACCAAATGTGCCCCTCATGCAGACTTTCTGGCATTGGTAAGCGCACCCACCCAGCCCTAATAGACTAAATCCTGCCTGTCTACAGGCAGGTCGCTCCCCCACGCCACACAGCACCACCTATGTGCATGTGTCCCCGACCCGCTGTCACTGATGTAACTCGCCTGGTAATTGTCAGGGCTCCTTTTACCCTAATTTTTGCCACATTGCTTTCTATTCTGTTACCTTTCGCCCTCTGTGTCCTTTGTCTGTTGTGCCCCTTTTGCCTTGATTTTGTATCCTTTGTGTTGTGCCTTTGCCCTTTGCGTTTGCCTTCTGTGCCCATTGTGATCTTGCCCCTTCTTGCCTTCTGTGTCCTTTGTGATCTTGTCCTATTTGGCCTTCGGAGCTCTTTTGGGATCTTTGTCCGTTTTCCAGCTGCTGCATTCCCTGGGCCCTCACCCCACTGCTTGGCCATTCGCTGTACTGCACCCACCTTCAGCTGCTCCTCCCTCCCACTCCCCTTATATGGCGGCTGCACCAACAGTGCACCAAAGGCATGCCTAAGGGAAGCCCGTCTGTGCCAATCCGTACCTGGCTTGCGCCCAGCGCCAGAACCCCTGGCCCCTGGGCTCACTACGACACACGACTCCGGTATGATGCCGACACCCTCCATGCACTCAACACCGGACGATCACATACCTGCGTCCTGGCCGCCCCGAGGCAAACCCACAGACCCTGCTTCTGCCGGAATTGCAGCTTCACCAGCAACAAACCCACCCACCTACCGGGAAAGAACCCAACTACCTCAGATGCATTCTTCTCAACACCCGCTCCACCCGCAAACACGCCATTGAACTCTGTGACCTTCTCGACTGAACCTCCCCAGACGTCACCTTCCTGACGGAGATCTGCCTGAACCCCTCCTAGGCACCCAACATCGCCATAGTCATCCTGGACGGCCACAAGATCACCCGCAAGTACCGCACCAATGGAGTAGGAGGAGGAATCAACATCGTCTACAGGAGCACTCTCAGGGTCTCGACCAACACCGACGACACCTTCAGCACCGCCAAACACCTTCACTTCCAGATCCACACCGATTCCAACACTACCCTCAGAGGAACCCTCGTCTACAGACCCCCTGGACCCCGACCACAGTTCAGCGACTCTATCGCTGACTTCATCACTATGCACACCCTCCCCTCCACAGACTACATCCTTCTCTGGGACCTGAACTTCCATGTCAATTCCACCACCCTGATTGACAACCTCACCAACCTCGCCAATCTTGGACTCAGACAACTCTCCACAACACCCACCCAATCTGCCGGCCACATGCTTGACCCCATCTTCTCCGCAAGCTCCCACGTCTCCGTCATCCACACCACCGTACTCCACTGAACCAACCATCGCTGTATACACTTAACCTTCCGGAAACCCACCGTGCACCACTGCATTCAACAGATCCCCCGCAAGTTCTGGAGCAAAGTCACCGAAGACCAGCTAACCGCCACCCTCGCCCAGTGCCCACCTGCCGACCCCACCGACACCGACACCACTGCCCGCAACCACAGACAATGGATCCACGACTGCACCAACACCCTTACCCGGATCAAGAAACCCTCCAACAGACACACCAGCAAGAAAGCCAGCTGGTTCACTGAAGACCTTCAGGCCTCCAAGAAAACCTGCAGAAAACTAGAGAAGAAATGGCACAGTGAACAGACACCGGACAGCTACGCAGCCTACAAGAACGCCACCCGCAGATACCATCCCCTCATCAGATCCGCCAAAAGAACCACCTTCAAAGACCAGCTAGACAACAATGCACACAACAACAAAGAGCTCTTCATCATCGTGAAAGAACTCTCCAACCCCTGCTCCAACACCAACGACATCCCACCTTCGCAAGACCTGTGTGACTCCCTTGCCACCTTCTTCAATTGCAAGATCGCAGACATCCACAACAGCTTCAACGTCACGACCAATCAACCACTGAGACCTCCGTCCCCACGGCCACCATCCGCACCAACCCGCTGCTCTCCTGGACCAACACAAGCAAGGACGTTTATCAAAATCATGAACACTATCCACTCCGGATCTCCGTCAGACCCATGCCCACACCACATCTTCAACAAAGCCGGCACCTCTATCGCACCCCATCTCTGGAAATCTATCAACATCTCCTTCGAGACAGTAATCTTCCAGGAGAGCTGGAAGCAAGCCGAGATCTACGCTTTACTCAAATAACCCAAGGCGGATCCCAAGGACCTCAAGAACTTCCAGCCCGTCTCCCTGCTCCATTCTCGGCGAAAGTCATCGAGAAGACCGTCAACAAACAACTGACCCACTACCTCGAGGAGAACAGCATCCTGGACCCATCCCAGTCCGGGTTCCGCAGCAACCACAGCACAGAAACTGCCCTCATCGCCATCACCGACGACATTAGGGCCCTGCTGGACAACAGAGAAACCGCAGCCCTCATCCTCCTGGACCTGTCAGCCGCCTTCGACACAGTCTGCCACCGCACCCTATGCACACGCCTCCATGACGCTGGGATCCAAGACAAGGCTCTGGACTGGACCAACTCCTTCCTCTCTGGCAGAACTCAGAGAATCGGCCTCCCCCTTTCTACTCCGAAGCCACCAAGATCATCTGTGGCGTACTTAAGGACTGAACCCTCAGCCCAACACTATTCAACATCTACAAGGCACCGTTCGACCACGTCGCCCGACTGCATAACCTCAACATCATCTCCTACGCAGACAACACCCAGCTGATCCGCTCTCTCACCAAGGACCCCCTCACCACCAAAAACAACTTCCACAAAGGAATTAAAGCCGTCGCCGAGTGGATGTAGAACAGCTAACTGAAGCAAAACTCGGACAAGACAGAAGTCCTCATCCTCGGCTCCACCCCCTCCACCTGGATGACTCCTGGAAACAGCTCCAATACCCACCGACCACGCATGCAACCTAGGGTTCATCCTCGACTCTACGATCTCCATGACAAAGAAGGTCAACACGTCTCGTCTTCCTGCTTGAACAACCTCTGCATGCTCCGCAAGATCTACAGGTGGATCCCCACCGAAACAAGAACGGTCACTCAGGCCCTCGTCAGCAGCCGACTGGACTACAGAAACTGATTCTCTACACAGGAGCCTCGACCAAACTCCTGTAACGACTTCAACGCATTCAAAATCCATCTGCACACCTGATCCTCAACATCCCTCGCCGCAGCCACATCACACCACCTCACCTTGAGACCTGAACTGGCGCCCCGTCAATGAGAGGAACACCTTCAAGCTCCATACCCACGCACACAAGGCACTCCACAACACCGGACCAACATACCTCAACAAACGACTCAGCTTCCACACCCCTAACCGCCAGCCCTGCTCCGCCGACCTTGCCCTCGCCATTGTCCCCCACATCCGAAGAGCGACCTTCCGGTGGCAGATCGTTTTCCCACCTCGCCGCCAAGACCTGGAACACCCTCCCCAACCTACTACGGCATACCCAGGACCTGCTAACCTTCAGAAGTGTCCTCAAGACCTGGCTATTCGAGCAGTAGCAGACCCCCCCAGCTCTATGAGACCCTCACGGGTAAGTAGTGCTCTTTACAAATAGTCTCACTTCCCTGTAACAGGATATCTATGGTTCTACCTCCCCCTGCTCGAACTTGGCTCAGCAGCAGGAGGGCATAAATGTATCCCTGGTCGGCAGCAACTATTTTGTGCTGTCCGGTCCCAGAAGGCTGGTACCAGGAACACCCGAGAGCCTAATGGAGTGCAAAATGATTGGATTCATTCCAGCCTTTTTTGAGATGGTCATTGCGTAAATACGTGATGCTCCTCTAAATAATATATGGCTGCTTACTGAAAACCCGGGAGAATGGACTTTGTAGGCTGTAGGGGTGTCCTGCTCAGGCAGGGGCTCCCTCTCACTTAAAACCGCACCATGTATAGGCCTACTATAGGGGTGACTTATAGGTCTTAAGTGCAGTTACCTATAGATATTGTAAACCTATATCATTAGCAAGAGGTGCCTGCACCAACTTGCATAGACTCTACTGGGAGGCATTTAGTTATTTTGAATGGTCTCTCATGGGTGGACTAATACATGCTTCAACCCGTGATAAACCATCTGGGGTACCTGTGCCCTGGGTCCATGGGTAACATATACTAGGGACTGACAAGGCTAACCCAGTATCCAATCTAGGATGTTCTTAAGTACTCAACACAACAATCTAGGTAAAAAGCAGATATACTGGGGTCCTGATTAGCAGGATCTCAGTCAGACCAGTCAAAATACAGTTTAGCAAAGGCAAAAAAGTGGGTGTAACCATGCTGAAAAATCCTACCTTCCCACACATTTCCTTTATTGTTATGAGATGTGTGCCTTCTTAGTATATTAGTGGAGAAGTGTGGCTCACGGTTTAGAGCAGGCAGACCCTGAAGCAGAGGTCAGACCCGGGACCAGGGTTCAATTCCCGACGTGGCAGGGTCTTGAGCTCAAATGTCCACGGACTTGATAATTCTTGCTTCGGTGCCTGCTCTAATCATGGGTTCTCACTCTGCAACTCTGGGCATTAAGCTTGCTTAATCTCCACAACGGCCCCCCGCTGCGGGATGCCTGGCTTTCACCTTGGGGATTCCCTGTAGGGGCTATCTCACAGGGAAAAGCCAGGACGGGTTCCCAAGGCAAGCGCCGAGATACCCTTCGGGTCATCGAGCGCTATATAAGAACACACATACATACATACATACATTACCCTACTTGAAAAGAAATATCATTGCTTGTCAGACCAATGGGAGTTCTCCATTTGCTGGTGTTACAGCCGGCATTCTGCTGTTGTGCAAAAAAGCTGGATCACAAGTCAAAACATCTTTTTCTTTGAAACACCATTGCTCCCCAGAATAATCTAGTTTAACTCCTTTCTATTTTTTCTAGGGTGGCATTTGCCTCTCCAGTTCTCACATCAGCTATCAACTGTTATAAGCCTCTCTGCTTAAAACATTCAGTGGACTCCTGTTGTTCATAGGAACAAGCAATATTTCTTATTGACCTTCCACCATTCAGAATTAGGAACTCTCAAAAGAGCTTTAGCAAAAAAGGATGATGTGACTTGAGGCATGATGTGTTCTGGTGTAGGATTAGCAGGCCACACAGATATAGTTTTTGTATTACTCTAATCTTCACCCTCAGTAAATCATGTCTGTCAGCAGCACTACTTCTGAAGCAGTCTGTTGCAACCCATGCTCTACCTGCTTTACCCTACACTGAAATGCCTTTTGTATCACTCAAGGACCGTATTTTTCCTACCCCCCCCCTACAGGAACTGGTGTCCAGTGTCCTGCTAGCCCCCCATGATTTTAGTGTCTTCACAACAACGCATATCCACCCATATTAAGGACAAATAATACATTTCCCACATGGCTTCCCCTTCCTTATAAAGGAATGATGAAACCATATTTACTGCCACATGCAGAGACCACTCATTGTCTCCTCAAGTGTCCGGTGTTTCCCAAATCTTAGCTTGTCCAGTTGGTGAAGCTTCCCTTGTCATCAAGATGATATGATTTTTGTGTAGTTGTATGGCACTACCTGACATACCTTGTATGAATGCATAGCTTGTGTTTGTGGTGAGCTATTCTCTAATCGGTGAATAAGTATTTTGGTGGTCGTCTATGTGGATTTTCTTGATATTTGTGCAATTATTTATTTATCTGATAAAGAAAATGAGCTCGCAAGCTGTTTGTGTCTGACATATCTCTCAGTAGTTTCCTTTGAGGAAGGTGTCTTGAGATTGATGTGATTGGTGATCCAACTGATTTAACAGATTTCACTGAGATGCTTCTTGAGTATTCAGGTGGTTTTCTAACAATCGCATATTAGCTTTTCTACCTAATGAGCTGTTTGTGGCTTTGAAATGTTGCTCATGTCTAATAGACTTTTGCTCTTTCTTTTTGTAGAATCCAGAACTTTCCATCACAGAGATATGAGGAACATGTGTTTTTTTGACAAAGTTTGAAGTTTGCAAGGGATTCTGGGTAATACAACCTTGTAAGAGCCACACAAGTCACCCCATCCTGTATTCCCCTGATTGTCTAGTTTTCAAAAATGTACAGGTTTGCTAGGTGCTTGCTGAGCTAGGGTCCAAAATCTACAGCTAGGCACATTGCTAAAATGTATCAGTTTTCACTAGAAAAATGTGATATGTCCATTTTGCATTTCGGGCCGTTTCCTGTCGCAGGCACTACGCCTACCCACACAAGTGAGGTAACATAAGTATCAGGAAACTTAGGGGAACACAGAATTGTAGAACAACTGTTATTACCTTTTGACTTTCTATGCATTTCTGCCATCTAAATGTAAGACAATGTGTAAAAAAGTAGTCACTTTGAACCATGTTCTATAATTCACATGCTAGTATGGTTACCCCCAATTTCAGAAATGTGCAAATAACTTCTGCTATTTTGTTATCATTTCGGAAATACATAGGTGTCCTTGATACTTATTTTTCACTCTTTATATTTTACCAAATGAATTGCTATATCCCCATACTCAGTTATTGGCTCTAGGTTCCTCGGCTTCTTGATGAACCTACAAGTCGTATATAGCCTCACAACCAGAAGGGTCCCGCGGATGTAATGGTATACTGTTTTTAAAAATCTGTCATACTAAGAATAAGTTACATCTGAAAACGTTGGCACAAATGTCTATTTGCTTTTCTACTCATTTTGAATATTTCATATTTCAACTGTATCTATAAAACAAATGTGGGGTCATTTGGGTAGAAGTATCTACCCAAATGACCCCTGCTGAATTCAGAAGTTTTTTTCTACCTCTTAGAAATGTATAGCATTTCTACCACTAACTGGAAAGAGGTTGATAGCACAAAGAGTTGCAAAAATAGGTTATGTCCCAGTAAAATGCCAAAACTGTGTAGAAAATGTGGTTTTCTGACAAAAGTCTGCCTGTTCCTGAAAGCTGGGATGATGGTGATTTCAGCACTACAAACCCCTTGTTGATACAATTTGCAGGGGAAAAACAGATGCGTTCTTCTGCAGCACTTTTTGCCCCATTTTTCAATAAATATCCAAATTTAGCTGTATTATGTCTAATTTCTGGGTCCCCTCCAGGGGAATCAACAAATCCTGGGCACTTTTAAAATCCCTATGACGTTGGATGAAAAGGACGCAAATTTAGTGTGGATATCTTATGTGGACAAAAAACTACTGGGGCCTTAGCACAAACTACCCCAAATAGCTTAGTATGACGACTGGGGGGTTTATAGGTTTAAAGCAACTGCAGTGCTGATCATAACAAGAACAATTATAATAATTTTACTTATATTGACCCGTTTGTTGCGGCCGTCGTGATCACTTCCTCTATAGTGCTGCACATGTCTGTTGGCTGACGCGGCCCCACCTACACATTAGAACCCTCGCACCGTGGCGGAATTGCTGCAGCGGTTAAGGTGACAACAACTACAAAACAGCAGTAGATAACAACAATAGTAATATCAACAATAATTATAATATTAATAATAATAATGGAACTAATAACCATAATAATAATAAGAAAAAATGTATTCTAGTAATAATGATAATAATAATAATTTAATAATGATGTGTATTGTTTTACCTCACAGTGAGAGACAATTAAGAAATATGAACATGATCCTCAACTCGGAGCGCGTGGTAATCTGTCAATAAAATAAGATGAATCTTTAAATTTCATTCATTATTATTACCAGACCTTTTTCACCTGGAGTTCTAGTGTATTCTTTTCATTTACAGATGGATTCGAAACTTGGTATTAAACAACCTTTTTTTAATTTCAGTCTGCATTTTTGTCACCTTTCACCCAAAATATTTCACACAGACTACACACATACTGTTACAAATATGCACAGGCGTTTACAAAACACATCAAAAAGACAAGCACACATAAATGTAAATATATATGCATTTACACATGCACAAGCAACACACATATACATTTACATGCTCAGCTCATAAAAAACACAAATGCACACATTTGAAAATGCAAACTATACATACTTATTTGCACATGAATCGCCCATAGCTTACATTCTCACAGCACAAATACCTACAAAATAAATGTATATATGCACACAGTAGCACATACATACATGCAAGCAGATTCCTACAAACACGTTTAAACACAGGCAACATGTACAGAATTATGCACACACTTATCATACAGGTCTGCACCAGCACACCTAACCATTCAAATTTATCACATTACATATACCACACATGTATTAGGTCCCACATGACAGGTGCGCCTCTAGGCTCATGGCGGCCCTGGGCTGGGAGCGTAGGTAGGGCGCCCCGGAAGAGGGGGTCAGGGCAGGGCGGAGCGTGGAGGCCAGTGAAGAGGGGGGTCAGGGTGTTTGGAAGTGGAACAGAGCCGGAGGCCACCAAATCCCTGCCATGGGCCGCCACGCAAATATGTATCCATCCTTAGAGGATTATTATATTAAGGATATATATTGGTGTGGTGGCCCCTGGGGTTTGGTGGCCCTGTGCAGGTGCACAGATTGCACATGCCTAAGGCCGCCCCGGCACATGGGCAGACCATAAGGGAATAAGAGCAAGGCCAGACCCCTCTATGCATACAGGCACATCCAATGCTATCACACTAACGTAGACTCCCAAACACATCTATGCACTACACACATAAGCACACACATGCACACATGAACAGATGCACAAGCACACATGCGAATCTATATGCGCCTGCAGACAGCTCAATGAGGCATACATAAACACGCAGAAGCAGAAACCCAGCCACACATTCTCTTCATCAGGATGTAGACGTGTCATCCTGCAGGTCAGCAAACATGATCATCAGTACATCAGGCGATTCCTTGAATCTCGTATGTGCCAATCTTTTCCGCAAACCCATCTGACACATTTCGCCTGATGCTCAAACAAGGCTTTTAATATTCACATATGTCATCAACAACGAAAAAAAGAAGGAAATAGATTGGAATCCAGAAGTGCCTTTCCGTAGAGTCAATCAGGGTAATTTTAACCTGTGAAAACCTATGTGATTACAAAGGTTTTGATGTAGGGAAATCCAATCCGAACAATTCGATCTGAGAAAAAAACACAGGAAATCCACATCTCCAAAAGCACTTGACACCCTGCCAATTTCATGGAAAAGGCAGACCAGTTTGAGTTTTGTGGGGAAAACAATATTCACACCAGATAAATGAAAAAGGGCGGCTGCAATTTGAACATCTAGCAATTAGATTTTGCTTTAGTGAAAGGGATTACATCAGAACACTGCTATCAGCTGCATCATTTTATGGACAGACTAAAATATTTCTAGTGTGTTATGATGATGAAAATAGACGAAAAGCACCTTTTAACCTAATAGATGTCTCTGTGCTAATAGAGGAAAATTTGATTTACTGTACATAATTATAATCTAAAGGATTTCTTTTGAGTTCCGAATTAAGGGCATATTTAAGTCAGCCCAACACCGTCTCCGTCCTGGGACCGACCGACCTCGGTCTGCAGCCCTACCGCCTAACAAGGACACTGTTCGGTTGAATTCCTACATTTCCCTATGGGAGCATGCATTATGGTTGCAAACCGGCCATAATACATGCTCTCATAGGGAAATGGGAAGGGCTGTTCGTCCCTGCACCCCGTGGCTGGCACCTCAATGTCCCTGCCACGGGGTACAGGGATCAACAGGGGGTCACTATAGGTGCCTCATCGGCCAATAACCAAGGCCGCAGATACAAGGGGGCACTGCTGGGGGTCTCCAAACATGTTTTACAACATAGTTTCTATGTCGGACAGGCCAACATGGAAACCGTGCCGGAAACTGTGCATCATAATCCCAAGGGCAGAAAGTCCCAACCGTTGCACTTATGCTGCCGATTCTGACTGGCCGATGGGCTCCTTGAGCTCGTCGGAAACCAGCCTAAATGACCATCTGCGTTAGTTTCCAACCGCCAGCATTGTAATGCAGCAGTCGGAAAGTAAACCAAGGGGCCGATTACGATGCAGCCCGGAATGCTCAGACAATCAGTTGGAGCCTTTCTAGGCCGCATTGTTATTGGACCCTAAATGTACTCAGTTATTTCGGAACTGGAACTAATGGTACTGATTTAATCATGGATTAAAGCTGGAATTACAACTATTTTCCAGGGTTGGGCTGTCTGAAGACTAATATGTTTGCATCAAGAACTAGAAATTTCAGCAGAAGAAGCTAAAGAGAAGCCATGCTTAATGGGTCATTTAATTGCTGAAACAAGTAGGAAAGTGTGTGCAAAGTTCAGGCAAGCCTTGGCAACAAAGTCAATGTAGTTTCAGGAACTACGAGATGTGTAAATCAATGGAAAGAATGTTTAGTGACCTTAATAAAGAGTCAGTGGACTGTTATCAAACACTGAATTGAATGTCTGGCTACAGGTGAAGGCCCAGCACCCCAGCTAATTCTCGAATCATGAGGAAAAAGAGTTAGGTGTATTATCATTTTTACAACCTTGAAGAAATTGCCTTAAGGATTTAAAGCTGGAGACAAACATGCTCTGGCGAGAGTAGATTATGTTTAAAAACTTCCTGAAACGTCAGTCATTACAAAAGCACGTTATCAAAGTACCCACTGGCACTGAAGGCAACTATTTTCCTTGAGGCGTGCTCCTACTGCCTTAACTCATATTGAAGTAAGCCAATGGTTAAATTGGAGTGACGCGTTGGCCCTTGAATCATGCTTGAATGGATAGGCGAAAAATGTGAATGACACAACACAAGCCGTGTAACTGAAAAATCCGATAAGTAACTATGTCATACACAACATTTTTGTAAATTCAAAAGGTCCTGGCTCAGACAGACCTAAAAAAGCCAATCGCAGTGCCATTGGCTGCCAGCCTCTTGTCTTAAAGAAAGAAAAAAAACAAAAAAAGAAGGAACGAAACGACAGAGTGTACAAAAAAGAAAGAAGGCACGAAAAAAAGAAAAAAGGCACAAAGGAAAGGAAGGAATAAAGGAGGCACAAAAAAAACAAGAAAGCAAAAAAGAAAGAAAAATGAAAGCAAGAAAAACAGAAAGAAGGAAAGAAGAATAGAGAGTAGGAAAGAAATAAAGAAAGAAATAAAGAATGAAAGAAAGAAAGAAAGAAAGAAAGAAAAAAGAAGGAAAGAAAGTAAGAAAGAAAGAAAGAAAGAAAGAAAGAAAGAAAGAAAGAAATACAGAAAGAAAGAGAAAAAAAGAAAGAAAAAGGCACAAAACAAAGTACGACAGAAAGCCGGAAACAAGAAGGCAGGAAGAATACATGGAAAGAAGGAAGGAAAGCAGAAAAGGGGAATAGAAAAAAGACAATAAAACTGAATGAATGATGGTACAGAAAGAAAGATGGAACGAAAGAAAGAAAGAAAGAAAGAAAGAAAGAAAGAAAGAAAGAAAGAAAGAAAGAAAGAAAGAAAGAAAGAAAGAAAGAAAGAAAGAAAGAAAGAAAGAAAAATTATAGAAGAAAGGAAGACGAGAAAGAAACTGAGATAGAACGCCACAAAGAAGGAAAGAGAGAAAGACAGAAAAAAGGAAGGAAAGAAGAAGGACAAATATGGAATGTCAGAAAGAAAGAAAGGATAGAAAGAATGAAGCTAAGATAATTTTCATGGCCTTGTGGATATGGAGTGAGGCAACGCATTGCAAGTCATTGAGTTGCCCCACACTACGATAGGGAGGAGTGCCATGGGTGTCACGGTGGGTGTTCCGACATTACACCCATGGCATTTGACACATTCCCAGATGTAAAACAGGCTGCAAACCTGGGAATTCGGCAAAAGCCTATGCCCCCAAAGGAAAGGCATCGGTAAGGCACAACGAGGCGAAACATTATTTCTCAACGTTGTTAATTGTTAATTGTTAATTGTTTCTATGTGTGCTGCATTCACATTCACATTGTTGTGTGTTGTGAACCCATGCTATAATCTCTGAGGAAAGCAGAAACAGATTTATTTACATTTCTCCTTGCTTTCGCAAATTGTGCACAATGTTGATTGGACCAATTCCATTTCTGTCTTTGGCATATATTGGAATATACCAAGGCAGATCGAGGAAAAAGTGTCATCAATTGTCGAAAGGTGTCTTTTAGAAGCATTTCCAGACCTACGCCAGTGATTGTGCCTAGATCGTTCCCACCACAGTGCACAATTATAAGGTCTGGTTCTGGGAGATGCATAAAAGTTTTCACCAATGGAATCAATTGGTGACATTTCAATCCTCTTTTGGCAATCCATGTTATGTGTACATTTGGTAAGTCGAGGTTGCAAATTCGTCTGCTTACTGCATATTTTTCACTCCAGTGAATATAACTGTGTCCTATTAGCCAGACCTTCATTTTCAAGGGATTTGTAGTCGTCCTCAGATCGGTTCTGGAAGTGGAATGGTAGTTAGAAGTTGAAATTCTAAATAAGGAAAAAGGAAGAGGCTGGGTGTGGTTAAAAAAATAAAAATGATTGGTTGATTGTAATAAGTGGAGATTGAACAGTACGTTAATGTTTATGGTAAACAAAAAGTACTATTGGGTGTGAAAAAAAAAAGACATGTAACAGAGCTGTGGATTGGCAGGTGTTTCTGGAGGGAAAATAGTCTTCTTAGTTTGCTGTAGAACGTTGAGACATGAACTTTTGACTTGTGCCTTCAGCAAGGTGCAGAATGAGGTGTAACCATGGAAACAGCCGGAGATGGCAGTTGGTGATGGGTTCACTCTTTGGTGCCTCTGCATCTGACTCTGTTCTGTGGTGGCAGGCGGAGAACTGTTTGTTATTGTGGAGATGAAAGGGTGATAAGGAGAGAAATACGACATAGCGTCTGGCCTGTAGAAGCGTGGGAGGAGTGATTAAGTCTGAGTGAAGCGGAACTGTGGCGGTGCTTGGTAACAGTAAAAAATTTTTTTTATCAGTGGTATAACTGTCTGTGCGGTGCGCGACCTACTAAGAAAGAGTTCACGGGCCGTAATTGGCTTGCAGGTTCTAGTATCAGTAAGTGAGGTCGAGAAAAGAAAACATTAAGGACTTTATTTATGAAGGCCTTGCGCCACCGGTGCGTCACTTTTTCCCATTTTAAAAAATGAGGCACCGGCGGCGGAAGGTCTTCATAAATAAGGTCCTCAGTGTCTACAGTTAAGGTTATGTGGAACCCATGAATAGTTTTTCAATATGAAATCATTTCAGTTGAGATTATGGATTAAAAGAGAAACCGTGAATATTTGAAATGTTTATTTAGAAATGTACTGTTTTAAAGGCAAATCATTATGTAATATGAGTAAAGAAATTGCAAAAAACACAGTAATTGGTATTGTCAGTAGTACATGGAATACAAACGCTATAGTTGAAAATGAATATAGTTGGAAAAAAACATTGTACACTTTTATAAGGAAGTATATCATATTTTAATAAATGGAAGAAGGTCTCTGGCCTTTCAGTTAGGGAACGATATATGAAAATGCAAGTGGTTATACATCATTACTTTATCAATCAGCTGTCTACATGCGAAGCACTATCAAGTTTGTGTTATGTCAGTGTGTGAGGGGAAAAAAAGGCGCCAAAAGCGATAAAATGGTGAGAGGTGCATGTATGTAATCTGTTGGATGCTGCGCAAATCACTATTGAGGAGAACTACTGTATTGAGATATCTTTTGAAGGTTGTAGTATTGCATTTGAAATACAGCACAAGTAATAATGGAAATATTATTGAAAGAACATATTTTTCTGTAAAGTATTTTAAAAACATAATTTTATAGGAAATTAAAGGAGTAGAGGCGTGTGAGGCGGAAATAAGCAGTTGAGATGCGAAATGGCGTTTACAGTTATAAAAAACTCGTTTAAACTTTACACATTAATTACGGCACATGTAGCATATATTAGCGAGTTTTGCATCGAGTACGTTTGAAATAACCTTAGATAAGATATGCAGTAGAATTGTTGAGATTAGACTGTAAAAAAATAAAGTTGAAAATCGAGTAGCTGAAGAAACAAATGTAGTCCACATAAAAGACCAAAATTTAACCAGCACGAAATCATAATGTCCACTGTTAATAAAGCCAATAGGTCTGTTCTTCAAAAGAAAATATGGAAAAGAACGTGAAGAATATAGGGAAGCAAAAGGAAATGAGGACGTCAATGGCTTGTATAAGAGTTATTGAAGCATTGTTTAGGCAAAATAGGTAGCTTCTGCTTCTAACAGGAAATCACTTTTATCATTTGAAAGTATGTCAGCTATCCAATTGAAAAGAGTAAAGCAGTACTCATGATCTGTTAAAATCGGAGCCTCTTTTATTATCAGAGTGCTGCTCGGTGGGTTTTCGATGTAGTTCTCTGTTAGGAAAGAGTTAACCGTCCATTGTGTAGGCAAAGTAGGCAGCAAGTGCTTCTAACAGGAAATCACTGTTATCATCTGAAAACATGTCAGCCATCCAATTGAGAAGATGAAAGGAGCATTCATGATCTGTCATTATTGGAGCGTCTTTTACCATCATAGGGCAGCTCGGTGGGTTTTTGATATAGCTCTCTGTTAGGAAATCTTGCGCCGCTGCGAATATATTCCAATGACCCAGAACTCCTTGTATCGCTGCAAAGGCCATAAACCCTCCGTTGTAACAAAGCTGTTCATGATCAAGTAACGGATTCATGAGGTGATAGTAATTCACTTCAGGAGGTACCAAATTGCAGAGACATAAATCCAGGGCCCACGTGAAATCACAGCTCAGGCAATGAAATACAGGCTGCACACAGGTGAAATACGAATATCGAAAAGATAAGCGATATGAAGTATTCAAAGTTGCCGTAGTACAGAAGCATTCTCTGTCGAAATAGTTCTAAGTGGTCCCGCTCGTTTGCGAAGGCAGGAGGGACATCCATTTTGAATTTCCCAAGATGGTAAAGGAAACGGCGCAGCACTGCCGGTTGTATAGCAACTCCACAGAATTAGGTCACCGGCTATGCAGTGGAGAGGAGCAGAATGACTTGATAAATTTTCTAGGAGTCTAGTCACTTAAATATTGCTTAGTAGTTATCAAAAAAGTAGCTTTTCTTGAAGTGGAGGATGCGTTAAAAAATAAGGGAGTCAATTGAGCAAGTTGTAAAGCAAGGTCAATTTTTTTTACATCAATGCTGTTTTCTGTGAATGTTAGCTAAGTGAAAGATATATGTGTGAGCAGATGCTACGTTAAGTTTTAAATGTGACAATGGAGCTCTTGTTCATGTTCCGATTCAAGGTCGGTATTCGCTGCCAAATGCAAATATCAAGAAACGCATGCGTGGGGTAGATAGTCTGCATTCTTAAAGGAAAGCAAATGGAGGGTTATTTTTACCGCGTTAGCATTGTCGTTTAAAAAGTTACAGTGATTTTCATTATATGTTAAGAAAGTGTCACTGATGAAGACTGAAAATAAATCCTTATAAATAACAGGGACTGGTGTATTTTAGAAAAGGTGTGTAACATTACATGAATTGTAAAAAAAAATAATGTAATTGAAAGTGTATGGTTTGAAAATGAAATGTAGAGGCTTATAGTTCACGTTTTGAAAGCGGTTCTAGAGGGTCAGATGCATGATAGATTTATAAAAAATAGAACATGTTTTTCAATAGTATTATGGAAAAAATATGTGCCTTTATGTACTATTTAGATTATCTGCCTGTTGCCTATTCTTTGAGTTTTAGTAATCCTGTGTCTTATAAGTTTTCCAGGGGCGGTTTGAGGTTCATGGTGGGCTTGGGCAGGGAGGGTAGGTTGGGGGTTTGTAATAGGGGGTCCGGGTGGGGTGGAGTGCGGAGATTAGTGAAGAGTGAGGAGGGCGGGGGTTAGGGTGTTTGGTAATGGAGCAGAGGACGCCAAATTTCTGTTATGGGGTGCCACGGAAATATGTATTTATTCTCAGAGGTTTATTATATTAAGGATATATATTAACATGGTGGCTCTTGTGGTTTTGTGGTTCTGTGCATGTGTATAATGCTGGCCCTGTAGTTTTTGTCTATGGACCTCATTACGACACAGGGGAGCCACGTTGCACAGTTGGAGATCAGAGACTTAGGAAATAAAACTTTATAATTGTAAGGGCTCTAAGCGATACAAATCGCCCGTTCTCGGTGTAAAAAATATCACCGCTATTGGTGGTATTTTCTACGGTGTTAGTGCTCGAAGGAGAATAGTAACATATATGTAAAAGAAAATTCTGTAACAGGCTCAGCATTTCACATTATTGCGTGAAAACAAAAGTTGTTCTCACATAGCAAT
Source organism: Lissotriton vulgaris (assembly GCF_964263255.1). Lineage (NCBI taxonomy): Eukaryota > Metazoa > Chordata > Amphibia > Caudata > Salamandridae > Lissotriton > Lissotriton vulgaris. The sequence goes on along the minus strand of NC_141688.1, from coordinate 248,378,420 downwards.
AAGTCTCTTATAATTAAGGGACGGAGTGTATATAGTGCTATTTACTACTCTGCTATGTGAACGATGTCGAATGTTTCATAAGAGGAGGCTTTAAAAGTTTTTCGATAAACTGGTTTTCCAGGGAAGTGGGTGGAGTGTTCCGTGTAAATTGCAGAATAGAAACTAGCAAGAACCAACTGGAAGTGTTGTTCTAAAGTCACATGACTTCACATGCGTGTGTCGCTGCCTCCATGCGATTGATGGGTGCGCACACCCGGTCGCGCACTAAAAGAAAGCAGCGAGAAAATATCAGCTAATATGCTCTTGGAGCTCGTTTTGGTACAAAGAGTTAGTTCTGAAAATAACTTTTTTTTTTTTTGAACAAGTGTTATGATGCTTTTGATTTCTTAAAGTTGCTACGACATTTTTCAGTATGTCATACTATCCAAATAAAGTGAAGAAATTTAACTTTTCTTGGAGCATTTATGACTCTCAATTTTGTGTTTAATTACAATAAAGCTTTGCTCTCCGTATACAAGAAGTTTTCCACAGTTCTTGCATTTCATGTGCACGTTCGCCAGATATGGTTTCAAGTCCATGTCAGCACTCGATGGAGATACAGGTCGTTCTGCAGAAGATGTGCTGCTCACTTCTGATGGTAATAGCGTGGCCTCCGTTTTTCTAGTCAAAGGTGGTCGCTCATTTCCTTCAGATACGGAAGATGAATGCGGAACGGTAGCCATTGCTGCAAAGACTTCGGGAAGATGTTCGACGTTGTTCTCTATTGAGAGTCGAAAAGAAAGTGATGGAAGTGGGTGGAGTGCTGTGTGTAAATTCCAGAATAGAAACTACCAACAACCAATTGCAAGTGTTGTTTTCAAGTCACATGACTTTACATGCGCTTCTCAGGACGTGTAGGCGGTGACACTATCTAGTTACGAACGTGATTTGGAAGTAGCGATGTTCTTTAGTGAACTTTAAAAACGTGAAAAGAAGTAAATTCAAACACATACAGATTTCACATATTTTTAGAGCTCGATTTAAGTATACAATTATTAAATTATAAAACCTTTTATATTTTTTTAAAAAAATATTAAGGTGTGTACAATCAGTCACGCACGAACGATTAAAACAAATTCTGCTCCATTTAATTAAAAGGTTTGTATGAAAAAAAAGCCTAGGTTCAGTGTCTTAACGTACTATAAGTTATTTCATTGGTCTATGAAGAAATTCATTAGGTTTAAATTGGAAAGCTTTCATGAAGTAAATAGGTGGGTGCGTGCACTCAGTTGTGCACGTAAGATTGGTATGTCGATATTTATTTCAGGTATATCTTTCATACTTAGGAACTAGCATTCAAAAAACCTATGAAATTCACTGAAAAAACCATAGGTTTTACACACGTTATAGTTAGGAAATAGCATTTGAAAAACCTATGAAATTCACTGAAAAAACCCTAGGTTTTACACACGTTATAGTTAGGAAGTAGCATTTAAAAAACCTATGAAATTCACTGAAAAAAACATAGGTTTGACACATGTTATAGTTAGCTGGACATTTTACTCATATAAAACCAATGAAATTCCCCGTTATAGTTACTTCAGCTAACTATAACTCGCGCGCTCGCAATGCACTGCTGATGACTTCACATATTACATCACTCATGACATGGTCAGTGACATCCCTCATGACATCACTGATGACATCTCAAATGACATCACTGATGACATCATCCTTGTGGAAGAGTGGCAGACCTTCACTCACCCTAATATAACCTTTTTACAGACACTCAAAAAGTAGAAAATAACAATTTCAATATAATAGCCATACCAATGCCACTTAAAACACACCTATTTAGTAATTCGAAGATCTATATACACAACCACTTATTCATCAACAGATATATACAGTCAATCATATATTATATACAGTCACTCATATATGTATTCAGTCATCATATGTTCTTATACACTGATACATCCTGATCATCCTGTTACACACCGACACTCAACCATAAAGTTATTCACACATAAGTTATATGTACTAGTTTAAAACATATGTACTTACGCAGAAATACACTATTAAAACAGTTATTCATTCACTTAGACAGTCATATATACACTCATACACTCATACAGAAAAAAAACAAATAATAACCTATATGCCTTTTACCACACAAACTCACTCACCCATACAGTCTAGCATATATCCTGCCTACAACACATACAAACAGTAAGTCACTTATTCATGCATCTATGCACTACATAAGATCTCCCAACGAAGCATATTGACACTTAGACACTCAGACACTCCAACTAATAATCAAACAAACAATAACCTATATAGACATTATGTATCACTCATATAGCTACTCACCAACACATGCAGCCACTTACATAGAAACTGAGAGACAGATACAGATATGTATATATTTAAACATTACTCATTAGCCCATGTACTCATCAATATATACTTAATCAGGCAGTAATGCAATCTATTTTTCACCTAAAAAGCAGCTATTTATACACTTATATGCTCAATTCTTCTTCCATTAACTTTCAGATATACATATATAAAACATATTTAATTTTCAGAACTAACCCATTCACTGGATGATGTCATCAGTGATGTCATGAGTGATGTCACTGACCATGTCATGAGGGATGTGATATGTGAAGTCATCAGCAGTGCATTGCGGGCGCGCGAGTTATATTTAGCTGAAGTAACTATAACGGGGAATTTCATTGGTTTTTTATGAGTAAAATGTCCAGCTAACTATAACATGTGTCAAACCTATGGTTATTTCAGTGAATATATATATATATATATATATATATATATATATATATATATATATATATATATATATATATATATATATATATATATATATATATATTCACAGAAAAATCCAAAGGTTATAGCGATGTTATAGTTAGGGGCAGATTTCAGTGGTAGAAAACCATAGAAATTCAGCACGTATAGTTACATAAGCTAAATATAACTACCTATAACTTACGCCCCGCAATGCACTGCTTATGACCTCACATATTGCATCACTCATGACATGGCCAGTGACAGCACTGATGACATATCAAATGAGTGTACGTGTTTTGTAAATGTCTCTGAGACTTAAAGAAAGTTACTAAGCTACTGCATAAGTAATAGTACTATTTTTTCTGTACAACTAATGAGTGATGCTACTTCTGACATGTATCATCTAAGTGGCTGTGTGACTTTTTAAATCAGTGTATAAGTGAGTGTGGGAGTGGCTGTATGGGTCGGGAGTGGCTGTATGATCTGTTAGTGGGGGTGTGAGTGGCTGTATATGTCTGTCAGTCGATATGTAAATGACTGTATGGGTCGGTGAATGGACTTGTGGGGCTTGTGAGGGGTTTTCTGGGTGTGGGAGTGGCTGTATGTGTCTGTAATTGGGTATGTGAGTGGCTGTATGGGTCTGTACATGGGCTTGTGAGTGGGTTTATGGGTGTGTGGGTGGCTGTGTGAGTGGTTGTAATGCTGTGTAAGTGGGTGTGTGAGTGGTTGTATGGGTGTGTGAGTGATTGTGTGGGTGTCTGCAAGGTTGTATGGGTATGTGAGCAGGTGTCTGAGTAGCCGTGTGGGTGGTTAGTGGTTTTTTGAGTGTGTGAGTGGTTTTATGGGTGTGTGTGAGTTATTTTTGTGCATGTGTGAGTAGATAGGTGTGTGTGTGGCAACAGTATTATCAGCCCCGGCACTTAATAGGTTTCCGGTGCTCGGCACTGGCACCTAACTGTTCTAAGTATGGCATTGACAGTCTACCACATAGTGGAGCTGCTAATCTAATTTAGAGATAAACACAACAAGGGTTGTTTAAGAATACAATATACATTAATATAATGCTAGTACCTGACTTCCCAGCCATTCTTGTAACTTTGGGGACCTGGAATAATCTGAACTGTAGTATTTACATGCGAGAGACATGATTAATAGTTGTTTTGGCAGCAATGACAAGGGTGATATGTGGTGCAAGCTGCAGTTGCCTCCTGGTCAGAGCCCTAGCACTTAATATTATACAAATTAAGCACTGTGTGAAGGTTTCAGAAAATCTGGAGACCTCCATCCTGTGAGGCTTAGGAAGGTCAACCCGAAATAAATATCCTTCTTGAACCAAACAAAATTTGACATGCTTTGTGTGATCATATATGCCCTTATATCTGGCCTGGTGTTCACCCACTTTCTTGGTAATTTCATTTCGGTCCACTACACACCTCCTTTCCTTCTTCAAGTTAGAAGGGGATAACCTCTTTCTAGGTGCTCTGCTTTTTTGGGACATGAATAGGGATATCCCTGTGATGGTATTGGGAGTAGAGCGATATGTCTTAAAAAAGCGGCTAAAGCAGATGTGCCAAGGGACTCTGCCCTTTGTAAACACTCTTTAAACATCCACTCTACCAGTCCATTAGTGCACGGGTAATACAATGCCGTTTTATGGTGAAAAATACAAAGGTCGTTCAAAAACCATTCATGTTCTCAGTGAATAGCACTCCATTGTCCATGACTAACACATCAGGGATACCTTCTTAAAAAAAAACGTCCCTTTCAAAAACCTTATGATGGCTTCTGTGTCTACTTGATACACACTTGAACACAACCCATTGAGTGTTGTAATCCATAAATCCACCAAAACCACGATGAAGCGCTCCCTGAGCATTTTGAGGTTAAGTGGATCAATAATATCCATTTGCAATTTGGACCAAGGTCTATTGGGGACCTCTACAGGGGACAGCAGGGTTTTTTACGTGTCTGATGAATTTTGTTGCTCTTCCCACACTCATAACATTCCAAAACAATGCTCTCTGTCATGGAGTCCATGGTGGCCACCAATAATTCAAGTGTACCTTGTTCTTGGAAAGGCTGCACCCCAGGTGGCCTACATGAGCTAATTCTACAATTCTTCCCCTTAACTTCTCAGGGGGAATGATCTTCTCACTTCTACAAACCATCCCTTCTTTTATGTTGAGCTCAAGCCTCACCTACCAATATTTTCACAGTGACACAGGAACCTCGCCTTTGTTAGATTGCCAGCCCTCCTTAATGTACACTTTAGGGACTTCATTTCCTCTTCTGCCCCCCCACAGGCTTCCCATTCTTCTTAGTTAAGACTTGTTAACTGTAAGACAATTTCCCCACACTCCTCATTGTCAGCATCATCCTCTACTATACCCTCTGAAGGCGTCATTGCATTCACTGCTCCATACATATGGAACTTTGGACTTGAGCAAGTTCCGTAATGGTTCTACAATGCTGGCATAGGTGAATACAAATTTGGAGTAATACTCTGATAGGCCCTGAAAAGACTTAAGGTTCTCAACATACTCCGGTGCTTCAGTATTTTTGGATAGCTTTCACTAGATCTAACTTTGGTCCGATGCCATCAAGTGAGATAGTGTGTCCCAGTTGCTCCACCGATGCCACTCCAATCCGTCACTTTTCTTTCTTTGGAGTGATTCACGCCTTTTCAAGATCGGACAAAACACTCTTCAGCCTAACTTTATGCTCCCCCACATCCTTTCAAAAGATGAGGATGTCATCTTGGAAGCATAGTGTTCCAGGAACATCCCTTAGAACATGCTGCATGCTGCGTTAGAAAGCAGCCAAGGCCAATTCAAACGGAATGCGCAGGAACCGGAATAACCCCCAACGGGGTATAAAAGTAGTAAGGTGGCAGGAATCCGGATGAAGCTCTACCTGGTGATAGGCCGCTGACAGATCGAGGACACTGAAGCAACTGGCTCCTTTGATCAATGTGAGGACCTCATGGATGCGTGGCAGTTGTGTTCACCCAGATGTCTCTGAGATCCACACAAAGCCTGATGTCCTTACCAGAGGCTTTGTTTGGAAGAACGGTGGGGGCCAACCAATGGGAACTGTTGATGGGTTCAATTACCCCTAAAGCCAGTGGGCGGTCCAGTTCAAGTCATAGGGGGTTTTGCATCAGGTGGGGAAAGGTCTTAACTTCATGTGAAACCGGCTTGGCCTTAGATTTGAGTTTGATCAAATGTCGATAGTTTTTCAGCAGACCCAACTCTTCAGTGAATACCTAGGGGAATATTTGCAGACCTACAGCCCACCCACTGATGGGTCCCCCAGAAGGACTTGGTCGGGGGTGTAGGGGGTCTAACTTGATATTTAATTCCTTTTGATGCCTCCACCCAAGTAAACTAGAACCTTTCTGTGTGACATAAATCTTGTCAACAGTTCTCCTGCCCTGAGGAGGAGGGGGGAACGGAATGTACTAACTACCAGATTATAACAATTATTAATTTTGGAATCATGAAAAATTTAAAGAGAGACTGATTGGACATGCTCCTTTTTTGGAAAGTTGTAAATTAATTTGATGGAACATGTGTTCCTGTGAAACCGATTTTGTTAAGAGGATTGATTATCCTGCCAAAGATCCCTCTATGGCATACATATTGTGAAAGACTATATGATTGTATGGTGGCACCAGTGTTTACATTTAAATTTGCTGATGTACTGATTGAGATTTTTATATTTATTTATTTATTTATTTATCGAGTTTTATAGACCGCGAACATGATCCTCACGGATATCATAGCGCTTTACACACAGGGGATATAAAGACAAAAGAATAATTAACAAAGCATTTTGTGCAAAGATTAGCCAAGCGGAGTAAGCAAATGATTACCCATAGAGTCAAGGCTGGTCATTGTCATAAAAGGAAAAATAGTGAGTCTCGAAATTTCCTTAGCCTATATTCATGTGAATTAAGCCAAGAGGATCGAGTTTATTTCTTTTTTGAAGGATGCCATAGATGAGATAAGTCTGGTTTCTGGAGGGAGAGCATTCCAGATCCTGGTTGCCATCCCTGAGAAGGACCATTTATATGTTTTTTTCTTGTGAAATCTTTGTGGTTTCAGTAGTAGATTTTCAGCGCTTCTTGTGGTGCTAGAGACACACAAGATTATCAATTTCTGAGCGAGGTAACTGGGCAGGTTGTGATGTATAGCCTTATGCATCATGCCCACGATTTCAGGTGTATTCTTGCTTTGTATGGCAGCCAGTTCAAGGATTTTAAGCCAGAAGAAATGTGTGAGAGTTTCTTTGAGCCAGTGATGAGTCTAGCTGTAGCATTAATAGAGGCTCTTAGGGGTGCGGTTGTCGATATACGGGGAGGCCACAAAGAGCGATACTTCCACAATCTACTCGAGGAAATCTAGGGCTTGGACTGCATCCCTTAAGTCATTGGCTGGCAGGAAGGGTTTCAGCTTTCTCAGTGTATTGATTTGGAAATTAGCTCCAAGTCAAGTCAAGTCAAAAAATGTGTATAGCGCACTACTCACCCAGAGGGTCTCAAGGCGCTTGAGGGGGAAGGGGGGGTTCGTTACTTGTCAAATAGCCAAGTTTTGAGTTGTTCTCTGAATGAGAGGTGTTTCTGTGTAAGGCGGAGGTGGGTGGGGAGAGAATACCAGGTTTTGGCCGCTAAGTAGGATAATGATCTTCCTCCCATGGTGGATCTTCTGATGCGTGGAATAGCGGCAAGGGCTTGATTGGACGATCGTAGTTGGCGGGTGAGGGTGTAAAAGGTCAGGCGAATGTTGAGGTATTTGTGTCCTAGGTAGTAGAGGGCTTTGTGTGCGTGGGTGAGGAGACGGAACGTTATTCTCTTGTTGACGGGGAGCCAGTGAAGGTCTCTTAGGTGACCGGATATGTGATTGTCGCGGGGGATGTCTAGGATGAGTCGGGCGGAGGCGTTCTGAATGCGTTGGAGTTTTTTCTGTAATTTGGCTGTGGTTCAGGCGTAGAGGGTGTTTCCGTAGTCCAGTCGGCTTGTGACAAGTGCTTGGGTGACCGTCTTTCTTGTATCGGTGGGAATCCATCGGAAGATCATTTTGAGCATAGGTAAGATGTTAAAGCATGATGATGAGATGGCGTTGACTTGTCTGGTCATCGAGAGGGAGGAGTCCAGGATGAAGCCCAGATTGCGTGCGTGGTACGTTGGTTTGGGTGCGCTTCCCAGGGCCGGTTGCCACCATGAGTCATCCCAAGCAGAGGGGGATGATCCTAGGATGAGGACTTCCGTCTTGTCTGAATTTAGTTTTAAGCGGCTGTTCTTCATCCACTCGGCTACGTCTTTCATCCCTTCGTGTAGGTTGGTTTTGGCGGTGTTTGGGTCTTTGGTGAGGGAGAGGATCAGCTGTGTGTCGTCAGCGTAGGAGATGATGTTGAGGTTGTGCTGGCGCGCAATGGATGTGAGGGGGCTCATGTAGACATTGAAGAGTGTGGGGCTGAGCGATGATCCTTGTGGTACTCCACAGATGACTTTGGTGGCCTCTGATATGAAAGGAGGGAGGCGGACTCTCTGGGTTCTTCCAGCGAGGAACAAGATGATCCAATCCAATGCTTTTCCTTGTATCCTGACGTTGCTGTGGCGTTGTTCAAGGGTGCTATGACAGACCGTGTCGAACGCTGTGGAGAGGTCCAGGATAATGAGGGCAGCTGTTTTCCCGTTGTAGAGTAGTGTTCGAATGTCGTCTGTGGCTGCGATGAGGGCGGTCTCGATGCTGTGTTTGGCTCGGAAGCTGGACTGTGAAGGGTCAAGTGAGCCGTTAGACTCAAGGAAGGCGGCGAGCTGACCGTTGACGGCCTTCTCTATGACTTTGGCAGGGAAAGTGAGGAGCGAGATGGGGCGGTAGTTCTTAAGTTCAGTGGGTTCTGCTGTTCGGCATGTTTCCAGCTTTCCGGGAAGGTGGCGGTGTTGAGGGAGCAGTTGATGATGTCCCGGAGATGGGGTGTGATGATGGAGTTGGCCTTGTTGAAGAAGTGGTGGGGGCATGGGTCGGTTTGTGATCCGGAGTGAATGGAGTTCATCAAGCGGATGGTGTCGTCAGTGCTGATCGTGTTCCAGGCGCTAAGGTTGTTGGTGGGGGCTTCGGTTCGGTGGTAAGGGGGGTGTACTGGTCGCCGAAGCTGTAATGTATGTCAGCGATTTTGCAGTGGAAGAATGAGGCTAGAGAGTCGCAGAGGTCTTGAGAGGGAGTGATGTCGCTGGTGCCGGCGCTGGGATTGGTGAGCTCCCTGACGATGCTGAAGAGTTCCTTGCTGTTGCGGGTGTTGTTGTCGAGTCGATCCTTGAAAGCAGATTTCTTGGTGGATCGGATCAGCTGGTTGTGTTTGCGGGTAGCGTCCTTGAGGGTGGTCATGTTGTCTGTGGTTGGGTTTTTTCACCAGGCTTTCTCGAGGGTGCAGCAGTTCTTTTTGGAGTTCTTAAGGTCGTCATTGAACTAGGAGGCTTTATTGCTACCTCGCTTGTAGTGATGGTTTTTCAAGGGTGCTAATTCATCAGCGCTGTGGGAGATACATTGTGTCATATTGATGGCTGCGTGATTTGGGTCCGATGATTTGACAGGAGGTTTTTTAGTTAAGCGATGTGGTGAGCTGGCCGGTGGTAATTTTGTTCCAGTTTCTGCAGGGGACTTGTTGTGGGTGGTGGTGGTTCGTGGTCTTTCTGAAGTTGAAGTAGACGCAGCTGTGGTCAGTCCAATGGAGTCCTGTGGCGTGCTTGAAGGAGACGTGCTTGCTGGAGGAGAAGATTGGGTCGAGCGTGTGTCCGGCGTAGTGGGTGGGGATGTTTACCAGTTGTTTGAGTCCGAGAATGGCGAGGTTGTCCAGAAGGGTGGTGGTGTTGTTGTCTTTGTTGTTCTCCAGGTGGAAGTTGAAATCCCCTAGGAGAATGTAGTCTTCGGAGGGGAGGGCGTGTGGGCTGATGAAGTCAGTGATGTCTTCACTGAATTGTTTGCGGGGTCCTGGTGGTCTGTAGATGAGGGTGCCTCTAAGTGTGGTCTTAGGGTCGGTGTGAATCTGGAAGTGAAGGAGTTTGGCAGCTGTGGGGGTGTCGTCGGAACTGGTCGTGATGCGGATGGTGTTCTAGTGGATGATAGCGATGCCTCCTCCTGTTTGGTTGCTGCGGTCCTTTCGGATGATCTTGTAACCGTCGGGGATGGCTATGGCGATGTCGGGTGCTGATGAGGCGTTCATCCAGGATTCTGTAAGAAAGGCGACGTCCGGCGTTCTGGTGTCTAGTAGGTTCCATAGTTCAATGACGTGTTTGTGTACCGAGCGGGTGCTGAGCAGGATGCACTTCAGGTGGTTATTGTCGGAGCTTTGTTTGGCGTTTGTCGATGTAGTGTGGGTCCTGATGCAGTCAAACTTGCAGGACTGGCAGGTGAAGGGTCCGTGGGTGCATCCAGGGGCGGCTTGGTGGCAGGCGGGCAGACGGCCGGTGTTGAGTGCAGAGAGTGTTGCGGCGCTGTACGTTATGCAGGTGGATTGGATTTTGCGGGGACCAGGGGTCTGGCGTTGGGCGCGGTCCAGGCACGGACGGGCGTAGACAGGCTTACCTTTGGCGCACCTTCGGCGCGCATAGGGTGCGTCTGCTGCGCGTGAACGCTGCGTGTAAGTGCATCAGTCATTAGTAGAAAGTGGAGGGGGGGCGGAGCGAGGGAGGAGCAGCTGGGAGGCGGGAGCGGGGTGGCGAGTGGAGAAGGGATTCAATGGGAGATGCGGTAGGGGACGGGGATGGGGCCGCGGGGGAGCAGCTGCAGGGACGGGCTGAGAGGCACAACAAATGGCACAACAATAATGCAGCCGAGATCGGGACACAGTCAGGAGGTCACTAGCATTAATCCCACAGAATGCTAATCGAAGCACAGATGCAGGGGTGCGGAAACAGACGAAGGAAATTAACAACACTTATAATAAATAAAATAAAAACAAAGCAATGCAATGCTACTCTGGGCGCTGATGCAGGGGTACGATACCAAGCAGGCAGTCCAAGCAGATGGAGTTACGATGTTGCCAAAGGAAATCAGTCACAGCAAGGAGCGGGAGGAGTGTCCGGTTCTGACCAGGTCAGGTCGGCCACAGCTCCTTTCGCGATCCTTACCTTTGGATACCAGTGGGAGGGAGGAGCAGCTGGGAGGCGGGAGCGGGGTGGCGAGTGGGGAAGGGATTGAATTGGAGATGCGGTAGGGGACGGGGGTGGGGCCGCGGGGGAGTAGCGGCAGGGACGGGCTGAGAGGCACAATAAATGGCACAACAATAATGCAGCCGAGAGCGGGGCACAGTCAGGAGGTCACTAGCATTAATCCCACAGAATGCTAATCGAAGCGCAGATGCAGGGGTGCAGAAACAGACGGAGGAAATTAACAACACTTATAATACATAAAATAAAAGCAAAGCAATGCAATGCTACTCTGGGCGCTGATGCAGGGGTACGATACCAAGCAGGCAGTACAAGCAGATGGAGTTACGATGTTGCCAAAGGAAATCAGTCACAGCGAGGAGCGGGAGGAGTGTCCGGTTCTGTTGCATTACTGATATGATGCTGCATATTGAGATTGCAGTCGACGGTTATGCCTAATGATTTCGCTGAGTCCACGATGGTTGGTTGAACGTTGAATGCAGTAAGATGTTTAAGCCAATCCTGAATGATGGGGACTTTGCCGGGTGGTGCTATTAGGAGGAACTCCATTTTTAGAGCGTTCAGTTTGAGATGATTCTCTGCCAGCCATGACTGTGTGTTCCTAAGCGTTGTGTTGAGTAGTTTGATGTCTTCGGGGGGGTGTATTTTAAGATAGAGTTGGGTATCGTCTGCGCACATGTGAAATTGCACGTTAGATGCTTGAAGCAGTGAGGTAAGTGGTTCCATGACTAGAATAAACAGTGTAGGGAGAATCCTTGTTGGACACCTAGTGTTACTGGAACGGGTGTGGACATGGTATTGTTAATCTTGAATTTCTGAGTCCGGTAATGAAGAAAGGAGGTAAACCATTTGAGCCTGTCCCTTATAGACCCATTCTGTGATTCAACAGATCTAGTAGGTTCTCGTGTTTAACCTCTTGGCTGCTAATGACAAGGGTAACTCGTCATGGACTTTCCACTGATTTCAAAGGAAATTACAGTGAAAGAGTAATTGTACCTTAGCAGCCAAGTGGTTAACCGTATCAAAGGCTGATGAGAGGTCGAGTAGGATGAGGAGGCAAGTACCGTTCTGATCAAGAATTTGCAGCGTGTCATCAATAATGTGTGTCATGGCTGATTCTGTGCTGTGGCCTGCTCGAAAGCCTCATTGGTTTTAGTTGAGGAGGTCAAAGTGCTCGATGTGTTTTGTCAATTGGAGGTGTACACATTTTTCTAACAGTTTGGCCAAGGTAGGGATATTCGAAATAGGGCGATAGTTGTTTAGGTCGGTGGGTTCTGCTGTGGGTTTCTTTAGTATGGGCGATACTTGTCCCACTTTAAGGGAGTCCGGGATGCATCCTTGTTGGAATTGAGCTGTTAATGATTTTGGTCCAGAATGGGAGAAGCAATGGGATAAAGTCCTTTACAGCATTTGCGGGGAGAGGGTCACTGAGGTGATTGGAGGGCTTTAGAGTACTGAGAATCTTGCCAATAGTTACTTCTGTGTAAGTATCGAAGGACGACCATGAAGCACTGTTCTTTAGAACAAGGATGTTTTGCTGTGAGGGCTAGAGTGTAAGCTTAGGTCAATGAGGAAATCTTTCCTGATGTTATCTGTCTTTGGGTTAAAGAAGGGAGAGAATTCTTCACAGGTTGGTTGTGTGCTGGTTGTGTTTTGTAATCGTTGAGGTTCATCCTTGGATTGAGTTTTGATTAGCTCGAACAGTTTTTTGGGCCGGTTTCTAGCTTGGTCTTGCTGGTGGCTAAAGAAGTCTGCATTTGAGCGCTTGATCTTTCTAAAGTTGCGTTTCTTTTTTTCTTTAGTGTTTTAAGGTGCATAGCTGATGAGACTGATCTCCAATTGTATTCCATCAATCCCACAGATAGTCTATCTTCGTTAAGCAGGCCGTCGTACCATGGTTTTGAGTTTTTGGAGGAAGCTCTCTGTAACTGAAAGGGAGCAACCTCATTGATTATCAAGGTCATAGATTTGAGGTAGTGGTTGGTGAGAACCTGTAAGGTGGAGGCGCCAGTAGGGGGTAGGAGAAGATTGTAACTGGGAGATGGTAATGAGTTGGGATTGAGTTTCTTCAGGTCTCTTTTCCAAATGTTTGGTTTGGTGGATTGAGCCGGGTTAAGTTTCGCGGGTTCATTGATGAAGAAGGTGATAATATGGTGTCCGGACCAATCACAGGGTTGGATCGACTCGAGTTGGATGCAGTCACCTTTGGAGATGATTAGATCCAAGATAGAGCCTTTGGGTAGTGCTGTTGCAGATTTGGGTGAGGTCTAGAGCGCCAAGGAAGTTTTTGAGACATTTAACCAGAGAGTTGTGATCTTTCAGTGGAGGTTGAAATCACCAAGGAATATTTGTATGTTTTGTCGTCCAGAATTCGTTGTGAGCATGTCCATGAGGTGTTCAGTGAAGGTGAGGTTGTCCCCTGGTGGATGGTAGATAATATGTAAAGAGCAAACTGAATTGCCAGTGCTGTTGATGTCGAGGCAGATGTGTTCACAGGAGGAGAATACAGGGGATATGGCTCTAATTACGGAGACGTTGCTCTGGTTATTACATGCAATTCCACCCCCTGTCTTGCCAATCCTGTCCAATCTGATGATGTTGTAATTAAGGGCCACTAGGATGTCAATGAGTGGCAAAGAAGATTCTGTTAACCACGTTTCTGTGAGTATTTTCAGGTTTAGCTCGTGCACGATAATGAGGTCGGCTATGTCTGCTGCGTGTCTAGAGGCCGATCTACAGTTCAGTGGTGTGCCTTTAAGCCGGGGAGTGATGAGGGAGGAGGAGGGGTCTAGAGAGAGTGTGAATTTTCTAAGATTATTGTAAACGATACCTCTATTGTTTGGTGTGGAGGACCTGTGAGGGTTGGGGTGGATAGTGGGGACGGGAAGGTGTGTGGGGGCTATGTGGGTCATTCAAACGGGTTCATAAGAGTGTAGAAGGGAGGGTATGTCGTATCCCGAAAGTGGATTGATGCTTCGCAGTGAGCAGGTGGCAGAATTACGGGAGGGAATTGAAGTCCAGTAGGTGGGATTATGTTTGTATGAGAGGGGAGGTTGGGTAGGGGGCTTGCTTGGTAAAAGGGTTCTGGGGGTCTGGGGTGCGCTTGTTGATGCAAAATCAACTCTTTAACTCTTTGAAAGTATGGAGTTCCTCTTTAATTTGGAGAAGTGTGGACCTAATCTTGCCCAGAGAGGTGTTTGGAATGGTAATGGTAGGGATAGGTGTCTGTGGTATGAGTTGAGGAGTCTTGGCCCGGTTCGCAGTAAAATCTGATGCAGACATGTGAAGAATAGGAGGGGGTGTTGTGTAAATGGTTGGGAACGGCGTTGGTATGGATGTATGGGTAGTCAGAGTGGTTGGTGGTGGGTGAGAGGGTGTGGGGGGTATGGCTGGGAGTGTAGTATGCTCTGGGGTTTGATTTGGTGGAAACGTAAGCGAGGGTGTTGCGTGTATGATTAGGAGAGTTGCTGCAGAAGCTATTTGAGTAGTAGATGCAGTTGGTAGTTGAGGGAGTGTGGGAGGAGTAATGGGGTTGGGATTTGTTTTAAGGGTCGCTTAGAGGGGGGTGGGATGTTCATTAAATGGTTGTGGTGGGGAGTCCCTTCATACGCCACCTGGTGATCACAGGGGTGTTGGCTGGAATGAGGGGTTTAGTGTTCTAGGTGGACATGTGGAATAGGGAAGGTGCAGGGAAAGAGAGGATTGGGGGGAGCTGTTAGAGGGGGGGTGACATCTGACTGAAACCGATGGGGGAACCACTTCTATAGTGGGTGTGTGAGTAGTTTCAATACTGAGGTGGGGAGGAAGAGAGTGTCGTTATGAGGCAGGGCAAAGGTAGGGGAAGGGATGGTGATAGAGGTGGAGGGGCTAGAGGTGGGGGGTTATGGTCGTTCCGGAGAAGCTTACAGATTGAGTAAGGAGTGAGTTTGTTGTCACAGTCGTGCAAGTTGGAAGTCTGTGAGGGCTAGGTGAAGAGAGGAGATGTGCGTTGGAGGATGGGGTAGAAAAGTTGAGGGGGGCCTCAGGATTTGAAAGCCGTGAGGGGAGTAGGGGGGAGGGTGGCATAAGGGGTTGGAGCTGTCGTATCTTGGGTGCTAAGTGTGAGGGTCGATTAGGTGCTAGTAAGTGGATTAGACACATGCTCTTTAATAATGGGGAAGATGTTATCTAATAGAATTAGACTACGATCCGTGGACTGAATGAGAATAGTTCTGTTAATGTAAATGATGATGGTTGCTGTTGCTTGGAAGGGTTGTGATGGTGCAATGGAAATCACTAGACCATGGATGAATTTCCTCGTGGAGGAAATCAAGAGTAGGGCTAGGAAGGCTTTCCTCCATTGGGCTCTAGGTTTGGTTTGGAAAATTATGTCAGTGCTCGTGACCCATTGTGTAGTGAGAGATAAGGATCAGCAAAGGGAGTTTCTGGGTGAGATTTAAAAAAATTATGTTTGAAGCGTTTGGCAGATTTTTTAGTGAGTTTGGGAGGGTAAATGATATTGTAGGTGTGAGTGCCTGTGAGTTCCATGTTGTGAGCTGGGGTGTAGGTGAGGGGAGTAGGGTGTGAAAGTGAGTGCTGTAGTATGCTGTAGTATAGGCTAGAGTGTCATATCTGGCTGGGGTCAGTGTTGAGTTAGGGCTAATGTATTAAGGATGTGGAAGTGGTTGAGGCAGTCTTAGATGGCCGACCTTTTTGTCGAGAGCTTAGTAGAGAGGGTTATGCAGTCCTTTGTTGGTTTCCAAAGGAGGACAGATGGGGAGGACAGAGTAGTCCTACTTTAGTTGTATTAGTCCTGTTTCAGTTGCAATGAGAACGAGAAATAGGCCAGTGAGGAAGATTTGTAAAAAGGCCCCCTTGGTGGTGAAGAATGGGTGGGTGAGAGGGCCACTTGCCCTGTTTTAAAGGAAGGGCAACCATTTTGGAGCAGATAACCAATCAGCCATTTTGGGAAAAACTATCCCCCATCAAAATCCACAGATCTGCACGAGCAGATAAAGGGCCACGATGGGAGAGTAAAAATGATCAAAGAAAAGGTTTCCTTGGTAGCGTTGTTGTGACAGTAGTCAAATTAAGAGAGGATCTGATTTGGTCGGTGTTGTTAATCGCTCTGTGGTCAATAAGTTCAGGTCCAGTGAAGTAGCTGCGGCTTCATAGGCATGCTTGGCCACTTGAGGATCTGATGAAAGAACATGGAGTGAACCGTGCAGTCGTCGCTTCTGTGTGGGCTCTTCAGGCGGGGCTGCACCTCGAGCTCTAACGGAGGCCCAGCAAGTCAGGCTCAATCCTCGAGGTGCTCGGCAGGCGCCATGTCCCCGCTACCATAGGGGGTCTCGCCCAGATTCAAAACACTCTCTGGGGGCCACCGCCGCTGGATGGCGAGGAGACATGTACTCAAACAGCGAAGATGCAGGATGCCGGCTCTACGCCTCCAACTGCGGGCCGCGAGCTCCTGCCGCACATACCAGAGGAAAGGGCAGCGGCTGCCGTGTGTACACGGAGGACCCGGGCAGCAGTAGAGGGGAAGCCCGGGATCCCATTACTCGGTTCTTTGGAGCAAAGGGCAACTATGAACCTGTGTGCGGGGTCAACGAGGGCCGCACCTCGTCATTCGTGCCCAACCGTCTATGCCCTGTGAACGGTATCCATGTTCGGGGCCGGGGGCCAACAGAGAGAGCCTGCCTCGAGAGCCCGCCACGCCAACATCCTGAGCAGTCGGCGTACACTGCTCCACCACCATGGCCGCTTCTATGAGACAACAAGCGCTTCCGAAGTTCCATGCTTTGGTTGGGGCGAGGGTCCAATCTCCGGTTCCCGGTCAGGGCCACCAGAGAGAGCCCAACACTCCTGCAGCACTACGCTTCACCGCTGCTCCAGCTGCGAACGGCCTCCGCTTCAGGGGGGGGGGCTGTCCATTACACCGGTCCACTCGTGCCATCCAGCCTCTCCCCTTTCACATCGCCAGCATTCCTCCCGAGAATCGTCCCATTCCCCAGCAATCTCGAGTAGATGGCGGTGAGCGTAGACGCCCTGGATTCGCTCGACACCGATAGCGACAGCAACGTCACGGATGTTCCCTGGGCTACAGGCAAACTCCGATACCCAGGAACTCCAATGTCCAAAAACTCTGATGAACAGGTAAGAGAGCGTGATCCACTGTTCGCAGAAATGCCAAATGGATATGCAGAGATGGTAGAGCTCAACCAGTTACTTTTTAGGGGATCGGTTTCAGGTAGAGGCTGCTACTAACAGGGATATATCCAAAGGGGAACCCAAGCGCTTGGAGCTCCTTTCCAGTACATGTACATGTGCATGTACTTATGACATCTACTACTTGTCAAAACAAAATATACTTGTTTTTTCTTCAATACGTCAATGTCGGTATATATGAGTCATTTTTTGAAGATATGTAAAATGCTCACTTTGTGTGACCAGCTGAAAGACTAAGGGGCATATTACCTAGCCCTTATCATCACCACAACGTCACTTTTTGTTTGTTCCCTTGTCCACTCCTCTTCCCACCCCCTCTTAATCTCTTTATTCTCTCACTCCCCCTCTCTTCACCCCCTCTCTCTCTTAACTTTTAATTATTCATTTTCCACTTAATTTTTATCTCTCTGTTTCTTTGTCCCCTTAGCCCTGTTGAATGCATTATCATACTGCAACTTGTTTTCGCTTAATTGTTAATTTTATCTCATTATGTTCACCATCCTTGTAAAGCGCTCTGATACTCTTGGGTCCAGTAGCGCTATATAAAACCTTTGAAATAAATAAATAAATAAATTACCTAGGCAGTGTTAAACCCCATAACATGGCTAAAAGCCACATTAAGTGGCTTAACGCTGGCTTGTTAATGGGGCCCTTTTCACTCTGAAATTAGCGTGAAAGAGGCGTGCAGTGGTTGTTTGCGTGGGCATTCCACCGCAACACACATTCACTGCGACGCTGCCACCTATTATCAAGAGAGGCGTTAATAGGTAGCAGCGCCGAACTTAAGATCAGGATAATCCTGGTTTTCAGGTGGCGAAACATGGAGAAATGCTTCATTTCTCTTCGTTTTTGCTTTTTCCATGTGTGCTGCCTTGTGCAGCACGCATGGAAAAAGCAAAATGCCAAGGTTTGCTTATATACAAATAGGTGTCCCTTCTTGTTCATATCAGGGGCGTAACGGAGGCCCCCGCAGCACCCGCGATGCGGTGCGCCTTTACACCTTACAGGTCAGAGGGGGGCCCCATAGCCCCCGCGGTGCGGGGGGCTCTTGCACCTTACAGGTCAGAGGGGGGCCAGGGCTCCACAAATCCAGCAGCCCAGCTGCCGAGAATCAATATCATCTAAAAGAGTGCAAACATCAAAAATCAACAGAGGCGGGTCAGAGGCCTATCATTAGTCGCAGAGGTGAACAGGAAAAAAAGAATTCACGGAATAGTGCCTTTCATTTGAAAGTGAGGGGCTCTTGGAGAATTACAAAATGTTTCCCTCTTCTGCTGCATTTCCAGTTTGCACACACGGGGCCTCAGAGAGGAACACTGGAGAGGAAACTGGAAAGCAGTGCAGTGTTCTCTATAAGGCAGGGGAGACAAAAGCAGTCTGCAGAGATCTTTGTGTGCCCCAAATGTTTCAAGAATGGGGGAGTCAGGTCCTGGGACGTGGGGCTAGCTGGACCATTAATATAACTAAGTACACAGATTGCCAGCCACACACTTACTTAAATCCTCAAAAATAGAGGATTTAAGTAAGTGTGTGGCTGGCAATCTGTGTACTTAGCCAAATGTTTCAAGGCATAATAAGAACAGTAAGACAGCTCTGGTGAATAATGTAAATGTACTCGCTGCCGAGCGCTGTTTTTGTCTAGTCATGGTTTCGACTCATGAAGAAGTACAGAGGGTTAATGAGCTACCTGCAAGTGTGTTACCAGCAGATTTCCATTTGATAGTGATAGTTCAGTAGCCTACTGCTTCTCTCACAGAGAATATTTCGGTTCTTGCAGTTCTTTAGCCACAATTCTCATAATATAGCGCAGTGAGCTATGTACCATTATCAAAGAGCTGCATGCAAACTGAAAGGCATAAGCTTAGAACCTTATTTTTTCCTCAAACTTTTGTTATTGTAAGGTTGCTAAAAAGGGTTCATTTCAGTAGTAAAAAAAACTTCTCATTGATATATCCAACCCCAAACATTTCACATTCTGAGTTTGTGTTTCTCCAGAGAAATCACTCTTAACGTATAGGGACACATGTACCAATTTCAAGCAGTTATTACCTAATTACATTTCTCTGTGAATTGCAATTATATAATCGCTATTTTAATGTATAAAACTTCATGACTTTCATTTAGCATTTCCAAATGGGTCGCAAATCGGCCTACCACATTAATATTAATGAAGCTGGTCGCAATTTGCGACACATTAGGGATCTCAAAAATCACAGGGATGGTGGCCTGCTGGCGTCAGCACACCACCATGTCTGTGATTTATTTTAAATAAATAAATCTTTTTTTTTTAAATGCAGCCCGTTTTACTTAAAGGAAAATGGGTTGTGTTTAAAAATGAAAAATGTGCAGTTTTCTTCATTTTTTAAGAGCAGGCAGTAGTCTGTGGGAACACTGCGCGCTCTTAATAAAACCTTTTTATGAGCATTCACAAAGGAAGGGACCCCAACCTGTTTGCGAATGGGTTACCACTGACTTGAATATGATGGTAAAATGCGAATGTTTCGCGACTGAATTTCAGTCGCAAAATATTCCAACATACCGCTGCAATTCAATATTAGGAAGGGACCTCCTAAACAAGCCCTTTCCTAATATCGAATCGGTATGTATTTGCAGATCCAATTTACGATTCGGTAACGTTATCGAATCGCAAATTGGAATTCATACATACCAAAAAGCATTTTACTGGTCTCAAACGGCCCAATTCTGCAAATCAACCATTTGCGATCGGTAAAATGCATGATGCATGTGGCCCATAATGCCGATCAGTATGGATGACATGATTCCTTGCAGCTCACATTCTCATGTAACATTTCCTTACATTGATTTACACATGTGTATGATTTATTGTCTCTGTGTACTGTGTGTGTGTGTGAAAAGCGTGCTCTGACACAATACATTGGGGATATAGAGAGATGATGTGCACCGATGGAGGGAGGTAGCGAGGGAATCCATGGAGAAGAAGGTCATGGGCAGTGGGGCAGAGTGCCAACAAAGATTGCCAGATTGGGTGCCCCTAATGCGAAACTCAGCCCTCGGCGTTTGTTTGATCTGCCCTGAACGCAGAAAGTGACACACATTGCCAGTCTCCCATTCACATTTCATTTTCCATGGAGCCAAGTCACCTGACTTACCTCTTTACTTAGATCACTGAGAACGCTCCAAACTAAGTTTTTTTATTGTTCATTTAAATTGCCTGGACGGCTGAAAATAATATACAGCTACCAAAAAAACACACTGTGAAATGGAAATCATTACAAACCACCTATCTTTCCGTAAAACCCTCAAGACTCACCTTTTCACCATTAGTTAACCTTTTCATGCCTTTGCTACCGCTGAAGTGACCTGGTACGGTATAGTCTCCTTCCACTAGCAAAAGCGCGGAGATACCCCTTCGGGGGTATCTTCAGGCGCTATACAAGCACATAAATAAATAAATAAATAAATCAGGCATGCTCCATAAGGTGAATTGAAACCATTGGTAAAATAAAAAGAAACGATCTTTAAAAGCATATTTGATCCTGCAGTTATCGAAAAAAACTATATATTACAACTCTGAAAGCTACAAGATTTAAAAATAAAGCTTCTTAAATGAAAAAACCCACATGCACCTAATGACACATTTCGGTTGTATATTTCATCACATTTTACAATTCGTGCCTGGCAAATTTGACATAGTGGTATGCACATTTTGACTAACAACCACACTCTCTTCTCTGCCGTCATATGAGACACCTCAGCTGATTCTAGCTTTTTATCCAATATCACTGTGCATTCTGGAACTTGTAGTTTTATATTTAGCTTTTAAACATGTCATCAGAAATCCTTGTTCGCACCGTGCTTTTGGATAAAATGCCAGGAATGACTGACGGTTTCACATGTGACATGTTGCCAGTTGACACCTGTGCACACCTGTCCCTTCATACTTCACCACATGTTTTGTCACAAAGGCTTGCTCTGCTGCTGTAGTGTTCTACCTGGTTGGGCGAGAGATGCTTGCACACCTGCTGTCACTACAGCGCCTCTCTAATGAGGGTGGCCGTCATTGCTTCGAGTTCCCCATGGTGTATCGCTCTTGTGAGGGATGTTTGCAGTACTCATGTTTCCTGTGCCATATCTTATTCTTGAAGGAGACATCTACAGCTGATGCTCATATTTTTCATATTAAGTGTGAGAGAAGCTTGCACATCTATTGCCCATGCTTGACCTTCTGCTAGGGAAGCTTACACTGATGCTCACAGTAACGCTCTGATGTGTTAGCGATTTGATCATGATGTCCATACTGCACCTTTTTCTTTGCGAGGAAAGTTTGCAGTGTAGTTGCTTGTGGTGTGCCTGTTCTTTGTATGAAGGAAGGCGGCACAGACCTTGCCTCTGCTATGGCTTTAATGCATCAGGACAGCTTGCATTACAGCTATGTGTGCTATTTCGCTTTTGTTTGAAGAAACTTATATTGGTGCTGCTTGTGCATAAACTGCATGAAGACATTTTTCTCTCCTTTCAAATGCTGTTACCTATTAAATACATTCTTTAGGTGTGTGAATGAAAGTTTCACTACTGCTACCTATGAACAGCTTCTTGTGAATGTGAGAAACTTGAACTGCTCCTGTTGGTGCTGTACCTGTTTCAGTGAGAAGTTTGCTCTATTGTAGCATTGGCTATTGCATTCTCTTGCAAGTTTTTAAAATAATCCTATAAAACTTAGGCATAGTGTCATAAATAACCCACTGAGGAGAAGTACATGACAACATTTAGGGTGTAGGAGGTAGAACTTAAGCATGGTGACATAGAAATGCTAACAAAATAGGAGTTAAAAGAAGGAAGAGAGAAGGGAATGAATAGTGAAGGAAAAGGAACAATGAATTGGAGTTGAAATGAGAGAAAACGATTGGAGAAATGAAAAATGAGAGGAAGAAAAGAGAAAAAGAATGGAAAACACCTGTATGGAAGTGAATGAAAGGAATGGGGTAACACATGAGAAAGAAAGCAGATGATAAAGGAAAAGCAAAATAGATATAAGAAAGGGGATAATAACTAAGAAATACAAGATGAGTAAGAATTCGGAAAGGAAAATTAAAGTAACAAA
Organism: Lissotriton vulgaris; assembly: GCF_964263255.1. Lineage (NCBI taxonomy): Eukaryota > Metazoa > Chordata > Amphibia > Caudata > Salamandridae > Lissotriton > Lissotriton vulgaris. Next base: position 248,356,164 of record NC_141688.1, on the reverse strand, counting down.
AATACACAGAAAAAGGAACGGACTGGAATAAAACAAAAGTTGGAGGAAAAACAGAAAGGGGCGGAAAGAATAGAAAGAATGTAAATGTAAATGTAAATGTAAATGTAAATGAGTAAAGAGTAAGACCAAAGGCTGAACAATGGCAAAGAGCATGAGCAGGAGCCTGAGCCCATGAGCGAAAGACTGTGCAAGAGTAGGTGTTAGATCCGAAAGGGAGAGCAATATACATTGCAAAGTGATAAGTAGTTTAGACTCAATCTGCATGGATGTTACAACATGAGTGAAGTTATGGAATGTAAAGGAAAGACAACATAAGTGTAAAATATGGAAGTAAAAGGGGTAAGGAGTAAGGGAAGCTGAAGTTGAGTGAGCTGAAAGGATACATTTGGAGTAATAAAAGTAAGACAGATACAAGAAGTAAGTAGGTGCATTGGAATGAGAGAAGTATCTGTGAAGGAAACAAGTGTGATATGAGTTTGGAAATAAGCAAGAGAGGTAAAGATGGAGGTAGTTCAGAAACTGGGGATGCAGAAGCAAGACGATCATAGTGCTGAGAGTAGGAGTGAAAGGTGATAGTAAGAGAATGAGAAGAATAAAGTGGAAAGTACGAGATGAACTAAAGAGAGAAAATTAGTGGTCAAAAGTAAAATTAAATGTTAGAGGGAGGGATGGTATAGATCTAGAGAATGTGGTGTGTGCAAGTTTAAGTTAAATATGAGAAGGGAGAGGAAAAGAGTGTTAGAGTGTCAATAAAACTGGCAAAGATAGAGGTGAGTGTGAGAAGTTAGAGGTATAGGTTAGAGAATGAGAAAATCAGAGTTGGAGGTAAGCAGCAAATTGGAAGAGATTGTGACCTAATGCGAGACCGAGGTGCAAAGAAACACAGGAGAAATAGACCAGAGGGAGAAATTGTCAGAACAAGTAGGGGGAAGTATGGAGAGTCATAACTGCAGCATCAAAATGAAGGACATATGCTTGTGTTTGAAGAGGAACCTCAAAGAAATTGATTAAACCGGAGGAAAGAAGTGGAATTAAGAGAACTCGGAGAGAGAAGAGACCAGGAAGGGGTGGGCATAAAAACTGGGAATTATAGAAATATGAGTGACAAAGGTAAATGACAGGAGTGCTAGTGGGAGGAAGACCAAAATATTCTAGAGAAGGCTAGCAGTGCTGGAGGAGTAAGAGCTTGGGTGTACTGTTCAAAGTAGAGACGGTGATGAAAGAATGACGGCTAAAGATGAGAGGCTGTCTGTAGAAGATTGATTGAGAAATGTGAGAGATTAAAATGACTGGTAACATGGTCCATTGGTGCATTGCAAACACAATTTTCAATAGCACAAAGGCACCACTTTTGGTCACTACCAACTTTGAAATGCTGTTAGTCCTATGACTGCACTTCATGTCACCGAAGACTGCTTTAATATACCCTAATGTCTTCCTGACTGCAGAAATTGTTGATCTCCTTGAAGCCATTCTTATCAGTGAAAACCCTGTCATAGCTTTGAGGTAGGTTATGAGGGTGAGGTACTGTAAACAAGCGGTGGTAGTAGAGTGATCGAATAAGGGGGCCCCCTTGCAGTACATTGCAGGGGGGGCCCCTAAGGTTTTGTTACGCCACTGGTTCATATACAAACTTTTTTTTAAATGCCATTTTGTAACTTACACGTGTGCTGCAGGAAGCAGCACAAATATGGTGCAGCCTGGTCCTTCCGAAGTCGCGATGAGAGGCGTTAAGCCAAGAAGGCTATCGCCACTTCCTGGATAATATGCTCCTAAATTTTTGGATAAATGAGTCCTCAAGGAACACTCTTTGTGATTTAACTAGTTTACTCAGTTGCTTGCCGAAGATTGGTTTGCCTTATGTTGTTACATAACATCAAAAACAGACCCTGAAACCCATGACAAGAACAAAACACAAAAACATGCGTGTTTTCTGTGTGAACATACAATATGGCACATAGGCAAGTCTGCTATGTAGTACCGTGTGCAAAAGAAATGCAACCTACAACGTGCACCATTTGGCTAACATAGGGAAGACGACAATGGCCATGTGAGAAACACGTATAAAAAACCCAAACACAGCAGCACTACATTGCCTATAGGCAGAATTTGCATGCCATAAAGGGAAATAAACATTTTTGCACATCAGGCGTTAAATAAGACAGTCTCTATTTCTCCTCTTTGCTCACTGTTATCTTTTTTACGCCAGTTAAACTTAATATGTCTTTATAACTTCTGTTACAAACTGCGGAGCACCGAAACAAGCTGCCTCCGCCTGGAGCAACCTAACAGCAGCCTGTAGCCTGTCATGACATCCTACTAGAAATCAATATAATATAAGTAAATATGAAACTCAGGAACAATAATATCCTTTAGCAGCTGTGTCAAGTAGGTCCCTTCTGAAAATGGGTTTTGAAAAGAGCAGTTGTAAATTGGAAAAAAAATAAGAACATTGGAATTTGCAACATTAAGGTCAATGGGTATCAAGAGACCCTGGTAGAAATGATCTTAAAAAATAGGCCTCTATCTTAACCTAATGGCAGATACTGCAAAACAATAGATTAAAATACTCCAATCCTAATATCAGAGTCCTGCCAATATGCGCTGCTCCGAAATAGAAATAGAGGGCCATATTATCAAGAAAGGGCGATACATTATCAACGCTTTTATTTGCAGGAAACTGACAATAAAGCGGCAATAATGGGCTTGATAATATGCCCTTGTGAATTCCCATAGAAGCCTAAGTTCTGGTGTTAACCTGGTCTTCTATGAGAATTCTCTAGGGTATATTATCAAGCCCATTATCACCGCTTTATCGGCAGTTTCCTGCCAATAAAAGCGGCGATAATATATCGCCCTTTCTTGATAATATGGCCCAGACTGTCTTGTTTCACTCACCCACCCAAACAGTTAGCTTTAAGGTTTTAATTCCAGACACAAACTTTGTGTAATTCTCTGAGAATTTTTCTTTTTCTTCTTGTGGAATAGATGTGCCACTATTTAAAAGAATTAATTCTGTAGGGTAGATTTCATGGAATTTCCCCTACTGATGAGGCATTTTGACCATCAATACAAAACCGAGGTCTCTGTTTTCCTTCGTGAGTTTTCAAGCGGAAGAATCGGTGATGTCAAAATTACTAGCAATTAACAGGCCGATAGTGGAACAAGATCTCCCAAAATGAAAATTTTAACCGCCGAGAAAGAGGCGGTCTGTGGAAAATCATCATGTCCCCACCCATAGTTAAGAACATCAATACATTTAAAAACAGTTCACATTTTCATTTACATGTGTGGTGTGTTATTGAAGCCATTAGACTGTAAACATAACATTTTAAAAAAAAGTGTTTCACTGAAAAGCCCTTGAGCAGCAAAACGGCTTGATTTTAACTCTGCTAGTAGCACCCATACTGTCAGACCGTGTCAAAGGTTAACTGGCCTATTAGTGGCTGGCACTACTAATACTGCTGTGCCCCAGATAGTGTGCAAGCATTTGCTCCAGCCCATGGGTGAGGGAAACTGTGCACTTTGCTCCTGAGTATTTGAGTAATTCTATGAAAATGTCAAGAAATTACAGAATTGTGCACTCAACTAGCTTAATTGTTTTTGATACGACCCCCTAAAAGGATAAAAAAAACATTAGTCATGCATTACTCACAGCATATTTGTCTTTACAGAAGTCACTCAAGAAGTTGGGGGACACTCTGCACTTGCTATGATGAGTGCCCCATGGACAGATGGCGTACGTTGGCTCATTAAACACTATGGAGCCAATAGGTCCATAAAGGTTCCGTCCTACGGTCGTAGCATTTAGGCCCGCATTGTAATGGAAGGGTCGCTTTTCTTTTTTTCCACCTCATTATGTTGGAGGCGGTCAGAAAGGAAACTTGTTAGTCACTCCGGCTGCTTCCGACAGGCTCGGAAAGGCCGCCTTCAAGTCGGAAGCAGGCAAGTAATCTCAAGGACAATTCTTTCCAACATGGTTTCCATGCCGGTCTGTCAGACATGGGAAACCATGGAAACCATGTGAGAAAGCATGTTTCGGGGCACCCAGCATGGCCCCCTTTGGTGCACAGCTTCCGGTTAGAGGCCGAGGGGCCACCTATGGTTCCCCTTGTTGATCACTGCACCTTGCGGCAGGCATTTTGCTGTGCCTTCCACAGGGTGCAGGTATGAACAGCACCTCCCATTTCACTATGGGAGCATACATTACGGATGGTTTACAGTATGGTCCCACAGTGAAATATGGGAATGCGCAGAACAGTGTCACATCCGCATGAGATGGTTGGTACCGCCGACCGGGTGTCGTTCAGTCTCATGATTGAGTTGTGTCAGGCAGAAGTGATTCCGCCCGACATCATATTGAGCCCCTAATTTAGCACAAATATTAAAATATAAAAATATAGTACTGAACATCAGTACAAAGTACTATCTCTCCATTTACATCTGCTTACTTTTACATCAAAAGTTTTTCTTCGCCGGAAGGTTATAACTGTTCAAAAAAGATGAGATCAGTGTCATGCAGTGCCTTGTAATTAGCGTTGAATAACAATGAAGTCTTTCTAAGATAAAACTTAAAGACATGATTATGATGCAGGTACTCACTTACAACAAAAGGTTACTTTGAAAGTTCTAGTTCAATTAACTTTGGAATGAGACTTTGTCATAAAATGTGGCAATTACATTTTCTTCCAGTTTCCTTTGGAAACGTTATGGGGGTGGGGAGGGCTTTGTACACTTTTTTACACCAGCAAAAAATGTGTGATTCCCACATATTACTTTAGCAAAACACAAAAGGGGTATATGTACATGAAAATGTCAGAGTGCAGAGGTGCTCCAAAGTTCCCAGCGCCATGCTCTGACATTTACGAAACGCAGGGATGCACTGTATTTACAACAGCGTTTCCCTAGCGCGAACGCTAACACTAGCTGCCTAGCACAATTGCAGGTACTCTTGCACCATAGTGCAAGGGCGCCTGCTTTGCAGGTAATGATTGTTTATGTGTAGAGGGGTGTCCCTTCCTGCACGTAAACGATCAATAATAGCGATTTGTTACTTCAATGTGTGCTGCATTTGCAACCCACATAAAAGTAGCAAATCACCATTATTTATTAATTGCAAAGGAAATGCCAATTCAGTTCAATTCTAAGCGTTTATAGAGCGCCCAGCTGGCTACCTCTGAAGAAGTGTCCCGGCGCTGAACTTCAGCCCCTTCTTGTGGGAAGCGTTAGATACATTTTATTTATCATAAGATACAATATACAGCACTACAATAGGTGAGACACACAAATAATATAATGCTATTATTCCTATGTGGATCTATGGTACAGTGTGAAGTTCTTTACCGGGAGGTCAAGATGAACTGGGGGGCATATTACCAAGCAATAGCGATAATTATTGCTATTGCTTGGTTAGAGACAAAAATTTATCGCTGACCTGTGGCGATTTTTATCGCAGATAAACCTTGGTATTACCAAGGTTTATCGCAAATGCGATAAGAATCGGCCGCAATCCATGAATATCGCTGAAAAGTCCGCGATTTTCAGGCATTACCGAGCTAATGCTCTTAGCCATGTTATGTTATGTTATGTTATGTTAAAATGCGTTTACATCGCGCTCGGCTACTCTAAAAGAGTGTCCCGGCGCTTTCCACAGTCCGCTACAATGTAGAACAACATAACAAGAAGAAAGATCCCAGAAAAAAGAAAAAGAGAACCCACCTAAACAGAAAGAATAAAAAGCCAAGTCTTCAGATTCTTTCTGAATTGAAGGAGATTGGGAGTGCTACGAAGTGCCAATGGAAGCGAGTTCCACAGCTGGGAGGCCTTAAGGCTGAAAGAACGCCCCCCCATGCGAGCCTTCCTCACACGTGGAACCACAGCAGTGAAAAGAGATTCAGACCGCAGAGAGCGGGCAGGGCGATAGAAAGCCAATCTCTGTAGATATCCCGCGCCTGAGCCAAACAGAGCCTTGTGCACCAGTGTCAGGGATTTGAACATGATCCGCTTTCGGATCGGCAGCCAATGGAGCGACTGCAGCAACCCAGAAGCCCGTGCTCGTCTATGCAGACCAAAGATCGCACGGGCTGCCGAGTTCTGTGCCACCTGCAAGTGCTGGACCAAATAGTCCGGTAAGCCTAGGAAGAGGGCATTGGCATAATCTAGCCTGGATCCGACGAGCGCCTGCACCGTAATCCGTCTGTGCTCCGCAGATAGTAGAGGAAGAAACTTGCGGAGCATTTTGAGAATACCGAAACAGGTGCCGGACAGGCCAAGAACGTGCGCTCTCAAAGAGAGCTTATTATCAAGCTTAACACCGAGGTTCTTGGCAACCAGGGAGGATTGTGCCGGGGGCCACATAGCAGCCGGCCACCATTGCCGCCATTCGGGATCGGTAGCACAGCCGAAAAATAAAACCTCCGACTTACTGGAGTTGGCCTTCAGACTATTACGCTGGAACCAGCCGAAGACCATGTCCAGACAGTCCCGAATTCTCTCCCCATCAAATGGCTGGTCTTTGCCGCAAGTGAAGAGGAGTTGCGTGTCATCGGCGTAGGACACGATCTGGGCTCCGTAAGCCTCCACCGCAGCCGCCAAAGGGGACATAAAGATGTTGAACAATGTCGGGCTCAACACAGATCCCTGTGGAACCCCGACTCCCAGTGGCGGCATCTCGGCGGAGCTCTGGGAAACCCAGACCGTCTGGCGGCGGCCCTCCAGAAAAGATGTAAACCATCTGAACACCGTCCCCCTTAGGCCGATGTCATAAAGCCTGGCAAGAAGCGCCTCATGGGGGACGGTGTTGAAGGCCGCCGACAGGTCCAACATGACTAACATGGCCTTGCCACCCACATCCAAGGTCTCCCTGATGATCTCAGAGACCTCCACCAACGCCGTTTCCGTACTGAAATTCGGACGGAAGCCGGATTGGGATTGATGGAGCAGATTGTTGGATTCAAGCAAGCTCAACAAGACGTCATGAACATGTTTCTCTGTGATCTTCGCCAGAGCCGGGAGAAGTGAGATTGGCCTATTGTTGGCCAAAACCTCGGCATCAAGACCAGGCTTTTTCAGGAGGGGGATCACCATCGCCCTTTTCCAGCTGCGTGGGACAATCCCCTCCCTCAAGGAAGCATTGAGGATCGGGTTGACCAAGGGATTCACCACTGCCGCCATTCCCGCCAAAAATTTGGCGGGGCAGGGGTCGAGAGGCGAGCCAGATTTAAGACTGGCCAACAGAGTCCGGGACATGTCACTGGAGACAGGTGGAAAGTCAGCCAGTACTGCCGTGGGCAAGGACGGTGTACCAAGTCCTGCCCCAGGACCACAGCAATCCTCCGTCAAGCTCTCCGAGAAGGAGACCTGAATTGCCTTAATCTTGTTGGTGAAAAAAGTGGCAAGATCACACGCCCACGCATCAGATGATACAGGCGGGGGTGAATAGGAGGTGGGGGACGTGAACTCCTTCACTATCGTGAAGATCTCCTTGCAGGAGTTCGCCGACGCCTCAATCCTCCTGGCTAGATAGTCCCGCTTGGCACCAAGAATATCTCGGTGATAGGCCTTAACCGTTGACCTATAGGCGAGTTTAGCCTCCGCATCATATTGGAGGCGCCAGGCCCGCTCAGCAACCTTACATTGACTGCGAGCCAAACGCAGCGCCTCCGTGAACCAGGGCGCAGATTGCCGTATTACGGTGGACTGGGGGGTTACCTTAGGGGCAAGATCATCTAAACTCTCAGTCAACCATCGCTGCAGGGCCTCGGTGTCTCTTTCCGGGTCCCCCGAGAGAGAGAAGGGATGTTCCGTGAGCGCCTGCTCCAACATGGCAGGCGTCACTCTGTGCAGAGCTCTCGAGGCCGATCTGGGCACAGCGGGGGCACAGGTGTCAGACCGCCCGGTCTCCAACACGGAGAACCCAATCAGCTTGTGATCCGACCAGAGCACCGGCCGTGTATCGATGTCAACAATTGGGACAGAAGAGAACACTTGATCGAGGGTGTGCCCTTTCTCATGTGTAGGCCCTAGCACAAACGGTACCAGGCCAAGCGTAGATGTGATATCCAGGAGTTTGGTCCCATCCGGATCGTCCGAGACATCGAGATGAAAGTTAAAATCGCCTGCCAGCCGGCAATGCTGTGCAGAAAGCGCCAGCTCCGAGATAGCTGTCTGTAGGTCCTCCCAGAAGGAGCCGACCCGGCCGGGAGGCCTATAGACCAGCAGTCCCTTAAGCGCTTGGCCAGGAGACAGTCTAAGCATAAAGGCAAGGGATTCAGAGCCCTCGATGGAATTCACGGGAAGCACTGAGCAGGAAATGTTCTTCCTCACCACCACAGCGACTCCTCCCCCCTGCCCTTAGCTCTATCTTGGCGAAAAAGATTATAGGTTGGAGGGATCGCAATAAAGATATCAGGATTCGACGCCTCTCCCAACCAGGTTTCCGTCAGGAGAAGGCATAACGGATTATCCCTGACAAGAAGATCGTAAATGTGCAGGGCATGCCTACCTACCGACCTAGTGTTGAGCAGCAAACAGAGATGTTTCACAGGAGCCTCAGGTGTCCTAAGGACGCAGCACTGTGCCCCAGTGGGCGACCAGCCGCAAGCCGGGCAGCGACGTTTCCCCTTGTGCCGACCAGGAAATACAGAACGACACAGGCTAGATGTAGTACGCATGGCGTGAAGAGTCGCCGAGGAATAGTGAATCATCCTTACCCACACCAGACCAGAGTCCCCCGCCGCCCCGCCGCCTCCGGGATGCTGACGGGCGCAGACGGCCGTTGGATAACATTGCTAAGAACTGCTCAGGGCAAGTGTTAGCTTTTGGAGATATTCGCGCTTAGCGCGAATATATCCAAAAGTTGGTAATAGGAGATAGCGTTGTTAGCAACTGTTTCCAGTCGCTAACATCTTGGCACGCCCACTTTGCATGTCATTAGTGATAAATTTCTCTGACATGCAAAGTGGGGCCCAAGGTGGTCGCTATCTCCTACTATCTGTCGCTTACTGGTGTTAGCGACAGCTAGGTGATAGGGAGATAATTTTATCTCCGCTTTCTTGGCTTTTAAAGCAGAGATAAACCCCCTTGATAATATGCCCCTGGGTTTTAGCCAGCCAAAAAAACTCCAAGTTGAACACACCTACTTTTCTTGCTCACCTTGTGTGTGACCTTCCTGGGTATGCCTCAGCACTTTGTCAGCTGTCAACGACTGGAGAGCAACTGGAGATTGTGCTAATACTTCCTCCAATGTTTACGCAGGATCAGTGAGGTTCAATAATTTTAATGATATTTATGTGTGTATCTCATCAGAGGGAAGCTATACGCATATATCTTTGAGCATTGATCAGAAGAAAATGTTCATGACATCAGTATCAAGGCGAATCAGGCTAATGAGAGGAATATCGGCACGAGGGCTTTGGTTTATTAGTTGAGTATTGATTAAAGGATTTCTACAAAAAGCAATAGAGATATATAGCTTGTATGTGTGTGTGTCTTTTCATGTGAAGTTGTGTTAACTGAAATGATTATGGATTTATCAGACAAAAAGTAACACTTCCACTATTTTAGCTTTTAAGCATTATCAGCCTGATTCATGAAGTGAAATTGCGCCCGCAATCGCTGCGAAAACGCAAATGCGGGCGCAATTTCCGTAATCGGCATTCAACAACAAAATAGCGAATTCGCTAACACAATTTTGCGAAGTCGCTAATATAATCGCAGAATCCCTGCTGCTGAGCATTAGCGATTCGGAAATTGCGACACACCACGGAATCTGCGAAAATAATAGCGAATTCGCAATAGAAAATCGCTATCGGCATTCAAGAACAATCGCAATGTGCGAAAAACCCAAAAATCGCTATTTGCACGGCGCAAAATAAGGACAACTCAAAGCAGGTGGTAACCATGAAAGGCATTTAAAAAAAATTTCAAAAAACCGTTGACCTATCACCAACAGGGCCAGACCAATCACACATAAGGACATTCAGCAGCAGCATTAGGCTTTCCACAATGCCAGGGATGTACATGGTGGTGAGGCGGCGAAGGCTACAGCGAGCAGCACGGAGGAGACGCATGAGGCAGGCAAGGATTTACCGGCTGCGGGTCACCTTGCTGGGCCAAACCAGAGAACAGATTTATGCTAAATACAGGCTGAATGGGGAAATGATCACCTGGCTGATACAAGAACTCGACCCCATCATGCAGCACCCAACAAGGCGAAACAATTCTGTGCCCACACATGTGCAGGTATTGTGCAGCCTGCACCTCCTGGCCTCCGGCAGTTTCCAGGGCATAGTAGCCGCTGCTGGGGGGATATCCCAGCCCACCATGTCACGCTGCCTCCACACTTTTGTTGACGCCATGCTCAGCCAGCTCCACCGGTACATCACATTTCCCACGAGCCAACAGGAATTGGACCTCACTAAAGTACAATTTTATAATGTTGCCCATTTTCCCCATGTCCTCGGCTGCATAGACTGTACCCACGTCGCCATCTGCCCACCAGCTGGCACGGAGTATATGTACCGCAACAGAAAGTGCTACCACTCCCTCAACATACAGATGGTCTGCAATGCCAAGAGCATCATCACTGACATTGTGGCCCAGTACCCAGGGAGTAGCCATGACTCCTTCATCTTCAGGCACAGCGGACTCCACACACGACTGATCAGGGGAGAGTTTGGGGAAGGACACCTACTTGGTAAGTACACTTTGTCGACAATGTCACATTGCAATGAAGTAACTGCGCTGCACAGGCAATCAACATCTGCTCCTCTCATTCAGGTGACAGTGGCTACGCCCTACGGGAATACCTCCTGACCCCTTACCTCAACCCTGCCACACCTCAGCAACGGCGCTACAATGTTGCGCACATCCGGACAAGGAACTGTATTGAAAGGACATTTGGCCTGCTCAAGAGCAGGTTCCGTATACTGCACAAGACAGGTGGGGCCATGTATTACAGTCCTGCAGCGTGCTGCCGCATTGTGGCTGTCTGTGCAATGCTTCATAACATTGCTACCAAGCGGCGGATACCAGTTGACATCTCAGGCAGTGAATCTGAGGGGGACGACCGGCCACCAGCAAATGCGCACCATGCATGCGGGGAGAACCCAGCTGAAGGCCACAGACGTCGCAACCACATCACAGATAACTATTACTAGCCCACCCCCTTCCCCCACCCCACATATCACAATTGCATGCTAAATATAATGATAACACAAGGCAAATGTATGCTTCAAAATAAATGTATTTCTTTGATTCACAACAGAAAAGGGACATGGAAAGAACTATTTACAACAAAAATACAGTATTCCAGCATACTGCATGTTATTTTGCTTGGCAGGCTTATCCCCAGCCTGTGCCTGTGTCCCTGACACAATGTCAATGCTGCTTCCTGCGCACATTTCCCAGCCGCCTTTGAGGCTCCTCATCCTCATCCTGGCCAGATAGACCAGGCGTAGCCCTGGTGCTGCGCCTAGGTGGGAGGGCCTGCGTGGCAGAGTTGCTGCTCACGCTGGAGGCTGCCTCACTCCCATCGTCTCCCCCAACGACGGCCGGTACCACAGGTTGGAGCAGTGGGACCACGGCGGTGGTCAGGTGCTCCAGCACTCGGGTGATCTCCTCGCAGCACTGGACCAGCTGGTGCTGCTGGGTCATTGAGCGTCGGGAGAGCTGGGTGGTGGCATTTGCTGCCACATAATTGGAGCGACTATTGGTTGCCATCTGGCTCACCAGATGGTGGTGGCGCCTGCGTGCAGCACTGCGCTGCTTCCCCAGCGCAGCAGTGTTGGCCTCCATAGCCACCGCCATGCGCTCAATGGCCGCCGTCATGCGGTCCACCCGCTGGCCGACTCCTGCAACATTGCGGCCGATCTTCTGCAGCTGGAGCTGGATGGCTCCTTGCTGCTGCGACTGCCTCTGGTGGAGACGGAGCATTCGCCGCTCCACGGACATGCAGGCATGGAGATGCCCTTTGCCCCTCCTGCTCTTTTGCCGCTGTGCTGCGGATGTGGCTGGGCCAGATCTTGGAGGACGAGCTGCAGGTGTTGTGGCAGCTGGCGTCGCAGGTGCGGCAGGCACTGGAGGCACATTGGTGGGGGGCCTGACCTTGGCTGGCGGTGGTCCTGCAGATTTTGCTGCAGGTAAGGTGGTGGGCCTGGCTGCTGGTGTTGCCGCAGCGGCAGGGGATGGTGGCTGGGTGGCGGGTAGGGATACCTCCTCCTGGGCCTCCTCGACGATCACCAGCCTCTCACTGTCACTGCTATCGTCTGCACCTGTGAGGGTAAGTGGATACTCATTAGGTGCATGTGACTGTCAGACGTGCAGATGTTACATGCATGCTGGGTGACATTCCCTGGATGGCTGTGGATATGTGCGCTTAGGAACCTTTCAGGCCGCATAGTGGTACAACTACATTGTGGACATACTACGTCTCCCACAATGCCTCAGGGCATTTCCAGATGCACAACATAGGCATGATTAAGGGCCAATGAGTGAGCCTATTTGGGCAGGGACGGTCATAAGGGACAGGGTCGCAGTCGCATGCCACTTACCTTGGGTGTTGTGGGTTGGGCGGGAGGAGTCCAGGGTGGTCACACCAACACACGCCTCCCTCTCCAGGGTGTCCTCAACCTGGTCCTCCAGGGGGGTGTTGGGTGGGACAGTCGGTCCACCACCTCCGGTGCCTGATGACTCTCCGAGACGCGCCGCCACCCTCTCCTTGGCACGCCCTCGGAGGTCGTACCAGCGCTTCTTGATGTCTTCCACCGACCTTGCCGCAACGCCAACTGCGTTCACGCTGGAGGCAATCCCCACCCAGATCCTCCTCTTCTCCTGTTCGGGGACCCTCCTTGAGTTTGCACCAAACAGCTGGGCGTGGTGGGCCACCACCCCTTCGATGAGGTTCTCCAACTCCGACTCGGAGAATTTCAGCTTGCGCTTTCGGCTAGCGCTGTTGCTGGGGCCGGGCAGTGGTTCTTCAGCCATGGCGGGCGCAATTTCTGCCGGGTCGGGAGTCGCTATCGGCGGTTTGGCGGCTGCTTTCCGTCGTGTCGAGTCGGATGATTGCGTCACTGTGGTGTTTGGAGGTGGGATTTGGCAGCTTCCTGGTTGTGATGTCATCACGGTGCTCGGAATGCGTAATCCCGTATTTCCGGATCCCGCGATAAGGCGACACGCAATCCCGATCGCACGGGATTGCGAGTCGCAATCCCGTGCGATCGGGATTGCGTGTCGCAATCCCGATCGCTGGTGGGCGGAAATTGCGATTTTTCTGCGTTTTTTGTAGGTCGCTAACGGCTTTTGCGCCCGCGTGCGAGTCGCTATTTTTTCCCAGAAAAATACATGAATGCCGTTTTGCGTTTTCTCAATAGCGAGTCGCTATTGTTCGCTATTAGGGACACGCAAAACGGCCCGTACATGAATCAGGCTGTAAGTCAGAAGCGGGTCCTCCGCTAAGGCGGGTGAGCGTTGCCTCAGAAAAACAAGCATTTGCAATGCTACAGGTCTCGCAATTGCGTGATTTTGAGCTATTGGCATTGAAAATGACAATGCCTTTTATTTATTTGTTTAAAAAACCTGAAATAATAAAAGGCATTGTCATTTACAATACCAATAAGTCTGAGTAAAATGCAAGACCTATTGCAATGCAGATGCTTGTTGATTACCAGCGCCCCATGCTGCGTTTTCACTTAGTAGAGGCCACGCTCCTAACTTTAGACGAGCAGTGTCTAAAGAAAGGTATGAGGCTGCTATTAAAGTGAAAGTGCAGTTTGGGGCGCTTTTACCAAAAATAGGATGTGTTTGTCAAGTTCACAAACAAATGCTTTTTTTTTGTAAAAGCACCCTGGGAAAGCACGCATGGTGCGCTGAATGTTGCAGCAAAGCATGTACTTCCTGCAGCAGGAGAAATGCATTAAAGAAAATAGTGCTTAGCGACTTAATAAGACATATGGTGTAACAAATGAAGTAAAAGGATCAGTCCTCATGGGAGGTGACAAATGAAGACAAGGCGGTACTAAGGAAGAACTAACAAGCCTATTAACGAATCAGAAGCCAGCAATTATGAAGGACAATGACCAAGCCAATTACAAATATGGCTGGAGCCAGGGCAGGGCTTCAAGTCCATACTTCAAAACAGCATGCCTCACAGAGCAGTGCATGCACTGCCCAGGCTCGACCTAAAAAGCATATTTCCATTCCTGATATCTGCTCCTGCCGCATCACACTTACAAGTCCCATACATGACAATGTATCCAATTCAAACCTTGATAGAAGTTAATGAGAGGAATACATTCTCAAGATATTATTTTTTTAATCTCCCACTTTGTGCTTCTAAAATGTTGCCATGTATGCAAAAATGAACCCACCACAATCCTGGCATAGTTAATCATAGCACTAACGGAGTGAGGTAGGGGTATGATTAAAGGTCTCCGTAATAAAAGTCCACCCATGCAAGAAGACTAAAAATGAACCTTGTGTTAGTTCACTGGGATCCTATGCCTTCAAAGTTTTTGGTATGAAAGATTCCATAGCTCAGAAACCGCTGATTGGGAGTACAGTTTTTCGAAGCTTAGGCTAATGTCAAGTTAAAAGCACTTTATTTCAAAGGACTGATGGTGGTCCACTTTTTCAGTGACAAACGGTTCCCACAGTTCCAGGAACACAGGCAGGACCTCAAAGGCAGCTATGAGCTGGGATATCAGACACTGATTATTCAACAACGGCTCCCCCAATTTAGATGTGGTTTGTGGCATTGAGATCAAAAAAGCCTCACCTAGAATAGATAACTTTCAGGGAGACCTGCTACTTTGCCCTTATTGTCCATTTGATGCCACTTGACACCCTAAAGTGGGAGGCAATTCTATTTATTCCCATCTCTTTTTGTTTATCCTTAGGGAATTTTTCAGTTCTACTGTTCCTTTTCACTATAGGTTGACGTGGATTCAGATCAGGATTTCGATAACTTTTTATCTGATTTTTGCTATGGTTAACAATGTCGCAAAAAAAATACAATAAGAGAAGGTACAAACACTTTCTGCAGAAATGAATGGTTCTTTGCCTACCATCAACACTGCCCCTCTCACTACTGTAAACACCTCTAAAGGTAATTCCTTGGGACTGGAGCACCGAAAAATCCTCTCACCCACCTCTGACCGACACAATAGGCAGAGAGTAGATGCTGGGGCGATCGCACTGGTTACTCGTTTCAGTCCAGGGGGCTGATATACAAGCCCCTTGCATCATTTTTGCGCCGCTGTTGTGTCCCTTTTTGTGCGTAAAAATGTGGCCAATTTACAACATGACGCATCGAGGGAGATGTGTCACTTTGTAAACCACTGCGTGACATTATAGCTGCATCAGGTAAACTGTATGCAGGGTGGGAGTTCCAACGCAAAAAAGAAATGTAGAAGTGATGCATTGAAATCAACAAGATTTAACTGCGCCACTTCTAGGACACCACGGCGTCAAATTCTAATGCCTGCTTGGAGCAGGCGTAAGGAATGATGCAGCACATTGCATGCATTGCTGGAGTCGCATTGTGCTTGCGACGATGCTCCAGCAATGCATGATTTTTGCGCCATCGGATGCGTATGAATTTGTGATGCATCTGTCAATCCTTGTGCCATGGTGCACTGTATTCTAAATACGGTGCATCCATGGAGGCGCAAGGGTTTCTCAGTGTGGGGCAGGGAAACTGACACATCTTTACAGATGTGTCACTTTCTTGTGAATCTTCCCCCTAGTACTTATGATGAAATTGACTTACCAAGAAATCAAAGAAGCCACAAGGCAGACAAGCGGCAAGCCTAGCATCCTCCTACGCTGCCGGGCAACACCCGACGACAGTGATCTCATGCTGAGACACTGGCACAAAGTGAGCAAGCGTGTAGTTCCCAGGTGCCAGCTCTCACTGTCCTGAGCCAGTGTCTTGCTCTCCAATGAGCAGTGCTCCTCGTACATTACTTATCCTGGCACTGAACTACACACTGCGTCATCTTGGATTCCGAACGCTGTGCACAGTTAGAGAGAAACTAGCATCCAACCATGTGCATTGCGCGACTGAAAGTCCCAAAGTATGTGTAGTGTACGAGTGCACGAGGCACTGTGTCGGTTTGAATGTGGTGTTGTGTGAGAGAAAAAAATTGTAAATATCAAGGACCCCCTGTGAATTTATTCAATTCCTGGGACAGGGTAAAACATACAATGAAAAACTACACTCCCAGGCAATATATAACAAGTGCAATGTAGAAAATGAGTTCAATGAGGAAATATTAAAAAACAATACACTTTAATTGTCTCAACAATACATTTATACTTAAAAACATCAGTCAATGACTTTCATTGATGCATATCATAAAATCATTAAGAAAATAGACAATTTGATATTGGTAGCGATGGTATCTTTGACGCGCGTTTCGGCACTGGAAGTGCCTTCGTCAGGAAATTACCACCAAACAATCTAAAATTATTTAAAACAATATTTAGAACTCATTCTAAGATTCATTAATATTTCTTTACAACTTTTTTACAACTAATCTAGGAAACGTTAAGCTAATCGTGAGAGTACAGAATAGTATAAAATGTTTGACAAAACATTCATATATGAACATATGGTTTAACAGTC
The DNA here is from genome assembly GCF_964263255.1 of Lissotriton vulgaris. Classification (NCBI taxonomy): domain Eukaryota; kingdom Metazoa; phylum Chordata; class Amphibia; order Caudata; family Salamandridae; genus Lissotriton; species Lissotriton vulgaris. The sequence goes on along the minus strand of NC_141688.1, from coordinate 248,339,540 downwards.
GCAATTTAAACAGAATTTAACAATAACAAAAATAATGACTAGGGTATTATCATGATGTACAAAGAGATGTAGGAGAACATTCAGAATGGTTGGGATATACCATCATTATATAATTATTTCTGTGTTGTTTTTCATTGTGTGTTGAGTGAGAGACCCACGATTTACTGTGGCTGTGTCGGTGGTACCTGCCTTCTAGACCATTCCTGCCCTTTAACAAGTTTTTTTAGATAAAGGGAAATGCCCAGGAAAGTTCTTTTTATGCAATTTGAATGACAACAATCATTCATAAATAATGAACGCCAATTGGCCAAGAGCGACTAGCGTGAATGAAGGCAGTGGTTAACCGGAAAGTAAGTATCTGCAGTCCATTTGGATGTTTTTAAGACTGCCGACCTGACAACCATTTACTTTACGTCAGAATGGGTCTCCTCGGCTTCAAAGCTAGCCAGCCTGGGAGGACTACTGTTTGAGGGCCGTTCATGATTGGATATGAGGGGTGTCATCTAACAAGGAAAGGCATTAGAGATAGGATGAACCTTTTAAAAGTTCAACTTTCCCAGGTCTGGGCCTGAGTAGTTTTTTATTGCATTATGGGACTTGAATTCCTGTTTTCATCATGGAAAACCAACACTACAAGTCCCAGAATGCAAAGCATAAACCGGACGAGCTACTTACTCGCTTACGGGTCTGGGTAACTTGAGAGCTCTGCCTTTCAGAGATCCTTTCTTTGGTACTAATGCAGCAGTTTCTGAAAGCCCACACTAGTCTCCCACGAAGTCAGCTAGACATATCTTTCCCGACTTTGCTCCACGTCTAAAGATGGATGCCCAGTCCCTTCTAGTAGTTTAGCACTAAGCATGCTGGGATGTGAATGGTAGTGTACGCCGTCAAGGACACCTAGTTCTTTTCTATGAACTTGTAGAACTGACTAAAAATAAAATCACTCTCTTATAACTACACACAGAACAAGCATTTGCAATGCAATAGGACTTGCAAATACGCAAAACCAAATGCATTGAGAACAGGGGTGCAGGCGGGGGCAGGGGGCGAGAAGGCATGAATGATGGGAGAGTGGGAGGTGGGAGGACGGAGAAGGCACGGACTGCAGGAGGGGGGGAGAAAGCACAGGCAGTAAGACTATATATATATAATCTTTATTGTATGATTAATTAAAATCTTTATACAAATAGGACAAAGCGCATGTTTAGAAAAGATGATAATAAAATACATAAAATCTGGATAAAACGATATGTTTAAAATACAAAGATAAGGTAAAAAACACAGCACAGGCAATGGTTGTCAAATGAGGAAAGTGCTAAGATTGCTCTGAGGCATCATATTCCTATCAAAAATAAGTGTTAACATATGTATGATTGAAAATACAGGTGTAAATGGTACCAACTGTCAATAGTGAACAAAGCCTATTTCATACTACTGTCACTTCTCTGGCTAAACATATGAGCATTCCAGCAGCAGCATAAAACTTCCCGATTAATGCCAGCTCCATCCAGACAGTGGGGTTATAGGTGTACCTTAGATCCTACTTGCATGATCTAACACCATGGTGTATGAACATAGTTCTTAGGTACAGGCGCCTTTGGGTCAACAAAGCTGGACAACAGCAAATAACATATACCACAGATTCTGTGAGGTGTTGACACAGATAACAGCGGTTGCCACTAAGTGACCAGTTTTTCCAGTGGGCTCTATAGTCTTGTATGGGCAAGGTTAAGAGCCTCACTCTCATAACATTTTGAAGGGCTTGCCTTCCGAGACTTGCTTTTAAATAGGGCTGACATGTAGTGCTTTCATGTGAAGTACTTAGGCCTTCTGCACCTAAGACTGATCTGACCCGTTCTAGATGTTTAACTCCAAACGGATCAGTGAACGTCTAGTTGTGTGAGCTTAAACTTTTTCTGTACGCCATTATACATAGGCCTTCCATTTTTTTAGTCAACAGATCAGGGAAGGCAAGGTTCCCATAGCTCAGTGTGGGCATTAGCTTGGCTTTGATAACTCGTTGTATCCCCTCCGTCGAGTGGCTTACAAGCTTGTGGTGTAGTTTGCACAAGCCATATGTTAGCTTAGCTGCTTTTGTCTCCAGTGCTTTGACCTGCAGTGCTAGTCTGCAGGAATCTATAGTTTGCATTCCTGAGTAAGTGTACTTATTGGTCATGTTTATCCTTAGAGGACCCAGCTGCCATGCCAAAGTATGTTTTTTTGGCATGTGGCCAAAGATCAGTACTTTAGTCTTTGATGCGTTAGCTATGAGCTTGTTTTCAGTTTTGTATTTATGTAGCACCTCTAACGCCCTTTTCATGCCAATTCTTGTATGGTCTGCAAAACGAGACCATCTGCGTACTGCATAATTGGCAGTCTGAGGTGACCCAATTTTGGAGGGAAGATGTTGGTTTTCAGCATTGCTTCTCCCAAGTCGTGCTAGAATCGCCACCAGCAGTTTCCCTGGTATTCCCCACTTGGCCAATTTTGCCCACAGGATGTTTCGATCAACTCCTTCAAAGGAGGCGCTGTAGTCCACAAAACAAGCATATAATGGAGGGGTAGTGGGCCCAGTTGCCGTCGTTGCCAGGTATGAAAGTGCAATGGCGTTGTTCATAGTAGAAGAATTAGGCGGAAAGCCCGTCTGATAATGTGGGATTACTTGATTTTTTGAGATCCAGAACTCTAGCTCTTTCAGGAGGATTTTTGCAAGGGCCTTTCTTTCCACGCTCAGTAATGCAGTTAGTCTATAATTCCCTGGATCAGCGGAAACCCCCTTTTTATGAATGGGAAATAGGATGGAGCCTTTCCAAGAGTCCAGAACCGTAGAAATGTTATAGGAATGGCTAAATAAAATCTGAATATGGTTGCCCAGTATTCGCAGTCTACCTTAAAGATATAGCCAGGCAACCCTTTGGGTTCTGGGGCCCCATCCTTCCTGATGCCCTGGAGGGTGGTTAGTGTTTCTTTTTCTGTTAGATTGATATTGTCCACAATATTATCTTCATGTTGGAGGTCTTTGGCAATGCTTGCCATGGATGCTTTCTGATCGACGTATAGGTTGGTGGCCTGAGTAGACAATTTATTGGTGGGGACAGCATTGTGGATATGATGGACACCATTTAGATCATTAACATAGGTCCACAATTCCTTGCATTTGTTGGTAGCTAGCAATGTATAGATGTGTCTCCATGTTTCCTCTATGTTAGTTTGTTTCACCTGCCACACAATTTTTTTGTGCGTGTTCTTAGCTGTCTTCAAATAGCCATTCAGAGAACCCCATTAAAGAAAATAGTGCTCACAGTTTAAAAACACATGCCATTCAACACTGGAAGTAAAGGGGCCAGTAGCCATGGAAGGCTACTAATGACAACATGCTTGTCATAAGGAAAGACTAACAAGCACAACAAGCCTATAAACCAATCGGAAGGCAGCATTGACGAAGGACAAAGGCACAAGACAATTAATAAGATGGGCAGGTGAGTGGGCGGGGCTTCTCTCACGTAGTTAACTTCCACAGATCAACCCCAGAGCGAGCGCTTGCGCGATGGCTCAGGGCTCGACCTAAAAATAAAAAGACAATAACAATGGTATTATCATTTTATTTTTCATTATTGGGTATGTAAAGATGCAGGTGGGGCGGGACTAAACTACCCACAGAGCTGGGGGAAGAGTGATGGCACTCTTCTAAGTGCGCAGGATTGTTTGTCCGGCGTCTCAGACCAGCCAAAACGCCATGTGCACTTGCTATTCTCCACCGGGCTGGTTTGTGTATTCCAGTTGAGAACATGCCCAGCCTCCCATTCTCTCTCTCAGCACCAAACCACGGTGCTCGGAGCAATCACAACTTTGCTGTGAGGCAGCTTTGTGATTGGTCGGTGGTGTTGGGATGCTGGGGGCTTCTTGTTTCGTCGACCGAAGAGGACGAGACTGGGAGGAATAACATCCCTGGTAAGATAAGTGATTTAGTTTTTTCTTTTACCCTTTTCATTTTTTTTAAACCCTTCTCCCTCCCCGCCTCACCACTACTACCCAGTAGCAGCCGCTACTGATTCATGGGGGGCAATGTATAGAGGTGTTTTGCATTATATGGTGTGTGTATGTGTTCCCAATAAATCCTTGAAGAAATCAATTTAGGCAGCGTAATTCGCATATTTTTGGGAATTTTGCATTACACTTGTTACGCGAAATTCCCGAAATTATGTAATTTAGGTTCTTTGGGTAATTACTCCATCATTCATACGAAAGGTATAGCACGAGAGCAAAGCAAAGAACTAGAATGCAAGAACTGTTGTTTGCAGCACTTGTGCTTGTTTGTTCTGTGTTTTAATATAAAATGCATTTTTCCAACAAAAATAGTTGAAAGGATGCATTTTGTGAAAATACTGGAAATACTGGCTGCTATCTCTGCACATATATTTTCTAATTATAAATAAACCAACTAGAATGGGGAACACGTGCAAATCCAGATCCCAGGTAGATGTCCACCTGGAAATCGAAGTTCAGTGGGATTTAATTAACACTTTGCTGTGATCAGGTAATAAATGTGTGTAGGAGGGGCAGTGTGAGGTAGGTGTTGGGCGATGGTGACCAAGGGAAGGGAAGGTAGTGGCCTGGCATGGGGTAGCAAATGCCTTAGCAGGGAGTCAGATAGGCTCCTGGGGTAGATAGTCATGAACGTCATTTAGGGGTTACCAGGGGTCAAAGCTGCTATCCCTGTTTTGCCCCTTGTTACCACTGGTGCTTCCATTGGACCCCCAGCTTCAGAGGTGGCAAAATCAGTGCCAGGAACACAGGGGCAGCATTTTCTTAAAAATATCGATTGGGGTCCGCTCTCCTTATTTTCTGTCATTTTTTTAATTACACTAATAGTGAATAAAGTTACACTATTCACTGTTAGTGTAATAGAAACGGAGTACAATTAGCTGGAATATGAAATTGCCTTGTGGCTGAGGTTCATAGAAAAAATGATTTCAGATGTAAGCTGTGTGCGTGCTTGCGGGGGAGAGCATTTATGTGAGTGTGTATTGTGTGTGTGTGTGTGTGTGTGTGAATGTGTGTGCGTGTGTATGTGCGTGTGTGTATGAAAGTGAAGCTCAAAGGCCGTGAGAATTCACTTCTGCCACTACTGGTATTTTGGTTAGTTGGTCCATGCAGAATGGTCTTTCACTGTAGCTCTTTCTCAAGAAAATCTTACCAGGCAGATTTTCTGGTTCGTTATATCATCCCTTTTACATTTGGTGGGGGGTCTATACCACCCTGGCAGAGCAACGTTGAGAAAGTTTAGAAGATGATGTTATGGTAGCTAACTTGTTTAGTTGGAGAATAGTTAGGATGGAGGTTGTAGTTTAGGTGATCCCAAAATGATCAAGAAGGCGTATCTCAATGGCGTCCCTTTTCTGAGTGAAAGTTTTTAGCACTGCGAAGGAGGACTAGACATTTATTGGATTGTTTGAGATCAAGCACCAAGAGCTAAGTGAATGAGACAAATATAATTATTCGAAAGAGTAATAATGAATAGGTGCTATAATGTATTGTAATAAATCCACCTTTTCTGCATGCTCACCATAGATTTCACACCTAATTCTATGCCATGTTTCTATAACATCAGGGCTCTGAAAACTGAGAGACTGTTATTCTGTGCAACAGTTTGTGTGCCCTACCCTAAAAAAATAGTGTCTAAATTGGTCCAATCTATTTCCTGTTAGCTCAGGGCAGATGGCTCAGAAAATTACCCAATGATAGTGGAGTAAAGTATCATTCATGGGCTGCTGTGCATATTTACACCACCCACACCCATGACAAAAATTTAGTTGCCATAAGCAGCAATTTTCTCTGGTTGTGTTTCTGTTTAGAGGCACTACATAAACACTTGGCAAGAAAAAGTGTTTTTACCCTGTAGGAAAAGCTATTTTTTATATATGTAAGTCACTCCTAACGAGTGCCTTGTTAGATCATAAGTAGGGTGCCTAATATGTCAAAAGGCTCAGTCCATATTTGAAATAGTGAATCCTCAAAGTTCTAAAGCTGTCTTTGCTGTGTAGATTCATGGATGTAATTGTGAAAAAAATAAGGAGGACCCCACACTGAATTATGGAGGACGGTGGGGAAACACATTTTAGAAAAAACAAACGTCCTAGGTCGGTGTACAACGAAGGTTGTGTCTTATTTTAGTGTTGGACAGATGGGCATAACAATTGTAGATTATAATGATTGTCGAAAAGGGAGGGGCATAAATTCCTCGGGAAAGGCAAAGAGTACACACTTATGTAATTAATTATCCCAGTAGGGAAAATTGCGCACTTATAGTTTCTAGAGTAGACACGGGTAAATGACAGATTCTTAAGTAGTTGCTTCAGATACCTTCAATCAATATGACAAATCTCATTATAACATTATAACACGCATGAAAAATTTTTTTGATTTAAAAGCATATCACCACATGTGTTTGGTAACAATATAAATTTTATTACACTTTATCAATTTACAAAATACCTTAAAAACCACTTTAAAAACATTTAGCAATAAACATGATCATCACAATATCTTTGATAAAATATAAATATAAGCACAGAATCAAAAGGTCGACGCGGCGTTTCGGCTTTCTTTAGTACACCTTCATCAGGACTGATTCTAAACAATTAAAATAATAAAACATAAAGTTACCAAACAATTAATAGTGGCTGCTACAATGTTCATATATCTGTTATCACATTTCATCCTCCTGATTTAGTTTACTCTTTATCCTGTTGGTCTACCCACATTTTTTTATTTTTTTTATTCCAAACCACATGATCTGTATCTCTGTTTTCAGTTCTCACTGCTTATTGTTGACAGTTATTATTTGTACATCCATACATTCCTCTATTTTGCCTTCCCCTTGGACATGTGTACATTATTAGAAAGATCCCCATGCTGCCATCACTAAAAATAGTACGTAATCTCTTATATTGACTGCGTACCTTGTTATTCCAAATGGATTTATTGCCCATGTGGACGGAACTAGTTGGTTCAATGAAGAGTCCTTTTAAAATTCGGACAGTTGGTAGGTCGCAATTTGCTGGTAGTTATGTGCAAAATTGCTCTGTCTCTAAATAAAGACATATAAATGTCAATGATTTATACATATTAATAGTCATACTTGCGATGAATTGAATGATAGATCTCATTGGTACCTACCTATTATTAGAGGGGTAAATTCAATTTCCTCTGGTTTAAGATAATTTTGTTTTTGGATATCAAAGAGGACTTGATTCCCTGCTTCTGTGCCTGTAGATATGAGAGCACAATGTACAGGGATTGTTTTTAATTATTCTTGCCCTGTTTGTGCACTATTGGGTACTTCACTATGGTAGACAACATACCTTTAAATAGTCTACGTTCCTGCCGTATTTAGCTGCCAGGAGGAGGCACCGTTTTGTATATTTATCCGGCAATGTTCTAACCGCAAAATTAATATTAATATAGTGGATATAGCGCCCAAATTACTGTTACACTATCTTAATTTCCTTGAAACAATTCCCCTATAGTTGCACTCACCGTGGGAGCCGGAATACCGGTGGCTAAAATCCAAAACCACTTTCAATTAGGTCAGGATGTGTCAAAAACACGATCAATGTGTTCGGGATTGTCCTCCTCGAGTTGTTGATCTCTGTAAGGGTATGGGTGTCATTAGTTATCTCCTAGTCTTTAATGCACTTTCTTTTCTTACATTTATGTAATGTATGCATCTATTACTCTTAACCCTTAACTCTAGTTTAAATCTCTTATATTTGACTCCTCAGTCTTCCAGAACTACTTTCGCCTATTCTTCCTATATTATTCTTACAGCTGTTAAATGTTAGTCATTTGTATATCAACATAATGTGCTCTCATCCATTCCCTATGGAAAGTTTTGTGACCGGGAATTAAGCTCAACATCATTGTTAGTGTACTCCATTGTTCTCTATACTGGTGAAAACTAGGACGGGCTGCCAGGAAGGAAGGAGCAGGGAGGCCGATACCTGTAATCTTGGTGAGTAAAACGGACAGAGCAGGGGCTTTTCTTGTATTGGCAGAGATAGTGTAGATATTCAATGTGTTGCCAAATAGCTTAGGCACTCCGGTCCCCAGACAGTAACTAAATAAAAATGTAAGATGAGGGATAGACAACATATAGTAGAAGCCCATCTTCTCATATAGAAGAAACAAAACCATCAGGAACTCTCTGGTACATACATACAGAGAAAGCGCCACAAATCCCCAACGTACCATTAATGAGACCCCTTTGCCAACAGGCACATACCCATGTTTGGGATGTAGCAATTGTTCAAGCATTATCAAGGGAAACATTATAACAGTTAACGAGAGAACAACCAACATAAAAAGCTTCATGAATTGCAGGACAAAAAACGTTATTTACTTGATTCAATGTCCTTGCCAGAAATCCTATATAGGTGAGACATCGAGAGAGATTAGATTACGCTTGAATGAACATCGATCAGCCATAAGGAAAAACAAACCAGGGGCACCCCTAACTGATCATTGGCGCAATGCCGGACACCGCATTGATGATCTCAAGTGGTGCGGGCTGGAGAAAATTACAGGAAACAGGAGAGGTGGCAACTTAGATAATAAGAGAAAAAGGAGAGAACAATTCTATATGTCTTCCTTTAACAGTGTAAGGTGTGGATTGAACTCTAGAGAAGACTGGGAGAAAATAATTCAGAACTGAAGACACACATAACATTAAGATCAGGAATGGTGAGCATTATTAATCAGATCTGATGTATGCACAGGTGAAAGGACGAGATCGCAAATAGGACACAATACAAACATAGTACACCCCAAATAAATAAGAATAATGTTTTCCCTCAAAAAAACAAGGATACACCATAACATAAACAGAATTTCAATTAGTGCAACTGTAACCGAAGTGTATTCATATAAGCAGCACAGAATTCAGAAATCTGCCCTTTTTAAGTTTAAAAATAGTCGAGGGAACCAAGAAACCAACCAAAAATAACACAAGTGAAGCGATCGTGTGAGACACGCTCGTTGAATAGAGCGCGATACGCCAAGTAGTAGTCTTCAATATGCTATAAATCAAAAATCCGGACTGGGACTAAATATCCAACCAATAGGAGAATGCCACAAATATCGGCAATAAGAAGATAGGGCTAAAGAGCACTAAGAACATAGATTGCGGCAAGCTAGTGTTCTGAAAAGAAGGCAATATCATAAAAACAATACCCAATAACTAGTAGTGATTTTAAAGCACCCGGGTATGAGACGGCATAAGACTAAGGACAGCTCCGTTACACACAGATATCGAGTGGGAATGTCGCCATAGTAATGCGGCTCTCCGCCTAAACCAATAAGCTTGGCACGCGATAATAGGGTCAGCCAACCCGAGTGAGCCTCTTAAAAGCGGCGGTCGCCATAGCGACTCCTATAACATAGAGACATCCTGACAACAAATATCGGCAATAAGAATAGCGGGCTAAAGAGCACCAAAAACAAAAGAATGCGGTAAGCTAGTTTTATGAAAAGAAAGCAATATTATAAAATAGTGCTTCTAAAACACCCAGTTATGAAACGGCATCATATTAAAGACGGCTGCGCATAAACCAATAAGCTTTGCTTATGATAATAGATTTAGCCAACCCGAGCGAGCCTTCAAAACCGGCGGTCGCCATAGCGACTCCTGCAACATAGAGACATCCCGACCAATCATAACTCTCGAAATTGTGCGCCCAATCAACTGACGGCGACTATTTAGGCTGTTAAACACCGCGGGTCTAACATTATCCAAAAACGCCGTGTGGTGAAAACTAGGACGGGCTGCCAGGAAGGAAGGAGCAGGGAGGCCGATACCTGTAATCTTGGTGAGTAAAACGGACAGAGCAGGGGCTTTTCTTGTATTGGCAGAGATAGTGTAGATATTCAATGTGTTGCCAAATAGCTTAGGCACTCCGGTCCCAAGACAGTAACTAAATAAAAAAGTAAGATGAGGGAAAGACAACGTATAGTATAGAGAACAATGGAGTACACTAACAATGATGTTGAGCTTAATTCCCGGTCACAAAACTTTCCATAGGGAATGGATGAGAGCACATTATGTTGATAAACAAACGACTAACATTTAACAGCTGTAAGAATAATATAGGAAGAATAGGCGAAAGTAGTTCGGGAAGACTGAGGAGTCAAATATAAGAGATTTAAACTAGAGTTAAGGGTTAAGAGTAATAGATGCATACATTACATAAATGTAAGAAAAGAAAGTGCATTAAATACTAGGAGATAACTAATGACACCCATACCCTTACAGAGATCAACAACTCGAGGAGGACAATCCCGAACACATTGATCGTGTTTTTGACACCTCCTGACCTAATTGAAAGTGGTTTTGGATTTTAGCCACCGGTATTCCGGCTCCCACGGTGAGTGCAACTATAGGGGAATTGTTTCAAGGAAATTAAGATAGTGTAACAGTAATTTGGGCGCTATATCCACTATATTATTATTAATCTTGCAGGGAGAACATTGCCGGATAAATATACAAAACGGTGGCTCCTCCTGGCAGCTAAATACGGCAGGAACGTAGACTATTTAAAGGTATGTTGTCTACCATAGTGAATTACCCAAAAGTGCACAAACAGGGCAAGAATAATTAAAAACAATCCCTGTACATTGTGCTCTTATATCTACAGGCACAGAAGAACGGAATCAATGTTCTTTGAAATCCAAAAACAAAATGATCTTAAACCAGTGGAAATTGAATTTACCCCTCTAATATTAGGTAGGTACCAATGAGATCTATCATTCAATGCATCGCAAGTATGACTATCAATATGTATAAATCATTGACATCTATATGTCTTTATTTAGAGACAGAGCAATTTTGCACATAACTACCAGCAAATTGCGACCTACCAACTGTCCGAATTTTAAAAGGACTCTTCATTGAACCAACTAGTTCCGTCCACATGGGCAATAAATCCATTTGGAATAACAAGGTACGCAGTCAATATAAGAGATTACGTACTATTTTTAGTGATGGCAGCCTGGGGATCTTTCTAATAATGTACACATGTCCAAGGGGAAGGCAAAATAGAGGAATGTATGGATGTACAAATAATAACTGTCAACAATAAGCAATGAGAACTGAAAACAGAGATACAGATCATGTGGTTTGGAATAAAAAAAATAAAAAAATGTGGGTAGACCAACAGGATAAAGAGTAAACTAAATCGGGAGGATGAAATGTGATAACAGATATATGAACATTGTAGCAGCCACTCTTAATTGTTTGGTAACTTTATGTTTTATTATTTTAATTGTTTAGAATCAGTCCTGATGAAGGTGTACTAAAGAAAGCCGAAACGCCGCGTCGACCTTTTGATTCTGTGCTTATATTTATATTTTATCAAAGATATTGATATTGTGATGATCATGTTTATTGCTAAATGTTTTTAAAGTGGTTTTTAAGGTATTTTGTAAATTGATAAAGTGTAATAAAATTTATATTGTTACCAAACACATGTGGGGATATGCTTTTAAATCAAAAAAGTTTTTTCATGCGTGTTATAATGTTATAATGAGATTCGTCATATTGATTGAAGGTATCTGAAGCAACTACTTAAGAATCTGTCATTTACCTGTGTCTACTCTAGAAACTATAAGTGCGCAATTTTCCCTACCGGGATAATTAATCACATAAGTGTGTACTCTTTGCCTTTCCCGAGGAATTTATGCCCCTCCCTTTTCGACAATCATTATAATCTACAATTGCTATGCCCATCTGTCCAACACTAAAATAAGACACAACCTTCGTTGTCCACCGACCTAGGACGTTTGTTTTTTCTAAGATTCATGGATGTAGCCAAAATCCTGAATATTTTAAAAACTCTTCCTCCACTCCACCCTTCAGTGACCAGCCCCAACCGCCGACCTCCCTCCCGCCATCCACCACCTGGAACATCACCCCCCCTCTCCTTGGAGATGCTCTTAACACTTTTGCCTACAGTAAAAAGTTGATCTCCAAGAGACCCAGTGCCTATGAACATCTTAACCAAAGTTGCCTCCACTATTGGCCCCAAAGTCACCCATAGGATCACTGCTTCGCTCGGCTCAGGCGTAGTCTCTCCACTCTGGAAGGAAGCAATGGTTAAAACCCTTCTCAAGAAACTATACCTCGATCCCGCAGATTTGGGCAACTACCGCCCGATCTCCCTTCTACCGGGAATATCTAAAATCACTGAGAAATATGTAAACCACACCTCCAACCTGCTCCACCCCTCCCAAAGTAGCTTCCGGCCTAGACAGAGCACAGAGACTGCTTTGCTGGCGGTTGTGGAGGAAAGCAGGAAACTGTTAGATGCCGGAGGCGCGGCAGCCATCATCCTATTAGATTTGAGCGCAGCCTTCGACACAGTGAATCACCAGGTCTTGATTCACCGCCTCAGCAAGCTGGGAGTATCTGGTACCGCCCTGAGCTGGCTGCGCTCCTGTTTGGAAGGTCGTACGTTCCATGGCTTTGAAGATGGCATGAGTTCAAACCTCGGCTCCTCCAGTTTGGTATTCCTCAGGGTTCGTCATTGAGCCCGACTCTTTTCAAACTTATTTTATTTTATTTGTTCCCCAAGAACTCCTCTAGTTTGTATTAGAGAAGCAGTATGTGCTTGCACGTACCAGGAGATCCTTTGTATCTTCAACAAAACATGCTAGCCTGAGTGAACCACTTATCAAATTTTTGCAAGAGTGTATAATAACTTATAGGTGAATTTTGTTGGATACTTTGGTATTTCACGATCCTCAAATATAATTCTAGTCTTCCACCATGTGGACTAAATGTCCTCAAAGGGTACAATATTGCTCAGATCCAGGCTGACACAACCGCCCTAATTTTAGTTTATAGTAAAAGCCACCTGGACCAAGGATGATCAACCAGGAATTCTGATTGATGGAGGCCAGTCACTAAAATTCTAAGTAGCACTAAAAGCAATGATGGAGAAGCCTGAATTCAAAATTGTAGTCAAAAAATCTTTTCATGGTCTGATCCTTTTTTTTTTTTTATATCCTCATTTGCGTTCAATGGCTCCAATATGTCAAGACAGAAAACTACCCCAGAGCAGAGAATGAGGCAATGCCTCTATACTGACTCAGCATCAGCTGGCGGGGATAGCGCAGGAGGGGTGGTGAACCAAATCCCTTCAGTATCAGCTGGCAGGCCATAAGATTCTTGCAAGCGGGCTGCTCTGTTGGACAATAATGTCCGGAATACCGAGGCCCTTTAAGCGTCGTCTCAACTGTGATGGAGCCAGAAGGTGAGCCATGACTGCATCAATCATTGGACCTGGGGAAAAAAAAAAAAAAAACAGGTGTCAACATGACCTCTCCAGCAGCTTCCAAAAGGCTCTTTTCACCTGATTTCCTCCCCTTGCTAAGTCAAGTTTAGAAATCTGGAGGATTGAAGAACGCCATTCGTAAAAAGTGGGTGGCAATGCGTCTTTCCAGTGTCTACAAATTTCCCTGCGGGCCGCCAGAATGGAATAGAACACTAAGTTGGAGGCAGCGTTGTGAGTTTTTCCACTCAAGCCAAAGATGACTAAGCCCAAGTCGATGGTAACCGGACATTCCAGAATCGAAGACAATTTACTACTTATAGATTCCCAGAATAGAGTGATTTGTGGGCATTCAAAAAACATGTGGATGTCGGATGCCGCCACCAAGCCACATCTCGGGCAGGAAACAGGCCCTGTCTGGGAGAATCTTGACAGTCTCTGCGGGGAGTAATAAGCTCTATGTATTGTAAATATGTGGTTCCTTCTTAGCCAAGCAGGCTTAACCAAATCCCACATTACCCTGCATGAGGTTAGCCAAAGTTCTTCCAGGTCTTCTCCTGGCATAAACTCCGCCCACAATTGCGTTGGAAGACAGAATTTACCATCTGATTTCTCTATGATCATGTTATACCAGAGCGACATCTCTTTTTTTATAGATGGTTTGTCAAGCAGGCATGCTTCTAGTTCACTAATTCCCCCTCTAGGAAGCCTGCTGTTGCGAGAGGGCCTGAGTCCAACTTGAGATCTGTAGATATTTAAATCTTGAAAATCTCGGTCCGACTTTGTTAGTCAAGTAGTTCCACGGAAGCAGAGATCCATCTGAAAATAAGTCTCCCCAAGATGTAATTCCTGCCTCTTTAAGTGGTAGGGCTAATGCGTCTTCCGCCCAGGGAGGGGGTGCAGGTGAGTCCCATATTGGAGCTCTGTTTGAAAAATAACCAAGATTAATCGAGTATCTCACTCTGTACCATGTATTGGCCATCCCCTGTAGTATCTTCAACTTTATTTTTTTTAAATTTGGGATCTCCAAACTTAAACAGGAAGTTGGCCTGCCCGACTCCCTCACAGCTCAGCAGAGTGGAAAACATTGGACCCAGGATTGAGTCAGTGGGTATTTTAAAGAGCGTGCGTACATGTGTTAGCTGGAATGCCCATGCGTAAGCCTGAAGGTCTGGGCCTGCCAGCCCGCCCTTTTCCCTCCGACGCCTTATCTTTTTCCAAGCAATTCTTGAATTCTTATTGTTCCATATAAAAGAGGATATCTCGCTCTGCAGTTTTACAATTAATTTAGGGTCAAAAACAGCGGTATTGAATTAAATACAAATGAGATCTTTGGCAGTATGGACATTTTAACTAGATTTATCTTCCCCAAGATGGTAAGAGAGAGATGTGCCCATGCTCTCATCAATTTTCGGCACTGCGCTGCAACTTTTGCAAAATTTAGAGAGGCTATCGTGTTTATATTTTTGTCTATGACTATCCCCAAGTATCTCAAGTTAGCCCTCAATGTCGCATTATGTGTGTTTAGGTTAACGTTCCATGACATTGACTGTGTTTTAGAGGCGTTCTCCTCGTATCCTGACACCTTTCCAAACTCCAAGGCGAGATCTATAACCTCTGGAAACGCAGTATTTATATCTGGTGTAAAAATCATAATATCGTCAGCGTAGAGGGCCACTTTTTTGATCCAATCGCGGTAGACAAATGGTTTGATTTGTTGGTTTTCTCTCAGTTTCTGTGCGAACGGCTCTATAAACAAGTCGAATAATATGGGGGACAGGGGACAACCCTGTCGCGTACCCCTCGTTACCCTAAATGGCTAAGACAAACCTCCATTGATCAAAATAGAGGCTGAGGGACTGCCATATAGCAGTTTTATTGCTCTGCGGAATTTGTCTCCCACATTGAACTTCGATAAGGCCTCCGACAGGTATTGCCAATTTACCCTGTTGAAGGCCTTGGTGGCGTCCAAGGTGAGGACAGAGAGGGGCAGAGACTCTTTAGTCGCCAGATCTATAGCTCTCACCAGATCATATGTGAGCTCAAACAGCTGCCTCCCCTTTACGAAACCTTTTTGATTAGAGTGTAATATATCTAGAGCTGCCTGACCGAGTCTTTTAGCCAATATTGCCGCAAAGATCTTATAATCGGCATTTAAAATTGATATTGGCCGGTACGAACCGCAATCAGATGGGGGCTTTCCAGGTTGCAGGATTATTGTTATTGAGGCGCTATCCCAGGAAGCTGGGGGGCCTCTCCCTCCCTCAAGTTCTTATTAAACAGTTCCACCAGAACAGAAGACACCGCCAATAACAGGTTTTTGTAGATTTCTGACGGTAGGCCGTCTGTTCCTGCTGCCTTACCTCTTTTAGCTCCCTGTATAGCTTGCTCTACCTCATCCTTAGTTATTTCCCCGTCTAACAATGTACTCTGTTCATCCGTCAAAGATGGTAAAGAAAGATCTTTTAACCAATTGACAGCATCTTCAGAAGTGACATTCAAGTCTTCCTGATATATTGCTTGGAAGAAATCTTTAAAGGCTTCCCTTATGTCAGCATCATTTGTAAAGGTGCCGCGATCGGTTGTCACCGAGTCGATATGATTTCGCACTCGGTCCAATTTTACTTTCCAAACCAGGAGCCTACCAGCCCCCTCCCCGTATTGAAAATGAGCTAGTTTGCTCACCTCCCATCTCTGCATGATTCGTTTATCTAATACTGATGTCAATGCATTCTTCAGTTCCATCATTTTAGCGTTTTTCTGGGATAAATCGTGATTACTGACATCACTACAGCTTTTGATATCTGCCTGGGTTGCTCTGATATTCTCTTCAATAGAAGACACCTCTTCCAAATGCTGCCTTCTTCGATATACGGTCTTATTCTTGATGATCCCTCTTAATGTGCACTAAAAAGCATTCCAGATAACACCCGGAGATGCGGAACCTGTATTAATTTCAAAAAAGCCCTTGCTTCTGATTGTAAGTGCTCTATATCCTCAGATGAGGTAAGAAGAGATCGATCGAAAGACCACGTCCTTGTTGGAGGTTTGCCTCTCCACTCGAGTACCAACTTCATGGCTGAATGGTCGGAGAGATGCGACGGAAAATAATCTACGTTTTTGACTGAGTTAGCCAACTCTTGGCTAATTAAGATAAAATCTATCCTCGACCGATGACGGTATTTAAAATTCCTAAAAGAAAAACCCTGCCTCTGCCCCTCTCTTACCCTCCAGATATCAACATAGCCATATTGATTCATGCACCCGAGTAAACAGTTTCTAGATTTAGAAAGGGGCTGTTGTCTACTTGTTGGAGACTAATCCAGCAAGGGATTCAGTACTATATTAAAGTCGCCTGAAATTATAACTGGCTCGGGAAATTGCAACAGATGGAAAAATAAAGATTCTAACACCGAAGGGTCATCCCGATTCAGCCCATAGTACCCAACTAATGTTAGCACTGCACCTCCTATCTCGACCGCCACAATGATCCACCTGCCTCCAGTGTCGGCCTTTTGCTGGGTAATTTTTTTAGTCAAGGATGTTTTGAACAAGATAGACACGCCCCTTATACTCAGTGTTTGGGAGGTAGAAACAGAAGTGTCTAACCATCTATTCTTCTTGACCAGCTCAAGTATTTCTCCCTCCACTAAGTGTGTCTCCTGCAAAATGATAATGTCCGGTTCGACATCCCGCAAATACTGAAGGATTTTATTTGCACGCGGTTTGGTACGGAGACCATTAACATTCCAGGAAAAAATGTTAAGCTTCGTCATAACCCTGGGAATAGGTGATGATAGATAATACTGCCAGCTTATCCAAACCACCGTTGAACTGTTGCTTAGAATTAGGAACCCTAGAAAATAGTAATGTTTGGAGCACCATTGAGAATAAATTTTTTTTGCTTTTTCACCCCACCCCTCCACCCCACTGTGCCCCCCCACACCACCCTCCCTCCCATGGGAAACCCTTGTACTCACTATCCGGAATACCGGAAGTAAGTGCCCCTACTCCTCCCGAACCCCCCTAGTGGGTGCCTCAATTTTTACTTTATTGTGTCCTTTTTCGCTCCCTTATTGTTATCTGTTTTATATTTTTTCCCTCTTCTTTTATTATTTATGGGTTTTTTTGTTTTTTTTAATATATTTTCATCTTTTTTTTTAATTTTTTGCTCCTGTATACTCTGTTTCAACTTTTAGAAATGTTGATGCTATACCAGGACATTATTAGAGGTTAATCTTTTTTAGAATGTTTTCCCTTTCCTTTTCTCCCCCCATGTTATGGTAGAAGACATAAGGAGGGGAACTTGTAAGTCCTTGTGGGACCCTATTAACCCTGTTATCTCTGATACTTCTACTTTCTACTTCCCAGGAACAATAGCAGCTCGTCCGCAGCCTGAACTGAACGTATGTTATACATTCTATTATCATGCATTATTTTAAGAGAAGCAGGAAAGCCCATCTGCACCGTGGCGCCCAGGCCACGAAAAGCATCCATTCTTTTACCCAGCTCCCATTGTTTGTCGAGAGTAAATCTGGACAAATCGGAGCGTATCTGGTAGTTAAACCCTTTGCCTGGTATTGACTTTTGTTTTAGTGCTAGGTTCAAGATTTGTTCTTTCAAGGTATATGTGTGGAAATTAACCAGGATTTTCCTTGGTTTAGTTCTCTGTGGGTTACGCCTAAATGGGTCCCTATGGATACGCTGTATATCCCTGGCGAGATCCTCATTTGAAAGCTGAAGGTTGAGAGACTCTTTTAGCAGCAAAATAATAAAGCCTTTGATATCTGTTCCTTCAGTTCCCTCCATTACATTTAAGATTCGGATATTGCAACGCCTAGCATTGTTTTCCACAATCTCCAATCTCTCTGATAGCGCGGTATCCTCTCTTCTCAGTTTCAATATGTCGTTCTGTTTAGTTTAAGTTTAAAAGAGCTTGTAAAGCGCCTGGTGACGCCTCCCGGCGTGTCCCCGCGCTGTGGAGAGAGTGAGAATTGTGGAGAGAGGAACCTATCACAGATTATAGAGGCAAGTTTTCAATTTCTTCCTAAAGGAGGACTCATTACCCTCTAATCTGGTGTCCAGAGGCAGGAGGTTCCAGTGCTTCGCTGCCATCGTACGGAAGGATCTGCCTCCCATTCTGGCCTTTTTAGGACGGGTAATTCTGAGCAGACCTGTCCCCTGGGATCTGAGGGTTCTGTTGGGTTCGTATAGAGAAGCCAGGTTCGCCATATAGGCAGGTGCCTTATTATGGATGATCTTGTGACACCATAACAGGGCTTTAAAAATGATCCTCTTCTTGATTGGCAACCAATGGAGAGTTGCCAACGAGGGTCGTGAGGGAGCTCTACGGGGCAGTCTTAATACTAGGCGAGCTGCCGAGTTTTGTAGGACCTGTAATTTTTTTATATTTTTCTCTGAAGTGCCCAAGAGTAATACATTCCCGTAATCAATCCGGGAAGTTATAAGTGCCTGCGTCATAGTCCGTCTGGAGCTGAGAGGCAACAAGTCAAGAGTGCGGTTGAGTGTCTTCATCACTCCGAAGCACTTACCTACAGTTCTCTTTATATGGCTATCAAAAGATAGCTTATTGTCCACCCAGACACCTAGATTCTTTGCCTCCCAACTAGGAGGGGGCAGGGGACCCAAGCAGGTGGGCCACCATTCTTTGGTCCAATTGGTCTCATTGCCTCCAATGATGATGACCTCCGTTTTGGTTCCGTTCAGTTTTAAACAGTGCTCTGTCATCCAAGAGGCCAGCCTGCTCATACAGTTATTAAAGTTGTCCGCTTCCCTGGCGGGGGCTTGCGTCAGAGATATTAAGAGTTGCGTATCGTCGGCGTAAGAGACAAGCTCCATGCCGAACGATTGCACCACCTCCGCCAGGGGGGCCATGTATAGATTAAACAGGGTGGGACTCAGGGCAGAGCCCTGAGGCACCCCCTGTTCAAGCAACACGCTGTCTGAGAGGGACGTCCCTCTTTGGACTTGGAAGCTTCTATCGATCAGAAAAGCTTTCAGCCAACCCAGTGCCTTGTTGGTTACTCCGGCTTTGTTTAGACACTGTAGCAAGATGGAATGTGCTACAGTGTCAAACGCGGCACTGAGGTCAAGCATGATGAGGGCCATGGTCTTGCCCTCGTCTGCTCCCTCTCGTCGGGTTTCAGTGGCCCTAAGAAGAGCCGTTGAAAAGTTGGATCTGAAACCCGACTGGGATTTATGGAAGACATCATGTTCTTCAAGGTGTTCCATGAGTTGGATGTTAGCAATCTTCTCGGCTAACTTAGCTAAATAAGGTAGCAGAGAAATTGGCCGGAGATTATCCATAATGTCTTGGCTGACATTCGGCTTTTTTTTGATCGGTAGTACAACTGCCTGTTTCCAATCCGCCGGCAGGCAAGCTGTAGAGAATGAGATTTGGAGTAGATGTCTGTAATGAGGTTCTAAGGCAGGGAAGGCTTCAGCTAAAATTTTCGGAGGCACCGGGTCTCGGGGAGAGCCCGATTTGATTTTATTACACAATTTAGACAGAGCTTCGTACAGGGGAACTTCAAAAGATTTAAGGCACTTTACAGTCTTAATCAGACTGTCATTTTCTTTGAAGTCAGAAGCCGACTCTGCATGATTTGAGAAGCTTGTATATATTTTATTGATTTTTCCTGAGAAGTACTGTGCAACTTCATTACATGATTCAACAGAATCATTTTGAGTAGAGGCGTTCGTATCCACTACAGATATTTCTTTATAAATCAGGAACAGTTCCTTCGAGGAATTACCTGCTTCCATTATACGGGAGTGATAGTGCTCTGCCTTGGCCAAACGTACAGATTTATAATATACTCTTTGTGAGTTTTTATATTTCATTTTAGTTTCTGCACAGAAATTCTGGCGCCAAGCTCTTTCAAGTTTTTTGCAGGTTGTTTTCATGGTCTGCAGTTCTTGGCTGAACCAGGGCGCAGCTTTTTTTAATCTCCTGGCATTGGTCATAATACGACTGGGGGCAGTAATATCGAGGGCCTTGATTACGATATTATTTAAGTTGTTGCTAGCTGCTTCACAGTCTTCCCCTTTAGGAGGGCCTTCCTCCTGGATGACTTGAGTGAAGGATTCTATTGAAAAGCTCTTCCATTTTCTGCGTTTATATCGCAGTGATTGATGTTGGAAGTGCTCAGTTCTGTCCAATTGAAACGTGATCGGAATAATATAGTGATCCGACCAAGGTATGGGTATGGGCTCTGAGGTGAGAACTCCCTGCCAGTTCCCAAAGATAGGATCCAGTAAATGACCTAATTGATGAGATGGTTCCATGTTTTTCATTTCAAGTTGGACCGAAAGAAGCTCCGTTCGAATCTCATTGGCATCATTGTCTAGTGGATCTTCAAAATGAGAATTGAGATCACCCAGCACTAGAAGTCTCGATTTTCTAAGTGCTAAGTGAGTAATGGCCTCCATTAAGGTAGAAGTAAAATCATACATTCTGCCAGGAGGACGATATATCAGAATGCCCGATACGGAGTGATTAGGGCCGGTATTTATTGTGAAGGATCCAGCTTCACTGTGATCAATCTGTATAGGAGCTAAGGAGCAGACTAGAGGGGATTTCGTAGCTATGGCAATGCCTCCCCCCCTTCCGTCTTTCCTATCCAATCTAGAGAGAGAGTATCCGTGGGGCATGGCCTGGATGATGTCAGGGTCTGAATATTCATCTAACCAGGTCTCTGTCAAGAAAAGAATATTGAGGTTTAAGTCCTCAAGTAGATGAAATATTTCTAGGGCATGCTTGCGAAGAGATCTGCAATTGAGTAGTGCGGCTTTCATGGTATGACCCATGTTTATTTTTGGTGTTTGAAGCATGGGTTCAAAGGTACACCCTGTACATTTCCTAAGAGATGGAGCGGTCATGGCATGCTTACAAGCTACAAGCGTGTGAGGTTGGAGATCAAGCAAAGCATGTCTGCCATACCTTATGGTTGGTGTCGTAGAACCAAGGTCAGTGGCCCCGAGCCCCGTCCGGCCGCGGACGGGCGCAGACGGGCTGGACTTTGGCTCGACTTCGGCGCGCTTCCGGCGCGCCCGCTGCATGCGTCCGCTGCGCGGTCGCTGCCCCACGCATATTTATACTAAAGGGAGGGGTCTCTAGAGCGCTGACCTCTGCTCCCTGAGCCCGGATATGCAAGGCTCCTCCTCGCCCTCCGCATCAAACGTCCATGATTGGACGCGGCGGACCGGGGCGGGAGTGGGAGAGTAACTAAGCAGCAAATACAAATAAACAAGTGATTCACCCACACTGAACGTTTTTAAAAAGAAATAGCTCAGTCGCTACTTTAAAAAATGAACACTCTCTGCGCGCATAGATATCTGCCCCACAGTCTCTTCTAAGGATTGTGTTCTTACTGAGAGGCCAACAATTTTTTCGTCCAAAGACTCACAAAAGGGTCTTATTTCTCTTTGATTAGAGGCGGACTCCTCAAAACCTCGCTTAATCTCAGCTGATAGTGCTGCGAACATCAGCTGTATTGAAGCTACGGAGATGGGAATAGAGCTGGAATCTGAGGCCCCGCTTTCCTCGGGGATAACTCCTTCAGTAGTACTGGGGGCTAAGAAAGACCTTGAAGGCAAAGTCCTACCTGCTATCCCATTGTTTTCCCTACTGATGTTGTCTGTGTCCGTTGTTTTTATTAAGTGATCTTCACCCCAAGTTTCTCCTTGAGAAGATGTAGACGGGAATGGAGGTGAAACAGCTGAAGTAGGAACCAATATAATATCCGTAGCATTCATCTCCTAGACTGGTTTTAGGACTGGTATAGCTATTTGCCCCTCTGTAACCCCCTCGTTAAGGTGCAAAAAGGCGTCAGAGACCAGATCCTGTGTTCCCCCCACTGGACCTTTGTGTAGTTCCTGCATCAGATCTAGCTCCTGGCCTTGCTCTGTTAACGCCATTATGTTATTTACAAGCTGTGGTTCTGTAGAGCTAATTTCCTTCAGTGAACGTTCTTGACCGATTTCCAGCACCTGAGGGACCACCTTGAAGTATGAACGAAGAGAGGGGGTTATTTTGGAGGAAGAAATAGGAGATGGTTTAACCGTCTTATTACACTTTCTCCCCCTCTTGGGCTTTGCTTCGAATGAGAGGTACGAGGAAGCTTTCTCTAGATTCAAGCTGGGGGGTAAATGAGTAAAAACTTGTGAAACCTCCCCAGAAACAGAACCCGGCACCTCTGGAGAATCTGATGCTGTTAAAGCACTGCTTGATAACTTCTCCGGTGAAGGTGTCTCCGCTCTCTTGCCTTTCTTTTTGCGAGGAGACTTTGCCTTCCCGGGACCTTTGGTTAAATCTTTGCCCTTACCCTGGCTTAACTTTTCCTTGGAAGCACTGACAGCTTTCATTAACTTAGAAGGGACCTCAAAATATTTCTTTTTGCTCCCTCCCTTCTTGTCACCATATTTACCCTTTACCTCTGATTCAAGTGTTTCAAGTGTTTCATCCCCTGGCTGACCACTTTCGGGAGAACCTGTGTCAGCCCCAGTGTCCTGGGGACCAAGTGCAGAGCCAATGCTGGCGCTGGAAGCAGGCGCCTTCTCGCTGAATGCGCCGGTACAGGAGTCCCTACGGAGACCCTGTATGTGCCTGGCCCTGCGGAGCTCCAGGGCGGCCTGACCCCAGTGAAGCAGCGCCGGCTCCGGCTGCTCTCTCGCTCTCACTCTGTTTGGGCTTTTCCGAGTCTCAGTCTCGGTGTCCTCCGCCTCCGCCTCCTCCTCTGCCTCCGCCTTCGCCTTCTCGCTGGAGCCGTGACACATCGAGGCTCAACACAAACCGCGTCTCAGCGAAGCCTGCGGGCAGCAAAACAAACCCGCCGAGGGCAGCCCGCGACTCGCAACCCGGCAAAAAGGCGTCCAAAGTATACACAATCCAAGCAGCGTTCCTGTTACGTGAGCGAAGCGAAGCTGCCCAAGGTGAGCACTGAGGCACTCACATGGGGTTGGAGCGGAGCACTACGGCAGTCAGCCTACTGCCGCCATGTTTCCACAGCCATGGTCTGATCCTTAACCAGATTTTTCAGAGGTGTGGTGCTATTTGTGGCATAAATATTACCCCGCTGAGTGCCTTCTGGTGGAAGCATTAGCTGGCATATAAATTTGCCATAAACTAGTACACCTAGAGGGAATATAATATACTAACAAGGTAGAAATGCACGCATAGCAAAATCTGCATAAATCAGAAATGTAACCAAAGTCCTGTGCACACGTTTCTATGTAATGGGTTTTGGAGTCAAAACCAATATTCAACACTTGAACTTGTGCAAATAATGCTAGTTGAGATCTTGGAAGTTTCATCAAATGGATTTATAAGTCAATCCAGATCAGTACAAAGTATATTCTACCAGCCGACACGTGTTTCATCACAACGTAGAGTAAAGGATAAGGGTTTCGGTAAGCCATATTAAAAGGCAGGATATGTGGCAGTCTTAATGTAGGTTAGGTGAAGTACAAATAAACATCACAAACGTATCGGGTAAAGGAAAATAAAGGACGGTTCTGTCCCTCACTGTTCACGAGCTGTGTTGATAGTAGCACGTCTCCTCGCTGGTTCTGTTGTGGATACAACAGCAAATAATGCTAGTTGAGATCTTGGAAGTTTCAGCAAATGGATTTATAAGTCAATCCAGATCAGTACAAAGTACATTCTACCAGCCGACACGTGTTACGTCACAACGTTTTACAATTGTGACTCTTCAGGGCTGTATGTAGAGTAAAAGGTAAGGGTTTCGGTAAGCCATATTAAAAGTCAGGATATGTAGCGCTCTTAATGTAGGTTAGGTGATGTACAAATAAACATCACAAACATATCGGGTAAAGGAAAATAAAGGACGGGTCCGTCCCTCACGGTTCACAAGCTGTGCTGATAGTAACACGTCTCCTCGCTGGTTCTGTTGTGGATTCAACAGAACCAGCGAGGAGACGTGCTACTATCAGCACAGCTCGTGAACCGTGAGGGACGGACTCCAAAACCCATTACATAGAAATGTGTGCACAGGACTTTGGTTTTGTTTGTACATGTGGACTAACATTCACACAAGTGCAGGGGTGGTATTATTTGGGTTTGTTCTCACCTGACCTGTTTGCACCGTATACTCATCAATCTTAAGTATATCTTATACATGCACAGGCAAGAGCGCCATCACTTCCTGTGTATAGATCTAAACCCATCACCGACATATTATAAATCAGAAATGTATTTTCTTTTAATTTGGAATGTCTCCATTGAAAAACATTCCCTCTCTTACATCCAGAAAAGCTTCACTAGCTGCCTCACAAACAGAAGTGGGCTGTCAGGTTGTAGCAGCCTTATTAGATATTCAGGGTTCATTCCCTCTCTCTCGGTTTGCACATGCATCTGCAAACTTATCGCACCCTCACAATCTTCCCCAGATAAAGTATGGCGGATCAATCTGCTGAAATTTCTTTGTGGAAAAGGCCTGCGAAAATGGCAAAATGTGGAATCTGGTGTGTTAAATGCTGTTTCTGCATGTTTTGCCACATTTGGAAGTACCTTGCCTGACAGAAATGGGAAGGAGCATGCCAAACTTGCATGAAGAGTACACTTCTAGCATGGACAAAAGCATTCGTCCACAGAGCTGAGGATGCGTACACCAGGGACTCTTAAGAGTGGGAGCAATGCATTCCTATAACAGAGCCAATCACCCTCACTGAAATCCACAGCACCTGCCGAATTGACACTGAGGAGTTTTACCCAGTAAAAACTAGTTCCTGTTGGTCCATACACTTGCCAAATGGTGCTAGAATGGACCCTTGCTGTTGCAGCCTGTGGCGCTTTCCATACGTGTGCCAGGGTGGACTGCACTGCTGTAACAGTAGCTGCTACCTCAAGTCACTTACCCCCGTGAGCCTGAGTGACATGTCATTGTGATCCTGAGTGTAAATGCCTGTGGCCACAGCTGAAAGTGTAAAGTGCATAGAAACAGCCCATCAAATGCTTGCTGACCTGATACCCACAGCGGACTCCATCACCACCACAAACTCAGAAGATCTGCCCAGGTGATGTGCTGACTTACTGACCAGCATGAGTTGAAGTAGGATCCTGGCAACAGCCATGGGTTGTGACTTTCTTACAGCTTTCCATATGCCAGGAAGAGGATCAGCACTTCAATGACAGTGTGCACTCCTGCTTACAGCTGCCTCCTGACTTTTCCTCATGTACCCATATTGGCTCTAGGGGCTGGAGTCGAGGGCCATCACCCTGATGCGGAGTCATCTTCCTCGACCAGAGTGTGAATATAGACTGACCACTACTGAGGCCTACCAAGAGTATCTGTAATTGATGCCAAACTTAGGACTGAGAGACTGAGAACACAACTCTGACTGCGATGAGAAGAGTGTTGCTTCTCTGCCTGAGCTACACAACAGATCTTCCATACTGTAGAGAGAGTGAGAGGGGGGTAGGAGCATAGGACACAACTGGCCCATGGTACGCTGGCCTTGTCCCAGAAACTCTGAGTACAGGTGTAGTGTAATATGTAATATTAAAATTCATAGTGTATTAAAGTGCTTTAATTTATAAAGACAGGTACTGGGCTAAACAATCAGTTATTATGCTGTTGGATGTTTGTTGAGTGCTGAGCTTGTAATAAACCCATGCTAATCTCACTGAGAAGCATGGGCCTGTCACCATTGCTATAACTAAGTCAAGTGTTGAAGGGGTTGTATTAGGCTCAATCTGCAGACCCAATGTAGGATGGACCCCCGGACATCGGAGGAAAATGACTCCAGTCTCAATGGCAGAGGTCCAGTAATCCCTGCATGCCCGAGGTCTGGAGAAAGAATGGGGTCTGAGAAAGATAATGTCTTTGCTGGTGCTTTGTGTTGGCAGTTACTGCGTCTGTCGCTGTACCGTAAAGTGCAGTACTTGTATTGCCTGTCGTCACTGGAGGTAGCTGTAGCACAAACAGTTGAGTTCAATGGAACAACGTGTTAGCGATCTGCACAGGCGACAGAGTCTCAGCACAAACTTGCTGCCTACGGTCTCAAAGATACCAAAACCTCAGGATTTCTACTTTTCTCCCAGAGCAGTGAGCTCTGATGTGAGCCATGGGCCCAGGGCCTTGGGAGGCACCTCCTGGGGATGAGATACTCACTGCAGTAGAGGACAGCAGGGCTCAAACAGGCCCAGTTACAATTCCAGGCTAGTCCAGCTGCAGCTAGTCATCTTGGCAGTTGCTGGGAGGCCTTTGGAGCTTGTTGTGTCCTTGAAGCTCAGAACAAGAGGTCAGACTACTGAGCCTTCGAGTGACTCACGTTAGCCTGGAATGAAGGGAACAGGTCCAGTCTTTCTTCTCAGAAAGCAGGGCAGACCTCAATCAGCAGGGCACTCCACTGGAGTACAAGCCAGGTTTCAAGTAGCAGGGGAACCCTCTGGCAGAAGCAGGGTAGTCCTCTGAAGAACAAACCAGGCCTCAAGCGGCAGATTAGTCTTCTGGGAAATAAGACAGTCCTTCTTCTGTAGTCCACAGGTCCAGGTGTGTACTGAAGAGTTGAAAAATATACCTGGTGCCAGACTCTAAAATAAGGGAAACCTTTAGACTATCCCACATCAGGTTCTTGAATGTTCCTTCCTTCCCCTGCCCAGGCTTCAAGTAGTCTATGATGATAAGGGACAGGAGTCATGTTCCTTTGTGTCTGTGCTAGTGGTGGCCATTTCAAATGTAAGTAGCGAAGAGAACAGCTCATACCCCACCCATCTAATCGGGATGGCCCATCCTGCCAACACATAGCCCCTCCTTTGTCTCAGTGTCAGGTAGGAATATGCAAAGGCTAGCTGCAAATTAATTCACAGTCATGTGACCCAGGACATAGGCTACAGGCACTAAATGGTCAGGAAAAGAAAATGGCAACTCTTAAAATCCAGCTTCACCATTACAGAGGATTTTAAATTACAAATAATTTGAGATCAGGCATGGGGTTTCTACCTGTTTCCAATCAAAAGCTGGCAATTATTAAATGTAATAGGGTAACTCAGTATTATCTTAAAGGAGAGGTAGGCCTCACAGAAGTGAAAAACAAATTTTTCACTATCAGGACATGTAAACCGACATGTACACCTTAAGTTTAACACCTTAGCTGCTTTGGAACGTCCAGCTCCAGTGCTGAACGTTCCATTGCGCAGGTGCAGCTGGAACGTCCAACGGCCGACGGCAGCACTCCCGAGGTAGTGGTGCCGTCGGCCGCTGGTATAGGCGCAGCACTTAAGAGGTTAAATACAGTGAACCCTGTTCTATGGGCTGCTGTTTAGAGCCTGCCTTAGGGATGACATCTATGTTTTCAAAAAGAAAATATAGGCTCAGCAAAAGGTTGCAGTTTCAAAACTGCACTACAGGCTGCAATTGGAGGCTGTAGATTGTTTAAAGGGTTACTTAAAAGGGTGGCTCAATGAGTGCTTACTCCCACAGGGAGCATTTAATTTACATGTCCTGGTTACATGTAGTGCATATACTAGGGACTTATAAGTAAACTAAATATGCAAATCAAGTGTAAGCCAATTGTACTATGTTTGAGAGAGAGTACAAGTTCTTCTGAACTGGCTAGTAGTGGTAAAGTGCACAGAGACAAACATGAAAGTTAAACAAAGGAATTTCAGAAGTGGGCACGCAAGACCACGATCAGCTACTGAGTTAGAGTGAGTAAGAAGTTAGGAAGATATTTTCGACATCAATTTTGGAAATGCACCACCATGTTTGCCAAAGCTTCCTCTTTGTCAAAAATGTATGACTGGCGGTCTCAGAATATCAGCTTGATTACATGAACCATGACCAGGGGAAGAAGATGGAGTTCAAGAGAGAGCCCCCTCTGCTCAACTGGAATGTGAAATAAGTAGTAACACATATATAGCCTTAAGAATTATGGAAATTCAGTAGATAACAGGACCAATGTGAGCATTTTTAATTTCTTTGAAGTTTGTTCTTGGGTGCATTTTACTTAACTTCAAGGTGTTGTTTTCCAATTGCACAAATATATACATGTCTTCAACCGACAAGCACTGGCGGCGTTCATTAGATAGAACATGACAAGACCGTGAGAATCTGAGAGTATAATTATAATATTTGCAATGGAAATGAGTGTTACAAGACGGTCGCCTTTCTGACTTTGATTAAATCTTGAAACAGCAAAGACAATTATGTTCTTGTAATGAGACAGAAAGGAGAAATGAAAAGGGTTGCACCTCTTTCTGAACATTGTACAGTCAGATGTAAGAGCCTATTTGTTCTCTTTTTGACTTGCATTTTTTAACAAAATATAATTATCTGCATGCACTTCTCCTTTCTGATCAATCTGTTAACACTCACTGAGTCAATTTCAGAGAAGCAAAGCTTAAATTCAGAGTTCACTGAGTCTTTTTCAAGTTCCATCTGCTATGCCAAAGAATTAACTGGAGAGATTTTTAGGTAAATAAATATGCAGCATCTATTTTGAGATAGGCTCTGCGTCAAACAATAATGCCTGTTAATCTGAAAATTATAAAATAATTTGAAATAATGTTTTTTGTTTTATTGCCACAGATATCACTGTGGCTGTGTCTCAGGCTCCAAACTTGGCCCCATGCCTAATTTGAACCGTGGGTTTTCGTTGCTCAGCACCAGCACTTAGCATTATTTACACTAGCACTTAATGACATTCTACACCTGGCGGTGCTCTCTAATTTTGAGAGGATCAAATTAAGGGCCAGATGTAGGTAACTTCCATTTAGCGAGTTCTTAATAGCGATTATTACCGAATTGCTATCAAGGACTCGCTAATTGGAATATAGGTAAGAATCACTAAAATATTAGCGATTCCTTAACTTTCCTTAATAACGAATCAGTAATTCAGAACCATTATTAAGGAATACCTAGCCATTCATTCCTATGGGCTAGGAGGCCCATAGGAATGAATTGGAAGAGATTCACTATTAGCGATTCGGTATTACCGAATCGTTACTAGAGGGAGCTATTTCAAGGTTGCCAGGGTGTCCAAATGACACCCTGTTGCACCCCTGAAATGTGCATGTGTGCACATGTGGCGCACACACATGCCCTAAGGGCATGGATGTGTGCCACATGGGACATTAAAAAAAGCAAAAAAGGGATTTTTGTAAGGAAATCGCTACTTACCACCAACTTGAAGTTGGTGGTAAATAGCGATTTCTCAAGGCTGAGGTGCACTGTTTTAGTGCTACGTACATTGCATTTGAGGAATCGGTATTTCCGATTCCTTAAATGCAAGAGCAAAATAAGGAATCGCTATTTTGCGATTCCTTATTTTGCATGTACGTTTAAAGTCACCTACATCGCAAATGGCTAAATACCGGTTGGTAACACAGAAATGTAACGAATTTCGGCATTACCGACCGGTATTTAGCCACCTACATCTGGCCCTAAGTGTTTAATAATTCAATATATATTAAAAATTACACTTCACACGATTCCACGTTATTCTAATAGCTTTTGGTGGCCTGCAATAGTATAAATTGCCAAACATGTAGGAGTGTGATGGCCAGTAGCTGTGTTGGTACTGTTATTGGCATAGCTGTCAGGGGCATCAGGTGCTGCAGGCTGCAGTGAACTCCTAACAAGAGCCTTGGCACTTACTTTTTTCGCAAATTAAGCAATGCCCGAGCCAACAATTAGTCCCCAGGAGGCTTCTCATTACAGAAGCCAGTTGAGAAGGTTAATCCCTGTCATCTAATACCTCTCCTTATCACGTCATACTTCCCTGCAGGAAGAATGGGCCCATGACTCTACCTCATAGCCCGACGCCAGACACTCAGTAGTCACAATTGCACAAATTCCTTCATCTAGGAGTTCTCAGTAAAGGATGGACGAGAACAATGACTCATTTGGCCCTGTTCAGGATAATAAGCCACCTAAAGAATTTACCACACTCACAATGCAGCACTCTTTAGGCCCAACTTCGAATAAAGACCTTGCAAATATAAACATTATTATCACTCAGAACCCAACGAAAATTCCATTCACCTTTCAATAACTAGAACACACAAACCACCTCTGAAAACTATTGAAGTCTAACTCTTCAATACACATACTGCAGACATCCACTTCCTGGACTTAGCTGTCTAGATAACACAACACAATCTAAACACACACTTTATCACAGAAAAATGCCTTACACCTTCATCTTCATAAATCCTTGGCAACATCATCTTAGCAAACTACAACATCAAACACACTGATTGTACACACTAGGCTGGAGGAGGGCTTGTCATCATCCACAAGGATACTTTTCCCTGGAAACACATTGGCCAATCATCCCCAAGTGACTTAAGCTCCTTATTAGCTGGGCAGAATAATAGTGTTAAACTGTTTGTAATCACGTTAAGATAAAACAATGTGCTACTTTTGTTTATTGGGAGTGTTTTACCACCATGGATCTAGATGTATTGTAGACTCTAAGAGTTGAGATTTACTTGACATGGTACCACATACATGGCAGGGCCATGTGGGTATAGAAAGTGAACAAGGATGTTTCCGTTGCCCAGAGGAACCGAGTATAATGTAGGTCAGTGGTGGCTGGTCATTTTACCTGGAATGAGTGGGCAGACGCGCACACATATACACTCACTCACACCCATGCATTCACACATGCACACACACTCACCCATCACAACACTAACAAATACAAATAAATTCATACAAAAAAAACATAAGACGTACCTGTGAAGCATCTATTACAACGCAGTCATTACAACGACCTACCTTTATAACGCTACTGTTACAGAGCAACTGCCTTTACATCACATGCCATTACAATGCATGCCTATACAACGCATGTCACTTCAATGCATGCCATTACAACGCATACCATTACAACGCATGCCATTACAATGCATTATAAGGTCAGTAATGGAGATTTATTTGGTATTACTGTGGGTATGGGTTTTGGGGTACATGGGAATAGTAATTTTTACCCCTACATTATCCAACATTTACCATACTGTTGCACTCACTAGAGTGGGCATAGTAATTTTTACCCCTACACTATCCAAAAAAGACTCTACTGTTGCACTCACTGGAGTGGGAATAGTCATTTTTACCCTTACACTATCCAACACTTACCCTACTGTTACCCTTAAAGTATTATGCGTTGTAATGGTATGCGTTGTAATGAGTAAACAACGTTTACCCCAAAACTTTTTCCCTGCAGGGATTCACAACGACCGCGTTGTGATTCCACATACCAATACTCAGCAAGTCAGAACAACGACTTGCAGAGTAATGGTAAGCATAATCACAACATGGTCGTTGTAACAACCTTGTTGTGATTCCCTGCAGGGTAAAAGGATGCGGGATTTCGACACATATTCATTGTAATTGAATGCGTGGTAATGGTAGTTTTAAAAAATGCCTTGTAATGGCATGTGTTTTTAAATTCTTTGGCTGTAAGGATAGTTCTGATGTAAAGCTTGCGTTGTAAAAGCATGTGTTGTAATTGCATGCGTTGTAACGTCATATATTCCTGTAGCAAGGGTAGTATCGGAGGACCCAGGAGGGTCACGACTGTTGCCTTCCATGCTAGACTGTACTAAGGTCTCCGTATCAGGCTGCCTACATCAGCAGAGGCCTTCTCTGATTGGCTGACCTGAGGTCAGTCAATCTGAGAAGGTAGCAGTCCCTCACTAATCACAGCGTGGGATGGGGTCAGTGAGGAGGTTTCACCGATTGGCGCTCCGTCCTGGGAACTTCAGAGCTTCCTCGAGCAGGGGACACACCATAGAGCAAAGTCCTCGTCCTTTCCTTGGCAGAAACAGCCACTGCAGGTCAACCTCAGACAGCACACAGCAAAGGGGCCGTACTTCTCCTTTAATTTCTCCAGCTCTTCTCCTTGGCAAAGGTTTCTCTTAAATTCCAGAAATGATCTAAAGTACAGGGGTCTGAGCCCCACTTTTTATAGCACAAATCCCTTTGTTCTTGGGTGCCAAATAAGCTCTTTTCCCGGCCAAAACCAGTTCTCTCCTCTCTGGTATAGCTGCCCGGCAGGAGGTGGAGACAGCACTGTCCAAGGCAGACAAGGCCCATTCAGGTATGAAAGAAATCTTCTCCCCCTACTCTAAATGTAGCCCAGGTCTATTCAGCCGAGCCCTTATTCATTCTGGAAAGGCAGGACACACATCAAACCCCCCCCCCTCCAGTGACTGTCTGAGAGAATGCTCCCCAGCCCCTGTCACTGCAAATCCAGATAGTCAATCCATAAACCAGCAGAGGCACACCGGATGGTTAAGCACGAAAATACCCACTTTCTAAAAGTGGGTATTTTCAAACACAAAATATAAAAATCTTTTTCAGACATACTAAACTCCTTCTTTCTATCTGGATTCAATGGGAAGTTATAGTTATAAGATGGTATAAATAAACTACCATTCTATACCATTCTATCCTATGGGAAAGGGAGCCAGTCAATAGTGAAAAACAAAATACACTATATTTCACTATTAGGACATGTCATACCCCTCAGTACATGTCCTAACTATCACATACATAGCACTCTGCCTTTGGGGCTAACTTGGGCCTACCTTAGGGGTATCTTACATGTAAGAAAAGGGAAGGTTAGGACCTGGCAAATGGGTGCACATGCCAGCAACCACTTGCCAGCTCGACATGGCAGTACCAAACTGCGCACAGACACTGCAATTTCAGGTCTGAGACCCTTTTGCGTGACTGCTTGTGTGGGTGGCACAATCAGTGCTACAAGCCCACTAGCAGCATTTGGTTTACAGGACCTGGGCACACACAGTGCACTCTACTAGGGGCTTAACAGTAAACCAAATCAGCCAGTTCTGGAAGATAATTCCCAGAGAGAGCATATGCACTTTAGCACTGATCAACAGTGGTGAAAGTGCCCAGAGTCATAAAACCAACAAATACAGGGTCAAAAACAGGAGGCCAAAAAGCAAGAAGTCTGGGGATACACCCGGTGGAAAAGCCAGGTCTAATACTTGGCTTTTGGTGCAAAGGTGCCTGCATTTCAGACATGACTGGTTTTGTGCAGGAAGGGAAACCTTCCTGTAAAAAAAACAATCCTCTGAGGCAAATTCCTCTTTCTATGTGTGCTGCAGAAGTATTGACAGAGAAAGCTTTTATCTCTGGAAGGCTGGAACACAGTACTAAGGGGCTGATTATGACTTTGGCATCTGACGCTAATGTCGATGGCGGTCCGATCTCCACATGTCCATCTGTCCGCTTGCATGACTAGGAGTTGGACAATCGTACCACCACAAGACCACCGCTACCGACAGGATCATGGATCCCATGGTGGTGTTGGTCTAGAAAGCGGCTGTCTTTAGTGATGGTGAAGAGGCAGGCACCGCCATTGATATTCTGAAGTGCCTTTCCGAGAACCAGTTCATGGTGGGAACCCCTCATTGTAAAGGCTGTAGGAAAGGCATGCTAGGGGCCCAAACAGGGCCTCTGGGCATGGCTACCAATTTCAAGTTGTGGCACGGGGTACATGTTGTGCCACCTTCTTCCTGTACTGTCATGCGTGCACTGTGTTCCATGCATGACAGGGTGCATGGCGCACAGTGCAGCAACATGCTGGAGGCACTTCCCCGGCTGCATAGTATGCTACAGGCACTTCCTATGAGCCTAGAATTCTCTCATAGTGACACCGCCACTGCAAGACCGCCAGTATGACGGTCATGTCAAAATCTGGCGGTGGGGATGCTGCTGGCTTGGCGGTGAAATTCTTCAAAGGAGCTCCAGGCCACTTTGAAGCCTCCTACGACTTGCTTAAGAGTTTGCCATAAGGTATAGTTTACTGGTAGTACAGCGGACTACAAGCGAACACTACAGCCTGGTGGTCCGACCGCCAGGCTAATAGTGAGGCCCTAAGTATACACATCAGGAACCTTTCCGTTTGTAGCTGTTACATACCTTATATGGTTATGATGACAGCTGGGTTTCGTCTTTAAAAATCAGGATAATAACTGCACAGTCGTTGGACTGGTTCTCCCCTCCCTAAACCTGTGGAGAAAGGTATCTGCACTTGGGAAGCTAGGAAAATGTTCTTGCTATTTTGAGCCGGAAGGGCCTTTGTCCTCTTGATTCATTCGGGTAGCACTGCTGTCCCTGTTTCTGTCTCATTTCTCTAATGGCAGCACTTCTCCAAAGAGTGGAGTATCCTAATCCAAACCTGTTTCTTTTAGGTATTAAAGACATTGTTTTCACTTGTTTGGAGTGTCAAAATGCATTTGGGCTATTTGCCAGTAGTATCATTGCCCCCTTTTCTGTATTTTTCCCCTACAGTTTATGCCTGTTTTTTTCTTGCAGTAGTGTTCTACCTTGTCTCCAGTTAATTTCCGGTGAACTTTGGTCCATCTTTAATGCGTTTTGTATTGAATTTTATTGGGGTTTTCCAGCTGGCCATACCTTTCTATTGACAACTGTATACTCCGTTCAGCTTAGTAGTACAGAAAATTCCTCAAATAAGCAGATATAACAACAAATTTTCCTCCAAATACACACCAATCTTTAATACCACCCTATTTTCTCCTTTACATTTCACTATCACCTTCACATCAGGTTATTTTGAGTCCCACAACCATTTCATGTATATTTCCCAATTGTATTACTTACTAATAATCACATACATGTAGGGCAGGTACCAAGTTCATTGAAAATAGTTTTTTTGAATAGTAACATGGAATATGAACCTTTTTGTCATCATGGTTTCACATATGCACTAATATAACATATTTACAGTTGGGTAGGCCTTTTGTCTCCACAATCTATCCAGTGTAATATGTGTCATTAGTAACAACTTAGTTTCCATTGCCCCAGCATTTCTCCCTTTCATAACAGGGGTCGCACACCCATAATTCTGATATCTGGATAAGGTGGTATTGGAATCCCCATAATTGGCTCCTAGTCCCTTCTTCCAGAACATTTGTTCTCCTGGCAGTCTCAACAGATATGCAAATGCCCTGCCCAAACGCCCTCCCCTCCGCATTTACTTCAGCATTATTCAGATTATGTGTGCATATCTTGTGAAGTTTATCCAGTATTAGGTACCATCCCATACACATTATGTGCTGATTCTTTATGACAGGTACAGAGTTTATGATGCACCTCCATAATGTGTCCCATCTATATTGGGGTATATATTCATGTACTGCTACATTTTTCCATGTAGGCCCACATAGGTCTTTTAGAATAGTCTATTTTCATTGGAACAAGGAAAGATTCACAACTATGTCTTTGAGTCTATTGTTGGTAGAAGTGGGTTTAGGTTCCACTTTATGCGCCTGTTCAATACCAGGCAATTCTCTCGTTCATCTGCAGAATTTGGACAAACATGGCTTGGACTAAGGCTAGCACAATTGTGCCCTCTGCTTCCTCTGTTACATTTGGATTCTAATATTTTCCCTCTGTACTCTGTTCTTCAAGTTCTTGCATTTCAGATATAGAATGTCTACCTGGGCTACCAGAGACTATTTCTTGTCTGTCTGTTCTATCTACCCTTGCAAGTGCTTCTTTGTTCAAGTGGCAAGCTCACTATCTGGCCACCAATCTGATTGATATTTACGGATGGATAGGATGGTTTCTAGGTGAACTTCGGACATTTGTTACAGCTCATGTTTCAGATCATCCTTCCACTCTCTTTTTTACTCTTGTAAGAGTGGCCTCAAGTCACTTTTAGTGAGAGATGGTTTGTCTTTTTTGGATGCCATAGTAGGTCCATCCCCAGAGTAAGTTATTTCAGCCAAACTACCTTCCTGTTGAGAAAAACCCTTGAAGTCCAATTTTGTGTTCACCAAATTTACTCAGCATTCAAAAAGGTATGTTAGTACACTGGCCTAATACTACTCGTTTCCACTTTAGCCTCAGGTCTCTTAGGCATGGGCGACATAGATAACTATAGATGTCCAGCCCCTATTTTCCGATCCTTGGAGATATTACTCATGAGATGTCTGAGAGTTTCAAAATATTTAATTCAATGTGGTGACCCACCATTCATCAGAACGTGTTTGTGTATTTTGGGTCTTCTCCTCCAATGTATGTCTTCTTTGTTGTCTCATGCTACTCTCAGTTGTTTGTTTTCTTCAGTGTCGGGTCTTCATACCCATGTAAGCGATATCAGTGTCACTGAATAATGCAGTGGGAGAACATCTCAGTAGTACTATTTATTTATTTACAGGGGTACCGTGGGTTTAAGAATTTCATGTGGGGGCATTCGCAGGGAGAGTGAGGGCGGAGGGGGCATAATCCGGAATGACTTACCTGTAAAAGCAAAGATAAATGCCCAACTAAATTTAAACTTTCACATTATGACACTGGAGTTACAACAGGAAGGGACATGGATACTAATAAACTACTATAATAATAGATTTGGTCCAAATATGCACTCAATCGTGGGGGAGGTTGATAAAGCAATAGCCGATAAAGTGTGCAACAGTAAGAATGCGAACATAAACTCTATATGACTAGTGATTTTAATATATACTCGTGCAAACATAACACACTGCCTGTCTGCGGAATTGATGATATGGCGGGAAATCCAATACACCATTTCACACACAGTGAGTATGGCAATAGCTTAAATTAGCTAATGGCCTCCTTAAACATGGAAATAATTTGTGATCCAGATTCCGCAACAGATATTCTGCCAGACACCTTCCACCGAAATAGGTCTGAGTCTACAAATGATTACATATTTTTAACCCCCCCACTTAGCGCAAGGGTTACCAAGAAAGGGAACTCCCTCATGACTTTTAGCGACCATGCTATAGTTTCAATAGAGTTGAAAATGTCAACATGGGGGAAACAAAGGCGCACCACTGTTTAAACATCAATTGTGGTAAGGAAAAACGGGGTTCAGTGAAAATGGGCACACATAGACAAAATAAAGATGATTCCAGAAATCATATTAAATACACAGGATAACATATAATTGTATTTAGATCCAGAAGCGGATGCAGGGGAGGTTGTTAGATCCTACTGTGACATCCTAGGAAACATAAAATCGACCCTGACCAGAAC
This sequence comes from Lissotriton vulgaris, assembly GCF_964263255.1. Taxonomy (NCBI): domain Eukaryota; kingdom Metazoa; phylum Chordata; class Amphibia; order Caudata; family Salamandridae; genus Lissotriton; species Lissotriton vulgaris. The sequence goes on along the minus strand of NC_141688.1, from coordinate 248,302,171 downwards.
AAAGTTGCAAAATAAAGAAAAAGGGAGAGGCTGGCTTGATTCACCGTACACAAAAGCACGAGCCGATAACAGAACTATTGCGGTGAAAAAAGATAGGTTTTAATTGCTCTCCTGAAGTCCAGCAGGCCATCCATGCCTCGGATCTCAGGTGGCAGAGAATTCTATAACTTTGACGCTAAATAGCGGAAAGAGCGACCCCCAGCTCTAGAGCGCTTTATGCGAGGGACAGTAACTAAATGCTGCCCAAAGGAGCGCAACGCACGAGATGGAACATAGGGAGTCAGATAGTTACAAAGCAGGCTGGGTGAAACAAATTTTAGTATCTTAAATGAAAGACAAAGAGTTTAAAACGTAATGCGCTCTGCCATAGGCAACCAATGAAGTTTCCGGATAGTCTTGGAGAATGAGCAACACCGAGGAAGCCCTAACAAAACTCTGGCCAACATATTTTGAATGCGTTGATGTTGAGCAATCTCGGCTTGATTGGCGCCTAAGAACAGTGAGCTGGCATAGTCCAGTCTCGAAAAAATCATTGACTGGACAATCAACTGATGTGTTGCGGGCTCAAAGAACTTTAGAAGAGGTCTGAGCCCCCATAATAAACCAAAACACCAGAATACATCCTCCTCGGGACCGGAACTTCCACCTGGAGAAAAACAACAACAACAACACCACCACCCTGCTTGACAACCTCGCCAACCTTGGACTCAAACAACTGGTGAGCAGCCCCACCCACATCGCTGGCCACATACTCGACCTCATCTTCTCTGCCAGCAACCACGTCTCCTTCAGCCACTCTTCCGGACTACACTGGACCGACCACATATTCGTCCACTTCACCTTCAAACAGGACACTCACCACCATCGTACACAACAAAACCCCCGCAGATGCTGGAGCAAAATCACCACAGACCAGCTCCTCTCAACACTGAACCAGAAGCCACCAGCCAACATCACCGACGTCAACAACGCAGCCCTCTACCTCTCACACTGGATCATCAACTGTGCCGACAACCTCGCAACGCTAAGAAACCCCCCTGGCGGGACCAGCAACAGCTGCACCCTAGAAAAAACCTGGCGCAACGATCGAACCACAGAAAACATGACAGCCCTCAAGATCGCCACCAGTGAACACCACCAGCTGATCCGCTCCACCAAAAGGACAACGTTCAAAAGAGCGACTATACAACAACAAATACAACAGCAAGGAACTCTTCAACATCGTAAAAGAGCTCTCCTACCCCAGCGCCAGCTCCAACGGCATCACGCCTACACAAGAACTCTGCAACTCATCATTACGTTCTTCCACCGAAAGATCGCAGATCTACACAACAGCTTCGGACCACAAACCCCACCTCCTACTACCTAACCAGAAGCCACCACCACCACCCTAAGCTCCTGGACCCCTAGCAGCACCGAAGAGACCATAAGCATCATGAACTTCATCCACTCCGGCTCCCCCTCAGACCCTTGCCCCCATCCCATCTTCAACAAAGTGCCAGGACGCCCTTTTGCTGGGGCATCTGTGCACTCTATAAATCCGGCTAACATAACATAACATAACATAACATAACATAACATAACATAACATAACATAACATAACATAACATACCATCATCAACAGCTCATTCGCATCAGCCACCTTCGCCCTCCTGAAAAAACCCACGGCAGACTCCAAAGACCTGAAGAACTTTTGCCCCATCTCTCTTCTCCCCTTCCCGGCCAAGGTCATCGAGAAGACCATCAACAAACAGCTGACCCCTTTCCTCGAGGCGAACAACTTGCTCGACCCATCCCAGTCTGGATTTCGAGCCAACCACAGCACAGAAATCGCCCTCATCGCAGTCACCGAAGACATCAGGACCCTGATGGACAACATCCTCCTGGACTTCTAGTCAGCCTTTGATACCGTGTGCCACCGCACCCTAATAACCCGCCTCTGCTCAACTGGAATCCTTGGAAAAGCCCGGGACTGGATCATCTCGTTCCTCTCCGACAGAACCAGAGAGTCCTCCTCCCTCCCTCCCGCTCAGAACCCACCGAGATCATCTACGGCATTCCCCAAGGCTCCTCACTCAGCCCAACCCTCTTCAATATCTACATGAGCCCCCTCGCAGGCAACACATGATAACACAACATCAACCTACGCCGACGACACCCAGCTAATACTCTCCCTCACTAAAGACCCAGCCACGGCCAAAATCAACCTACAGGAAGGTATGACAGACGTCACGGAATGGATGACGGTCAGCCGCCTTAAACTGAACTCAGACAAGACGGAGGTCCTCATCCTCGGACAATCCCCTTCAGCCTGGGACGACTCCTGGTGACCCACATTGCTGGGCAGCACACCGACCCCCTCGGACCACACATGCAACCTCAGATTCATTCTGGACCCCTCCTCACGATGACCAAGCAAGTCAATGCCGTCTCGTCATCATGCTTCAACATCCTACGCATGCTTCGTAAGATCTTCCAGTGAATCCCCGCCGAAACTAGAAAGACAACCACCCATGCTCTCGTCACTAGTCGACTGGATTACGGCAACACACTATACGCAGGAACTACTGCAAAACTCCAGAAACGTCTACAATGCATCCAGAATGCCTCCGCATGCCTCATCCTCGACATTCCACGCCACAGTCACATATCCGTACACCTGAAACACCTGCGCTGGCTCCCCATCTACAAGAGGATCACCTTCAGGCTCCTCACCCACGCACACAAAGCACTCCACAACAGGGCCCCCGAATACCTAAACAGCCGCTTTTCGTTCTACAGGCCCGCCCATCAGCTCCGCTCAGCCAGCCTTGCACTCGCCACCGTTCCAGGGATCCACAGAACCACCGCCGAAGGAAGATCGTTCTTCTACTTGGCGGGCAAGACATGGAACTTCCTCCCCACACACCTCAGAACTACCCAGGACCACCTCGCCTTCAGGAAGAGCATCAAGACCTGGCTCTTCGAGGAGTAGTAGCCCCCCCTCCTCCAGCGCCTTGAGACACCCACGGGTGAGTAGCGCGCTCTACAAATGACATGATTGATTGATTGATTGATTGGAAACCTTTTTTGTATGCGACCGAAAACTAAGAGAAGAGTCCATCCACACCCCTAAGTTCTTCACCTCAACCTTAGGCTCAGGAGTCTTACCCAACGCCCTAGGGCACCAATGTTCACCCCACAGACTAGCATTCTTATCAGCTATCAGAACCTCAGTTTTGCTAGCGTTTAATTGTAAGTAATTGGAAGTCATCCATTCGGACACTGCCGTCAGACCATCTCTAAATTTAGAGGCATGCATAGTAGATCCTACTGTCAGTGCCACCACCAGCTACGTGTGTTCCGCATATGAGACGATGGAAATATCCCACTGCTTGGCGACCGCAGCAAGTGGCTGAACATGTAGATTGAACAGAGTGGGGCTCAGGGCAGAGCCCTGAGGTACCCCCATGTTCAATAGAGTGAGCCTCAGATAGAAAGGGTGGGCGGTAACCTGAAAGGATCTCTCAGACAGAAAAGAACGAAACCATTCCAGAGCCATACCCATTATACCTGCCACCTCCAGACGTAGTATCAAAAAGCCATGTGAGGCAGTGTCAAATGCGGCACTGAGGACCAATAGGATCAGTGCCGCCGTCTGACCAGCATCCAGAATGGTACGCAGATGCTCAGTCATGGCCAGGAGGGCAGTTTCGGTACTGTGCCCGGACCGGAAACCGTTTTGAGACATATCCAGAACGTTATTGGAATGCAGGAAGTTGGTTAAAATGGTGTTAACATGGGATTCCGCCACTTTCGCCACCCAAGGAAGGAGAGATATAGGCCTGACGTTTTCAGGCTTAGCCTGATCCAGTGTAGGCTTCTTAATGCCTTTGGTGCTCATGACGGAGCGGTTCTGTCATGAGCGCCAGTTGGGCTGTGCTTATGACGGAACCGTTCTGTCACGGCCATGCCCGTTTCTTAGAACCTTCAGCACAGTGAGAAAATATGCGCCGCGCTGAAGGGGTTAAGGATGGGGGACACCCAAGCCTGTTTCCACCGAGTAGGCACCGCCGCAGAGGAAAAGGACATGTTGATAATCTGACAGAGTGGGGCTGAAAACAATGAGAGATACTTTTTAAAAAGAGCGGGCTTTACAGGGTCACCTGGAGAACCAGATTTCATTTTCGTGCTTAGCCTACCAAGCTCTTCATGAGAAATCTCAGGACTAAACATAAGACTAGAGCTAGAGCTCGGCCTGACCTCAAAGGAATCAGACCAGAGGAAGAAGTCCTAGGTGGAAAGTACTCATATATAGACTGCACCTTGTCAACGAAAAAGGAGGCCACTACTTCACACTGCGATTCTGAGGTAATTACAGGCTCCGAGTTCTTTCTAACTCTAAAGTCTTTTAAAATCTTAAAAATACATTTGGCAGGGTTAGTGCTGAGAATAATCTAATTAGTATAATAAGCTGCCCAAGCTTTAAAGACAGCTCTGTGATATAGTTTAAGATCCACCAGATATTGTTTTTTAAATCCAGGGTCATACTCTTTTCTCCAAGCATGTTCTGTTTTTTTTACATGCCTTCCTTAACATGGACAACAAATTGTTATACCATGGACTGGACTCATGGGTACGACTCTTACACTAACGTGCCGGAATCAGAGAGTCCAATGTCCGGGTAATCCAGTCACAAAACGTGTCAAAGCCTAATTCAAAATTATTAAAAAGACTAAAAGGATCGGCAATAAGGAGGGCATGAAAATCCTTAAGTCTCAATTTACGCCATGGGCAATTAAAAACGTATCGAGGATCAGCCTTGTCAGAGTGCTCTGGTATGAAAAAAGACAATTCTACCACAAAATGGTCAGACCAGCCCACAGGGGTGGGAATCGCCACCATACGGAATCAATATTAGAAATGATCGGGTCTAGCAGATGCCCACCTACATGTGTGGCACTAGGGACCAACTGGATTAGTCAAAAAGCAACAAGATCTGCCAATAGATTACCATTGATGCTGTCTTGCGTGAGCTCAAGATGCAAATTCAAATCCCCAAAAATGCTAAAACTTAGCGGTACCCACCACAAGTGAGCCTACCCGTTCCAATAAGGAATTGATAAAAACCAATGGCCAGACCAGGTGGCCTATACACCAAGATGCCGGAAAGCATCAGGTGAGGGCTAACACCGATACTAAAGCGAGCACACTCACAGCCTTCCACTTCCTCTTTACTAAAGTGGCAAGAGTAGCAAGATTTATGAATCATCGCAATGCCACCACCTCTAGTTTCCCTGTTTAGCATATAGATGAAATAATCTGTTGGCAGAGCTAAATTTGGTTCAGTCATGGTTTCCCCATGTAAGGAAAAATATATCTGGTGTCTCATCGATGATAAGGTCATGAATTTCATCATGATATTTCACTAATGACCTTACATTAAGCTGCAAAAGTTTCTGTCGTTGCTGAGAGGCAGTTGTGATGTAAGATGGAGAGACAGATAGGGGAGTACGCAGCGCAAAGTTACAACAAGGGCTGCCAATTGGTCCTGCCAAGGGATGTAAGGGAGAAGATAGACACCATTTGGTTGTGGGATTTAGAGTAAAAGTACACAACTTAGAAGCGCGACCGCTAGCATTTCTGGCGAGAGGCGACGTAATGGCGCGGATGGGCGCACACGGGCTTGCCTTTGGTGTGCCTTTGGCACGCCCGCTGCGCGTGTCCACTGCGCTCGCGCTCCATAGCTGATAAAATAGGTAGCCAGGAGTGTAAAACCACTAGACCATCAATTAAGATGGCGGTGCTATGTGTGCAGTCGGAAGAGGTTTACCGGCTGCACGTTTCAAAATCGCCCTCCACCACAAACAGCCTTGTGGCTGCGGTGGACCAGGGCGCTTGAAACCAGGCAACAAGAAAAAGCAAGTGGCCCAAAGAATGCAGCTAAAATAGTTTTGTTTAAAAGTAATCACAATAAAAACAATAAACATTGCAATTTCCCCCAGCCGTCCCACCAAAGATTTTGAAATGAATCACCCCGTGTGGCAGCGAGAGGTGGTCTGAGAATGTAACATAATCAGCTATATTAACTTTTATCAGGCAGTCATATGTAAATGTGACTGCATCAGTGCGCAACACCAAAAATGAAGACTATACTTGTTCTTTTAAAATCTCCAAAGGAGTAAGGCAGGGATGCGTATTTGCCCCATTTCTCTTCTCCATATACACCAACGGAGTTGAGGAAGCACTCACCATGGCCACGCGGGATGCCCCTCTTTTAGAAAATCATATGCTACCAATACTGGCTTATGTGGATGAGGTGGTGCTAATTGCCAGAACAGGCCTTGGGTTACAAAGGCTGATAAACGCGTATGTCACATTTACGGATTCACTTTGTTTGAAAGTGAATCAAACAATGTCATTTATAATAGTAGCTATTACAACTAAAAGAGAAAAATCCAGCAATTCCTTGCAGAAGGGGAAAAATAGAGACAGTGGATTCTTTTCCATACCTGGGGATTCTTTTTGATAAAGATCTAACATGGGCAAAACTGATGGAAGGGAAAAAGATAGTGGGGGATGGCAAGGGGTATACATGCTGTAAAATCCTTTGCTAGAAAGCTGGGTGCTAAACACCTTTTACTGATAGAAAGTATATACCAGGCAAGAGTAAAGTCAGCAGCGACCTATGGTGCTGGAGTTTGGGGTGTGGTGGCACCGACACCACTACAAACAATTGAAAATATATCTTTTTTAACTATAGTGGGCCTCCCTTCATCTACTACAAATAGCATCATCCATACGGATCTAGGTTTGCCTCATATTTCAGATTACATACAACTAACCCCACTCCTCCTTTGGCACTCAATATGGAGAAGAGAGATACAGTGCTACTTACTCAATCAATAATAAGGAGTTGCTTGCCCATGGATAAGTGGAAAAGGTCTAGGTGGCTGAGTTGTGTAGAGACAGTGCTAAGGGAGATTGGCCTTCATGAATTATTTAAAAATCCATTGACCTGTAGGAAGGTCTCCAAGCAGAAGGTTGCCAACATGTTCCTGCTAATGTCTGATTAAAAGCGCAGAGAACTGCAAAAAGAGAAACACACCGTCCGTATATACAGCCTCAATCCACCATTAATAGAAGGAGGATTCTCTTATTTAGGGTATGTAAATAGGTCCCAACACAGATTCATATTACTCAGGTTCTGCACTAACTTGATCCCTCTTATGCTAGGGTATCCGGAAAAAAACCATATAATCATTCAGAGCTTGGTGCATGTCCTTGTGATAACCTGTCATCCCAAACCCAATTGCATTTTGTTTTATTCTGCAGGGTATATAAGAATGAAAGAAACGATGACTTAAAACCAATTTTAAAGAAAGGAAATTTAAAGCAGTGTCGGATGGCACTCCACTAAATCATTACCTGACACTTTGGTTTGCTACTCAGTAGCGTCATTTTTAAGGGCCTGCATGAGAAAGATGAAGCGGATCGTCTGAATATGAAATGTTTTCTGTTGTTCTAAAGATTTTAATGCATCTATGTTTGTATTCTAGAATCATGTCAAAATATCTGTAAATTTTACAAACAAAAATGTGTACAATTTTATGATGAAGTATTCATTTGTTAGATATGTTATGTTAGATAGGTCTTTTATAGCGCACGGCTACTCCAAAGGAGTGTCCCGGAGCTTTATATTACATGACCTAGAAAGAAACAGACAAACATAACAGTATAGATTGAGAAGGAAGGCTCACAAGGTTCAGAAAACAAAACAAAAAATCCCTAGCGGGCAAAGAGCCATGTCTTTAGGCCCTTCCTGAACGCGAGCAAATTAGATGTAGAGTGCAGGGTCAAGGGTAGGGAGTTCCACAGCTGCGGAGCAAGCAGCCTGAAAGAGCGCCCTCCGATGCGGGCTTTTTTTACTCTGGGCACCACAGCCAAGAAGAGGGACTCCGATCTCAGGGATCGTGCCAGATGGTAAAAGGCAAGCCTCCTTTGCAAATATTGAGCTCCCGAAGCATGCAAAGCCTTGTGGGCCAATGTCATGGCCTTGAATGCTATCCGCTTCCGGCAGGCGTATGACTAACGCAGGCCCTTTCACATGGGGCTTGCCCCATGTGAAAGGACGCATTGCTGGAGTTGCGTCACTTTTGTGACACACTCCAGCAATGCATCACTTTTGCGCCATACATATACGTCAGAAATACTGACGTATCTGTTACTCCTTGCGACATGATGCATCATACACTAAATATGACGCATCAGGAATGTCGCAAGGAGTGCGCACTGAGAAGTGACGCATCGCTGCTTTCACGCAGCGATGCTCATTTCTCATAAATGAGGCCCTTTGCTTGAAACACTCTGACGAAAGAACAGTCCTAGCTAGAGGACTCAAGACATCTGGCCTGCCCAGCAGAGGCAAATAGAAAATGCAATACACCGCTTTGACTTGAACTGCTGCCATCTCAGAAGTTTGCTTGAGTACTGGGTGCCATTCTAGTAGGTCACTAGGCTGTGGGGGCTCAAGCCCTGCCTCCAAAACTTGCTAGCCTCTGTGAAAATTCTTTCTGTGGCTGCAGAATGCAGATATTCCCCAAGATAGGTAATTGCTACTGCATGGGAGGATTCCTTGGGAACAAACTGTGGTGTGCATTTCTTGAGGAACACAGCAGAGTTGTGTTGACCACACAAAGTGCATGGAGGTGCCATTTCTGATGATTGGAGCACTTTTTCTTGAACGAAGTAATGCGACCAGTACTTGATGAATAACTCTGGAGAGTTTAGAAAACAGGAAGCTCTGTCACAAACGTGATGGATATCCTGTCTACCTTACTTCAAGTACATTGCATCCTAGGACACCTGTAAATAAAGTGGACGAGTTAAGAAGATCAGAACATTGTCCTTGAAAAAGATATCACCTCGGCAGGGTCAACTTTTCTGTTTTTCTCACTCTGATGTTGGCAATAACACTCATTCATTATATTGAACTTCGTGCATCTCTCATCAGACACAGACTTCAAGTTTGATCCAGTGGGGCATTTTTCTTACAGAAATATTTCCCAAAGGCTGGAGCGAAATCTTTCACTGAGACTTGACACCAACTAATATGTAATGGCATTAACTCTTGGGTGAGACACAGGCAACTTAGACTGCAGACGAATTTGGCCACAGTCAACAAAAAAAACCAAAACATCTGACATCCCCCATAGAGTAACATTGAACTCGTTATTCTAATGCTTTCTTGATGGGCACTATTGTTTTCTTCATAACTTACTATTCCATATATTAGATTTTCTTATTGTTTACTGACATCTGTCTTTCTAAAGTTATAATGTTTACGATTAGATTTTTTCGGTTCTTTATTTACTAAATGCATTGTGGTTTTTGATCGCTATTTCCCACAAACCTTAAGGGGCAGATTTACAATTACTGGCGCATCCCTGCATATCGGCAAGGATGTGCCAGTAATTGTGCGCCGCAGCTCCGCCACCCATAATGCTCATTTACAATGCGGCCACCATGGGGCAAAAAACGGCACAGATGCGTTGCGCATCTGTGGCGTAAAAGCGGCGCATTGCTGGAGATGTATCTCAATTGCGACGCAGCTCCAGCAATGATCAAGGGGGCCCTATGTGTACAATGCAGCGTCAATCCTTATGCCTGCTTCAAGCAGGCGCAGGGTGTTGACGCAGCATGGGCCCAAAAGTGACTGAATGAAATCTTGTAGATTTCACTCAACCACCTTTGGGAGGCGGTCCTGCGCAGGAACGCCTCCCCCTGCGATGGTACGCCTCTTCTGGCGCAGGGCTTTACAACGTGACACATCTGGGAGATGCATCACGTTGTAAATACCCCGTACCATGGTGCATCTTTTGCACCGCTTCTGCGTCACAAAAGTGACGCAACAGCGGCATAAAAGCGGAGCAAGGGGCTTGTAAATCTACCCCTAGATATTTTCTTTTAGGATCACAGTCATCGTAAGCAAAGCAGCCAGGGGTGACTTGAGGATTTCTTCAAGTAGAATGTTTATCTTTGTGGGTCAGACTGTTCTACCTGTGTGGGGGATCAGTCACAGCTCACATCAAGGCAGTGACCTCTTTGCCAATCGTGTATTATTGTGACTCGCAGGAGTATCAAAGAGTAATTGTGAATCTGCTAAATATTAAAGAAGACCTTTACCTGGAGCACGGGTGGCATTTGTTTGAAGAACAGCTGATATTTGTTATAGAAATACTCAAAGAATTAAATGATACCTCAGTTCCCTAGGGAAGATTACTGTTAATGAGAAATCTTCATTTTCACAGAATGTTTATTTATCACGAAGGGACCCATTTCAGTGAATACCCTTTGGCAGGTTACACAGCTAAGGGCTAATTAGCTTTAGTTGAAAAGGAGTGATAATACATACCTAATGAATCCTGGGAGGCACACTCTAACCTTGTTTCAAATCTCACAGAGTAACATACAACAGATTAGTAGAACAAAGCTAACTGAGGAAATGCAGCTCTTCACAGACAGCTTACATGAAGTCATTTTGCTCTCCAGTTTGTTTAGACATGGTAGGGTACACATTAGAAAGATTTGTAAATTGTCTGACAAGTTAAAACGTGGTTTATATACTATAAGGAGGTGTATTCAATTTAATGTATGCAGTATTCATTTGTACCTTAACAATAGTGCACAATTACAAGATAAGCATTACTTGTACAACTCAGATGCACGAAAGAAGGCTCAAAACCTTTGGTTGCAAGCAAAGCTTCGAAATGCGTCAGGGTGTTTTTCTTGAGTTTGCCGTGAATTAAAGGTATTCACGCTATATGAATCTGAGCCCTGACTTTCTTTTTTTATATTATTTCAAGACATTTGTGTAGATTTAGGGGCCGCCACCCCGTCAGGGCCACCGTCGCAAGTGGCGAAGGAATCAGCAGCGGAAGGAATATAAACATAAATATATATATATATATATATATATATATTACCTACTGGCGTTCGCCAGTAGGTATATATAGTTAGAATTTTTTCCCTATGGGACTTTTGAAAATTCTATGTCTAATAACTTTGGCGTTTGTGGATGGAATCGGCTGAAATTTTCAGGAAAATGGCACATTTTGTTTCTGAGCAGCCCCTGAAAATTTGGTGGGGTTTCGTCAAGGGGGGGCTGAGAAAAAAGGGGGGTCCCAAAACGCGTTTTTTGCATTGAGTTTTCCATAGGGCGGTTGGACTCACTTTTAGCTCGAACGGCTGAATGGATTTGCACGAAACTTGGCAAAATTGTAGGGACTGTTAGCCCGATGTGCCTTTGCTAGGTCTCAATATATGTGCTCCAGTAGTTTTTGAGAAATTAACGTTCAAACCAAGATATATATCTGTAACAGCGCTCTGGGCAGCGATCCGGTCCGCTTACTTTTCGCTTATCGGAACTTTGCGCGCAGAAAGCTGATTGGCTCTCCGGTGTCTGTCAACATTCTAAACAGTCCGGAGCGGACGCCATCTTGTCTCTCGGTAGGATCGAGAGAGAAGAAGAGGTGGAAAACGAAGGGGGAATTTAATGAAAGGGGGCAAGGTATCCCCCTCTTGACCTCCTAGGAATGTTGTTGGGGTTATTAAAGGGTCCCGTGGGGAAAATAAAAAAAAAATGATTTTTCACGGTAGAAGCGCGGCCGCGAACTGGTAGCGAAACGGGAATTCGCCATTTTGTGCTTCGTAAATTAAATTACTAGTTATAAGTGGGTACGGGAGACGTATCCTAATCCCCTATGTTTCCTGAGGGTGGGTGAGGAGGCTGATATATGTTGATACATCTCTTCCAGCGGCTGTGCGTGAGCTTTTTTTTTTTTTGCTGCGTGACAGTCCGGAGCGGCCGCCATCTTGTCTCTCGGTAGGATCGAGAGAGAAGAAAAGGTGAAAAACTAAGGGGGAATTTAATGAAAGGGGGCAAGGTATCCCCCTCTTGACCCCCTAGGAATGTTGTTGGGGTTATTAAAGGGTCCCGTGGGGAAAATAAAAAAAAAATGATTTTTCACGGTAGAAGCGCTTCACGGGCCGCGAACTGGGCCGCAAACTGGTAGCGAAACGGGAATTCGCCATTTTGTGCTTCGTTAATTAAAGTACTAGGTATAAGAGGGTGCGGGAGACATATCCTAATCCCCTATGTTTCCTGAGGGTGGCTGAGGAGGCTGATATATGTTGATATATCTCTTCCAGCGGCTGCGCCATCTTGCCTTTTTTCGAATGCCACAATTTTGTCGTGCACGGCAGCCATTTTAGATGCCAGGCTGGTCCCAGGCTATCACCTACCCCTGCGGATGTAGTTTATGGCCCCAGCTGTAGAGAATTCAGACATGCCAATTCTCCTGATTCAGGCGTGTGAGTACTGATTTCAGTGCTAGTCTCCCGCCTCCCGATTTCTGCAAGCAAAAACCCGGGGGCATATTACTAACAACTAGCGATAATTTTTGTCTATAACTTGTTTAGAGACAAAAATTATCGCCGCAGATCGGCGATTTTTATCGCAGATAAACCTTGCTATTATCGCAGAAAAGTCAGCGATATTCATGTATTATCGACCTAATGCTCTTAGCCATGTTATCCACCTCCCATTGGATAACATGGCTAAGAACTGCTCAGGGCAGGTGTTAGATTTTGGAGATATTCGCGCTTAGCGCGAATATCTCCAAAAGTTGGTAATAGAAGGTAGCGATGTTAGGGACTGTTTCCAGTCGCTAACATCTTGGCACGCCACTTTGCATGTCATTAGTGATAAGTATCACTGACATGCAAAGCCGGGCCCAAGATGGTCGCTATCTCCTTTTAGGTGTCACTAACTGGTGTTAGCGACAGCTTGATAATAGGGAAATAATTTTATCTCCGCTTTCATGGTTTTTAAAGCCAAAAAAGCGGAGATAAACCCCCTTGATAATATGCCCCACGATTCCTTGGGGGTTTCAGCTGATAGGGCTTGGTATTGTGTTACATGGTAATTTTTCCATGAAACGTCAGCGGGTCGATGTAGGGGTTCTAGAAGAGGTGATAAACCATTTAAGCCTCATGAACAAGCGCATGGTCTTTTAAAGATTTGTGAAGTACTCGGGGCGGCGGTGTGTGTGTGCCCTCTTTCAGGAGCGGGCGGGGGGGCACTGCCAGCAACTTGCCAGGTCAGGTAGTGTTCAACACGTGCATCACCCTTTCTCTGCCTGCTATTGCGCTCCATGCTTCGGAAAGGTAAGAAAAAGAACGTGCATTTGAGTTTGAAATGTCCGATCCTGCAGCAGCACACTTCCAAAGCCCACACATGACAATAACCCGATTCAAGGCCCCATTCACCCGTTTTTCAAAAAATAGATAACACTCCAACAAAGTAAGGTTATAAAACTTTATTAACTTTTAACGATAATGAACAGAACAAAAACTAAAAACATTTAAACATTTATTAACACAAAAAGCAACAATGGTTAGAAGCTGTCTTTTGTGCGAATAGTCCCAAGGCAGCACAACGTGCAGAGTTCTGGACGGCACCCAGGTGATGTCGCCTGGGTGCCGCACTGGTTTAGGGATCCTACAATGCTGCTCCGAAAATTGGCGTGGGGCGTCCCGGGTGGGGCGGGGGGAGGCCTCGTCAGTAGCGGTCTGTTGTGCGAATAGTCCCAAGGCAGCACAACGTGCAGAGTTCTGGACGGCACCCAGGTGATGTCGCCTGGGTGCCGCACTGGTTTAGGGATCCTACAATGCAGCACAGAAAAACAGCGTGGGGCGTCCCGGGTGGTGCGGGGGGAGGCCTCGTCAGTAGCGGTCTGTGTCCAGTGTCACATGGCTGACACAACATGTACGACAGGCACCCAGGTGATGCCCAGTAAACTGCCGCACTGGTTTTGGTATCCTACAATGCTGCTCCGAAAATTGGCGTGCGGCGGCCCGGGGGGGGGGGGGGGAGGCGGCGTGAACGGGCCTCCCCAGGTGGCGGCCATTCAGCTGTTTACCGCCCGCTCTTGCGACTACAGCGTCTCGCTCACCATGTTGTTGAGTTGCTCCCACTCTTGCAGTGCAGCGATAGGCGGCTGCCACATGACTCTTAAAATGGCGGACGGCTCTTCGGTTTTGGGCCTGGTCCACTGAAATGGCCCTGGGACACCTTGGAAGTCGGACGCTTGCCTGCTAGGGCTTGGGCTCCATTCTCGAAAAGCGTCCCCTCAGCCGTGAAGATTGTATAAAAGTCTTGGGGGCCCCCGACTCCCGCAGGCTTTCGGTGGGGAGCGGCTGCCATGATTGCTCGCGGAATGACCACGACGGAGCCACGAGATGGTGGTGCTCTCATGCTGACGCCAGCTTCAGTCTGAATGATCCAGAAACAAGGTGGGGCTTTCATCGTTTGGGAAAAAAAAATGTTCTAAACCAATGAAAAGTGTTATTTTTAGGTCATATGACCAAGCCTTCCATCTTTAGGAAACCAAAAGTAAAATGAACCAATGAAAAGTTTTATAAACAAGTCACATGACCTGTTATGCGACATAGGGCTACAAAAAGCGTAGAAAATCCGTTGGCACGTGAGGCGGCGTCAGTAGCGGACCGATGTGCGAATAGGCCGAAGGCAGCACAACGCGCCGAGATCCGGATGGCACCGAGGTGGTGTCCAGCAAATTGCCGCACTGGTGTGGCCATCCTACAATGCTGCGCCGAAAGACGGCGTGTCCAGCTGAATTGCGGTCACTGTTGCGGTACAGTGACTCGAACGCGCCGAGATCCGGATGGCGCCGAGGTGGTGTCCAGCAAATTGCCGTACTGGTGTGGCCATCCTACAATGCTGCGCCGAAAGACGGCGTGTTCAGCTGAGTTCCGGTCACTCTTCCGGCACAGTGACTCGAACGCGCTGAGATCCGGATGGCACCGAGGTGGTGTCCAGCAAGTGGCTGCACTGGTGTGGCCATCCTACAATGCTGCGCCGGAAGTCGGCGTGGGGTGCCCCGTTGGCTTATGAGGTGATGTCAGTAGTGGACTGATGTGTGAATAGGTCGGAACCAGCACAAGGCGCCAAGATCCGAATGGCAAGTCCTGGATGTTGAGTGCCTCAGTTGAGATTTCTGAGCAGTGCTTGTAGAACTGTCTGAAGCTTATTTGCACCTGCTGCAGCTTCACTAGGTCCGGCGGAACTTGTTGCCTTTTCCTTTCTGCTTCTTTTCCTACAATGCGTTTCTTCTGAAGACACGACCAGGTCCCTGAATGTGTGCAGGGGGACGCTATTGAATGAATGAACGCGCCGAGATCTGGATGGCACCGAGGTGGTGTCCAGCAAATTGCCGCACTGGTGTGGCCATCCTACAATGCTGCGCCGAAAGTCGGCGTGGGGTGCCCCGTTGGTTTATGAGGTGATGTCAGTAGCGGACCGATGTGTGAATAGGTCGGAACCAGCACAAGGCGCCCTGCACTGTTGAGCCTTTTTCAATGTCTGTTTTTTGTTCTTTCCCCTCCATCAAAAACAAAACAAAAATACAAGGCGCCAAGATCCGAATGGCAAGTCCTGGATGTTGAGTGCCTCAGTTGAGAGTTCTGAGCAGTGCTTGTAAGACTGTCTGAAGCTTATTTGCACCTGCTGCAGCTTCACTAGGTCCGGCGGAACTTTTTTCCTTTTCCTTTCTGCTTCTTTTCCTACAATGCGTTTCATCTGAAGACACGACCAGGTCCCTGAATGTGTGCAGGGGGACGCTATTGATTGAATGAAAATGGCGGCTTGACACAAAGCTGACTCAAGCGTTACTGTTGGTGCTATACAGACAAAAATTGGTTTTCAGTTTGTACATTCTTCAGGTTTTTTTTTCCATCCAAGTCTGATTGAGAGTTTGTAGAAAAATGGCTTCAGATTTTCCACATACTACTCTTCAACATTCTTCCTAAATGTAACAATGTGAAACTCACTAGGAGAACGGCTGTTTCTGTTTCCTTTCAAAATGCTGCCACCAATATTTTCTGAATGGAAGACATCATCTTGTAACATAAAGGGCCGAAAGGGGTTCTGGTCTGGCCGATGGTTGGTGGAGACATTTTGACTATATCTTGGACCTGCCCGGCCTCGCCCAAAATGGCGCCGGTATAAATGGGACTCGTAACTCTTTGCCCGCAAATGTATATCTAGAAAATGTTATTGTAAGTGGCCCTGTCCTATTTTAATTACAAAATGTACGTCCACCGATACCGCAACTGTTAGACACCTTTGTTCTTGTCACCTAATGGCCCGCTCGTTACGTTCTTCTACAGTGTAAATGTCTCCTCATCATATACGATTTGAGTTTGCTCCGTGGCCGGCCCACGTGGTTATAGGCCCGTATTTGTATACTGACATTTTCACAATAAAGGTTTTTAAAACAAAACACGGTAGTAGTATTTTCATTTGTAAAGTTTTTACTTTTAGTGACTGTTTTCGAATCAGTAAAAGGCAAGTGAAATAAAGCAGTCCAATTACATGACGGATAAAAGGTATAATATGTAGGAACGCAGTAAAGATAAATGGTCAAGGGCAGTTGTGTTTTTCATGTCTGCAACATAAAGTGATCGATAAGAATCTGATAATCAGGCGTATCGGCGACTAAGACAGCAGGCCGAATCTCTTTTACTCAACGGCTCCGTCATGGAAGGAAGAAACGCCCTTTTTCTCGAAAAAGGAATATATTTTACTTGCAAGACAGTTGTAAATTTTCCGGGAAAGTACATTAGCCTGGAATATTATAACATATGTTTGAAAAAAAAATATTGTTCGAAAATAATAAAAAGCGTAATTTTTAGGTCATATGACCAAGCTTTTCATCATTAAATTAACAAAAGTAAAATGAACCAATGAAAAGTTTTATTAACAAGTCACATGACCTGTTATGCTTACGTTACGCGCTGCGCGCCGCGCCTCGGATCACTTCCGGGTGCGCTAACGCGTCGTGTCATAAAACGCATTACGCGACAACGTAGGTCAAGAATATAGTCTAAATGTCTCCACCAACCAGCGTTCAGAACACAACCCCTTTCAGCAGTCCAAAAAGTTCTGTTAAATGACAACAGAGGGGACAGGCAACAAGAACCATCAGTCAAAGAGGGGAGGGCAAGTTCTTCTCTTCCGGGTCATGTTGGGGCGCTACCGGAACTGATCGAATTGGTAGTCTACAGTGTTTCTGGATGTTTCAGACTAAAGCTGGCGTCAGCATGAGACCACTACCATCTCGTAGCTCCGTCGTGGCCATTCCACGAGCAATCATGGCAGCCGCTCCCCACCAGAAGCCTGCGGGAGTCGGAGGCCCCCAAGACTTTTGTAGAATCTTCACGGCTGAGGGGACGCTTTTCGAGAATGGGATCCAAGCCCTAGCAGACAAGCGTCCGAGTTCCAAGGTGTCCCAGGGCCATTTTAGTGGACCAGGCCCAAAACCGAAGAGCCGGCCGCCATTTTGAGAGTCCTGTGGCAGCCGCCTATCGCTGCACCGCAAGAGCGGGCGCATCTCAACTACATGGTGAGCGAGACGCTGTAGTCGCAAGAGCGGGCGGAAAACAGCTGAATGGCGGAAGAGGCACAGTGTAGCAAAAGCGGGCGGAATGGCAACTAAAACGATAAAGGGGCGCCTCACTACAGCTTGTCTTCAGGTCAAACGGATTGTGGGACAAGGTCCAGAATTGAAGAGTCATCAAAAGGCAAAAAGTACCGCCGGACCCCGGGAGCCGGCCGCCTATGTCGGGGGCGATCTCAGGCTACACCAGTGCTATAAGACTTGGGGAGGGTGTCGGAGCCAAGCGTCTTCTCCGAGTCCATGGCCATCACAGCGCCCCTCAGGGGCCTCCGTCAAGCTGTTTAGGAAGGTAACATATCATATTGTTTTCTAATGCAGTCAGGTCCACAAACGACACTCACTTACTTTGAGAATAGTGAAGCTGCAGTAGGTGGAAATAAGCTTCAGACAGTGTTACAAGCGCTGCTCAGAACTCTTAACTATGGCACCCAACATCCAGAACTTATGCTATTTGAGAATGGTAGTGACATCGAAGCATCTCAGGGACCAAAACCATTAACGTACTTTCACGTATGAAAATCTTACTTGGGGAGGGGGCAGGAGCGAAGCGCCCCCTCCCAGTCAGCGCCACCACACCGTATGTTGAAAATCTGAAGCCATCGTTCTACAAAGTCAACCAAACTTGGATTGAAAAATCTAGAAAAATGTACAAACTGAAAACCAGTTTTGGTCTGCATAGCATCAGTAGCAACGCTTGAGTCAGCTTTGTGTCAAGCCGCCATTTTGATTCAACAAAGCACAGGCATTGAAAAAGGCTGAAATTTAGAACTCTAAACTATGGCACCCAACATCCAGGAGCTTGCTATCCGGATCTTGGAGCCTTGTGCTGTTTTCGATCTATTCACACATCGGTCCACTACTGACATCATCTTATAAACCAACGTTATGTAAATAGTTTTTTAATAAAATGTTTTACCCTATTTCTTTGCTGGTGTGTTGTCTATATTTTTAATATTTGCATAGGGTTTGTCATTATTTTGTGCGGGATGGGTGATGGAGCCGAGCTGTCTTGCAGCCCTCATGGTGTGGAGCTCAGTTCATCTCACTATTTTCGTATTTCTCAAGAAGGGTTGTTCCTAATATTTCTATTTTAGCGAGGTCAAAAAGAGATCCAATTAGTGGCCTACTGATTTTGCTCGATTACTTTTATTTTTTTACACGATTTTTCACTATCTGCAAAGACTAAACAGAGTATTGCGACTTTGTGCTTGTTTGTAAATAGAGAATGATCCAAAGAGAACCAATTCTAAAACAGTAAATGCTTGGACAACAATCAATCAAATGGAGAGACAAGGAGGTACGACGGATTACAACGGGGGTAAAGGCCTGCGTTAACTACCCTTCTGTATCTGCAAAGAGAGAGTACTACTAAGGCAAAAGAGGGGAGGGGGGGGGGGCAGCGTTCAAAGCACATCAGCGTGCATAAATACGAAAATGTTTTTATCTATCACGTACTTGACATTTTAAAGCTTTTCATATTTGCTATTAAAAAACCAATGAAATTCACAGAAAAAACCATAGGTTATAGTGGATATATAGTTAGGAATTTGCATTTACAAAACCTTGAAAATTCAATGAAAAAACCATAGGTTATAGGCCATATATAGTTAGGAATTAGCATTTACAAAACCTTATTTTACTCGCATAAAACCATTGAAATTCCATATATAGTTAGCTAACTATAAGCGCTAACTATATATCGCGCACCCGCAATCCACTGCTGATGATGTCACATATTACATCATTCATGACATGGTCAGTGACATCACTGATGACATCACTGATGACATCTCAAATGACATCACTGATGACAACTCAAATGATATCAATGATGACATCTCAAATGACATCACTGATGACATCACTGATGACAACTCAAATGACATCACTGATGACATCTCATTTGTCATCACTGATCACATCACTCATGTGATAATACAATGAACCTCTTCAGACTCTAATATAACCTTACATACACTCAGTATAAACAGACACTCACAGACTGTCACTCATCCATGGACTTACTCACACACCTAGTCAGTCATGCAAAGACTCAATCACACCTCCATTTCCTCAACTATACAGTTATACACATCTTACTTATTCAAACATATAATAACACATATTTACTCTCTTATATAATCCCTGATACAAGCTCACAGTGATCGATACAGCCACTCACACATTCACTGGCTCTTATGTTCAGTTATTTATATATCTCAACTCTCACATGTATTGTGTTTTACATACGTACTTACTTGCACATGTAGCAATGAGAAATCCATTCACTCACCAACACACCCATGCACAGTCAACCGCCCATATAGCTGTTTCCACATGCACTCTTGAACTCATACTCCTAGTGAATCAACTGCTTACACATCTATGCACAGAGTCACGCACCTCCCAGCCACCCACACACACACTCAGCCTCCCATTCAAATATTTGGGCAACCAATCAATAACCCATATGGCTACTCTTATAGCTACTGATCAACACATGCAGCAGCTTACACAACAACAAACATACTGATGCACGAATTAAGACAGTTTAGTCACTAACCCATGTACTCAGTGAGACACATTTAATCACTCACTCATACAGTCAGTCATGCACCTACTAAATTCTTCATCCAGACACTTATACATCCACTCATTCTTCAATATGTGAAACATATTTAAACTTTACAGACACATACAATCACTGGATGTTGTGATCAGTGATGTCATCAGTGATGTCATTTGAGATGTCATCAGTGATGTCATCAGTGATGTCACTGACCATGTCATGAATGATGTAATATGTGACATCATCAGCAGTGGATTGCGGGTGCGCGATATATAGTTAGCGCTTATAGTTAGCTAACTATATATGGAATTTCAATGGTTTTATGCGAGTAAAATAAGGTTTTGTAAATGCTAATTCCTAACTATATATGGCCTATAACCTATGGTTTTTTCATTGAATATATATATATATATATATATATATATATATATATATATATATATATATATATATATATATATATATATATATATATATATATATATATATATATATATATATATATATATATATATATATATATATATATATGAAAATTCCACAGTTTGCTTCAAAGCAAGCTCGCACTCAGGGGTTACGATCTTTGAAAAAAGTTGTATTCCAAGGTAACGCTACGCGTTTCGCCAATAGCCTTAATCACAGGATCATCGTGTGATCAAGCCCATTTGTGTTTACTTTATTTAAACATGCCGAAAATGTCAATCTGGTTAACGTGTGATCAAGACACTGGGGGCCCGATTCACAGAACTAACTTAAGACAAAATTCTAAACTTACTACCATTTCGGTATTCACAGAAGGCACTTACTCATTTCGGTATTTACAGAAGTTAGGAGTCCTAACTTTAGGACTCCTAAATGCCTTCTGTGAATACCGAAAGTCTTAAAATTAGGATTTTTCTCAGTTTAGTAGTAGTAAAGTTAGGATTCCCAAATAATCAACAGAATTAACGTAAAATTAGCCTTTGCCCTTTGTTAAGGTAAGTCCACTCTCTTGTAAAATCTTAAACATTTTAAACAAAGTCTCAGCATGTTCTTTTTTTTGTCTCTACTGAACACTAAGATATCGTCTTGAAATTAAAAACTCCCTAAACAATTTGTGTATTTTTGGGGGGAAATCAGCATGTGGAAATTAGCTTAAAAAATCATTCTTATGTAGTTAATAGTTCCTTCTGGTGTAATAAAGGTGGGATAGTGCCTGCTCTTGTTATGTAAGGCTACTTCGTAGTATACTCTTGAGAGATCTAAAGTAGTAAACACCGTAGCAATATGCATTAAGGACAACATTTCACCAATATTGGGCAATGGATGGCAATCTACCCACACAAAATCATTAAAACCACTCAAGCAGACACAGAGTCTGATCTCATCATTTGGTTTATGTACCACAACCATTGGTGGCAACCACTCAAAATATTCTATTTCTTCTAATATCCTACAATTCTTCCTTTAATCTCATTTCTCATGGATATAGGAATATTTATCACATTGTGAAGGAAAACTTTGTTCAAACTATCATTTTGAAGGAAAATGCTGTTGCCAAAGCTCTGTGGCGGTGGATGAGAGTCTGAAAAGTTTCAGCGCCCCGTCCATCATCTCCTTGTGTTTGGTTTGTTCGCCCTACGTTTGCAGGGTATGCACAGATGTGGGTCCCTTGCTCACTTTACCACTGAATTAAAGCTGATGAGGGGTGTTACCCCGAAACCAATCTGAGGATGCTTGTTTCCGGACCAGAGAAGACATGGCTTGGAAGTTCAGGTTGGACTATTCCCATGAGGCACAGGGTCAAGACAGATTTGCATATAGCTGTGCTGAACTGGGGTGGTAAAGTGAGCTAAAGAATGATGATGGATTCAACCCAGATCTGTGACTGGGGGTGAATGGGTCTGAAACATTTCAGCGCTAGGACCATCATCTTGTTTGCTTTGTTTGCACTAAGTTGTCCGAGTATGCCCAGACATGGGTCCCTTGCTCACTTTGCCACTGAATTCAAGCTAGCCTGGCTGATAAGGGGTGTTAACCCGAAACCAGTCTCAGGATGCTTGCTTCCGGTCCAGAGAAGATATGGCTTGGCAGTACGGTCTGAATTGTTTCCATGAAGCACAGTGTCAAGACTGATTTGCATTTAGCTGTGTCTGCACTAGGGTGGCGAATTGAGCTAAAGTATGATGATCGAATCAACCTAGATCTGGGACTGGGTGGGATTGTATGAAATGCTTCAGCACTCCGACCATCATCTACGTGTGTTTGCTTTGTACACCCTAAGTTGGCAGGCTATGTATGCCCAGACATGGGTTCCTTGCCCACTTTCCCACTGGATTTAAGCTAGCCTAGCTGATGAGGGGTTTACCCCAAAACCAGTCCCACAATGCTTGTTTCCGGTCCAGGGAAGAAATGGCTTTGCAGTTTGGTCTGGACTGTTCCCCCGAAGCATAGGGTCAAGACTGATTTGCATATAGCTGTGTCTGAACTGGGGTGGCAAAGTGAGCTAAAGGATGATGAAGGATAGAACCCAGATCTGTGACTGGGGGTGAGTGAAAGGGAGTATGGGAAGCTAACTACCCACTGCATACTGCTTGCGCCCAACCACCCAGTGGGCACCCAACAAACAACAGGCGTGTAACCCGCATTATCTTTCTTTGCTATTAATATTATTTTGTTGGGGGTACTGTGGAACTCCTGAATTACTCGACATGCATGCTTCTACCCAATGATAATGCAGTGCTTTGTTGTCTGCCTCGGGGAAGCTTATGCACTACTATGGTACCTTGGAGTGGAAGCGTGTGTGAAGGGTTCTACAGCAATACCACTGTTCTGGTAGCCCAAAAACATCTTGTGTTTTATTTTAGGCTCTGGATTCCCTCTGGGTTCCCTCAACCATTCCAATCAGTGTGTCACTGCCCTGTCTCAATTTACCCTTTCTAAAACGTTTTCAGGGCACAGGAATAAACTCCCCAAGTCCTGCAATGGCAGCCTCAATATTTTGTTTTGGGTTGGGGCCAGTTAAACAGATCAGTTGGTACGCATGGACCAGTTGCTCTGTACTGAATTGGCTGATTGAAGGAAGAGCTCCATTGACCAATCAGAAGCAGCTATTTTTTTCTGTATGTAAGGAGATTTGTAATGTTCTAACCTTCATACATCAAATAGATTTAAGGGCACTCATGTCTTCATTGGTCTACATGTTTAATCACATTTCATTCTTCATCTTATGCAATATCTCATCGGATCATATAGTTTTAAAAGGTCATATATCAATATTCTAATAATCGATGGTAACCTTCTCAGGAGATTACTTATTCTCGTGCCTTGTAGACACTGACAGGGATGTGATGTTTCATTAATTCACACATTATAGTTCACGCATTATGAATGTTAAGCAGTGGTGGTCACCAATGTGAAGTCTGCCTCGACTGCTTCATGAACTAGTCCTTCGAGCGGGCCCAAGAAATTTCCTTGTTTTCAGTTTTCTCAATGAAGCAGGAAAAAAAAATGGTTGAATAAAATTATACTAAATTTGGAAAAAGTTAGAACTTTACTAAAAAAGTTACATTTTGTAATTTGGTTTATATCGGTTCAGCCGTTTTCAAGAAATTAGTGTAGAAAGAGTGGTTCGGCTTGGGCTTGAAGGGGTTACAAAATTAGGTCTATTTGGTCAGTGGGTCATGAGCGAGTCCCATGGTAGTGAAAGTTAAAAAAATAGCGCCTTCTGATTGGACAAAGGAGCTCTTTCACCAATCAGCCATTTCAGTACAGAGCAACTGGTCCCTGCGTACGAGTCATCTGTTTAGCTGACTACAACCCAGACGAAACTGTTAAGGCTGCCAATTCAAGACTTGGGGAGTTTATTTCTGTGCCCTGAAAAAGTATTAGAAAGGGTATAATGGGACAGTGTAGTGACACACTGATCCCTATGGAATGGTCGAGGGAACCCTTAGAGACTCCAGAGCTAAAAATAAAACACAAGGGGGCATATTACCAACAACTTTGATAATTATCGCTATGTTGGTTTAGCGGCGATATTTTTATCGCCGAGCTGCAGCGATTTTTATCACTTAGGAGCCTTGCTATTATCAAGGTTTATCTCCTAAGCGATAAAAATCGGCCGAAATGCATGAATATCGCTGTAAAGTCAGCGATATTCATGCATTACCGAGCTAATGCTCTTGGCCATGTTATCCACCTACCATTGGATAACATGGCTAAGAACTGCTCAGAGAAATTGTTATAGAACAGGGGTGACCCAATATAGTCAAAGGACCTGGGTATCAAGTATTACAATGAACAAGTGGTCCTTGACAAAGATTCAACATGTAACAAAATTACAGCCTTAGTTCAATAATTTTTAGTCAGCTCCAGATTAAATCTATATAGTTGGTTGAATAGATACATTAGCCCAAAATAAGTTTCTACATAAAAAGTTACCCTAACATTTGAGAATTCAATTGAATCCAGCCGGATTCTCTGATTTAATATATAATTTGAAAAAGTTCTTTTGCAAATCAAATACAAATATTTACATTTATAATCAACAAAAATCTTTTGTAATATAAAAAGATGAACGTGCACAGAGAAAGGTAAAGATTTGTGCTCAAGTGATTGATCAAAGAGATCAGAAAAACAAAGTGTAGAGTTTTTATATACAAGAGTGAGCCTGCCCTAACTAACGCTTGTAAAGAAAAAAAAATTGATTCTTTTTTACTAGCTTCTAGTTTTCAAGCACGGCCTCCATTGTCCTTAATTTGCACTGTTGGCAAGGGGATTCGGAGGGAGAGGGGGGAGGAAGGGGGGCAAACACTTTCTCTGTGCATGTTCATCTTTTTATATTACAAAAGATTTTTGTTGATTATAAATGTAAATATTTGTATTTGATTTGCAAAAGAACTTTTTCAAATTATATATTAAATCAGAGAATCCGGCTGGATTCAATTGAATTCTCAAATGTTTGGGTAACTTTTTATGTAGAAACTTATTTTGGGCTAATGTATCTATTCAACCAACTATATAGATTTAATCTAGAGCTGACTAAAAATTATTGAACTAAGGCTGTAATTTTGTTATGAGAACTGCTCAGGGGCAGGTATTAGCTTTTGGAGATATTCGCGCTTAGCGCGAATATCTCTAAAAGTTGGTAATAGGAGATAGCGATGTTTGCGACTGTTTCCAGTCGCTAACATCTTGGCACGCCCACTTTGCATGTCATTAGTGATAAATATCACTGACATGCAAAGAGGGGGCCCAAGATGGTCGCTATCTCCTACTAGCTGTTGCTAACTGGTGTTAGCGACAGCTAGGTAATAGGGAGATAATTTTTTTTAAAATGTATAGACCCCCTTGATAATATGCCCCAAGATGTCTTTGGGCCATGAGAACAGCGGTACTCCTGTAGAAGCCATCAAACATGCTTCCACCCCAATGTACCATAGTAGCTCAGCTTCCCCAAAGCAGATTACGCAACACTGCGTTATCATTTGGTAGAAGTATGTGTGTCGGGTACTGCAGGAGTTCCACAGTACCCCCAAAAAATAATTTTAAAGATAAAGAAAAGATAATGCAGGTTATTTATCTGTTGTTTGTTGGGTGGCCTTTGGGCGGTTGGGTGCAGGCAGTATGCAGTGGGGAGGTAGCTTCCCAAAGGGAGTTTGGGTTTAGGCCCTGCGGCCAACTCCCTGTCACTCACCCCCAGTTACAGAACTGCCAGGAAGAAGAACTGCCGTGCTGCTGAAAGGACTGTGACTCTGCTGGACTCCGCTGGATTTTCCGGGCTCCTGCTCTTTAGTGCTTGCCCAGCGGCCCTTTGCCTGGTGGTGAGAAGGACAGGACCTCACTCTCTACATTCAGAGAACCAAGTGACTCCAAGGGCTTGCTTGTTTGCCTCCTGTTCTGAAGTGTCAGGGACATCTTAGACTTCATTCAACTCTACTTCAGCTGCTGGACTCTGTCAACTGTGAGACCTGCAGTGTCCTGAGTCATCCTGCCTCCTGAGTACTCATGGCCCAGGAGCGACTAGCTATAGCGTCTCACTTGCCTTCCTACTCACTCACAGAGGAACACGTGATTAGACATCCCAGAACACAACACTCCCAACTCTCTCAGGAATCACAGTTGCGGGACACACCCTTTCCCTCTCATACTTGTACTAGTCCACAATAAGATCTGGCAGAGACACGAGAAAAGCTTAAAAAGTCTATTTCAACTATTGTGCTCAAGTATGCAGTATACATGCCACAATGAGTAATAAAAAGCAGTCAGCATAGTAAGTAGTCTATAAATCATAAATGAGCTGTCGTTATATAGGACAGGATAGCCTAACTCCCCTCCCCTTCTTCATAAGCAAAGTGATTATCAGAAGATCTCTGGGTGGTTGCAGCAGCCCTGTACCTTAGCATGCACAAGTTCTACATCTCAGGTGCTGTCACAATCTCTTCCCTAGACAGATCCCTCTCCAAGTGTGTTGTTACCTATTTTGTGCATAGCTATATGATATAGTACACATTCCCAAACAACAGCTGCATTTGTATGTTTTGTCTAGGTGCTTAGGCCTGACCAGAACAATAGAACAAGGGGCATTGTTGTATGACTTTGTCTAAGGTCTGAGGTGTGTAGACTATATCTCAGGAAAGAAGAGAACACAAAAACAACGTCTGGTTCTGGGTGAAAGTACAGCGTGACACAAAGCAAAATAAGTCTGTATAGTAACGTGCGCAAAGCAGAGTTGAGTCTACAATATGTTTATGCTAACATAGGGAAAACAACAATGGGCCTTCACGGGACATATGACAGGAGACTTCACAAAGTCAACAGAGCGAGTCGACAGCACCTTCATCATAAGGAGCTTGACGATGACACAGGACTGACTGCAAGGCTCGATGACGATGCAGTGTTTTCACTGTAAAGGGTTTAACGACAACATGGTACCTGTCTGCATGACTCGGAACCGAAGAAGTGGCTACTCAACGTTTGTCATACCACTCACATGGCTCTTGTCTGCAGAGACAATGCTGGACCTCCTATATCTCCTAGGGTGGTGTCTAATTGGGGAATTAGAACCATGAACTTACTGCAGCACCATTAGGGAAGCGGGTTGGGACAAAATAACCAACAGAGAGGCTGACGTGCCTTCGAGTTCAGCCACCGTCGTCTTGGATTCAAATGTACATCTCTTCTCTGTCCTGGAACATGTCTTCGTGATATGTGCATCATTTAGTGCATGGTGAGCTGTACCGCAAATGCAAGTAAAGAGGCTGTTCAAAGAGGTTATACAGAAAATGAGTAGTTGTAAAATATTCCCTCCCACCTTTGACATCTGTACTAACAGTCACTTGCACAATACTGAATCTATTGCTGCGTAGGCTTTCAATAATCAACTGTTACCCTTGGAGCTATGGCACTCTCAGCATAAGCTGGTGTGTTTTTACATCACACACTATGGTACACCTAGTTTGTTCAACATTAGGTACAAGTTACACACAAGTGTGCTTTTGGATTCACAGGCTACAGCACAATAGAGGATGGCACGTTAGAATGTCACTGGACTCTACCACGAAAGCCTAGGTATGCATGTTAAATAATACCCACAATGTCTTAATGTTCAAGAGTGGTCCTGTTTTCCAGCATCACAAAAACAAGATGATTCTTTTCTCCGTTTAGCTGTGGCGTTACAGGGATGGGTTTTGCTATGTGTTCAAGCAAGACAACTTGGGAGAAGAATTTGCAAAGGCAAGAAGGTTAATCTATAAAAAAAAGAAGGATTGTAGTGAATGGAAATATAACTAAAGAAATTAACATAGAGAGAGGGATGCAGCAGGGATCCCCACTGTCACCTGTGCTCTAGAACCTATATATTGAACCCCTAGAAAATAACATTTTATAAAATCAACCTCATTCTATTGCAATGGATGAGTGAAAAAAATTGTGAGACTTTTCAGGTCCTTCCCAGAGATATTGCATACCTTGAACGACTTTGGGAGGGTCTCCGAGATATCTGATTAACCTGCAAAAATTGAAATAATGGCATGAAAGAACCCACTATGATAGTCTGCTTGTGAAAAAGGAAATAAGGGGTCTAGGGGTGCACCGATGAGCGCCCCCGGTCGGCCCGCTGAGTGAAGTTGAGGGACCTCACTTCTGCAGCAGTAGTAAGATCCTGCATTGGCTTTCCCTGCACGGCTATCCGTGGTTGATCCTAATATCGGGGCACCTTGTGACAGGATCTAGGGCTTCCCTTTGCTGCTGCTTTTAGTGCCTGAAGACACGGCGGCTGGTTCTGCATCTGAGACTGGGTGGGATTTGAAGAGCCGCAGGAGGAGGCGGAGGGTCTTCTCTGTCCGTCTCTACGATGGTGAGTGCACGGAGCCCCTAGCGTGGGACAATGCGGTTTTGGTGGTGAGACTGCAGCGCCACCCGGGGGTAGCTGATCCCGGTGCGGCAGGTCTACAGGGCCGAGGCATCGACGTTCCCCAGTGCGCTCCGGAGCGAAGACTCTTAGGTCTTTCGGAGCTTAGTTCGCTGCATAGCCCCTCCCCCTCCGGAACAGTTCATATCACCACATAATAATGCTAAGAGCGCGTTCAATGCTCACCGAGGATTTTAATGGCTGACTAAAAACTGAATGTTAAAGGACAAGAAAATTAGCAATCACAGCCCTCTCCCTACAAAGGGGACCTGTTTAAGCCAACAAAAATATGACCGCTACTTGGACATCTTGTTAACTCCATGGCTGCTAAGGCAATTCCCCTCCTGTGCTGAAAAATTGCTATTTTCATTGTTTTATGACGAGCTGGGCTCGTCATCAGTGTATGAGGAGGCTACACCATGACGAGCCCAGCTCGTCATGAGTGTGGAAGGGGTTAAGGTATTAGTACTTTTTTGGGGGGGGGGTGGAATTTGACTTCTCCTGACCTCATTCTTGTTTGGCACTTTTCTTGTTTAGCTGTTCATTTATTTTTAAGATGGCAATGGCCATAGCCTTCACTATCTCAAAATGGCCGAGGTGGTAAATAGCATGTACAAGGGGCCCTCCCCTACCCACCAGTAGGACTAAGTCTGTTTTCACTGTACCTCCTCTGTCTACAATAAGTCTCAAATGAAATAGGACTATCTTCCCATTATAGTCCTACGGACAGTAAAATAGGGATAGCCCATAGAACCACACCAGCCCTAATGATCAGTGAAATAGGACTACTCTGCTTGCTCCCAATCCTAATGGAAATAGACAAAGGACTTCTTAGACTGTCTTTTTTTTAACACTGAGCGCCCGCAGTTCGTCACTTCAGATCAGAATCTCCATTCACTCTTCTTGACTTATTTTCCTCATTATTCTATCCCTAAGCCTCGGTCTCTTTCCTTCCCCTATCCTTTCCCCCACTTATCACGTTACACCCCGCACCACCGGCGCTTCAAACAAGTTACCTGGCATCCCACCCCCGTTTCCGCCATTGATTACTTAGCCTTCTCTTCATCGGCTGTCACCTACCCTACCCCTGTATTATTTTCTATTCAGCCCTTGACTACCTAGCTACCTCCTCTTTGGCTGTCTCCCCATCCGTACCGACCCTCTCCCAAGCACCCCTCGCTGCATTCCGCGCTCCCCTACGGGATCTACACCATCTTTGCATCTCATCTCATATTTTTTCACCTACTGTGTTGCACTCAGTATGGAACTCGCAGGCACACACTCTTACAACATCATTTACCCCTCTAACCTCACTAAAAAATCAGCCAAAGATTCAAGCACAATTTCATAAAACTGCAACCTGAAACTCTCTTTGCCGATCCCTATTTCTCAACATGCAACATGATTACTATCTCTGATTTCATTTTCCACACAAAGCAAATAGCCCAAGAGAGGAAGGCTTTCCTTACCTCACTTTCGATCTCTTCCTCGATGAAAACCGAAAATGGTATTGTTTTATGTATTTGTCCCTCACAGCCCTTTCATGCGACAGCAACTATCACCATATACAATAACGGAATTATCCTCATCCAAGCCAAAGACCCCAACCTTAATCTCCTAGACAACATCTTCCCCACCATTAAAAACCTAGCGTCTATACCCAAATTGGTTACATAATCCTCTCCCAGCCCCAGCACACATTTGGTTACATCACCCAGACTGACAGCCTCCCCCTTCGACCACCCTGTCCACCACTGACATCAGAGTCCTATGATACTTCCACCCAATCTACCCTTCCCGCCAATACACCACACCTCACTCTTCCAAAGTCACCCAGCTCGCCTTACATCCCTCTACCACCCTTACTACTTCTGACATCGGAGTCTTACGATTCCACCCAATTCACCCCTCCTGCTATTACACCTCACTTCGCCGCACCAAAACCACCCAGCACGCATGACATCCTCGTCTCTCGTCCACCTTGTCCATTTCTGGCATCGGATTCTTACGGTACCTCCACCCAATCTTCCCCCTCCAACAACACACCTCACAACACCTCGACAATCCCACACTTTCTACCTCCCAGCATGGTCGATACAGCATTT
The DNA here is from genome assembly GCF_964263255.1 of Lissotriton vulgaris. NCBI lineage: Eukaryota > Metazoa > Chordata > Amphibia > Caudata > Salamandridae > Lissotriton > Lissotriton vulgaris. Next base: position 248,271,585 of record NC_141688.1, on the reverse strand, counting down.
GTCCCTCTAATTGATTCTAAACCCCGTCCACACAAGATCATAGCTCCCCTCCACCCTTACAGCAGCATCTCTCCTGTTTTGACATCCTAGCCTCATAATGCTACTCCTGACAAGTACTCACCCCATCACAGCCATCCCCTCCGAGGTCATGGGATGTCGCATATCTCGACACCACAGTACCTTATTGATTACACATTACCCTCTAAGCACCCACCGCTCCCAACTACCCCTCCCACTACCACACAGCAACCAACCACCCCCTCAACTCAGCCTTCAACATCCTTCACTCATCCACACCCTACCATAACACTACCTCCAACTATATCCATACCTGCACCTTTGCAGCCATCCACATGCATAACAAAGCCTCCAAACCTACTCATAACTTCACCTGACCTTAGACTTGAGGAAATAATGTCTTTTCTTCACCAAATCAAAAAGGAACTCCAATCTTTTAAGGAGGTGATGTTGAGACAGGGGGACCCCCATGGGGGCCACATGTGCCCCCAGTCTGGCCTGCCTTTATGTTGGGCAATTTGAAGCCAAACATTTACACAATGAAATGGCTCCTTTTTTCGAAAATGTAGCGGGCTGGTACCGCTACATTGACAATTTCTTTTTTATTTGGGAAGGCACTACCAAGCTTCTTGAGGAATTTCTGAGTTGGATTAATCTAGAGGATCCAAGCCTAAGGTTCACATCTTCTTACAGCACTAATAAAGTTGATTTTTTGGATATCTCAATTGGTAATTCGAATGGTGCTCTAACAGTGGAGCTATTTACCAAACCTATGGCCTAGAATACTCTCCTTCATTATTCAAGCTTTCATCCAAGATCTCAGAAGGAGGGTATTCCTTTCAGCCAATTTCTTCGGCTTCAAAGAAATTGTTCTGATATTAATGTTTTTATAAACACGCAGAAGTGCTAAAAAGTAAGTTTAAAGATTGTGTATAACCAAGAAAACTGCTATCATACTCACTTAAAAGGGCAAGATTTTATGACCGTGAAGCATTGATTCAAACAACCATAAAGGACAGAGGCCAAATGAATAAAATTGTATTTGTGAGTAAATTCTCTGGCCTGAGTAACCAGATAAAAAATGTAGTCAATAAGAACTGGCATATCCTGAATCATGATGAGGAGGTTATCCTGGAGAGACCTCTCTAAGCGTTCAAGAAAAATAAAAACCTACGTGACCTATTGGTCCATACATATAGGGACAACGCGGTGGCCCACAAAGAACGCTCTATAATACTAGAGTGGTAGGTAACTCTAGATGTGGTTCTTGTAATGTATGCCCCCAGTGTATAGTTACCTCTGAGTTTACTAACAATGGAATGATCATGAAATGCAGAACACATAATAATTGCAGGCGTGAGAATATCATTTATCTCCTTATGTGTCCCTGTGGGCTTTGCTATATTGGAGAGACAGGGAGAGAAGCGCGTATCCGTTTCCAAGAACATAGATCTGCAATAAAAACTAAAAAGATCACAGCCCCCATTGTTACACACTTCTTGGAGAAGCAAAATGGAGAGAACGAGTTTAAATGGTTCATCATGGAGAAGGTTAAAATTGGCAAAAGGGGTGGCAACCTTACCACCGTGCGCAAACGGAGAGAACAATGGTATATCTCCTTTTTTAACACTATGAGGAAGGGTTTGAACTCTAGGGAGCAATGGAACAGGATCATTAGAGCTGTCTAGCTGTATTGTGTAGATAGGGCTAGCTGTTTTTTTTCTCTCTCTGTTATATCGGTTGAATGTTTCCGGCAGAATGCATCTGGTTTCCTTAGATGTTTCATTAGATTTTGGTACATATTAGGGAATCTCTTTAGATTATGGGATGCCTATTTTGATTATTTGGTGCGGGACTATCCGGGATATGATTGAGTAAGTAATGGCTGTTATTATATCTATACCTACATCTATGTCCATGGCTGTTTGTTCCCCAAGACATTATTAACTCTAGGGTTATAGTGATGGCCATGCACGCGTTAATTTAGGTTAACACGATCGCGTAATATTGGGGCACATATGATTCATCTATGTGCGCTTGGCTAATATATTACAAAAAAATCTATTTTGATATGTTGATGCAATCATCTACTATATGTCGGAAACAATTGGCACCTACATATTTATTTCATCTAATAGATGATGCGTTTGCCGATGGATAAGCGCCATTTATTGTAAAATATGCTTCTATTTTATTTACACTTCTGCTCCATCGGCATTGTATGGTGGCATGGTGTTATTATCAATGAGGAATTTTCAATTGATCTCCGTGCTTAATATAACCTTGGTAATTGGAAAAACAATTGCCAATTTAGAGCGGTTTCCATTATCTAGGTGAAATAGTTTGTTGTTTATTTGTCTTTTGGCCCTAATCTCTATTCTAAAAAATACTTCGGCCATATTGGAATAGATTAATGACCTGCTGGAATACATGGCATTGATCGGAGATAGTCTTATCTCTACTCCGATGGTTTTTTGCCTGATACAGGAAGTTTGAGTCTTAGGTAGACTCGTATATCCGTCGGAATAGCGGGCTCCCGCGTTTCCAATGAGTATTTAAACGATGCCTGGTTGGTCTTCCGGGTTTCAAGCCGGTAGTCTGGAGGTGGCTTACACATGGGACGCTGGCATCTTGACAACTCCGGTAAATATAGGTGCGGGTGTTTCTTTGGGTTGGATATAGTGTAAGCCGTATCTTGTTGTTAAAGGGTATCTGTTTTCTTGGCGTTCCTTAGGTGGTATCCAAGTAAAATACATGAAGGAACCACTCTGTTGTTGCAATATACCACTGCTTACGAGTGTGGCTGGTGAAAAAGAAGCCCTGCGGAGATCTATTATGCTTTTTTCGTTTTCACGTCACTGTGTGTCAATGGAGGATCTATAATAATTTATAGATGTGAGTATATGGCTGTACTTATTAAACAATGATTGTTTCTTATGAGGCATTTGTGCACCCTTGATTTATGACCTACTTTATTTATATTTTTCCGTTTAACTTTGTACCCGTATCAGCCCATTGCAGTAGTACCTGAGAGACTGTCCCGGTATATTAACTACACTGCTGTTATAAGCACCGAGCAAGGTGGGTTTGCTTTGCCATTTGGTGTGTGTGGGGTCTGGTCAACTTTAATATGTTTAAGTGGCGAACGTACACCTCATGCCTCTATGTATCTATCCCTAAAAATGTAGAATGCCGGTGACAAGGAGTTTTCTTCTCGCTGGACGAGAGACGTTTTTAAGACATAGGAGGTATTTACCCCAAGACGTTATGTCTAGGAATTAGTCCTTGAGGTATGTGAGCATTAACATTACGATACCAGATATTTATGTACATGGTGTTTTCCGTTGCTCCCCTCAGCGGACCCTCTACCAGGATAAACTCATTTTTTGATTCGCTGTGAAGGAAATAGCTTTGCCCTAACGTTTAGCCATTATTTCAGGCCCATAGTGGAGTGGTGTGGCTCACTGGTTAGAGGCGGCAGACCCGGAAGCAGAGAATGGCCATGGACCAGGGTTCAATTCCCGAAGCGGCAGGGTTGTGGACCAGGGTCAGCGGACTCGATAATTCTCACCTCTGTGCCTACTCTAACCAGGGATCACACTCAGCAACTCTGGGCATTAGCTTGCCTCATCTCTACAACGGCCCCCCACATTCACCGGGGATGCCTGGTTTCACCTTTGAGATACCCAGTAGGGACCATCTCACAGGGATAGCCAGTAAGGGTTCCCCAGTGGTCTACAGTGCCACAACTCCTCAGGGCAGCAGTGCGCATTACAAGACACATACATTTACATTTACATTTACTTATGACAATCTCTAGGTGTATGTTTTTCAATTGAAATGGTGCATAATGCAAATAAGCCTAAGAGTGCAAAAGTGTACCAAAATATGTGTTTTAAACAAGGAATATCAGTGAATTCCTTGTCATTAGTTATTATTTTTTGTCTCATTGTCAATATTCTGATAATTTATTTAAGTCTGTGAAATGTTACAAATTATGTATTTTGTCATGTATATTTATGCTTTTTGATACTGTCGTATAACACTCAAGGTAATGTAATTATGAGATGTGCTGTGTAGGATTATCATTGTGTACATAGAGAAAAAAAATGTTTTAAAATAATTTTTCTTAAATTTCAGAAATCACTGGGAATACATTATATGTATTCCTGATGAAGGTGGTTTTATTAGAAGGTTCACCGAAACGCGTCGCATAAGAGAAAGGAGGATTGTGTCCTAAATTAACTGGAAAATAATTCTGACGTTCTACTGAATTATTTTTTCTGTTTATACCTCCTTTTTACTAATAGGAATCTATTGTTTCCTTATTTTTAATGTCTATTCCCTCTTTTTAAATTATTTTAACACTGTATTGTATGATGAATAAACTGTTCAGTATTTTCTCATAATTTTGTTTGTGTGTACATATTGCCTCGCTAGTACAGTATTTTTTTGTCTATGTGTCTTTGAAAATATTTGTTCTAATAGTAAGGTGTCGCAAAGGGAATATTTGCTTGACAAAAAGTCTATTGTGGTACTCCATCCCTTTGGTTGTGGGGTCCCTCTCTCTTTTATTAGAGATGTTGAGACAACCATGGGCTAATACTCCCTTCAAAACCTATAACTCGAATGAGCGCCCACACCACATAACTCGCACCCCTAAACCCACTCCTCCCAGCTGGAAAACAGTTCCCCACCACAATACACCATTGCGCCCAATGCGAAGCATCAATCAGTTTACTAAGAGAAGATCTGCTATCTCTTCTACATTTCTACGAACCATCTCCCATGATTGGCCTAACTTCTACTCAGATGACCATACCTACTATCCTCCTCAATCCATTCAGACCTGCGAGCACAACAGTAGAGGGGTCATCAATAACAACCTCAAAGGTGTCCCTCTCTGCGGAATTACCTAACAGGACCTCTAATAGAGATAGGTGTGAATAAATGGGGTCGATTCATTGAGGAACATGGTCTGTTTCCCTTGGAAACCTTGATTCGGATTACAAACAATAAACTATCTAAATTGAAGTTTTATCAATTGGAAAGTTGGGCGCGCAGACTGTGTAAAGACAGGGAAGGAAATAAGGAGCCCACCTCGAAAGAAGATAATTTACCAGTACTGTCACCTACACGATAATGAATCTATTGCTGCATAGACTTCCAATAATCAACTGTTACCATTGGAGTTGCAGCACTCCTGGCAGTAGCTAGATTGTGTTTTCAAATCACACACTAAGGTAAACCTTGTTTGTTCAACACTAGGCAAAGGTGTGCAACAGTGTGCTTTTGGATTCACGGGCTACAGAACAATAAAATATAGCACATAAGAAAGTCACTGGGTGCTAATACCAAGGTCTTGGTATGCATGTTAAATAATACCCTCTGTGTCTCAATTTTCAAAAGCTGCCCTGTATCTGATTTTCAGCATCATAAAAACAAGTCTTTGGTTGATATGCTTTCTGTTAGTGTTCTAACCTTAAGGATGGTACTTAACCATGTTGTAGGGGTGGAGTTTGCTGCGTCACTGCATTTGCAGTGGAGAAGATGTTCGCAGCCTTGGAGAATCGCCGGAGAGCAACAATGCAGGAGAAGCTCGGCTGGGTCGTGGAGACGTTCAGGTGAGTGGGATCGCTGAAGAGGATCTGACGTCTTCAACCAGTGAGCGTGCCAAGCAATGCTTCGGGGTTATGACTGCAGCAGAAATACTGTTCCCAAATCCTTATGCGTCAGACAAAATATCCACATAGTCATGTGCCTATGAGCCAGCCCAAAAATCCCCATAGTAAGGTGCCTATGATTCAGCCCAAATATCACCATAATGATGTTGAGTCAGACGAAATATCACCATAGTCATGATGAGTCGGCCTAAAGGCCCTGGAGGATGTTATTGTTTGTAATTTGGTGTTTCATGACTCAGTGGCTGAGGAACATGGGGGATAATTACTATTCCATGAATGTTGTCAAGCCCACGGGGCAGCGAGTCCGCTGAAAAGCCAGTAATGCATTAAGATGTGTGCTCGATTATGAAAGTCCCCTACACACAAGGTACAGGAGGAATGAGAACACAAGGAGGTATGGGTCGGAATGATACTGTTTTCAGCAGTGCCTACGTGGCTTCTGTATCTGAACCACTCTCTACTCTACAATCTTTTCTGGTTTGACACGGTCACACATGACCTAAACTAATCCTTAAGCGCCATTGACTTTTTAGCACTATAATTCAAGGTGTTCTTTAAAAAGTCATACCTCAGTACTACTTATTGGATTTTTGTAGTTTAGGCCTTTTTTGTTCTGTAAATTAAGCTCTATGTTCCTAACCTGGTGTAGAGTTTTTCACTGTTGTACTGTAATAGGTGTTGCACTAATACTTTACATATTGCTTCCTAGGTAAAGAATGACTGCTCTGTGCCAAGCTACCAGAGGGAGAGCATAGGTTATTTTGTGTGTATGTCTGACATACCTTAACAAGAGTGTTGGACATTACTTATACAGGGTTCCTACCTCTGCCAACTGGAGACCCCATTTCTCACAATGGTTTAGTCCTCCTACTGTTTTCATCCTTCTGAAATAAGTAGGATTTTTTAATGCTGGTATTCTTTTTCAGGAGTGAGTTGTCACACTGTACAATAACTGTTAACATAATATAACAAAACTTAATATAATATTATTTAATTTAAGTACCTGCCTCAAATATTTTCAAAGGGAGGGTGTTACAGTAGCAGTGGCTAGCTACCGGGTCAGAGCCGGTCGCTCCTCACGCTGCGTGGCCCATCCTGAGGGTGCCCGGTATCCTCTTGCCGCCGCCGCTGCCAGTATTGTATCTGCCCCCTGCCCCCCCTGACCTGTATTGTACAGTACTGTGCCTGTAATTGTTTTTTATCGTTTGCATCGTCATCTGTTGTGCCCCTGTTCTCGCTCCCCAGTGTTGCAACAGTATTGTATCACCGGAACCTCGTTCTCCAGTATTGTGCCTGAAATTGTTGTTATCGTCCACTGGTGTGCCCCAGATTGTTTTTGTGCCCCCACCGCCGCTTTTCTGCCGCTGCTCCACCCCGCTCCCTGCCACTGCTCCCCTGCGGCCCCACCCCCGTTCCCTCCAGCATCACCGCTCCGCTCCCCTCTCCACTCGCCACCCCGCTCCCGCCTACCAGCTGCTCCTCCCTCGCTCTGCGCCCCCCCCCCCACTCTCCACTTATGGCAGAGTCCGCACGTACGCACAGCGTTCACGCGCAGCGGGCGCGCCGATTGTGCACCGAAGGCGTGTCAAAGGCAAGACTGTCTGCGCCCGTCCGCGCCTGGCCCGCGCCCAGCACCAGACCCCCTGGCCCCCGCAGATGCCATCCCACCCGCCGGATGTACGACGCCGCCACCCTCAATGCACTCAACACCGGCCGGACCCCCGGCTGCCACCGAGCCACCTTAGGACGCGCCCACGGACCCTTCACCTGCCAATCCTGCAAGTTCTCCTGCATCCGGACCTGTACCGCACCCACCAAGCCAAGCACCAACAGCAACCACCTGTAGTGCATCCTGCTCAACACCCCCTCCATCCACAGACACGCTGTGGAACTATGGAACTTGCTCTAAACCACATTTCCAGACGTCCCCTTCCTCAAGGAAACCTGGATGAACGCCTCCTCAGCGCCCGACATCGCCATCCCCATCCCAGACGGATACAAGATCACCCGGAGGGACCGCGTCAACCGGACAGTAGGAGGCATCGCCATCGTCCACAAGAATACCATCCGCATCACGACCAACTCCGACGACACCTTCACCGCCGCCGCCGAGCACCGCCGAGCACCTCCACTTCCAGATACACACCGACCTCAAGACCACACTCAGAGGCACCCTCATCTACAGTCATCTACAGTCTTCCAGGACCCCGCACACAATTCAGCGGAGACATCGCAGACTTCATCAGCCCACACGCCCTCCCCTCCGCTGACTATATCCTCCTAGGGGACCTCAACTTCCACCTGGAGAACAACAACGACAACAACACCACCACCCTGCTGGACAACCTCGCCAACCTCGGACACAAGCAACTAGTGAACACCCCCACCCACTACGCCGGACACACGCTTGACCCATTCCTCTCCTCCAGCAAGTACATCTCCTTCGGCCACTCCACCGGACTCCCCTGGACAGACCACAGCTGCGTCCACTTCAGCTTCAGAAGGACCACGACTCACCACCACCCGTACCAGGTTCCCCAAAGGAGCTGGAATAAGATCATCACCGACCAGCTCACCACATCACTGAACCAGAACCTTCCAGCCATACCAATGGACCCAAACCAAGCAGACAACAACCTCACACAGTGGATCACCAACTGCGCTGATGACCTCGCACCTCTGAAAAACCATCCCAGCAGGCCCGGAAGCAAGAAAGCCTCCTGGTTCAATGACGACCTCAAGAACTCCAAGAAGAACTGCCGCACCCTCGAGAAAGCCTGGCGAAAAAACCCGACTACAGACAACATGATCGCCCTCAAGCACGCCACCCGCAAACACCACCAGCTGATCCACACCACCAAGAAGTCAGCATTCAAGGATCGACTAGACAACAACGCACACAACAGCAAGGAACTCTTCAGCATCGTCAAAGAGCTCTCCAACCCCAGTGCCGGAAACAACGACAGCACTCCCTCACAAGACCTCTGCGACGCACTCGCTACGTTCTTCCACATCAATATGGCAGACATACACAACAGCTTTGACGAACATACCACGCACCAAACCACAGAAGGAACACCCCCCACCACCCTCTGCGCCTGGACCCCAGTCAGCACCGAAGACACTATCCACACGATGAACACCATCCACTCCGGATCGCCAACCAACCCATGCCCCCACCATGTCTTCAACAAGGCCCACTTCGTCATCGCACCCCAACTCCGGGACATCATCAACTGCTCCTTCAACACCGCCACCTTCCCGGAGAGCTGGAAGCATGCCGAACTCAGCGCCCTCCTGAAGAAACCATCAGCAGACTCCACTGACCTCAAGAACTACCGCCCCATCTCGCTCCTCCCGTTTCCGGCCAAAGTCATAGAGAAGACCGTCAACAGACAGCTTACCGCCTTCCTCGAGACGAACGGATCCCTTGACCACTCACAGTCCGGCTTCCGAGCCAACCACAGCACAAGACCGCCCTCATCGCAGCACTGACGACATCAGAACCCTGCTCGACAACGGGGAAACTGCGGCCCCCAACCTCCTGGACCTCCCCACCGCGCCCTAGTACAACGCCTCAGCAACGTCGGAATCCAAGAGAAGGCACTGGAGTGTATCATCTCGTTCCTCGCCGGTAGAACCCAGAGAGTACGCCTCCCCCCGTTCAGATCCGTGGCCACCGAAGTCATCTGCGGCGTGCCACAAGGATCATCACTCAGCCCCACCCTCTTCAACGTCTACATAAGCCCCCTCGCGGCCATCGCACGCCAACACAACCTCAACATCATCTCCTACGCCGATGACACCGAGCTGATCCTCTTCCTCACCAACGACCCCACCACCGCCAGAACCAACCTACACGAAAGGATGAAAGACGTAGTTGAGTGGATGAAGAACAGCCGCCTGAAACTGAACTCAGACAAGACGGAAGTCCTCCTCCGGGGATCGTCACCCTCTGCCTGGGACGACTCCTGGTGGCCCCCTGCCCCGGGCAGCGCACCCAAACCTACGGACTGGGCTTCATCCTGGACTCCGCCCTCTCGATGACCAGACAAGTCAACGCCGTCTCATCATCGTGTTTCAACATCCTACGCATGCTCCGAAAGATCTTCCGTTGGATGCCCACCGAAACCAGGAAGACGGTCATCCAGGCACTCGTCACCAGCCGACTGGACACATCCTCTACACCGGAACCACAGCCAAATTGCAGAAAAGACTCCAATGCATCCAGAACGCCTCCGCACGACTCATCCTGGACATCCCCCGACACAGCCACATCTCCGGACACCTGAGAGACCTACACTTGCTCCCCGTCAGCAGAGAATCACGTTCCGTCTCCTCACCCACGCACACAAGGCCCTCCACGACCTGGGCCCCAGGTACCTCAACAACCGCCTGACCTTCTACACTCCCACCCGCCATCTTCAATCGACTAGCCACACAGTCGCCTCCATTCCACGCATTCAAAGAGCTACCGTGGGAGGAAGATCCTTCTCCTACCTGGCAGCCAAGACCTGGAACTCCCTCCCCATCCACCTCCGTCTTACCCAAGACCACCTCTCCTTCAGGAAGCAACCCAAGACCTGGCTATTCGAGCAGTAGCGGACCCCCCTCCCCCAAGCGCCTTGAGACCCTCCGGGTGAATAGAAGGCTGTTAAATTCAGTAAAATAAAGATGAAGGGTCCTTGTTGTAATGTACATATAGTATATTTATTCTTGAGATTAGATAGAAGGTACAGCATTCAGGTAGGAATGTAATATGGTAAGAAACCCCACCGGGAGCAGATAACTTCCTGCTCAGCCTCCAGGTAACTGATAAATCCCTTGAACAGCAACAGGTAGAATCCTGGATGACATCACAGAGACATGACATAGACAAGCAGACACTAACACTAAGGAGGGACAAAGAGAGAGGAAGAGCACAAAGAGAGAGGAAGAGCAGGATGTAACAAAGGCTATACAAATTTCTTGATTGATTGATTGATGTGTGGTGGTGCACTTGCTCCGCTCAAAGATAGAGTAATTTACTACTGCTCTTGGTCCCTTTTGGCTTTACTGACTTTAGAAGTGCAGTTTGTGAATAGCAATGGGCTAACTCTTTGCAGGTACGTGGATGTCACTCCCTAAAGTTCTCCTTAGTTCTCCCTAAACCCACCTTACTCCTCCATAAACCCCTCCCATTTAGTTGTCAGTATGTTCCTTTTTCCAGCCACTCTTCCGGTTACTCCCACATTTAGTACTAAACTTATATGTGTTAAGATCTCACCATAGAAAAGATATGTGAGGTGGGTAGCCAAATGAATATCATTTTGTAGTACTATAGTTGTACAATTGAGGTACTACTAAACGTACTGCAAAATGCAGTTTGTGTCTAGACCCCTTTGCCCACAAGGTACAACAGATGTAAACTATGAGCATTTACTACACTCAAACATTTTTCCGTCATTGACGTAAATGTACTGAAATGAACTAATACTGCCATTCCTCCCCCACACCTAGACCTCTCCATACACACATACCCATCTGCTTACAGCAACCTGTAAAATGCCAGGCAGGTGTCTTTAAAGGACCTGTTTTTTGTTAAAGCCCCACCCACCCTTTAGTTTTAGGAAGCTGGATCTGAAATTTCATAGTCAAATCCACTTTTCCAGTGGAGGGAAAGAGTCCCCTGTTGACAATCCATAAATTGATCATCAAGGGCACATTTAAGCGGTCTTCTTAAACAGAATATTTTATACTCTGCAACACTTTCATTCCTCCTAGCTCCAGTTGATTAGTCTTTAATGTGTAAACGAATGATACTTTTCATTGCACGAGGTCGTCACAGCAGAGAACTCCAGCCCTCAGTGGTGCTCAAGAAAGGTAAACAGTGCAATGAGACTTTAACAGAAGAAATGAACCCGCAGGAGAGAATCATTACAGATCCAACTCATTATTAGATGTTATTTTTGTAGTGCTCAATGCACTTTGGTGACTGGGATTACCAAGGTGACGGAAAAAAGGTTTAACGCAAGGGGCTAGGGCGCAGCTCCTGCCCACAGGGCAGTACACTCGACTGAAGGGCGTAATTAAAGCTGCTTTCGGAAGAAAAAAACTAAGGGGCCGATTCAAAGAACTAACTTAAGACAAAATCCTACACTTACTACATTTGTTATTCACAGAAGTTTGGATTTTGTCTTAAGTTTGTCTTTAGACAGCCTTAAGACAAAATCGTAACTTAAGTCTGTCTTAAGTCTGTTTTAAGTCAAAATCCTAACTTCTGTGAATACCAAAAGTTGTAAGTTCCGGATTTTGTCTTAAGTTAGTTCTGTGAATCGGGCCCTAAATGTTCCTGATGCTGGCAACCAACATATCTGCGGTGAAGACTAGAAATCTAAAAGGGAGGGGGAAAAAGGGACAAATGTTCTGGACAGAATATTTTTCATCCTGTCAGGTGCTCTAACATTAAAAGCGCTTGACTATAACAGCACATTGTGTACAGTGACAGGGCAGGAGTTTACAGAAAGCACTGTATTTTTGATTACTATCAATGTGATGCCGTGGGCATTCCAGAGCAGCAACCAATGGAACAATTAATGCACATATATAGATACAAAAGTAATGAAAAATAATGCCCACACCAGAATGCAGAGAGTGCCCCTGAATCTCCCATATCTAACAGTTATTCTAAGATTGGCTACTCCACTTCAAAGCATGAAGTGCCCCTTTCAGGTCCGTGGCCTACCTTTGCCACATGGGCTGCAGTAGCTTGTGTTACACCCCTGGTAGTGTTGTTATGTTACCAGCATTTCTACAGTGCCTTTATTTGATGCCATAGTACTTTCAAAGTCTGGGATTTTCCCTACCCAGAGACATCATCAGATCCTACAGTCTCAGTCATCAACGACCCCACCACCACTAGAACTAACTTCCATAGATGCATCACAAACGTCGCTGACTGGATGTAGAATAACTGCCTGCAGCTGAACAAAGACAAGACAGAAATACTGGTCTTCGGCAACAGCAGCAAAACATGGAGTGACTCCTGGTGGCCATCAGACCTAGGACCCACACCCACTCCCTTCAACCATGCTAAAAACTTTTGAATCATCATTGACAACAAGCTTACCATGAAATCACAGATCTAAAACCCTCTCCTCCACCTGCTACCTCACTCTGCACTTGCTACGTAAGATCTTTAAGTGGCTATCCCTACACATGAGACGCAGAGTGAGACCAGTCCTCTTCAGCTACTGACTACGCAACGCTCTCTAAAAAGAATCACCTAACACTTCCTACAGAGACTTCAGGCCATAAAAAACACCGCAGCCAGACTGATCATCTGCCTTCGCAGACAAACCACATCACACCCCACCTGAGGCAACTGCACTGGCTCCCCATACAGAAAAATGTCCAATTCAAGCTTTTGACCCATGCATAAAATACTCAACACAACATAGTACCCACCTACATTAACCACCGCCTGAACTTCCACCAACCATCAAGAAGACTGTGCTCAACCTTTCTTTCACTAGCCCATACTTCCGGCATCTACCAAAGCAGAAGTGGAAGATGCTCCTTCTCCCACATCACAGCAAAGACTTGCAACAGCCTCCCAATACACCTCCGGACCATCACCTCACTTTCGGAATTCCGAATGGCCCTCAAGACCTAGTACTTTTAATAAGCCTCCGGGACCTGCAATAGCCTGGATACTCTATCGGGTGATTAGCCCAACTGAATAAACCCTGATTGATTGTTGATGGTGCTCCACTGCAACTGCGGAGCAGCTTTACCAAAAAGTCATGCAACGCAACATGGAAAGACAACTTGCTATGCTGCGTTACGTGACAGAGAGAGCAGGATTGTGCCATATCTATTAAATTGTCCAACAAGAGAAAGAGGTATATAAAAATGAGATCCTCAGACAGTTGAGTAACATTGACCACAACAGTAGACTTCCCACGAATCCGACCAAGGAGATACAGAAACTTATTCTCCAAGTCACTAATGATGGCCTAGAAACTGAGTTCCTTAGTAAAAAAGAACATTTATTCCTTAACGGAAAGTCACCACGAATATCGGTAATATATACCTTACCCAAAATTCATTAAAAAAAAAAAAGACAAACCACCTGCTGGTGATCGTTGACGCTGGTGTGCACGACTGCCGTGGACAGCTTTTGCATTGCCATCGGCGGAGGAGGTCCCATGGGTTGCTTCCATTGACCATCCAGCGACTTCTCCACGGCCTTTTCTCATCGCTTTGTTTTATGCCCACTACATCAACGTACATCGTGGCGTTAGCTAAGAAGGGACTGGGGTGAGCCCGGTTCTTACTCCGGAGGACTACTACTCGGTGCACGGAGTTATGGACTGCCCCGAATTGTGATAATTTGTCAATTCCTTAATATGTATGGCTACCCGAAAACTTGCCAGTTTCGTATTGGGCCAAGCTAATGGTTTGTGCGGGCGGGGGTGGGTGCCGTGCTCCCTGTTACATGGTATCCTCTTCCCAGGCTGTCTTTTTTCTCTTTTTCTTTTTTTTTCCCTATATTGTCTCATTCTATATTTCGGGTTCATAATTAGGGCGACAGGCACGCTGCTGGCGGGGGGTAGGCCGTAGCCTTCTGCAGGGGTGCACGGTGGGGTGGGTGGGTGGATTAGGGTCTATTAGATAGTTATTTGTTTCTATGGCTCTTTTGTGTCCTTTTCTTGGGTCTCCATGACTGTGCGTGATTCCCGCGGGGTGAGTTACTGGGGAGGAGGATTAGGTATTATATAAAACATGGTACTTTCGGTTCTGTTTATCCTGTCTTAGCTGCCCCGCCCCTAAGCACGTTTGCTATTTGGATTATTGATCGCCATTACCGCCGTGGGGCGGGTACAGTAACGTGGAGGCCCCCTAGTCCCTTTTTCTAGTATTTTTGTTCTCTTATTTTCCGGGTTGGGTTGTATAATGATTGCAACTGTCTCCCTGATGGTTTTACTGTTATGGGAGTGCTGATCTGTTTGTTTCTGGGCACATGAGGTTGCGAGTGGACACTACCAATGAAGAACTGCAAGGGCATCTATGGTTTGCATGCTTTGGACCTTTCTGATTATTGATCTGTGGATTTACTATTATGATGAAGTTGGTTTTGTTCCCCGCCATGTACACCAGGTCGCTTCTTATACAACTGATCCTTTATTCTCTCAATATATAAAAATTAACCTTCTTTGATCCTATGTCGAGTGGTTCCACTTAGTTAGTATCATGGACTCGCAGCGTTAGGTAGTATCGCTTAACCACTCCGTGCCTTTAATTGATAATAGTGCTTTCCAGTTTGTTCCGTGGCCGGCCCCCGCGTTGTAGGCCCGTATTTGTATGCATCCATTCACACAAATAAAGGTTTTCAAAAACTTAAAATTTTTTTTAAAAAAAGACAAACCACCAGGCCGCCCGAAAGTCTTGGGGTGTGGTTCCATTTTAGAACTCCTGAGCCAATATATAGCAACTACATCAAAGAATTTGTACCAGAAACGGAATGCTACATTTGTGATACTTTAATTGAGGAATACCCTTTTGACTCCACATCTGACACACTTTGCACGTTGAATGTGGAGTCACTTTACACCAATATTCCCAAAATTGAGTCTATGCTTGTTATTGAAAGAGTTCCGAACAGATGCCCATGTCCGCAGCAGTACCAACCATTGTTATACTGCAACTCCTAGAAATCTGCCTGAACAAAAACACCTTTCTTTTTTATGACCACTACTATGGCCAAGTCAGAGGTACATCTATGGGGCAGTTTTGGCTCCAAACCTAGCTATCCTGTACGTAGATGACCTTGATACAGGCAGAATACTGTCACCTGTAGACCTCTTTCACAGCGGCATCGCCCTGTGGAAGCGGTACATAGATGACATTTTTATGATCTGGCGAGACTCCAATGATGCCTTGGTTCAATTCCTCCACTGGCTTAATAATAGCTGCAGAGGCCTCACCTTTACTCTCTCCCAGAGCAAATTTACCTTCTCAACCTAAATATCGAACACAATGAGGGACTTTTGATAACAAGCTTGTACAGAAAATCCACTGAGCGGAATACGCTTATCCATTATGATAGTCACCACCCCGTGCTCTTAGGGATTCACTGCTCTACTCCCAATTCCTCTGGATTAGGAGGAATTATTTCCTGAAAGAGGACTACTTTAGGGAAGCACAGATTTTCAGTAACACACTTACCACCCGGGGTTACCCACGCAGACTTGTTCGCAATGCCCTAAAAAAAGGGTCGTACTGTCCCAGAGATGCCCTCCTAGAACCCAAGATTACACAGGACCGGATGGTATGCGTAACAACCTTCACACCAGTATCTAATGCCATCTGTAAAAGCATCATCAAACACTGGTCAGCACTCAATGCTGGAATACTTAATCTGGAACGCCCCTTGTTAGCTTCTCACAAAGCCAAAAACATTAAAGATCATTTGGTACGGGCAGCTCTACCAACCAATGGCACCTTGAATGCCCTTTGGGGGTTACCCCTACTCACCGGCCATACTAAATGTGGGGATTGAATTGTTTGTGAATCTACGGTAGAAGGGAAATTATATAAATATAAATATATGAAATTAAGTTTGAACGGAAATTTTTCTCCAATTGCAACACCTGTAACATCATATACGCTATTGTATGACCACTTCTTAACTTGTACATCCAATGAGAGTTGGATATTCAGGTTAAGACCCTATTGACATTAATGCCTGAATATCGCTGGATTTCCAGCAATATTCACGCATTAAGCTGCTATCGCCGGATATTTTATCGCATTTGAGATTAACGTTGCTAATAGCACGTTATCTCTGCAATAAAATACGGCGATGCACGGCGATAGAAAAATTGTCGCTAAGCTTATTTAGCGATAAATATTGCTAGTTGTTGATAATATGTCCCTTTGTTTCTTTTGTTCTACCCAGTTCAATGTTATACCCAGCCTGTGTAGCTCTATTAGTCTATTATATGACAATGTTGTGCATGCAAGGGTGCGATATATTCAAGCAAACGTGCTCCAAGTGGTTTGATATGTAAGTTTAGGAGAGGCAAAAGTAAGCTACATACAAATGTTGTTGAGAGTGAATGTGTCTAATGTGTTCTGTAGGTGTTGAAAGAAGTAGCTTTGTATCTGCATTTGTTGTTGACAGAATATTGAAATACTGTTGAAATGGCATCTTCAGCTAACTCTTTGGCTTTGGTGATGTGCACACGATGCTGCCAGGTGAGGTGCATAATGTGCTCTGTTGATGTGGGCAAGGTAGGAAACTGGACGGGATTGAGTGGGCTGCAGTGTAAATGTTTGGTTCTGACGAAAATTCTGAGCTATTTAAATACTGTTCTTTGTTTGGGTATTTCCTGTTGTTGGAAGCGAGAAAATACATAACTAAAAGGCATATCTGTGCAATGTAGAATGCAGGTGAAAGATGACTAATATGTTTGTAAGACAGCACATTTGTGTTGTGGTCCCCTCATGATCCATGTGTCATTTATGCTTACTGGGAAAAATGGGTGTGCTATGTCATTACCCAACAATGGCACGAGTGTGTTATTTTTCCCCTAAATATTCACAGTGTATTGAATTCTACTTACTAGTTTATTTAAGCTCCATTAAAATTCGAGCACCAATTTAACCAATTGAAGTTAAATATCAACTGAGGCTTACAGTGTGCATTTAAACTACCCACTTATATGACAACAATATATATACATATATATATATATATATATCTTTTTAGAACACAAGGAGGGCGGCACAACCGGATACTTATTCAGAAGCCTTTATTAGCACTTCACAAACACTCCACCGACGCGTTTCAGCCTCACGGCTTTTCTCACGGTCAGCAAGTCCTTTTTTGCTTTTCATTTATATACTGCCCCATTTTAGTCTCTAAGTGGCATTATGGGATACGTAGTTTATAAAGCAAAACATTTAAAAGAAACAATATTAACAGACAAAGGACTGGTGTGTTCTGGTCGTTCAAGTATAGTACTGTGCGTCCTAAGATAGCCTCACTTAGGGCATAATTTTTAGAGTATATTTAGAATCTTTGTACAAGCGTATCGGGTATAGTACCCTTTTGCAATCATCAAAAAATAAAGCTGAGTTCATGTTTACTCCAGGTGTATGTGGAGGTCTTCTCCAAAGTTCATGCCTCTGGGATTTTTTGTCCGGAATCTAACAATGAAACGTGATTCCATCTGTCGAAGAAGGCGGACAGTGTCCCCTCCTCTGTCCAGTTTGGTCAGCATTTTCAATCCGTAAAAGTTCATGGCTCGCCAATCCCCATTTTGACACGTGCTTAGGTGTTTCGCTGTAGCATACAACATGTTTGAGTTCTTTACAGCCCGGATGTGCTCCAGTATTCTTTTCTTTAACATGCACGTAGTGGATCCAATGTACTTTATTCCGCATTTGCATTCAAAGACATACACCACGTTTTCGGATGTACATGTGATGTATTGTTTGATTGGCATTAATTTTCCATCTGGTTCCATTACATTCTTCATTCTTTTGCCTATCTTACATGCTTTGCATGACGTACATGGTTTGAAGCCAACGTTTTGTTCCGTCCACCATTTGGATTGTGGCTTGCTCTGAAAATGGCTTTTGACTAATAGGTCTTGAAGAGATGTGTTCTTTTTATACGTGATGGAAGGATGTTTGTCAGCCAGTGGCCCTATATCCGGATCACTGGTTATAAGGTGCCAGTACTTTTTCATTTTTTTTATATATATATATCTACATATATCTACAAGCGGCTAGCCATCACCCGAGGAGTCTTATAAAAAATGTACCATACGGTGAATTTCTACGCCTAAAAATAAATTGTTCAGCAGATAGAGTTTTTCAACAGGCAAAAAATGAAGCCAGCAACAGGTTCCAAATTAGGGGCTATTCTAACAACATGCTTAAACAGGCTGCTGAAAAAGTGTCAACAATCAACAGGAGAGATCTCCTGGTGATCAAAGAGGTGCAGACAGATAATGAACAAGTAAGAATGATCACGACTTTCAATACCAAATCAGGTGATCTAGTCCACACTTTTAAGAGAAACTGGCACATCCTGCGTACAGATAATATTTTGAAAAAACATCTCTTGTATAGGCCAATGATAACCTATTGACGATGCCAGTCCTTATCAGATCATCTAGTCCACCGCCACTTCTCCCCTGTTGCACAGCCCCCTAGTTTAGACAAAATAAAGGGGTTCTTTCCATGTCTTCACTGCAAAGCATGTAAATATAGCAAAAAAGTCAATGAATACCCAGGTAGAACAGGAGAAGGGAAACCAAACAGAAAAATAACTAAACTTCTGAACTGTAACTCTGATTACATCGTCTATTGTTTAGAGTGCCCATGTAAAAAATGCTACATAGGTAGCACCATTAACCCGACCAAATTGAGGATCCTCGAACATATGAGAGCTATTGCGAATAAGGATAAACCCATAGGTTTGCAGAATGCCACCAAAGCAACAGAGACCTCCTAAGCTTTTGTATAGATCAAGTCAAGCGCTTAGAACGAGGCGGGGATAGGGAGAAGGCACTCTGTATCTCAGAATCTAGATACATCATCGACCTTAAAACAATGACACCGTGGGGTCTCAACAACAATGAGGAGATGTGGGTGCACCTTTAGAATCAGAATAAGACCAGATGAGAAAGTAACCCGCTCTACCTGTTCAATACTGGAAGAAAGAATGAGGCCAGTATGACTATACCCAAAACTCCGACATGTGACAATGCAGGTTATTGAATTTTTAACAAAATTCTGGCCCATAATGAACGACACAACCACTAAGAATAATAGGTCAGTCATCAAGTTCCCAAATGACAATCAGAAAAGTATACACAGGGGATACACCCCCCAAAAACATAAAAGCAAACATATGGTAATAATGTTTCTTTTTTGGGTTCTTGTCACTTTCCTATTGGAATGTAATTTCCTATTGGAATGTAATTGAATTGTATGTACAATAACAATGAATTGTTAGTTGCTAGTAACGTTTTTAACATTATGCACTTGAGTACTTTAATATTCTCCATTTGAACAAATGTATTATATGTGAAGTTACACACTTAAAGATGGCCACCGTTTTCATCAAGATTGACCATCTTCTATGTTGATGAATAATGAAGCGATCAGTGAGGTTTAAAATGGCGATCATTCTTATGCACAAACTGACACTGACGTAGCTTTTATTGCAAAACGCGTCTGTCGAGGGTGAGGGGGGTTTGCAATAAAGGATTAACTAAATCGGACATCTGTGTGCTTGCCGTTTTATCGACTACATTGAGTTGATAAGTCCTGCGAGATATATATATATATATATATATATATATATATATATATATATATATATATATAGGTAGATAGATAGATAGATAGATAGATAGATAGATAGATAGATAGATAGATAGATAGATAGATAGATAGATAAATAGATAGCTCTATATATATATATTCATTGAGCTCTATTGTGTACTGGCTAGCTGCAGTTTAGTGTTCTGGTTTGCTGTAGTTTAAAAGCAATGCAGTAACATATAGAAAATATGTCCTTGTCTTGTGGGAAAACTCCACCCAGAAGTGTGTCTGTAAACCTATAGTGATGGTGTCTAGTATATAAAATATAGTAAACTGAATATTGGGCATTGTTTGCGCTCACAGCGAACAATTCTAAAAGGTAAATCTGCAATATGCACGAACAGGCCTTCTTACAAATTAAAGCATTGTTTTATGCTTGAGCCAATGGAAATGCTAGAGAATATTTCTAGAGTTATTATTCTACTTAGTTTCAAAAATCTAATTCAAAGGAAAAAAAATAAGATAATATTCATTTTAGTGGCGCAGTAGTTTTTAGAAAGTGCACCTTGTATTGCTGGAGATAACACTGTTTTATAACCAGCCTGCCTATCAACCTCACTCATGGGGAGCAGTAAACATCATTAGCTGTCCGTTAAACATTCAGCTTCAGGAGGATATGATGTTGTCCTTTGGGCCCAAGAAAGCAGGGGTGTTGTTGACAAGTGGTCACTTAATAGGAAATAGCCATCTGGGAAGTTGAAAAAAACAGGTGGCAGCACACAGGACAGCTTTAAGTGTTATTCTTTTGACTTGGAGATGCAAAATGAGGTTGACAGGAAACTACTACCATTCATTCCGAGGTCCATCCAAGACTTTCTGGCTCATCCCCCTAGTGGAGTAGTGTGGATCAATTGTTAGAGCGGCAGACCCTGATGCAGAGGTCTAGTCCGGGACCAGGGTTCAATTCCCCGCCTCGGTGGGTCTTGAGCTCAAAATTCCACGGACCTGATAATTCTCGCCTCGGTGCCTATTCCAATCATGGAGTCCCACTCTGCAACTCTGGGCAATAGCTTGCTTAATCTCCACAACAGCCCCACAACGCTAAGGATGCCTGGCCTCCACCTTGGGGGTGCCCAGGAGTGGACGCCTCACAGGGAAAGCCAGGATGGGTTCCACAGCGGTATTCGTATAAGCGCCTTGAGACCCTTGCGGGTGAGTAGTGCCCTATACAAGTATCAATTTACAACCCCCTAAGGAGAGAAAGCCCGTTCTTACTGTGGCTGAGAGGAGGACTACTCATCTGAATAGAAGAGTGTGACAAATTTGGTTGTAGGCTGACAGTGGGTGAGCCTTTCCCAATCAACAGCCACAAACTCTTTCAGGCTGAACCAAACCACAAAAGTTAATAACTTAATCCCTACCTGTGTCCCTAGTAGCTTAGAACAAAAGCAGTCAGGCTTAACTTTGAGGCAAGTGGGCAGGAGAGGAAGAGGAAAATGAAATTTTCCGAAGCTGAATTGGTGTATGTCATTGAGGGGGTGTGCAATGACTATGGGAAGCTGTTTGGTAAAGACTCTCGGAGGGTGCCAGAGCCCGAGAAGCGCAGGATCTGGCAGCGCATCCGCGCCAAGGTCAATTCCGTCGGTGTCACCCAGCGCTCCATCGACGACATCAAGAAGCGCTGGTATGACCTGCGAGGACGTTCCAAGGAGCGGATTGCTTTGCGGCTTGGGGACCAACTGAGCACCGGTGGAGGGGATGCATTAGCCACACCTAACACCCCATTGGAGAACATGATTGAGGAGACCATAGCGCCAGCAGCCGGCCAACAACAAAGTCAAGGTAAGTGCCATGCGACTGCGACCCAGTTCCCTTACAATGCCCATACATCCTGAACTAGCACCATGACAACCCCAAATATGCAGACCAAGCTCACCAAAAAAGCCCCATTGCATTGTGGTACTTGTAGTGTAATCATGAGCCCGCAGTCAGCCCAACAGTGCCAGAGCACTCATTGCTAAGTCTAAACAAAACCCAGTCAGGGAAATCAAGGCTGCGTGCATGTGTTAAATTTTCCTGTGCAAGACACATCACATTAATCATCCACCCTTTCACATTACAGGTGCAGGTGATCAAGCCAGCACCGATAGTGATGCGCTACACATCGAAGAGAGCCCGGACGACACTGAGGGTGAGGGACAGTCCTCCCAACAACCTGGCACATCACAGCAACCAGCAGTGCAGCCAGCACCAGCTACAGCACCAACACCCCGTGCCGACAGGGCCACCCCTGCATCCACTGCAGTGCAGCCAGCTACAGCATCAACACCCCATGCCGCCACAGCAGTGGTACAGGCTCCACCACCAGCACCTCGGAGGCAGACGAGGCACACACCAGCTGGCAGGTCACAGACCATCGCACAGAGGCGCCAGCAGCGCCAGGGCCGAGCAGGCACCGGCAGGGCACTAGAAACACCCGACCCAGGCCTGGTCATTGAACGCCGCATGCTGGCGGTGCATCACACGCAGGCACGCCACATGGCAGCAATGCTTGCACAGATGCAGGCAAATGGGCAACATATTGCCCAGATGACAGCAGCTGTGAGACAGAACAACCAGCTGCTTGTCTCACAGCAGGACATGACCCGTCGGCGCCACCGCCAACTACTGGCCGGCCTATCGGCCTACACTAGGTCTAACCATGTTGTTGGCCACGTCACATCTCAGCTGGCACGTCGGTCACTTGCTATGCAGGCACAAATGGTGCAGTGTTGCCAGGATGTGGCCAGGTCACTCGACCTACTCACTGCAGCTGTGCTTGGCAGACAGGCCACTGGCCGGGAAGAAGCAGTGGGTGGTGACGACGCAAGTGAGGCTGCGTCGACCAATAGCAGTGCCTCCTTACCACCGTTGCCTCCACCTCGCCGCAGCAGCCGGCCAACATCAGGGAGTAGGGCCAACACCGTCCCTGAGAATGCGGAGAGACGACTTGGGGCGTCTCGTCATCAACATCGCTGAGGACTGAAAAAATATGAGGGAGGCCATGCAGTCGAGTCCTGCAAACCCCCTACCCCAGCATGGGGAGGTATGGAGTAATACACTCCCCATCAGACAATTTTTTTGTTTGAAGGCCTATTTATTGTGATGTAACATTAAAGAAGAAAGGTCATACTTCATACACATTCATGTCGTTATTTCATTCGTCATGCATGGGTGCAGTGTTGTGATAGTGGTATGTGTGCACTAGAAACAGTTTTTAGTGATGTGGTTGCGGCGCCTGTGTCCTTCCGCAGGATCTTCTCCGCGGGCATGACGTACATGTGGAGGTGGCCGGTCGTCCCCTTCAGATTCACTGCCAGAGATGTCAACAGGTATCCGGCGCTTGGTTGCCATGTTATGTAGTATTGCGCAGACAGCCACAATGCGGCAGCACACTGCTGGACTGTAATACATGGCCCCACCTGTCTTGTGCAGTATGCGGAACCTGCTCTTGAGCAGGCCAAATGTCCTTTCTATGCAATTCCCTGTCCGTATGTGTGCAGCATTGTAACGCCATTGCTGGGGTGTGGCAGGGTTGAAGTAAGGGGCCAGGAGGTATTCACGGAGGGCGTAGCCACTGTCACCTGAATGAGAGGAGCAGATGGTGATTGGCTGTGCTGCGCAGTTACTTCATAGCAATGTGACATTGTTGACAAAGTGCACTTACCAAGTAGGTGTCCTTCACCGAACTCTCCCCTGACCAGTCGTGAGTGGAGGCCGCTGTGCCGGAATATGAAGGAGTCATGGGTACTCCCTGGGTACTGGGCCACAATGTCAGTGATGTATGACTTAGCATTGCACACCATCTGTATGTTCAGGGAGTGGTAAGACTTTCTATTGCGGAACATATACTCTGTGGCAGCTGGTGGGCAGATGGCGACGGGGGTACAGTCTATACATCCAAGTACATGGGGAAAATGGGCTACATTGTAGTATTGTAGCTTGGTCAAGTCCAATTCCTGTTGGCTCGTGGGAAATTTGATGTGACGCTGTAGCTGGGTGAGCATGGCGTCAACGAAAGTGTGGAGGCAGCGTGACATGGTGGGCTGGGATATCCCCCCAGCAGCCGCTACTATCCCCTGGAAACTCCCAGAGGCCAGGAGGTGCAGGCTACACAATCCCTGCACATGTGTAGGCACCGCATTGGTACGGCTTGTTGGGTGCTGCATCAGGGGGTCAAGGTCCTGTATTAGCTGCATTATCATTTCCCCATTCAGCCTATATTTAGCATATATCTGCTCTCTGGTTTGGCCCAGCAAGGTGACCCGCTGGAGGAAAATTCTGTCCTGGATCCTGCGTCTCCTCTGTGCTGCTCGCTGTAGCCTTCGACGCCTCACCACCATGTACATTCCTGGCATTGTGGCACTCCAAATGCTGTTGCTGAATGTCCTTATGTGTGATTGGTCAGGCCTGAACCTGTTGCTGATTGGCCAACGGTTTTTCAAATGTAATTTTTTCATGGCTTTTATGGTTACCACCTGCTTTGAGTTCTTCTTAATTTGCGCCGCGCAAACAGCGATTTTTGGGTTTTTCGCTATTAGCGATTTTTTATGAATGGCGATTGCGATTATTTTGCGAATTCGCAATTTATTTCGCACAATCCGTGGTTTGTCGCATTTTCCGATTCGCTAATGATCGGCTACCGGGATTCTGCGATTTTTATAGCGAATTCGCTATTATGTGTTAGCGAATTCGCTATTTTGATGTTGAATGCCGATTACGTCAATTGCGCCCACAATTGCATTTTCGCAGCGATTGCGGGCGCAATTTCACTTCATTAATATGCCAGTTAGTTCTTTGTGTGGGTATGCTGAGGCAGTGTCTTTGTAGTGCAAGTGTGACGGGTGATAGCTCTGTCCCTCCCATCAATTCAGGATGGCACATCCTGCCAATACCCAGACCCTCTTTTGTGTGGCTGTCTGAGTGGAATACCAAAGACCAACTTCCAAATGCACCTAGACATGTGACCCAGGTAACCGCCTGCAGTTACAAAATGCTTGGGACAAGAAAACCCCAACTTTCTGAAAGTGGAATTTTTAGAAATCAAAGTTTAAACAGGGTTTCAAATCGCAATTTCTTAGACAACAAACATGATATTTCTACCTGCTCCCAAACAAAAGTTACCACTTATTAAATGTTATAAGGTAACCCAATTCTATGATATGAGAGGTTTAGGCCACACAGTATTGAAAAACAAATTTGTGAGTGTTTAACTACTAGGATATGTAAATCTTAAAGGTACGTGTCCTGCTTTTTAAATACAAGGCACCCTGCCCAATGGACATTCTAGGGCCTACCACAGGGGTGACGTATATGTATTAAAAAAGTAGTGTATGCCTGGCATAGGGGTTTTGTTTGCCAGGTCGAATTAGCAGTTTAAAACTGCACACAGGCTACTATGGCAAACCTACAACAAGTTTAAGAAGGCAACTATAGCTAGTAGCATTTAATTTACAGGCTATAGGTACCTGTAATACCACTTTACTAGAAACGTACAAGTAAAATCCTCAGAACACTCCGGAACCTGTGAAGAAAGCATATCTGAAGAAGAAGACTTTGCCTGATTGCTGAAAACAAGACTAAAAAACTTCAAGTGGTAGACTCTTAAAGGAACTGGAACTGCTCTTCAAGAAAAAAGTGATTGACCTCCTGTTTATGTGCTCAAAAGATACACAATCAGAACTCCTGAATCTAAGGTGGCCCAGTTGAGCACTAATGACAGTACCCTGTAGGACATTAGTATCTTTCGACACGTGATTTACATTTAAGTTTTTTTTAAAGCTTCTCATGCGTGGATATGCAAATCCATGACTTTTTCGAGGCACGCCAAAAGGCGTAAAACATCCTCAATTGCTAGTGATTATATTACCCAATGCATTTTGGGCTTAAAAGTAGCCCTTCCTCAGGGGTTAAAATTTAGCTTCATATCACTGTCCTTCACATGCCAAAAACTGTGCCATATATCAAATCAACCTATGTATAGCGCTTTCCCTCTAAACCCGGAGCAACAATGCCGTGATTCAACATGAAAAATCCTCAAACCACCCTCGTTGCCCCGTATTTTAAACCTTCATTCACCTTACATACCAGCCCCACTGCTTCACTCTTATTCAACGAGGGTGGTTTGAGGATTTTTCATGTTGAATCACAGTGGCATTGTAACGTAAATGCAAATCACGTGTGGAAAGATCAAAATAAAATGGAATGAAATTAAAAGTTTTGGAGTACATGGATTAATTTGGATTAATTTGTATGGCAAAGAACTAGAAAACGTTATTGAGCATGTGACATTCAGCTGTGCCCCAGGAGTTGGAGTGTAGTTTCGGTCCAACCCGAACGTTGTTTATTCTCACGTGATAAAAGGGCAGATCACGTTATCCAGTGAGCACACATACAGACTCAAAATGGTAAGATTTGCTTAAAAGTAGTAAAAGGTAAAAGTGGTGAGCACGGCACTCTTCGACAGTACTCTGCAGGAGCCATAGCTGGAGAGAACACAGGCACTTTGAAGCTTGTCCTAAGTACCTGACAGCTGCACGGGTGGCCAGGAGGCTCATTTCCAGCAGTTGGAAAAAAGTGGGACTTAGTAATTGTTTTCATCTTTGGGTGACAAGGGCAAGGTACTCAGGCTTCCCAAGGAAGAGTACACCCTTAACGGGCAAGAATATTAAATATGTCCCACTCAGAATTGTTTGGTATGTTGAAATCTGGTGTGCTGAGATCTTGTTCCATGGGACTACATGATGTTCTCATGGGCCCTTCAAAGTCTAAAGGAGAAGCCTTGGACAAGGCAAATATAAAAAAGTGTTCTCTGCATCAAAGGGACCTAAATAGTGATGAAATCCGGCTTTGTCCTGCTCAAAGCTATTGGTGCCAAACTAACGACTTCAATGGGAGCTCCATAATTATTAATGCTCCCTGTTTTCTGTTTTTACTAATTTTTACAGATAAATACAGGCAGAAAACATTCAGGGGCATATTAACAAGCGGCAGCGATAATTAACGCTGACCGCTGTTAGCGTGAAAAAATCTATTGCCGGCTATCCCTGGCGATAATCTCCATGTTAGCGTTGTAGTAACAATGCTTAACGCCATGGAGATAAAAATCCCAGCGATAGCGGGGATTATCGCTGTTTTCATTGGAATATCGCTGGTTTTCCAGCGATATTCCATTGAAAATGGCAATAACCTTGTTGATACGGCAGGGTAACCTTAGCCATGTAATCCACCTGCCATTGGATTACATGGCTAAATCAGGTCACAAGCAGGCGTTAGGAAATTAGCGTTTACTGTGGTTAGCGCTACTTTTCGTAACGCTCTGCTTGTTAGAATGCAGCTTGATAATAGGAGAAATATCGCTTAGCGACATTTCTCCTCTTATTTCGCTCTGGAACGCCCACTTTGCATCTCATTAGAGATGCAAAGTTGGGCGTTGTTGAAAGGCTCGCTAAATCAGCAAAACACGCAATAGCGTGTCTTTGCTTATAAGGTGATGAAATTATCGCCGTTTTTCAAACGAAAACTACAGCAAAGCGGCGATAATTTCATATCGCCTCCTTGTTAATATGCCCCTCATTTTCTTGTCCGTATTTATTTTTAAATGTGGATATAAATTGAAATGGGGTTGTTTTTTTTAGAAATTCTAAATACTTTCTGCCATGACTGCCAGGCCAATAGATGTGCGGATTGATAGATAAGGGGGGTTAAAAAAGAAAGGAATTTTAGTAAGGAGTCTTTTACAGCAGTAGATATGCACAAGGGTGATACTAAAATTTGAATGTTTTCATATAAGTGCATTGAGTTATCTTCTGCTGCTGTTCACAGCACTGAAACCTGGCATACATTTAAGAATTAGTGCATATTTATCAGTTAAATAAATGTGGTAATATACTCATGTCAGCTTAATTTTTCCACAAACCCCAAAATAAATATGGATAAATACAGATAACATTTGCAAAAAATAATTATGGATATATACAGGCATAAATGGCAAAAAACATAAGTACCATAACACCTGGAGCCCTAATAATAATGTATTCAACTTCAAGGGATCCTGATCAGCTTCAGCTTTGACCCTTTCCACACTAAAAGATTTTGAGCTCAAAAAAAGTAAACTAATATTGCCAACTTCTGCTCTCTGATATTGGCCCTGAAATAGAGCCTAGGTCGCTGTCAACCACAAACAGATTCGTAATATTATTGCTTTATTGATGCTTTACATTTTCTTAGCTTTTTTTGTCTTAAATCTTTCCTGCAGTTTTTACTGCATGTCAACTTTTCTCTATTTTTCTAAATTGGCTGTGGAATTTTATTGTGTTGAACACACATTTCTCTGGAGACTTCTTTCCATCTTGGGCTACAGGTAACAAGGGTTAAACAGAGTTCAACTGTTGGGACCAACCTAGTCTGAGTTTTAGTAATGGTACCCCTTCCCAAACTAATAGTTCAGTTAGGTTGACTCGGTGATAATAAATTGTACATAGACAATGGGGAGATTATTAATCAGATAGCATCTAGATAAATATGCCACCGAAGTTCACATTGGGAAATTAGTTTAAAGTCATAGGGCTATTAGCTGCAGAACACAGTACAAATTAAATGATTGAATTTTAAAATGAGAAAGCGGGAATTAAATTATGTGCACAAGGGTGTTGAGTACAACTCCTTTTCACAGCCAGCCAGTAATGTTAAAAATTCTTTGTTCACTTTGGCCCACCTTCATTAGTATGTGAGCTGCTGAGTTCAGGGAACACTCAACACTCTTTTGACAGACTCTTGGTAGACTAAAGAAAATGCTGTCACCCAATGGCAGTAAATAAGCCAACAGGAAATTATAGATGTCTAAGGACTGAAACTAGGACTATAAGATGATGATAGCAAGAAATGAACACTGCCATTGATATAAACGGCCCCTCGCGGCGGGATGCCTGGCTTTCACCTTGTGGATACCCTGCCGGGGTTATCTCACAGGGGAATACCAGGACGGGTTCCCTAAGCAAGCGCCGGGAAACCCTTTGTGGGTAGCTGTGCGCTATATAAGCTCAAATACATACATACATACATACATAAAGGGCATCATGAATCAGAAAATCAAGTACTTGGGTAAAACTTTGGGACAGATCAGAATCCTTCATCATCCGGACAAATATCCTCATTCCAAGTGTAATTTTTATTCTAAAGCATTGCCAGTGTGTTTTTATTGCTTTGAAGTTCTCACTAATTGCTCAAATTGCACAAATTGCTTTGAAGTACTCATTTTTGAGGAGTGCCACAGAGTACTTTAGCACAACATCACCAATAGTATGTTTGGTTGATTACAGTATCTACATATTATTTGAGAGATCATGATAGAACAAGGCTAAGAAACTCAACCCCCCCATTCTCCCTATGTTGTGTCTCTAGATAACTACAATTCTGTCTTTAATAGTGGCTACAGACTGTTGTTTGTGCTCTGTTTAAAAGGATAGATATTTTTATTTTCAAATAGTCACAATTCTCACTCTGGTAAGGCAAATGTCTCTCTGCATGCCAACTGCATTAAAGGATGAAATATGCACTTGCTCTGCCCATAATTTGTATTTCACTGGATTGCAATCTGTAGTAGCACAGAGCTGTCAGGCTTTTCTTGGGTGGTGCATGGGCGTTGCCATGCAACCACCCATGGGTTTTCATTTTTTTTTAAGTACAGTCAGAGAGCAAAACACAATAAGATAGAGAGTGGGAATTATACTGTGGTGTTAGCAACACAATGCAAATATAATAGTCAGTAGATTATAAGCATACATTTAGAAATGGTTATAATCAACAAATAGCTGAGAGACCACAAAGGAACAACAGCAACGATTCCCAACTAAATTAGCCTATAGCTCTTCTAAGCAGCCCCATAAGAATATTTTTGCAGGGTATGGATACCGCTTGCTTTAGTCTAGACGCTAATTTCTCACACTCCTCTGCTTTAAACTGGCAGAGAGATTGATACGACTTACTGATGATAGCCCGCTGGTTCTGGGCATACAAAAACATATCTGAACCAAAAACACTCTGAATAGCTAAGTTTCTAACAAAATATTCTCTAACCTG
Source organism: Lissotriton vulgaris (assembly GCF_964263255.1). Lineage (NCBI taxonomy): Eukaryota > Metazoa > Chordata > Amphibia > Caudata > Salamandridae > Lissotriton > Lissotriton vulgaris. The sequence continues at coordinate 248,241,439 of NC_141688.1, read as the reverse complement.
AATATATTTAAAAAACAGCCTTTGAGGAATATCAAACTTTAGCTGAAGATTCTCAGATTACTTAAAGCCATTGCAATCATACAATTGCCTGAGACAGTACACACCATACTTAGCCCATTGGCGGGCCGTAACATCCTGATATATTCCGGGCAGCATTGGATTACCCCATAGAGGTAGTTAGTTATGTATAAGAGATAAAATAGATCTGGTTTTAATGCCCTGTGAAATATATACATAGTCTCTAATGGTCTTGAACCGTACACTTGTAAAATAATTAGGGTCGTTGATTCGGTATAGAATCATCTGGCTCTCTGAGCCGAGGACCAGCCAATGCCAAAAATCCGTTTGCTCTGGATTCACGAGGCTGCGTAAGCAGCCAACAAAAGAGCCTCAAAAATAAAGTTGCATCTGCCCAAGATACTGATTGGAAGTTTGTGCCATAACTTCAATTGCTTAGTAAAAGCAGCTAATAGAGAATTATAGTTTAATGAATGGATAAGTGCAACTTTAGGCAAAATGCGTACCCCCAAATAGATAGCAATTGGACATGCCCCTTCAACTGAAAGTTCCAGCTGGAAATTGAGAAGGACTTGGGTTTTTATTGCTATTCAATTTATTGCCTGAAAAAAGCCAAACCTCTTAGACTCCTTAATAATGCTCTCTATAACCTCTTTTGGCTCCTCAAAAAAAATAGCAATATAATCTGCATATGCAGTGAGTTTCAGGGAGCGCTGCCCGATGTTCAGTGGGCAGATCATATTGTTAACTAGTAATGCCCAAATGAATCGCTCTATATAGAGAGCAAAAAGAAGGGGAGTAAGGGGGCAGCACTGTCTTGTGCCACAACAAATGGAAAAAGGAGTTGTTTGGATATTAGAGTATCGTAATCTAGCCATAGGGTTGTAATACATATCCTGTACCATCTTCCGGTATTTTTTTGACCCCCAAATGCAGTAAGTGTTGCCTAGAGATATTTCCAGGCCACCTTGCCAAATGCTTGTTCTGCATCCAATAAGACCATGCCCAGATTGTTTTTTAACTTTGCCGCAGCATCAAAAGCGGCCACTGACATATTGACATGGGCAGTGGTATCTCCCCATAAATAAACCCATGCTGCTGGGGAGAAACCAGGCTGCCCACCATTGGAGCTAACCGGCTGGCCAGTATCTTTGCAAACACCTTAGCATCTGCATTTATTAAAGAAATTAGGCGGTAGGATGCCCGTTCTTCTGGAGCTTTACCTTTTTAAAAACAATGTATAATATTGGCCATATTTCATGAATTTGGGACACGACCAGTAAGTAACCCCCACTTGAGAATTACTTCTCTAAGCAACGGAGCCAGCAGGCTTTTGCAGCACTTATAAACTCAGTCGGGATAGCATCCTTTCCTAGCGGGAGCCCCCTGATTGCTTACATAATTTCCTCCACTGTGATCTCCTGCTCTAATAAAAAAGAATCTTCTTCTGTCAGAGTCGGGAGTATACTCACTTGCAAATAGCCCTGCATACCATTCAAGTCTTGTGTTGGTGGTAGAAGATGGAAAATTGACCCGCAATCTCATGGGGGTGTCTATATAAACTTCCTCCCTCGCAATTAATAGAGTTAATCTTTGTTTTAAGACAGCCGTCCATGTGCTGATGTGCCAACACCTTCCCTATTCTATCACCATACTCATATTGCAATGTCTTATGCTTAGTAAAGCAAGCTGCTACCTTCTCTTTTAAGACCCTATTTATCGCCGCCCCATGCTCCACAAGAAAGACATAGAGAGAATCTTGATCTGCCTTTCCCAGTCGGACAGCCTCAGCATGTTGAAGTTTGCTAATGGTAAGCCTTTGATATGATTTTTAAGTTAGATTCTCACGTTCTCTATTTTGTCACCAAACAAACTGTTGAGTGACCCCCCGAAAATATCTTTTAATAGCATCCCATACCACATATGGAGAGGAAGACCCTATATTGTCTGTCAGATATTCTGTAATGTTTTAGAGATAAAGACCAAGTAGTCAGAATCCGTAACCAGATAGTGTGGAAAAGAAAAGGTACGGGCTATTTTAGGAATAGGGATGGCCGGAAAGATAATATAAATGGCATTGTGGTCGGATGTAATCCTAGGATTGATCTCCATGGATGACCACAGCAAGATACTGTCCAGGCCATGTCAATCCTGGAGTACTGCCGGTGTAGTATAGAGTTGTATGTGTACCCCGGTGTTCTTGAGAATAGAGAGCGCCAAACATCTTGCAACGTGTGCAATCGCCCCATTTCAAAAAATCTAAGCCCTCACCTTTGTCATTCTAGAATTAAGTGTCTGGCTAGTAGAAGCCATACCATAGTTGATAACATAATGAAAATCTCCCATTACAACGAGCGCTCCTTGCCATCCCACTAATTCTAAGCAAATATCATCAAATAATGTTGGATCGTCGGAATTAGGGCCATATAATACACAAAACACATATTCCAGAATATTGATCTCAATTTGAGCTATGACCCACCTCCCTCTTTGATCTGCTAATATCTCGTGTATTTGGCAGTCCAGGGTTTTAGAAACCAGAATAGCAGTCTCCCTGATTGACACATTTTGTGAAGTGCATATTATATTCTGAAAGCCCAGATGATTGAGAAGGCCACAATCTTTGTACACTAAATTTGTTTCCGTTAAAAGTACTATATGAGGTTTATAAGCTCTACCCGTACTAATTGTATTTTAGATCCTCTATTCAGTACAGCCACATTCCAAGAGAGGGACCTAATCATTGCCATACCCATTGAAATAATCGCCCAACCTCAATACGAAAAGTTAATAGTCCCCAAATTCCCACCACCAAAACAAAAAACTGTGAACAATCTTTTTTACTTTAGCCCACCCCACACCCCTAGGTGTGCCCATCCGCACCCCCTTCAAAAATGACCCTCCCACCCCCTCCCAGTTTCCTAAAGAAGGGATCACCCTCCCCAAAAAGCTGCCACTGAAAATGGCAGCTAACGTTTTAGCGCACCATAAAGCCGGCCCCAGCTAGCCCCCCGGACAGCCGCAAACAGAAAAAACAAAAAATAGCAGGGTAGCGAGCAAAATTGCTTGCTCAAAATAAAAAGTAAAATATGAGGGAAATAAGCCCATAGCTGCCACCGAGGCCACCTAGACCCAATCTCCGTAACCTTCTAGTCCGCACCTCCCTGCCCCCTTAGAAATTCACTAAATATACAGCATTGTCAGCTATATCAATTCTTAGTAGATCGATCAGTCCTGCCCAGTGTTCAAGCCATTTGCCATTTACTTAGTGCTTGCTTAGCCTCTAGATCCGTTACAAAAAATTGTGACGGCCCATCTTTGATGACTTTCAATCTAGCAGGCTCCTGCAGAAATACTTGAGCCCCTACAGCTTTAAACGGATCGGTGAGGTTTCCCATTTTCCATCTTTTCTCCATTGTAGGTCGATTCAGTTCTAAAAAAGACAGAGAAAGAATCAACCCCTACTGGAGTATTAGGTCGAGCCTTAAAGACAATGCCTGTCTAAACAAAAAGTTCCCCCAAAAAATCAAGATAGGACAAGGATACCGAGAATAAAGGGCCATATGATTCAAAAAGTCATTTGCGATTCTCAAATAGCGATTTTTTGCAAATCGCAATTTGAGATATGCAAAATGCTATGTATGTAGGATTTGCAATACATTTTGCGAATCCTACATATTCCTTAATTGCGAATGGCAAATTGCGATTTCCAAATAAGGAATACCTCCCTATTCATTCCTATGGGCCTAGAGGCCCATAGGAATGAATGGGGAGACATTCTCAATTTGCGATTAGCAATTAGCGAATTGGAAATTGAGAATGCATTTTCAAGGATGCAGGGGTGTCAAAAGGACACCCTGTGGCACCGCTGAAATAAGCATGGGTGCACATGTGGCGCACAAACATGCCCCAAGGGCATGTATGTGCTTCACATTGCACTTTGAAAAATGCAAAAAGTTAATTTTTCAAAGAAATTGCAAATTACCACCAACTTGAACTTGGTGGTAATTTGCGATTCCTTTAGGCCAAGTTGCACTCTTTTGGTGCTTCTTACATTGCATTTAAGGAATTGTAAAATTTGTGATTCCTTAAATACAATCGCAAAATAAGGAATCGCAAATTTTGGGATTCCTTATTTTCCACGCAGATTTGCCTAAATACATACCATTTGGCAAAATTGCATTTGCAAACGCAGAAAATTTGCGAATTTCGGCATTTGTGAATGCAATTTTGCATGATACATATGGCTCTAAGTCTCTGCACTGTTATGGGCAGCCTGTGTGCTCTTTGAACCTGGCAGTCCCAGTCGAAATCAGACCGATCCAGAAAGGCTTTTTGGATAAGTTGAACAACAAATGCTCAGGTGTCTGCGCCCTCCTTACTCTCCGGAACCCCAAAAATTCTTAGATTATTTAACTGTTGCTGGTTTTCTAAGTCTTCAATTTTGGCTTGATAGGCTAGGAGCTGTAAATCAAGAGACTGCACAGTTTCGCTATATCCATAACCGTTTCTTCTGTCTCTGCAACCCTAGTTTGTAGCTAGACCATGCCTCTTGTAATTCCGGCCACTGTGCCCGTCTCCTCATCTCATGATAGCTGGATACTAAGGTAGTCCGCTCTAATCTGAGCATGATGGTCCTGAGCAGCTCATCATTGTTCTTGTAAAACGTGCCATATTACCGCAAGAGATGGCTCCTTAGACAGTAGCTGATCATCTGTTCCATACACCATATCTAGTGAGGTTCCCTTGGTCTTATCACCTAGCCTTGGACACTTAGCATGCTTTCATATCTATACCCGTCCACCTCAGGGCTAGACGCATTAAAATTCTGGGAAATACTACTTGGGCTCCAGCCATTGGCATCCGACCCCTTACCCATAACACCCCCTGCAGCCCCATCAGTCTCTTCTAAAGTTATGACCTCCTGAATGACTGAGGCCTCCCCTAATTTCAACATCTCCCTATGGTCCAACACCCTGGGTGGCTCGACAGCATCATCTGATTCAGTCTCCGCTACTGCTAACCCAGCAGAATCCTCTAAAGATTGACTGTGCTTACTGGCCACCTTCTGTATGCCTTTCTTATCAGTACTGCATAGTGTGGATTCAATTGCATTTGCAACAGCTGTTTGAACTACAAGCACACCCTACAGGATTAATTCAGCAGCTTTACCTGCTTCCAAAAGCCGAAGTTTGGGTCTGCACCTTTAGCACCATTCTTCATATTCGCCGCTGCCAAACCCTCTTCTCCAGCGGGGGAGCTTGCAAGCCCGCAGTCCTTGTAGTGCAAGCCGCTAACAGAGTGTTCTTCGGCAGCGCTATTCCTCTCATCAGTTCTGGGTTTCGCAACAAGGAGGCATGACCAGCAGGGGGATCCATAGGAGATGCATGGGCCGGACAGCCAACAGACCTACTGCGATGTCAGCCAAAGCCGCCGGAGATTCCGCACGGGTCCGATCATCTACGTTTACTGAGTCAACCACAACGTAGAGGAGAGCAGCGAGGTGTCTTCAAGCGCAACACCCATTTAGGTATGGAGGCGACTCATGAGCCACCGACTGCAGGTTTGCGGCGAATAAAACTACTGGGGAAACTGTCCAGGAGCTTTGTGGTACAGCGAGACAAGACACACTAGTCCGCCATCTTCCTTCCATATATTGTTTGTGCTCAGGCCTTTGTGCTCTGTTTAAAAGAATAGATATTTTTATTTTCAAATTGTCATAACACTCACTCTGGTAAGGCAAATGTCTCAGGGATGAAATATGTGCTTGCTCTGCCCATAATTTGTATTGCACTGGATTGCAATCCGGAGTAGGACAAAGCTATCAGGCTTTTCTTGGGTGGTGCATGGGTCGTTGCTACCAGCAAGTGATAGCTGTGTTCCTCAATGACCTCACAACCATCCTCATGGCATTGCTGCCACAAGGACTGGCGCTGATTCAAGCTACTGCTATCACTACATCCACATCTCCGCCTCCTGAAGTATCAGTGCCACACAGTGCTGCGGACATTCCACTTCCGGCCCCTGAGGTGTCACTGCCACACAGTGCTGGAAAAAAGGCCAGCACCACACACACGCGAGGCACATGCAACAGCACAGGACGAAGAGGCGAATGAAAGCACAAGTGTGGTAAGAAGGATGCAGTAGCATTCATCTCTGTCATCTGGCGGGTTTCAGCTTGGTACTGCCCTCTGCATCATCACCTTCCACTGTCCCCTGATACACTCAACTTGTACCACGACATGGACTGTCATATACTGTGTGGTCGCCAATGACACTGCTAACAGACTGCGTACTGAACTCTTCCTCTTCCTTTGGACTTGTCATTTCCTGAAGTACTCTGGCTGGCCCTCCAGGGGCCGACATTGTAAAGTGGGGTTTGCATGGCCCGGTACTGCTCCAGATGCAACACTCCACTGAATGTGCATTAAACATTCCGAATCACACAGATGTGTTGTGTCTATGGTCTTTCATGTGTGGTAGCATTGATGAATGTAGGCTCAGTGAATATCCCCCTACGTCCATGTGACACATTGCAGAATGTTGTCTGGGTGGCGTCAATGCAACAACAGTGACACATGAATTTGTTACTTCCTTGTCCAGCCCCATACGGAACGACGCCCAGTGCCCCGGGGTCATCATTCAAACCCTTACGCTGGACTGGCTCCAGGGGGGGACAACAACGTAACATGTGCCAGGACTTCCTTGTAGTGATCAGCTGCTCACAGGTCTAGTTGTCAGCATGCCACGGCCACTCCCTCACGACTTGTTTACATCCACACCACACCCATCCAGCACACGCATCACAACACATGTGACCCTGCCAATAAAAAAGGCTGGGCGTATGTGCACAGCGATATTTCCAAACTCTCTCAGGGTGTATCTGTGTGGTGTGCCTGTAGGCATGGGGGCCCAGGGGCCTACAACATCACATTCCGCAGGCCCGGTGGTGACATGATAGCGTCAGCACCATGATACCCAATCATAGATGGTCCATGACTAGCAGGGCACAGACTTGGTGGCACTGGATACACTGTGGCCGGCACAGGCACACCGCCACAAAACGGTGACTTGCGGTGCACTGAGGTAGGGCCACCTTCAGTGCTGAGCGGGTGTGCAGCCTGCGATGATGCCGGGTGCACTGGTACGTCATCTGCAATGGCAAAATCAAGACCCAGCACCAAATGTGAGATCTGGTGGCCTGCGTAGCGGATCTGCATGAAGTGGAGGGTGCCATGCCCATGGGCCCCGGGCTTGAGGCTTGCACCGGCACGTGGTGTCCTTTTTTTCTACACGCCAGTGGCGGTAGGTGAGCAGTGAGTCCTGGGTGCACTGGGGCGGACAGGCGATGATGTCATGTGCAATTGTATGTACTTTGCCATTTATGCATCTGGACTCTGTTTCAGAAGAAGGGTCTGTCTCAGATGTAGGACCTGGTGAACTGCATTACATACCGGCACGTGATTGCAGACACACCCGTGGCAGCAGGTGAGCAGTGCGGCCTGGGTGCGCAGTGTCGGCACTCTCTCTCCCTGTCCCTGCCTACTTTTCTCTATCCCTCTCTCTCCCTCTCTCTGTCCATCTATCTCTCTCTCCGCCTCTCTGTCCGTCTATCTCTCTCTTCGTCTTTCTCTCTCCTATGCTCTCTCTCTCTCTGTCCCTTAATGTCTGCCATCTCATCATGATTTTTATCTTGCAGGCTGTGACCTATGGAGTGTTCCAAGAGGTGCTGCCATGTGTCTTCATTCGAGTGCTGTGTTTGTTTTAATACATTTTCATTTCTCGCTTCGAAGGTGAATGTGTGATGTTAATTTTTGTGTCGACACATGCATGTAACCAGATGTGATTGTGCGAAATCAGGCGGAATATTTGGTACATGATTCTGTGTAGTTGATGTAGCTTGTCTTTGTACGGAGGGGGATCTGGGAGGGGCAGTCCTGGGCGTGGTGTTGTGGTTGTTATGGCCCTCTTGGGTGTCTGGGCTGCATGATCAGTGGCTCCATGGCATCTTTTGCCCTTCAGGTGTGGGTCTGGGCTGGGCTCCCGTGTGTGGTGCAGGCTGCAGTCAGACTCTACACCAGGTCACAGCAGGTGTTAGTTTCCTGCTGCTAACGCGCCTTTTCGCATGTTTTGTGATCTTATCGCCGATCTGGCTGGTCGTTGAGAATGTTGTGAAGTGTTGTTGTCACAGCTTTTTGCTTGGGAAAGCCTACTCTGCATCTCATTAGCGATATTTGGGGCGGTCATCCGTGGCAATGTTTTTTGTGGCTGCTATTACAGGTAAACTGGTGCTATTGGGCTGTTAGCACCAGCTTGTGAGTGGGTCGATAAACTTATCGCGACTTTGGCTGCGATAAAGTGTTGTTATTTCGGCGATAGCTCCTTGAGAATATGCCCCATAGTTTGTTGACTATAGGTACCCCTTCTAGTACATAACCTATGGTTTAGACAACACAGACACTGTTGAACTATTGTGCAAGGGTGTCTGCAATAGAGTGTGGCTGCAAAAAATTCACCAGCGCAGAACAGTGCCATATTTTAGCAGATATGGAGCTTTACTGCTCTCTCCCATTCATAGAATTCAGCACAGCAACTTTACTTGATGCTCTGCGTTGCATGACTTCTGTGTGAATATGTGTCAATGTACATATTTGTCAAATATCATGTGGAAGAAACGATGTTATAGCAATGACTGTAGGATTACAGCAGTTTTTCATTTTGCCCTGAAACCACAAGCAGCAGCTTGGTAGTGTGTGTACTCCTGATAGACACTTCCAAGCAAACATTTGGGAGAATCTGAATAATTCTGTTTAGCTAAAGTCCAACATGATGAAGAATGTGACAAAAAGTGCAGTGTACCCTATAGGAGATATCATAGTTTGCCCTTCATTCACAAAGTACTGATATTGCATTATAACTAGTTTTTGGCCACTCCTACTCATTAACATGATTTTCTACTAGAGTGGCAGCGAAAAAACCTCAAATGGCTTCGCGCTCTTGCGAAACGCATGGTGGCATTCGCGCTGATATTCAGCGCGGCTCGGCTGCTGCCGCTAAATTGTAGTGCGAGCTGCGTTAAATGCATATTTGCCGCGCTGTGGCAGAATTCCACAGAATCTCATTGAGATTTTCATGACTCAGAAAAAGCATGTGTGACTGTTTTTACTTGTTTGCAGTGTCTAAGGTACGTCCATATACCGCAGGATTTTTGCAGAGTTAATGCGGGAACTGCAGACACCACAGCAATAGGTGATCGTGGCTGGCTGTTTCTCAGCTGTGCATCCTTCGGGCCTCATTTATCAGGCTGTGTATCACTTTTACGCCGCCGATGCGTCACTTTTTATGACGCACCAGTTACGTAAAAAATGCGCCTTGGGGGCGTGGCCAAGATGGCGGCTGAGAGAACGCACTTGCCGAGAGCTCCCGAGCCCCTGGAAACCCTGCACCGCTCACAACCGCTGATCTCCCCCAGATCGAGCGGCTACCACACCTGGCGATCCCCGTGGTGGTGCTGAGCAGTCGGTGAGCCCCTGTTGTCCCGCCGCGGCGGTGGTTCTGCTCAGATACCGACTGAGGCGGTGCCCGCTGAGAGATCTACGGGAGGCCCGAGAGCCGCGAAACCTTCAGGCTTGGTGTTCCGGCGAGGTGTCCTAGCGACTGCGAGTGGCCTGCCGGCGTACCTGTGCCACGGCGCCTGGGTGGATGCCGAGGCGGCCTTCATCGACGGAGCGGAGCCGAACAGACGGTGGCGGCGGAGGCGTAGCCGGCCTACGGCAACTACGCAAGACCGGGGCTCGAGAGGGTCTACCCCACGTGACTGCTCCGGTCCCCCCCTGGCCGCAGCGTATTTGCACATTCCGGCGAGCCGGCCCTGGTTGCCCCGCGCCCTGCGAGCCCGCTCTTTGACTGTACGCCCTGTATGTGGTCCCGTGACGGGAGTCGGCCTCGTTCCCTGGGCGTTGGCCCCATTGACTGTAACGGGCGACCATTTTGAAGACCTTTGAGCAGCTGCCCGGCCTCGACCGGGGCCTCTGAACTGCGGTGCCCCCTAACCAGCGATAGAGGGACCGGCCGGCTTCCGCTGCTCGGCTGCCCCGACCTGTGGCGCCTGCCTGCCGGGCTGTGGACGTCGGTGATTCCCGCCTCTCCAAGATGTCGAATGCCAGGGGGCAGAGGAGAGGCGATCGGACTTTGCCGGACATGTTGGGGCGCGGTGCCCTGTGCAGCGGGGGGAGCCAGCCTGCCCCGAGCCCCCCAGCCCACTCCAGGGGCGCGGACGGCGGAGAGCCCCCAGTGACCCGGTCGTTCCTGGAGTCGCTGTTTAGCTCCTTGAGGGAGGATTTTCAGACTTTGAAGCAGGAGGTGGCCGGAGAGGTCCGGGAAGTCCGGAGAGAAGTTGACTCCCTGGGGGAATGAGTTAACACTGTGGAGGCGGCTGGTCATTCTAGAGATGAGGAGATCACCCACTTGCAGCAGGAGGTCCTACGGCTGCGGGAACAACAGATTGAGTTACAGGCCCACGCCGAAGACCTTGAAAACCGGTCCAGGCGGAACAACATCAGGGTCCGAGGTGTTCCATCCAACGAGGAGGGTGAGGACGTGGCCGCCTACCTGGGAGCCCTATTCCGCGAAATCTTGGGGGAGTCTGAGGACTTCCAACTACGTATCGACAGGGCACATAGGGTTGGCCGTCCTCGCAGGGCCTCGGCGCCCCCCCTGACATTTTGGCCTTTCTGCCGGACTTCCCCTTGAAGGAGCGGATTCTCCGCGAGGCGCGGAGGCAGCAACCTTTCCGCTTCAGAGATCACCCGGTGGCTCTATATCAAGACTTATCCACGATCACGCTGCAGAAGAGGAAAACATTTAAAATCGCCACGGACTTCCTTCGGGAGCATGACACGCAGTATTCGTGGGGGCACCCCTTCCGATTGATTTTCCGGTGGAATGGAACATTCCATCAGCTTCGGTCCCTCCAGGATGTCTGCGGAGTGTTGGGGATCACGGCTTCGGACACGGACACCCCGGCGCCGCGCCGCAGGCGAAGCACTCGAGACGGCTGGCAGCAGATCGGAGGGGGGCGATCACCGCCGCCTGTGAGGCCTGACTCGCCCACGATTCGAGCGGACATGTCGAGCGCTATCCAGGAGGCCTCCAGAGCGACAACGAACAGCGATGTGGCCTTGATGGCCTGAACTTACTCCGGGGGGAGTCTACATTAGCTTTTCATCATTGCAGGTGCGGGGGTTCTGGGGGTAGGGGGGGTGGGGGTGCTGGTGGTGGTGGCTGGACGTCCACTCGATCGACTTTCCACGGCCTTGTCCGATAAGGACCGGACTGGGACAATGACTTTTTTGAATGGCTTGGGGAGCGGGGGGAGGAAGGAGAGTTGCTGAGGAAAGTTTCGAGTTGGGGGGTCTGTTGGGGGGAAGGGGGTTGGGGGAGTGTGGGGCTGGGTGTGTGGGGTTCTGGGGAGAGGGGGGGTTCACGCAGTTGGGGTGTTTTGGGGTTCGGGGACTGTACTGTGCCGTTGGGAAGATTGCTTTCGCTGTGAGATGATGTTTCTTGCTGTGGCCTCTGAGTTTTGCCTGGTGGGCCTTGCCCACCTTCATGTGCGTTTCTGGTGATCCCCCCCATGATGGCCCTTAAAGTTGTTACTCTGAATGTGAAGGGGCTGAATAATCCGGTTAAACGGCGGGCTGTCCTGTCCCTGTTAGAGAACTCCCAGGCCGACATCTGCCTACTGCAGGGGACCCACCTGCTGGCCAAGGATTGTTCCAGAATGCGCACTCCTAAGTTCCCCACGCAACTCTTTTCTTCTAGTGCTTCTAAAACGGCAGGTGTGGCGCTTTTGTTCTCCAGAGGGTTCAGAGGGGAGGTTTTGCAGAAGGTAGCGGAGCAGAAGGGGAGACTTCTGGCATATAGGATCAAGGTGGGGGGCTTGGTGTTTACTGTAGGTTCCATATACGGCCCCAATGACCATCAGGACCAATTTCTGCACAGGGTGCTGGAAGACGTGGCATCCACACCTGACAGGCACATTGTACTAGGGGGGGACTTGAATGTGGTCTTTGATGCGACTCTGGACAGGTCTGTGCAGCGGCGCCACCAGTCGGGAGAGCTTTTGGGCTCAGTTCGTACCCGACTGGAGGAGCTTGACATGCACGACATGTGGCGCCGCCTCCACCCCGCGACTCGCGCATATTCCTATTTCTCCCATGCCCACAAGTCCTACGCGAGGCTGGATCATCTTCTAGTGACGGGCCCGATGTTCGAACTAGCCTCGAATGCCGACATGTGGGTCCTCTCTCTCTCCGACCATGGGTGGTGGAGGGCACCTTCCGTCTACCTCCAGTGGCTCGCCCGAGGGGGGTCTGGCGTCTTCGGGACACGTTGCTGCACAGGCGATCGACGGTGCAACAGATTCGCGCGGCCATAGCGGACTTCCAGCGTGTAAACGACAACAACGACACCACCCGCGCGACGCAATGGGCTACCCTGAAGGCTATGCTCCGTGGCGAATTTATCGCTATCTCCTCAGCGGAGAACAAGGATCGCCAGCTCAAAAGGGACGAGCTTACTCGACAGGTGCGGGAGCTGGAACAGGTACATCACAGAACGGGAGCCCCCCGAGTCTGGAGGCAATTGAAGGCCACCAGGAAACTCCTGTCTGCTCTTGACACAGACCGAGCGGAGTACGCGGTGCTTCGCCTGAAGCACAAGTATTACACCGGTGGGGACAATGTGTGGCCGGCTCCTGGCGCACAAGCTCAGGGTGCAACACCAACAGCACCGGGTGAAGGAGTTAGTTACCCCTACCGGAGGGTCGGTCACGGAGGACGGGCAGATCGCGGAAGTTTTCCGCAACTTCTATGCTGACCTCTACGCTGGCGAGGCCCCCTCCGCGCGGGCGGAATCGGACTATTTAGATTCGGTGTCGCTTCCGTCGTTGACGCCGGATCAGGCCCAATATCTGGAGCGGGAGATCCGGATTGAGGAGGTGGTTACGGCAATCTCCCGGCTCAAGACTGGTAAGGCCCCGGGACCTGATGGCTTCATCTCTCTTTTCTATAAGACCTTCTGTCAGGAGCTCGCGCCTATGTTGACGCGTCTTTTCAACACATTTTCGGAGCCGGGTGCCATTCCCCCTGAATTTCTTCAGGCTACGGTCTCTGTGATCCCGAAACCGGGCAAGGATAGGACTGCTTGCGGGTCCTACCGCCCCATCTCGCTATTGAACACAGACCTGAAGGTTTTCACTAGCATTCTGGCGGCACGTCTGGCGCTCCATCTCCCGGGCATGGTCGACTCGGATCAAGCCGGCTTCGTACCGGGCAGACAGACTGTGGACAACACAAAGAGGGTGACTCATATCCTTGAGAAGGCCTCGAGGATTCCCGGAGAATGCATGCTCCTCTCCATTGACGCGGAAAAGGCGTTTAACAGGGTGCACTGGCCTTATCTGGAGAAGGTCCTGGGCAGGTTTGGGGTCGGCGAGAAGTTCCAGCACCTGATCTTCAACTGCTACCGTTTTCCATTTGCGGTGGTCCGGGTGAACGGGGGCAGCTCTCGGCACTTTCCAATTGAGCGTGGTACAAGACAGGGGTGCCCACTGTCCCCTCTGCTCTTCGCTCTTTATATGGAGCCGTTCGCTCAAAGGGTCCGCCAGAACCCCGACATCATAGGGGTCCGGATGGGAGAGTTCCATCATGCTCTCAGCCTCTACGCGGATGATGTCATACTGACACTCGACGACCCGCGGAGGTCCCTGCCTGCATGTATCGTGGAGCTGGACCTCTTTGCCACGGTGGCGGGCTTCAAGGTGAACCTCGGGAAGTCTGCGGCCCTCGATATATCGCTGACTGCCGCCACCAGAGCTGACCTGCAGAGGCTTTTCCCCTTCAGCCTGTCTGGGGACCGGATTCCGATTCTGGGGATCCTTTTGGCACCCTCACTCCCCGCGATGGTCACGGCCAATTACACAGCTTTGAGTGCAAAGATCAAGGAAGAATTGGCCCGCTGGGATAAGGGCAAGTTGTCACTGCTGGGCAGGGTGGCCGCAGTGAAGATGACCCTTCTACCACAGGTCCTGTACCTGTTCAGGGCGCTCCCGCTACAGCCTCCCAAAGGATGGCTTGCGGAGACTCAATCGGCCATCGCACGTTTTGTGTGGCAGGGCCGTAGCCTAGGCCTAGGATTAAACGGACCATAGCTACGCTGGCGCCGGAGTCTGGTGGACTTGGGATACCAGACCTGCAGAAGTATTTTCAGGCCGCCCAATTGCGCTATTTGGTGGAGTGGAGCCGGTGGGAGTCGGATAAACACTGGCTGTTTCAGGACCAGGCGGTAGCAGGCAGAACGCTACAAGAGGTGCCTTTCCTGAGACAGGCCCATCGGCCCCCTAACCTTTATGCCTCCTTTGTGACGCGGGTCCCGCTTTGTGTGTGGGACTCTGTTGCTACCAAGCACAAACTCACTACCTTTCCCTCCCCCTTCACGCCGCTGATTGGTAACCCGGACTTTGGCCCGGGTATGGAGCCTGGAGCCTATGATCACTGGCGGGCGGCCCGTTGTTGCACTTTATATCATCTATATGGCCCAGAGGGTATCATCCCCTTCCAGGACTTGCGTCGGGATTATGGCCTCCCCGAGACGGAACGCATGCGGTATATGCAGGCGCGTCACTGGGCGCTACAGCCTCAGGTGCGCGCGACGGCAGACCGGACGATCACAACGTATGAGCGCTGGCTAGTGACTCGTTCGTCGGACGCCAAGCTCATCTCCGACTTATATAAAATGCTGCAGCCCCCCCCCCCTTTCATATCTACAACCCGGGCAGGGAGCGGTGGGAACGGGAGCTTGGTCGAGTGCTGAGCCATACTGAATGGGACCACATCTCCTACCGAGCGCGCCACTCCGCCTATCACACTGGGCTCACAGAGACCTTCACCAAAATCGCAACCTATTGGTATCGCACTCCTGAGAAATTACACGAGATGGACCGCTCAATTCCTGGGACATGCTGGCGCAACTGTGGTCAGACTGGCACGCTTACTCATATATTGTTGGACTGTCCCCTTTTGGCTCCTTACTGGGAGGAGGTCCTCAATGAGGTTGACAAATGCTTTGGTATAGAACTACCCCGCTTCCCTGCATATGTCCTATTGGGTTTGCCGAATGGATTGATGTACCCTCTCAGATCTAAAAGGGGTAGACAGACGGCGATAGCTTTGGGGTCAGCAGTACAGAACATACTCATATACTGGCGCTCCACCACGCTCCCCACTGTTGTCGGCTGGCTGCACAGATTGTGGCATGTCCTTGGCATGGAGAAGCTGTCCCTAGTAGTGGCGGGAGACGTGGACGCTTTTGAGGAGCTGTGGGCACCCTTCCATAATTTGTTATGCTCAGAATTCAGAGAAATCACCTGCCCTAGGTATCTTAGACTGTTGCAGCTGACACCGCCGCCGGACCCACCTGTGTGATCGGCCCAAGCTGGCAACTGGTAGTGGGGGTAGACAATAGGTTGCCACAGGGGAAGAGCGAGTAGTTGACGGCACAGTACAGGGGGTGGGAGAGGGGGTGTGGGGGTTGGGGGGTTGTTGGTTGGGTGGGAGGAGGGGCAGAGTTGTTCCCCCCTTTTTTTCCTTTTTCCTTTTTCCTTTCTTCCCCTTTCGTTTTCACCCACAGGTGTGCGAGCTGTGAGATCCAAGCACAACTGTGCTCACCGTGTCGAAAGGACTGCCTTTATGTATCTAATGTACCATACGCACTAATTTTGAGGGGCACCTGTGGTTTTATGTTGTTTCTGTTGTTTCCTTCCTTACCCTGCTTCAATAAAATACTTTAAACCTAAAAATGCGCCTTGTTGCGCCATATTTACAAAGTGACGCATCTAGGAAGATGAGTCACTCGGTAAACCCCTGCGCCACATTATACCTGCGCCAGGTATAATGTATGCAAGGGGGGCGTATTGACGCAAGGAAGGGTCGTAGAAGTGACGCAGTGAAATCTATGAGATTTCACTGCGTCACTTTTAGGACGCCGCTGCGTCAAAATCTTGCGCCTGCCTCACAGCAGGCGTAAGACAGACACAAACCCTTTCACTTGGGGCTTGCCCCATGTGAAAGGACGCATTGCTGGAGTTGTGTCACTTTTGTGACACACTCCAGCATTGCGTCACTTTTGCACTTACAGATACGTCAGAAATACTGACGTACCTGTAACTCCTTGCGACATGATGCGTCATACATAAAATATGACGCATCAGGAATGTTGCAAGGAGTGTGCACTGAGAAGTGACGCATCGCGACTTTCACGCAGCGATGCGTCATTTCTCATAAATGAGGCCCCCCATATTTAGCATTAACTCAGATACACTTTGTGGTATGTTTAATAAAATATCTTGCAAAGCTACAGAGCAGCACACATGCAAAGCTGGAAAAGACTGGAGAAATTAAAGCATTTCTCCTTGATAACACCAATGTCAAAATGGTATTGATGCAAAACCCTGTTCACTATTTTTCAGTACTTAGGGTTTTCTGTCAAAACCACGGACTGTTGCGTGGGAGTACCTACATACCACCCATGGGATGCCCCTTTGATGCTAAATAATGCAAAGTTGCGCTGTGTGATGCTTTATGTTACTTTATGGCAACTTCCCACAGAAAAGAAGTTTTGGGCTCGAAAGTAATTTTGTAATCAACATTTTACATCAAGTTGCTCGGGCGTAACACAGTCCCCTGCGGCCAAAGGGGGCCTTCAACCCTCCAGGAAGCCCCCAACCAATGAAGATGGTCGCCTTCAGCCGAAGATCAATAATATCTGTGAGACTCAGGGGCATCTCTTCACATTGTGCAGGGGGGGCCCATCATTTTGGGTAACGCCACTGACTCTCGACCTATAATCATGGCCCACAGGGCCGCTCACAGATACTAAACCAGGAACACCCATTATCGGCCGTATATCAGTACTAGGAAAATACAAATTTAAATATCTACCATGGAAATACATTATCTAAAGGATGAAGTCTTATTCTGAGCAATACAACGGCCCTAGCAGCGCCGGGGATGCCTGGCCTCACCTTGGGGGTGCCCTCTCACAGGGAAAGCCAGGACGGGTTCCCCAGCGGTATACAGCGCCAGGACGCCAGGTAACGGGGTAACAGTGCGCTTTACAAGTATACATACATTACATTACATTCCATATGCTGGCTCCTGGAAGCAATGGGAAATATCTCAATGTATACTTCTATATAATTATCAGGAACGTATTCATCATAATTGTGCTGATAGTTCGACCTTTGTTGTCAGTCCAAGAAGGCCAGAGGCAGGGTCAAATTTATGGAGAGCTGCTTTCCACTGGCATTATAAAAGGCTGACCGGTGTAACGTGTGACGGGCGATCTGGGGAGCTTAACCTTTGCCGCAATCCTCCTACTTGGGGTTACATTTCAATTATAGCAAATGAATCGGCTGAGCTGGCACGGCCTCCTAATGAGGATTCTTGCAATGCATGCTGGAGAGGGGGCCTCTCTGTTAACGAGGAACAGGCATGTCGCTGTGTTACCCACCGGAAGTGACGTGCAGTCCAAATATTTAGTGTCACAGGGCATTCATGCAGAGAGAGAGAGAGAGCCTCAGCATGGCTTGGCCTCATAATGGACAACAGTGGAGGATGGTGACTTTTGGAATCTGTAGGGTGCATTGTATACTGTAGTGAAAACTAAAGGATCGCCTTTTTTATGTTAATTTATGCGTAAATTAATAAAAAAACTGTTTTGACGTTTGGAGGGTGGGGATCATCTGAACCATTCCCAAGTACTATTGTTACCACTGCACAGGAAATACGGAATTCGTAATACCAGAAACGCATGTTCTAAAGCCTGCCAGGTAGTAACCAAGACGCAGCTTTTCAGAGAAACACATACTGTATGCGTGCAACAGCGGGGCTTCTCAGTCAGGTCCTCCTCCACGTGGTCTAAAGGAACCTCCAGCACAGAGTAAACGATGTCGCAGTTCCATACCTAATCCAGAGTAACCGCATTTCAGCATTGTTCCCAAATGGACAGCTGGCGCACATGGAGGGGGAAGTTGTCACACCGCTAGTTTACCAATCATAAGGCAGAGAGGGTGGACTTTAAAACCTGCGCCGTCAATCATATTGTATTGTATTGGATTGTATTGTAAGGGGTGCTTATAGAGCGCACTGACACCATGGGTTTCCTGGCGCTGGTTGGAAGTAGAGGGGACAGAAAGGCTAACCAGATTGGGGAAAAAGCCAAGTTTTTAAAGACTGACGAAAAAGGGTCAAAGAGTTAGAGGTTTTAAGAGAAAGAGGAAAAGAGTTCCAGAGCTTGGGGGCCAGGTATGCAAATCTCCGGCCTCCAGATCTGCAGAGCTTGTAAGAGGGGACAGTCAAGAAGTGGAGATGAGAGGATCTCAGATTACGGGATGGGCAGTAGGGTCTGATGAGGGATTTCACGAAGGCGGGACAGGGCCCAGCTAATGACTTGAAGATGAGGCAGCCGGTCTTGAAGGCTGCCCTTGAGATGACAGGAAGCCAGTGGAGTTTGGCAAGGAGGGGCCTGGCGGATTGCCACTTCGGGATCCCTAGGGCCAGTCTCGCCGCCTGATTTTGGACCACTTGCAGTCTGGCCATCGATGTTTTAGGAAGACCATGATAGATCGAGTTGGAAAAATCTAAGCGGGATATCATAGGATGTTGCAATCTGTATGACGAACAAGAGAATGCAGCACTCTTTGATGTACCTCAGAAAAACTGTATTTGAACAGGCATTTATAAACCACTTTAATAACGAATACAACATAAAAAGTAATCGTATGAGTCTGTTATTTATATTACCTGGAACAGCAAACTTTCACAATGACAAAAGGGAAAGCCTCTGCTGCCCGCTGTGCCGAAAACGCATTTCTAACTGGGCTCGGCAGCGCAGCCAGGACATGGCCCTGGTGGACCGGGAGCTTCCTGGAGTGCTGCAACTCTCACTCATACTCATATGACAAATTATTAGCGACACCCTCCCTGCCCCTGACAAGCTACTTTTAGCCCTAGGAGGAGGTGTGGTCCCTGTGACACTTTCATCAACTCTTGTTTTAAATCCTTTTGGGAGCTGATAGTTGTGACGTTGCAAAGGATGAAGTCTTACTCAGTCCTCTACTCTGATCATGCTCTCTCCCCTACACAAGTGGTTTCTTATTTTGTATTCCGCTCTCTTTGGTCCTCGCTCGTGTTTCTTGCCTGAACTGTGTCCTCGGGGCAGCAGTGGGCGTGTGGTATCGGAACGTCAACTTTACTATTCCGACCCAAGTA
Organism: Lissotriton vulgaris; assembly: GCF_964263255.1. Taxonomy (NCBI): domain Eukaryota; kingdom Metazoa; phylum Chordata; class Amphibia; order Caudata; family Salamandridae; genus Lissotriton; species Lissotriton vulgaris. Next base: position 248,222,093 of record NC_141688.1, on the reverse strand, counting down.
CGAGAAATATTTGTGGAAAGAGCAACTTTCCTCAAAAATTCTCCAGGAGGCTTGTACTTGATTGACACAGTTGCCAGGTATCCAGTACCAAACATATGCAAAGTTCATGCAAACATCCTTTTTCATACAACCAAAACACTACTGATCTCTGCACCTAGCCCTTAGCAAGCTCAGCTATTGCAGCAGTCTATTGGTGGGTCTCACCTAGACGTCTCCCCATTACATAATGTGCTAAACTTTGCCACAAAGATCCTGTACAATCTCCCAAGGCACACAGTCCTCCTCATGCTAAATGATTCCTACCCAAAACAGCCTCTCATTTCATAATACTTTACTTGCAACTTACGTCAGTCAGAAATGTCCTGTTGGCTTTCAAGCTTCTGGTTCTTCACTCTGCTGAGGACCCCATACCCCCAACCACTGGGACAGCGTTCTGTCATATTGCTTTCAACCTTGATGACTCGGTCCTCCTACTAGAATGCAGTAATGACATACCACATTCAGGTTTTTTCTACTTGCTTCTCTTCCCTGCTAGAAAATCTGTATATATTTATTTACATTACAAATGTTTATATTGTTTTATTGGTATCACTTATCCTACATCTTATCTGCAACAACCTTTATACGTTACCCAGACAAGAGACCTGTGTGTCTTGTTCCCAACTGCAGCTTTCTTTTGTTGCAATGCTCCTGCTGGTCAATGGAAATAAATACATGTAAATGCCAGAACTTCAGCCATAACAATAGTAGTCTTAAACAGATTTAACTTCTGAAAGTGACTGTCACACAGTTTATTGCCAGAGGAAATCAAGTACCCAGGGATTGGTGTCCTCTTGTTGCTCTTGCAAGGTAGCTTTGCCTGGAATACACACGAAGGATTAGCAGTGTCCACAATATCTTTGTTTCAACAAAGGCATGCATAGGTAAAACTTGAACCAGTTAACTAAGATTGACATGGTTATCTGATATTTGTTAGTAGAAACCAAGGGATATACCCTCACCATGAGTTCATGAGCAGATGTGGCAGACAGAGCCTTGCTGTTGTGTTAGAGCTTCACTTGGCCCCCTACTTAACATAAGCCCATACTGAATTTCTTGGTGCAGTTTGGTGTTTTAGGAGGCTTCACAATATTAGAACAGGCATTGGCTAAGCCAATATGCCTGCCCTTTGTAGGTTGATGCAATGGTTATATTTTTTTGCTAGAACACGCCAGCTATCACCTAGTTTTGTTGCCAGCTGCGTGCAATAAAAATTCTCAATAACATGAATAATCACATATCAATTCTATAGAATGGTACAAGAGCTTCCTACTAGGCAAATGTTATGTTATGTTATGTTATGTTGTTGTGAACGTATATAGGACCCTAAGTAAATATTCCCGATTTATGCCCTTATGTGGTTATAACAAATCATATCCTTATAAAGGCATTAGAATCATATCCATATTTAGTCATAGCCAATGCAGTCCAAATACGGCAAGGCTACTTCCCTGGACTCCTAGAAAGTACAACGCATTCTTTAAAAAACCAAACCTCCAGCAGCCCGGGAATTCCCCCTGCTTTTGTTTTGATTTGTCCTAGAACTCCTGAGAGTCCTGAAAGAACTGCCAGTTCCAAGTGACAGTTCTTAGTGACGTCTTATGTCCAACCTTACGTCAAACACGGCACCTTCCAGGTACAAATATACCAGCATTTGCCTTTAGCAACACACGGTGGTTAGGAGCAGAGCGGCTATCTTCTTACCCAAAGCCCAGCTGATGCGAGTGCCGAAGGAAGCCGTCCCTCCCATTTGACGCACTGAGAAAGACGCTGTCTGTTCTCCTGCCGAGAAAATCCAGCGCCAGTGTTTCCAGTCACCCTTGCGGGTTACTGGGAGATCGAGTCCTGAGGACAAGATACAAGACCTCCTTCATTCTAAAACTAAGGTACGGAGCTGATTAGATCCTTAGAGAATTCTTGATTCAGATTCTTGGCAAAACTAACTTAAACTCAAACTGCAACTCCTTTACTCCTTCCCACGTACTAGGCTTAGGTTAGGTACACTGAGGTAGGCGTAATTTAGAAGCACCAGTTGAGTACGTTTAGTCACACTTTTATCTTTGTATGTATTGTATATATTTTATCGGTTTTAAGTATCATATGGCTCAGAAACCATATCAATGCTTTTACAGTATTATTTCATAATACTCCTTTTACTGTACGCACTTTACTTTATGATAAGTTTTGCAATTGTGGCAATTCATTTCTCTTGCATGAAAAAGAAGACTGTTTTATAAATAACACCTTTTTATTGAAAACGCCCGTCTATTTCTCTGCACTCTGGTGAAACTAAGTATACACGATTGACTGAGTGAAATAGCTATCTATTGTTTTCACACGACTCTGGAGATTTACTCCTTATTCTGGAGGGAGCAAAGTTGTCATGGTTATGCGGTTGTCAGAAACTAATCCCTTCTTGTCTAATCAGGAAAGTTAACTCCTCCCTGTTCATTCGAGAAAGTTTCTAGTGACCTCTGAGCTAGCTGGCATACCTAATAAAGTCTAACATATTCAGTAGAGACCTCGTCGACCTCAGTCCTACGTCTAAACTGCTGTTTATGTTATTCCAATGCGGAGAGCCTATTGGGAATATTGGAACTACACTACAATGTTATATGGGGATTTGTATCACGCACTGCTGCTCAAGAGTGTCCTGGCGCGGCGGGAGATCAATGACAGAGCAGGCAGAAAGGCTACACAGATTGCTTGAACAGATGGGTTTTGAGGAGCTTTTTAAAGATAGCTAGTTCTTTGGTATGTCGCAGAGCATCAGGCAGAGCATTCCACATGGTGGTGGCCTTTACCACAAAAGACTGTCCCCCGAGTTGTGCTCGTCGAAATCTGGGAATTACCAACCGTCTTTGCGAGGCAGAGCGGAGAGAGCGGTTGGGAAGGTAGAAAGCAAACCTAGAGCTCATATAGGGAGGACATGAAGCATGTAGTGCTTTACGTGTCAGGGTCAGAGTTTTAAAGCACAGTCGCTGAGCCACAGGAAGTCAGTGCAGGTTGTTAAGCTGCTTACATACACTCAGTCTCCTCGGGATGTTAAACAGGAGCCTGACAGCTGCATTCTGAATAACCTGCTGCTTCCCCAGGAGATACCCGGGGATGCCGATGTACAGGGCATTAGCGTAGTCAAGACGTGATAGAATGAGCGCCCTGGCCACCGACTCCCTGGCAGAGCGGGGGAGCAGGAAAAAGAACCACCTTAGGGCTTTGAACGTGCCAAAGCACGTCACTGAGAGTCGCTTGATCTGTTCATGGAAGCCCAGGTCGGCTCCAAACCAGATTCCCAGGTTCTTGGCGACACCACAGTCCCCACTAGGGCAGGGGAATCCAGCGGGCCAGAGGGATTCTCTAAATGCCGGAGGGAATTGGCCATAGAGGAGTACCTCAGATTTTTCTTTGTTGCATTTCAGGCTTGCCTGAGCCAGCCAAGTGAATACAGAAGACAGGCATCGCTGGGCCACATCGGTTTGGAGATCGTCCCCCTTCCAGGTGAAGAGGAGCTGGGTGTCATCGTCATAAGCCATAATTTTGGCACCCAGCTTCTCTGCCAGATAAATCAAGAGGGTGAGGTATATGTTGAAAAGAAGGGTGCTCAAGGTTGACCCCTGCGGAACCCCAGTGGCCACTTTACTGGTAGATGAGGCGAAGGGGAGCATCCACACCTGTTGAGAGCGGTTGTCCAGGAAAGATTTGACCCAGGCCAAGGCTATATCTGTAATGCCGATATCAGACAGCCTGGAAAGAAGCTGGTGGTGGGGTACCGTTTCGAACGCGGCAGAGATGTACAACAAAATCAGTGCCGCCATACCGCCCGTGTCCAGGCACTCTCTGATAGCCTCCCTAATCTCCACCAATGCTGTCTCGGTACTAAAAGATGCCCTAATCCCGGATTGAGCCGGGTGCAGAGCACCGGAAGATTCGACAAAAATCTCCAGCTGTTTAAAGGCCACCTTTTCGCACACCTTAGGTAAGGCTGGATGAAGAGAGATTGGGCTGAGGGCTTCTTAATGAGAGGGAGGTGTTTAGCATGTTTCCATTGCAGGGGCACTCTGCCTGATTGGAGTGAATCATTAACAAGCGCCCCTACCGCAGGAGAGATGTTCTCCGCCACCCCACTCAGAACCCTCGCGCGACAAGGGTCAGCCGGCGAGCCTGATTTTAATGATTTCAAAATGGCTAAAACATCCCTTCCTTCTGCCAAAGTAAAGTGCGAAAAGAGCTGGCTAGGTGTATTGATGCACCGGGCAAGAGGCAAGACAGGAAAGTGTTGCACAGGGGGTGTAGTCCTTAAACTAGCCTGGATTTTATGGATCTTAGCAATTAAGAAGGTGGATAAATTATCGCACCATTGAGAGGAAATAGGAGGGGTGGAAAGTTCCGCCGCCGGTGACATAAAGCTACGGACAATAGCAAAGATTTCTTTGCTGTTGGTGTTGGCTTTTGAAATTCTATCTGCAAAAAAGTTGCCTTTGGCTTCTTTGACGGCAGCGTAATATTCTCTTTGGGTGGTGCGGAGTGCAACCTTAGCCCGGGGACAATACTCCTGGCGCCAGTTCTGTTCTAATTTCTTACATCCCATCTTCAGTGTTTTTAAGTGGTCAGTGAACCATGGCTTAGAAGGAGACCACGCGATCGACATCTCGCGGAGGGTTGCGGGAGAGAATTGATGGACTGGCTTATCCAGTCAGAGAATCTTTCCGCTGCTCCATCGTGGTCAGAGGCTTTGTCTGGGAGCGTAAGAGACAACGCTCCGGACAGAGCTGGGATGTTGATATTTTTTGGGGGCAATCCAGGGGCCTTCCCTACGAACGGGGTAGAGCTACCTATGTCCCAACGAAAAACTAATCAGATAGTTATCCGACCAGGTGACCGGCTGCGGATCCCGCATAGTAAGCTTAAAATTAGAGCATACTATGTCTAATAGATGACCACAATTATGAGTGGAATCGGGGACCTGCTGTGTCAGGTGGGTCAAATTGCATAGGTCCAGCAAGTCCCTTGTCCCTGGGGCCAGTAGGTTCTCCAGATGAATATTACAGTCGCCTAGCAACAGGAATTTGGAGAACCTGAGCACTCACGAGGCGATAACCCGTGGTATCGCTAGTTCGACCACAGGAGCACAGGAGTCATTCAGCCGCGTCTCCGTAATGAACAAAAGGTCTAATTGTTCATCTATAATCAACTCATTCACATCCGCTGCATGTTTTACCAGGGACCGTGCATTGATAAGAGCGGCACGGATGTTAGCGTTGTGTGCAGAGAGAGGGGGGGATCGGACTGAGATGTTTGAAAGTGAAATTGGCAGAGGGGGCAGGTCCGCATCATGGACTGAAGGACCTCCCAATGTCTATCGCTGTTGCACGAGTTAGTGTTGAGCTTTAACAGAGACTCCCGGTTATAGTATTTTCTTTCAGATGAAATGAACTACAAATGAACTTAGAAAAGGCATAGAAGGCCTTGCGTGTTAATGCACATCAACAGAACACATTATCCTGATTAGTGCAAAGAGTAAAATGGAGGAAACGGCTCTATTAGCCTTGTATTCGATAGCTGTTCCATTAAGGTGCATACCCGTTTGATTTCGTGATACTGCAAATCAGTGGGTTGGATAAATTGAGCTTACTAGACAGAGTTTGCACTATCTGTGGCGGGGCATAGTGTGGCTAACCAAGAAGAAAAAGAGTCATGGAGGACGCCCATTGCTTAACATTGGTTGGCTTTCTATGTCTGAACTCAACATATGTCTGAACTCGCCATTGGTGGAGGCTAGAAGGCGCTACTTAAATAATCCAACATAGATACAACAGCGCATCTGTGCAGAGTCTGATCTCGCTTTTAATTCTCCCCCAAATGAATATGTGTCATAACCTGTTTACAGTTTTAATTTTATCTATCGCCCTCACTCTATCTAGCTATCACCCTCACTCTATCTATCGCCCTCACTCTATCTATCTATCTATCTATCTATCTATCTATCTATCTATCTATCTATCTATCTATCTATCTATCTATCTATCTATCTATCTATCTATCTATCTATCTATCTATCTATCTATCTATCTAGCTATCTATCTAGCTATCTATACATCTATCTATCGCCCTCACTTTATCTATCTATCGCCCTTACTCTATCTATCTATCGCCCTCACTCTATCTATCTATCGCCCTCACTCTATCTATCTATCGCCCTCACTCTATCTATCTATCGCCCTTACTCTATCTATCTATTGCCCTCACTCTATCGCCCTCACTCTATCTATCTATCTATCGCCCTCACTCTATCTGTCTATCGCCCTCCCTCACTCTATCTATCTGTCTGTCTGTCTGTCTGTCTGTCTGTCTGTTTGTCGCCCTCACTCTATCTATCGCCCTCACTCTATCTATCCCCCTCACTCTATCTATCACCCTCACTCTACCTATCGCCCTCACTCTATCTATCGCCCTCACTCTATCTTTCGCCCTCACTCTATCTATCGCCCTCTATCTATCTATCGCCCTCACTCTATCTATCTATCGCCCTCCCTCTATCTATCTATCACCTTCACTCTATGTATCTATCACCCTCCCTCACTCTATCTATCTGTCTGTCTGTCTCCCGCACTCTATCTATCGCCCTCACTCAAACTATCGCCCTCACTCTATCTATCGCCCTCACTCTATCTATCCCCCTCACTCTATGTATTGCCCTCTATCTATCTATCTATCTATCTATCTATCTATCTATCTATCTATCTATCTATCTATCTATCTATCTATCTATCTATCTATCTATCTATCTATCTATCTATCTATCTATCGCCCTCACTCTATCTATCTATCGCATCACCACAGCATCATTCAGGGACACCACAATATCACTATGCGCTACCACAGCATCACTGAACGCCAGAGCATCACTCGTCGCCACTACATCACTTGTCGCCACTACATCACTCAGCGCCACCACAGCATCAATCTGTGCAACCATTAAACAACAACTGGTACAAATATGTTCTCTCAATGTTTCAGGCTTTATTACAAATGTCAGAAAAAAATGTTAATATTCCACTTCTGTTTTGGGATTTTCGTCACAGTAAAATACACTGAACATAATTTTCACAAAAGTTACTTAGAATAGTTTAAGCTATTGCAATTATAAATTACAATAGCTTTTATTTAAATATTAATTATTAAAACAAAATAAAAGCCATCGTTATTTGTAATATCAATACATCTAAGTCACGTAAATACAACACATATTGCATTACAAATTCTGTAGGTGTCACATTCACAAAAGTAAAAATGATTGGCATTGTAAATGACAAAGCTTATATTTCGCTATTTTCAAAACCAACACATTAATTAAAAAAAATGCATTTACAAGACCAATAGCTCAAACTTTCCTAATGCGAGACCCATTGCATTGCAAATGCTTGTTTTCTCTTACCACATGTGCTGCATTATACAGCACACATAGAAAAAGTAACACGCCTCCTAGTGTTTGTGTAGGAAGGTACTCCTTCCTGCACAAAAGCAATATTGCCTACAACACAGGCACCCTTGCAAAATGGTACAAGGGGGCCTGCGTTGGTGCTAGGTGCCAGCACAGGGGGAAAGGACGGAAATGCCGTGTAGTGGATAAATATAGTGCCATCCTGCCAGTTCCCGAAAAATGAGGCCCCAAATACCATAATGTAATTGAAAAACGAATGAACTACCTCAACCAGTGACTCCCTACAACTTCCCTCTCTGACCCTAAGATGGCTAATACTTCCTTTCAGTTATTTTTCCAGCGCCATTATGTTATGTTATGTTAATATGAACTTATAAAGTGCATTATCACCCAGGGGTATCTAAGCACTCCATTCGCACCAACGTCCATTTATTTCTCTCCTTTCTCATCTTTTACTATCTACTTGTAACTCTTTCTTATGGCTCCATCAGTCTTCTTTTTTCCCGTTCGTGATCATCCCTGCTCCTCTCACATGTTGCTCCTTCTCCGTGTTCAGATCTCAGACCTGGACTGCAGGCTGGGAGAGCAGCTGAAAACACTGCCTTGCTGGCGTCAACATGGAAACAGGCAGAGTGGGCTTTAGCAATGAGTAAAAAGATCAGAGATTCGCGTCCGTAAGATGTGTTGATACAAACATTTCATGTGCAAGTTGATTTTATAGTTAAAATGTTCTCTTTAAACTTAATGCAAATTGACTTTGTCTGAAATGATGATAGACACAGACCTGCAATTCATGTCATTAAAATGTTTCTTTCACATCCTCCCTGAACGGTAACAATCCTGCCTTACATATTTTATAATTTCCATAACTCTGCTTGGGCACAGTTTCAAAGATGACATTAGTTCATCTCAAGGGCAGGTCAGCCGCAGGTCAGAGATACTGCCAAGTATCTGCCTGACCGTGGGGATGAGAACAATCCCACTGCCCCCAGCACGAGACACGTCACGTTGAGCATCGGTCCATCACCTGCACTCCAGGGCAGCCCTGCTCGACAGCAGCACGGGGGTCACATGCCAGAATTGAACACATGTGCTGATTCTATTGTGGAATACAGAGTGGATGCTTCTTTAAAACTGAAGCATGACCACCGTCTGTGTACAGATGTGATCTGGCTTCTCTGATGGTGTCTGTCACGTGCACTCGGATCAATCCTCTGCCTCCAGTCCTGCGCTCAGCTCTGCGCAGGTGTGGTGGAGTCAGTGGGGCTTGCTGATCCACTCCACGCTGCGATGAGTTGGGCAGGGTGCACCCTTGCTGATTAACACACAGTCTTGGGAAGCACAGGCTGAAGCCTGAGGCACTCAACATCTGTTCAATCGGTGAGGGTTGACCACATCAATGGGGAGCAGTATCCCTACAATCTGACAGGAGACAGAAACTAGTGCTGAATGCAGACAAGCCCTAACATGGCGCATGCACAGTGGTGACTGTCTGACCCTCACACAGAGCGAGGGTCAGATGCTATGGTGAGTAATAAACACTGACTACTGTATGCACGATTTATTGATTTACTTTCAAAAATAAAAGGAAGCAAGAAATATCGGGGTAGGGCCCCAGCTTCCCTATCAAAAACCTACTGAAGGCAACCACTTCTCTTCTATCAGCAGGAAGAAAGGGCATTCGTCATGAGCAAACATTAGTGGATTAAATACACTGAATGAAAGTGAGGAAAAACATTGAAGATGGAAATGGATTCTGGGAGGTTGTTGTTGTGTCGAGTTGGTGTAGGAGTTCAGAAGACCAGGATGCTTCTAAGAGCTTGTTCCAGTCCTGCCATGAACATTTTTTGATGATGCTTCTGCAGTGTTTTTGAATGGATGTGCTTCAGTTGACGAGGATCTGCTCAGACAAGGTGATTGCTATCAGCTTGTCTCGTGTGATGCTGTTGAAGCTGTTGAAGATGTGGTCCGCTAGCTGTCTGGCTGCGTGCGTGGCGCTTTCCACTCACTGCGCGAGTCTAGGGTTGGTAGGTCCTCAATGAGGTTGGTTGTGTTGGGATCGGTGAGGTCCTGTAGGTGGTACTTGCAATTGCTGAGGAGAAATAATCAGTTCTAAATTTTGACAACAAAATCAATGTTGTTACTCATTTATTTAGTAACAAACACTGTCAAAGACGAAAGGTATGGCGTGTCTTAGGCAAATCTCCATAGTTGTGGTTATATGTCTGGAAGCAATGATGGAAAACTAAGAAGTACCCAAATACTGGTCAGCTGGCTTGTAGTGTAAAACGAAGGATTCTAGTTTACATGTTTTATGCCAGCAACGCCTCTTGAAAAGGATTCTGGGATATGCTTCTTTGACAATGCCCCTTTTAGAGACCCCCCTTTCATTGAAAGCTCTGCCCTCCATCTTATTTTAACATACCTTATCTCCCGTCTGGACTATGCCAACTCCCTTTATGCCGGTATTCCGGCCTATCAAGTTCAGCGCCTACAGTTGATCCAGAACCATGCGGCCAGACTCATTCTCCATCTTCCTGTGTGCCAGCATGTGAAACCAATGCTGAAACAACTCCATTGGCTCCCGGTGACACAAAGTAGTATTTTTAAGCTGGCCTGCATGGTTCACAAGGCGCTACTTGGAGGAGGGCCCAAGTTCATCTCCAAAAAGATCAGGAAATATACGCCACCCCGCACTCTTCAGTCTTCCAGCCAACATCTACTGATCACCCCTAAGTTTAGACATGCTAAACACGGGGGCCTGCGTTTCTCTACCCTTGCTCCTCAAGAGTGGAATAAAATTTCCTTGTCTTTACGCACAACAAATAATCACCTCCAGTTTCGAAAACAGCTGAAAACCTGGCTTTTCACACAAGCTTACTCCATCTAATCACTCTCCTTCTATAGAACTTGACCACAGAAGCGCCATGAAACCTATCCGGTGTACGCAGCGCTATACAAGAATTTTTACATTACATACCACTAGAACTGCTGCTCGTTCATTCGGCTTGTGGTGTTCTGCGTTTCCCTGATTGGATTAATGTAGGTGCACAAGGAGGGTCTTTGACTCTTGAGTGGCAGCGGTGACCCCCTTACAAGCGTCCATGGAAGAGGAGGAGTCCGAGGGGACGAGCTGTAAGTGGGTTAGGCCTTCAGAAGTTCTTAGTGAATATTATTAAGGGCTAAGCTCTGAAGAGACTGCTTATAAGCAGGGCGAGGTGGCTCCCCGTAGCAAGGGGGGTAGTGTATGTGGAATGGGCTGTACATTCTTGGCTGCTGCGGGGGTTAGTGGTGTCAAAGCACAGTAAGAGAGCGCCTACAAACATCTGTCCATGGGGAGAGAATGGGTATGAGTGGTACACCTGCACCAAGGCCAGAGCAGATGGGCCCAAGGGCATCGCTGCAAGCCACGGGAGAGGAGCAGAGGGCCTCACTGCAGAACACCAGCGACTGGCTGCGAGGGCATCGCTGCGGGGCACACAGCCCCCATAATTGCAGAATTGTAGAACACCAAAAACTGCCAGTGAGGGCATCACAGCACGGCGGGGAGAGGACTGGCACACACCACATCACTGCTAGTAAGATGAGCCTGGTGCCTTTACTGTGATGATACTGGCCCTACAGACACCACTGCAGGATATAGAGACGTTTGGCAGTGAGAGCATCGCTGCAGGGCACAAGGCACACAGAAAACTGGCAGAGGTCACCACAGTAGAACCCCAGTAAATCTCCCACAGAGTGCATCAGTGCTGGACACATGATACTTAGTTTTGTCGATGAGAGAAGGGGGTGGCAAAGAGTGGGAGGCTGTCATGGCCAGTGTCTCAATAAGAGACCGCAAGGCTGCCAATAACCGGACATTCATTAAGGTTCGCCACGGAGCCCGGCCTTCAGTGGAGCCGGGCTTGCTGCGAGCCTGCCCTGCCCTGACTGCCAGCTGTGCTGCAGCTCTGTGCTTTGCAGAGTGCCTTGGTGCTCGTCTGGGTGGAGTTTCACAGCCAGCCCTGGGCAGTGTATCTTCCAACCGCCGGTTTCTTAATACCACTTCGAGGGGGCACACATTTTTATCTTCCTGAATTCTGCAATGACTTCACCCCACTTGAACACCAAGGATTGGGGTTGTGATGTGACCCCTCACCTCCAGCACAGCCTCGCTGAAGGATTGTGTAAACCTGTTATATATGAGTCCAGCCACTCACCTAAAAAACAGGTCCGTCTGCAGGGACGATGAAGTTCATCAACCCCCCCTGAACGCCTCTCAATGTTGCTGACCAAAAAACAGAAGCCGTGGCAGGTGTCCAAAGAGGGAAGGGGATTTGGGATGAGAGACAAGAAAGAGAGACTGCTACTCTTCACGCTTTGCCAAGAAGAGGGTGTGTGCCGTCTGGGCCAGCCAGGTTCTGGAATTTGAGACAGTGAACCACTCATAACTTTTCAAAAAACATATAGAGGTGGATAAGTACAGATTGCCCTAAAAACTCTTTAGACTACTAGCAATACTAACATTATGTCTTCTACTCCTAATGATTACCTATTAGGCGTGATGGCGCTTCAAACAGTTTGTCTCTGAATAAGCATTTAAGAAATGTATTTACAGGTTTCTATGAATATAAAATAGGAATTTGTATTAGACTGTGTATTCTATGTTTTGAATTCACATAGTATATTTGTTATTTTGTACTACCTTATGATCTCACCTGATTGTGCATAAGACTTTTCCAAAGACGTTTCCAAATATATTTCCAGAGTTCAATCCAAGCCAGTTTTAAAACACACTAAGCAACTCTGCTTAAAAATGCTGCCCAAAATATCTAGCAACTTCAAGAATGGCGCACTAAAACGGAATTGCGCAAAACAATATCAGAAAAGGCGCACTTTACATATAGTCCTTGGCGCCTTACAATGTTATTAAAAGTCCCCTTACTACTGCCAAAGAAGTGCACAACCAAAATAAGTCCATTTCAAAATACAGGGAGAGGTGTTGTTCAAACACAACCAGAATACATGTGCCACAAGCAACAAAAAGCTTCAAAAACACCAGAAAGAATTGTTGCCCATTTTACAATCAAACACATGTGCAACAATATCAAGCAGTGTTCCAAATTGCCTTCAAAAGCAATACCATTAAGTAAAAAGCCAGGTTCTTCACTTAATTAGCACTAATGATCATTTACAATAATAACAAAAAATGTAAAGCTTCAATTGAACACTTAGCAGCTCTTGATCATTTACAATAACAAAAAAATGTAAAGCTTCAATTTAACACTTTGCTCTGAAGTGCTTTTAAAATTAGTCCAGAAATGTTCTTATCTCAGTCCTGAGCTGGCTCAAAGACAGGGATAATTTTCTGCTGACAGAGGTCACAAGGTGAACTCCTTCTCTTCATCTGAGGCTTCATGACTTGGGGCTGCAGTGAAAGCCTGTGGCAGGAAACATAAAGCCAAGCAACAGGTGTCTGCAGATGAAGCCATTTATAGCCAATATCCTGGGCTTGGGGTGTTCAATCCATGTGCTCAGTACAGTTACAGCTCACTGTTAACACCAACTGAAAGCAGCTGCACCTGTGCCCCCTGATCCTCAGATATCTAACAAGCATTGGCAAGGGTCCATACAAAAAGAATAGACATTGGCAAAAGCAAATACATTAAAGAAAAAAACAAACATAGGTCAAAGTACTTATTGTAGGAACACTGCAATATGATTGATAATCACACGAAATGGGTGTTGACAAACGATACAGGGACTCTGTGGATGGCGTGACAGGGTTTCCTGACAAACCCAGCCCCGTGTTGGCAGAGTTTAGCCTGACTGAAGAATGCCACAGCGCACCCTATATTCCGTCCTGTGGCGGCTCTTGCGAAGGGGGCCCTGCATGGCGTCAAGTGCATCCCACACAGAATTCACAAAATAATCCCACAGTGACGGTGAAAGTGGGGAGGCGAGGTAGAACTTTTTGTGCTCTTCTGACAACCCCAGTTCAGGGTCAGCGGCTGTAACTGGGCTCCGAGAGTGATCTTTAATCCCTGTGTCCCAGTAGTAAGATGCAAACTGCACATCTCTTTTCTGGTACATTCGGTGCATCTGTCAAAGTCAACTGCTTTGCATTGTGGGCCTCAGTGGGTCGTAGTACACTGTGGCTGCCTCTTTTGTACACATTACACTTGTCACAGTCGGTTGTTGCACACGCTATGTACGCCCCTGTCGGTAGCTGTTATCAAGAACAAAATCCACACCAACGCTATTAACGCAAAAGAACTCTTCACTGTCATACGGTAGTTCACCAAACCCCCCAGCCAAGCCACTGGCGTCCCCCCATCTCAGGACCTCTGCAACAATCTCAGCTCCTACTTTCACCTGAAAATCAAGGCCCTCTATGATAACCTCAGCAAACAGACTCAGGACACCACCACCTCTCCACCACCGACAACCAGTCGACCATCACCACTTGCAAACCTGCCACCACTGAAAGCACTGCCACAACCATGAAGAACACCCATGCAGGAGCCCCCAAGGACCCCTGTCCTCCGCACATCTACCACAGAGCCGCCACCGCCATAGGTTGATTTTCCTCGCTTGCGGTTGCCAAGTCGATATTGACAAACGCGAGCGAGGAAAAAAACTCTGCGGAGCGAAGTTTTTCAGAACTCTGTGAGTTCTGTGTAACGCAGAGTGTGGACACCTCTGCAAACTCTGCAAGCAGGGCGGAGTTCACCGCCGCGAGTTAGCTTAAATGCTGGTGGGAGCATGTGTGTGTGTGAAAGTGGGAGAGTGGTAGTGTAGGAGTGAGTCAGAGTGAGTGAAATTGAGGGATAGGAAGATTGCATATGAGTGACAATGAATGAGAGTGAGGGAGGATCACAGTGAGCACAACTTAGTAACTGTGTGTGAAAATAAGTGATTCACAGTCAGAGTGAGTCTTAGTGAGTCAGAGAATGAGTAAGATTGAGTCAGGAAGAATGGAAATGAGTGTGAATGGTCAGGAATGAGTGAGAATGAGTGAAACCAATTGATATTGGGTGAATGAGAACGAGTGGGACTGATTGAATCAGTGAGGAAGAGTGGGACTGTGAGAGAATGACTGACTGTCAATGAGTGAGACTGAGTGAGTGTAAGTGAGTCACAGTGAGATTGAGCAATTTAGAATCAGCTGGACTGAGTCAGTCAGGAAGAACAAGTGAGCCATAGAGAGACTGAATACAAATAAGTGAGAATGAGTGAATCAGAATGATTGGGACTGGATGAGACTGAGTGAGCTAGAGTGAGACTGAGTGAATAGAAATGAATAGAATTGAGATAGAGTAAGGTAGAATGAATAAGAGTGAATCGATTATAGTGAGAATGAGTGATACTGAGTTAGTCAGAATAAGCATAAGTCAGGGAATATGCTAATGAGAGTTAGTGATTGAGACTGAACGAGAGAAAGAATGAATTCAAGCAAGTGTGAGCGTACGCATGAAGCGACTTCTGGCTCTCTTACTCGAATTACAGCCAAGGATTATGCCCCACCACTTTTATCTGATGAGCAGATGCAAGGGGGAGAGATTATGGAGATTAGCCATCCTGCAGGTGTGTTTAGCCAACTCTTCTCTTACTGCTGGGAAATCAGCCATGATGAATTTTGGAGAAATTGTGCTCTCTTGTGAAAATAGTGCCAAAGTTTGGAGGAAGTGGTCATACCCTGGGTTATTACCCTGCACCTCGTTGGACAGGAATACCCTCTTGCTTGACCCAAAAAACTTGGAATAAGTATCTGAGAGGAGCAGAGCCTCTCAGATCTGCTGCTTGAAATTTAAGAGAGAAGAATAGTCCATGCTGAGATGTGTGATTTACACTAACCAGGCCCTGCACTCTGAAGATGCACAATCCAGAAGTACAGCCCTATGGACTATCTTGCTTCATAAGGACTAAAGAGTAGACTCCCTGCAAGCTACCGGTTAACAGAGCTCACCTGGAACATCACCACCAAGACTCCTCAGCCTGCAGTACTACCAGTAGATTGGTATAGGTTTTGTCCTAGTGCTTTGTGGGAACTGAACTTCCAAACCTTCAAGGACCATCTTGATGCTTCCAGACCCTTACAGTCTTAGGATATTTTGGGACCACTTGGGGTACTTTAGGAAGAAGTACATTAAGTTTGGAGTAACATGGAATAATGCTCCATAAATGGACCTGCTCGACATGGCCAACCAAGCCAGCGACGATCAATTGCGAGCCCTCCTGACGTCCAGGTTTGTCCCACTGAAAAGCTCCAGAGGTCCGACATCCAGAATTTGACTGGGAGTAGGCTGAAACCCAAGCCAGCACACCCAAACCAAATTTGGCCAGGTGAAGTGCATCTAGGGACCCCACAAGAAAAAGCTTTGTAATAGTTTCCAAGTCTGAGCATAAAAAAGGTGACTGGAACCTACCGCTAGAGCCAAGCTGCCCACCTTCAACCGCTAGCTGTCCTGGATCCCTGGTTCGTCCCTCTAGAGAGCTCTGGTTGCCTGACTTCCATATGTTCGACTGGGAGCACGTTGCAAGGCAAGCTGGCAAACCCTCACTGAATCCGGACTGGCAGAGAGCTTAGAAGGACTTTAAAAAATCATATCTTCAGTTCCCTACATTGGATTTTTTTCCTTTGGTGTCATTTTAAAGATAAAAATATTTTCTATTTTTTAAATTTTCTGTTGGATTTTCATTGTACGTTGTGTCTTAATTATTTCCAGAATTGGTATTTTAAATGTTTTACATACCTGTCTTTGAAGGTGAGCCTGCCTGCTCGCAGGCAAGCTAGAAAGGGTTGAGCATGGGAATAATTTCTAAGATCTATTCTGAAAACCTGTACATGTTAGAGGCCTTATTTCCAGTGGCAGATAGACAGATATGAGAGTGCTTGTTTGGATCTGTAAATGGGTATGTAAGTGGTTGTGTGAGTGAAAGTGAGAGTGCTTGTATGGGTGAGGGAGTGACTGTGTTAAAAGGTTGTATGAGTGTGTGAGTGGGTATGTGTGTAAGTAGCTGTATAGGTTAATAAGTATGTGTGTGAGTAGCTGTATGGGTGAGTGTATGACTGTGTGAGTGGCTGTATGGGTGAGCGACTGGTTGTATGAGTAGCTGTATTGGTGAGTGAGTGGTTGTGTGTGTGGCTATATGAGTGTGTGAGTGGCTGGTTGGGTGAGTGACTCTATGGAGGAGTTAGTTGGTGTATGCGTACTGTTATAGGGTTGTGAATGGGTATATGAGTGGTTGCATGAGTGTGTTAGTAAGCATACAAGAGGTTGTATGGGGATGTGAGTGAGTGTATGAGTAGGTCTGTGGATGATATCATCAGATTTCATTTGAGATTTCATCAGTGATGTTACTGACACTGTCATGAGTGGTTTGATATGTGAAGTAATAAGCAGCGCATTCCGGGGTGTAAGTTATATTTAACTCAGGTAACTATAACTGCTGAATTTCTATGGTTTTTTATGAGAGAAATGTGAACCTAACTTTAACTTCCCTGTAACCTTTGGTTTTTTTCAGCGAATATATATATAGATAGAGATATATAAGTTTTTAATGGGAATGCTGGGATAGTGCTCTGCCCAACCTTGGAGCCCACCATCTCTGATAACACAGCCAGTCACAGTGCTATGCAGACTGAAAGTGGCATGAAAATAATTTTGTTAATCAAATAAATTTTCTATTTATTACAAATGTGCAATTTATGTTGTAAATTATTATTACATTGCTGGAATAGCTGAATGTAAGTCAGATCCAAAAACATAAGTTTATGTACTGTGAAAATATTTGTGAACAGTCTCAAGGTACATCAGACATTGATTGATTTCATGTGCAGCCCACGCATGAGTTTGTTGTGACATCAGTTTGTATCACATTTTTGTTTTTACTGTCCTCATATCTTCCAGTGTGTCATCATGCGTAGGTGTGTGTATGTGAAGGAATATTATAGTCAAGATGTGTGCAACACAACATAGAGTGTTATTATCTTCTTCTGTGAAGTTACTTCCCCAACAAATGGATTGCAAACTTATCCTCGTTAAGGTTTGCAATGTATAGATACAGGTTTTCGGACAAAGCCATCTGGAACATAAAGTATTATTTACCATTTTTCTGTGTAAAAGATGACCATTTTATTAACTACTAGCAGCCCGTCCCGACGTTGTCCGGGTATGAATTGCTGCCGGCCAGTAGTATATTTTTTTTTAGGATTTTGTTTTGATAGCATTTCTTATCTGTGACAGGCCTGTGAAACGCTCCCTTTCACAGTGCACTGCTGATGCACTTAAGAGTGCGCGTTCAGTAGTGTGTGAACTCGAGTTTCCCTACTTTATTTTTCCTTGCAATATTATATAGCGCAAACTCGACAACATGGCATGAGCACAATTTACATTACAGAAGAACACATTCATTTGTGGTAGGCACGGGGATACAAAGCGATTTGCCCGGAATCAGAGGATGTTGAGCTGATTCTGAGATTCAAACGTAGCTCCCCAGCTCTAAAGTTCGCAATTCTAGTATTTGTAGCGGGAGGTGTGTCTAAAAGTGTATGACGGTGCTGGCCATCAATGAGAGAGACCTGTGCATTTTTCAAATCAGTGGTGAAAAAATATGAGTATGTTGCTGGAGGTGTGGGGCGCCGTGCCACCAATGTACTTACCCAGGAAGGGTAAACACCCATTATTACGCAACTTTCCATCTGCTTACCATCACTCCGCATACTTTCATTACGAAAGTACCATGACTCTGCAAAGGCATTATCACGCATGGCATTACATTTTATATGCTTTTACCACGCATACATTTACAACGAAATTCGTTGTAAATGCATGAATGGTAAAAGCATGTTTTTTTAATGTTTGGATAAGGTAAGTATGGGTATAGGGGTATATGTTTTGGGGTACTGAGGTATATGTTTTGGGGTGTTTGGGTATTTTAAGGGTTCAGATATAGTTTTGGGTTATGGGGTACAGGGGTAGTTTTAGGGTTTAGGGAAAGGTATGGGTTTTGGGGTACAGGGGTAGTTGTAGGGTTCAGGGGTAGGTTTGGGTTTTGGGTTATAGGGGTATTTTTAGGGTTCTGGGGTAGGTTTGGGTTTTGGGGTACAGGGGTATTTTTAGGGTTCAGGACTAGGTTTGGGTTTTGGGGTACAGGGGTATTTTTAGGGTTCAGGGGTAGGTTTGGGTTTTGAGGTACAGGGGTATTTATTGGGTTCAGTGCTAGGTTTGGGTTTTTTGGGTACAGGGATATTTTTAGGGTTTAGGGATAGGTTTGGGTTTTGGGGTACAGGGTATATTTATAGGGTTAAGATGGCTTAGTGTTTAAGGGTGTTGGGGTATTTTAAGGAGTAAGGGTGGGTTATGATTATGGGGTGCAGGGGTATTTAAAGGTAGCAGGGTGGACACCCGGAGCTGGAATGTACAGAACCTGGGAAGAAAAAACAATGAAATATTGGGCATAACGCTCGCTTTTTTATTTCCGTAATCCCGCGTCCTGCACACGCCCACAGCACACGATATGAAACATGGCCACACGCCCCCAGTGTTTGTCACACCCCCAGCAGACGCCAAAGGCACAACGCAGACACGCCCACAAGGGCCTACTTTGCTGGCACGGTTCTTTTACCTTTTAAATGTATATGGTGGACGTCTGCATAGCCTATGTCCTTCTGCTGTAACTGCCCTTTCCAACGCTGTATTGAGTGTTGTGATTGGTGCTGTGGTTCCTGAGATTACCCACCTCAAAGGTGTGAGCTCTCTCTTTATTATATTAGTATAGATATTGGGCCTGATTAAAAAAGGTAAACAGACAAAAAGCTAACTTTAAGGCGAGTTTTGGTCTTAAGTTTAACTAAAACCAAGGACTATTGGTCTCAGTTAAACTTAAGACTAAAACGTAAGTTTAACTGTGACAAAATCTAACTTTGCTACTCAGAAATGCCGTTTGTGAATACTGAAAGTGGTAAAGTTAGACTTATGTCTAATTTTGCCTTTGTTAATCAGTGTCCATTCTGTTTCTTGTGAAGGTAATTACACATGTGCTATAGAGTGGTCATCCAGTGTATGGAATATTTAAGGGGCCCATTATGATGTTGGGCGGATCGCCACCGCCATGGTGGCGGTGGCGGTCCGGCCGGCATTAATGTCAACCCGCCACCCATTTCCCCCCGCCATATTACTATGGCGGGGGGACCGTGGCGGACGTAAACACCGCCCGCTGCTTTTCCGCCGCGGTCGCCTTGCGGCCGGGGCGGAAAATGTTTAATATGGTGGCGGTGTCTATGAGACACCGCCAGCCAAATTATGATGGGCTTACTGACATGCTTTTCCGTGGCGGCAATGCCACCACGGAAAGGCATGCGGAGACTCCCTGCGGGGGCCCATTGCGGGCCCCCTGGGAGTCCGGGGGTGGGGGGTGCACATGGGGGTTACCTATGGTACCCTCCCGCATTTTAAAGTGCCACATGGCAGGCACTGCGCAGTGCCTGTCATGTTGTGCTTTGAAATGCACAAAGTGCATTTTTACCATTGCGGCGGGCAGCGCTTTCTGCACCACCCGCCGCAATGGTAAAAATACAGGATGCGCCCATCAGTGTGGCGGGCGCATCCTAATGCCCAAGGCGGGACCACCGCTGCTATGGCGGCCGGTCCCGTTTTGCAGGAGGATGGAGGGCGGGCACAGTCCGCCCGCCATCCTAATGGGGGCCTTAATGTCTCATCATGCACATTGCAACCAGTTCATTGTTTGATTGTGAGCAACATTAAAAATATCTATTGTAGAATATTTCCTGTTTACATTTCTATTGAATATTTGCTGTATCAATGATCCATGTGTCCGAGGCAGATGTAACTTATATCACATAATATCACATAAGGTTTACCGGTAAATTGTGATGAACCATACATTGGGCCACATGACCCATACACAATCCTGACAACAGTTTATTAGCATTAAAGTGCGAAGATTAAAATTCGTCTAGACACTAAAATTGTGTTGTAACTTGTTTTTGTATATATTTATGTATGTATGTATTAATATATGTTTGTATGCATGTATGCATGTATGTGGTATTTGTATAGCCAACAAGTAATAGCAGTAGTAGGATTATCAGTACAGAAGTGCACTGTTTCTACACTAGTGTTCCTCAAAGTGGTTGCGTCTTCAACTCTATTATAAATGGGAGCAGGTGTGGGGAAGTCCTGATGGATATGCAGATTTTTATTAAGATCCCGTCCCCATATATTGTAATAGCATGCTGTCTTTCTTTCTTTCTTTCTTTTTTTCACTTTTTAGTCTCCAGTCTGTTGGTGTCCTAGATTTCCAGAGATCAGAGTTGATGAGCTTGAATGCAAGAGAAGCTGGATGCTGGTCATGATGGCTTTGCTAAATTATGTAGTTGGTTTTTTAAAATGGTGAAAGCAGGTTTGGGAGCCAATAGAGTTTAATTAGGATAGGGGTGATGTGATCAAATTTCTTCATGCCAGATGTGCTGAGGCGTGTAAGTTGCCTTTAAAGGGGGTCAATATGGGGCCCAGGAAACCATGGAGCAGAGTGTTAACATTACCACCGTCCAGAAGTGAGAGTATGTGGGCTTGAATTTATTTATTTATTTATTTAAGAAGCTTATAAAGCGCGCGGCTACCCCCAGCGGGGGTGTCCCGGCGCTAAGAGTACAGGTTAATCACTAGAGGGGGTTGCCTGGTTCAAAACCATCCAAAAGCCAGGCGCTGCAGAGGCACACCTAATCAGCGTTTGGTGAACAGCCAGGTTTTTAGTTTGCGTCGGAAGATTTGCTCTGACTCAATCAACCTAAGGTCCAGAGGTAGGCTATTCCAGTGCTTGGCTGCTGTAACGGTGAACGTTCTGCCGCCACTTCGGGTAAGCCTAAATCTGGGAACAATCAGTAAGCGAAGGCTGTTTGATCTCAGATGTCTTACTGAAGATGATATCTTGAGTCTTTTGCTCAGGTAGGCCGGGCCAATTCCATGAATAGCCCGAAAGGCAAGGATCAGGATTTTGAACTCAATTCGTCGGGCGATGGGAAGCCAGTGTAGGTCATCCCGATAAGCTCTGACCGAGTTGCGGGTAGGGATGTTTCCAATAAGCCTTGCTGCCGCGTTCTGAACGATTTGCAATCGGTCTATAAGATAAAGGGGGGCGCCGGCATATAGGCTGTTGGCGTAGTCAAGATGTGCCGTAATGAGTGCCTGGACAACCGTTTTGCGGGCTGTCTGGGGGAGATAGGGAAAAATCTTCCTGATCATACGCAGCTTATTGAAACAGGCCGCAGTAACTTTGTTGACCTGAGCTTTACAAGACAAGGTGTTATCAAAGAGGAAGCCAAGGTTGCGGGCTGACTGCACTGGATTGGGCGGGGATTCAGGACAGTAGGCCACCACAAGGTGGCAGGGGGAGCAGATTTCTGGCTAAAACAAAGTACTTCAGTTTTATCCATATTTAGGGCCAGATGATTAGCAGCCATCCATGCGCAGATATTGCCAAGACAGTTTCGAAAGTTGGAGAAGTGGGAGTCTGAGTGGTCTCTGAATGAAAAAACAAGCTCAGTATCATCAGCATATGAGACCACCCTGACCCCCCAAGACTCAACTACCCTGGCAAGCGGGCCCAAATATACGTTAAACAATAGAGGGCTTAAGGCGGAGCCCTGAGGCACACCGCACATAAGGGATTTGCCCTCTGATTCGAATGGGTGCAGCAGTACCCTTAGGGACCGTCCGGAAAGAAAGGATTTAATCCATGCCAGGGCCGTGCCACCAATCCCCAACTGTTGTAGACGAGTCGCAAGTATGTCATGTGACACAGTGTCGAATGCAGCGTACAGGTCGAGGAGGACCAGCATGGCCTCCTCGCCCCTGTCCACTGATTCCCGAATAGTCTCGGATACTTCCAGCAGCGCAGTCTCGGTGCTGTAGCCTTCTAAAACCGGACTGTGAATCGTGCAGCAACTGGTTTGTTTCTAAATACTGGGCCAGTTGTTTATGAACTACTTTCTCCCAAACTTTGGCAGGTTTAGGCAAAAGCGATATGGGTCGATAGTTGCTGAATTGGGAAGGGTCCGCATCTGGTTTCTTCAGGATGGGAAGCAACCTAGCCTGTTTCCAGACTGAAGGAAATTGACCACGGGTCAAGGAAGAGTTCCAGATGGAAAGGAGAGGGTTGATTAAAACAGGGGCGAGATTTCCCATCACTTTGGCAGGGACTGGGTCTAGTGGCGAGCCTGACTTGACCTTATTTAAAAGTGTCAACGCTAAATCTGGCGTCAGCTCACTGAAAGAATTAAAGGAGCAATGTTGGAGATGTGAAACTTCTGACTGAGGACTAGGTGGGACGGAGTCAAAGGAGGAAGATAGTTTAATGATTTTTTCCTGAAAAAAATCAGAGAGTCCATTGCAAAGATCTTGAGTGGGGACACACTGGGCTTTCAAGACAGGAGGTTTCACAAAATCCTTCACAATTGTGAAGAGAGTTTTAGAGTAATTCTCCACCTGTTGAATGAGTTTTGAGAAGTGAGCTCTCATCGTGGAACGTTTGAGTTTTTGGAACTTGTTCAGGGCTGTTTTGCAGGCCAATTTGGTAATGGGGTCATAGGCCTGGCGCCATTTGCTGAATAATAATTGTGCAGTAGCTTTCTACAAGATTTTAAATGAGTTTTGCTGTACTGCATGACTGTACTGTGAGTTATGTGTTAACATGATGAATACATTGCTTCACACAGTGATTGAGGTTAGTTACTACAGCTCACACTAAGTGACTATAATGCGACAGGTGGAGGGGAATACAGAATAGGGTTCAGTGAAAACAAATTGAGTAATTGTCATGAAGATTTAGGAACATGTGTATATTATTTGTGAGAGAGAAATAAAGAATGTTGTCCCACATAAGGCAGTCAGGCATCACAGACAGGTGATAATGTGTGCAGTCCCTGCATCCCAGAATGTTTTTTCATGCGCTACTGTATGGCAATATGGCAATTAATTCATAGGCTTTACTATTGTTTACAATCAAACCATAGTGAGTGAGGCTCTTTTGACTAGTTTTTAAAGGCCACATAACTTCTTAGGTGTGGAGGACAACATATTAACAGCCTCCACACTGTGGCGGAGGTAAACATTTCTTTCTTGATTTTTAAGAAAGGAAATCCCTCTAGTGCTCATACAAGACGGATTCCCATTTTATTCCATTTTTATATTTTTAGTTCGGGCTGCTGTGGAAGGACTTCATGAGGAAACAGAGACTTTTTCTCTGAGTAAATATCAGTGAGCATGGTGGAAAGACACTTGTCATGTTTGTACAAACAGAAAGTAAAAGGAGCAACTGAAAGCAGAGCTAGCTCACCGGTCACTATGGAAGAGGTATCTTTGGAGAAAGGGAGATTCTCATTTTTTTCAATGATAACTCGCAAGTGTATCCCTCCCTGCTTGGGAATCACCCCAGAAAAGCAATCGCCAAGCAGGGAATCACTGAGTACCCACTATGGACATTGAAAAAGATGGTGCCCCTGGGGGTTTGCTATTTTTCCTTCACCAAAATGATATTTCTGTCCTCAAAAGGGAGTATGTGTCTTTAACTTTAATGTCTTTATTTATTTTATTTATTTATTTATGCAATTTTTAAAGCGCTACAATTACCCTTAGGTGTCTCAGCGCTGAGGGCTAGGACTGATACCAATAAAATAGATCTCTGAAGCAGTATTTGGAGTGATTAATGAATAATCATGTGACTTAGAATACAGCCATGTCTTTAGCTGATTTCTGAAGATGATTAGCGTTGGACTGGATTTTATATTAAAAGGGAGGGAGTTCCATTATTTTGCGGCTGCGATGGTAAAACATCTGTCTCCCCAGTTAACTTTCCTTGTTCTGGGTACGTGGAGCAGATGAGCAGTGTTAGAACAAAGCGTTCGGGGGTTGCCAAAGGCTTGAATGAATTCCTGAGAAATTTGGGTCCCACATTGTTTATTGCCTTGTAGACAATACAAAGGGCCTTGAATTTCGTGCAACTTCTGACCGGAAGCCAGTGCAGTTGGTCCAGATATCTAGAGACAGAGCTAAATTTAGGAATGCCCAGTAGAACTCTTGCTGAGGCGTTTTGTATCATTTGAAGTTTAGAGATGACCTTTTGTTGTGGGTTGAGGAAGAGGGCATTACAGTAGTCAGTGCGTGAAAACACCAGTGTTGAAATTAGTGTTTTTCCTCTAGTAGTAGGAAGATAAGGGAGAAGATTTTTATTTTCCTTAAGATGTTGAATGATGATGATACTACAGCGTTCACATGGTGATGGAAAAGGAGTTTATCATCAAATATAACTCCCAGGTTTCTGACTTTATTGACTGGTTGAGGTGGAGTTCCCATTTCCTCCAGCCACCATAAGGGAGACCACAGAGGCTGAATCCTACCAAAGAGCATGACTTCCGTCTTTGAAGAATTAAGTTTTAGACAGTTGGAAGACATCCAAATGCTGATGGCCCTCATGCCGTCCTTGAAGTTTGCTGCTATCTTGGAGCCATTTTTGTGTTTGGAGAATACCAACTGAGTATCGTCAGCGTATGTTGTTAGGTTGATATTATAGGCCTTTATTACCCTCGCTAAGTCCGAAACGTAGATATTAAAAAGGGTCGGACTTAGCGAGGAACCCTACGGCACTCCGCAAGGAAGGCTGAAGGTAGGAGAGGTGAAAGTACCTAACTTAACTGCCTGTTTGCGGTCAGCCAGGAAGGATGTGATAAGATCTCTGGCTTTGAATTTAACACCGATGGCCTCGACACGGCCGATCAAAGTAGAGTGATCGACCGTGTCGAAAGCCGCAAATAGAACCAGCAAGATCAGGACAGCCTGTCCTCCGTTGTCCATTGTTGTTCTTATTTCGTCTGCAGCCTTAATCAGGGCAGTTTCTGTTCCATGACCTTGTCAGAAACCGAACTGAGTGTCATCTAAAAGGTCGTTAGTTTGAATAAAGTCAGACAGTTGTTTGTTCATGACAGATTCAAAGATCTTAGCTGGGAACGGCAGAGATGCAATAGGACGGTAGCTGGAAGGTAATGAAGGATCCAGGGATGGTTTTTTAAGAAGTGGTTTGATTATAGTATTTTTCCAGATGTTTGGGTATGAACCTGTTGAAAACATAATATTACAAATGTGTGTCAGTGGTATAGTAATAATATCTGGGATAGTGTTGAGAATGGAAGGGTGACATGGGTCCAGTGGGGAACCAGATTTGATTGACAAAATTAGTTTATGGATGTGTTGTGAATCAGTCTTAGTGAATTCCGTTAAAGCTGTAGGACTCAGGTTTGTTTGTCTGTTAAATGAATCAGTAGCTTTGGTATTAGGAGTGAAGTCTTTAAATATAGAAGTGACCTTTTCGGAAAAGAAGTCAGCCAATGTGTTGCAAAGAGTTTGAGATGCTTCGGTGGGTGGATTGAGTGGTTCAGCCAGGTGGTTTACTACTTCGAACAATTTCTTCATGCTGCATTTAGCTTGGTCAATTTGGGTAGTATAGTAGAAGTTTTTTTCTATAGCTATTCGCTGCTTGTAGCTGTGAAGTGCAGCTTTATATGTTGTTTTGTCTGATGAGTTGTAGTGTTTGCGCCAATGGCGCTCTAGGCTACGACAGTTTTGTCGTTGAAGTCGCAGTTGTTCTGTACACCAAGGAGCAGAAGGGGTCTTCCTGTTGTGTTTGGATGTTCTGGATGGGGCTAATATGGAAAATGCCCCTTGCAGAATAGAGGTGTATCTGATAGCTGCAAGATTTGGGTCAGTTTCGTTATCTATACCCGTGAAAGCATCAGCGAGAGTCTGAGCAAGTTGATTATAATCTAAGTTTTTCCAGTCTCTGGTGGTTTGATAGGAGTTCTGAGAAGTACTTTTAAGAACTGTAGTTTTAATTTTGATATCAAATAGGATGGCAGAGTGATCAGACCATACTAGAGGTAGTGTTTTATTCATGGTAATGTGTGGATTATTGGTAAAAATACCATTGAGTGTGTGTCCTGCTTTATGTGTTGGAGCCTTTACCAGTTGTTCAAGTACCACAGAGAGTAAGTCACTAATAAGCTGGTCAGTGTCTTTGTCCGTCAGGGATTCAAGATGAAAATTAAAATCACCCAATACGGTGAAGTATTTGTGATCCACAGCTAACTCACTAAGTTGATGGAGTTGTGAAAGAAATGCCGTACGAGAGCCTGGGGGTCGGTACAGAAGGGCACCTGTAAATGTTTGATTGGTGGTAAGCGTCACAGTGAAGGCAAGTGCCTCACAGCTCGTGTGTTTTAGGTCAATAGCTTTGACGCGGAGGCTATTGCGATATATTATTGCAATCCCTCCACTCTTGTGTGCTGAGGTGCAGTCCTGTCTATGGACACAGTAATCTTCCGGCATGGCAGCTTTAAAATCTGGTCCAGATGCATCGTCTCCCCACGTTTCAGTAAGAAACAGGAGGTCGATAGCGTAGGTGTTAAGCAGCTCTAAAATGTCTATTTTATGGCAAGGAAGCGAGCGAACGTTGACAAGTGCCGCTTGTATTTGTATCTGGGTTGTCGGTACAGCCGTGTTGGTTGTTTTGCAGAGAGTACAAAGAAATAGCCCTCCGATGGGATCAGCGAGTAAGCATATCGGGGGGTCATGCGCCTTTTGTAAAGTGTTGTTTAAATTTAAAAGGTCATTATCTGTGTAGACCAGCCTTGAGGTCTTCAGAGGTTTAATATACCTTCCTCAGGGAGACAGAAAGCAAACTAGACCCCAGAGATGCTATTGTAAAAACAATAAATGTGGGCTGACACAAACTGGCATAAGGCCACTACCTAGCCTCTAAAGGAGCATGCCATCTTTCTGCCCATATCAGCCTCCAGGGAGCAGAATATGACACGTCCACTAAGCAAAAGGCATTGCTTTATTCTCCTAGACCTGTCATCTGCATTCGACACAGTTAACCACAAAGCATTACTGGCCAGGCTAAAGGACAGATTGGGACTGTCCGGAAATGTGCTGAAATGGTTTGACTCGTTCCTACGAAACAGAACACAACGTTTCCTGGTCAACCAATCAATATCACCGCCTTGCCCCAACTCGATTGGAGTCCCACAAGGATCAACATTATCCCCTGATTTGTTTAACCTGTATGTAGAACCTCTTACAGCAATTCTCAGAAACTCAAAGATATCCTACCATATGTATGCGGATGACACGCAGATATATATAAAGATATCTTCCCTTAAAGACATTGAGCGTATGAATGAAACGCTAAAAATGACAATGGAATGGTTAACTACTAACCACTTGAAGCTAAATGCTCAGAAAACTGAGTTCTTACTAGTTTCTCCACCAAGGAGCGTTACGGAAATAAAAGAGTGGACCAAGTTGGTGACGGTGCTCAACTGCACCCCGACGCTCGTCAACTCAGCCAAGTCACTGGGAATTACTTTAGATGAGAACCTTGACATAAAAGCTCACATTAATTCAATGGCTAAAAGCGCCCGCTTCCACCTGAACTACCTAAGGAAACTGAAACCATTTATCTCGGAATCTGATCTTAAACTGGCAACCCAATCCTTAGTTATCTCGAGAATTAAATATGGTTGCACTACCTTAGCGGGTTTACCAAAAACATCCACAGCGCCACTAAAAGCTTGCCTCAACGCTGCGGCGAGACTCATCTCTGGATCAAGGAAGTTTGACCACATATCTCCGCACTTGAAAGCTCTAAACTGGCTACCCTTTGAGGCCAGGATTCAACTAAAGATCGCATGTATCACCCATAGAGCACTTCACCACAATACTCCTGGATACCTATCCAAGAAAATTGAGCTGTCAGGAGGAAACAGACCGGCCAGGAGTGCCAAGGAGTTGGTGCTGCGACCAGCCATCTTCAGAAAGAAAAAAACTTATGACAGAGCTTTCTCCGGAGCGGCCCCTAGAATCTGGAACTCACTCCCCCCCTAGCATTAGGAAGACTCCGAACACCTCAACATTTAAGCGGGAAGCGAAGAGCTTCTTAATGAGTAAATACCTTACATAGAGAATTTCATGGACCACTATGTGATACAATCCTGTACTCAAACTAAACACTTACGTCTTATAAAGAGAATGTACGACGTGAATTAGATGAAAGAGAAACGATGAAGCAAAACTGATGACACCTCTTGTGAATAATCTGAACACCTACTGCTACCTCATGTTAAAGTGAACTTATACCATTATCTCTTCCTGAAACCATATAACCTACTACCTCATATGTACGACGAAAATGACTATGTTAATATCT
Source organism: Lissotriton vulgaris (assembly GCF_964263255.1). NCBI lineage: Eukaryota > Metazoa > Chordata > Amphibia > Caudata > Salamandridae > Lissotriton > Lissotriton vulgaris. The sequence goes on along the minus strand of NC_141688.1, from coordinate 248,193,349 downwards.
CATGCTTTATAGTACTATATAATGTAATAGACTAACCTCTCGAATGGAAGGTAGTTATTTATGCATTCACTAAAGCCTTATAATTATCTACCTCATACCTTATATGCTGTTTAATGGACTTCATATTATTAATATGCGTATCTTACCTCTATGTAAAGCGCTCTGATACCCACGGGTCTTGTTTGCGCTATACAAAACTTTTCAATAAATAAATAATAAATAATTGCTTTAATTTTAGAGGAAAGAAGGGAGTGTGACCCACCCACCCTGGCATCGGGCTGCACTTCCAACGCCTAAAATCCCAGCAGTCTTTTTAATCCCCCATCCCCCAATGGACAAATTTAGAGACTTACAGCCTGGTTCATCAAGCTGAATTGCGCTCACAAAGGGCCAGATTCTGAGAATCTGGCCCTTTGCGAGTGAGATTTTTGCATTTGGGATTCATCATCCCAAATGAAAAGATCGCTATTACAGAAATCGCATATTTGCGAGGAATTGGATTTAAGGAATCTCTAATAGAGATTCCTTAAATGTAATTCATCAACCAATTAGAAATTGCGAAATCGCAATATTTGGTCGCAATTTACCACCAAGTCTGACTTGGTGGTAAATTGCGAAAAAAGAGTAAAAAGCACTTTAGAGCATTTTTTTTCTTTTTCATGTTACACACACACATGTCCTTTGGACATGTGTGTGCGCAACACCTGTTCAAATGTGCATTTAAGGGGTGCTACAGGGTGTCCTTTGGACACCCCTGGCACCCTTCAAATCGCTATCTCATTTGCGATTAGCAAATTGCTAATCGCAAATAAGGAATACTCCCTATTCATTCCTATGGGCCTTTTGGTACAATGACTTCGGCAAGACCACGCCTCCGGCTGACGTCGGAGGACCTGGATGGATGAAAGAGGGGGGAAGCCCTGTATGCGGCGTGTGATATCACCGCGGGACAGAGAGACGGAGAAGGCGAAGAGAGTCCGAAGGCGAAGCAAGGAGAAGGCGGAGAAGTCAGGAGAACCGAGAGCGGAGGAGAGCCAGGAGGCCAACGACCCCGTGATCCGCCGTGCCACACTCCCGAGGGAGGATTGTGGCTTTCTCAGGTACCGCGGCGTTGGGCGACCTGGGTGGGGAGAAAGAGTGCCCCGTGTACATAGTGTAGAAACCCCTGTGCATGCCTTTCCTGTGTCCTTCCTGATACCCGCTACCCCTCCCTTCCCTTTACCTGCGTTCCTCACATCACTCCTCCCTTGCCTGAGCACGAACACACGTGGATTTGTAAATATCACCGGTGCTCCCTCACAAACACTGGGTCCCGTTGGGGGTAGGACAGTATCAGACAAGTAACTAACGGCCTTCCTCTGTCGGTCTTCTTTCTCCTTGGGTTCCGGAAATGCTGCACCCGGGAAGACGGCCCCTGAAGACACCCCGGCCACAGGACACCACCATCACAGATAAGCTGGAGTTTGCCAGAGAGAGACTGACATTCAGAACCAGACGTACCATAAAAATAAAACCAAGTCTAAAGAAGTATACTGGTCAGCCTGTTACTGTTGCAGCACCTGTCGCCCAGCATAGAGAGCGTTCCCAGCCCCCCTCCCACGCCTACACTGGTGTCAGAAGTGGGATCTGGTCCTTACTTGCAGGAGTCAGCAATGGAACAAGTGATATAGCAATTGATAGAGGGGCAGCAGAAGCTGGAATGGGCTATCAGTCAACAGATCTCGACTGCAGATGCTGACCGCGACATGTTTAAAAACACCATTGCAGCCCAGATTGAGGGGCTACAAAAAGTAGTACAGGGTCCCGGCATTCCTATGCCAACGGAGAGACGGACCTGTTCCCAGCATAGAGAGCATTCCCAGCCCCCCTCCCACGCCTACAGCGCTATGAGAGGGAAGCTACAGCACCCCGGGTAAGTATGATATCTAACTGAGTGGAGTTAAGCCCAGGCTTAAGTGAACAGTAGGGTCTTCAAATTTTTCCTAAATGAAAGGAGGGCCTCCTCAGATCGAAGATAGGGTGGGAGCCTGTTCCATAATTGTGGAATACAGATGGAAAAGACCAGTTCTCCTTTTCTCAAGAGATTAAGCTACAAACAGGATAATTGCTTTCCTGCAGAAGATCTTAAAGAGCGAATTGGGACATACTTCACAAGGCTCTCTTTGATGTAACTTGGAGCTTGCCTATATTGAGCCTTATGGGCAATACAGAGTCCCTTAAGTTTGATCCTTTGCTTTATGGGGAGCCAATGAAGTTTTTGCAGCAGGGAGGCAGCTCTTGTATATCTAGGGAGTTTAAAAATCAGTCTCGCTGCATCATTCATTACCACCTGCAGACTGTCTAGCATGTTATCCAGTAGCCCAATATAAAGTGCATTGCCATAGTCTAACCGAGACAGGATCATAGCTGTCACTACCGTACGCATGGTGGAGAAAGAGAGGATAGATGAGAGTTTCCTCAACTGCCTTAGTAGGCCCACACATGTCCCAAAGACGGTAGAAACTTGATTAGACAAGGAGCGATTAGTGTCAATTTTGTTATACCCAGGCTTTTTACCACTGGTGCTGGAGACAGAGTGTCTCCCACTCCTGTGGCCAAAATTGATAAGACCATGGGTTATTATACGAGGTAATGGCCAGCACCTCAGTTTTGTATGGGATGACCTTTAGTGAGTTGCGAGTCATCCAACTTACTACGAATCTCAAAATATCTTGTACACGTGCATGATCTCGGGGTATTTTCTATTTGTAGGATAATTTGGGTGTCATCAGCGTAATTAAACAGTTGCAGAAAGCATTGAGGCTCAGGCCCATTGCTTTCAAAACTGCAAGGATGACAATCAGCCCTTCTGAGTTTGCAAATATTGGGATCCATTAATATGAGTGTGAGTCAATACAGGAGCTTCCTTCCTTCCTTAACCCCTTGGCTGCTGCGGTAATTCCGCCGCAGCACTAGGGGGGAGGAGGGACGACCCGCGCCGCCAAGCTCTTTAAGGAACCACTCCGCCATGAGCCTCGGGCGCGCTGTGCTTGTGACTGAGTGGTTCCGTCATGGCCCCACCCGCTCAATAGAACGCTCAGCGCAGGCGTGAAATCACTGCCGCGCAGGCGTGGCGGCCGGACCGTGACGGAACCACTCCGTCATTAGCACAGCCCGTCCGTGGCTGGTGATGGAGTGGTTCCGTCACCAGCATGCAAAGGGTTAATATTGTTAAGAAGTTGCTTTGACAACTGTCAGCTTTCAGTACACATTTTTGGGCCACAATCAGGCTTGATTTGAACCAGTGGTTTCCTCCGCCGGAGGAAAGAAGTGAATGTCCAACACTCTCCGAGTTTGCCCCCCTCACGGAAGAGCTTCTCCCCTCTCTGTTGAGGAGTATAAAAAGTGGATCACCACGAGACCCAGTTCCCATGAAAATACTCAACCAGGCACTTCCAACCATCAGCAAACCCGTTATTAAGATGGTTAACACCTCCCTGGAATCGGCTATGGTCCCAAAGGCATGGAAAGTGGCCATGGTCAGATCCCTGATTAAAAAGCCGAACCTCGACCCAGGAGATCCGGCTAACTATCGACCGGTATCCTTGTTACCGGGGATGGGGAAATTGACTGGAAAATTGGTAAACATCCAATTGGCGGCATTCCTGGAGAAGTACAATCTTCTCCAATCATCCCAGACGGGGTTCAGGAAGGGACAAGGTACTGAGACAGCACTGTTGAGGGTGGTAGATGAGGCCAAAAGGATTTTGGATGCAGGTGGCAGTGCGGCCATTATCCTTCTGGACCTCAGCGCCGCCTTCGACACGGTCACCATCTGCTGCTGTCTCGACTCCGGAACATCGGGGTAACCGGGAAAGCCATGGAGTGGTTGAGATCTTTTCTCGAGGAAAGATATTTTCAGGTGTTTGAGGGTAACAACTGCTCTCGCATGTTAGCGTTACAGTGTGGGGTACCACAGGGGTCGTCCCTTAGCCCCACACTGTTTAATGTCTATATGGCCCCGTTGGCGGAACTAGTTGCTCCGTTTGGCATCCAATTAATAAGCTACGCGGATGACACCCAGCTGGTGTTTTCCTTGCAACAAACAGAGGCTCCCCCGAACAATCTGGCTAATTGTTTGGAGGTGGTAGTAAACTGGATGAATTTGTCTCAGCTCAGACCTAACGGAGGGAAAACTCTTAGGAAAGCAGGATATCCCTGACTGTCTAGCTTGGCCCACTTGTATGGGTGCCATACCACCACCCAAACCAGAAATAAAAAGTCTAGGCTTCTGGCTCGACAACGCTTTATCCTTCGAAACACAAGCCAGAAAGACCTCTGCAGTTTGTCATGGGATACTGAAATCCCTGCGCAAAATCCTGCCCCAACTCCCTGAAAAAGCAAAGAAGACCGTAGTCCAATCCTTGGTTTTATCACGAATTGACTACGGGAATGCTATATACCTTGGGGCACCGGCATCCACTTTTAAAACTTTACAAGTGGCTCAGAACTATGCCGCCAGGATTTTAACTGGAACTAGTCGATATATGTCAGCGAAACCAGCTCTAAGATCACTCCATTGGCTCCCTGTGAAGGAACGGGTGCGATTTAAATCCCTATGCATCACATACAAGATCATGCATGGAGAAGGCCCTTCCATTTTGAAAAATATGATAAGTCCCTACAAGCCCCAACTTAATCTCCGCTCGAGTGACCACAACCTGGAAATCATTCCAAGGATAAAGCGAGCCCGCTCGGGCGGCCGGCTCTTTTCTCTGCAAGCAGCAAGAGAATGGAATGCCCTCCCAGGTAACTTAAGGCAGGAACAGACCTTCCTTCAGTTTAGGAAGAAACTCAAAACCTTCCTATTCCCCAGAAATTAGCTTGCAGTAGGAATGTAGATCGGACTAGCCCAGGGTCACCGTTGTCAAAAGCGCTGGGATGCCTACGGGTAGCCATGCGCTATATAAGTGATTTTACAATTACAATTACAATTACAGTTTCTCAGCACCAACACTTATATGTCAACACCTGCACTGATGACACTCTGTCACATGATGGCCCTGTCAGTCTAATTTAGAGATGAGCACTACAGCAACTGTTTATTAATTCAATATACAATAACATGATTAATTCCTGCCACCAAAGCCATTCTTATAGATTTGGGGCCAGGAATCGTCTGAATTCTCACACTTGTACGAGTGTGATGGTGAGTGGTTGTTTTGGTATTGTCATAGGCAAAGCACTCAGGGGCAACGGATGGTGCAAGTTGCAGTGGTCACCTGACTAGAGCCATTGCACTAATATTTTACTATTAAAACACGGGCTCCAAATCCGATTTGTGATATAGCCTTATCCTGATAAATCTCAACTTTCAGTGTAATTGTTTGGCTTCTGTCAACATGGAGGCCAGCTCCAGACATTACTCATTTACACTTACATCATTCAGCTGTCTATAAGAGTTGATGTCATGTTTGTTTTTGATTTTCTATGTACTTGCTTAAGGAGCACTGAAATAAAGACACATCATTAACTTTCTAAGAACATATCTCATCAAATCTTTTCAAATTGTTCTATGGTAGCAATTTTAGTACCACTTGGAAAGTCATACCCGGATTACTTACTTCGCAATACTAACTGCTGATATATAAGTGCCAATGATCAATAACTCATTCCACCTGGAATGTGGGTCATGCAGCTACGTGGTCATTGAGGTCAAACAGTTTTGAATTACTATGATAATAAGTTAACCCAAAATTGCTTTCTTTGATTACTGCAAAAAAACGAATATGTTCAGGGTCGATCGATTAATCAATCTCTGGCATTGGTAACTGTTCTGGGCTTTATTTCATTCCATCGTTTTTAACTCTGTGCCAATGAAAAGATGTACTATGGGGCATATTATCAAGAACGGCGTTACAATTATCGCCGGTTTAGCGGCAGAAAACTGCTGCTAAAGCGGCGATAATGGGCTTGATAATAGGCCCTTGTGAATTCCAATAGAAGCCCAGGTTCACACCAGAACATGGGCTTCTATGGGATTTCATAAGGGCATAATATCAAGCTCATTATCGCCGCTTTAGCAGCAGTTGTATGCCGCTAAAGCAGCGATAATTTGAATGCCGTTTCTTAATAATATGCCCCTATGTTTTTAGGAGCAGGGAAGCCTGAACTCCCAGGCCTCTCCACGGTAATTGGTCCCTTTCTTAATGCAAGAAACGGGCTAAACACTGTGGCATAGAAAGAGCAAAGGCTCACATTAATGCAAGCATTTGCATACATCCCTTTTTTGCTGTGTAATTGAGTTGCTGCATGTGATGTGCATCAGCCCAGACACCTGACCATAACTCGTCAAGGAAGAGACATAAGGGGCTCAGTTCACACTGAGGAATGAGACCCAGCAAGGAAGACCCCTTCTGTGACGACAGAGGTGGGCTGAAAGGATGACTTGGAAAGCGCCAAGTGTATTAGACAATAAATCAGATAAGTCTGGCACTCATTAAAAGATTAGTTAGTCATCTGATCTGGAGCAAAAGCCCATAAACTCCCTATGAGCTAGCTATAGAACAGGGGCAGCCCAAGAGTCTCATGAAATAATGTATTTTTATGACAAACTCAGGGTTATATAAAAACAGCCCATGGTTTGAAAGATACACTCTATTGGATACTGTCATTGTAAATGGTTCTAATAGTGATAGTCACATATACAGCGAAATTATGGGCATCCTGAGCTAGGCTCTCTTAGTTAAGACAGAGAATAACTTTTGCTGTACCCTGCACTTTGCACTTTCTGCTCAGGTTTTATAATTATTGTGTGTTTCAATGTTTTAAATTGTCTATAATGTTAATGCACTTTTATGGTTTGAATCAAAACCGAATAAAGTCTGACTTGACTTGAATATCTTTCTATGAGGACTACTTTAGCTGTTTGGGGATACCCTCCCCCACAATGGACATTACAGACCTGTATACACGTCTCTTGCTGTTCTATGCGTTATGGCTCACTCCTTCCCCCAGATGTGTTTTGGCCTGTCCTGCAGAAGGTTCTGTCCCTCTCATAAGTATTTCCTACACAAGCTGCATTATATGGATAACTAACTTAGAGTCCTTGATCTGCCCAATGAAATTATGGCAAGAGGTTGAAGTGTTCTCCGAATAGAAGACCACAGGTCCTAAATGATCCCCTTTAAGAAACACCCCATCATGATCCAGTAACAGTCCACCTTCGCTCTTTGCGTCTTATTTACAAGCCGATTGCACCGCAGGTGCATCACTTTGTGATGCTGCAGAGGCTCAGTGTGCCTGCCCCCCCTTATTTATCTAACCTGCGTCGCTTTTCATGGCCTTGTAAATATGGCCGCCTTTCACTCATTACTCTGCGTGAAAGGGGCGTTCCTTGGGTATTGCTGTGGGTGTTCCCACGCAACATCCATGGAACCTGACACATTCAGGATTTACAAGGGTTTGTAAACCTGGGAATACGTCAGATTCTTACGCCTTCCCAGGGAAGGAATAAAGGAGACGGAGCAAGAAAAAATACCTTTATTTCTCCCCATTGTTCCTTTCATATGTGTGAATCATTTCGCAGCACAACAGCTCTTGTGTTAGTTTTTCTGCAGTTAAGAGACCCTTCCTGCGTAAAAACAATCCCCCCTACAACGCAGACGCCCATGCACCATGGCGCAAGGGTTCCTGCATTGGTGCATGGCATCCCATTGTGCGCCAAGGGAGGGGAAAGAGCAGGAATGTGTGGTATTTTAAAGATGCAGCACATTCCCGCCCTTTTTTGTGACGCATGGCAGCGCAGCAGGAAGGCTGGCTGCGCTGCTGTGCGACAAGATATAGTAAATGAGATTCTGTGAAGCTAGTAGCCCTTCCGTTGATTCTGCCTCTGTTTCTGTACCGCGCTGTGCTGCATGTTGACCTGGATCGAGCTATAGAAGTATCACATACCTACTAACGCAAGACTGGGGCCATGATCTGTACTTTATAAGAGCTGACCATATATCCCATTAAAACGCATTTGCTGTTAAGGGTGGAGTCGCAGTGCTCCCGCCCACTGCGACTTAGATGTGACATGGTTTCGGTTCCTAAATCCCTGCACTTCTGCTGTAAGTGCAACAATGCAACTATGATTCTATCTGCCACTTTTGCTGCTTTGACTCATGTATGTCACCATGGGGAGCCAATGATGGAAGTGCTTTCTTTTGTTGCATACACAACCTTACTGTTATTGGTCACTAAACAATGCAGGGAATCAGATTGCTGTACTCAGTGTTCGGTGAAGAACCTCATCATTGAGGCAATTTTAAATTGTTGATAATTTGTACCTTTTAAAAATTATTTATAGCACTGTGGTGTTTATGACAAGCATGGTGTTTGTTAACAATAGGTTATCCATGATTGTTCCTAGTTCTGAAGAGGTGCCAATTGAGAGTAAATTAGAGGTCAAGAAGGAAAGATTTATTGCAATGTTTTCTGGGTAGGCCTAAGTCGTGGAGAGGTGCTAGCCCTTCAATTGATTTCAGAGATTGTTTTGATTATCGAAGAGTGTAAGGCATATGATGCAAAGGATTGAGGGTCGCACCGCTGCATATCACTTCCTGTTGCATCTTTCTCTACTTACAGAACTAGCTATACCAGGGACATGTTTTGTGTGAAACATATGAGGTACCTGTCCAGGTGTCAGTGAGGAGCAGGAAGTATCTTAGACTCTGTTTGACTGTCAGTCCTATACTTTAATAAGTCACTAACATAGACCCGCCAGCCTCACGTCCCAGTCCTATGAGGTGCCCTTTCTCCTAATCAACCAGGTGTCCTCTATGCTCTTTGCCATGTTGCCCCTTCTCTAGCCCTCCCTTCGTGACCTCTGTAATCCTTACCAGGCCAGCTGAGAGTGCTGGAGCTCAAGCTGCTATAATGACTCAAATTAGATTAAGTGTACATGTAACATGTACAAGAGTTTAGTATGGGCTATTCTTCTGCCTCAATACTTGAATTCCTCATAGCTAACAAAGTTTAGCTGCAGTTCTTCTATTGTACATTTTTTCTTCTTCTTTGCCTCTTGTTTAGATATAACTTCAAACTTGGTAAATACAGGAACTTGGGTTACTGGTTGAGGTGAGGTTGTGTTGAGCTGCATCAGTTCCGATGAGGTGTTGCAAAGCTGTGTTAGGTTTGTGTTGCGCTTCATTGGTTCTGGTAGAGATGACAGTTGGCTGGTACTGCCCCTTTATCCCCACGTTCAATGACCCTGAACTGGAGGGTCACCACTTGGGAGAGGAGGGGTTTGGACTCAAAGCAGGTAGAGTCCAGGTGTGGAGAGAAAGATGGTTGGAGCCTTTTCTGTCCTCTGAGCCTTACAATAAAGAGGCAAGCCAACTAGCCCTTGAAGTCATTTTGATAGCCCTGGGTTCAAAAGATGTAGGTCCCGTCCTTTTCACTCACACAGTAGGACATCAGACCAGCAGAGCAGAAGACCACCTGAGAAGAAGACCAGCAGACAATCCTCCTGCAGTGGCACAACAGTCCTTTTCAGAGTCTTCTACAAGTCTAGAATTGTACTTAAGAGTTGGGTTTATTGATATCCGGTGCCCACACAGAAGTGGGAGAGTCTTCTGGGTAGTGGGAGTGAGTGGAATTTCCTGCTTCCTGCCCTAGCCCCAGGTTACCTCAGGGTACAAAAGTCTAGTGTGAAACCCTTTGTGAGTGTGCTGTGGCAGGACCTATCAGCCAGATTCATCATTGTAAAATCAACTCGCAAAGGGCTAGATTCTTAGAATCTGGCCCTTTGCGAGCACAATTTTTGCATTTGGGATTCATCATCCCAAATGCAAAAATCGCAAATTGTGAAATCCCTAAGTTGCGAGGAATTGCATTTAAAGAATCTCTATTTGAGATTCCTTAAATGCAATTCATGAACCATTTTTGAATTGCAAAATCGCTATTTTTGGCCGCTATTTTCTGCGAAGTCTGACTTCATGGTAAATAGCGGAAACTTTGAAAAAAGCACTTTAGTGCATTTTTCAAAGTTGTATGTTACACACACACATGTCCTTTGGCCATGTGTGTGCGCAACATCAGTCTACATTTACATTTCAGGGGTGCTACAAGGTGTCCTTTGGACACCCCTGCACCCTTGAAATCGCAAACTCAAAATGCGAATCGCTAATAGCGATTCGCACATTGATATGTCTTCCCATTCATTCCTATGGGCCTTTCCTATGGGCCTTTAGGCCCATAGGAATGAATGGGGAGTTATTCCTTATTTGCGACTAGCAGCCCGTCCCGGCGTTGTCCGGGAGCAATCACGCTTCAGGGTCCCCGCCCGCCCTGACGTTGTCTGTGGGTCCCCCGGACCGCACCCGCTTCACCTACCTCAGCCGCCGCTCCTCCCCACGCTCCTTGAGTTCACCGCTCCTCCCCGCCTGTCCGCTGCTCCTCACCGCTCCTCCCCGCCTGTCCGCCGCTCCTCACCGCTCCGCCCTGCCTATCCGCCGCTCCTCCCCGTGCTCATGTCCGCTGCTCCTCCTCGCGCTCCTGTACCCCGCTCCTCCCCGCGCTCCTGATGTCAGCACGCACGTCGCAGCCGGCGCTACTTCCAAGGGACTACTTTTTTTATCGTACATTTTTTAACGAACGTATATTTTTTTTTATATAGCCTATGTCCATCTGCAGACCCTGACAATTACAATGATGTATCAGGTGTTTGGATTGGCGCTGTAGTTCCCGAGTTTACCTGCCTCAAAGGTTCCCAGTTCTCTCTTTATAATAGTAGTATAGATTAGGAATTAGCTAATCGAAAGCAGTAGGAATCGCAAAATAAATTGCGATTTGTACATTAATCCCGTTTTACGAGTCAGTAATAGCGATTCCTTAATAATCGCTATTACTGACTCGCAAAATGGGACTTTGATGAATCTAGCTGTTTATGATGTGCAAGCATGGTAGGAGACAGTTGTTACCCTTATCAAGTCTGAGATGGCCTATCCTGCAAACAAATGAGTGAAATTTTGAAGACAGGGCACGCTCAAAACCTTGGCATCAGGACAGAGGACCATTGGCAGATGGTTCTTGATCACAGACATACTATAAAGGATCACAAGTCATCTGTGACTCTTGTAATTGCTGGCTAGCCCATCAGGGGTAAGCAACCTTTACAACACGGTCAAAACACCGCAGTGCCATCACAACGCATATTTTAAAACGCAAGTCGTTACAACGACTTGTACTGGAGGGCGCTCTAGACTAAGGAATAGTAGATTTACTATTCCAACACCTTCCCTACTGTACGTAGGCTGGAGTTGGGATAGTAAATTATACTATTCCTAAGTCCAGCACCCTACAGCGCAAGTTGTGGTAACGACTTGCGTTGCAACAGCTGCGTTGTGATGTACCGCGATCATTTTGATCGCGTGGTAACATCATACATCCCTCTCAAACTTTCCAGAACATCTGTGAGTGCTGCTGTTTACAGAACTAAACAGTGTCTTTGGTGAACACTCAAGTGGCACAATCAAGTTCAAGGATGTAACTTGTTTTATAGTATACATTGAATACCAGAGGAAGACAGGCCCACTGGGAGGGTAAGCCTTCAATTTCAATTTCTCATTTCTGCTAACATTAACCTCTTGCTTGTGGTGTGTTGCTCTCAGATTGTGGTGAGGGTCATCATCAAGAGGTGACAAGTGGTGAGGTTCTTCAGAAAAGATATACCAGAGACATGCTGGTCATAGGGCCATCGTTGGACACATGAACACTGTTGCACTTCCCCGCTGGAAAGTACCTCAGAGTCCACTTGGGAGACTTTTAAATCGATATAATCCGAGTTCAGAAGCAGATGTTCCAACACACCATTTATTTAGGAATATCTTATTGTAATCTCATTGAATTCATTGATTATGTATATTCTTCGTGTAAATCCATAGAGAGTAAGACATTTTAGGAAAAAAACAAGCATGCATTAGCCCCAATGCATTTCGGGCAGCCTTTTGACCTACATCAGGGGGGTATTTCTAGAGAAAAACAAACTAGAATGGCGAAATGAGGCGACGGATTTCAGAGGAATAAAAGTATCGTTATGCTAGTACCTATGTACCAATTCAAAACGTGCTGGTGACACGACGCTATGAACATGAAAATACAATTATAACGCAACGGTGAATGCTAGCTGTAGCCATGTGCAAGGAGACGATGCGGTCAAGAAAAACGTGCCGAAAAACAAAGCGGGATGTGCTGAATGTTTGATATGCGCCGAACTAGAGGTTTGTGTGAAGTTTGTTACCAAAAGAATGAAACACGTATTGAAGCCTCGATGTTAACACTGCCTTTTATTCCCGTCTACAAGTGCAGCATAGTTAGTGCACGAGTAAACTGTTGACTTTAAATGAGAAAGCCTCGATGTTACCAGTGCCTTTTAATCGCGTCTGAAAGTGCAACATTGTACATGTATGCGCTGTGGTTTTTAAATGGGAATACCGTGTGAGGTTACAGCATGCTTCGATCAACAGGCCAGGCTGTCATTCTCTTGGAACGCGAGTAGTGAAACGATGTTGCGCAGGAAGTTTGCCATATTTAATGCTCAGAGATACAAAACAGTGAAGAGGGATTCAGGCGATCTCATCCAAATGTTGCAGTACCGAACAGTGAAACAACGTTACCCGAAATGGCTACCATATTTGCATACGAAACCGTACAAAAAAGAACAGGGCGTTCCCAGCCAGTGTAACTCTTTGAGTACAGGGTAGACAGATGTTTGTTTTGGGATGTTCATCAAAAAGAGAGCAGCTTCATTTTGCAACTTGGCCAAAGAAGATTCATGAATAACCCGTTCCAGTAGCCGGCTCTCGATAACACTGAGTGGCTTCCGCAGGTCCACTGGAATAAATAGAAGAATCCTTCCAAGTACTTGTATTGTATAGAAGGAGATGGCTGTAATTTGGTTAACATGGCCTTCAAAGGAAAGCATTGGGTCACACATTACTCCGAGGTTCTTTACTTTATTCGAAGGACTAGGTAACAAGCCCAACTCTGTGGGCAAAAGTGCTGGAGATCAAAAATGTGCGTGTTTGCCAAAAAGTGAGACTTCAGTCCTACTTTGATTTCAATTTCAGACCATTAGTGGCCATCCAGCCTTCAACATGCCGAAGACAGGAAGGGAACTGTGACGCTGTGTCCGCCAGTGAGCCAGTCACTGAAACCACAATCTGGGTTTCATCTGCGTAAGAAATAGCAGAGAAGCCCAAAGATCTAATTAACCTCGCCAGCGGAGCAACATAGACTTAAAAAAGAGTCGGGCTCAACGAAGAGCATTGCGGTAATCCACATGGCAGGGAAAAAAGCGCTGACTTAAATTTTGACAGAGCGACAAACTGCTCCCGGCCAGATTGGAATGATTTAAGTAAAGCAAGCGCTTTCCCTTTATTCCCAATCCCCTCCAGGACTTGCAGTAGTTTATGGTGGTCCACAGTATCAAGAGTGGCAGACAGGTCAAGCAGCAAGTGCTGCATTGCCTACTGCATTGACAGTCTGTTTGATCAGTTCGGATGCCGATATTAGTGCCAATTCGGTAATGTGGTGCTTTCTAAAACCAAACTGAGTGGCGTCCAGGAAGGTTTGCCTCTCAATATAGTCAGATATAACACTGTTCATGGCTCTTTCTACCATTTTTGTGGGATAAGGGAGTCTGGAGATATGTCGGTAATTACTAGGATCTGCCCCATCTAAATTTTCTTTCTTTAATAGGGGGAGGATAGATGCCAATTTCCAATTAGTGGGGAAAATACCAATGTAGAACATTTGAATAAAAATCGAGGACAAATGAGAGGCAAACGTTTCTGGTAGAATGTGAAAGATTCTAGGGGGATATGGATCCAGAAGGGAGCCAGATTTGGTAAACAATAGGAGATTGGTGACCTCATCAGTAGTTAAAAAGGGAATAGAGGATAATTCAGGGGGTCACTAGTATCTAAGGAACCTAGGGGACTTTCCCTTTCCTCACTGCAAAAAGCAGGAGTCCCTGAGGGGGGCAACGTCCCTTGATGAAAGCCTTTGGAGAAGCCACTGTAAACCGAATTTACTTTATCCTGAAAGGACTTGGCCAATGAATTGCAAAATATCTGGTTTATTGGTGAGTCAGTCTCCGCGGGGCACTAGGTTAACTTTTTAACTACGAAAAAAAGTTATTTTGCAGATTTTTTTTCAATCCATAACTACTTTTTTCAAACCATAACTACTCTGTTCAATGACGTTTTTTAGGTTTGTGTGCTCAAGAGTTGAGTGCGAGAGATCTCAGATGCCCACGTTCTGCCTTGGTTAGAATTTCTGTGGGATATCCTCTGTCATGGAATCGAGCCACCATGCTTGTGATTTTCGCAGAAATTTGTACAGGATCTGAAAAAATTATTTTAACCCTGAGTAATTGGTATTAGGGCAAATGGGCTTTAAGAGTATGTTGTTGGAAACTGCTGTAATGCAACAGATTGTTGCAGTCTGTATCTTTCCAGTATTGGGTTGGTTCTGGTAGTTGATCCTAGATGTAAACGTGTACATCTAGAAAGATTATTTTGGGATTGCCAATGTTGTATGTGAACTTTATCTGATCATTGACTTGGTTCAGAATGTCGATAGCTGATGTTAATTCTTCTTCAAGACCTTGCCATACAGCGAAAATGTCATCTATGTACCTTAAATAGGTCACTAGATTTTTTTTTCAAGCTTCGTTATTAAGAATATTACTGAGTTCAAACTTGTACATGAAGAGGTTTACGTAGCTGGGTGCCGCGTAATTCCCCATCGAAGTTCATGTCAGTTGGAGGAAAAATGTGTCTTTGTGAACAAAGTAACTGTGATAAAGAGTGGATTGAAGGAGTTGCAATAGGTAGATTTGTAAATCCTGGTCCAAATCAGAATGTATTGAGAAAAATTGTATTGCTTCAGTACCTATGTCATGAGGAATAGTAGAGTAAAAGGCTGTCACGTCAATAGTTCACAAAAAATGGCTTTGTTCCATTCAATTTCAATGTTTTTGATTTTTATCAAGAATTCAGTAGTGTCCTTAATATACGTTGACATGTCTAGTATAAATCCCTACAAATGTTTGTCAAGATATTTTCCCACTGGTTTGTGGATAAAACCGCGTGTTGAAACAAAAGGTCTCATTGGCGGCTTCTGTAGATCCTTATGGATTTTGGGCAACATTTGTAAGGTGGGACTTTTCTGAATCTCTAAAATAAGGTATCTTTGGTCCATTTCGGTAAAGGTGCCTGATGTTACCGCATAGTCAATTAATTTTTTGAGTTCACATCGGAACATCTCTGTAGGATTCCAACTATTTGGTTTGATCCTCCTCGTGTTCATCAGTTTTCGGATTGTAAATACACCAGGGTCATGACGACTAAGGCACCACCTTTGTCTGCTCTGATGCATGTAATATCTGGGGTATTGGCTATTCATTGAAGAATAATTCTGTCTTTGGTGATGAGATTGAATTGTTTAGATTTACTGGTTTTAAACAGATTTTGTTAATCATTTTGGATGAGAGTTTCGAAAGTGTCCAGAATTTTATGGCTGATGGGGGCCGTATAGGAACTCTTAGGTTTCAATCCTTTGAGAGTGTTATTAGGCTTAGGAGACGATTCTGTGATCACGTTGGCAAAAAAGCTCCTTAGTCTTAATGAGTGCATACATGGTGCAGGATCCAATACCTAGTGATCATTGGACACATCTCGGCTGCGTCATCCTCTTATCCTCTCAGGGTACATTCAATTTCCCCATATGAGTAATCCATACACTGACATGTTGGAGTGCCCATGCTATTCTTAGTATCAAGGACCGCTTACCTGAAACCGGACTACGCTGTGGGAGCCATCTGAATCCACCAGTTTATCACAAAGCTGCTCCCATGGCCTCCAATCACCAAACCAGTGGGAAAAAGCCCAATAATTGAAGGAAAGAAGGGATGAGAGGAACACATGCACCCTATGTGATTACTTCTTCATTTACCTTCACTGGAATTAGAATTGGTAACCACAGGAGACATCATTTACTCTACAAACACATGTGGTCCACCCAGAGACTTAGCGAGCAAATGCAGATAATTTCCTTTTACCAGTTGCCAATCTTTCACAGACAGCTAAGTCGGTGTTCAAATGCATGTATGATCCTCTCTAGGAATATGCTAGTTACAACAAAATTATGTTTTTCACTGTTAATTCAAGTCTTTCACTCTAGCTGATTACCGACAGGCAGTATTGTTGGAATCCAAACTCTAGTGACATTGGCAGCTGAAGGGACTTTGTTCAGGAAAGGCACCAAACTCAATATGGGGAATAGGTATGTTCAGTACTTAATTTGCACCCGTGGTCGCTGGTGGGGACAACAGGACTTAGTTTGCATCATCTGACTATGATCCAAAGGAAGAGAGAGCAAAATACAATGGGGGAAAACAGGAAGAGAGATACAAAAAACAGTGATAAAAGGGGGTAAACAGGAATGAAAAATAACTGAAAAGAGTGAGTTGAAGAGGCAGAGAGTGTCTGGTGGTTCACGTAGCATGAGCTGGAATCAAGACTATGGTGCCTTGGAATTCCATACCGTGATCTATGAAAAGACCCGTCGAGAGATTCTGAGCTCCAACACTTATTCTATTAGAAATTAGGTACTGGGTAAGTTTCCTGTGGGATTCTCTAGGACACTTCCTCGCTTATCAAAACCCTAAGTTCAAGCAATCAGCACTTGATTGAAGTTGAACCATGCCCAAGATAGCTGCAACATCACCGGCATCTGAGATCTTGCTAAAATAGCATACAAATTTAGAATTCAAATCAATTAGATTGAATGCAGCCCAAGGAGATGTGCTGAGTACCAACAGTGGTACCATCAGAAGCATTAAATGCCATATTAAATAGGGGCAGCCCCGATGGCATTGATCTCAGACAATGGATTATCAAAAGGAAAATGGGTACCACAGGAGATAATGGAATTGATTACAGGGAAAACTAGGGTTGTGAACATATACAATGAGGCCCATCATGGCGAATGAATAAACAGATGTGTGTCGCATCTGCCGGTGTAAGGTTGGCGCAGAGCAGAGCTGGAGTTGTGTCGCGGGTGCGTTGCAACTCCAGCACTGTGCCAACCCTGCCTATGTACAAAATGGTGCTCAAGCCTTACGCCTGCTTCAAGCAGGCGCAAGGTTTTGACTCAGCGGCGTCGGAAAAGTGATTGAGTGAAATCTTATATATTTTACTCAGGCACTTTTCCGAGACGTACCGGCGACACAACACCCCCCCTGCACCGGAACGCCCCCATGAAACCTGACACAGGTTTCATGTAGTGCAGGGCTTTACAACGTGACGCATCTCCCTAGATGCATCACGTTGTAAACAGGGCGCAATGTGGCGCATGGTTTACGCCACCGCTGCATCACAGAAGAGACGCAACACCGGCGCAAATGAGGCGCAAGGCGCTTGTAACTCTGCCCCTGAGTGTCCTGAGAGCACTGAAGATTCAGCCTTTACGATTGCCAGAATACACGCATGGAACTTAGGAGTTACTGCTAGTGTTGGCTCTCACATCCTTTGATCTGTTTACCTGGACGTAGTCAGCTCCCTGGCCTTGTCCACCTGTCAGGGGAACAGCAGGCATCTGGCTGCATCCATTTGACAGGACCTCTGCAGGGCCTCTAGCATTTTCCTCTGTGGCCAGATCTGTCTCCCTATCGCACATTAATGTTTGGCTTGTGTGCACTGCTGTCAACCTATGTACCTGCTGCTTGCTTCTACATATCCACATTCCGTATTGCCAAAATGTCCATCTTAACATTTAGGAGTGCCCCACTGTCCTGGATCCTTTCCCCCCTTTAGCAAGTGTCAATGGCAGTGGGAGCATGCTCCTTTGTAAACTTTATTCATTTAGGGCCCGATTTAGGAAGGCATTAACCGGTCGGTAACGGCTGAATTCAGCCATTACCGACCGGTAAATGCCTTTTCCTATGTAGGAGGCATTTATTTACAGATTCGGTATTTTTACCAATTCTGTATTTACCGAATCGGTACAATTACCGAATCGGTAAATACAGACTCGGTAAAAATACTGAATCTGTAAATTCAAATGTAGGTAGCATTGTTGACAGTGCTAGAGGTCTCTAAGAATTCGTTATTTACCACCCAATACAATTGGGTGGTAAATAAGAAATTCCTGTGTACATGCACATCTGTGCATGTACACCTGTGCCATGTGGCACACATACATGCCCTAAGGGCATGTATGTGTGTCACATTGCACATAAGCCAAAAACAGGGGTGCTACAGGGTGTCAAAGTGACACCCTGTTCCCCCTGGCAGGATTCGGTATTTACCGATTCGGTAATTACCGATTTGGTATTTGCCATTGATTCCTATGGGCTTCAAGGCCCATAGGAATCAATGCCAAATACCGATTCGGTAATTACCGAATCGGTAAATACCGAATCTTACTGGTTCGGTAATCAATTAGGTAAAAATACCTACATTCCCATTGCCAGTTCTTAAATACCGAATCGGTATGATTCGGTATTTAAGAAGTGGTAATCTGGGATTACCTACATCGGGCCCCTAGTGAGGAACTCTTTTCCAACCACTGCCCAATTGGATTATGTAGCTTTCTTTTTTGTTTATTTTATTTCTGTCAATTGGCATGTTTCTTTTTTTCTTATAAAATGTGTTATGTTAATGATGTCATGACATCTTGTACTATTGTAAGGTGTTCAATTACTGTTTGTAAAAATAATGTAGGTTTATGGTGCTCTACAGTCACAATAAAATAAATGGACATACCACGGATTGGCATACTTTAGCCTTTTATAGCTTGCCTACTTTGAGTGAAATCTTTCCTCTACCCCTAGATGTCTTACCTGTGGTTGTTGGAGTACGCTTCATTGAACATTATAGAACGAATATGCCTTTGCCATTTATGACTTTGATGGCAGCAATGGGGTGCATGTCTGGTCTGCTAGATACTTAACTCCCTCATTATTATCACCAACAGCAGTAGTAGCACTTTAGCGGGGCACTGCAACCCATCAACGGCATCAAAGTGGCCCACCAAGGAACCCTGATTCCTGACTCTTGAACTCATGTGTCAGGTTGTTCTTCTCTACCACATCAATGTCTCAAACATCACGATACATTATCGCCGCTTTTATCGGCCGGAAACTGCAGCTAAAGCGGCAATAATGGCTTGATAATATGCCCTTGTGAATTCCCATAGAAGCCCAGGTTCTGGTGTTAACCTGACTCTTGAACTCATGTGTCAGGTTGTCCTTCTCTACCACATCAATGTCTCAAACATCACGATACATTATCGCCGCTTTTATCGGCAGGAAACTGCAGCTAAAGCGGCAATAATGGCTTGATAATATGCCCTTGTGAATTCCCATAGAAGCCCAGGTTCTGGTGTTAACCTGGGCTTCTATGGGAATTCACAAGGGCATATTATCAAGCCCATTATCGCAGCTTTAGCGGCAGTTTCCTGCCGATAAAAGCGGTGATAATGTATTGCCCTTTCTTGAAAATATGGCCCTCCATGTTGTTCCCTCCATGCACTCAGGCCCCTTTCTTTCCGCTTTACCATCAGCTCCTCAGTAACCTCTACTTGTCACTGGGAATCCTGACGCCTCTAACGCGTGGATTTGTCACCTACTGAAGCCTGTAAAAATAAATGCGTAGGCTCACTTATTTTTTTAGCTTGCAGTAAGTGCTACCAAAAGCCAGGGACACTGAATGCCAAGAAAGCCTTTTCTTTATCCCAGCTCGTGCCACTTTCTATGACACCCACACCTTACACTTAGTGTTTATTCATTTTACTCTTTCAGGATTTTGCTCATTTCTGCTTTCTCCCTTTGTCACTTTTTTAAATTCTTTTTTTCCTTCATGTGTCTCCCTTTTCTGCCTTTCTCCATCTGCTGTGGGTCAAAGTTAGATGTTAAAAAATGTGCCCCAGTCATCACAAAAAAGTACTGGTGCCCTCTAACTTAGAGGCACTGACACAAATGAAGTACTACCCACACCCCCTGGTCTAAGTGTTTCTCTATATCTGATTACTTGCCAAGCCTCCCATTGGATTCTCTCTTTGTTCCATCTCATATCATGGTGTCTTTTCTTTTTTAATTTTTTTTTATTTAATGCTATTTTATATACCGCGAACTTTACCCGAAGGTGTCAGAGCACTTTACATAAGAACCAGTTGCAGTACATAAGGTCTAAGGATTACATGCGTTACATATAGAAACAAACAGAAAACAATTGCAAATGTACAAGATGTAAAGTCACACAAGGAAGAGATACTAGTGGATATACTCAAGAGTCACATAGGAAAGTAAGAGAGTACAAAGGTCTACTGCATATACTAGTGATTAGAGTTATCTCTATGTACATAGGGAAGGGATACGAATGGATATACTCTAAGAGTCACATAAGAATGGTTGAGAGTGCAAAGGTCTACTACATATACTAGGGATTAGAGTTATCTCTATATACATAGGGGAGGGATACAAATGGATATACTCTAAGAGTCACATAGACATGGTAGAGAATACAAAGATCTACTGCACATACTAGTGATTAGAGTTATCTCTATATACATAGGGAAGGGATACGAATGGATATTCTCTAAGAGTCACATAGGAATGGTAGAGAGTACAAAGGTCTACTGCATATACTAGTGATTAGAGTAATCTCTATTTACATAGGGAAGGGATACAAGTGGATATACTCTAAGAGACACATAAGAATAGTAGAGAGTACAAAGGAGTTCCATTAAGTGGGGTCGGTAGGGGGATGCAGTCACAGCACTAGGGAGGGTGGGAGGGATACAAGGGTATGGAGAAAAGGCAAATCAGAAAAGGGAAGAAACATTTTAGGATTGTCAAGGGGGAAACTAGGGGAAAGGGTCAAAAGACGAGGGAATGGACAAGAGGTCGGGTCAGGGTCAAGAGAAAAGTGGTTGAGAGCAGCAGCAAAATGGCGTCCAGGACAAAAGAAAAGTAAAGAAGTCCGGGAGAGTCTGTGGTGTAGTTTCTTTCATTCGAATGTGGATGCAGGGCTTGACTCCTATTTCCTAGGATCCAGTAGTGGGCAGTATCATGGAAGAGTGGCAGGGTGAGGGGGAGGCAGTCGGGAGGGAGGATGACACAACTGAACAAAAAAACAACAACTGGACGGCTGCATCACAAGATTGCCACATCGCACTCTTTTTTCAGCTCCTCCTCTGCACAGCTCAGGCTCCACTGGACAATCCTGACACTGCTCTCATGCTGCTGGTGGCAGCATGAAAGCAGCGTCAGGATTGGCCTGAGTGCTTTGAATTTGCACTACCAACTAGACTGTTCCCTCTTTCTCCATCCCGGCATTGCAACTCGGGTTGGAGACAGCTACAGTGCACATGGCAGTTTGGTTGGCAAACCGTCATTAGCACTGATACCAGTGCAAATAACTTCCTCTCTTGCTTATCCCCCACATGGCCCCACCCCAAAAACACAGACGCTAGAAAAAGAAAGCGATAAAAAACCTGTTTTATTATTGTTTTTATTATTCATGTTTAAGGCTGTTAGCGGGGGTGGGGGACTTCGCTCCCCCGTCATAGCGGATGTGTCACCTCTGCTAGGATCCCAGGCCTGGTCCTCTCTTATAATATTCTATCTTTTCTCTCAATCTATCACTGTCTCCTTATCTCTTTTATGTTGCTTGCATTTAAGCTCCCTATGTCAAAAAATCACTATTCTGGTTCCCTTTCAAACCCTTTCTTTAAACCTGGCATCTTTTGGTGTGATTACCCCTATCTTTTTGCCTCTGCCTCCTGTATTTTTTGATGCTGTGCTGGATTCGGTTTTGCTGGTTTAGATGCTTTGGACACTCTGCCACTGCTGATCAGTGCCAGAGTGTAAGTGCTCCCTATGTAAATTGTTATCATGATTGGATATCCATGTTTGGCATATTTGTATCACCATGAAGTCCCTAGTAAAGTGCACCGGGTGTGCCAGGGCCGGTGATGACGAATGCTACTAGTGGGCCTGCAGCACTGATTGTGCCACCCACGGGAGTAGCCCTAAAATGGTGTCTCGGGCCTGCCACTGCAGCGCCTACGGGCAGTTTAGAACTGCCATGTCCTCCTGGTCCGCGTCCCCGCTGACCAGGCCGAACCCTTCCCTTTTCGTGCACATCAGTCACCCCTATGGAAGGCCCAAGGTACCCCCCTGGGCAGGGTGCCGTGTATGTGAAAGGTAGAGCATGTACTGGTGCAGGTGACATGCTCTGGTAGTGAACTACAGCCATTTTCGTTTTCACTATTGTAAGGCTATCTTGCTCCATAGGTTAACATGGGGGATGCTGGCTACAGTGGTTAACGGCATTTCTTCCCATAGGAACAAGATAGGACATAAGTATCTAGTATCCCTGAACTCAGAATTTAATAACGCATCTTTTAGGAAAGGTGGTTTTTAGATCCTGTGTTTGAGGACAGCACTTTTAGAAAGTTGCTGTTCTCTTGTCTGACCCTTCTGTGTGCCTGAGACTGTTTGTGCATTGACTGTCTGGTTTGTGAGTGACAGGAGCGGGGGAATCCCCCCAGAGGCTGGATGAGTCAGCACTAGGCTGAGTGGAGCGATTGCTACCTGAGTGGTGGGAGGAGTTAGCACCTGGGCTGAATAGGGCTGTGCCTGCCTGCCACAAGGTTGGCTCCACCTCCTGCTGGGCGGCGGAGGACTTTGCCCCTCACTCTGAAAGGAAAGATGCAGCCAGCACATCAAGGTGCTCAGGATCCACCCAGAACTGGTTCAGACCGGGCTCAGGGCCCACATGCACAGAAAGAACAAAGACTTTAGGGGTATAAGTACAGGACCCCTGACAACAGAAAATTAGATCATCCTGGAAATCAAGAAGGAACCTCTGCAAAGGAGAAAGCTGACTCTGAAGAAGGAAGACTGTCCTGCTGTTGCTCTGCTGGACTGACCTGCTGTTGCTTTGCTGCCAAGGAGAGGGGAAGGACTTTGCTGTGAGCTGTGTCCCCTGTCTTGAAGGAATCTCCAAGGGCCTGAGAACAGCTGGCACCCTGTTTCCGAAGTCCCAGGAACAAAAGGACTTCACCCCCAGTCTCCCTGAACTCTGCTGAGAGAGTTCTGTCCTTCGTAGAGTGCTTGATCCAGTTGTGGGGCCTCTAGAAGTCGAACCTGAGCTGGGAAGCTTGAGACGAAGCGGAGAAACTTGTGAAGCTGAAAAGTGTCGCATCGCTCGCTTGCGGAGCGCATCCCCGACAGTGCAAGAAGTTTCCCGCCGCTACGAGGGTCGAGATCGGCGCAGCACCTGACCTCGCTGCCGAGGCCGTCGCACCCTTCGTTTGCGAGACGCACCCGGCCGGTGCAGGGGAACCGAACATCGCTGCGAGTGTCGTCGCAGAGCCTGTCGCTGGCTGAGATCACCGCACCGCTTGCTTGCGGACCGCATCACGTCGCTGCGAGCATCGTCGCAGAAAACATCACATCGAGGAGCTGCGAGAGAGAGGGTCACCGCTGGACTGCGCATCGTCGCCCCGGAGATCGTCGCAGCCCCTACGAGATCATCGCATCGTGCCTTTGCGAGAACAAACTTCCCACGGAACCTACGCACCGGAATCTACGCAAGCTGCCTTCCTCCCCTTACAGACCGGATTCGTCGCCGCACGCCCGCTGCTGCAGCGGGGCTGTCGCATCGCCTCCCCAGGGTCTCAGGAGTAACGAGTTGCTTGTTTCCACCGCACCAGCTTCCTGCTTGTGGAACTTTGTTGCATCTAAAAGGTACTGTGAGTCAACGTGACGCAACTGTGAACTTTTTACGCATCTGTGGATTATTTGATCGTAACTTAAAGAACTTTGATTACAACCTGAAGAAACTCATTTGAAACCGTAACCTTGCATTGTGTATGTTGGATTTCTGCCATCTTGGTCTTGTGTAGTTTAGAATAAATACCTTTATTTTCCTAAACTGTCGTAGAATCAGTTTGTGGTGTTTTCACTGTGTTACTGTGAGTGTTGGTACAAATACTTTACGCATTGCCTCTGGTTAGCCTAGACTGCTCCGGCCAAGCTACCTTGAGGGCGAGCAGGGGTTATCTGAGAGGGTTATCTCCTTGTCCTGACTAGAAGGAAGGGTCCCTATTTGGACATTGGTACCTACCTCTGCCAACTAGAGACCCCCAGTTCTAACATTGGTGGCAGCGGTGGGATTTGAGCTTGTATTTGTACTTGACCCACAGTAATTGGTGTACATCACTAGTGAGTGCAGACCATTACGCCACCGCATACTACTGGTTTTTGAGTTTTTGCATTCTGTGTTGAGTAACTCTTCGGAAAGCATCATGTCTCTGAATGGGAAAGCGCCCAGTGAGGAGGCAGAACTAGATTTGGAATTCTCGATTGAAGATCTGTACTCCTACCCGGTAAAGCATCTTAGGTACTTCTGCCAGCAGTTTGAGTGCCCCATAAAGAGCGCCTACAGGAAGGAGGAGCTGCAGAAAATCTTGAAAACCTATTGGGAAGCACAGGAAGGAAATGAGGTTGAGGATGTAGACAGTGCTTTTCAAGGCAAAGACCTGCCAGTGGGCAGAGTAGGCTCAGGAGCTGGCAGCAACCACTCCGGTAGGGGCCTCACCCCGGAAGAGTTACAGGAGAATCAAAGAATAAGAGAATATGACCTGGAGGTCATGAAAATGAAGATGAAGCAATTGGAAGTCGAGAAGGCGGCGGAGGAGAGCAAGAATGCCCGCGCCTTAGAGGAAAAGAAATTGCTTTTGGCTCACGAATTGAGAATGAGAGAGCTGGATCTGCAAAACAGAGAGGCGGATGCCGGTTCAAATGGTGGCAGCGCACAGCCAGTGCATGGGGGTAAAGTATATATTCCCAAAGACCTGGTACAGAATTACCATAGGAGTGAGGATATTTATGCCTGGTTCACTTCGTATGAAATTGCATTGAAGATGAATGATGTGCCTGACAAGTATTGGGGGGTGGGCCTGTGGAAACATTTTGAGGCGTCTGGGAGGAGTGCTCTAGAGCCTTTAGAATTGACAGGTGCCATGACCTACCCCAATATGAAGGAGGCCTTATGTCTCAGGTATGGCCTTACTCCAGAGCAGTACAGACTGCAGTTTAGAAACTCCAAGAAGAAAGAGTCTGAGACTTGGATGGAGTGTGTGAATGGGTACTCGCGTGCACTGGAAGGTTGGATGAAGGGCAGTAAAGTAACTGATTTGAAGGGGTTGTTGCATTTAATCAGTTGGGAGCACTTGAGTAGTCTTTGTGTTCCAGAGCTGCGCCAGCATCTTTTAGACAGCAAGCTGACAGACCCCATTGAGCTTGCTAAGGAGGCGGACCGCTGGTCTAGTACCAGGGTCCACAGAGGAATTGTGGGTACCACAGCCAAAGGTGGGCAGGGTCCCCAGCAGAAGAGTGGGGGGGACAAGGGTAACCAAAAGGAGTTCTCACAAGGGCCCCAAAGTAGTTCCCCGGAAAAGGATTCCCAAACCCCCAAGCCTAAGCAGCCATGGCCCTCGAAGGGTAGGCGGGACAAGAGAAATAACCAGGGTCCCCCTACCTGCTATCACTACAATGAGGTGGGCCATATTGCTCCGAAATGTCCCAAGAAGAAGCCCGCACCCACTGGTGCTCCTGCGCCAGCGCTAGCTAGTGTAGCTTTGGGTGGGGATTTGGTTTCTAGTGACTGGGGAGAGCTAGCGGTCATGACCCTTGTCTCGCTAGGAGACCGAGAGATGGTCCCGGAAACCTTACTGCCCTCAAACACTAAGAAATATGGGCAGAAGGTGACCATCAATGGGAGGGAAGTTGAAGCACTGAGAGACACCGGAGCCAGTGTGACATCCGTGAGGTGTCAGTGGGTGTCTGACGAGCAAATCATCCCTGGCGTACTCCGCCCTGTAGTGGCCGCTGACAGCTCAGTGCGCCTCTGCAAGTTAGCGAAGGTTTCCTTTGAGTGGGGAGGAGTCTCTGGTCTTTTGGAGGTAGTTGTCAGTGATGCCTTGCCTGTGGACTGTCTGTTAGGTAACGACCTGGAGAGTTCTCCATGGAAGGACATAGAACACCGAACTCACTTGGAGATGTTGGGTCTGCCTGCGTGGATCTGCGTGACCACGCGCGCTACGGCAGCCAGTAAGGGTGAATCAGCAGAACTGGAGCCTGAAACAGTGGCCCAGAGACCTGCCAGGAGAGGAAGAGGCAGAGGGCGCGGGAAACCGGCCCCAGCTGTTCCCACGGTCCAGGAGGAAGCAGAACCTGAGGGGGATGCCCTGGAACCTACAGGGGAACAGGTGGCCGAACTGGGAGACCTACCTGAGCTGACCCATTGGCAGCAAGAAGGTGGACCCTCCAGGGAGGAGTTCTGCCAGGCGCAGAAGGAATGCCCTTCCCTCGTTGGTCTGCGGCAACAGGCTGTAGATCAGGCAGCAGGTGGAGCAGTCAAAGATCACTATGTTTACTGGGAAGGTGACCTACTCTATAGCAAGCCTAAGTTTGCTGAGCCCGGTGCAGCCCGTGTGCTGGTGGTACCTGAGCGCTTCAGAAACTTCCTAATGGGTCTGGCTCACGACGTGCCTCTCGCAGGACATCTGGGGCAAGACAAGACCCTAAACCGGCTTGTCACCCACTTCCACTGGCCCCAGATGAGAAAGCACGTTGGTTCCTTTTGCAGATCTTGCCAAACCTGTCAAGCTAGTGGCAAGACTGGAATGAAGTTGAAGGCCCCCCTTCAACCCTTCCCAGTGGTAAGCACCCCTTTCGAGCGGGTGGGCATAGATATCGTAGGGCCCCTGGACCCCAAGACAGCCTTAGGCAACAGGTTCATCCTGGTCTTGGTGGACCATGCCACCCGGTACCCGGAAGCAGTCCCTCTCAGGACAATCACCGCACCCGTGGTGGGCCGTGCATTGATGGGGATCTTTTCCCGTGTGGGGTTCCCCAGAGAGGTGGTCTCCGACCGGGGTACCAACTTCATCTCTAGGTACATGAAGTCTCTGTGGGAGGAGTGTGGGGTAACTTATAAGTTCACCATTCCTTACCACCCTCTAGGAAATGGGCTGGTTGAAAGGTTCAACCGGACCCTGAAAGGTATGATTATGGGCCTAGCGGAGCCCATGAGACGGAAGTGGGACGTCTTGTTACCATGCCTGTTGTTTGCCTACAGGGAGGTGCCTCAGAAGTCCTTAGGGTTCAGTCCCTTTGAACTCCTGTATGGCCACCCTGTCAGAGGACCTCTCTCACTGGTGAAGGAGGGTTGGGAAAAGTCCCGTGGGAAAACCCCCCAGGATGTGTTCAGCTATGTGCTGGCCATCCGCAACCAGACACAACGCTTCAGGAAGCTCGCTCAGGCGAACCTGGAAGCAAGCCAGGAAGAAATGAAAAGATGGTACGACCAGAATACCACTCTGGTCGAATTTCAACCTGGACAGAAAGTGTGGGTGATGGCGCCAGTGGAGCCTTGCGCGCTCCAAGACAAGTGGTCTGGGCCATACGAGGTGGTGGAAAGGAAGAGTGAGGTAACCTACTTGGTTAACCTGAAGACTCCCAGGCAGCCCCTGAGAGTTTTGCACGTGAACCGCCTCAAACCACACTTTGAGAGGTCTGAAGTAACCATGCTCATGGCTACGGATGCAGGGATGGAAGAGGATAGCGATCCTCTCCCTGACCTCCTGTCAGTTAAGGAGCACGATGGGTCAGTGGATGGTGTGGTCCTCTCGCCCACCCTGACCCCAGAACAGCAGAGCAACTGTCGCCAAGTGTTGGGTCAGTTCTCCTCTCTGTTCTCCCTGACCCCAGGAGTCACCAACTGGTGCGTCCATGACGTGGACACTGGAGACAGTCTGCCTGTGAAGCAAAAATTTTACAGGGTAGCTGACAAGGTCAGGGCCAGCATCAAGGAGGAGGTTTCCAAGATGCTGGCGCTAGGGGTGATTGAGCCCTCTAGCAGCCCCTGGGCTAGCCCAGTGGTCTTGGTCCCCAAGAAAGCTGCTACCCCCGGTGGCCCTCCAGAACTCCGGTTTTGCGTGGACTACCGTGGGCTCAATGCGGTCACGAAGACTGACGCACACCCTATCCCCAGAGCTGATGAGCTTGTGGATCGGTTGGGAGCTGCCAAGTACCTCAGTACATTTGATTTGACTTCCGGGTACTGGCAGATTGCCTTAACTGATGGGGCCAAAGAGAGGTCAGCATTTCCGACGCCAGAGGGGCACTTCCAGTTCCGTGTCATGCCCTTTGGGTTGAAGAATGCCCCTGCCACGTTCCAGAGACTGGTTAACCAGGTACTGTCCGGGCTGGAGGAATTCAGCGCCGCATACCTGGATGACATTGCTGTGTTCAGCTCCACGTGGGAGGAACACTTGCAACACCTCTGCGAAGTGTTGAAGGCTCTGCAAAAGGCAGGCCTCACTATCAAGGCCAGCAAGTGCCAGATAGGGCAGGGATCTGTGGTGTATTTGGGACACCAGGTGGGGAGCGGCCAGGTGGCGCCCCTACAGGCAAAGATTGATACCATTCTGGCTTGGGAGCCCCCCAAGACCCAGACAGAGGTGAGAGCCTTTTTAGGACTCACCGGGTATTACAGACAGTTTGTCAAGGGATATGGCACCATTGTCGCCCCCTTGACAGAACTCACTTCCAAGAAGTTGCCCAAAAGAGTTGACTGGACTGACGCCTGCCAAACTGCTTTTGAGGCCCTGAAGACTGCGATGTGCAATGCACCGGTGCTCAAGGCACCTGACTTTTCCAGTGAGTTCATAGTTCAGACGGACGCTTCAGAGCATGGTGTGGGAGCAGTACTCTCACAAGCCACTGAGGAGAATGGAGACCAGCCAGTAGCTTTCATTAGTCGGAGGCTACTCCCCAGGGAACAGAAGTGGAGTGCGATTGAAAGGGAGGCTTTTGCTGTGGTCTGGGCTCTGAAAAAGTTGAAGCCCTACCTGTTTGGGACTCACTTTCGTGTTCAGACCGACCACAGGCCCCTCAGGTGGTTAATGCACATGAGGGGTGAAAATCCAAAACTGTTGAGGTGGTCCATCTCCCTACAGGGAATAGATTTTACGGTGGAACACCGCCCTGGTACAGAAAACGCCAACGCTGATGGTCTGTCCAGATTTTTCCGCCTTAGTGAAGAGAACTCCCAAGAGGGTGGGTAGTTCTCCCCACTTTCAGCTGGAGGGGACACGTGTTAGACCTGACATCTTTTGGCGTGATTACCCCTATCTTTTTGCCTCTGCCTCCTGTATTTTTTGATGCTGTGCTGGATTCGTTTTTGCTGGTTTAGATGCTTTGGACACTCTGCCACTGCTGATCAGTGCCAGAGTGTAAGTGCTCCCTATGTAAATTGTTATCATGATTGGATATCCATGTTTGGCATATTTGTATCACCATGAAGTCCCTAGTAAAGTGCACTGGGTGTGCCAGGGCCGGAGATGACGAATGCTACTAGTGGGCCTGCAGCACTGATTGTGCCACCCACGGGAGTAGCCCTAAAATGGTGTCTCGGGCCTGCCACTGCAGCGCCTACGGGCAGTTTAGAACTGCCATGTCCTCCTGGTCCGCGTCCCCGCTGACCAGGCCGAACCCTTCCCTTTTCGTGCACATCAGTCACCCCTATGGAAGGCCCAAGGTACCCCCCTGGGCAGGGTGCCGTGTATGTGAAAGGTAGAGCATGTACTGGTGCAGGTGACATGCTCTGGTAGTGAACTACAGCCATTTTCGTTTTCACTATTGTAAGGCTATCTTGCTCCATAGGTTAACATGGGGGATGCTGGCTACAGTGGTTAACGGCATTTCTTCCCATAGGAACAAGATAGGACATAAGTATCTAGTATCCCTGAACTCAGAATTTAATAACGCATCTTTTAGGAAAGGTGGTTTTTAGATCCTGTGTTTGAGGACAGCACTTTTAGAAAGTTGCTGTTCTCTTGTCTGACCCTTCTGTGTGCCTGAGACTGTTTGTGTATTGACTGTCTGGTTTGTGAGTGACAGGAGCGGGGGAATCCCCCCAGAGGCTGGATGAGTCAGCACTAGGCTGAGTGGAGCGATTGCTACCTGAGTGGTGGGAGGAGTTAGCACCTGGGCTGAATAGGGCTGTGCCTGCCTGCCACAAGGTTGGCTCCACCTCCTGCTGGGCGGCTGAGGACTCTGCCCCTCACTCTGAAAGGAAAGATGCAGCCAGCACATCAAGGAGCTCAGGATCCACCCAGAACTGGTTCAGACCGGGCTCAGGGCCCACATGCACAGAAAGAACAAAGACTTTAGGGGTATAAGTACAGGACCCCTGACAACAGAAAATTAGATCATCCTGGAAATCAAGAAGGAACCTCTGCCAAGGAGAAAGCTGACTCTGAAGAAGGAAGACTGTCGTGCTGTTGCTCTGCTGGACTGACCTGCTGTTGCTTTGCTGCCAAGGAGAGGGGAAGGACTTTGCTGTGAGCTGTGTCCCCTGTCTTGAAGGAATCTCCAAGGGCCTGAGAAGAGCTGGCTCCCTGTTTCCGAAGTCCCAGGAACAAAAGGACTTCACCCCCAGTCTCCCTGAACTCTGCTGAGAGAGTTCTGTCCTTCGTAGAGTGCTTGATCCAGTTGTGGGGCCTCTAGAAGTCGAACCTGAGCTGGGAAGCTTGAGACGAAGCTGAGAAACTTGTGAAGCTGAAAAGTGTCGCATCGCTCGCTTGCGGAGCGCATCCCCGACAGTGCGAGAAGTTTCCCGCCGCTACGAGGGTCGAGATCGGCGCAGCACCTGACCTCGCTGCCGAGGCCGTCGCACCCTTCGTTTGCGAGACGCACCCGGCCGGTGCAGGGGAACCGAACATCGCTGCGAGTGTCGTCGCAGAGCCTGTCGCTGGGTGAGATCACCGCACCGCTTGCTTGCGGACCGCATCACGTCGCTGCGAGCATCGTCGCAGAAAACATCACATCGAGGAGCTGCGAGAGAGAGGGTCACCGCTGGATCGTCGCCCCGGAGATCGTCGCAGCCCCTACGAGATCATCGCATCGTGCCTTTGCGAGAACAAACTTCCCACGGAACCTACGCACCGGAATCTACGCAAGCTGCCTTCCTCCCCTTACAGACCGGATTCGTCGCCGCACGCCCGCTGCTGCAGCGGGGCTGTCGCATCGCCTCCCCAGGGTCTCAGGAGTAACGAGTTGCTTGTTTCCACCGCACCAGCTTCCTGCTTGTGGAACTTTGTTGCATCTAAAAGGTACTGTGAGTCAACGTGACGCAACTGTGAACTTTTCACGCATCTGTGGATTATTTGATCGTAACTTAAAGAACTTTGATTACAACCTGAAGAAACTCATTTGAAACCGTAACCTTGCATTGTGTATGTTGGATTTCTGCCGTCTTGGTCTTGTGTAGTTTAGAATAAATACCTTTATTTTCCTAAACTGTCGTAGAATCAGTTTGTGGTGTTTTCACTGTGTTACTGTGAGTGTTGGTACAAATACTTTACGCATTGCCTCTGGTTAGCCTAGACTGCTCCGGCCAAGCTACCTTGAGGGCGAGCAGGGGTTATCTGAGAGGGTTATCTCCTTGTCCTGACTAGAAGCAAGGGTCCCTATTTGGACATTGGTACCTACCTCTGCCAACTAGAGACCCCCAGTTCTAACAGGCATATTAACAACTCGCAATATTTATCGCAAACTGTGCTTTGCGTGATTTTTTTAACGCCTACTATCGCTGGATTTTATCGCGTAGATAAAGCAATATTACCAATATTTATCTCCACAGCGATAAAAAATCCAGAGATATCAGCGAATCCCATCTATAACGTGAGATTTCCAGCAATACAAAGCCTATCGCTAAGGAAAATCTCGCTAATAGGCTGGTGGGGACTTAGCCGTAGAATCCACCTCCCATTGACTAAAATGGCTAAGTCAGGTTTTTACCAGGTATAAAATCCTTGCGCTAATCGTGGTTAGTGCGCGTTTTTTTATTGCGGGTATTGCTTTTAGTCGCTACCAGTTTGGGTACACCCACTTTGCATGTCATTAGCGAGAGATATCGCTGACATGCATAGCGGACCCCAAACCGGTCGCTATCGCCTGGAAGCTGTTGCTAACTGCTGTTAGCGACAGCTTGGTAATTGGGCGATAATAAAATCGCTGCTTTATCGGCAAAGAGTGTTGCTAAAGCGGCGATAACACCCTTGCTAATAATGTTTCTAGCCGTTCTCCATAACGTTATAGAAGTTTATCACAAGTGAAGTTTTGAGCCTTTGAGAAATGCCTTTAGCTTTAAGCCTAATGTATTAAGAAAAACAATATAAATTCAAGTTGTACTTCTGGCCTCAATGAATAGTTTTAATTAAAGTACTTATCTGTACAAGGCGAGAGTGCTGGGCACACTGTACTTGTGGCTTTTTCTGCCAATCTCTTGAAAAGCTCTCTTCTACTAAAGGTTTCTGATTGAAACTAAATGCAGCTGAATGTTAAAAGGAATCATTTCTAAGGGAAATATGAATCCGGAAGGATGAAAACGCACCTAAGGGCGACATTTCTGCCATGGTTACATGAGGGTGAAATTTTGCTGCCCCTAACGCGCACCCCATTCAATGCAATTACTATATTAGTGATATAATCCGACCTAATTTGACTCATAAATTAATTACACAACGAGTAAAATTACTTCCATCCATTTCCGCGGCAGAAACTAGCGGCCACATTATCTTAAAGTGTTCTTAATGAAATCACGCCGGATCACAGCTCTAACAGGATTTATTTTGCAGGGCAGACTCCATGAAACGAGCCGTGCAATGTGTATTGATATAGTCAACATGATCAAGGGTGTTCAAAAAGTAACGCAGTTCCACAGCAAGGGTGAATAATCCTGTTAAGACCATGATAACCGTGTCTGACCTTGATTCTTACCACTTGTTAGACCTTTTTGAAAGAGCAACAAGGAAAGGGTGCATGTGTTCTAGTTTGCGCACCTGCATATTCCTGTTTGTGTAATGAATAGCGTTGGTTGCTCCGTAAGGGCGCTGCGGCATCACCCCCATGCCACCCCACCACCCCCCACTCACTGCAGCGGCGCTAAATGTGAAAAATAAAATGACAATGAAATACATTTATTGACATTTTATATTTCACGTTTAACGTGCAGCAGCTGCCAGCCTGCCTCCAGCAGAGGAGGACTGAAGCAGGGCTAACCGCCAGCCGCGGCCCCTAGAGGGAGTTCCGGTGGGGCAGAAAGGCGGGGAGGAGGGAGGGGCATGGTGGGGGGTGCTAAAAACCGAAATATGGATAAATGAAGGTAAGTAAACAATTTAATTCATAAAACGAATTTCGCAGTGTGCCCTGCATCGTATTTTGCGATGCAGGGCGTTCAAAATTTCAGGGCGCGCTACGAAATTAATTTTATTTATGAAATTGTTTACTTGCCTCCAATTATCCATATTCCGGTTTTTAGCACCCCCTACCCTGCCCCTACCCCCCACCTTTCTGCCCCACCGGAACTCCCTCCACCGGCCGTGGCTGCTGACTGGATTCTTCAAAGTGCGCAGGTCACTTTGCCCGGCTGTCTTGTGCCAGCCAAAGTCACATGTGCACTTTGAAGCTCTCCATCCAGCTATTATACACAGCTGGTGGAGACCAAGCACAGGCCTAAAAGGCCTGAAGGAGAGTCCAGCCAGGACGTTGCATCCAATCCTGGTGCTGCTCTTAAGTTTGTGAGGGTAGCGCCAAGATTGGTTAGTGGAATTTCCTGGAGGCTTGAGCTGCGGAGCGATTTGTAGAGTGCACAAATACCCGGGAGTGTCTCGGCGCTACGGACTGCAGTGGGTGAGAGTGAAGAGGGGCAGAGGAGGATGTTGGACTGGCAGCAAGCAAGGTAAGGGCCTTTATTTTTAATTATTTGCCACTTGCCTTGCCTGCATGCACTCACCCACCCACCAATTAGTTGCCCACCACACCAATGTATAAACTTGCCAGGGAACCCAGTTCCTTAATAAAATATATAAACAAATAAACAAAAGCAAAATATAAGACATTATAAAGCTGCCATTAATCTGTGTCTTCACTCTGACCATGAATCCATCTTTAACCAAGTGGCTTCTTATTTTTATGCCGCCATGAACGTCACTCCATCGTCCCTCTCATGCATAAATTGGTTTTGATTATATCCACCACACTGTGCAGTCCAAAGTACATTTTGTATAGTTTTAATCTTCTGTATGTGGCTACAACATAGTCTTGGAGGACAGTATATCAACTTTGAAGGTATTGCAGCAAGGGCAGGACTGGGAACAGCAACAAGACTTGACAAGGGTGGAGGGGTAGCCACCAAGCACCGCTTCCAATTTTCGTACAGGGGTCATGAGAAAAGCGCTCCGCAGCTACAAAACCGTCCCCCACCCCTCCGACCCACCGGGAAAATGTCTAGTGCCCGCTACAGGCAATCTGGCCCTGTATAGCACTAGTGTGGAAGAGTTGTGAAAAGTAGGGGATCCTACATTAGACATGGACCGTGCTGCAAATTGGTCCTGCCCAATCTAGAACACACAGATTTTTTCCTTTTGGTCACCCGGGTTTGGACCTATATTGTTTGTAGTGCTCCCTACCTGGGTCTTGTTTAAATACTTTATTTCAGTCAAAGACTATAAAAGCAATAATGACAATGTTCAAAATTCCGTCAATCATCTTTTTGTGTCGCATTTTACCCTAAGTGGGAAGGGTGCGCCCAGATGTGGGTCCCTTGTTTGCCATGTCACCGGCTTCAAGCTAGCCTGGCTTATGAGGGGTGATGCCCCAAAACCAGTCCCAGGATGCTTTTTATCCAGTCCATTGAGGACTTGGCCTGGCAGCTAGGGCTGGACTGTTTCCACGGGAAACGGCTTCAAGGCTGATTTGCATATGGCTGGGTCAAAACTGGAATTGGATGGCAAGCAAAATAATAATGGATTAAACCCAGATCTGTGACCGGGTGTGAATGTTTGACAATGTTCAACGTAATGTCCATCATCTTTTTGTGTTGCATTTTCGCCATAATTGGGTAGGGTATTCCCAGACATGGGTCCTGTGCTCGCTACCTCACCGGTTTCAAGCAAGCCTGACTGATATGGGGTGATGCCCCAACACCGGTCTCAGGATGCTTGTTTTGCAGTCCAGGGAAGACCTGGCCTGCTAGTTCAGGCTGGACTGTTCCAATGGGGAACAGGGTTCAGGGCAGATTTGCATCTTGCTGGGTCCAAACTGGAATGGCGTGGCAAGTAAAATAGCGATGGATTACACCCAGATCTGTCACTGGCCGTGAATGTTTGACAATGTTCAACATTCCATCCATCATCTTTTTGTGTCGCATTTTCACCCTAAGTGCGAAGGATATGCCCAGACATGGATCCCGTGCTTGCTAAGCCACCGGTTTCATGATAGTCTGGCCAATGAGGGGCGATGCCCCGAAACCGGTCCCAGATTGCTTGTTTTCCGGTCCAGGGAAGACCTGGCCTGGCACGTTGAGCTGAACTCTTCCCACGGGGAACAGGGTCCAGGGTGACTTGCATATGGTTGGGTCCAAACTGGAAAGGCATGTTGAGCAAATAAAAGATGGATTAAACCCAGATCTGTGACTAGGGTGAATGTTTGCCAATGTTCAAAATTCCGTCCATCATCTTTTTGTGTTACCTTTGTGGCACAGAAAGAAGGTGTATCAACCACCGCTTCTAGTGGATGTCAATACTTTCCTCCACTATTTTATCCAGAAAGTGTCTCTGACCCCTTTTACAGAAGAAGCAGAGTTGCGCTCTGGGCATCGCCAAGGATCGAAACCCCCCCCAACAATAGTGTGGAAGAGTACTGAAAAGTAGGGGATCCAGAATTACACTTAGATAGTGCTGCAAATTTAGCTTGTTGATCACCCAGAATTGTACTTGTATTCTTGTTAGGTCTCGATACCTGCGTCTCATTTCTAATAATTTCATCGTAAATTGGACAGCGCATGTCCACATCCAGTGTCTGCTTTGTAAGATAAGATCGCTGTGATTCAGCTAGGGTAAAGGGCACGGGATGGTTACATATAAACATGTGTGCACACGTATCTGCACACAGGTGGGTACAGGCCGCACGTGAGAGTCTACCGTTATATGCAGCATGGTAGCTGAACATAGGTAACCTGCATGTAGCAGTTTTCCGCTGAACATTTCACATGCCAAACAACACCTTTTAACCAGCCTAAATCTTTTTACAAATATTAATAGGCCACCCCTACATTGTCATTATTGCCCATAAAGGCAGGGTGCATGATATTTAAATGTAGGACATGTAGAAATTAATGATGAACATGTTGTTAAAGTGAAATATCTCCAAAAGGATTTTTACTGTAGTGAGGCTGTTTGCTGCCATGGGGAATCATTGGGTTAAATTGTTGCATTTATTAAATGGTAAATTTGGACTGGTAGCAGCTAGAAAAATATTTCTTACCCTCCCTTGGACTAAAATGTAAAGTTCTCTGTAATGGTGAGATTTAATTTTAAATTATAATTATTTTAGAAATTAAACTTTTAAAAAGTTTGAATTTTCCTGCCAAAAGTGTCTGGAAGATTCCAGCTGCCTGGGCTGGTGTTGTCTGTCCCACTGGTAAATATGTTTTAGAGTCAGACAGTGCGCAAAAGCGTCTGTTTGTAAATGGTAGTCCGTTTTCTCCACATAGTGGCTGGGGAGGAGTTGGGCCATGCAGTGAATTATACTTCACAGGGGCTTTGCATAGGACACACAAAGAGACCTGGCCCCAGCCTTTTGTTTTACTAATCAGGCCAGAGTTAAACCCCTGGTAGAGGAGAGAACTGACAAGAACCAGTTTTAGGGTAGGACAAAGGGGCGTCCCCCGCTCAACAGCTGGACTGGTCATAAAAGTGGCATCTCAGAACATAAAAGAGAGCAAGACTTTGGACATGGACTGTGACAGTGGCTGTAGGAAAGTAGGATCTGCTTTTATGGCAACCCCCACTTTTTGCCTGGTGCTAAGCTGTTTTTGATCAGTCTGATTGGCATCTTGTTAATAAGGACCCAAGTCTTTCTGCTTTCTCCCCTAAATTGTTATGTTTAGTACTTGGGTACATCCCAGATTGGATACTGGGTACCCTTATCAGTACCTAGTATATGGTACTAAGGTACCCAGGGCAGAGGTACCCCATAGCTCCCCCATGGGCTGAAGCATGTATTATGCCACCCATGGAAGACTGTTCACAGGCCTGCCTGTGTAAGCTGGTGCTAGCACCACTTACAAAATATATAGGTTTTCTATATATAGAGTCACTGCAATTAACACCTTTAAGTCACCCCTAAAGTAGACCTTTGCAATCCAGAGGCCAGGGTGTTTGGTTGTAAGTGTGAGGGTGCCCCTCCATCACCACCCCCTTTTGTACCGCTTTGTTTGCCATAAGTTGGCATGGTATGCTCAGACGTGAGTCCCTTGCTCACTTTGCCACTGGATTCAAGCATGCCTGGCTGAAGACGGCTGTAATGCCAGAAACCGGTCCAAGGAAGCTTGAATCCGGTCTAGGGAAGGCATGGCTTGGAAGTTCGGGCTGGACTGTTCCCATGAGGCACAGGGTCAGACTGATTTACATATGACCATGTCTGAACTGGGATGGCTGAGTGGGCTAAAGAACGGTGATGGATTAAACCCAGATCTGTTGACTGGGTGTGAGTGTTTGATTGATTCAAATGCTCCGTCCATCACCACCCCCTTTTGTACTGCTTTGTTTGCCATAAGTTGGCAGGGTATGCTCAGACGTGAGTCCCTTGCTCACTTTGCCACTGGATTCAAGCAGGCCTGGCTGAAGACGGCCGTAATGCCAGAAATTGGTCCTATACAGCTTGAATCCGGTCCAGGAAAGGCATGGCTTGGCAGTTCGAGCTGGACTGTTCCCATGAGGCACAGGGTCAGACTGATTTGCATATGGCCATGACTGAACTGAGGTGGCAGAGTGGGCTAAAGAACGGTGATGGATTACACCGAGATGTGTTGACTGGGTGTGAGTGTTTGATTGGTTCAGATGCTCCGACCATCAACCAGCCACTTTTATACCGCTTTGTTCACCATAAGTCGGCAGGGTATGCTCAGACGTGAGTTCCTTGCTCACTTTGCCACTGGATTCAAGCAAGGCTGACTGAAGACGGCTGTAATGCCAGAATTCGGTCCTAGGAAGCTTGAATCCAGTCCAGGGAAGGCATGGCTTGGCAGTTCGGGCTGGACTGTTCCCATGAGGCACAGGGTCAGACTGATTTGCATATGGCCATGTCTGAACTGAGGTGGCAGAGTGGGCTAAAGAACGTTGATGGATTAAACCCAGATCTGTTGACTGGGTGTGAGTTTTTGATTGGTGCAGATGCTCC
Source organism: Lissotriton vulgaris (assembly GCF_964263255.1). Classification (NCBI taxonomy): domain Eukaryota; kingdom Metazoa; phylum Chordata; class Amphibia; order Caudata; family Salamandridae; genus Lissotriton; species Lissotriton vulgaris. The sequence continues at coordinate 248,154,996 of NC_141688.1, read as the reverse complement.
GTCCATCACCACTTCCTTTTGGACCCCTCCATGAAGAGGACAGCCCTACAGCCTACAGAAGTCCATTCTCCTGGGTTGTAAGTGAGGCAGCCATATACCATATAAAAGTGCACCGCGTAATTATGCGATGACCATCTCAAAATCGGCTGCAACGAATCCTATCATGTTTGGTAGCAAACATGTAGGAATCACACCCCCACACTGTAAATGGTGTGGTAGGTATGATTCCAAGCACTGGAACAGGCGTCCAATGGGCTCTCAGTGCTCCTAATGCCAGTCTTCTGACATCTCTGTTGCCGACCAGAGACACAATACTGCCCTTCTGCTGCTGAGCCAAGCTCGAGCATGAGAAGACAAAACAATAGGTATCCTGTCACAGGGAGGTGTGGCCACTTCCCACACAGGATTTAGTGTATTGAGACCGGGTAGCTGGGCTTGCCAGCGCCACTCAGTCGGCATGAGTGGCACATTTGGTCCCTTTTTGCATAGTCCAGTTCAAACTAGCTGTGGGAGCCATTGGCTCCCACTCTGCCTTAAACCTGGACAAAGGACATGGGAGTAACATCCCCACTGTCCCCTGAATGGCCCCGACCATTTCCTTAGGGTACTTAAGGGCTTACCTGCTTACCTATGGGTGGGTCCCTAGATTTGTTGTGCGACATGATTCAGTACATACACCATTTCAACTTCTACCGTCTGGACCCTCTGGACTTCGCAGGACTTTGTTTGGGATCGACTACATCTCTCTTCCAGTCTGCTTCATTGTCTGTGCACCATACAGGAACCTTCCAAGGCATGTGGGTATCAAAGACCGTGAGGGAATCTCCCTTGAAGTGAAGGAGTCACTTCCCTGCATCTACAGGCACTGTAACTAAGCTGACCGGTCTGCAACACAGGTGGTAGTTCTTCACAGCTCTTGAGGCCTGCCCTGCCCTCTTCCCGTGTTCGAGACCAGTATCCTTCATGGGAGCCGCAGGAACCGAACCCCTGAGCACTGTGTCGACTTGCTTTTGCAAACACTTGTTCGCTTCATTCCATTAAGATTTTGAGCTCCAAGTAGCCCCAACCTGGAGATTCTCCAGTGACCAGAATCTTTGTCTACATCATCATTTGCTTCTTGCATGCATCTTTTGGTGTCCTGCTTGAGGTCCTCTTGCCACTCCAGTGTGTCCTTTTGAGGGTCACCTTTGTTTCTGTTGGGCTTATCTGATTGCTCGTGGCATGCCCTGACTCCCCTGCTTGTGGTGAGTCCCTGGACCATGCTGGTCCTAACATTGCACCTTCTTCAACATACACATTGTTTACATTTGCCAAAGCTTGTGGTGATCCAAACTGACACCGACCCCTCAGCTCTTGACATCCGATGTGGGGCAGCTCATGCACAGCTCCTGGTCTTCCTCAGCATTGCTTGGTCCTCACAGCTGCAGAGTCAAGATCACTGTCAACTCTCTTGCAACACCCGACATATGTGGGCATTTGGATTCCAAGTCTCCGAGTCACTCCAGAGTGACATAGACTCTTTCCTCTCTGCTTGCAGGTACCTCTCAACTAGAATCCACCTTCGGATTAGACCGGCCACTTTCTCCTTCTCCAGCAGAGACACTTTCTTGAAGTTGATAGCGGTTTCCGACACCATTTCACTCCTATGCACCCGAATTCCCTAGTGTAGGCAACATAGGTACTAGGGTATCCAAGGGTGGAGTGGCTCTATAACCTTCTTTCTTCCATGGGGTTTCTTCAGGGTCCACTGGGAAGGATCAATTTCCTTTAAAATTGCAACTGTGACTTACACGTTAATTTGTATGGAGAATGCGTTCTTGTTCCCACACTGCACCCGATCTCTGTGGGGTTCATATCCACTCACCTTGGGTGGTTACCTAGGTCCCCGGCACTTCTACGTCCTCTGGACACTGTCCCGACAGGAGTCGTGGTTCTTATACCACTTTTTTAATATATGGTTTGGTCCCCCTCCTGGCGTCCGCTGTGTATTCTGTGCTATTTATGTGAATTCCAAGCAAAGTATTGTGTGAATTGTGCATATCTCTGGGAAGGAGATATCTAAACGTGTTGGTGAGTATGATATAATAAATACATATTTCTACAGATACCTTGTGTGGTTCTTTTTCATCCAATCTATACTTATAAGATTGCATTGTTGTAAAAAAAAAAAGCTGCTCTAGACTCCTTCTGTACTAAGCCTGAAGGCTGCTCTCCACCGATACCACTTAGAAAGCTTTCTATGGCTGTCTAAGACCTCCTAAATCACCATAAGGGTTGTCTGGACTGGCACAGGTTGTCCACTTACATAAGTGTACATTGTATACCAGGTAAGCTGCTCACAGTGGCAACACTATGGCAGGACAAGCCCCTTAATGATCTAAGGACTCTGCCTACAGCTGACACCTAGTACCAGTGGGTTTCTCCAAAGCAAGTGAGGCTGCCCCCCAGAAACCCTCTGAGGACCAGTTGGGGGAAGACCTCGACGTTCGTGCCCCAGTAGGAGGAGGGGAGTATCAGGTACCTGGAACATGAAAATGATGTTGTAGGTAGTGAGTGATACAAGCTCTCTGCAAAGTACATCATCTTGAGGACAGAAGACACAGCCCCTGCCCGAAGCACCCCAAACACTGGTACACAGTTGACTTATTCGAATATCACTCTTATGAACCTTAATAAAAAACACACTAAATGCCCCTGTGTTCGTCTAGACCTTTCCAAAGAGCCTAAGGTTTGCCCCCATTGCAACGCAAAGTTTCTCTTCATTAAAACCAAGGCATGTCTCACAGAAAACCTAAAGTTATATGGACAGCCATTAGCCCCCAAGACAGTGACAGGCTTGTATTGGCATTGGCATTGCACCTAAAAACTTGTTCCCACATAAAACACAACATAGAATTTGCAGAACTATTGTCTTCACATAAAATTGACATGGCCTTTGTAACTGAAGCATGGGCAAACAGAACCAGAGATTGTGATCTGGCCTTGGCTATACTCCAAGGATTCTCTATCATCAAAAATGATAGACAAAATAAACGGGGAGGCGGATTAGCAATCATAGTCAACAAGTCATTGGAACGGCAAGGTTCCCCAGCAGGAAGTGACCCTGACTGTGAATTACTCTCCTTCAGAATCAACCTGAGTTCCAACTACACCTTTAAGGGCACTCTATTGTAAAACCTCCCAGTACAAAAAGCAAAAGCAGATTCAAGGAAATTATTAGTCAAGTGATAGAATCAAGAACCAACTCAGAGGATTACTGTATATTAGACGATTTCAACTACCACCTTGATAATCCAAACGACAATAACTCAACATCATTAATAGAGATGATGTCCAATGCTACCCTGGAACAGAAAGTATTGCACCCCACACATGAAGCTGGTCAAACTCTGGATGGACTTTTCACTTCCAACCCACACCTTCAAATTCAAGAAATTACTACAAATCATATCCCCAAGGCGCACCTACCCCTCACGATAACCAGAGGACGCAACTGGAGGAACGTTGCCCCCCAGCAGATGCAATATACTCTATCTTCCTCTATACCTGACCTGAAACATGATACAAAGAAAGCAATTCTGCAGTGAATTTACGGGCACCAGAAAAAAAGCATAACTAGCAAACGTATAGGAAAATTTGAGCCCTGGCTCTGCGATGCCTTGCGCAAACAGAAACAGCTATGCAGACAGGCAGAGAGGTGCTGGAAAAGCAACTACTCAACAACTGATAAAAGGTTATACTCTCAGTCTTTGACCACCTATAAAAAGCTGATACTAAAAATGAAAAGTTACTGCTTTTCAAATAAGATTCAACAAGCAGACAACTCCAGCAAAGCACTATTCTCAACATTAAAAAAGCTAGTCAAGCTTCCTGTACCACATAAAAAAGACATTGACGCAGCCTTCTGTAACCAACTAGCAGGGTTTTTTAAGAACAAGGTAGAAATCATCTTCAAATCACTCCTAGACAGGGAAGTTAGCACTGTAGCAACGCTCGCCACAAATTCACCACCCCCCTCCACTGGCTTAGACTCGTTTGAACCACTAAACATAGAGCAAGTAGAGAAGGCAAATAAATCAATCAAATCCGAAACACCATCTGACCCCTGTCCTCCCAACGGATTCCACATGGCACCTGACATAATAAGCAAATAACTTAGCATTCATCAAGAGCCGCCCATCACGCACATGCAGTACGCAAAAATTACTGTGTCTCCTCGGCAACAGGAGTCCTGCGTTCTTTGCTTTTTCGCTGTTGCTAGGTGACGTTGGCCAATATCTGAATAGCGTTTCCTTGTTCATAGTGTTGACGCAGTGAATTAAAGTTGCAGGACGTCCATCAATTTCACCGCTGACACAGTGAGGTTATCTTCAAGTTCTACATTCTTTAAAAGGAGGAGAAAGTACAAGGCTCCCCTGTTTTTCTTCTCGACGGGGACAGGCACACCCTTCCTAATTCACTTAAAGGAACTGGACAATCTTGGAACAGATCTCAGGAAGTTTACTTTGCAGTCTTCTATGGTGATAGACATACCTGCTTGGCACATCTTATGTCTTTTACATCATCGGTGATTGTCTTTTTGTTTTGTTTGATTTCAATAACACAGTGATAGGCACACCTGCCTGCCACATCCAGAAATCAACAGGATCTCTTCACTGCTTAGCACGGTGATAGTCTAACCTTTTTGTCACGCATTAACTAATTTTGATGACAGATATATATATTGGTTTTTTTGTGCGTGACCCCATAATCTCCTGTGCTAAAGACATACTAGAGGATTTCCTCTGGTCTCCTTACCTCCACTTTTGAACGTGATTGCTCTATTTAGGGTGTGTCTGGATATTTAAAGGCTAGAAATCTGTCAATGTTTGTAAAGGTTGCGTATCAACATGCAAAATGTTACTCCTCTCCCATTTTCTCTCCCAAATCTCAGTGATCCAAATATACAGTGGGCAAAGTGGAGAAAGGTTTTCTTCAATCATGCTCAAGTATGCAGTGTCTCCTTAAGTGCTGAAAGGAGATCGGCGCTGCTCTTGCACTGTTTGAGTTCTGAGGGGCAAGAGGTGTATGAACATCTTCCTGGTTTGAGTGAAAGTGAGTCAGATAACCTAAACAAATTTGAGATTTGTTTGAAAATCTTGATGAACATTACTTTCCAAATGTGAGTACAATTTTAGAGAGGTACCACTTTTGAAGGCAGGTACAAACATCTCAAGAATCTGTTGAGGCATATGTGACGGATCTTAGACATTTAGGAGCCACTGCAAGTTTGAAGGGTCACTCGAAGAATGTATTCACAACCAATTCATGTTTAGCTGCAGCATAGAGAAAATTGAGGTTGATTAGTGGCAAAAAGATGACCCAAAATTGAATGAGGTTGTATCAATTGCAAAACGGATTAAATACTCTCTCGCGTGTGTGGAAGTTATAAAGAAAGAAAATTGTGTTTTTTTAGTGATAAGGTGCAGAGTGTGACAAAAACTTTCTTGAAACATTCGGAACCTGTGATTTATGCCTCTTCAACTCCTAATTCGAAGAAGGATTTTAAGGGAAAGTGTTTCCATTGTGATATATTTGGTCACTTAGCTACTGATAAGTCCTGTCATGCTCTTACTTCCAAATGTCACAAATTTGGGAAAATATGTCATTTAGCAAAAGCTTCTACAGCTCAGAAAAACATGAAAAATAAATGGGTGAAGGAAGTTTACTTAAAAAACTAGAGTGAATGCGTTGAGTTGCATTGTTGGGAGGTGTTACTTCAGGTTGGACAGAACAAGGGTAAGACACCCATTGATGATGTCAAAGTGAATAATAATAACATTAAAATGCTTTTTGATTCCAGGCCGAGATATATCTGATTCCCAAAGACTTCTTTGATAAAACATTGAAAGGGAAGGTGAAGGTTTTTAAACCTGACATCAAGAATATGATGGTCAGCCCATAAAGCTATTTGGTTAATTTCTGAGTGACATCGAGCACAAATGGAGGCTGAGCGCGGGGAAGATTTATATCTCTTGTAGAGGAGATAGTATTATTGGCTGTATCCATCAAGGAGATCTGGGAGTATTTTTCCTTCCCGGCGGTGACCCCTGCATAGTTCTCAGAGACATCTCCTCTCGTATGGTCCCAGTGCATGCCACTACTGGTGATTTCTTGTAGATTGATCAAGTGTGTGACTTGCGTGGTGAGTTCGAGCATGCCTTCAGCAATAGGTTGGGGTGTCGCTTGTGATACACTCATAGAATCACTCTTAAAGCTGATGCCACTCCAGTGACTTGCAAGGTGCGCAATATACCTTTTGGCTTTGAGGGAGTCTATGCGTAATGAACTAGAGAAGTTGAAGAAAGAGGGCATCATTGTGTCGACAGAAGCAAGTGATTAGTTGGCTCCAGTAGTTCTTGCATGCAGGGCTTCTGGAGAAGTGATGTTGAGCCAATTTTGAAATTCAGACAATTGGTCACCATCCCCATTCCAAATCATAAAGATGTCGTCTATATATTGACAACAAAACTCCACGTTGTTTAAATGGGTTGGTGTCGCTATATATCCACTTTGATTCAAATTGTGACATCACCAAATTCGCTATTTCTGGCGAAAAACTGCATCCCATTGCAACTCCGGATATTTGAATGAACAGATTGTTTTGAAATTGAAAAAATTATTTTGGAGGCAAAGTTTGGCAAGATCTATAATGAACCTGGTGGGCACTTGGTGTGGACGAACACGAGTGTCTAAAATATGTTCCATGACTCCTAGTGCCTCATCTTGAGGTATGTTGGTGTATAATGATTCAATATCAAAGGTGGTGAGTAGATGGTCATCGGGGTTGTAACTCAGCCCCTCCACCTTTGATATCAAATCCATAGTATCGCGGACATAAGCCAGCGTTTCCTTGACTAAGGGCAGTAGAAAGAAGTCCACATATTGGGCTATGGGCTCTAAAATTTAACCGCACCTGGTGGGTTTAACAGTGACTCATAAACTTTCGGTAGGACATAGATGTGGGGATTTTCTTTTTGTCACTGTTTAGAAAGTCGAATTCATTTTGACATAACCAACCAACATCTAGTCCTTCCTGGGTAATTGTTAAAATTTGTGATTTAAGTCTAATTAGAACTCTATACGTACTGGTTTGCCATACATAGCGGTCTACCATAGATAAGCCAGACCACCTTCCTAGTGTTGTATGGGCGTCGTAAAAGATAATCAGCGTTTTGATTGGTGAAACTCGAACAAGTCCGCCTTTTATTTCGAACCCGGAAGCCCTTCCAGATTCGGCGTTTCCGAGGGTGCAAAAGTAGTCGGAGATTTGGTCCCCAATTTTACAGATAGAGTGTTTCATTTAGGTGAGCACGCTGTTCCTTATATTTAGTTCGGCGCTACAGTTATCTCGTTCTTAAGTATTGGGGAGAGTTTTAAACAAACCTTTTGTCCATTGCAGGTAACAATGTATCTGCCCTACTTGAAACGTGAGCATTGACCCCTTAGAAACGGGTAAGAGTGTAATTTATTTTGAATTTTCTTAGTTGTTCGACATACTAAGCCACAGTTAGACAACAATTACTTGTTCATACAGGAGGTGGATACCTGGTGGACCGAAGTTAATTTTCCGCAGAAACGCCTTGATAGCTACAAAATGACCCCATTGGTTGGATTGAATTTTAAAAGAGGTTGATCTAAGGTACGTGGTCCGTTTATAAGAGGGCCGATGATGAGGAACTAGTCACATTTGGGTGATAAGGGCTATAATAGTGTATAGTGACCTTTAGTTAATATAATTTCTTGGAATTTTTAGTGTTTAATATATCCCGGTCACTTTGGGTGTTAGATTTAATTAATAATGTGCTGCTATAACCTCGAGGGAATTAGATTGCAATTGAATTGTTTTTTTAGAGTCTTTATCTTCTCTGTTGAGTGGTGTGTGTTCACATGATAATAGAAAGTAAGAAGGAGAATATACTAATAGTCTATTTACATCTTTAGCTATAGGAATAGATTGGTTGAAGTGCCCAAAAGTCCTGAAGAAGCCTGAATTAGGAAAAAAGGCCGAAATGCGTCGACTGTATATGATAAGGCATCAACATAAGAAAATTGAGATAGAATATATGTCATTATATGATTTGGGAGCCTGATATATTTCAGAGGGAGAAATGTATTTACCCTTTGACGCTCCTATATATGTTTTTTGTTGATGACCATATAAAGGGAATGCTCTGACATAATTACAAGTCAACGTCCTTCTATTTGAAATAATTGTGGGCTGTTTAGACAAGCAAAATTGGTTATTTTTGAATTGTCATTTGTGTTTATTGTATAAATTGTGTATATTTGGTTTGTATATATGTTTGGTAAAAATATGAGGTACTAAAAAGAAAAGAAAAAATAAGCTAAAAGAAATAATAAACAGCTTTAATATTTCTCATATGAGTGATTTATGTAGCTTTAATATATATAGGATAACAAGAGTCTTTGATCCAATTGAGATTTATTTCTTTATGACCATGATTCTAAGCTAAGAAAGGAAAATTAGTGGTGTCCTTTCGACAACTAAGTATAAATTTAGGCATTGTTTTTGTTTAAGTTGCTTTATTCCCAGATGCCTTTGGGTTAATCGGGTTCTCCTGTCTTTAAAATAATCTGTGTTCCAGTAAGACATGAAGAATGTTTTGAATGGTTTGTCTGGGGTTAACCCCTTCGCTGTGCCCATCGGCCAACGGCCGTCGCGAGCACTACCTTGGTAGTGCTGTGCAAGTCCGTTGGCCGACGCGGCCCCTTCCACGCAATAGAACGCCCACAGCGCAGCGGATTTTGCACCGGGCTAAATGGGTTAAGATATACCAAGGCGGTGTTTTAGTTTACGGTTCATTATAACAAGAGCATAATGACGGACTTCAGTCATTGAGAGATTTCGGTCACAGGAGTTTGACTTTGCGGGAAAACAAGTGCAAGCTTAATCTCTCGGAAATTGAGTAACTGGGTCAGAAATTGACAAAGGAAGGGTTTAGACATAGAGACCACCTTGTGAAGACCATTGAAGATCTCCCAGTGCCACAACCTAGAGATGACTTGGTCACTTTTTGGGTATGGCGTACTCTAATAAATCTGCTCCCCAGTTTGCCTGCCACTCTTTTGTATTTAGGACTCTTATAAAGAAAGTGGTGAAATTCCTTCAGTCCCCTCAATGCCAAGCAAATTTGCAGACGTTAAGAAGGCCCTGAGTTGTGTGCCCTCTCTTCAAAGTGTCGACACCACTGCCTGCTTTATTTTGATTACTGATGCCACTTCCAAGGGTTTGGCTACGGTACTCAAGCAAGTGAAAGGTGAGAAGGAGGTAACCATCATGTTTCTGTCTAGGGCACTTTTTGGTCCAGAAGTACATATTTCTATAATTGAAAAAGAAGCTTTGTGCAATTTTTCAGCCATCAGAAAGGAAAAAAAGTTTCTTTGGGGAAGCTCCTTTGTGGTTCAATCTGACCACAAGCCTTTAAAAGATGTGTTTTGCATGAAAAGCTTAGATTCAGTCTCATTCAGAATTTGTAGGTGGGTGGTTGCCCTACAGGACTACAACTTTGTTGTAGATTATGTACCTGGTGCAGAGAATAAAGTCTCTCTCACCTGGTTTCTAAGCAGATCGGTTGTGTGCCTGACGACCCAGAAGGGTTATGGGAGGATGATGAATACATGGAGGAAGTAATGTAATGTAATGTAATTGGACAATTGTAGAGCTCTACTGTCACTCCGAGGAGCATCACATCATGGCACTAAGCGGAATCTGGGGTTGGAAACGTACTGGGTGGCTATGAAAGCGAGGGAAAGGCATTAGAGAAGAGTTCTGCATAGGGAGCAAGATGCTGAGAACATCCAAGTCTTTAGGGCTTTTCTGAAGAGTGTCTCGGATTGAACCTGGCGGAGCTGGTTTGGGAGTTTGCTTCGAGACAAGTCTAAATGCTAGTGTTGGACCACCTAAGACTCCGGGAGGGTGTATAGCATGTCAATCTGGTTCGGAGGTAGGGAGGACCTGAGGAGTGGACTATCCTGAAGGTGATAATCAGGGTCTTGAACATAACTCTTTTGTGGATTGGCTGCCAGTGGTGTGTTTCTAAAGCTGCCGATGCAGAAGACCTTCTAGGCCATTTCAGCACTAGACGTGCTGCTGCATGTTGGACTATATGGAGCATGTGTAAAACTGACTGGTTTGTACCTGCGTAAAGGCTGTTGCAGTAGTCCAGTCTGGACGTGATTAGGGCAACTGCAACTGTATGTCTGAGATGGGAAGCAGATCAGAGAATTTTGTGAGTGTTTTTATGATATGGAAACATGTACCAGCAACTGCCAGTAATTGTTGTTTGAAGGAGAGAGTGGCTTCAAGTGATTAGTGAAGTGGAATGGGGAAAACAATGAAGACTAATGCTGTGGTCTGTGAGGTTTGTAGAATGGTGATAGAAGGTTGGGCTGCCATAAGAAATTTGAGCGAGGAGGTCCGCAAGTTCTGGAACGTACGAGATTAACTTTCTGTAAATGGCGGTCTGCTATGGAGTGGCACCAGGCTTGTTCAGCCATCACTGGTTAGGATTATAATTAGAGAACATACAATGAAGCAGACCAGGTCAAAAAACGGTGTGTAACTATACCCTATGGCGCTGTGCAGGACGGTCGACATGTTTCAGCCTGTGGGACATTGTCCCGGCTTTCTTCAGGACCATAGATACAAGAAAGCTACTGCAACTAAAACCACAAATGATGTATTGGGTACAAAACTGATACATATCTACCAGAAACTCAAACGTTTTAGGCGTCCACTGGTGGGAGAAGTTAGTATTCTTCCTGTCAACAAACAAAAGTTGATTGTATAATAACATTGAATTACACATACACAACCACCTGGATACAGAGAGACTGTATACAGGAACACACCTGCATGAATACATTATATTCCGCATATATACGAAAAAGCATATTAGCTAAATCGCCTAGAGGCATTTCCTCTAGGTGATACTCACCCAGCCTTGTGTGGGTGAAGACCTCACCTCACCCGGCAACCGCTCGGGAGTAGGAGGCCCCGCTCTATGGTGTAGAAACGGAACACAGTAAGTAAAAACTACTATGTCCACTTCTATGGCAAACACTATGACTAGATTACTGACATCCATTTCACTACGGCACTATATGGCCATTTGTGATATGGTATGATCAATGATTCCCAAGTGACGTAAACCCCACCAACAAGGGTGGTCTGATGGGATTCTTTCTAGTTATTTGTTGCCAATGACTACCAACGACATTGATGCACACATGCATTCTATTTGTTTCTCAGTCACTGGTATAGTTACACACCGTTTTTTGACCTCGTCTGCTTCATTGTATGTTCTGTAGTCTGAGTAGGGGTGATAGCAGACAGGTCGGTAAATATGCCCCTTGACCCTCCACACACAAATTTTTTTGTTAGTATTAGGATTATAATTAGTCAATTAACTCATCATGGCCACCAAGGAATTAAAAAAACCAAAGGGAGAATTTGTTTGCACTTCTGATGGCTGGGAATTGACTTTCTTGTGGAGTGCGGGCAGGGGCTGGAGGACCAGAATTATAGAGAGGGTGATGGTTTACCATATAACTCCTCACTCTACCACGGGGAGAATTCCTTTTTAACTGTTTAGGGGCCGGAATCCAAAAACCTACATGTTTCAATCTTGGATGAGGGGAAAAGGTATAGAAATTGAGGATCCTGATGTAGTCCCCTGGTAGGTAACTCAGGATCTCAAGTCCATTAAGAGAAAAGAGAACTTTGATGCCAGACATATAGTTTCTCATACGGATGTGTGTGCGGGTGAGAGGGTCAGAGTGCATTATCCCCAGAAGTCTGCTATCTCTAAAATCTCCCTGCCTTTTAAGGTGACAACGTTGTTTCACAATGCGGTTAAACTTGCTGATGGCTGTTTATCGAATTGGGGCAGGATTGCTCTTATGCGTCCTGGTGGTCAAACCAAACTGGACGCTCCTGTGGTGTGCCCTGACATTCCGTCACCCTTCCTCAAGAGCTCCCGGACATGTGAAGCTCTTGGAGCACTGTGTGACTTTGTTTTGCACCAAGCTGTCTTGTGTTCCTTATATTTCTTTAAGGTGTGTGGTAATTGGTATCTAGCCTGTTGCTGCAGGTTTACATCTTTAGTCCAGTTAATGTAGAAGCCTTTTGTGTTCTAGAGTTTTCATCTTGTTAGACTGTATTAACTGCAGAACTCCAAGAGTCAGTTACTGTTGGGTGTCCTGTGGATAGGACATTTCTGTAGATGAGCAGATCTTCAATAAAGAAGAAATAACTACACTGCTGAGACCGGATTTCCCCGCTGGTCACACTAGTTGCTCGTAGACAAAAGCTCTCAGCAGGCTGGTTTAATGATAAACATTTTGTCTTGAAAAAGAATTGTAAGAGGCTTGAGTGCCTCTGGTACAAAACCTATGACCATTTGTAAGGTAAACTACAAGACAGAGCTAAAAGCATTCCACTAGTTTACTATTCACAGAGATTACAGCTGCTAATAACTCTTCACACAAAATCTTTTAGACTGTAGTGACTTTAGCTGCTGTCTCAACTTCTTCTTTGCCCCAGGAAGAGAGTTGAAATGCTCTAGCTTCCTTTTTTGTGGAAAATGTGGACAAAATCTATACCTCCTTTCCCACAAAGGCTAGGTGTCATCCACAGATGTGGTCCGACCGCCAACCACTAGTGCTAAATTACTATAATTTGGCCAATCTCCTCCACAGATCTGGCTACTGTCTGCTCTATGGTCAAATCTGGCTTTCCTGTGGATCCAATCTCTCCCACCATCTTGGATTAGAGCTGCAAGATCATTCAAACTGTGGTGCAAGAAGTACTCATTATTGCTTTGTCAGTTTGCTACATCCTGCAACAATGGAAATATTCCATGGTGGTTCCTTTGTGGATAAACCATTATTGTGTCCATCTAGGCATGAAAATTATCAGCCCATTTCCCTGTTGCCTCTTTTCTGCAAGTAGGGAGAATATTAAGCCCCAACACAGAACCCATTCAGTCGCCCGTCCCTTGCACAGCACAGAGTCCACTTTGCTACTAACCTTTGAATTGGCAGTGTGAATTATGGATGAGGGCATTACGGTGGCCATTCTTATGTTGTTATTTGGGTGTCACTCAATTACAACTTAATAGGCTTCAAAATGTGCAGAATACTGCTGCTCAGACCCTGTTGGAGCTCCTGAGGTGAGCTTCTATTAAAACCACATTAAAGAAATTGGACTGACTGCCAATAAAACCGAGAATTACTCTTCTGTTATTGCTATAAGGCATTGTCCTGCTAAGGCCCTGCCTTGTTGCAATCTATGTATACTCCCTATATACATTTCAGTGAAAACTCTTTGGTAAATTGCAGCTAAACTGGCCTATGTTCCTAGGGTAAAAAAAGCAAGAATTGGTGGTTGTGCTTTTGGTCGGTTAACCCTCAAAATCTGGAACTCACTACCCCAGGGACTTTCGCTAGCTTCCTCTTAATCAATCTTCAAAAAAATATTGAAAACTGTTTTTTTTCGATGAGCTAAGCACTCTTGTCTATTAGTCACTCTTTACCGTATTCAGCATCTTAGAGCTGGGACACTTCGTGAGAAGAAGACATGCGCTCTACAAAAGGCATTATTATCCTTATTATTTTTAAATACAATGGGTGTAACTTCTAAGTAGATCTTACCAATGATAATTACTCCGCATCACATTCCAATCAATCATGCCCTTACAAACAAAGAAAAATCATTTACAAATTAGAATTGGTCATGCTCTAAAAGAAAAGTACAGACCACCCACAAGCAACTTCAGACTGGTTTCTGCCTAGTCGGGCCTCATCACAGAGGATATCCTTGGGTCACATAGCACTGTGACTCATGTCAGTCCCATGTCATGTTATACCACCGGGGGCCAAGTGATCTGGGGGCCTAATTCAATTAAACAAGTTGACCTGGATGTAATATGCTTTACAAGAGAGCTACAGAGTCATGCACTACCGCAGTAGTTTGTTCACCTGGGACCCCAGGCATCTTTATGCACCTGTGACCCCTACCATCCACTGCCTTCAACACCACCACCAAAATACATTTGGAACTTCCTCCTTGATGAAGCCGCAATGGCCCATGGAGATTTGTCCTTACCTAGGATTCACACAATCTCTGCAGGTCTCCCAGTTCCCATATTTGATAAAAATCTACTGAAAAAAAACAATTGCTCCTCACTGGAAAAGGAAGGCGATGGGAGGAAAAGAACTGCGATAAACTCATTTATCGCAGGTCTCCCAACGCCTGCTCTGACCAGGTGTTAGGCATTGTTAACATGGGGGTGTGGATCATATAGCTGAATCCACCTCCCCATATTATCAAGGCCCACATTAGCGCAGGAAAACAACATTTGTTTTCATGCGCTAATGTGCCATATCGCCGACTATCGCCGGATTTGTTTTCACCTGCCTGATGCGCATTGATAATTGCGCGCTAAAAAGGCGATAAAATCCGGTGATAGCCGGCAATACGGGAATGTGCGCTGTGCGTTTTCCAACGCACTCCTCGGTAATATGCCCCTCAGTGAGGTTATTGATTGACAGATGGACAGTTAAATCATTTCATCTTCTCAATGGTGAGTGGCCAAGTTTGTATTTATGTGAAACTATGTTTTGTGACTGTGTATTATTTGTGTACTGTCCATGTGTAAAGGTTTGTTATGTAAGATGTGAAAGATGAGTTTTTATATATATATACATTAGTCACCCATATACTACGGGATAGAGCCATATTACATATTTACTACTGTAGTCATCAGCCTGAGATAAAGGATAAACATATGGTTGTTGATCGTGAGCCTGCAGGTGCGTAAAGACCCAACAGAGCTTATGACCTCACATTATTTACACCAATAAATAGAAACACCGAAAAGTGCAATGTAATTAAATAACAAGTGTTAGACCTGTCATCCTTAGGGTAGTCTACCTCCAAACCTATTGCCTGCTCACCTCCTGTTTTTGCTGATTGTTTTTGTCAGTTTAGGACACTGAGCACTTTACCGCTGATTACCAGTGCTAAAGTGCATGTGCTTCTCCCCTAAACATAGTAACATTGGTGTATACACAATTGGCATATTTAGATATCATATACCGAGGGCCTGTAACCTGAATTCTACCAGTGGGCTTGCTGCTCTGATTGTGCCACTCACACACTTAGCCTTTCAAACCTGTCTCAGGGCTGCCTTTGCAGGGCCCATGTGTGCAGTTTACTACCACTTTGTCTTGGCATTTAAAATGACTTGACAATCCTTAAGACTCCCCTTTTATTACAAATACATCACCCCAAAATTAGGCCCTAGGTAGCCCTTGGGTAGGGTGCTGTGTAAGTAACAGGCAGGATATATACTGTTAAGTTTTGCATGTCCTGGTAGTGACCAACAGCCCAATCTTATTTTCACTTCTACTCCTCTCATAAGTTAACATTGGGTAATTCCTTAATACACTTTCATCTGTAGTCCTGATTAGAAAGGAGTAGCGGTGTCACGTTTCATATCTTTGGAATGGCATTGATAAATCTTCTTTGCTGGTATAGTTGGATTTAACATTTCTGTTTTAGTAATACTACTTTTAGAAAGAGAGAATTCATTCCTCTGCTCTAACTGCTCTGTGTGCCTGCAACCTGTCTCTAATACAAGTCTGGGGTGGGTGACAACTGCACTTTGTGCATTCCATCTGGACAGCCACAAACACAGGACAGTTAGGTGTATCTACATACTCATTTGGATTCTGATGTCGCTTCCGGAGCTCGTAGGGAGGGGGGAGCTGACACTTACAAATGAATAGGCAGTGTCCTGTTTCTCACATAAAGTGCTGATTACCCCCTCTTGAGCCAGGGCTTTAAAGAAAGGATGTGTTCACACTTCATAGACCCTTCTTTAAAGTCACCCTCACTTCAATTGCACAACTGGGTGTTAGTACTGAGTCTCTGACCCCACCAAGGCAGTACACTACAGGATCTGTAAAGAGCTCTGTCACAAAGAAGGGCTGCTGTGCTGCTACAAAAACTGGCACTCTGCTGTACTGCTAGAGAATCTGCCACTCTGCTGTACTGTTGCTCTTGAACAACTGCTTTTCTGCACTGATACGCTGACCATTGCCAGCTGCTTGCCAACCTCTACCCTGCTGAGGAAAAGGACTGGACCCATCTCACTTGTACCCAGAGTGATGCCAAGGGCTTGCTGGCGTGCCCCCTGTTTTGAAGTCTCAAGGACATCAAATACTTCCTGCAACCCTTCAACAGCATCTGGAATCAGCCATCTGTGAGTATCTGACCTGCCAAGTGGTGCCAACTCAGTCCTGGGCATTTGGAAGGGAGTGTTTCTGTGCTGCAAATCTCAACACCGACGGATCACTGCTGTTTGCTGATTGGAACCTTACAAAGTGCACCCGACGATAACGCAGTGCCAGCTCCTGTGCTGCTTGATGACAAAATCTCTCCAACTATGCAGCTGGCCAACAACGCACTGCCCATCTTCGGTATTGCTTGATGCCAAAGCTGTGCTCCAGTGCGCAGCTCGATGATGACGCTTTTCCTCTGAATCCTTTGGGTAAATGTTGATGCTTCGCTTCCCTGCTCCTCGCATCTTGTCTTCGACACTATATTTTGATTTCATCTTTCAAAATTCATAACTCCAGTTATACTTATTTGAGTTTTGTCGTTTTGGTCTTGTTTTTCTCATAAGCATATTATCTATTTTCGTAACCCTATGCGGAGTGTTTTTGTGGTGTTTTCATTGTGTTAATTGGATGTGTGTTGCACAAATACTTTACACATTGCTCTTTGGACAAGCCTGACTGCCCATGCCAAGCTGGCAGGTAGTGTGCACAGCTTATCTTTTTAGTGTGGCACATACTAAATGCCGAGAGCCACGAGCAGGGCCCGAACTGCACGTCTTCAGCCTTCTGCAATCGTACAGAAGAATATTGTTTCTGCGAGTATTGAAACTCTTGTCTTTGGAATCTTGACAATATGGAAACGTTTGAATTATAAGCTTCATTTGTGTAAATAGCCTTGCGAAAGCCCCGGCGCATTCGCCAATAGGGGGCGGAACACGTGTAGGCTGTCCATGTTTCACAACATAACAATAAAGATGTCACACTGCAACCTGACGTAGTCGTGTCCTCTATATGAAATTCTGAAAGAACGGGCATTCATCCCAATAAGTACAATACTGACTCTTCATGGAACACACACTGCCCTTTCCTTAAACTTGCTTTTTCTTACGAAGCTCAAGAGGTCCAGAGCTTCGAGTGTGTTTCCATCTACTCATAAAACCAGCTAATTAAGCGTTGTTTAGCCTTGGAATCCTTGGACCTTCCTGCCTTGCTAGTATCTTTTTAGTGTGTATCTAGCTCTCCCTGACTAGAGTGTATGTATAGGCATTTATATAGCGCACTACTTACCCGGAGGGTCCCAAGGCGCTTCGACCGCTGCGAAACCCTTCCTGGCTTCCCTGAGAGATGGTCCCTTAATGGGTATCTCCAGGGTGAGACCAGGCATCCCCGGCGGTCTGGTGGGGCCGTTGGTGAAGATGAGGCAAGCTAATGCCCAGAGTTGCCGAGTGTGATCTCTGATCAGAGTGGGCACCGAGGCGAGAGAATTATCGAGTCCGCTGACCCTGGTCCAGAAACCTGCCGCGCCGGGAATCGAACCCTGGTCCCGGGTCGTCCTCTGCTCTCGGGTCTGCCGCCTCTAACCAGTGAGCCACACTAGTGGTGCTTCCTACTTTCATAATGTGCATACCTATGCCAATTAGAAAAACCATTCCTAATAACAAGACATGCACAAACCAATAACTAATACTATATTGCCAAATATCTCTCTTTTATACTGTGAAGTGGTATCTAATCTCTTTTGTAAGAATGTTTATGACGTTTGAAATACTATCTGTCACATCAAGTTGGAAGTCGTGAGTATTTCATATGATGTGCAATGTGTGCTATGCATGGCTATTCGAATTATAGAATATTAACCTAATAATAACTAAGGAATCTTAGTGAATTTTCAGTTTTAACTCACAACCATAACTACACTTTAACTGTGTTTTGTTTCACAGTTGAAGGCTGAAGCCTGTGCATGGTAGGGGTTTGGCTTCTCGATGGAGGATAGGCATAAGGCTGGGACAAAGGCAACCGCATGCTTCAGCCATACGCAGCAGAGGGATTGGCCATTCACAGGTAGTTGGGTGCATCTGTCGTAAATCCCACCCCATGCACTACCTAAAGCTATGCTCAGTGCAGGGGTTGGGTGAATATGATAAAGCATTTGCGAATTTGCGAACTCGCAATCCGCAAAATCCGCGAATTCTCTCGAATTTGCAGATTTTTTTTTTGTGTTCGCAAGGGTTTCTGCCAGTTCGCGAGGGTTTGGTACCAGTTTGCAATTGCGAACTTACTTGTCGACTCGCAACGGTCGCAACTATGTTGTTTCTACGTCTGGTACATCAACACAGGTTCCCAGCACCCTCTGTTTCACCACTGCCACCCTCTGTTTCACCCATGCCACCCTCTGGTACATAAATGCCACCCTCTGTTTCATCATCACTGTAGATTATGGGGGGGGGGAAGCAATCACACCTGCCCTGCTTCAACTGACATGAACTAATTTGGGGTTGGTTTATTAATATGTCACTGTTTTAAAATTCCAGGTCTGGCACCTGCTTCCTTATCAGTAATTTGCTTTCTGTTGCAGTGCAATTTTTTTTCCAGGACCTTTGTGGCCTACTTGTTGCTATTCTATGAGCCTGCTGTAAGGGTCAGAGCAGGGTCATACAATTGTTGCAACTAGCAACTGAACTCTGGTGGGGCCCCAGTCAGGAAGCACTACAGGGAATAGTTACTAATGATGAGTTTGAACTCTTGCACCTGCTGAGTGCTTTCAGTTTTGCAAAACTCGTTTTTCTGCAATTTCGCAGGATTTACGGGGCGTGAACTTGCGCGAGATCGGATTCGGAAGCCGTGAATTCGTGCGAATATGCAAGTTGTTTTTTTGCGGCGTGTTTGTTCGCAAGGTTTTGTGCATTTTAGGGAGCCGCTTGTAGAGCAACGGCGCGAAGTTACCCTCATGGTCGTTCAAGGGCGTGGCCATCTTGTTTGAAAGACGTATTTCCGTTTCCGGGCGCGATGTGTAATTTCGCAAAGTGTGCGGCTCGCTAGTACAATTTCGCGTGTGTTCGCGAGGAAAATCTTGCGCGAACTTACCCGCGCGGTTGTGAACGGGCGCGGCCATCTTGTTTCTCATTCATTGCTATTGTTCTGGGCATGCTTTTTGTATCCTCTCTGTATCTCTGCCATCCTTTGCTTGTTTGAAGTTTTTGTTAATCTATTTTACTTATTATCTATCTCTCTATTTTTCTAGCTCTATATTTTTGTGTTTTCTGCTACTTTTGGTTAATTTTAAACTACTTTTTTAAACTCTTTTCTTTTCTTCTCTTCCCTATTCTATTTTCTTTATTATTTAGCTTCCTTTCTGCCCAGACCATGGTGAAGGGAGCCGGGAAGCATCCTGAGAAGGGGAAGGGTCCCACACCCCGTGCCTGGCTCCCGTGCGGGCGTTTGAGGGGGGGAGCAGGTCGCACCCCAGGAGATCTTCAGCCCGGAGGAGGTAGCCCCACTAATTTTTTATGTTCAGCGCCGCCTCCCCAGGACCATCATGGCAGGCGGCAGGATCGCTAGCGGGAACGGGCTCCAGGAGCACCGGAAGCGGTGGGAGAAGGTGTGCCGGGCCATGTACCACCACTCTCGGGTCCGGCGTACCTACAACCAGGCCACCCACCACTGGACGGATGTACTGGACCGGGAACGCGATCTGCTCGACCTGCTCTGCCTTGAGATCCCCGGGCTTGGTGAGTAGTAGTAGCTATTTCTTTACTATGTTTTCTCCTGCTCTGTGTGTTATTATCTTGCAAATTTTTGTTTTTTACCAAGAGCAATAATGCTGCTGATTACATTGTAGGTAAATTATATTTCAAAATCTTCTGTGCATTTCAGGTGCACTGCTCTCCTTCTCAGTAGCACTGCTACTATGCCTATTTGTTTTCGATTTTGTGCTCATTTCATTGGCCTGTGAAATTATGCATGAGTGTAGTTTAAAGAACTGCCTAATGCTAGACACTAAGGGTCAGATTTTTAATTACTGGCGCATCCCTGCAAAGTAGCAGGGATGTGCCAGTAATTGTGCGCCACTCCACCACCACCCATGGTGCGCCGTATTTACAATGCGGCGCACCATGGGCCCAAAACGTCACCAAAGCGTTACACATCTGTGCCGTAAAGGTGGCGCATTCCTGGAGTTGCGTCGCAACGATGGCGCAGCTCCAGCAATGCTCTGGGGTGCCCTATCTCCCCAATGCTGCTTCAAGCCGTACGTCTGCTTCAAGCAGGCGCAGGGTTTAAGTCACGCATCATTGTCCTCAAAGTGACTGATTGAAATCTTGTAGATTTCCCTCAGCCACTTTTAGGATGAGTTCCTGCGCAGGAACGCCCTCCCTTGCGCCGGAACACCCCCTGATGGCGCAGGGCTTTACAACGTGATGCATCTCCCATATGCGTCACTTTGTTAATATACGCCGCACCATGGCGCCTCTTTTGTTCTGCCGCTGCGTCACAAAAGTCACGCAACAATGGAGCAAAAGAGCCGCAAGGGGCTTCTAAATCAGCACCTACAGACCCAAGTCCAGTCCTTCCTTTGTACACATGGCGATAAGAAGAAATAGTGGTGGTGGATTGATAGTCTGAGTATTTTAATGACTGGTTAATGTAGTAGGAAACTTTAGTGTTGTCGCTGATCTGCAATCACGATGGACTTTGTCTGTCACTTCGTGTGCTGCGGACTGCTGCCTGCCAGTCCTAGGCAAACCTCTTTAGTACTTTGTTTAGTGAGTTACATAGAACTTTCAAAGTCGACGGTCCGCAAATCAAGCAATACTAATAACGTAGTAGACCACATGAGTTCGGTCAATATATCCCGTGGAATAGTTGTCTATTTGCTATTTCGCCAAAATATTTTGTTATTGTTCTTTTGAAATGTTTGATTTGGTTGACAAATCTCATCCATGTTTTCTTGTCTTTCTTTCTTTCATGTTGTACATCTGCTCCCCCTAGGGGCAAGAGGACACAGGAGGAGGAGACTGCTGTTCACCAGGATGCAGGCCAGGATCGGGCAGGCGAGGGCTCCTTTGCTGGCCCCGGTAAGTTTTAATTTTAATATAGAGTACCTATTTTTTCATAGCGTTCCTCATTCGATTTTTTCTAAATCGTCTTTGATCTTCTAGTAGACTGGAACTAAATTCTTATCCTGCCTCGACTATGACTCCCTGTGTTATTACTAGATTATTATTATTAGTCTGTCTGTGTAACTAACTAAGATTGCACATTTGGCAATTCCATTGGACTCCCATTCTAGTCAGCAATAGCTCTATGCAGTTCTCTGGGATTATCCATAATGTCTATTCAAGTCTTCTAAATGTTTATGCTTTGACAATTGCCAACAATAAAAAGGTGAATGACCACCAAGAAAGAATAAGATACTACTTTACTTTTGGTTTGGATAGGAGGACAATTCATTCTACTACTGTTGCAGGGACAAATCTGCAGAAACAGAACTATGGACACTAAATAATGCATTGCTTAGCTTATCAATTATAATAGGCGCTGTTAGACTTTTCACATACCTCAGTGATAACAGACTTTGTAGTTGAGCCCCCAATCTCCTTACTGACTAGATAGTGTGGCAGAGTAAATTAGCTCCCAAAGTCACCGATGATTGATCTCCAATGATGATTAGATTATCCAACGCAGGACAAGAGAACGGAGTCAGAGTCAAGAAGTGTCAGAGGCACGGACTCATGCTTGCAAAAATTCCAAAACTTTTAGCTCAGCCACTCTATTCTGGAGGACCAAAAACCACAGAGTCTATTTAAGTTTAAAAGCTGTATTAAAAGTAAACACATTTATTAAAATCAAGTTTGTCATAAAAGTAAATGTTTAACTGAAAATGGAAAAGTGCTTAGTGCTGACGATTAATTGGACACATTTCTTGTGGTCGAGCCGAGCTCTCACCTGGTTTGAACTTGCTCTTGCTCGTGTTCTTAGAATTCATGCTTCTGTCTGTTAGGAGAAAAAGTGGTGTGTGTTAAAAATAAAAAGCAAGCATTCATCAGTTGTGCCAAAAAGTGCAGCAAGACAACAGCCTTCCCTGGAAAAAGGGACATTTTTACTTTAGAGTAGACAGCCACAAATTCTTTATTCCTAGCCAAAATATTATATAGTAGTGAGTAGTGAGTGGTGTATTCTAACATTCTTAAATGTTCTTTGTAGGTGGAACATCTGGTGGTGGGGCCAGCGCGGAGGTGGTGGTGGTTGATGAGGGGAACACTTCTGGGGAGGATGCGGTGCAAGTACCGGACGGCACCAGTGTGCCTGTGAGGTTTCACACGGTGGTGGTGGGCAGAGGTAAGCTATATATTCCTTACTTATTGAGATTGAAGACTGCAGAGTGTGCTATCTGGGACTCTGGGAGGGGAGGGGGCGCACCAGCCAGTGCAAGGAGCCTGCGCCCGCTATCTGCACGGGTGCATTATAAATCAACCAGGTAGTAGCCTCCTCTACATGTACTCCGACTTAGCTGTGTAGTTTTTGGCAAGAAGAATCCCAATCAGATCTGAGATGAACTTGATGGATGGGATGAACGAAAAGCGAAAGAAGGGTGTAAGTAAGTGTGGAAGGACGAGAAATGTAATGATGACTGGCAAAGAAGAATGATATGTGTTTGCTTGGTCCCCGAGGTGGCTGGGAAGGAAAGAATATGGTATGGTGCATGGCCGGGTGAATTATGAAGCAAGGATGGGTGGAAGGAGAACAACCTGGGTGGGTGAAACAGAAACTGTATGTGTGCATATACTTTGAATGGATGGATGCCTGGAGCATGGTACTATCTGACTCTTAGATAGCATATGTGTATCTAGAGAGAGTAGACGGTCACTGGATGAACTAAGTGTTACTTTGAAGAGCATGTAACACCGCACCCGCACGTCCGTTCCAGTGTATGAAAGGCAAGGAAAAGAAGTTGTAATTTTGTATAAATACTACCATGAATAGTAGCAGTAGTTTGTATTGCAACTGCAAGCACAGCATATATCCAGTTCTTACGGTGGACACTCCCTACCTCTCTTAATAACTTTAGTTTAGTAGTAGTAAGTCATTCATGTGTGGGTGTATCACTGTTCACTCAATAATAAGCAAAGCACCTAAAGTCATCCCATATGTAATCAAATACATCCCATGTGAAGTGATAGATAATCAGATTATTTAGCTTCGTCATTTTCCTTTTCTAGTACTCATTTGCACTGTAGGGTGAAAGCTAAATTAATTAAGCAGTAGCCCTTTTAACAGAGTATTCTCAGTGCCACCTGTAATAGAAAAGTAAGGGCTTCACCACCTGCATGTACTGGACCGGTACAGTAACGCAAGTCTGTCTCACTCATCATGGTGTGCGCCTGTTTTTCTCGGGTGCAAATTCACTGCGCTTGCATTATGCCGGCTTGCATAAGATAACGTACCAATTTTCCTAAACAAGAGAGAAGAAGAAGAATAAGACTAGAATTTGTTCCTAAAACTCCCACTAATGTTTGAGCAAGGATGAAGAAGTGGAGGGTAAGATAGATACTGTCCTCAATAGTTATGTACTGTGCTTTCAATTTGCTACTTGTACTGTGACACAACTTTCTGCTCAATCATTTTGTGTTAATCTTAAGGAGCATTGGTTATAGACTATGTCTTTCTTTCTTCATATAGTTGCTCCTTCCAAATCAAACAGACTATCAAGGAGGGAGCTGGCTCGAATGGCCCGGCAACGGAGGCTGGATGCCACTGTCGCCAAATATCAGCGGCTGGTGGCCCTGGAGGAGTAGGACACGCAGTCTACCGGTACAACATCCACTGGGACAGCTGCATCCTCCTCCGTGCCCCCACGGGCTGCCAGCCAGCGCAGTGCTCCAGCGGTACGGAGCCGGGTTACCAAAGCCAACCGCCACCGCCGAGCAGCAAAGACAGCAGCTGCCCCCCACAGGCGTTTCAAGGCACGCCATCACCGCCTATCCCTCAGAGTGTCCTACCTGGAGCAGGAGGTCCTAACATACAAGACCTTGGTGGAGGGCTCCGCTCCGACCATGCCACCCTCCACAAGGAGTATGATGCCCTGGCCGCAAAAGTGAACAGCAGCCTGCTGTAGTGTCCCTTGCCCCTTTTTTAGAGACTTTTGGGGGGTCGGAATTGGGAGTTGAGTTGTTTTTGGGACTTTTGAAGGACAATCGTTGGGGTTAGGGAGGTTCTTGCGGGAGATTATTTTGTTAGGGCTACAAAAATATACTTTTTGAAACTTTATCTGAGCATACCTCTTTTTTACTGCTTTTCAGTCTGGTGGGTGGGGGTTTAACAGAAAGTTTGTGTTCCTGAAACTTAAGTCTGTGTCATTTTCTTCCTTTAAGTGTAAATGGCTAAATGTTTTCAACACTAAGTGCCTCTCACAGAGTAAGTGAATTCAAGAGTCCTAGGACTTTAGTTGTACTACCGTCAATCTCTCGTCTCTCCTAATACTCCATTATACTACCTCCCACAAATCGCTTATCTTACCTGCAATTTGTGTTTGAAAGTAGGGCTAGGCCCAGGGCTGGCTCCACGGGAAATGGCGATTAAGGTTGGCAATCCTGGGCGGATGAAATGTCCTCCTCATTGCGGTGGTACTAGTGGTGTGACACAGTGGCAGTTGCATGCCTATGGAAAAAAATAAAATAAAACCTGGTTTGTCCTTACTGTAGCATTACAACGGTACGATAGAGAATATAGCAGGTGACAGTACACTAGAACAAGTGCCTGATTTCGATCTTGGCGGGCAGTGTACTCTGTCATAACAGTAAAGGATATCCCTTCCCCTGATATATAAATCCCAAAATATTATGGAATTGATATACATTGGATGGGGTATCTGTCACCATTGTGATGGAGTAACCAATTCGCCGAGATCTTAATAAGGCCCTTAATGTTCATAGAAACCTTTTCATCACTTTGAATTTCTCCCATTTGACAAATGTCTCCCATTTGAAAAAAAATACTACTTTTCAGTTATAAATATGGCGGAGTGTCTACTTTCTCCGCTTTTAATTAAGGCAAATATCTCTTAATGTTTTATGAAGTATTTTTATTCACTTAAAATTCTTCCCATTTAAACAAATGTATTTGATTGTTATAAATATGGCACCATGTCTACTGGTCAACGGGAGCAATATAATTGGAGTTTGTCAAATGTGACACTTGGAAATTCGAGCTTTATGGATTCCAGATAAACAAAGTTTATTTTTCTCGATACAGTACCATATTTATAACTGATTAATACAGCCATGGTCTTAAGTTGGAGACATTTAAAGTGTAGAAACAGGTGCTGTACTCTGAAATTTTTAGCAGAAAATGTTTCTGCACTTTAAATGTCTCCCATTTGAGTTATATATATAATGATACCACATACGGCAAAAGGTATGTCCTGTGCCACAAGTACATATGGCACAGTCTCTCAGTCACCCGCACACATATGTCCCATTCATACGCACACATGTTCATACATCCCCAAATACCACACTCTCATTGACACACATAGCGCCCTCTCATAGTGCTCATAGTGCCACTAGTCAAAGTATTTTGCTCAGACCATAGCATCTGGCTCTATGGGAATTTAGCTTAAAGCAAGTTAAGCTGGGAGTGGGGGCATCTGGTAACAATGTGCAAGTTGCTTAGCCTTCCGTAGTTCACAATGTTTTTCTCTGATCAGAAGTAGCTCTCACTTCAGAAAAGGTTGAAGATCCCTGTGCTAGAAAACATGCATCATTTTGCTGAATTTGCGATTATAGAAAACTTGCGAATTTCAATATTTGAGACCTTTAGAAAAACCACACATTTTGTAAAAAAAAAAAAGGAAAAAGAAATCAAGGCGATTGTTGAGTGCAGGACATGGTAGATGCAAGGGCTATAGGCGAGGCCTAGAGACAAACTCAGCTCTGCTAGGCTGAAAGAAGTGTGCAGAGCAGAAAGAATGTATCATTCTGTTAAACATCTATATAAACATATGTCATCATCATAATGACAACCCCCAAACCACCGTGCAGAGCTTTGTCTTTGTCAAGGACACTAGGATTATGAGGAGGAAATGTTATCAAAATGATGCAGCTAAAGAGGACATTAATTCGGTGTTATGGTAAAATTTCCATTTTTGATGTCAGCAGAACCTCTCAATTTTAATATTGGACCATTTCAGAAGGTAACCTGTCATGTACTAAATCAGGCAGTGGCAGGGGCACCAAGAGCAAAACAGGTGTAGCCTCTGCTTCCCCAGGGCACCTCTGATTGAAATCCATGCTTGCCAGACTATTTCATTCAGTAGGTGCTTGAATTGCACAACATGTGAGTTGCTGCACGAAGTAATTTATGCATGTAAATGTGGTTCTACCTCTTGTTACAGGAGGCGGAGACGTGTAGGTTTTCACTTTGGAGTAAATTTACATTCAGAAATGGTTAAGAGCCAAAATTAGTAAAAATACTCCAAAGTGTAAGAGTAAATGTGCGCATGTCGATGAATTCACATGTAAACTTTTCTTTGTGAATAGGTCTTATTAGCTCTGAGATGGCTGTCGCCACAGTCTTGATACAGTACTGCGGTGCTCAGGACAGGTAGCTTGTCCTCACATGAAATGCACCTCATTTCAAGGGTGAACTGCTAACATCCTCTGGAGTGGAAAACTCGAACATCATTCAGTTTCGGAAGCAAAATGTCTTCATGCCTGCAAAGCATACAAGGGCAAGTGCTGGTCACAGACCATGACAAGTACAGTTACCTCACAATTCCCCACTCATTTATCAAATGGGACCAGAATGCCACAAAATACTGTATTCGAAACAAACCCTTCCCACAAATCCCCAAAGTAGACTCATGAAAATTGTAAAAAAAAAGAATCACAGACACACCCTGGCCAGCTACCACAACCGCCAAGCAGGCACATCCGGCACAGACCTCCTGTACAGCACTGAAACAGCACTGTGGCAGTTTACCTTCCAAGTGCACATCTCGGTAAACAGATGCATGGAATTTCTGCAGGTAGTGGAATCAAATCGGAGGGCAGATCTATCTATATTTTATGCAAGGCAACTCAGCAAGACACCTTGCTGCATTGAGTAAACGGGCAGAAATGCAACATATTTGACATTAAATCGTGCATTTCTGCCCTCTCCTTGTGCCTATATACTTTTGTCTTCATAGTGGCAACACAGGCACCCTTACATCATGGTGCAAGGGTGCCTATGTTGCAGGCAGAATTGTTTTTGTGCATGAAGGGACACGGTACTGCATAAAAACAATCCTCTGAGGTTTTTTCGTCTTTCTACACGTGCATGTAGCACACATAGAAAAAGGAAACAACAAGACAACAAAAAGACATTTCTATTCATTACACCTCCCCTGGGATGGTGTAGCACTTTGACACATTCCCAGGTCTACCATTCATAGTAAATCTGGGAATGTGCTAAAGTCCTTTGGTGGGAATACCCTCACTCCACCCATAGAACACCTCCCTGGGACGGAATGGCGCAAGGCATTGACGTACGCTGCCTTGCATTACTCCATATTGACGTAGCTCCGCAGGGCCATGCGTGGCCTTGCGTGGCTTGGTAAATCTGACTTTAGTGTTACCTTTTCCTTGTGTTACCTTGCATGACGCGAGGGCAACGCAATACCGTGATAAATCTGTCCCCAGGTTTAGTAGAATAACCAAAATGTAGAGACATAAAAGTAGAAAAGCAAACAAATAACACAAATAACACTACAAAAATGTAGACTATACAAAGATATACAAAGTTTGTATGTCGGTATACACATGTGCGTGGGTAAGGTTAAGGTTCATGTTTGGTATTTAGTGCTAGAGTAAGGTATGTTGCAAGCGAGGTTGTATTAAAGTTTACCAGTTATTGTTGCGGTAGGGGTAAGGGTTAGGGTGTTGTTCTAACACAATATTATATTTTAATATGCTACAGAATATGGTCTCCAGAATATTGACTGTTACTTTGTCAACATAGGAATATAAAGGTGAGCATAGATTTGCTATTCGTAACTCTACATCCACTTATCTTGAGGCTACAGTACAGTGTACAGGTAAGTTACTGGAAGTGAAGAATGCCGTAGTGGTAATCAATCACGCAAGTTCCAGAGCAACCTCCCAAAGGCCTGTTCATGAAGTTTAGCAGGACCAATCACATATGATATACATGTCAGTCTAAGTAAGTAAATTCTTTATTGTTTGATTATTTAAAATCTTACAATATTTCCAGTACAAAAACATATTCAATAAATACAATACAATAAAAGCAATTATATCCTACAAAATTTCTTTAAAAAATATTCATAAAAGCATTTTTTCTCATTTATTCTCCCAGTTTTTTAGATGCTATCTTTAGAAACTTTACAAAGGCAGCTTTCATGACTATATCATTCAAATGAAGACAGACTTCCAATGCCTGTCTACATGTCTTTGTTCCACGCATATTAAAGTGAGGTTTAAGTAATGCGCATCTTTCGTTACGGAGTCCGGGACAGATACATAAGAGGTGGACAATATTCTCTTCTCCACCTTTACAAAGTCTACACAATGTGCTGCTGTTGTTTTTTTTCCACGGCGGGGCGTGACTAATGCCTGGTAGAATTCCAAATCCTGCTCTCACAAGACATTGTTTACTTTTTTCAGACCAAGGTATCTCCAAGTATTCTTGTACTTTCTTTTTTTTGTATCCATTTATTACTGACCACAAATGTTTTCTTGTTTTCTTTTTGCCAGCGTATCTTTGTCGTTTACAAGTGATAGGTGATTTGTTGTTCGATTTTCTATTTTTTTAAAGGATCCATTGCTTATCATATTATTCCAGATTGGCGTTAGTGCAAACTCTTCTACTGCATCATTGAGATATTTCCATGCAACTGATCTCGTATTCTTATTTATTTCTTGCCAAAGTAGCTGAGATACATGTCAGTCCTTACCAACATTAATGAAACCAGCTTGTGGCTTGGGTTAAAGGAGGTAAGAGTCATTACTCCAGAGCATGTACCTCAACACAAGTAATCCTGCACTGCGTCACCATGCCCTGGAGAGGCGTCCATGGGTGGAGAGTGGGTGTTATCACCCATCCACCCATGAATTTTGGAACAATCCCAGATTTATAATTAGTGGGAGACCTGGGAATGCATTGAAATGTAACACCCCTCCACCCCCCCAGTTGAGGTGCTAAGAGGAGAAATATATTTTTTCTCGTTTTTCTCACTTTTTCTACATGTGCCTCATTCTGAATCACACATAGAAATGTCTGTGAGGACCGTTTTTGTGCAAAAACAATCCTGCCTACAATGCAAGACACCCTTGCACCATGACACAAGGGTGCCTGCGTTGGCGCTAGGCTGCTAATTGTGTGCCAACACAGGCAGAGGACATGACCGCCCCATATCTAGACAGATATGGGGCATTTCTGCCCTCCGTCTGTCAAACAGGTGTCGCGCTGAGCTGTGCTGTGTGAAAGTTTAACAAATATGGACTGAAGTGCATTATCTTCACTTAGCAGAAAGGAGAAAAGTGGAGACATTTCTTTAGCCGTCAATAAATGTCTCACCATGAAAAGAGAATGAAAGAAAGTCACTTACACCTAAAAGAAAAAACATATGCTGGTTTGTACAGTTTTGTAATTCGTACCAAATTGTCTTACTTTCCACAGCATTTAAAACATGAAATTATTGAAAGAATCGTGCTAACTTAAAAGTTGATAAACAGTCATGAATCTAAACTTGCATTTGGCTAAAGAAGAGTAGAACTTCAAGTAGCAGGAAGCATACTGTTAGCTAATAATAGAACAGACATAAAAGACATTGTTGATCGGTGTCTACGATTTGCAAAAATTTGGCCTCCTCCCAGCTACACTACTTTGAGCCTGGCATGGATCTTTATGAGTCTAGGGCAAATCGATGCTTCAGAAATGCTTTTTAAAATACTAGAACTATGAAACAGCATCAAGATAAAATACAAACCTTCTCTCAGAAACTCCTCTGAATGGCTGTGGAACAGGAAGCTGTATAGATCAGCACTTATCAACCAGGAAGTGATCATGCATGAAATTGTATAAAAAGTAATAGGTAAAAATGATATCTGACCATAGGAAATGGTGTGTAAAGACTAGAACCAGCAATGATATTGGCGAATAATAAATGTAGACACCTAAAAGAAATTGTTGCTCAGTGTGTTAGATCTGCGAACCATAACTTCCTTCTCTCTATATAACTTTGAACTCTTTATGTGTATCAGGAGCCTAGAGCGAATCAACGCTTCTGGGAGGTATGTGAACCTGGTGTGAAATACTGAGCAGGACAATCTGACACAAAAAAAAGAAAGATAAACTAAAACTTCTCTGAATAGCTGTAGAGCAGAAAAATATACTTTAGAACTTATCTACCAGGCAGTTATGATACATAAAAAAGAATGGAACTGAAATTGTATTTGAGTTCTGAAACATTGTGTGGAGAAATATTGAGACGATTCATACCGGAATACATCTGGGACATATTGGCACACGCTTGAAAGAAATAGTTGCCTGAAAGTTGGCAGTATTTTTCTCAAGTAATGGTGTCTGCATATGAATTCTATTTCTCAGCCCTGTCTTCATTGCCTCAAGTGTCCAACCAGAGACTGTCACAGTGGCCCGCGGTATTGAACGTCCTTCAATACAAAAAGGAATATTTGTTTCTATAGAGACCAGTAAAAGTCTTTCAACGAGGCCCTCTATTGGAATCTTCAATATAAAGTGACAGTCACCTATGCTAAAATAAGGCCCAGGCATTCAGTCTTTGGATAGCGACAGAACATCTGTTCTGTGCATTCTTTCTACAAAAATACAGAATGATTTTTACTAACACCTTTTCATTGCAGCAAACAATGACCACATCAAGACAGAAAGAGATTTGCAGCAATTTAGACCTCACTGTTTTATAAAGTAATCCGTTTTCTCAATAATGTATAGTATTAGTTATCACTTTGTAAATCTATTTTTAAGGCATTTCATTGCTCTAGAGAGAGCCTCGCAATCCACTCATGAGACAGTTACAAGATCGTAGAGTTTTACATTTTGTTTTAAAGTATAGTATAGAGTTCTTTGTTATGTGTTCAGTTATTGTTTAATGGTAATCAATTATAAGGGAATTTTTTAGATATGTTAATTATATTTAATTTTTAGAATCGGGTAACTCTTGCAAGACACTCACTGGGGTTGAACTGCGTGGACTCCGAGGGGGAGGTTCTTCCTCTTCGGCTCTCACAAAGCACCCGCCAGATTGAACATTGGAAATTAAGTTAATGAATATTTTTTTTGTTATGCTGAATTAAAGAAGATATTAGAGGTTTTGATTAACTTAGAAAGATTAAATATGAATTGTTTGATTCAATAGCTGATGCAATCATGTTTTTATGATTTCTTGAAATGCTGGCAAGAGTCCCATGAGAGAATCAGGAGAGGAAACACACCCCAACGAAGAGTTGTAATACGTTGAACTAGTCAAACACCCACTAAGATCCCCATTCACAGACCCATACAACCACTCACACAGCCAGTCACTGCCCCACTGAGGTACTCACGCCCACTCATAGACCCACACAGGCACTCACATACCCACTCATAGGCCCATATAGCCACACACACACCTACTCTAAAACCTACTCACACTCAAAAATCCATACAGCCACACACAAAGCCACTCACACACCCACACAGCTACTCACACACCCACTCAGACACCCACATAACCATTCACACACCAAAGTCATACAGCCATACAGCAACTCACACACCCAGTCACAGTTCAAGACAGGCACTCACACGTCCACTCACAGACCCATACAGGCACTCATACACCCACTCACTGACCCATATAGCCACTTACACACCCACTCACAGACCCATACAAGTACTCACACACTCACTCAGAGGCCTCATACATGTGCTATATAAAACATTCTAAATAAATAAATAAAAGTTGAGATATTGAGTTTTACAGGACTGAACGTAATAAAGTGCTTAGATGCAAGTAATGCTAAATGGTTGCTGAAGGTCACGCTGGACTGGTGCAAAATCAAAGCTCGTGCCGACCTCATGGACGAATTTGCCGGATACAAGACCAATTCAGTTTCCATTCAGTCTCTTTTCTGATCGCAACCATGAAATGCATCTATCTTCTCCATACAGCAAAGGTGATACATCAGTTTCAAAGACAGGTGCCACAGTAAAGAGGAATCAAGCAATGGTACGGATTCTGCCATGCAGTCGAGGGGATGTGTCAGTCTCACCAATTTAATGCAGCCTCGATACGCTGTCCGATGCATCAGTCTCTAGAGGCAAAGCGTTGATTCCAATGCAATGCACCAATTTTACTCCAGCAACCGGCACGATGCACTAATTCTGTTAACCACAGATAAGAGATGCATTGAAATTCATGTTGTAAGTATCTGTGCCACTTCTAGTGAGCTAGGCAAAGGAGCAGGGGTAAAGACTTTGATTTCCCTAAGTCTCAAACAACAGGACGCAAGCCAACAGGCCCTACGAGAGCACTCAGAGTGTAGGAGGAGTCCAGCTCTCCTTCAGTAGAGTCAGATAGCAGCAGGGCAACATATTAGAGAAGCAGAACTTCCAGGTCTGCAGTTCAAAGAAGAGGTATTTAAGCAGCACAGCAGTGCTTCTGACAGTCGTTCAGTTCGAGATCCAGAAGTGTCTAATTTTACGTGGTCAGAGACCAGCACTTACCCCCAAAAGTGCCTTTGATGTGGAGAGGGACTTCAAACTAGCTGTCTTAAGCGCACCGGTTCCCCATTGCGCCCAGTCCAGTCCTACAGGCTATCTATTAAGGGTAGCTCATCCTTCTGAATGGGGACAGTGTAACCCCTCCCTTCCATCCTGCCCAGGCAGGGTAATCAGATTGCAGATGTATATAGATGGTGTGGTGGATCCACCCAGGTCACGGAGAAAGCTGGCCTCCCCAACATGGTGGCCACTGAGAAAGCAACCAGAAGAAGGGTCACGGTCCTGTTGTCATGCCTAATGCCTCTCAACAGGAACGCACAGGAATGAGGGGCGGAGCAGAGGAAGGCATTAGCAGTTCAAGAACGCTAGACGTGGGATAGTGTGGCAGGAGTGGAGGCGGGTCTTGGACAGGGGAGGAGGAGATCCACGTCCTTTGCAGAGAAGCCGAGGAACTGAAGCTGCTGTGGGACCTGCAGCTGCCACGGTTGAAGAAGGAAGACGACGACACCCAGGAGAACAGCTCAAGGAGACCCGCTCCCGAGTCTGGCACTCCACTAAGTTAAGCGGAGGCTATGACTTCCCTTCCCATGGCCCCGGAGGGCCACTGGCGCAGGCAAGTGCCAGAATCCTTTTCCTTTTGGGGCTAGTGGGTGGGTGCACGAGCCGCTTCACAGTAAAGCACTTCGTCAGTTCTCCTCCTCTTTCACTTAGGCACGGCACTTCCCTTTTCCCCTGATATTGCCAAGACAGGATATCTGACCTTGTTTTTATGTTTTTTGTGGTTTTATTTGTTGCTTTGTGGATGGCCTCTAGAAGCCCTTGCTACCGGTATATTCCCTTGGAAGAATAGAAAAGACAGAACCAGAAGAACTGAAGCAACAAAGGACCTACTATTTTTTTCTTTTACCTTCCCCATCCAAGAAGAGAAAATAAAAACCCTACTGAGAGACGCTCCATCTCAGGGGAGTGTTTTAGGGGGGGAAACTGTTGGTGACAACACGACTGAAACAAAAGAATACCCGAACCAAAGAGAAAGCATACGAAAGAATACAGTATTTTTCAGCATGTTAACTACTTGTGACCTTAACATTCATATAAGAGAGTGAGGAGAGGGAGGAGGACCTAGCCTGACGAGGACAGATGGGTACTCAGACACACCTATCTGACCTGTGTTGTGTAGCTGTCACCCACTCAGGATGTGTATTGGAGACAGACTGTTGGGCACACAGAGCAGTAAGGGCAGAGAAATATCCAATTTCTGAAAGTGACATTTCTAAAATAGTAATGTTAATTCAAACTGCACCAATAAGTAGGATTTATGAATACGATTCAAAACATATGTAATGTGAAGGAGCTACTCCACTCTGACCAGAAATTACTACGTTAAAGTGTTTTTAGTAATTCCCAATGGCATTCTGTAAGAGAAGTAGGCATCACATTAGTGAAAATTAAATAGGCTGTTTGTCACTACCAGGACATGCCAAAAATAAAGGTGAATGTACTACCTTTACATACATAGCTCCCTAACCTTAGGACTACCTTGGACCCACTTTGGGAATGACGTATATGTAATAAAAGGGGAGTTTAAGGCTTGTCAAGTAGTTTTAAGTGCCAAGTTAAAGTGGCAGTAAACTGCACACACAAACACTGCAGTGGCAGGCCTGAGATAGGTATATGGTATACCACCTAACAAGGCACTTACAAAAAAATAAATAGGTCAATCTGGTGTACACCAATAACACACATGTTTAGGTAAGAAGCACATGCACTGTAGCACTGATTAGCAGTGGTAGGGTACTCAGAGTCCTTAGGCCAACAAAAAGATTTATCAAAATGAGGAAGCAAAAACCTAAAATACTGGGGGAAGAGCACCCTAAGGCTGACAGATCTAACAGCCACACTTAAAAGAGAGTTTTATGAGAGGCATTATGAGAGCTGCTAGACAGACATAAGCAAAAATCATGCTTTTTTCTTTCTTTTTTTCTGTTTTTCATGCATGCCTATATGTAATATGTCTACATTTCCAGTATATCTTTGATGTCTATTTCCACATCAATGACTTGATAAAAATATCAGTATTAAGCAGCAAAAAAAACGAGGCACAGTCGGATGAAAACAGGAGAGCATGTACCTTAAAAGCTGTGTATATAACAGTGTATATTTACAGTTACAATCCATTGAGCTTGCTTTGCGATTTTACTATAGGGAAGGGCCCCTGTTCATATCCATGAAGCAATAATAACCAGAGGTTAGGATATGTTACATGAGGTTACCAGACTACATATCAAGCAAAATATGCAGTGTCTTAGTCTGATACCCACTGTTTATCAGTGGGCTTACCACTATTTTGTATGCTCTAAAGTATTCACCACAGCATTATGATTGTACCATTTTACTGTGTAGATTAATTAACTGCATTTTGGTATAGAAATACATTTGATTAATTATTTTCCACAATCCCGATATCTCAGAATCTTCACAGAGAAATATGAGTGGTCGGCAACACTAAATACATGCATTTATATCAATACACTGCATGAGATATATGCTAGTTAGTTAGGGATCTGCCATAGTTTTCTGCCTGGAAGAAGGTCTCTGACTTATTTGGGCACTTGCATAGGCTGAAATATGTTAGCAACAGGATGTGGGAACCATTGACTTTAATAAACAACCCAAAAAGGTTTTCTTTAATCATACTGCGAGTACCACAAGAATAATGATAAATACCCTCATGGTATTACCTAAATTGTATTTAATAACTGGATCCCAGCATGTAGTGTCCTGGCCTAGGCCTATAAGATAGGGACACGGGACACGAGCGTTACTGTTTGTGGCTAGTAACGTACTGACCACGCCCAGGGCCCTGGGCTCTTTATTAACATTGTAGCGTGTCCACGCTTACGTCTGGGCTCTACCATAGCCCGTTCACGCTTGAGGGGGAAATACACAGAAACAATGGGAGGGGGCGTGTGCTGCAGTGGTACACCCCACTGGCAGCAACACTACATTCCTCCTTTACCTAGGGATGAAACGAAAAACAGAAAACAGATATACAAATGCTCAGTAGTCTATCAGGCCAGCAAACCTGCTGTGAAGGTTGTGATTGCTGCTTTCAAACAAAGTTCACCAACAGTCTCTGGTTTAGTCTCTGCACAACAGGTGAAACTTATGACAATTCTAATATCAAAAACAGAACAGTCTTACTTTGTTCTCGGCAGGGTCAGCCATCTCGATTGATTCAACGCCAGCACTGTGCCACAAAGTCATGATACCTCTGGGAAGGTTTTGGACACGGGCGCAGGCTGTATCTTGTTTGGCTTCGGCCTTCCCCCGTAGCTGTGGGTGGTTCTTCTGTACTTCTGTTCTCGTTGACGTCGGGTTCTTCCGCTGGTTTCTCTGTCACGTGGACACTCGGGGTGGTGCCTTCTGGTCGGTCCGTTGCGGTGTCTGTTCTCACTGGTCCTGATGGTCGGCGTTGAGGAGTTGGGGGCCACTCATCCGGGTCGGGGTCTGCACTTCCTTCGGGTACTTGCTTGAAAAACGAGACGTTTCTTGTGACAGATTCGCCGTCTCAGCCGACAGCTGTGACCATGGTCCCGTTTACGGCCGTCACAGTCCATAGGGCCAGTTCGAAGGGCAGACGGAACTTTCCTCCGGGGTGGCGGTCTTTCACCAGAACGGTGTCCCCGACTTGTATGGCGCTGTCGGTCGCTCTTCTCCGTAGGGACGCTTCCTGGTTGGTTTTGGTGCGCTGCTCCATGGATCGGTTTCTAGGGTTTGGAGCGAGTTCCCACGCTGGGTGGTGTGGGATAGTGTCCGCCATGACTCGATTGAAGGAGAGTCGGCTTGGGGAGATTCCTGTGGTGCAATTTCGGGGTCAGGCGGTACTCTCGGAGGAACTGGTAGATGGCCAGCTCCAGGCACTGGCCATCGGCAACTGCGATTTGTATCGTTTTGTTCAAAGTTCTCATTAGTCTCTCGACCTCCCCGTTGGCCTGCGGCCATCTTGGCATTATCCGTCTGTGCTTGATGCTCTGGCTCTGAAGATACTCAGTGAATTTGCTGCCGTTGAACGGGGGGCCGTTGTCCGTGCGGACTTCCTTCATGAGCCCGTAGGTGGCAATTATTTTTTCGAACTTTGGTATTACTTCTGAGGCGGCTGTTGATGACACAATCTCGACTTCCGGGTAGCGAGAGAAATCGTTTACCACGACGAGCATGTACTTTCCTCCAGGGAGACTGCCGAAGTCTGCACTCACTTGCACCCACGGGGAGGTGGGGCCTTCTTCGGTTACCACTGGCGCCGGGGGGTTTGGAATGCTCGTCGCAAGACACACTGGACATCTCTGGATCATCTCTTCAACTGCTCGGTCGAGCCCCGGGAACCACACCTTGCTTCGGAGCCTGTTTTTGGATTTGACGATCCCTTGGTGAGATCCGTGAGCCAGCAAGGCAGCTTGTTGGGTTAGGCTGCTGGGTAGCACCAGGCGAGAGCCTCTCAGGAGGCAGCCTTCGGTGGAGACTGACAGTTCGTGCCTGACTTGGTACAGGGCTTTCAGGATGGCTTGGGCATCTGAGGTGCGAAAAGATGCTGGGCTCTGGAGTGCCTTCCAGTCCCCGGACTCTATGGCATGGATTGCGATTTGGAGGCAGTCATCGTCCTTAGTGGCCCATGATACTTCTTCAAGAGACATGGGACGTGGCCTTGACCGTTCGACGATTAGTCGGACGTACTCCTCTGTGGCGGCTGCCTCGGCTGCTTCCGCGTCGGTGACTGGACGGGCGTGTCTTGACAGATAGTCTGCAGGATTACGCGTGCCGGGCCGGTATTCCACTGTGAATTGGAACTCTTGCAGCTGCAGCACCCATTTCTCAATCCTCGGGGGCGGGCGAGATGAGGAACCTTGGAAGAGTGGTATGAGGGGCTTATGATCGGTAACCACTAAGAAAGGGTGTCCATAGAGGTAAATGTGGAAGTGGCGGCACCCCCACAGAATAGCGATGTCCTCACGCTCAATTTGGGAGTAGCGTTGTTCGGTAGGCGTGAGCGTACGGCTGGCGTACGCCACAGGTGCCCATTCTCCACACGGTTGACGTTGTGACAGGACGGCTCCCAGACCAGTGGGACTGGCATCAACTAGTAGTTGTGATTCGTTTTGTGGGTTGAAGTATGCCAATGTGGTGTCAGCGGACAGGGCCGCTTTCGTGTTCATGAAGGATTCTTGTTGCTCCGGGCCCCACATCCAGGTGGCATTTGACTTCATGAGGTCGCGAAGTGGTCCAGTTAAGTTTGACAGATCTTGTATGAAACGCCCACAGTATGTTACCATGCCCAAAAAACTGCGGACTGCTGTTATAGAGGTGGGTGCTGGCGCGTTGTGGATGTCTTTCACTTTTTCAGGGTCTGGGCCTACTCCTTGATCGAAGAACCTGTATCCGAAGAAACTTATGTCTTTGCGCAGAAACTCGCATTTGTCTGTGGAGAGTTAGTCCTTTCTCCTTTAGACGGTTGAATACTGCTTGGAGGCGCCTGATGTGTTCATCCAGAGTCGGGGCATGCACCAGGATATCATCGCTCACGTTTAGTACTCCGTCGAGGCCTTGGAGGACGTTGTGGATGATATTTTGAAACACCTCGGCGGCGCTTGAGATGATGAAGTTGAGTCTTGTGTATCTCCACAGGCCGGCGTATGTGGAGAAGGTTGTGATTGGACGCGAGTCTGGGTGGAGTGGGATCTGATGATACCCCGATCTCAGGTCCATCTTGGAGAACCACTTGGACCCTGCGAGTTCCCCGATGATGTCATCGATGGTTGGCGTCAGATGACGTTCCCTTTTAATGGCCAGGTTGGGGAGGCGCATATCCACACATATTCTCACCGCATCGGGTTGCTTCGGCTTTTTGGCCATGACAATGGGGGATACCCACGGGGTGGGTCCAGTCACCCGTTCGATGATTCCGGCTTGCTCCAACATCCTCAGCTCGGTTTCCACTTTAGGCCGGAGGTGGAATGCAATCCGCCTGTGCCGGAGGGCTACAGGGGCCACTGAACGGTCAATGTGGAGTCGGACGGGGGGCCCTCGTAGGCATCCGATACCTTCGAACAGCGAGGAGTGTTCTGCGACTAGATGATCTAGACCTTGAGCTTGCACAGTCAGGGCAAAGTGGATGAGTCCAAGTTCTCGTGCGGTCTTGCAGCCAAGGAGGAACCCTGAACCTTCTTGAGATACATAGATCTTCGTCTGCAGCTGCGTGGAATTGTGAGACACGGTTGTTCTGAATACTCCGCACAGGCGCAATGGGCGCCGGGTCCCGTAGGCGAACACTTGCACTCTGGTGGGGTGAAGCGTGGGAGCGTCTTCCAGGCACTGGTACACACTGGAGGCCATGAGGTTTATCGTCGCGCCAGTGTCGATGAGGGCTCTGACTGTTTGGCCATAGACATGGACGGTGCACATGGGTTCGTTTGACGACGTGGCAGCCAAGGTGTTAAGCATGCGCACCACGTGGACTGACGCGGCGTCTTCCTCGTCGTCGTCCATGTCGCTGCTGTTTGACGTGTTTGGAAGTGGCGCCACCTGTCGCGCTCTTCTGGGTGGGCCGCTTTGTTTCTTCCGCTGCGATGAGAGACAGACGCTCGAAAAGTGGTTGGCTTTCCCGCACGCCCTGCAGATTTTACCTCGGGCTCGGCATGCGCCTTTG
The DNA here is from genome assembly GCF_964263255.1 of Lissotriton vulgaris. Classification (NCBI taxonomy): domain Eukaryota; kingdom Metazoa; phylum Chordata; class Amphibia; order Caudata; family Salamandridae; genus Lissotriton; species Lissotriton vulgaris. Next base: position 248,115,362 of record NC_141688.1, on the reverse strand, counting down.
TGTGGGGTGGCACCTCTGCACCAGATGCAGGTTCGATCGCGGGTGGGCTGGGGCTGATGTGGCTAGTCTTTCTTCTGAGGTCTCGTCCGGTCGTCAGGACGTGTTGACTTGACCGCGCATACTGGCTCTGTCTTGACTTTGACTGCGGGATTTGGCTCCATGTGGGCTGCACGAGCCTTGGAGAGTTCTTTATTATTATTATTATTATGCTGTTTTATAACGCGCTCCATTACTGCCGGAGTATCCTGGCGCGAAGACTGCCGGAGTATCCTGGCGCGAAGAGCGTCCTAACGCGAGGATGTCGCGCATAGGCATGGCGTCCGTTTCTAGCACCCTCTCGCGCAGCTTCAGAGAGGCACATCCCTGAATGAATTGGGCGCGAATTTCGTCCTCCGCGTCCGGGAGTGTGCACGTGCTGGCCAGCTTCTTAAGACGCGCGTAGAATACATCAACCGACTCCTCGGGGAGCTGGCGAGCCTGTCGGAGCAGGAAACGTTCGTAATCTGCGCTGGTGAAGGGCTCGAAGTACCTTGTAATGGCATCTCGCAGGGTGGCGTATGTGTGGGGTGGGTCACCTTCCGTGATGTCTTTGGAGATGTCGTGGATAGCCTCTCCACCCAGGTGCAAAAGCATTGCACGGCGTCGCGCCAACGCGATGTCCGCCGCAATGAAATAGTTCTCAAGCCTTTCCACCCACTTTCTCCATCGAGTAGCCTGCGAGGGCGGCGTGCCCGTGATGGAAAAAGGCTCTAGGGGCGGCACGTTAGCCATGGAGGCGGAAACAGGTGCAGGCGGGACACTTGCGCAGTGTCAGCAGGCAGAGGCGGGTTTCCTGGGGTGCAGGCACCTACGAGGCACAGGCAGGCTCCGTCCCGCTGGAAACGTGATGAATGGCAGTGGAACCGGGCCGAGGACACGCGAGATGCGTGAGGGAACGCCGCTGGGCGCCCACTGCGCATGCGCGAGACCGCTGGTGCGTCCCGCGGGCCTGGCGGAGCACGGAGAAGCGTGCGCGGGCCCAGGGATAGCGGGAGCGAGGCGCAGGCAGGGCTCCGGGAACAGCGGGACTGAGCTGGTAGGTAGCAGCCCGTACCTGGAGGAGGCGCGCCGGCCTGCGTAGGTGATGCGGCCGCTGGACGGGCCAACAGGCAGACGGAGGCCGCGTGGAGGCGCCGGAAGGTAGCGTAGGCAGCTACCGGCAGGCGGGACCTCGCCGGGATCGAGGCGGTGCAGGTCTTCGTGTCGCTGGGCCGGAGGCGGGCCAGGTGAGGTCCGGTGGCGCCGCAGAGGCGGCAGGCGGCTCTGAAAAGCAGAGTAGCGTGCCACGCGCAGGGTGGCACGGCGCAGGGCTGCGGGGCAGCCGTGGGTGACCGGCAGGGTCACAGTGCAGCAGGGCACACGGTGGGCAGGCGAGACAGACCACCGTCGTCGCCAATGTAGTGTCCTGGCCTAGGCCTATAAGATAGGGACACGGGACACGAGCGTTACTGTTTGTGGCTAGTAACGTACTGACCACGCCCAGGGCCCTGGGCTCTTTATTAACATTGTAGCGTGTCCACGCTTACGTCTGGGCTCTACCATAGCCCGTTCACGCTTGAGGGGGAAATACACAGAAACAATGGGAGGGGGCGTGTGCTGCAGTGGTACACCCCACTGGCAGCAACACTACACAGCACTTATTTGAATTGAATTTGAATTTAAAAATACTTATAGAGCGCACGTACACTGAATCAGTTTCATGGCGCTGGTACTTATCCAAAGTATTTTTATTTAGTACTCCCACTACTGGTTGAGTCCATTTAAAATGTATTTACCTCCCTTAATGGGGAGAGGGCACTAATGAAGAAGGATGCCACAATAAGATGTGAGTGAGGTGTCCCCTTCTAATATCTTGGGATAGTTGGGGTAACTAGGCAGACCATAAGACACGTTTCCACATCTGAACGTCTATGTACCTGGTGTGTTTGTGATTTGTGGTTGGGAGACTGTATGTAGGTGAGTCTTCCTCTCAATCTCACAAAAGATCTATGGCACTGTGAGGATGGTGTCCAGCCAATAAGGCTTATCCATGACTTGGACAGCAATTGATTTAAACAGCACATGATAATGGAAGACCGTGTGTCCGTTTGATTGAATTCAATGTCCTTAATTTTAGTCTTTTCAATGTCAATGGAAAATACAAAAAATACTGAATTGTGTTCTAAGTTTGTGATATTATCGTGATAAATGGACAACAATCCTAAATACAGTTTTTGTTGCATGCAACAAATTATATCCTGATGGTGCCAACTGCTTAAGTAGCCCTTTTAAAACATTTGTCACAGGCCTGCTATTGCAGCCTGCATGTAGCTTTAAAAAACCACTTCAACTTGACAAAATGTATCTTTTGCCAGGTCTAAAACTCTTTTGTAATACATGCATCCACCCCAGGGTAGGCCAAAAACAGTCCATAGTACAGGATGCATTGCATTAAAAAAGATGGACGTGTATTTTTCAATTTTCATACGTCCTGGTAGTGAAAAGCACACACATTTTAGACCTACCTCTCACATAGGATAACACTGGTTTCAAATGGGCAGGACAAACATCAGAAACAGCAGACGGTAAATCAGGGGTGAAACATTGGCAGTTTATTTAGTAAAATAAGCTCCAGCCACAGGTACATGCATATCACAGCACCAGCTCCACTCAACTGCTGCAACACTCCACACTAAACATTCCATAGTAGGACAGGAGTGCAGCATTCATAGAAATAACCGGGGGGGGGGGGGACATACCACTAGGAAATACCAACATGTAGATAGCACACTACACCTCTCTAACCCAAACAATGTAAAAATATAAATGACCGAGAAGAGCCCCAAAACAAAAATAGTTAATATCCTATCATTTTTAGAAGCAATGGGGCATATTATCAAGGTGGTTTATCTCCGCTTTTTTGGCTTTAAAAGCCAAGAAAGCGGAGATAAAATTATCTCCCCATTACCTAGCTGTCGCTAACACCAGTTAGCGACATCTAGTAGGAGATAGCGACCATCTTGGGCCTCACTTTGCATGTCAGTGATATTTATCACTAATGACATGCAAAGTGGGCGTGCCAAGATGTTAGAGACTGAAAACAGTTGCTAACATCGCTATCTCCTATTACCAACTTATGGAGATATTCGCGCTAAGCGCGGATATCTCCAAAAGCTAACACCTGCCCTGAGCAGTTCTTAGCCATGTTATCCAATGGGAGGTGGATAACATGGCTAAGAGCATTAGCTCGGTAATGCATGAATATCGCTGAATTTTCAGCGATATTCATGCATTGCGGTGATTTTTATCGCATTTGCGATAAACCTTGGTAATATCAAGGCTTATTTGCAGTAAAAATCGCCGCAGCTCAGCGTTAAATTTTTATCTCTAACCAAGCAATAGCGATAATTATCGCTATTGCTTAGTAATATGCCCCAATATTTGTAAACAGAGAACAGCACGAAAAAAAAAATAAGCGTATCATGACAACGCAAGAAGCATGATCTGAAACCTAGCTATTATTTTTCAGACACCGCAACCACTCGTTAGAGGTTCCAGATTTTCCCATTATCCACTTGTTCTGCCCTCTTGAACACCTTGACCACTTTGTGAGATTTTATAAAGTGTGGAGAAGTACTACCAGAACACTTAGGTAGCTTCACCCTCACAACATCTCACACAACAACATCTATTTGTAAGACCGGTTTGCGAAGATCATACTTTGCATTTCTGTCTCCTTGAATGCAAGCTCCCTCACTTTACTCAACTCCAATAATTTAGTCACTTGAGAGAGAGACTTATGATAAACAGCCATCCATGTCAGACACACCTTGGTATGAAGATTTCCTTTTCTAAACTGTACAAATGGATTCAGGGGCATATTATTAAGAACGCTGATAAAACAATTGCCGCTTTAGCGGCGATAATGGGCTTGAAAATATGCCCTTGTAAATTCCCATAGCAGCCCAGGTCAACGCCAGAACCTGAGCTGCTACGGAAATTCACAAGGACATATTATCAAGGCCATTATCGCTGCTTTAGCAGCAGTTTTATACCGCTAAAGCGGCGATAATGGGCTTGAAAATATGCCCTTGCTCATTTTGCCACTGGATTCAAGCAAGCCGGGCTGAAGACGGCTGGAATGCCAGAAACCGGTCCTCGGAGTCTTGTTTTCGGTCCAGGGAAGACATGGCTTGGCAGTTCGGGCTGGACTGTTCCCATGAGGCACAGGGTCAGACTGATTGGCATATAGCCATGTCTGAACTGGGGTGGCAGAGTGGGCTAAAGAATGGTGATGGATTAAACCCAGATCTTTTGACTGGGTGTGAGTGTTTGATTGATTCAGATGCTCCGTACATCACCACCCCCTTTTGTACCACTTAGTGTGCCACTTTGCCACTGGATTCAAGCAAGCCGGGCTGAAGACGGCTGGAATGCCAGAAACCGGTCCTCGGAAGCTTGTTTCCGGTCCAGGGAAGACATGGCTTGGCAGTTCGGGCTGGACTGTTCCCATGAGGCGCAGGGTCAGACTGATTTGCATATAGCCATGTCTGAACTGGGGTGGCAGAGTGGGCTAAAGAATGGTGATGGATTAAACCCAGATCTTTTGACTGGGTGTGAGTGTTTGTTTGATTCAGATGCTCCGTCCATCACCACCCCCTTTTGTACCGCTTTTGGCCGCCATAAGTGTGGCAGGGTATGCTCAGACGTGAGTCCCTTGCTCACTTTGCCACTGGATTCAAGCAAGCCGGGCTGAAGACGGCTGGAATGCCAGAAACAGGTCCTCGGAAGCTTTTTTCCGGTCCAGGGAAGACATGACTTGGCAGTTCGAGCTGGACTGTTCCCATGAGGCACAGGCACAGACTGATTTGCATATAGCCATGTCTGAACTGGAGTGGCAGAGTGGGCTAAAGAACGGTGATGGATTAAACACAGATCTTTTGACTGGGTGTGAGTGTTTGATTGATTCAGATGCTCCGTTCATCACCACCCCCTTTTGTACCGCTGGTGAATTCCCATAGCAGCCCAGGTTAACGCCAGAACCTGGGCTGCTATGGGCATTCAGAAGGACATAATATCAACCCATTATCGCCGCTTTAGCAGCAGTTTTCTGCTGCTAAAGCGGAGATAATTTTATCGCCATTTTTTAAAATATGCCCCTCAGTCCTGTGGTGGTATGTTGTGTAAACCTATACTCCTCCCCCCTGCAATTCACCATGTCCATCAGCCTTTGAACCATGTCTTTAGACTCAGGATGGTACAAAGCACATTTCTTTTGCCTAATCCTTCTTGCCCCAAAAAACTCTTTAATGGCTTTAGAAGTAATTTGTGCCTTTATCTGTCAAGATTTGCCCTATATATATCCTACCCAAGCAAACACCTCTGTCAAGTACTTGAATTTTTTCAGTAGTCATTACCTCTGGCCACCTAGAGAGATTGTCAATTGATAATTATGTTTATCTGGCAATGATTGACTTCATGCAAGTCCCATTATTTCTAATGCAGCTTCTTCCCACACATCCTTCTGTATCTCTCTGCAGACCATGTGTGGAGTCCTGATCCTCAGAGTTTTATCTGCCAATTTGCACTCACCACTTTCCCTGACTAATCCCTCCACATCTAAATCCATTCCTGACCACCAGTAAATGGGACTCTCTTTAGTCTTGCAAGTGCCCGGATGTCCTTCATAGGCCAACTATATGAGATGCTCCCTAATATCTGAGGGAGGTATTAACCTGCAACCTCTTAGTAGAACAACATTGGTGATAGCCAACTCACTAGAAACCTTAGCAACTCGGTTGAATATTTCATCATGTGACCATATGCACATCCTAAACACCATACCATCCCGTACACCTCTCAATATCTAATCTCTCTCTAGCTCACTCAACTCACTCAACCATCTATTTTTCAGTAACACAATCTCCTGTGACAACACACACCTTGACATCTTCTTCCATCCGCCATGCTTCTGCCACAATGTCTTGTACATCACCATGTAGCTTTGATAAACAGTCCACTGTTTTTTTCTCCACACCCTGAATGCACTTCACAACAAATTAGAAATCCTGTAATCCAACTATCCACTTACGTATGCGAGAAAACATGCAATTTAGCACTTTCTTGCTAAAGATCTCCTACAGGGGTTTATGATGTAACTGCACACCAAAACGCACCCCCCACAAAAAATTCTTACATTCTTGAGCATCCAGAACACAGATGGTACCTCCTTCTCAATAGTGGAATACATTGTTTCCTCTCCTTTAAGAGACCTTGCAATGCTAATGCAATGGTGACCTCCTTCCGATCCTGCACCTGTATTAGGATACAGCCAATGCCTTTGTCTCTAACATCAGTAATTACACAACACTGTTGGCCTATTTGAAAACTCCCCTTGAAATTGTGGATGTGTTTGCGGCAGCGCGCGGCGGTCACGCCTAAGGCAATCCTGTCTGCGCCCATCTGCGCCCGAATGGGCCCAGGAGCCAGAACCCCTGTTTGTCCGGGGAGGTAAGGGGGGATTATATATTCAAGAGAAGAGCTACTCAAGCTAGCCAAACTTATTGACACACTATGTAGTCATAGCATAAACTCTGATCATATGAAAGCGAAATGCGAGCACTGCAACATACCTCTAACTCCTAGTCTGAGCAAGAATAATGGAAGGTTGCACCTATTAAACTGCTGGTCCCTATCCAAACATAAATATGAGATTCATGACATGCTTGGGGACCGGGCACTGGACGTTCTCTTCCTGACCGAGACTTAGCTTAATGAAAACTCCACCCCAGATGTCTTGGATGCTATTCCCCATGAATATACGCTAGTAAGACAGGACCACATAGGGAAATTAGGTGGCGGATTTGCCATAATATATAAATCAACGCTGAAGTGTGAGGTAAAAGAAGCAGATCTTGAAGAATGCGAAGCACTTTTATTCACCCTAGCAGCATCAGACGATAATACTTTAGCTGGTTTGCTAATCTATTGTCCACCGGGTTCACCATTTCAATTTATCAAAAGACTAGCAGAGAAAATAGTACACCCAGCTCTGTGTGGTATTGGGTGACCTTAATATACATGTTGATAATAAAACATAAATCAGTAGTAGAGGCAATATATGAGGACTTATTGACACCGAACTTAATACAAAAAGTAGAAATCCAAACCCATTTAGGAGGTCATATCTTGGATCCCATTTTCTCTAATATCCCTATACCTTCTCTAAAGAAGAAATCAGTACAACAGCCTAAGGAGTATACTAGCAGAAAGTGGAATATTTTCAACGCCTCCTCCTTCACCATAGCACTGATGGAGAAAAAGCCTAGGCTGGATAGGGACATCAACCTAGCCAATGGGGATCTTGAGTCCTGGATCACTGAGACACTTGATAAGGTAGCGCAGTTGAACACGAGGGTCCCGAGAAGACAAATGGCAACGGCACCTTGGTTCAACGACGGATTAGAATTGGCCAAAAGAAAATGTAAAAAACTTGAACGGAGCTGGACGAAGGAATATTGCAGTACACTTATAAACAACTACAAGAGTGAACTTAAATATTACCATGCATTAATTAAGAAAACTAGTTGTATCTTCTATACAGAGAGAAGTGAAAAAACGAGCAATTCCTCCAAAGAAATGTTCAGTATACTTAAGACCTTTAAAACACAGGAATCCAGAGAGGACTTTGTCCCTACAACTGAGAGCTGTAATAAGGTGGCATATTTTTTCACAAATAAAGTCACAGGTTTATATATAACACTTTTCCCGCGGAAGCACGATTTGGAACAGGCCTAGCCTGTGACAGTCAGACCTAGTTTGCAGGGCAGACTCTGGATATAGAAGAACTTACAGCCATAGCTAAAGGTATCAAATCGGGTTCTCCACTGGATCCAGCTAGACCAAAAATAATGATGGAGGGTGCTACAGTAATTATACCTTATATCTCGGAGCTTATCCTGCGCTCCTTTCGAACTGACATTGTTCCCAATAAATAGAAACCGCCTATTGTCAAACCTCTCAACAAAAAAAAACATATTTGGATCAAACAGTACTAGAAAATATTTGCCCAATCTCTTTACTACAGTTTGTTTCGAAAATAGCAGAAAAGATAACAAACAAACAGCTAGTTGACCATATAAGTAGGAGCAATATCCTGCATCCATCTCAATCGGGATTCAGGAAACCTCACTCCATGGAGTCTGCGTTACTTTTGGCCTCAGAAACCCTGAGACAGTAAGCAGAATTAGGGCAAAAGGCTGCCCTGATCTTATTAGATCTTACTGCGGTGTTGGATACCTTCTCCCATAAATTGCTCCTCTACAGGCTAGAGTTGTGTGGCGTCAAAAAGATGGCACTGAGATGGTTGTGCGGAGGGGTGACTTGGTGACAGTAGAACATGTGTAGGTACCCTTGTGGATGTTTTCCTCTCCCCACCAGGGTGTCTAGTGTGGACAGGAACCCCATATCAGGTCATGAGTTGTGTGTTGTGGTTGTGTGTGGGATTGTGTGTTTGCGTACCTATGGTGTTGTCCGCAACGGTCCATGAGTTGCTGGTAACGTATCAGGTACAGCACCGGGAAGATGTGTAGAGCTGGATCCATTGCGGTCAGGACTGGCTGGAAGGGACCGGGACTCTGGTTTTGTGGTCCGCTGTCGTGCTTCCGCCGTCTCTGGTTGGGAGGTTCCTCCGCTGCAGTGTGACTGGATTTTTGGGGCATCCTGATTTGTACAGCGGACGGGAAATCGCTCTGTGCTGCGGTGAGTCTCCATTGGCTCCCAGCGTCACAGTGGCGGGCGCACTTTGATGGCGGTCTGTGTCACACCGCGGATGGGAAATGGGCTATGTTTGGCCATACTGATATGGCGGGCGTGAGGACTGCTACTGGCATGCGGAAAACAGCCTTCTCTGTCACCGCGAGCACCGCAGTGGTGCATCCGCCCGCCATCCCAATAGACCCCATAGTCTTCAGAAAAATATCTATGTTAATATCGTATACAAAAATATTGTTGTAAAGAATATCATTTTTTAAATATCTCCATGTATTTTTGTATGTTTTAATTGTATATGTTATAAACTGTGTGTGTAATGTTAATGTTTTAAAATATAGTTTTCAAATTCTTAGTTGTTTTTAAATTGAATTGTATTGTATATTGCAGTTTTTAGTGTAGTAGAGTGCTAAGGGGTTTGTTAGGGTACAGGGTGGGAAGTTAATTAATTATAATTAATTAATAAAGAATTTTAAATTAATATTAGTAATGTAATTGATAGTTTGTTATGTCAATGGTTTAATAATGCATTTTTAAGCTACGTTTTAGGTGTGGATGTGGGGCTTACAGGGGTACAGGGTGGGAAGTTAATTATAATAAATGTATAATTATTTGTAATAATTTTTATTTTTTTATTGGTCACAGGGTCTCATTTAATACCCTGTGCTAGCTTAAAAATAGGACCATCTCTGGAGTATTCCCCCTTAGAAGTGCCTGGATTTTCCTGCCTCACTGCTCTATTTCTAGGATCTCTGGAGTCACAATAGTATAGAGTGAAGTCCTTTGTGTGTTAGCTGAGACAGGGGCCTTGAATTCAAGAAGAGCTGTACACGGCTCCGCCCCCAAATCCTGCCTTGGATGATCCATCATACTATACAACCAGGCCCTGTAATGTGTGGCTGTCTGGGAGGAATACACAAAGACCAACATCCAACTACACCAATTCATGTGACCCAGGAAACAGGATGGAGGCACCAAATGGTTAGGACAAGAAAGCGCCAACTTTGCAAATGTGATTAACAAAAAAATGGTTCTGTTGGGTAGTAACAATAATTACTTTAAAGGAGGCTGAAACAGCTCAGAAACACAAAACAAGCAAACCTCTCTGAAGGCAAAGTTTTTATATATTAAAAACAAGTATAAACAATATACTGGAATTACTTCATTCCGTTATAGTACTAATAAATACTTCAAATTCGTGAATAGTGACTGTGGTGATCAAAGTGACTAGTGCATTGCATATAGTGACACATATACAAAACATGTATTTACAATAAAACCACAAAGGGGAGTGGGGGGAGGGAAAAACGAGCAGGAATGAGCGCCAAACGAGCTGTCCGGGTAAAATGCTCGAGCATTTTACCCGGACAGCTCGTTTGGCGCTCATTCCTGCTCGCTAAGACTAATTGCGGATAATACTGCACAGAGGGTTGACCGACGGGCTACTCTCTGAAATCACTCACCAATCGACCAATCCCCTTCCCCCCTGTCTTGATAAAGACCCACCGCGACCACCAATTGGGGCGCAACTAGGGTCGAAACGTCGACGCTCTTACTTGGCCTAGATAGCTCCAGGAACTTGGACATTAACCATCTGTTTTCCTTGGAATATTTACTTTGACAATACAGGCCTTACAACGACAAAAAACACTTTGGTTTTCCCTCCCCCCCCTCCCCTTTGTGGTTTTATTGTAAATACATGTTTTGTATATAAGTGTCACTATATGCAATGCACTAGTCACTTTGATCACCACAGTCACTATTCACGAATTTGAAGTATTTATTAGTACTATAACGGAAGGAAGTAATTCCAGTATATTGTTTATCCTTGTTTTTAATATATAAAAACTTTGCCTTCGGAGAGGTTTGCTTCTTCTTGTGTTTCTGAGCTGTTTCAGCCTCCTTTAAAGTAATTATTGTTACTACCCAACAGAACCATTTTTTTGTTAATCGCATATACCCAGGTTCTGAGGGACACAGGGTTACCCCTTTTTCTTAAAATCCGACTTTACCATCACAGAGGATTTGTATTACAATTCATCAGACATCAAACATGACATCTCTATCTGTTCTCATATATAACTTAGCACATATTAAATGTAATAAGGTAACCCCACGTAATCCTATAGGAGAGGGAGGCCTTACAACACTGAAAAAACTAATTTATGAGTTTGCCACTATTAGGAGATGTAAACTTAAAGGTAAATTTCAAACTTTTTAAATGCAATGCACTCTGCCCTATGGGCTATTTACGACTAACCTTAGGGGTGAATTATATGTGGTAAAATGGGAGTTTTAGGCTTGGCAAAGGGGTGATTTTGCTACGTTCAGGTGGCAGTTTACACTTGCATACAGGGCTGCAGTGGTAGAGCTGAGGCATGTTTTAAAGGGCTACTCATGTGGGTGGCACAATAAGTGCTGCAGGCCCACTAGTAGCATTTAAATTACCAGTGCTGAGTGCAAGTAGTACCATTTCATTAGGGACTAAGAAATTAAATGTGTCCATTGAGTGTAAGCCAATTTTACAATGTTTAAAGGCAAGCGCACAAGCACTTTAGCACTGGTCAGAAGTGGTGAAGTGCACAGAGACCTAAGGCCAACAAAAATTAAATCTGCGAAACAGGAGAGGTGAAGGTAAAAGTTTGGATGGTGATCCTGAAAGAGAGGGCCAGGTCCAACAGTTATGAACCGGCCATAGCAAAAGGAAATGGAGCAAAAACCATATCCACAATATGTAATATTGTGCTAAAAAGGTTTGGTACTATAATATTACTCGACAGTGTATAAAAGTACTATAATATCAACAGACAGTAGCATTGTATCCTAGCACCTGTATGTTTATTGGAGTTAATAATAGAAAATCTACACCCAGCGAAACCAGGACCAGCACCGTACCCCAACACACCAAGTTAATGGCTGCTCTGAGGGCTGTTCGAACCTCTGCTCAATGTTTTACAACAATGAAAATAGACTGTCCTTGGTGAGATACTGGAGGCTCCTCCCACTGAGAGAGCAATCTGTTGTAGCCCAACTGTCCCCCAACCCACAGGCCCTTGATGCTCCCTACGACTTGCTGAAAGCTTCCAAAAGACTTCTTGAGTGGGTGCATGACCTGTATCCGCCTGCTAGGCCGCCCACGTCTACAGAATCCCTGAAAGGCATCTATGAGCTTGTCTCTTTAATAAGATGCAACTGTACACAGAATCACATTCTATTATTTGTCATGGCAACAAATGAAGGCACATCACTCCCATGGCTTAGACACACAATGTGTGGCTGCTTATGGTGTAATAGCAGGCTTTGGAAGCATTTTAGGCCCCTGCTTTCGCTTGGCAGTGCACATGGCTGCCAGAAGCTGCGGATTATCATTTGCATGCTCTCCTTCTCGTTCGAGACAGTCCGACTCAAGCCTGGAGACAACCCAGGAGACAGGTGAATGAATAAGATGAATCTATTTTCTCTCTTGCAACCTTTGAAGATAAAGGTATAGATGCATCAGCAATGCAATTTGCAATTCCTTATTAGCGAAAAATAAGGATTCGCTAATAAGGAATAGCAAAAGGATATGCATGTAGAAATCGCAAAAATACTAGCGATTTCTAAACATTCCTTAATTGCGAGTCGCAAATTGCGAGTCGCAATTATAGAATACCTCCTTATTCATTCCTATAGGCCTAGAGGCCCATAGGAATGAATGGGAAGACAATCTCAATTTGCGATTCTCAATTAGAGAATCGCAAATTGAGAATGTTATTTCAAGGGTGCCAGGGTGTCAAAAGGACACCCTGTTGCACCCCTGAAATCTGCATATGAGAACATCTTGCACACACACATGCCCCAAGGGCGTGTGTGTGTGTAAAATGGAACTTTGAAAAATGCACTTTAGTGCATTTTTCAAAGTTTTTTCTAATTACCATGAAGTTCAACGTCATGGTAATTTGCTCCCCCTAATAGCGAAATCGCTAATTGTTTTACTTTGATGCATTGCATTTAAGGAATCTCAATTTGAGATTCCTTAAATGCAGTCGCAATTTAAGTAATCGCAATTTTCCGATTTCTTAAATTGTGATTTTTGCATTTGAATGATGCATTCCAAATGCAAAAATACTGGGCGCAAAGGGAGAATCTGCCCGTTTGCGACCGGTTTTTCCTTTGATGCAACTATACCAAAGACATTACACGTGCTACGAAAACGATTCCCAGCAGGAAGTCAGAACTGAGTCAACATATATCTGTTTATCGTGGAAGCAGGGTCTGCGTCGACTGTAATTCAGTTTAAACATAGGGGATGCTGACAAGTGAAAGCGACAGCAACGCATCGGCATTACACGTTCAATTCATCGAACTTACTAGAAGGGACGACATCCCAGCATGATTCTTTTGCTTTTTCGCGGAGATCCGATCAGACTCCAGCGCACTGATCCGTCATTCAGGAGCAGGGGGAGTCAGCCGTGCATTTCAATTAAAGATGGACTGACAGGCACGTTCGCCGTGAAGACAGGGCGCGTGGCGGGCAGAGGGGGAACATGCGCGCGCAGCTCTCACTGTGACAGTGCAAGGATCTCTCTGTCGAACATCTGGGACAGGAGGCCGGCGGCGCCTACCCGAAGCACCGGGTCCGCCTCCAAGGCTGGGGTCTTCTCAATGTAAATTGGGCATACCTTACAGACTGCTTTGGTGGCATGCTGCTCGGTGCAATTTGAAGCAGAAAATGTGGAACCTGTTTACTAGTATTTTACATTAAGGGCCTGGTACAAATGTACCGAAAAAAAGTCGAGGTCTGTGCAAATAGTCTTTGCCTGATCTCTATCACACACAGTAATTTCCGGGCAAGGGGCAGGTTGGGTAAATTTCACTCGTTTTTAAATATCAGCAGGTGCATCCTACTGAAATTTAACAGGTCGAAAGGGTCCGATAATTACCAGGAAGTACAGATGTTAACATCAGTTCAAATTGTCCACCTGGGGAAACATTAACCGTTTTCTGGATGGAAGCAAACAGCAGTAGTTCCAGGACTGCGCCTACAGCCGAAGGTTCTCGTATATGTACCCCCCCAACAATCCAGCCACGGGCCACCGTGACCACTAGTGCCAAGCAGTGCCAGCATGTTGCAGGCAATCATAACTGTAAATCGCCTTGCACCAGGCATCACTAGCTGGTTCAGCAACACACTACATCCTCAATCAATGGGTTTGATAAGAGAAGATTTATTGGCATCTTTGTTTTCTAGAGAATGCAGGTTTCTAGTGTATCATTGTTTTTTTAAATTTGCATTGCGCTGCAACATACCAATTTGGCTCTACTTTTCCAGCACAGAAGTGCAAGAACTTCCCCACTTGTAGCGAGTGTAGCACTACCAGCACTAGCCAATGTGGAACAGGATTTTGTGCGCTTTCCTAGGGACACATGGACAAGCACAAAGAGTACTGACTTCATGACATGGATGGACTCACGCACAAGGCACACGATGTGATGGCTGAGCTGAAAGGTGTGCTGTGAGTGGCTGCAGCCCAATCTTATTTATTATTACATTTATTAAGCGCACAGCTACCCGGAGGTTTCCCGGCGCTAAAGCAAACTGAACGGTGAAAAGAGGGAGGGACATTAGTTGTTAAAAAGCCATGTTTTTATTCCTTTACGGAATTTCAGAAAGCACGATTCCGTGCGCAAGGGTTGAGGAAGAGAATTCCATAAGGATGGGGCCAACAGGGCAAACGAGCGGCCACCCATTTTGGCTCTGTTGATGCGTGGAATTTTAAATTTGTTTTGTGACGAGGACCTGAGTGTACGGGGGGGAACATATTGTTGGACTAAAGCAGCAAGATAACGTGGGGCTCTATCAGTCATGATTTTATGCATGTAGCAGAGTGCTTTAAAGTGCACTCTGCTTTCAATGCGCAGCCAATGCAGGTTACGCCTGTAATGAGTGACCGATGATCTTGCGGGAAGGTGGCAAATCAGACGAACTGCCATATTTTGAACCACTTGGTATTTCCTGGTTACCTCTTTGGCAGCACCTAAGAGCAGAATGTTCCCATAGTCCAGGCGTGAGATGACAAGGGCCTGGACAACGGTCCTCAAAGTGTCTGTAGGCAGCATCCAAGTGATCTTTCTCAGCCACCTGATGATGGTAGTACAGGTGGCCGCAACTTTCACAACATGATGTTTGAAAGTGAGTTGGTTATCAAAGATCACACCGAGGTTGCGCGCAGACACTGATGGAATGGGTAAGGGACCCATCTCCGGAGGCCAATGGTGAGGGCCCCAGAGAGAGGTGTCGGGTCCAAACAGGAGCAGCTCTGTTTTGTCCCCGTTGAGCTTCAGTTTGTGCTCCAACATCCAGTCCGATATATGCTTTAATCCAATTTGGAGAGAGGATGAAGAGAGGTTTTTGTTAGTGGAAAGTGAGTAGATGACCTGCGTGTCATCAGCGTAGGAGTAGATTGTGAGACCAGCCTGTTCAGCCAAGAACGCAAGAGGCCTTACGTACAGGTTAAAGAAAAGGGGGCTGAGAATAGAACCCTGAGGAACACCGTGAGAAGAAGGAAGGGTGGAAGATACAGAGGTAGAAGAAAAAACCTGAAACGTGCGATCAGACAAAAAGTTAGCAATCCAGGCCAGGGCGGTACCACCAACACCAACTGCCTCCAAGGTGGATAATAAGATGGAATGGGAGACGGTGTCAAAAGCGGCACTCAAATCAAGCAAGATGAGTGCCACCGTCTCACCATTATCCACTTGGCGCCTGATGGTTTCTGACACGCCAAGGAGAGTAGTTTCCGTGGAGAAACCAGCCCTGAAACCGGACTGGGATCCATGGAGAAAATTGGAGGATTCAACAAAAGAACTAAGTAAGGAATTGACATGTTTCTCCAAAATCTTGGAGAAACAGGAAAGCAAAGAAATAGGGCGAAAGTTGGAAGGATTATTCGGATCAGCATTGGCCTTCTTTAATAGTGGTACCACCATTGCGTGCTTCCATTCATTCGGAACAGTCGCTTCTACCAATGAGGCGTTGAGGACATCCAAAATAATGTGGAGAGGAGCTGGGTCGAGGGAACCCAGAACTTGAGGGGGGAGAGGGTCAAGGGGGGAACCTGATTTGATGTCCTGAAGGTATTTTTTAAAAAGCGCAGGGGAAATAGGATCCCAGGAAAGCAATGGGGGAGTGGTAGGCAAGGAACAAGGAGGAGTAACCAGGGGCGCGACAAGGGTAGGGGTAGCAGAAGTGGAATTAAAAATGGCATAGATTTTGTCTATCTTTTCCCGGAAAAAATTAGCTAGAGCATTACACTGTACAGTGTCTAAGCATGGGTCTTTCGGAACTGAGGAAGCACCAGAGAGCTCCTTAACAATTTTAAACAGGGCCTTGGGCCTGTTTTGAGCCGTGAGTATGGTGTTGTTGGCAAAGTTAGCTCTAGCAGTGTCACATGCCGCATGGTAGGATTTAAGAGCGGATCTATAATTAGCTTTGTGCTCGGGGTTATACTTTGTACGCCAAATACGTTCAAGTTTCTTGCAATTGGATTTTTCCAGGCGTAAAGAGTCATTGAACCAGGGCGCCGGGGGGTGGTGAATTTGAGTTTTATTTTTTTGGGTAGGTAAGCAGGAATCCAAGGCTGTGGTTAGCCATGATGTAATTGTGGGTAGCTCTTTGATCGTTGTATTAGAACCTGACGGGATAGAGTTGGCCAGAAAAGAGTTAAATCTGTCAAGGTCTAGACGTTTCCAGTTCCTACTAGTTTTGTGGGTAAGGTCTGGCCTGGAAGTGTCAGCTATACATATTTTAACAGAAAACTTAACTAAAAAATGATCTGACCAAAGAACAGGGATAGAGGATTGATAGGAAATGGTCGTCAGATTGGAAATAATAGGGTCTAAAAGGTTACCGGCCTTATGAGTAGGGTCGGAATTATAGAGATGCAGGTCAAGAGCTTCAAGATCTTGTAAGAGACGTTGAGCAATAGCACACGAGACCGAATTAAAATGAATATTTAAATCCCCAACAATGGTAAAATTAGTGGATTGTGCTAATAAAGGAGCAATGAGTTCGGGAAGTGCAGTAGCCCAACCGCTCACTGATCCAGGTGGACGGTAAATCAGGATGCCAGTTAAGGTAAATTGGGGGGAAAGAGTTAATTTAAACAGGCCCGCCTCACAGTCAGGGAAGTCGAGGTCTTCCCATTTACAGGAGAACTCTCTTTTGTAAATAACAGCAATTCCTCCACCGTCTTTAAGCGCGCGGTTTCTCCCAACGTAGGTATAGTCATTGGGGAGAGCCATGGTGATATCTGGACCAGAGCTATCATTAAGCCATGTTTCGGTCACAAACAGAGCAGCAGGACGATCTGACTCCAAAAGATCGAAGATATCTCTCTTATGTTTGGAGAGCGATCTACTATTAATGCTAATAAAGGTTAGTTCTGAAGAGTGATCGTGTAAGGTGGGACATATATTACACGCAGGGGAGGGTAAGTTCCAGAACGAAGACGACATACTGTCAGTGCTAGATTCAAGAGAGTCCAGGGCCAGGGAACAGTGGGGGCACACAACAGGGGCATGTTGACAGTTTAACACAGTATGCGAAGGGCAAAATGATCCCCGCAGCAGCAGGAGAGCGGATCTAGAGTATGAAAGAGGAATTTGTGCAGGGGGGCTGGGCCCTGGGCCCGTGCTGGCGCGGACGGGCGCAGACGGGCAGGACTTTGGCACGACTTCGGCGCGAAGTCGGCGCTCCCGCTGCGCTCGTCCGCAGGTGGGTTTGGAGGTAGCTGACAGTGGGACCAAAAATGATTTCCACTCTCAACCTGAATAAGATTTCACACATATTATGTTTTGCCAATATCTTCAGTCCCGATGGGTGCTACTTGAAGCATGTGGCATCACAGACATGGTGGCTTGTGCTGAGAATATATGCACACAATGTAGCCTTTCTCCTCGGGCACACCGAGTCCTGAAATCCTACAGAAAAAAGCACAATCCACTGGATTACCAAATCAGGTTCCCACCTGCTTGATGAGATAGATTACCCTATGGCAGCACATCAATCAAGAGCTTAATGGTACATAGTTAACAGACATTGAGTGTGTGCTTGTGTACAAGGTGTGAATACCCTTTTTTGGTTGAGTTTGCCTGATTTTGGGCTCAGTCAGATTCCGCCATTGATGCGCCTGCTAAAGGCAGACAAGACACACCTACACCTGGCTGAAATTGGGCATGCAGTCAGGGATATCAATGGCCGTTCTGACAAAATGACTGATTGCTTCAAGGCTGAAGCATGGGTATGCAACATTGAGGGCAGTCACTTACACTTGCAGGCCACTTGACCTATACTTCATAAAGGTCTGCCTTTCTCACTCAGACTGTGGAGTGCTTCCAGCAGACAGCCTAGCTACCAATGGAGTAGTCGGTGCAATACACCAGGGCCCAAATGTGTGAGGGGGCACAACTAGAGCAGATCCTTAAGCTCTGGAAGGACACCTACATAATCAAACTGGAGTGCCAAACATGAACACTAATTAAAGAAGACTTTACATTTTGGTCTTATCCTGTCACATTTGCAAATGTTAGACTAGTCGACTAACGATTTGCTGGTTATTTTAACATTGAGGCTGGTGTTTACATATATTTTTTTGCTTACAGCAAAATTTGTAAAGTGAACTATGAGAAAATCTTGCTGGTGTGAAAGGAAAGGCTGTATATTGTTGTTTTCTTCTAACACCAACATTTAAATACCTGTAAATAATCAGTACAACTATTTTAAAATAAATAAACGTTTAGAAAGACAAAACTGTAGTGCCTTTTCCTAATTCTGAAGTTTAATGAAAACAAAGATTTTAATAGGATCAAAACATCTCAAGACACTTTACTTAGTTCGGCACAAATGGTGATGCATATATGACAAATATTTTCTCAAACTACATCTCCATACATTATTTTTTATGTACTATATAGTTGTCTCAGTAAAACTGTACTCTGTGCAAATGTAGTGGTCATAATAATGGAAAATGTGCTGCCTGTTACTGACAGTGGCTACCACACCATGATAGTAATATATTTTTGACAGTGTGCTCCTAAATGCAACACCAGCTGCATACTACAATGGGTCCCACTCTCCTGCGAAATGAGCATGGCACCTTTGAAACACGTGTTCTATGTGTGATGCTTGTATTTCTCAGAATCCCTGTAGCTACACTGCCTAGAAGGCCCACAGGAGGTCTTACTGCACTAGGAGCTTGCTGTAGGTTCTGCTTAAGTCCTCAGCTGAAGGAGTCAGTCTCCGAGCAGCAAAATCCACCGAAACACCTGTGGGGGTGCTGCAAAGATCTCATTTCATGCATATTAAATGGCCAGCACTGTGCATGCTCATTTTTGTAAATACATTGTGCACCATTCAGCGCTGACTACCTGAGGCCAGAATAGGTCACAGAAAGAGTAATGCATATGCTGCTTGTTGGCCTCTGAAGACAAGACAGTCACAGTAATCCCCGATGGGTGAAGCGAAACCAATGGCAGTTAGTAAAAGAACATAGGGCCATATTATCAAGAAAGGGCGATACATTATCGCCGCTTTTATCGGCAGGAAAATGCCGCTAAAGCGATGATAATGGGCTTGATAATAGGTAAACAACCTTTACGACGCGGTCAAAACACTTCAGGTCCATTACAATGCAGCTTTTAGAACGCAGGTCGTTACCATGACTTGCACTGGAGTGCGCTCTAGACTAAGGAATAGTAGATTTACTATTCCAACACCTTCCCTACTGTACGTAGGCTGGTGTTGGAATAGTAAATTATACTATTCCTAAGTCCAGCACCCTACAGCGCAAGTCGTGGTAACGACTTGCGTTGTAAAAACTGCGTTGTGATGTACCGCGATCATTTTAATCGCGTGGTAACATCATACATCCTTGATAATATGCTCTTGTGAATTCCCATAGAAGCACAGGTTCTGGTGTTAACCTGGGCTTCTATGTGAATTCACAAGGGCATATTTTTAAGCCCATTATCGCCGATTTAGCAGTAGTTTCCTGCCGATTAAAGCGGCAATAATATATCGCCCTTTCTTGATAATATGGCCCATAGACTTATTAAGGATAGAGTTCTTGAACTGAGAAAATGAATGATTTGAGAGTTGTTTGTTTTGTTTTGTGCTAAACAAATGCACAGATAACCTCTTGGTGTTAGTAATACACAATTTGTCTTATTAAAACCAGAAGTAGGTATATTTGTCCTTCTGAGACCTGTGGAAACCTGCCAGAATCTCAGAAAAATCAGATGTTGTACCCCAGAGTGAGATACTGATTGACGGGGAACTCGATTAACTTCTATACACAGCATTGCAGTAGAAATGGGTGAGCCAGCAAATTAACAGGGAGAGCCGAGCCAAGGGGCTACCTTGGCTCTAACAGCCTGCACACAAGCTTAACAATGAGATTGTTTAGAATGGAAGCCACAGATATTATATAAAAATATAATATGTCTTCAACATTAAAAAATGTATCCTTCTATGACAAGCGTTTTACCTTAGTGCATCAGATAATATCACTGCACTGAGAGGTGCTCACTAAAAGTGGTAATTTTTAAACATGAATATTCATGCCCCCACTCCAGTGGCAATACCGTTAGTGAACTAAGAGGCGAGTCAGTTGTCATGTGCACCCTTTATGTGGTCTATATTCTTATTTTACGCGGAACAACATTATAATCCATTAAATCAAACCCAAAAGAGATTTTTGTACAGCACACATCCTCATATATTTCAAAGGTTTTCCATATGAAGTGATGAAGAAATAGAAGGAATTATATAATACAATAATTGCCTGGAATCACTCAATCTGATCTAATGGCCAAGCCAAGATTGATCCCAGGTTTTCTGGTTTCACCCTATTTAATTCAGCCACTAGATTTATGTCCCTTTCTTGCTCCTGTTTGACATCAAAGCTTAATGGTTTGTCCTTCATGGTGGGTGCAAGAGGTGAAGCATCGGGTAACAGAGCTCGAGGGATCAAGAAGAACTCGAGTTGAACCAGAGTCTAGCATCTGGCTCAATTCTTCAGTGGTTCACCCACCTTTATACTTTATTCTGGGTATTTTGTGACTAAAATAGGCTTAGATGCTGTTGCCAGTTTGATACTTTTTTTGAATGTGAGGATATCTTATCTTTCACTCTTGATGACTATCTTGTACCTGTGCTGTGTTTGAAGGGAACTTTAATTGCTCCCAAATTCTGCATGTTATGTGTATGTGTTTAACACAGCTGGACTGGGAACTGAAGCCAGCGCTGGCTGCTCCGCTTAACCGGCCCCTGGGTGGGCATGCAGTGGAGGCTCTGAAGAACATCAAGTCCTCCTTTGCAACACTGCGGCTTTTGCTACAGGGGGCCGATATTGCAGTACTGCTGCAAAACCGGCCCTTAGTAACAATAACGCCCCCGAAGGCCAAAAAACTGCCCCCACTCTTCTGGCCCACTGGGGAAATACCTAGTGCCGGCAATGGGCAGTCCCGCCCTAGTATTTATACACAGTCCTAAACTGCTGCAGCAGATGCTGTCCTTGTTCTATGCATGCAGGGGAACCTTGCATTGTTCTGACTTGATGGGTATGCTTTTGATGGGTGTGAGGGAAACGTGTACTCCTGGCGAATGCTACAGCTGTTTTATGAGTGAAAATCCTGCAATGCGTTTGAGTAGTTTGCACTCATACATATCATGATATTTGAAATTCTTCTTTTTCGTTGTATCTAAGGGAGGCATTATATGGTGCTGCTACACTAGTCACATGTCTACAAAGAAATACTGCAGTGGACCTGCAATACCGCACTCAATCCGTGTCTTTGAAAGGAGCTTGCACTGGCTGTGCAGTGCCATATATGTTCCATGCCTTTGCATTAAGCCTGCACTGGCCCTGCAGTACTACATTTGGCCCATGTCTTGAATTGAAGCTTGCAATGGCCTTGCAGTGCCACATTTGTTCCATGTCTGTAAAAAAGCTTGCACTGACTAGGCCTTGCAGTGGTTTTCATATTCAATGACTTTAAGGGAACCTTGTTCTGTCTGGAACTGTAGTACCACATCCGTTCCTTGTCCTTAAAACAAACTTGGTCCTGCAGCACCACACTTGTTCAGTGTCTTTCAAGGACAATTGTGATGCTCTTGACAAGTGCTAAATGTCTTATGCATCTGAGCCAAGGACTCCCTGTGCTCTCTTACTGTGTTTTTGTAGTCCCAACTAAAGACTTTCAGCTGTCTCACCACCCTCATATTTTCACAAATGTCATAAATAATCTTGCTATCAGAAAATGGAATTCAGGCAAGGCAACTTCAGTTATTCATCAGACAGAGTGTAATTCAAATATTAGTGCACGTATTCAGAACAGCATACATACAAATGGACAGTGGACCAGACCTCTTCTGCCACTGGGTCTATTGCCAATGTTTGGCTCTGCCTAGTAGACAACCACAGGTCTTTAGGTTGTCGGGTAGTCTGTGTAACAGTATTGTGCCTATTTAATCTGTGTTTCTCTGCATCAAGAGGAGTACAACCCCTTGAATTATTACCTTTTATTTCATTCCCGAGCAGCTCATCAAAATCCAGACCACTGCTAATTTTGTAATAGGAATGCCAGGATCCGTGCTGACATTGCTACTGGACCAAAACTTTCTTATGCAGAGCACCAGACATGACTGCTGCAAGCTTCAAAACGAAGCCACCATCCTGAAACAGTATTCAGCATACTCTGCATACATTTTTACTGTTCCAAGATAGCAGATCATCGTGAAGCTTATTTTTTTAATTTTTTTGTTTTAAGCAGATTTAGTTGGTATTTTTTTGTTTTTATTGATTCGTTTTCACCTAAGCTTGCAGTATATAGAAAGAACACAAACCTGCTTTTTAGAAAGCAACTGGGACATACTTGATGCCAAGACTTTTCCCTGCAAAAATCCACAAACATCAAACTCACACAGTATGCAAGACTAGTCAAGGTGTGGCTAATAGAAGATTAGATAACCTCAGAGAACATTCACGTTTTAGTGTAACCTACCTCAACAGTTTTATATTGTACTAGTGGACCAATTGCACCAGAACCTCAACCTGTGCCTCTTATGCCACAATGAAACCACAGTCCGCTCCTTCCTAGTACGCATTGTACCTGTGTATTAGCAGTGTATTTGTGTCAGTCTGTTATAAGAACCATATTTAGTGAGTGCATTGTGAAGGGTGTGCCTGTGAGAATGCAGGATTGACATTGTCTTTTGTGAGTGTGGGATAAGTGGTCAACAGGTAAATAGTTGTGCCTGGATAGTGAGGCATATGCCTATGCGAATGCAGAATCAGGGATGTGCTTATGTGCGGGTATCAGTGATCCAGCAGTTCTACAACAACAGATACTCCACTAATATATATTCACCTGGGCCTATAAACTCACAATGAGTAAAACCACTAGAGTCAAGTTTGTCATTTCCACAGTGTTCAGGATTAGTCATTTAATACTCCTAACTAACCTTTCACTGATCAAAAAGTTCTTTCCTCTGTGTCATGAATCCTCTATCCGGGTAAGATAGAGAACTGGCTTCCCTTTAAGAAAACCCACCCCATTCCCGTGCACCGGCACGACCGTAATGTTTGTGATGTGTAAATGCTTTTAGTTTACTCTTATTCTGCCATTGTAATGTAATATTTACATGTTGTCTCTGGTTTTAAGTATCATTAGGTTTCTGGGAGTGCTCCCAACTGTTTTGGTGAAGCTGCCAGCACACGCATCCATTTGGTGCAATGGGAGCCGGTCTGAAGGTTTTTGACACGCATCTATTTGGTGCGCGATTTAACATTTTGAAGGTTTTCACGCGCACGTGTTCTGCGCGCATGGATTGCTTCATCTGCAACCCTCGGCAGCTTGCGTGCACTACTTTCCTGGGTGCGGTCTCTATTTAAACCGCACCCAGGCTTCTGGAATCTGCTTTGCCTCGCGGATTTCCAGGAATAGACATCGCGTCTGAAGACTTCTGCATCCTGCCTCGCCTGGAAGCCCTGTTTGACACTCCGGTTTGTTTTTCAAGGGAATTACAAACATTTCCTGCAATTTCCAGTCGCCTGTTCAGGAGAAGACGTTCAATAGACAAGATAAGTACATTGTTTCCTTTCTAATTTTATGGCGCCCATCACAAGAAAGTAACCAAGCAAAGATTTAAGACTTTGAAGTTGAATTGTTGACTGGGACACATAATTCTCAAAGAGTGGAAAAGACAAGAGGAAACCTATTTCCTATTTTCTGAACTTTTGTGTGCAAAATCTGTACCTTTGTGATTTCTTTGTCATTTAAGTGTTACATGAGCTTATTATACAGGGCTCTGATTTACGATAAGGATTGAACACTTCAAGAAGGTATTGTGAGTGTTCAGGTTTTCATTACAGTTTCTTATTCAAAAAGAAGGTGTTGCGCAGATTCCATTTGAGATATCTATATAGGGAAGGGTGTCTTCTTTTCTTTTTGTGTAGTCCACAGGTTGGTGCACAAGTGAATTGAGGATCATTATTGGAACCACAAGTCGATAATCACAAGTATGTTTAGACAGAGGAAGGAGTTCTTATTTTTCCTTTGATAAAAGAACGCCTGCTAAATCAAACGTTTATTTACTTACAGGCCTACTACATTCGCCCCCTCAAGATAGAACTTCATCTACATCTTCGACAACACCTGCCTATCCAAAAGAAATACTGGACCAAGTCAAAACCTTGCTGATTGCAGGTAGGAGACTTATAGATTAGGTTAGGTGAAACCTTCTAGGGTCGGGTCAGGGGAGGTAATGTAAGAATTTTCAAGGAGGAATCTAGAGTATTAATAACGTCCTTCCTGCTTGTTGTTTCATAGGTCAACAGCAAGTCAACTTCCTCTTCACGACGTCCAGTACCGGCCTCCTTCCCTTAAGTCTAAGTTTAATCTAACTGTACTTTAAGATCAGTGAGTTTATGATTAGACTTCTTGGAAGTTGGTCCCTTGCGTCTCTGCGAAATCATCTACGTCGTCCAAGAGATTCCTGGTCCAGCCCAAGGTAAGGGACGACGTAGTCTGACCTTGACAGAAGGCAAAGCCCAAGAAGATCATTTCACCCAGACGCAATGGACCAAGTTACGTTACAGGATGTTGCAGCAGTCCTTCAGGAGTTAAGGGAAGAAAATGCTTCTTTGAAGAGAGATATGTCTATTTTACAATCTACTCTTCAGCAGAAACCTGTTTTAAAACCACCCACTTTCCTTGTAGAGTCTTCGGAGGGAGAATCCCAAACTCAAATACAGGTTGTTACTCCCACACCTACTCCCTTAGCCCAGCCTGAACGATTTTTTGGGGATTGTAACAAGTTCTCTGTATTCTTACAGCAGTGTCATTTACACTTCTTAGCCAAGAAGACCGCTTTCCCTGATGACTCTTCTAAGGTAGCCTTTATGCTGTCCTATTTAGGGGGAGATGCAGCTCTGTGGTCAGTTCCTTTAGTCGAGAATGATGACCCAATTTTATATAATTTTCAGAATTTCGAACGTGCCTTAAAAAAGATATTTGCTAAACATGTCTTTGTACAATCAGCAGATAATGAGTTACTAAACCTAAAACAAGGTTCATCAGATCTGCTTCGTTATATCTCTCAGTTCAATCGGTTGGTCCTGGAAGCGGGTTGGCCTTATGACAAAAGAGTTTCGATATTTTACAGAGGATTGAGAGATGATCTTAAGGATATGGTAACCCAGATTTTGGAACCACCTGAAGATATCAGTGAGTTCATTGATCTTGTAGTTAAGTTAAATCATCGCCTTTCAGAGAGAAGGTGAGAGAGAGGTAAGGGTGACAATAGACTTTTTCTAGCCAAGGAAAGAAACTCGTCTTCGAAAGACTCAGGTTCTAAGTTAGATTCTGTTGAGCCAATGCAAATAGGCTCGATTAGAGGTCCTTTGTCAAAGGATGAAAAGGATAAACGGAGGAAGTTAAACCAATGCCTCTATTGTGGAAAACCTGGTCATTTTGTTAGAGATTGTCCCACAAAACCTGTGAAAGGAAAGGGAAGGTCTTCTGAAGTAGCCTTAATACAAGAAGAGTCGGAAAACTTACAAGCTCGGTGAATAATGAGGCCGGTTCATCGAGTGCAGCTTCTAGTTTGGCCTCAGTACTCCCTCCATTTGGTTGGAAACATTTTTGTATTATAGTGGAATTACGGAGCCTCAGTCAACCTACAGCCCCGAGAAAGGTAGAGGCAATTATAGATTCAGGAGCTACAGGTAACTTTATCGATACCCATTATCTTTCTCAGTTAGGATTTAGATCTGTTCAAAAGACTCATTCAGAGATAGTAAGAGCTGTGGATGGTAAAGAATTGACTTCTGGACCAATTATTCGTCAGACCGAAAATTTAGAAATGGACAGTTCACCTATACATAGAGAAAAGATTCAATTTGATATAATAGATGCCCCTCAGTTCAGATTGATTTTAGGAATACCTTGGTTGATTCAGCACAATCCACAAATAGACTGGGTTACTAAAACCGTCACCTTTTCTTCTGACACTTGTACCAAACATTGTTTTCAACATGCCATACGGAAAGACACGATTCAAGGGTTCGATTTTAATACAGAAGCTACTAGCGTTTTAGCTTTAGAGGGCGTTCCTCCAGAATATTCTGACCTTCTTGATGTCTTCGATAAAAAAAAAAGCTAACACCTTACCTCCTCACAGGGACTTTGATTGCAGAATTGACCTTGTCCCCGGTGCAACCTTGCCCTGTAGTAGGATATACGCTCTTACCGAAAAAGAAAATCTACATCTTAGGGAATATCTAGATGAATATCTCGCTAATGGCTTTATCCGTCATTCAAAGTCTCCTGTGTCTTCTGCTCTTTTTTTCATTCCAAAAAAAGGAGGAGAATTACGCACGTGCATCGATTATCGAGCCTTGAATAACGTGACCATAAAGAATAGATATCCTCTGCCTCTGATTCCGACACTATTGGATCAAGTTAAAAAGGCAACCATTTATACTAAATTGGATCTCCGAGGAGCATACCATTTAGTAAGAGTCCGGAAAGGTGACGAGTGGAAAACTGCTTTTCGCACAAAATTTGGTTTATTTGAATATCAAGTAATGCCTTTCGGACTCTGTAACGCTCCTGCAGCATTTCAATTTTTTATAAATGAGGTCCTACATGAGTTCATTGATGTTTGTTGTGTGGTTTACATTGATGATATTTTAATATTTTCCAATTCCGAAGAAGAACATGTACAGCAAGTTCGTGCCATTCTGAAAAAACTGCTTTTGAATTCCTTGTTTGTAAAATTGGAGAAAAGTCTATTCCACGTTTCAAGAGTGGAATTCCTTGGTTATATCATCAGTCCCAAAGGGATTGAGATGGACCCTAAAAAAGTAGAAGCTGTCGAATCTTGGCCCAGTCCCACATCCGTGAAACAGGTTCAAAGTTTCTTAGGGTTTGCAAATTTTTATCGTCGTTTTATTCAAAACTTTTCTCAGATCATAACTCCAATTACCAAATTATTGCGAAAAGGGGTTAAGTTTGACTGGTCCAATTTAGCTGAAGAAGCATTTCAAGATCTAAAGAAAAAATTTATTTCAGCTCCCATTTTAAGTCATCCTGACCCCAATCTGCCCTTCATAGTTGAAGCCGACGCTTCTCAGTATGCTTTGGGAGGAATCCTTTCACAAAGGAATTTTAATACTGGACAGATGCATCCGATTGCTTTTTATTCAAGGAAATTGTCTGAAGCTGAGCAAAATTATGCTATTGCAGACAAGGAACTCTTGGCCATAAAAGCAGTTTTCGAGGAATGGCGCCACTACTTGCTTGGTGCGCGTCACCCTGTAACCATTTATACTGACCACAGAAATTTACAGGCTTTGAGATCAGTGAAGGCTTTATCCCCTAGACAACTGAGATGGTCACTGTTTTTTAGTGATTACGATTTTGTAATCACATACAGGCCTGGAAAAGAAAACCTAAAAGCAGATGCCTTGTCTAGGATGGGAGAAAGTAGAACTGATCATTCACAGGAAACTGGTCCTGTCCTTCCTCAGATATGTTTTCAGGCTAGTGTATCCATTGGGGATGTGATTTCAGAAATAAAGGAAGAGATACAAGACAGAGGTATAGATGCATGGAAAAAAGAACAGTCTTATCTAAAGGAAAGAGAAGGCTTGGTTTATGTAGACGATCTGATTTTTGTACCTACTGATCCCTTACGACAAAGAGTGCTTCACTTACATCATGACACAACTTTAACTGCACATCCAAGTATAATCAAAACTTACGAAATGATTAAAAGAACCTTCTGGTGGCCGTCTATGTTCAAAGATGTTAAGTCATTTGTTGAAACATGTAGTATTTGTATCCAAAATAAACCCTCTCACCAATCCCCAAGTGGTTTGCTAACTCCTCTTCCCATTCCACCTCATCCATGGCATACCATATCTTTGGACTTCATCGTTGAATTACCAACCACCAAAAAAGGTTTCACAATCATCTTAACAATAGTGGACCAATTCTCTCGAATGGCTCACTTTGTTCCTTTAAAGAAATTACCAAGTGCCTTGGAATTGGCACATCTTTTGATTACCAATGTGGTTAGATTGCATGGAATTCCATCAGTGGTAATTTCGGACAGGGGTTCTCAATTTATATCCCATGTTTGGCAGCAATTAAGTTCGTTGTTGAATATGGAAATTAAACTTTCATCCAGCTATCACCCTCAAACAGATGGTTTGACAGAACGTACCAACCAGACTATTGAGCAGTTTATTCGATGTATGTTACAAAACTCAAATGAAGAATGGTCTGATTTACTGAGCCAACTGGAATTTGCCTATAATAATGTTGATCATTCCTCCACTGGAATGTCTCCTTTTTTCTGTAATCTAGGTTTCCATCCCAAGAATTTCCCTAATGATTTGAAAGGAAAGAATGAAGTTCCAGCAATTTCTGATTACATATCAAATGTATCTTCCATTCAGGATCTGGCAAAATACCATTTGGCTCAGGCAAAAGAAAGTCAAAAAAGGTTTGCTGACAGACACAGATCCAAGCAACCTGATTATCTACCCGGAGACAAAGTCTGGTTGAGTACTAAGAATTTGAAAATTAAAGGGAACAGGAAATTCAATCCTAAATTCATAGGCCCTTTTTCAATTGAAAAGGTGTTAAACCCCGTTTGTGTTAAGTTGATTCTTCCTTCCAAATACCAATTTCACCCGGTATTTCATGTATCTCTTTTAAAACCTTTCCATCCTCAGACTCGCTTTGTTCAGCCTCCGCCCTCTGTTAGTATTGAAGGTCATCCCGAGTTTGAAGTAAAAACAATCTTGGATTCAAAAAGAGTTCGGGGAAGACTTTTCTATTTAGTGGATTGGAAGGGCTATGGACCTGAAGAAAGATCTTGGGAACCTTTAGAACACTTAAAAAATGCACCTAAAATCGTAAGGAACTTTCATTTAAGATTCCCTGAGAAGCCTAAACCAATTTCACCAGTCTTGGGGGGGATCTTGAGAGGGGAGTACTGTCATGAATCCTCTATCCGGGTAAGATAGAGAACTGGCTTCCCTTTAAGAAAACCCACCCCATTCCCGTGCACCGGCACGACCGTAATGTTTGTGATGTGTAAATGCTTTTAGTTTACTCTTATTCTGCCATTGTAATGTAATATTTACATGTTGTCTCTGGTTTTAAGTATCATTAGGTTTCTGGGAGTGCTCTCAACTGTTTTGGTGAAGCTGCCAGCACACGCATCCATTTGGTGCAATGGGAGCCGGTCTGAAGGTTTTTGACACTCATCTATTTGGTGCGCGATTTAACATTTTGAAGGTTTTCACACGCACGTGTTCTGCGCGCATGGATTGCTTCATCTGCAACCCTCGGCAGCTTGCGTGCACTACTTTCCTGGGTGCGGTCTCTATTTAAACCGCACCCAGGCTTCTGGAATCTGCTTTGCCTCGCGGATTTCCAGGAATAGACATCGCGTCTGAAGACTTCTGCATCCTGCCTCGCCTGGAAGCCCTGTTTGACACTCCGGTTTGTTTTTCAAGGGAATTACAAACATTTCCTGCAATTTCCAGTCGCCTGTTCAGGAGAAGACGTTCAATAGACAAGATAAGTACATTGTTTCCTTTCTAATTTTATGGCGCCCATCGCAAGAAAGTAACCAAGCAAAGATTTAAGACTTTGAAGTTGAATTGCTGACTGGGACACATAATTCTCAAAGAGTGGAAAAGACAAGAGGAAACCTATTTCCTATTTTCTGAACTTTTGTGTGCAAAATCTGTACCTTTGTGATTTCTTTGTCATTTAAGTGTTACATGAGCTTATTATACAGGGCTCTGATTTACGATAAGGATTGAACACTTCAAGAAGGTATTGTGAGTGTTCAGGTTTTCATTACAGTTTCTTATTCAAAAAGAAGGTGTTGCGCAGATTCCATTTGAGATATCTATATAGGGAAGAGTGTCTTCTTTTCTTTTTGTGTAGTCCACAGGTTGGTGCACAAGTGAATTGAGGATCATTATTGGAACCACAAGTACGTTTAGACAGAGGAAGGAGTTCTTATTTTTCCTTTGATAAAAGAACCCCTGCTAAATCAAACGTTTATTTACTTACAGGCCTACTACATTCGCCCCCTCAAGATAGAACTTCATCTACATCTTCGACAACACCTGCCTATCCAAAAGAAATACTGGACCAAGTCAAAACCTTGCTGATTGCAGGTAGGAGACTTATAGATTAGGTTAGGTGAAACCTTCTAGGGTCGGGTCAGGGGAGGTAACGTAAGAATTTTCAAGGAGGAATCTAGAGTATTAATAACGTCCTTCCTGCTTGTTGTTTCATAGGTCAACAGCAAGTCAACTTCCTCTTCACGACGTCCAGTACCGGCCTCCTTCCCTTAAGTCTAAGTTTAATCTAACTGTACTTTAAGATCAGTGAGTTTATGATTAGACTTCTTGGAAGTTGGTCCCTTGCGTCTCTGCGAAATCATCTACGTCGTCCAAGAGATTCCTGGTCCAGCCCAAGGTAAGGGACGACGTAGTCTGACCTTGACACTCTGGTCAAGGACCATTAGTTGAACTAGTTGATGGTTAAAAATAACATAAACTAACTGTTCTTTTATTCAATGCATATAACCACAGACTCAGGAAAATGTTAAATCCTTAACTAAAATTAAGGCAACGTAAACCATTCCAATATACAGTGCAGTCACCGTCATTCATCGGAGAGAACATTCAATTCATAAATGCCAAGCTTATACTTCGGCCTCATACAATATTCAATGCCTAGAAAGGGAGAGGACAGAGAGAAAAGGATATCAACAAATAACAAGGAAATATAGTTACCAAGGATGGTGTGAAAGAACAACCAAATGGCCAAAGGGCTGGTGAGGATCCCCTGGGATAGGGCAGGAGACAAAGACTTTAGGACAGGAATCAAGACAGGAAATGACTTTTCTAGAATACCAACTGTTGCGCACACACCTCTCTGACACCCTCTTCCTCCTTGAGATTCTTTCCCGATCTTCTGATCTAACTCAATTAAATTAGGATAGAAAGTTCTGCTTCAGGTTCTGCATGCGGCTCTTCATCTGCATCTCACAGCATCTCCCCCAGCAGCAGCATCTCTGTCAATCTCTCTCTCTCTAACTAACTAGGCTATCTTAATTATACCTTTCGTTCTGAATATTCCACCCACTAAAATTTCAATAAAGTAAAAATACAAAATCTGATTGGTCAGGCAAGGGGGTAGCTCCGTCACACCATGCTTACATGTCATTAAAATCAGTTCAACTATTGTTCGCCAACCCTTCTCCTTAATTTTTATTAATAAATTTAGTTCTCATGCATTTCTAAGTTCACTTTGATACATTTTAATAACATTCTGAATAAGAGCCTTCTTCGTAAAACTCTTCACCGTCCGTTCCCATGCTGTAACACTCTATCTTGGCTCCCTTTCACTTTCACGTTCCTGGCCTTCATGGCTTCACTCAGTGGGCATGCGTGGAGTTTGCGTCACTCGGCTTAATCCAGTTAAACGAGAGTGGCCCAAATACGCACTAGTGATAGAGTCAAAAAGACACATATTATTTTCCCAAATAAAGTAATTGCACTGTACACCACCCACCTCTACTCTGTTCCCCTTTACTAATTAATACTTTTCCCCGCATTAGCATTAGTAAAACCACTCGATTTAGTTTAAACAAGCAAATGCCATGTGCGCAAGTGTTTAATACTCCATTTTAGTGTCTTTTGCTTATGCGCCAGAATTTCCCTCCAAGCATTCATACGTCATACTAAGTAGATTCATTTGACGCATGTACACAACAGTTTCTTGTTTAAAGCAGTATTAGTTTGTCTTTATCGTTATCCACATTAGTACACACATAAGCAAGTTTCACTAACTCGCATATTCGTATGGTGCGTATTAGTTATTCACAATACATGATTAATAACTTTGTTACTGAGTTAAAAAGTGGAGCAAGTCTCTTTTCCACAAAATCTTGCTCCATCAGCAGTGTGAAATTTGTGGATCTGCAGGCTGGCTCCTAGAGGCCCTACATAATAGCCAAACCAATTGACTTTGTGAATACTTTTTGAGATATATTGATATGACTGGCAATGCAGAGAGTGCAAATGCAATAGTGTGTGTATGAGAATGATAGAAAGGTTTGATATGGCAGATGCAGACTCTATCGTAGGAGGCTGAGAAGTGTCAGAGGCAGCTTACAGACTGAGATGTTAAACCTAATAAGGAGGCCAAGTTACTTTTCTGTCATGAAGGCCCATGTTAACCTTGCTACTGCGCTGCAAGCAGATACTAATGAACTCTACAAAGGATCCTAGATCACTAGTAGGAAGCTGATGTGGATCTGCAAGTGCTGATCAGCAGAAACCTTCCTGTGGGATGCTGCTTCAGGAGGAGTGGAGGGCAGGTACTGCATCTGGTATGCTTGCAAGTTGCAAGCTGTCCAGTGTGGACCTTCTTTTGTGCTGAGGATCAGTGTGTTCTATGTCTTAACAAGGGTCAATGGCTACGTACTTGGAACCTGTATGTCTCAATGACTAGTGTAAAATGCATACCTTGGGAAGCTACTGCTGTACTAAAAGAATAAAAGGCAGATGTAGTCTGATGTATTACACCAAGTGGTGGAAATGTTCAGGCGGCCAGCATTCAGGCAAGCATATGTTTAGTACTGCTGGGTTGACAGTGACTGACAAAAGGATTTGCTTTTCACCCCACACTGCAGAGACACTTACTTCACTTAAGAAAAACAAGCAACTAATACCTTATAATATTGCATGTATGCCCCTTTCAGATGCTGATGAGGGTAATGTATATGTTTGCAGTTTAGCAGGTACTAGACCTGACAGCTTTAGGGTGTCCTCCCTCCAACTTTTTTGCCTTCCTCCGACTCTCTTTCTGATCTTGTTTTTGCTGGTATTAGGACTCTGTGTATTTTCCCACTGCTAACCAGTGCTAAAGTCACTAAACATAGTCACATTGATTCATCCACACTTGGCAAACTCAATTTACTTTTGAGTTCCTTGTAAAATTGTATTCCTGTATCCAAGGCCTTAAAAGAAATGCTACTAGTGAGCTTGCAGCTCTGATTGTGTCACCCACTTAAGTAGCCCTTAACCATGCCTCAGGACTGCCACTGCATAGCCTGTGTGCGCAGCTCAAACTGTCTTGTCGTACCTGGCAAAACAAACCTTTTGCTAGGTACAAACCTTTTGTTTTTATACTTATACGTCTCCCCTAAATTATCCTTGGACAACCAGGAGGGTATATACTTTGGATTTTTACAAGTCCTGGTAGGGAAAAACACTTAAATTCATTTTCAACTACTGCATGGACTATCTCTTCCATAGGATAACATTGGTGTTACCTTATTACATTTTATAAGTGTAATTCCCAATTGCGAAGAGATCCCTTTTGCGAGTTGGGTGTCTCTGGAATAACAATTTAAAATCACAATTCATGGTGAAGTTAGATTTTGAGTTACAAATCTGAAACTACCACATTGAGAAAGTTGCCATTTTCTTACTTTAGTCACTTGGTACCAGCTTCCTGTCTCTGATCACATGTCTAGGGTGGGCGGCAGTTTGACATAGTGCATGCCCCCTAGACAGCCACACACAATGGAAGCTTAGGTGTGACTTGATGGCCATCATGGTTAGATGGGCGGGAGGAGCTGGACCCAGCCGTACTTACAACTGAATACCTTGTGTCTTGTCCCCACACAAAGGGTTGCATACTACCCAATAGTGAGTCTGGAGCCAGGGCAGGAAGGGAAGATCTCTGTGCACTTCAATGGCCTGTCTTTGAAGTCTCCCCCACTTCAACGGCACAACTGGGTATAGGTACTGGACCTCTAACAACACCATTTTAGTACATCGTTGGGTACCCTGCCAGGTAGAAAGTCTGCTGTGCTGCCGAAGGACCACCACTATGCTGGACTGTTGCTCTGCTGGACTACTTTGCTGTGCTGACTACTGTGATGTTGCCCCCCTGCCTGGGCAAGAATGAGTGGACCTGCAGCACAGGACCCCAAGACCCAGAAAGACTCCAAGGATTGCCTCCTAATCTGAAGTCTCAGGGATATAAAAGACTTTCAACCAACCTGCTTCTGCACCAAAACTCTGCCACCTGTGAGTCTGCTCTGCTAAGTGGTGCCAACCCAGTCCTGGACCTTTGGAAGTGGTTCTTAGGTGTATTTCCAGTGACACTGATGCATCCTCTGCTGAACAACACATCCCGAGCATAAGCAACAACTCTCCTCGACTGAGCGGCACATCTCCGAACAGAATTGCTGCATCGCTGCCGTTGAGCAGATAGGACCTGGCACAAAAGATTTGCATCACCACATCCTCCCGCATCTGGGACCAATGCATAATCTCCGGGACCACCTCTGCACAATGCTTTACCCAGTACAAGCTCCTCCCATCTCTTGTCGACAGCAGCCTCTAGGATGACACCTGATCTCATAAGAACTCATAAGAATCAACACATCACCTCTGCTGCCCCACGCATCCTCAACACCAGACTTTACATTGCAAGCCCCATTGAAAGGATCCTCAACATCAACTGCTGACACAGCAGCAGTGCTGCATTTGGAACTGATGCATTCCCTTGGCTGCACTAATGCATCTTCGACAGAGATCGACACAAGCGCTTCACAACCATACAACCAGGATTATTATACTTTGGTACAGCTGACCTAATTGAGTCCCTGTAGTTGGTCTGCACTACATCGCAGATGGCCTGAAATGTCCACTTTGTCTTTGTCCAGAGTGACCAGATGTCCCAAATAGTGTTTTTTTGCTACTTGGGGCTATTTGTACCTGAAAACATTAAAATTCAGTAACTCAAGTTCTACTTATTGGATTTTTGCTGTTTTGGTCTTGTTTTATTTATTAAATTAAGCTCTATTTTACTAACATGACGTGAAATCTTTTTGTGTGGTGTTTTTGTGTGGTGTTTCTACTGTTTTACAGTTTGTAGTGTTGCACAAATACTTTACACATTGCCTCTAAGTTAAGCCTGACAGTTCTGTGCCCAGCTACCCGAGGACGAGCACAGGTTAAATTAGGGTTTGCCTGCTTCCCTCCCTGACAAAGATTGTGTTTGCTGCTTGACTTGGGCTCATACCCCAGTCAACCACCAATCCGATTTCTAACAGCGGCTACCACAATTATTGAATGGACGACTAATAAAATAATACTCTGCCCACTGCCTAGCTACGTCTTGACTCCAGTGTATGTAATTTCTTTTCAGATGTAGGTTACAGTTTGGGATTTAACCATGTTCATATCAGATTTTGTCTGTAATACAGACATCTCCCACCAACACCATCCCTGAGACAAACACCACCAACACCTATCATGGGCGGGGTGTTTGGTATTGGGGAATCTCAGTCAGATTAGTATTATCCAGCACTATCTGCCTACAGAAAAAACACTGGGATACCTATGTAGGTCTTGAGATTTTCCTGAAGGCTACTGGTGTTGCAGCTGATTACTCAAAGTTTATTTTTCAGGAGTGGCATCATTTCAACCATGAAGCCTGACCCACGTAGACTCTGGCGAGGTACAAAAAGTAAAATTGTTAAACTGTGATGATCTTCTGTTCCTCCAGGTACAGCAGCACTTATACAAGGCTGCTCTCTCAAAGTCTACACTTCATTGTCACAAATGACAGTTTCCGGTGCTGTTCTGAATGAGTTTTTCTTGGGGAGACTCTAATAACAGGTCTCATTTATCGGGTCTCATTCCATCGGAGGTAGACAGAAGAATAGTTTCTCTAGCTTTAAAGTACATAAAGCAAACAATTCTTACTTTTGTGGGAACACTTTTTTTAAGCTTTGATGTCAGAGCTATGCGCACTCTTTCAAATGCTGACTGTTTTGAGAGACGTCTAGAGTGAAAGTCCAGAATCCATTTTTCCAAGGATAAGTCTGTCTATAGCCTCTCTGACTTCACAGGAAACCCCAGGATTGAGGCCTTTGCATTGAGACATCCCTTTTGCTCCTTCTACTCTACTCGTGTCTCAAGTAGTGTAGTTTCTTGTCGTTTGATGAGCATGGAATCTCAGACATGTTGGTAGTAAACGTACTAACTGCATCCTCAGTGATATTAGTCCTCCCTGCAAAATCAACTAAGACAGTGTCAGTCCTCTGCTCCAATTCAAACCAGGAGTCTCTAATGGCCTCCATCAGATCGTAAGGAATCAAGTACTGATGAAGCAGTTTGGCCGTCAGTTGCTGAACCAGGCACCCTAATCAATGTTCTCCTCAATTCAGAGGTATACTACAAGATCATTTTAGGGCTCAACAGAAAAGGTTAAGGATTCCAGGACAAGTCATCTCTTTTAGATGACATTGCTCTATAAGGTTGTCACATTTAGATCACCAAGTCCAATTCGGGTTGTTTGATATTTGTTTCCCTACAGTGCTGCTACAACTGTATGCATTAGTTTAAGTTCAATTATACGTTGCCATGAGCACATTTCTAAAATCATTGCTTGAGTCTCCTTGTCTCTATTCACGTAATGCTTGATGCATACATGTCTAACTGCCATTTAGAGTAATACCAGTTGAGATATTGTTTGTTTATTCTCTTGTACTTACCCTATTCTTAACATGGTTTATGGGTCATACTCCTGTAGTTTAATACAAGAAGGAGAATCGAGAGCAGAGGGCTGGTCGAGCACTCTGTCAGAAGAATCAGGTGTCTTACTGAAG
Organism: Lissotriton vulgaris; assembly: GCF_964263255.1. Classification (NCBI taxonomy): domain Eukaryota; kingdom Metazoa; phylum Chordata; class Amphibia; order Caudata; family Salamandridae; genus Lissotriton; species Lissotriton vulgaris. Next base: position 248,078,302 of record NC_141688.1, on the reverse strand, counting down.
TAGAAGATTCGATGACCCAGTCGTGGTCTTAGTGTTAGCCGTAGAGAGGGGTGTGATGCTGGTGATGCACTTAGCTGAGGATACCTGTCCTGACCTGCACCTGTCCTGTCCTGTTGGCACCTGATTAGTCGGGAGCCTTTTTCTTGTCCCAGCCCCTGGCCAGGGTTGATTCTCGCACCATACTAGGTAATTATAATCTCTGTGGTATGTCCTTGTACCATTTCCCTTTCTCACCCTTCCCAGGTATCAATGTCTAAAACTATAACTTTAAAGTCTTGCAGGATTATTGCCTTAATAATTATTTTCGTACTCAAAAAGGTTTTAGTTTCACTATTGTGGCTGTAGACTCATAAAATATTGCATAGATAAAGTGTTTAAACTTCTCTTGAATCTGTGGTTATTTACATGAAGGTAACTGTCAAATCACTACCTATTATTCTAACTCCCTGATCCTTTTGATTTAGGACTTAAAAACAAGTGACAAGGACTTGGTATTTCATGGTGTACAGCTATAAGTCCTAAGGTGAATACAATTCTGATAGGCAGGAAGTTAAGCAGGATTACTGGTTCGAAGTGTGAATGTGTATGGGCCCAGGTGAGTAAGGTAAACTGAGCTGGTAATGCCACGCGCCATCAGTATTCTTTTGGTAGCAGATAGATGGTTTTGGTTTAGTTAAGAGAGGTAGTAAGTTGCATATTTATTTGTATTCATTTGGTTATTAACCAAAATACGTTTGTATTTTTTCATGTTGTCTGTAACTCCCCGGGGAAATTGAATAATGGGTGGTAAATCAAAGCCACACTGCAGTGAGGTTACTGGCCTGATGAAGTAAGTGCGTAAAGTTAGGTTGAACTTGAACCAAAGATTTGGGATTATTTTCTTGTGTAAAAGTGGGAGTGATTGATAGCAAAGGAGTTCGCTGGTGAAACTTTGGTCTTATATCACCTCAAAAGGGTAAGTCTGAAGGAGTAACATGTTCTTTTTGCTTGTGTGAAGAGTAAGCAGAAGAGGTTTTACTTGTAGTGTATGAAGGGTAAATGGAAGGGTTTTACTCGCTGTGAGAGAAATTGTCTTTCTTTTGAATTTAGTAAATCAGGCACAGAAGCAAATGTTTCTATGTTGTTAATTAATTAAATGTACATTTAAATTGAGAAGAAATTGAACCGTTGTATTATCTTGCAAAAGGGGGGTCAGTTGCGGGTGCTGCACTGACGTCACAAAAGGCCGCGCTGGTATTGGTTGAGGCAGCGGGTATGTAGCTGAGATAATATTGTAAAGGAGGGGTGAGTACAGAGCGTGAGAGACTCACATCACAGAAAAGCTATGCACCTATTGGTTAACTTGATTTAAAGGCTAAATGTTGATTGGTCACTAAAAATAAGAGACACACTGTTATTGAGAAAATCTTTTAGTAAACTAAACAATTAATTGAATTACAATAAGTGAAATTTCAGTGTTAATAGACAGTGGTAATTATAGGTGGCATCTAGGTCCAGCAATAATAGGAAAACGCCCAGATAGAAAATACTTAGGGTTTGCACAAGAGCAGAGTATTAGAGGTATAACATATATCATGTGCAGAGAAAAGAAAATAATGTCATTTTTGCAGAAAATTAAGAATTATTTAAAATAAGATAAACCTGTAAAAACGAGAGCAGGTACTATTATTTCGCCACCGAAAACGCCTGCATCATACATGATGCCAGAAAGAGGGTATCACACTTGTGTATGGCTAGAGAACTGGATAGAGTACATGAAAGATGATGGTATATTGGCATTTCCAGAATATGGTACATTTAATGTTAGAATATTGCACAATTTGCGAACTCGCATGTATGAATTAGACCCAAGACCAAGATTAACGCAGTATGAAGCTTTAGAAGCGTGGGAGACTGACGCTTTTGAACGAGATAGACCTTGATGTGACAGGAATTTGTAGTAGATTTTACCCTAGATTTCTTAAAGAGACAAGAGATAAGCAGATGAACCATTGGCTACAGTTTATATTAGTGGAAGGATTATATCCTGTATTAACCACAGAAGGACCGACTGGAAACAAAAGTATAGAGAAAACAAAACATTTAATGACTAGTAGTGTAGATTCAGAAGACGATTATTTTTAAAATGAAAAATCCACCACCTTATCATGAAGAAACAAATAGAGGTAACATGAGTGCTCCATTCTGAAAACCACCTTTGGATCCACAGATTATACATGAGATCACTACAGAAAAGGTATTAGAAAAGAAAGAAAGGGATGCAATAAATAAAAAGTGTAATTAATTAATTCAGAAAATCACTCAATTAAAAACAAGCCCTGAAGCCCTAACGATACCAGTAACTATAGGTTCCCTTATATGGAGATAAGCAGCCTAGTCCTAAAACGCCTGTTCTGACTACATTCGTAGTACAACCCAGGAAAGAAAATATAATAATTGATGACCAGGAAAGTGAATGCGAGTGAGTGATTTCCACTACTGTTTTCCCTATAAGAGAACCAGTGGGTGACTCAATCAGGAAAATTACTCCTGGATGCTCAAGGGAAGTACTGATTGAAACCTCCACAGGAACAAGTAGCGCTACTGTAGTAACCCCAGAAGAAATAGAAAGATGGTCCTGAGACTTAGAAAAGACAAAATCTGAGCCAAAATTATGAGCCATTTTTAAATTAAGAGTAGAATTAGAAGAAATGGTAGCGGGAAAAGTAGGGTTGGAAAGATTGAATTCTTTTAATGAAGAATAGTTGTTATTCATATGTAGAAGCATCACTCGAAATACCAAGATATTTCATGAAAAATTAATGAATTTGGCTTCAGATTTGGGAATTGACATAGGTAAATCTAAAGTATTGCAGAAACCTTACAGAGCTGAATTTTCTGACAAAGATTTAGAAAATATGAATGTGTCAGTACGAAAATTGCAAATAAAAGAATTGTTGTCATTGTTACAAAAATGGGGATACTTAGAAGGAATGCAAGATGTACAAAGAAAAAGGAAAAAGCTCAGGCAAATCTAACTACATCTGAGTATTTAATGAAAGAAACAGAAAAGGTTGAAAGTTTGTGTCCCTTGAGAGAAGTTCCAGGAGGAAGTTATGTACATGTTCCATGGTCCCGACAGGATGTTTTATTGTTTACAAATGATTTTCAAAACTCAGAGAGAAACAAGTAGAATGGTATAGGCAAGTCGAAAGGTTTGTGAAAGTTTCAAAAGTACTGCTAAACGTTTTAGATGGTTTATTCTTGGTCGAATTTCAAATTAAACATCAGCAGCAGTGGAAAAATCTACCATCTGGGCTGACCAAATGCAGAAACTGGAAAAACCTACACATAAGTAAACTCAATCTACTTCTTGAAAACACAAGACTGGTTGATTCAATCACCACTCTGGATGAAGAAGCGGCCGTTCAATCTTGGCTCAGTTCATCCATTGACATATGCCTCCCTCTGTCCAAAAGGAAAGCCAACAACCACTACCCCCCGCCCCTGGGTTTTCTGAGGCTCTCAAAAATGAAAAAATTTAATGTAAAAACTTAGAGAGGCAACGGCGGAAATTGTATGACCCTAAAATTAAATCACGGTATAAGTTAGCCTTGAATAACTATCATCTACTTTGCCGGAATGCACGGGCAGAACATGCTAACCGCACCATCCAAGAAGCTCAAAACTGCCCAAAACACTCTTTAAGGTAGTTAAAGAGCTCTCTGGGGCCTCAGGTCAGCCCAAGCCCCCATGCCTGGATGTCAAACACTGTAATGATTTAGCTACATTTTTAGTCACAAAAATCAGCACTATCTACACTGACTTTGAAAGACAGGTATCAGCAGATTCCCCCCTCTCTAAACAAACCCCTCTCAGTAATATGGAGGCATCTAACAACAATGCTAGCTTGGATCATTGGGCCCAACTGGACACCACCTCGTTTTGTAAAATTCTGAGCAGCATCAAATCCGGTTCCCCAAATGATCTGTTTCCTCCCTCAGTTCTTCAAACTCTAAGCACTCCGACTATTAACATAATTATGCAACTATTAAATTCCTCTCTATTGGAAGCTAAAGTTCCAGCAACCTGAAAACATGCCATGATCATGCCCCAATTCAAGAAAGCGAACTTGGATCAGGAAATACCATCTAATTTCCACCCCATCTCCCTTCTACCTATCTTCTCGAAAATTTTGGAGAAGCATAGTAATGCCCAGCTTGTTGAATTGATTGAAACACAGAAACTCCTGCATGACTCCCAGTCTGAATTTCGCACAGGCTTTTCTACTGAGTCCATGCTACTGGGCGTTACTGATAACATCTGCCGTCAAGTGGATAGAGGTGAAAACGTGGCACTTATTCTCCTTGATTTAAGTGCTGCATTTGATACTGTATTTCACCCTATCCTCTAGAAAACCCTTCAATCATGTGGCGTTATGGGCCCCGGCCCTAAAGTGGCTATCCAGTTTCTTGACAAATAGGACCTTCCAGGTTTTTTCTGCTACCTCTAAATCGGAGGTTCATGGGTCTCAGTATGGAGTCCCTCAGGGCTCTATACTGAGCCCCGTGCTTTTTAATATCTATGTCAGCCCTTTAGCTGCCATTGAGGAACAAGCAGGGCTCACGGTGTATGCTTACGCCGATGGCACCCAGCTCATTTATTCTTTTTCAACCAAATCAAATAATAACATCTCTTCGTTGAGATCTGGGTTGACAAGCATTGCAGACTGGATGCATAACAACAAACTAAAACTAAACGGTGATAAAACCGAGCTCCTTCTCTTCGGCAAAAATAAAACCCTCTGGGACCCCCAACATTGGGTCCTCCCCCGTCTCCTGTACAATCTGCCCTGAATCTTGGTTTTACGATCGACGACCAACTAACCATGCGGCAACAAACTGGCAAGATAGCCTCTGTATATTTTGTCATACTGAAATGGCTAAAAAAAATACGGTGGATGCTTCCTCTGCCCACTCAAAGAACAGTAGTCCAAGCCCTTATTACATCTAGGCTCGACTACAGTAATGTTCTGTATCTAGGAGTGGGAAAGGAGGTACTACACAGGTTACAGGTAGTCCAGAACACTGCCGCCAGAATGCTTTGCAATCTCCCAACCAGGACATCTGTCTCAGCTGCACTACACGATCTTCACTGGTTGAAGATTGAAAATCGCATTAAGTTTAAAACTCTCTGCTACATGCATAGGATTAATTCAGGAATAGCACCTCATTACCTACAGACGTTAGTGCATCAATACCGCCCCTCGCTATCACTCCGTTCTGCCAATCAGCCCAACTTTCAAATCCCAAGGATCAAAAGAACTAGAATGGGGGACGCTCTTTCTCCTATTTCGCCCCAGCGCTCTGGAATTCTATGCCGTTTGCCCTGCGTATTGAGCCACAGTACCAGAAGTGCCACAGGGACTTGAAAACCTGGCTTTTTAACCAATAGATCTTGCTCGCACTAGTCATCTGTCTTATGTTCTTCGCATCTTTAGCGTTCTTAGCGCCGGGAAACCTCAGGGTAGCTTTTGCGCTGTATAAAATTAATAATAAATAAATAAAATAAAAATTTGGCACAGCAGTCTCTGCAGATTTATGGACAGAATGCAAAATTAGAGTAGATTGCCCAAATGATTAATACCCTAGAGATCCATAAACAGGAGCTCTGTCAGATGATGTAATAAAAAAGTATAATCATGTAATAACGTACTTAAAGGGAAAGGTACCTCCAAAGGAAACAGATTGGACAAAAATAGACAGAACAACCCATGATAAGGATGAATCTGTACATTCCCATTATGAGCGTCTTTTACAGGTGTTCAAGCAGTAAAGTGGTTTGGAAAATATTGATAATAAAGACATGACACATTTTATATATATCGTTTTGTGTCCGGACTAAAGCTAGAAATATCGCAAATGATTAAAGAGCATAACTTATGTTGGCAAGCAGAGCCTATTGATGAAATACTCAAGTAAGCAAAATACTGTGGGGATGAAATCAATAAAAGGCGAAAGAAAATAGAAGAAAAAGTAATGTGGGCTCAAGTAAAATTGGCACAACAGCAGGAACTCCAGTTAAGTCAGCAGGCAAATAATCAAGGTGAAGGCAGTGGGGTTAAACTTAGAGGGAGAATAAGCAAAGAAGAGGCAAAGAAAAAGTTTCCTTGTCACGGATGCGGAAAATTAGTGCATTCGAAAAACGAGTGAAATTTAATACAGAATAATAATGTCCAAAATCAAAATGTAAATCCACAAACGCAGAATGATATATCGGTAAGGCAACCACAACAGGTAAAACAAAATCAGTTTCCACCTGCCCCAATGCCAGATTTTGTGAGTCAAGCCAAATACAGTGTGGACACCGGATTCCAGGAGGGAAGTGGAAAGAAACATACGGTAACACCACAGTTTCTTTTGCGGGACACATTTTTTTGAGAATGAGTCAGAATGACGATGCCTGAGAGGGGCGGGGAGAGGAATGCGTACTTGGCGCATCCTTACCTGTAGATCAGTCAGTTCCTTATGTGGAAGGAAAGGTAGAGGGAAATGACATCACCTTCTTTTTGGACACTGGCGCTACCTGTTCTACTGTGAGAAAAGCAGACGTCCCAAACCTACCCCTCTCAGGAGAAGCGATCCAAGTAGTGGGCATTTCTAATAAACAAATTAGGACCCCTATCACAAAACCAATGGAGGTGTGTATTGGTAATTTTTGGGAGATGCATACATTTTAAATTGTTAGGAAGGAATTCATTATGCAAGATGCACAATCTTTTGCATAGCAAACAGTGTTGAGATTCAGACTCCAGATGAGGATGGAAATCATGTTTGCTAAACAAGAGACTGTAATTAAAAAGATGACCCTAAAAGATTTACCAGAAGAGCTTCAAAATACAGTAAACCCTGATGTATGGGATTTTTCCGGAAAAGAAGTAGGATTAATGGCAAATGCCGATCCAGTAAAAGTCATAGTAAAGGAAGGTGCGGTTTTGCCAAATACCCGACAGAACAAAATGAGCCCAGAAATAAAAGCAGGTGTTGCTGCCGAAATTGAGCGATTAGTTGAGCAAGGTATTTTAAAACAAATAATAAGCCGTTCCTGTAATTCAGCTATAATTGGCATAAAGAAACCAAGTGGAAAATTAATAACATTGTCGTCCCATGTTGCCCAGTATCATCGAATTCAGCAGTGATTCTATATCAGATACCATGGAGTGCAGGATGGTATACTGTAATTGTAATGTAATGTAATGTAATGTAAAAAATTCTTGTAGAGCCCACTTACACCCAGCGGTTTCATGGCACTATAAATAGTGTAGAGGCAGGGAGAAACAGGTGAGGGTAGAAGATAGAGGAATTAATTGTGCGCCTTACAGAACAGATGTGTTTTCAAGAGGGATATAAAATGAGGGTAAGAGGTGGTGGGCCTAAACTCCAAGGGGAGAATTGATTTATGCCATGCCTTCTTCTCCATTCCATTGCATCCAGACAGTACATTTTTATTTTCATTTAAATTTGACGTGCATGTTTACGTTTGGAATCGTGTTCCTCAGGGCACACGGAAAGTCCATCAATTTTAAACCAGATTTTGAAAACATTTCATGAATCTTTGGTGCTGCCTGGACAGTCTGTTCTGGTGCAGTACATAGATGACCTACCTGTTGCGTCCCAGTCCCAAAATGATTGCATTGCTGATACAATCGCATAACTGAATCATTTGTCTGAAAAATTACAGTTCTCTACCAAATCAGTTAAATATCTGGGACACCAGAAAGAAACAGGGGTCAGAAGAGTGACTTCAAAAAGAATTAAAATAATTAAAAACATGAAATTACCTAAGAAACATCAAGAAAGTAGGATGTTTCTTGGAGCTGTAGGATTTTGCAGTCAGTGGATTGTGGGATTTGCAGTGCTAGCTAAACCATTGATTTAAATGACAAATAAATGGGCAAAGGATCTGGTAGGATGGGATGATAAATGCATGATTGCTTTCCTAAAATTACGCAACTGCCTGTGCGAAGCCCCAGCATTAGGAATGCCAGATTATTCACTGGTTTGTGATACAAGAGACAATTGTGCTCTTTCAGTCCTGACACAGACCCATGGCCTAATGCGATACCCTGTGGCATACTTTTCTGCCACTTTGGACCCAGTTGCATCAGCATTACCAGGGTGCCTAAAGTCTGTCGCTGCAACTTGCAAAGTCTTGAACAAAGTGAATCCATTCTAAGGGGACACCCTGTAACCGTATATGTCCCACACGCAGTTATGATTTTGCTGACACGAATTTACACACAATTCCTCACTCCTAGTGTGCTGACTAAATATGAGCGAGTCATTCTAGGTGCAGGAAATGTTACAATAACCAGATGTACTGTCCTGAATTCAGCAACTCTGTTGCCTAATTCACAATTTGAAGAGGTGAAGGAAGAAGTTGAACATGATTGTGTTGACCTCACAGACTACAGTACTAAACCACGCCCAGATATACAGGAAGAACCACTAAAATAATCAGAATATGAGCTGTTTGTAGATGGCTCATGCATGAGGCATGAGGAAGGTAGATTGAGTGCTGCTTAACTGTGTGAACATTGACTGGTATAGCCTAAGCAACCTATTTGCCAGGAGTCAAGTCTGCACAAGTACCCGAATTGATTGCTTTAATAAAAGCATACAAAATTGGGAAAAATTGGAAAGTAACCATTTACACTAATAGTCAGTATGGTTAAAGGATTTTGCATGACTTTGGACAACTTTGGATGCAAAGGGAGTTTATGACTACTTCAGGAACTCCTATTAAAAATAGACAATTTGTAAAAGAATTAATTGAAGCATTTCAATTGCCAAAAAAAGTGGCTCTGGTCAAGCGAGCTGCTCACCAATCTAGAAATGACAAAGTGACAGCTGGTAATCGTTATGCTGACCAAGTGGCCCAGCATTGTGCCAAATACAAAATAGCAGTAAACAAGAACATTGATGCATGTGGATTCAGCTGCCAACTTTTGCTGCTAGAGGTTGTAGGAACATGGGAGGAAGTTAGAGAACTTAAAAATGAAGCAGAGCCTAAAGAAAAGGAAGTATGGGAGAAAATAGGTTATCAGAGAAGAGCTGAAGATGTTGTCATAATTCACTTGGATGAGAGTCCTGTGTTACCAGACTATACGCTTGCTCCTATGGCTAGGATGTTTCATGGGGATACACACATAGGCAGAGATGCAATCATAAGGCTGTTTAGACAGGATTGGTTTATCCCGATGTTCAGGAATGCAGCAGAGAGTCTTTGCAAGAGATGCTTAATTTGTCAACAAATGAACCCAGGTAGGAAAACTGTAGTTAGCCCAGGGAAAATTGGAAATGCAGTCGGTCATTCATAAGACCACAATTTGATTTTATTCAGTTACCTGCTTGTCGAGCATTAAAATATGTCCTTGTCAGTGCTTGCCTATTTTCCAAATGGGTAGAAGCGTACCCGCCCAGAAGCGATGACAGCTAAACTGTAGCCAAACTCTTTTTGAGAGAGCTCATTCCAAGGTTCGGTTTTCCAGTAACGATTGAATCAGACTGAGGGTCTCAGTTTAATAATGAAATAATTTGATTAATTTGTGAAATATTCAAAATTGAGCAAAAGCTCCACTGTGCATACCGCCCAGAGGCTTCTGTAGTGGTAGAACAATTGAATGGTACAATCAAATCAAGATTGGGAATGATGTGTGAATCTACCCGATTGGAATGGCCTGATGCTTTACCTCTTGTCCTGATGGGACTCAGAAGCATACCAGACAAGAAAAGAGGTTTGAGTCCCCATGAAATACTCATGGGAAGGGCAATTAGGCAATTTTGTGTGCCAGGACACAAGCTGTTAAATATGTCTGATGATTTAGTATTGGAGCACTGCAAAGAGTTGGCGGACCAAGTGCGTTCTATCTCTCAACAGGTTGAGGAAGACGCTGTGGCCAGACATTGAAATCCAGCACATACTTTGAATCCAGGAGATTGGGTAGTGATAAAAGATCACACCCCTGTTTCTTGCCTAGCACCAAGGTGGGGAAAACCACATTGAGTAATATTGCTTATCACCACAGCTGTGAAGTGCAAAGGAATTCCAAACTGGATTCATGTCAGACATACCAAAAGAGTGACAGAACCTGATGAAGCAGAGGCTGAATGTTGTACTGCTGTAGGATCTTAAGTGGTTGATCCTGAAGTTGCTGATGAAGAACAACCGAGCACAAATCAGGATGAATAGATTCCAATAGTCGACATACCTGAAGTGACAATAAGAACATGAAGCCAAACGTATTCAGATAGTCAGAGTGGTAGTGAGGATGACATAGGAATAGAAGAACACACTCAGATTAAAGAAAACAAAATCAATATAAAATCTGAGGAGGACCAGATAAGGAAAGAGAAATGCACTCAGACAGAAGAAAACAGCAAAAGCATTCCTGAGTCTGAGGAGGGACAGATATAAACTAGAAAAAACGCTCGGGCAGAAGACAATCAAGAAACCACAAGACCTGAGCAGGACCAGACAGGTATAGAAAAACGTGTTCAGGAAGAAGAAAGAGAACAAAGTCAAAGAGTAAGCCCAATTCAACAAACTCCTGAACATGGTCAGACTAGTATAGAAGAACCCATCCAGGTAGAAACGAAAGAGATAATAAGCCTTGGACAAGGTCAGATAGAGAGGAAAACAGAAGATGAAAATAAGCAAAGTGTGCCACAACTGAACGAAAACAAAAGAACCATCGAAGAAAATAAAAGCACAGTGCCAACTAAGAGACTCAGAAAAGGTGTTGCTTGGCCAAGATTTGTCAAAAGATTGAAATATCGCCTTAAGACAATAAATGAAGAACCTGGCTAAGTACACGAGGTAACAGGTCATTCTGGACCATCAACAGAGAAACCCACTAGGAGAAGTCCTATCTTAAATAGTCTAAATAATACATTTAAAGGTCCTTAATGGACCAATGTGATACTTGAGGACTTTGAAAATCTGGAATCAGTGATGAAAGTGATGAAGAACTGATTACTGATCCAATTGACGAAGGAGTGAGACCTACTTGAAATTAAGTCCACAGTTAAATTCTGTGTAAAAAAGAGGGACTGAGTCTCTCAAAAATGGCTGATAATAGAGTTACTGGAAACCCGAAAAGAAATTGTATAAAGACAGGCTGTAGAATAAGCATATGTAGTATATTGGTAGTAATCGTAGTATGGCCAGGACTGACTATAGCAATAACTTACTTGATGGCTGCTAACGAACGAAATGACACTAGTACCCATGGAAAGGTAGATAACTTTAAACAAGTCAGAGATTTAGAGTTAGAAGCATCAGCTGATATAGAATTACACTATAGTAAAATCAGAAATAAAACGCATTTAATTGTTTTTGCTAATTTGTTAGTATATTAAGTAGAAACAATAGAAATTAGGGATTGCTACGTCTGTATGAAATTAGCAACATCAGTGGCAGAAGGAGTAACATATCAACACTTATCACTGACATATGGTATTTCATGTAGTATTTTCCCTAGTTTATTTGATAAAACTTGAAAATTACAGTATTATTATTCTAACATAGATGTGATTTTTTCTGAAATTCCGATACGTAGAAACATGAACCCTGTCCTTATTGCTAAGGACTCACAGTTTATGGGTGAATTTTTCCTAACAATGAAAACAATAGATATAGCTGAAGCACATAAAAAACTTTAACATGTAAGTTATATGAACAAGAAAAGGTGTTTTTGAATTTAGTAGAGAAAAGAAGACAGGATTTTCCAAGAAAGATCACTGAACTGAAACCCAAGATACCCAAGTGTGCTGAAAGGGAGGATTTATTTGCAACTGGCGAGACTCATACTGCCATGTCCCTGGACTTCAAAAAGAAAGGGAAAATCTGTCTCCATAGGTTAAAAATAGAGTATAACAATATATTCATTGGTTCCAGTGAGTGTGAACACAATTTCCTGATAATTGGGGGGTGGGGACTAAAAGAGGGAACTGATCCAGTATTTCCGGGAGTATAATATATTTGTGGGAACAAAGCTTACTTTAAACTGCCTGATCATTGGTATGGGAGTTGCTATTTTGAAATAGTATTCCCGAAGGTATACCATGTAAAAAGAATTACTGGAAGCAATGATGACAATAAAGGACTAATACGTAATAAAAGAGCTAGTTTTTCCGAAATTGTAGTTGATATATTTAGTGCAGTGATACCTTCAGTGGGAGTAATTCTGATTACACAAAAAAGTGTAAATTGTCTACAGTGGTCGATCGCCTATCAACCGACACTACTGGGGGATTTTTATTGATTAATACTGAACTAGTTGCGATAAGATCTATGGTTTTGCAAAATCGACTTGCTCTTGATATATTATTGGCAAAAGAGGGTGGAGTCTGTAGAATGTTAAAGGCGCAACATTGTTGCACCTATATACCTGACAAAAGTACTAAAATTGGAAGGTATGTCAGGAATATTACGAATTTGGAAGAAAAATTAAAACCACTGGAGGTTCATGGAAGAGACTAACTAATGGTCTCTCCTCTGTAGGTAGTTTTCTAACGTAGGAAAAATTATTGTAGGTAGAATACTGATGCCAATAATGGGAATAGCCCTGCTGATGTTAATCATTATGATTTGGTGCAAATGCTGCAGAAATAGAAAGTGGTATGCAGTAAATGAGAACAGAAAGAAAAGAAAATATGATGAAATTCAACTCGAGGAAATGAAGGGGGATATTTACAAAAGAGTCCCTAATATCTTCTATACCGGCGCTGAAAGGTACCGTGACATTGTCAGAGGGTAAAACACCCATCATGTCTACTCGCTCTGGGAAACCGCTCAGGGCTGGAGTAGAAGGGGTTGGGGGGAATCCAATGATAGGTACTATGGATAGGTTTATAACCAGAGTAGCGGCAGTCATAGAGAAGGAGATTGCGATGACGGAACGTCGCCTCTCCGGGGATCTTTTTCCAGCTAGACGATCCTCGCTTGGCTCTGCAGCCAAAGTATCGTCACCTCCCACAGTTATGGTTCCACACCCACTTATTGTAGAAGTGCCTGAGCATTCCCGGCTGTCCGAAATAGGCGAAAGTATTGACAGGTTAGAGAATTTAGCAGTACAGTTAACACCAGGTGATGCTAGTGATGAGACTACGGGAGGGTGCGCCTTACCTTTATTTTCTCCTGTTACTAGCCAAATCTCCCCGGCGCCAGACCCTGCTCCTCCGGTGTGTACTTCAGTGCCTTGTGTGTTTCAGGGTGCTTCGAAACGTGCCAAGAGGAAAAGAGTTGCGAGCACACGTAAAGGTAGCCACCCCATACTTTATAAGCGTTTCAGGAAACAAGGGTTAAGGGCTAAGGGTGCAAATTTAGGTAATGGACAAAGCCCAGAGCACATGGACGGGTTGGGAGAGCCCCTGTCCCAGGAAAAATGACTCGTTATTAATGACAAGCTACCCCCAATCCAAGTCCCAGTTTGCCTGGACCAATTCATCAACGCGCTCAATCGCTCTTTGACACCGCTCTTAGACCAAATTAAGAGGGTGGAGGCCAGAGTAAATAGTCTTGAGCAGTCGGCTCTTGACAACTTCTTTTCACTTAAAACTCTGATTAAACACCAGACTAGGAATAGTCAGGACCCCACATGTAGCAAGTCGGGTAAAGGAGCAGCTGTTGCAGCTGCTCCACCACAGGATCCAGTCACGCTAAAGACGGTGTCTCCAATAGCATCAAGTGTGGCAGCAACTCTTACTAATACTGCCCCATCCATGTCCAAATCAGGTCCTGCCCCACATTCTAATCCACCGCAAGTGAACCCCACTAACGTCCCTAAAGTGCATAAGATAGCAACGCAACCAAAGGCTCCAATGGGTGGGCGCAATCCTAATTCTAAACTTAAGCAATTACCCTTAAACAGTACCAAGACCAAGGGAGACGGGGTAGCTCCGCCAGTTAACCCTGTCGAAACTCATTCGGCAGTACCTGCTTCAGCTGCACCCGCCCTGAAGAGATTGCCCGGCATTCCCAATGCTGACCTCCCCCAGGATTGCCACCCCTATGTCGTTGTACTTGTGAAGGTCCCACCCTTGAAATAACCAACTAGAGACCCACCAGGCTTTAAAAAATAAATGCCTCCACTGGCTAAAAACAAACAAACCACTCCCTGTAGGCATAGATGGATTAATCCTCTGTGTCCGCAGGGTGAGCTGGGTTGGTAAGAGCAAGAAACAGCTGGAGGGGGACTGCGTCATTATCAACTTCCAGGATAATAGAGTGACCAGACTGATTTGCAGTCAAGATCAAGCGGTGGGGGGCACTGGGTTTAGTGCAGTGGACCTGACCTTTTTCTACCCGCGGCCTGTAAACCACGCCATCTTTAGGACTGTGTTGAGGGAAACGAGCAAGGGTGCTATTGGTGGAATACACAGTATGTTTGAGCCCCTTCCCTATCCACAGACTGGGTGGCTTGGCCAAAATTGTGGCCCCAGGAGCCACTGACTTGAGTCAACGGGAGGCCTAGATAGGGGGGAATTGGGCGAGTCCCCATACGGTACTGTAATGTCACCTACCTCTCCCTCTCTTAATGAAACCCAAACTACACCACCGGTTACTCTGGACCCTTCGGGGGACCAAGTATCTAGTGGTCAGTGGGTAGTATTGCCATGCTCGGATAGGGCGGCTCCATGTCAAGAGATAGTTTCCCGCTGCGCTCCTGCTGTGACGGACCAAGTTCTAAAGGTCCTCAGCTGGAACGTTGCTGGAATAACCAGAAAACTGGCACTGCCCGACTGGAATGCATTAGTGGAAGAGTATTCCATATGCATTTTCCAGGAGACATGGAGTAGGGAGCCAGTACACAGGTTGGGGTACTCTGCTTATGCCATCCCGGCTGTTTGCCCAGATTCGGGCAGAGGACGACCTTTGGGGGGACTTCTCATCTGGGTAGCTTCATCCCTTAATTGTAGGGTAGTGGAAACCAAGACTAATAGCCCAGATTTGCTTAACATCACATTGAAGGACGCCAGGGGTCGTGTTGTCTTGAACATATTCAATGTCTATGCCTGTGGCACTAAGGGGGGGAAGCAGTCTCCTACAATTGCACTGTTGGAGGACTTGTTAGGGGCAACGCCATATAAAGTGATGTCAACTGTACGTTCGAGCCCTTGGGCTCGGACTTTACCCAGGACCAGGATGAGGAGGATGGTAGGAGGGGTATACCAGTCCTAGAGCTGCCCCCGATCAAAAGATGGTCAGAGGTGGCACTGCAGCTAAATGCCCTTAGTATAGAGTATGGTCTAAGGGCTCTAAATGGGAGGACAAGCTCGGACAAGGGGGGTGCCCACACATATAATAGGCCCAATCACACATCAAGAATCGATTACATCTTGCTTGATGTGTGCTTATGGAGCTCAGTGAGGGATATGGTAATAGTACCTTCAGTTGAAAGTGATCTTAATCTGTTGTCCCTCACCCTAGCCCCTTGGTGGTCTGTTACTAGTGGAGGTCCTGTACCTAGCTCCACAGTTGACCTAGGCGAGTCGGAGGTATCCCTTTGCCTGAAGTGGTCAAAACTTCTCTTGTCTGCCGGAAAACTGGAGGCTGTGTCCCAACGTCTGGCCCTAGCCCATCATAACTTAGGCACAGTTGAAGGGGGTCAGGGGGAGGTATGTGAAGTATTTTGCGACCTAACTGGGGCCTTGACAAATCTGTTTACTGTGCCCCAGAGGCGTAGTGGGGCGAAAGAAAGGGCCAACAGAAGCGACGGCTGGTATACCCACAACTGCAGGGAGGCGAAAAAAAATCTAGTTGAGGCAGTTAAAGCAAAATCCCAAGTCAGGATAAGGGAGGCTAGGAAGGTCTACTCCAAGTCGATCCAGATAGCAAAGAAGGAATGGGAGGAGAAATTCTGGGCGGACTTGCTGGCTGCTAGTAAAGATAAAGACGCTAGGGGGTTATGGAAATTGATAGGCTCCCGTAGTAGCCCCGATGATACCCTGAGAACTTGAACCATTCCACCCCAGGACTGGTTTCATCATTTCGGGGCCTTATATTCAGCGATAGAAGGGCCCCTAAATGAGCATGCTGTATTCCCCTTTCCGTTGGAGACTAGTACTTTTGACTTGTTCACACCGCGGGAGGTTGAGAATGCCATCAAGACCGTGGTACCATTGAAAGCTGCTGGCCCGGATGGGCTCCCAGGGGATTTACCGCGGGCCTACCCATCTGATTGGGGCCTAATGATCGCGGCCCTCTTGAATGCCATCTTGGAGGGCGACCCGATACCAGAGTCGTGGAGAGAGGCAGTGGTAGTCCCCATCTACAAAAAAGGGAAGTAGAGACATTCCAGGGAATTATAGGCCAATAAGCCTGATTGACTCTACACAAAAAGTAGCCGGAAAAGTCATCCTGGGGAGAATCCTTCAATGGGTGGATGAGAATCAAGTTCTATCGGACTTCCAAGCAGGCTTTCGCTCAGGAACAGGCACAATTGAGCAGGTCTTTAGGCTAACACTTCTGCATTGGAAGGTTGTGGAACTAGGCAGGGGCAGTCTCTATTTGGCCTTCATCGACTTGAAGACTTCCTTCGACCTAGTTCCCAGGGAAGAACTTTGGAGGGTTCTCCACTGATTGGGCCTCCCCCTGTACATTTTGCTTCTTCTTATGAAACTCCATATGAACAATTGCGCCCAGGTTCGCTGGGGGAGAAATGGCGAAACAACAGATAAGATCCCGGCCCGTAGGCAGGGTTGCGTGCTAGCTCCCACACTCCTCTCCCTATATGTAAATGGTGTGGTGGAGCATCTGCTACAGGAACCTGCGGACGCACCCTGTCTGGGGAGTGTGCGGATCCCAACATTATTGTTCGTGGATGACACTCTCCTTATCTCAAAGACCCCCCAGGGGCTCCAAAAGTTGTTGACCCGTTTTCAGGACTTTTGCGCAACCAGGGGGCTGGTGATAAACGTAGAAAAAATGAAATATTTGATACTACGTCCACCAAGGAAACTAGGTCGCCCTCCCACTTTGAACTCCGTCCCTCTGGAGAAAGTGCCCGAATTTGATTACTTGGGTCTACGCTTGAACGATAAGATGAGCTGGTCTTCTCACATCGACAAGATGGTCCTCTGTCACAAAAGGGTAGGGGGTGCTTTACTTAAGGAATACCATGCATCCCCCAGATCCTCAGTGGCGCCTGCAATCGAGATTTACAAGGCAAGGTGGGTTACTTCTGCCTTGTATGGCGCGGAGCTATGGGGCCACTCCAATTTGGATTCCTTATCCAAGACTGAAAATAAGCTCCTGAAGGATCTCTTAGCCCTTCCCTTGAGCACCCCTACAGTTCCAGTGCTCTTGGACTTGGGCTGCAAAAGCATCAAAGACCAGGCCCGTCTTCACCCATTGCTGTTATGGTCCCGCATATAGAGGGTCCCGGAATTAAAATCTTATGCCGACGGTTTATCAGAAGTATTGAACATGGGGGGCTGGAATAAGATCAAGTGGCTGAGGGACACAAAAACTCTTCTGGGGGAACTGGGCCTAGGAGACTGCTGGACCACAAGTTCTGCTCCTCCAAAAGCAGTCCTTAAAAAACTATATTGGGACTGGGTCTCTTGCCAACTAATTGGGAATCCACATCACTGCAATTCGACTGCAGCGTTTCTCAAAATAAAGGATGTGGTATCATATGAACGCTATATGGACCTAATCACTATGCCAGCGGATAGGGCCCTTTTCTTCAAGTTTAGAGTTGGCACCCTTCCGCTAAGAGCAACTGTATCTAAGTGGAAGTCCTATGCTCATTTGTCCCCCTATTGTGCTTGCTGCCCAGCCAGGCCGGAGACGGTGGCACATATACTTTTCGAGTGCCCAGACTATATCCATCCAAGGAGATACTGGTTGAAACCCCTCTTCAAACGCCTGGGAACACGCATGCATTCGGTGGCTCTCCGTATTTTACTGACTGATACCTCTCCTCTTATAGTCTGTGGTGTCTCTAAATTTTTAAAACGTTCATGGTTGATTCGTTGCAATAGATTGTCTATCTCGGTTTAATTCTTTTTTAGCTAATTTATTCTAGGGTGATCCTAAAAATTGTACCTTTTTTAAAACGTATGACATACCTGTATCTTTTGGAAATGTTGCTTTTTTAATGTATGTTATGCTTGTAAGATGTCTTTGCATATCGAATAAAGCTTTCAACCAACAAAAGAATGAAGGGCTTTCAAAAGAATAGGGAAGGCAGAAACTCTAAAGTAATAGAAGAAATTGAATTGGGAAACTGCTGAAGTTGGCATCTGGTTCCATAATTAGTGATGGTATAGAATACCATCAAAGAGGGGATTGATGGAGCAAGGTTTCATACGTAAAGTACTTGCTTGGATACAATCCTCTCGAAATAACATGTAACTTTTTAATCAACATGTTTTGTGAATACTAAAACCTGCAGTACACAATATCTTAGTATCTAGGAGAAGCTTTCATATGTGATTTTACTAACAGTAACCCGAGTGTCTTAAAATGGCCACCGAAAATGCTGGCACCTATCTGCGCATGCGTCTGCCACATCTACGTGATGTAACGTATCTTTCGCTTTTGGTGGGAAATTCTCGCAGCTGCGCACTAGTACTAAGATGGCTGCTTCATGCTTAAACATACTAATGCACATGCTCCTGCTCGAACTAATACTTGTGGGTTCTGCTTAACTATTAATGGTATAGTTAAAATAAAGTAATGGGGTTAGAGTAGAAATAAGTGGTATACAGTGTTTTCATTTATTTTCGTATTCTAATATGTCTTTCTTTGACTTCTTTAATAGCTCGTATTTGGGCCTGAAGCGTGACTTGAATCGCCATATTAAAATTCCTTTGCACATGTGCTGGGAGCACTGAAAAACCTCGAGTTGTGGCTTTGAACTACTGCCAAAGACCGTCTTACCCGTGATGTTCCTGGGAAACTGACCGTTTGACACAAAAGAGGAAGAAATATGGACTGTTGAAATACATTGTAGATGATATTGAAACAGTTATTGCTGGGTGGAATAAAATCATGGGAAAATAAATTATGGGCGGGAACATTGATCAACTCTATTGAATGAAAATGATTTCATATTGGTATGGTGTGATGACCTCTCTTTGCCTTTCTGACCAATCAAATGAAGGGAACACAAAAATTTGCAACACTGGGTGGTGGTACATTGCCCTGGAAAATAGTATAACTAAGGTAGGCTTAGTCAGTTAGATTGTCCGACTTGTCACAGACCTGTCACTGACCTAACATATGCTGAATGAGAATCGAGAGCAGAGGGCTGGTCGAGCACTCTGTCAGAAGAATCGGGAGTCTTACTGAAGGAGAAGAACTGATAACCCAGTTAGGGTCCGAGTGTTAGCCGTCGAGAGGGGTGTGACGCTGGCGTTGCACTTAGCTGAGGATACCTGTCCTACCTGCACCTGTCCTGTCCTGTTGGCACCTGATTAGTCGGGATCCTTTTTCTTGTCCCAGCCCGTGCCCAGGGTTGGTCCTCGCACCATATTAGGTAATTATAATCTGTGTAGTATGTCCTTGTACCGTTTCCCTTTTCACACTCTTCCCAGGTACCAATGTCTAAAACTATAACTTTAAAGTCTTGCAGAATTATTGCCTTAATAATTATTTTCTTACTCAAAAAGGTTTTAGTTTCACTATTGTGGCTGTCGACTCACAAAATATTGCATAGATAAAGTGTTTAAACTTCTCTGGTGTCCGTGGTTATTTACAAGAAGGTAAATGTCAAGGTGCTACCTATTATTTTATCTCCCTGATCCTTTTGTTTTAGGACTTAAAAACAAGTGACATGGACGTTATGGTATACAGGTATAAGTCCTAAGGTGAATACAATTCTGATAGGCAGGAAGTTAAGCAGGATTACTGGTTCAAAGTGTGAATGTGTATGGGCCCAGGTATGTAAGGTAAACTGAGCTAGTAATCCTGCGTGCCATCATTACTAGCCATTCATTCATTTCGCCAAAAAGATGTCATAAAAGAATACACCAAAAAATTATAGTATACAACGTTGCAAATGTTTAAAAATACAAAGTGCCATAAAATTCATTCTTGTAAAAGCATTATCTAAGGTTAAAAAGACAGACAGCCCGATGAACCTCTGGTCCCCAACACCCAGAAACACCTGGCCATTGTAAGCGAATACATTTGATCTCATTTTACAATGTACTTTCTTCTAATATTCCACGTGGCAGCCAAGAATTTTGTAACAGCAAAAACAATTAATGGGGATAAGTCTGTTTTTAATATTCTATAGGAATGAGAACATTGCCTGATCCCCAGGTTTTTGCAGATAGGGATGATCCACTTCTTCCTAGGAATCTGGTAAGAAGGGCAGAAGAAAACTATGTGTAACTCATTCTCCACCTCCGCAGTGCACGCTGGGCAGTTTATGGGCGCATTAGCGCGCCAACGGCTGGTGAGGGCTCTTATTGGTAGGGAGTCATACCTCCATTGGAGGTACATCTTCCTAAAACTGTTAGGGCTGATATTATCAAGGACAGGCTCTAATTTGTAGTGGTCTTTTAATATCAAGAATTTACTTGTCATTGTCCCCGTTTGGGCATTCAGTAGGCTGGCAGACAAATTATAATCATAATACAGGCTAACTAGCTCCTTGCGGGATACACCACTGCACGCTTGTTCGGGGTTAGTCCATAGCAAAGTACAACCTAGCCTGTCAAATTCCTGCCTGATATATTTCAGCCAGGGAAATTCCAGACATTTGGGGACTTTAATAATTCTGCAAGCTCATGCCTATAACTGGCAAGTTCAGGGGAAACTCAATGACGCCTCCAAAAAGTTAGAAGCTTAAGTCCCAGTTCCTCCTTAAGTGATCTCAATCCCACATCCAACCTAAGGGGAAGTGGGGGCGTACCAGTGGGCAAAGATACCAACTGCCTAAGAAACCTATTTTCCGTGACTGTGATTTCTGGGGAACAACTGTGACCCCACAGTTCCCCTCCATAGATCACCGCTCGCTGTGCCTGCATTTTATAGATTTCAAGTGGGGCTGAAATTTTATCGTGGATTGTTTTAAGAGTTTGAGAATCCCCCCTGCTTTTTGCGAGAGCTTTAGCTAGGTTTTGGTTTGATGTTGTACCCAACTCATATTTTCATTGAGAGTTAATCCCAAGTATTCAAACATTTGCACTCTTTCCAAACAAACACCACCTATAGCAGGGTTTGGGCGAGATGTTTTCAGTGGATTAAAAATCATGAATTTCGTTTTGGATGTATTTATTTCTAGTCCCCGATCTTGACAAAATGAGACAAAGCCATCCAAAACTCATTACTAGCACTTTTGCGTTCTGGTGTCCAAACCTGTAAACCTCTCTATAGGCTCTCTGATGTTATTAACAGTAGTATTCACTGTAGTATGAGGGAAGGTCCCGAGGGGTCTTTAGCATTAGGTGGGGCTTACTTTTGCAACGTAATGAAGGCTTTAAGATCCATTTTAAAACTCTATCTGTTGGCTACGTTTCTAAGACCTATGGCGAGAGTAATAAACCTTAAACAAAGCTCAAACCAGTGTCTATGTAGTGAAGAGCTGTGTTTCTTTCTTTCTATCCCAAACCCCCATTTTCCTCATGAGAGAGTATGTTTGCTGTGGCAAAACATTCTTTAAGGCCCAGCTAGCTAGTCTCCACTTAAGTCGGCCTACATCGTGCACTCTGGATCAAACATGTGTTATGAGTATCTTTTCACTACCCTGAACCCACCGCCAACCACACAAAGGGCATAATATTGGTTCACAGTAGACCCGGGAAATGGGGAATGGAACAAGAGAGAGAAACAACGATGTAAGATGTCTTTACACTATTTGTTCATATAGCTCTGCTGGATCAGCATGACTCTCTAAAGACAAGAAATAGTTCTCTGTAATTTTATCATTCTAATTCCTGTTCATTTTCCTAAAAGGAAATAAGATATTTCTTGTCACACTCTCTGTATTTCTGACTCTGAATACAACTCTATGAGTAATTAGAGCTGCATATTAAATATAACCTCTATTAAATTTGCAAGAGATAAAAAAAGACTTTAAAATGTCTGACTTTTGCTAACTACCTTCTGTATTTTGTCAATATAGGCTCTCCTCCTGTCTCACAATCAGCCACTCTATGATTGACAGTAGTGATGTGAGCTTCAGCTCCCAAATCCCAGTAAAGCACAGAGCCTCGCATTTCAAAATCATATTCCTTAAATGACTTCTTAAATCCCACATCAAACGATCCTTTTCATGTGTGACCTTATGCCTTATATAAAGGAATCCATTCTGTGCAGTACTTTTTAGGTTCCAATGCCATAGACCACAAATGACATATAGCAGTGTTGTCTGATTAATCTTTTGTCTAAATAAGACAGTCTGTCTCTTGTCACCTCAGAAACCTCCTGCAGTTCATTTTACAAAACCAGGAATATGCTGTGAAATTATATATGCATTAAATACAAATACATGAAAATCATTTCCCAGATACTACGAAGACGAAATCAAGAGCTATTGCCACAACATAACGTGTATTTGTAAAGCACATGTTCACTCAGAAGCGTATCTTGGCACTGATTAACTGATGTTTATTGTTACCCAACTCAATGCTATCACCATTATTGACCTTAGTAGGATGAAAGGCTGAGTGACTCACTGGGATTTTTACCTGTGACCATGAGGTCGAACAAAGGCCGTACAGTGAATGCATTACTCCACATTAGTCCGCATTGGTCCATTAAGCCACCAGACATGGAATGTACTGCTTTCAACACACAAAATACTCTTAACTGTTCCAAGAAACCCAAGCAAATGGGTGGCAAAGTGGGTGGAATATCCGTATCATTTAGGAACCAGGCAGCTTACAATGCAAATATTTAAAAAATAGGGAGAAAAGTGAGAGAGCCTGTGGGAAGGCTTCCAAAAGAAGGCACCATGTGTTGATGGACTACGTACCTTCTGTAGATTATAGCAGATGAGATATCCAATCAAAAATGTAGCACATATCAATCAATCAATCAATCAATCAATCAAAGCATTTATATAGCGCACTACTCACCCAGAGGGTCTCAAGGCGCAAGGTGGAGGGGTCCGCTACTGCTCGAACAGCCAGGTCTTGAGTTGGTTCCTGAAGGTGAGGAGGTCCTGGGTCAGATTCCAGTATATTACAGGGGCAGCGTAGTGCAGGTAAGTTGGTGAGTGCGATCTGTCGTTCGGGTAGAATTTCTACCCAAGCAGCAGGAAGATCAACGTGAATGGCAGTTCGCACTGCTCTCCGCCACTTGCTGAACTCCGCAGAGGTTTTTTGTCACTTTGCAGATCTGTATCATGGGCAAAGAAGGACCAATCAGAGCCCACAGGGAACCCCTAAAGGCAGTGGATTAAGGTAGTGAGGCGAAAAGCCGCTCAAATGCTGAGCTGTGATTGCAGCACATTATTCGAAAGGGGTGCCGCCCAACCCGGTGAACAGGGGCGGCCAATGGAATAAGTTAAAAAGGGAGTAGAGGACAACTGACCTCACCAGTGATACCCGCCCAGTGGGGAATGGCAGAGCAGAGGCAGCACAGAGCAGAGGCATTCCAAGGACAGATAGTGTCCTTGGAATGCCTCACAGCAGGGGCACAAGTGATCAGGCGAAAGCACAGAACGACAGCCAGAATAGAAGGGCTGCTCAGACAGTGTCCTTGGGATGCCACACAGTAGGGGCACGGAGGAGCAGGCCAGTTGTCAGCAAAGGTACAGGCAATTCGGAACAGCACTTTCAGCCTTGGCCAGGCCTGACGGCCACCCAGAGGTCAGTACCAAGAAAAGCCTAGATCCGGAAAAAATGTGGTACGTGCAGGACAGACCACCACGCAAGATTAGTGATGTTGGCTGGAAAGGAACAAAACAAGTGCGACAATATTACTGAGAGATGTTAGTTATGGCAAAAGACATGGGTCGCGAATGACCGACTATATTGTCGTGAAATGTTTGATCAATGTTTTTTGTGTGCCTTATGAAATAAACCTGTGGCCTGTTTATACCATAAGCTTGGGTTGCTTACGATTGTCATTATAAAAATTGGGTCTTGGTTATAAAATGCTGACATAAACATTGGCTGCTAGGTGTCAATGCTGCACTCAAGTCTGTTTGCTGTGTTCCCTTTCTGCCTCATGAGCTGAGAGTACACTTGAAAATGAAAAATGAAATCCCAGCAAGAAATGCTTCAGTTTACGTTGGATTTCAAACTGCGCACCAAGCAGGTTATGGATTAGAACTCTAGAAAAAGATCCAGTCTACCACATCATACTGTTAAACAAACAGCAAATATGAAAATTGTGTTTGAGCAATTTGACAGTTGAGTGACACAGTCACATAGACCCATTACCTTATACAAAATCGGACAAAAACAGGGCGCTTCGATTTAATATGATTTTGCACAGGGTTTGCACAATGTTTGTAGTGCAGGCCCAATGCAAAATCATTTTCGCATTTAGCCACAGAAAGCCATTGTTCATTGCTTTGTTCGGTTCAGTAAATACAAAATATTCTAAGGCAGCGTTCAGCACTGTGTTCCTTTGCGTCGGGTAGGCATTACGAGGATGAATCATGGGTATTCCCATGCGTTGATGTAAACTCAGATTTACAAAGACTTCTACACCTGGGTGTTAGAGCTGTCAGCCTTATTGAGGTCTTTATCCAAACCTTCTGCCTACTTCTGTTCTGTTTTTCTGAATTAGTTTTGGTTGGCCTGTACCACTGTGAACCAGTTCTAAAATATTGTGCTCACTCCCTAAGAAATGATAAAATTGTGCTAACACCTGGTTGGCATATTTAATTAACCAACTATTAGTCCCTAGTAAAGTGATTTACGCGAGAAGACGTGCCTTCCTTCTCAAAAGCGATCCTGAGCATAAGACAGGCATTTTTGCACTATGCTGCAAGTGTGCCCATATTGGACTTATTCAGCCACACTGCGCCAGTGCAAGGAGAGAGCAGAACTGCTCCTTATCTTTGTAAGTATGGAGCGTTTCTGCTCTCTCCCTTTCGCTCCATGCAGCATAGCAATTTTCCTTGCGGTGCCGCATTGTATGAAACAATAGTAGATGTACCCCAGGATTTGGACTCATTTTTAGGTCGAGCGTTCAAGACCTTTTGTATATACTTATATGTATATGTACTTGGTGGGATCTGGAGATCAACCCTAGGACTTGTCTGCTTCCGCTTAGGGACTTTTTTTCTGTTCAACTGCCTCTATATAACTGTCTTGCTAGAAAACAACCAACAGAGGTCAGTAAAATACCAGAATTGCTTTCTGCTGAGGTACTTTCTTTAAAAAAAATGTATGGCATCTGCCTCTATTCAACTTTATTATTAGCAAACGACCAGCAGAGGTCAGTAAAGTACCAGAATCACTTTAGCATTCACTAGATTACAGTCCATAGAAATTGTCTTCCACGATAACCCATAGACAATAATTATTTTTTCAAATCTTGTATTTTCAGTGATATGACGACTTAAGTCCCTGATTTTATATTAAAAATAGAGCTTTGCACTATATTATTTCCCTCTGAAAGGCAATATTTCTTTCAATGTGTTCCCATACCTGGTGTGTCACGCAGTTTGGTGCTTACTCTCCCTCCATGTTAAAGAACAGTAAATGTTTCAGCACCCTGGCTAATGTGCTGTATAGCTAAATACATATAATGTACCAAAGGTGAGACCGATTGCTTTGCAAATGCTTATTTGACTAACATCTATTAAAGTGGAGTGCATTGTACTTGCTTTCCCAAATGCTACCTGGTCCTACTTCATGGTACTCGTAGGAGCACACTGAATCACTTGTGATAATATCATCTGCTAAATCAGATATGCCTTCTGTGTATGCCATCACCCATTTTATACCCTGGTCTCCAAATCAGCTCCAAAAACAAACTTCATAAATATTGTGTCTATTGGTGTGACGTTTTGCCTGTGTTAATTGATCAGGTGTTTTCCAGTGTAACTTTACCAGAAATTGTAAGCAGCTCTGTCCCAGAATTACAAACCTGCCACACATTGCAGCACAGCACCCAGAGTTGCTGCACGGCATAAAATGATAGGGAGTGAGCGGGAGAGCACCACATCTACAGAGATGTGGGACCATCCTGCTCTCTCCGTCGCTCTGGGTCGCAATCAGACTGATCAGCACTACACACACACCTTTGACTATAGTTCAAAGGTGTCTACGTAAGTCTAGCATAGCTTTTGTACGGCAAGGGTACCCTCCAGTACAAAATACTATACTTAGACTAACTTTAAAAAAATGCCCACGTTTAAGGTGTGCTGTACTGTGCAGCACACGTGCAAAGTGGGAAAGGTTAGAAGAAATAAAAGTATTTCTCATTTTTAAAGCTTGCTTTCAAATTGTGTTACTTTTTGGCACAAAACCCTGTCTACTATTGCTAGTAGATAGCGTTTTGCATCAAAACCATGGGGGGGTCCACAGAATTGCCCATGTACCAACCATGAATTGCCCCCTTGCTGCAAGGAAGCACAAAGGAGCGCTTTGCGCTGGTTTAGTCACAATTTTCTTATAAACCATCGCAAAAAACAATTTGCGTTGGTTTGTAAATCCTATAAAGGATTTGGCATCGGGACTTTACATACACCCGAAGGAAAAACTATGGAAGTGTGGTACTCAGTGTTGGAACTGAGGTCAAAGAAGAGAAGAAACAAGTTGTACAGTGACTACGATACAGGATATCAATTTGCAATCCAAGCTGGTGCCGCTGCTGGATCAATCCATCGCGAAACTCATTTCACATGTTGTACTGTGCCTTCCAGTGCACAGCCTTTTCTGTTGAGCACTGAAGTCAGCAGGACAAGCAGTAAATTTCTAACCCATTTTCCAAATCTGTCCTTAAGTCATTTTCTCTTTTTTATACATAGCTCTGGCGCTGCTTCGATTGCTCACGCTATGCTTTACAAATCTTTTAAAGTCATTGATGGAGAAAGAATTGGAGAGACATTTTAGCGAGTGAGTGCACTGCATTAAGAAGGCTCCGAAGTGTGAAATTGGCAGCTCCATCTGGAGCAGACAGAGCGCGGACGGATTCAACACCGAGCCAGAAGCAAGTGTTTTACAGAAATTCGCTGCTTAAAGAAAATTTGGCACAGTAGTGCCTTTATTTTACTTCTGCACCAATTAAAATATCCAAACTTTGGAAATGTCATGATCGATGAGCTGGAAACCTTTATTTTAAAGTTGGCACCTACTCCAGTTGCAGAAGTAATTTGGGATTGTGCTATGCAGAGGATGGGAAAGAACAGTGGCCAGCTGAGCAAGGAATCATGAGATGCAATTGATGCTGGGATGACTCCCCTGCATGGCTTTGTGGATCCAGATTCTATCTTGACATCTTTATGAAGAAAGGTACTAGTCTCAACGTATGAGCTGGCATGTTCTAGACAACATGCAATATCCACAGTTGTCCTAAGTAGAGAGATTTATAGAGGGCATTCCCTTAATCAAAATATGTAAGCAAAGCATGATCCACGCATCCAGATTTACTGTGTACCCTGTTTCTAGTAAAAGCTAGTAGAATTAAGAGAGACACCCACAGTCCAGAAGAAACCCAGAGAATCACGATATAGAATAAACTGCTTGATGCAATTTTCTGCAGTGTCAAGCCTTCCAAATGGCTGGTGTTTTGTGGTTATGTAGGGCTCAGACAGGGAAAAATCACCATTTTACATGTTTAAAATGTAAATCTTTCTTAAACGTTGACTCTTGACACACAATTGCATGACCTCACATATAGGATAATTTTCTCTGAAATGTATTGTCTTACATTTACACTTCTACTTACACATATTATCAGGGCCTTGAAAATGATGTACTAGGCTTAAGTTCACTGTGCAAAATGTTGATGTTTTTTGTTGTCCACTCGAGACAGCCCTGCAAGGGTGGAATCAAGAATGACAACCTGGCTGGGGCACTTGCATGGCAACATGGGCGAAGTTTACTATATAAACAACACATATCATTTGTTTCGGCAGAGTAGCAAATCGCCATCACTGTTGAGGTCGGCCCATCAATCAATCAATCATTGTGCATTTATAGAGCGCAACAGCTACCTCATTGAAGGTGTCCTGGCTCTAATGCGGACTCACAGCAGAAATCAGCTGAAGAAAAATACATCTGTGAAAAGAGTAGAGGGGCACATTACCAAGGGCTAGTATCGCCGCTTTCTCAGCGAATTGTGCCGAGAAAGCGGCGATATTGCTAGAGCCCTATTAACAAGGGCACTTTAAAGCCTTGCCCAAGCCCATGCAAAGTGGGCGTTCCCACGTCCAACCACATGAAAAATGTTTGGAGGTGGGAACACCCTATTACCAAGGAAGGCGATGGGAGGAAAAGACCTGCAATAAACTCATTTATCGCAGGTCTCCCAACGCCTGCTCTGACCTGGTACTAAAGTTAGGATTTTGTCTTAACTCTGTCTTCAGTCTGTCTTAGTCTTCCCTAAGTTTGTCTTAAGTCTGTCTTAAGTTTGTCTTAAGTCTGTCTTCAGTCTGTCTTAAGTCTGTCCTAAGTTTGTCTTAAGTTTGTCTTAAGTCTGTTTTAAGTCTTTCTTAAGTCAAACTTAAGACAAAAACCTTACTTTACTACTACTAAATGCTTTCTGTGAATAGCAAAAGTAGTAGGACAGGCTTAAGACAGACTTAAGACAAACTTAAGACAGACTTAAGACAAATTTAGGATAGACTTAAGACAGACTTAAGACAGACTTATGACAGACTTAAGACAGACTTAAGACAGACTCAAGACAGACTTAAAACAAAATCCTAAGTTTACTACTACTACATGCTTTCTGTGAATACCAAAAGTAGTACGTTTAGGATTTTGTCTTAAGTTAGTTCTGTGATTCGGGCCCATAGCCTCTGCTTGAGATAGCAGGGGCCAAGGTCTCTTGTGGCTCCAAAGGCCAAAGTCAAGGGCTTGAACTCAATCCTCTTGCTCCCCGGAAGCCAATGTAACCGTCTCAAATGAGGGGAAATGTGATGTTGAAAGGGCACAAAGCAGATCAGCCTATCTGCACATTCTGAACAATCTATAGCCTTCAAACCAGATATGCCGGTTGTCCAAAATAGATATAGGCTATTCGCATAGTCCAATTGGGAGGTTACTAGGGCGTGTATGATGATCTTACTTCTCTCCTCCGGTAGAAATCAAGAGACTTTCCTCAAGGATCGTAACTTCCAGAATCATGGGGGCGAAATCTGTCGGATGTGTGTTGTAAAAGAGAGATCGTTATCTAACCTGATACCCAAATTTCTCATGGAATCGAAGGCGGTGGAGGGGGGTTCAATTGCTCAGGCCACCAGAGATTAGGCGGTGGTGGTGAGCCCTGAATAATTAACAAAACCTCACTCTTATCCGCATTCAGTTTCAAACAATTGCCATACATCCATGTAGAGATCTGCTCCTGAAATTCTTTGAATTTGTTGAATGCCGCCGGGGGGAGTTCTGCAAAGGAAAAAAACAGCTGCGTGTCCTCTGCTTAAGAGACTACCTTCCCACCCCAGAATAAAATAATGGTGGCTAGTGGGGTCAGGTAGAAGTTGAAAAGCAGTGGGCTCAAAGCCGTGACCTGCAGCACTCCACACACCAGAGATTTTGGTGAGTACAAGAAAGGTTGTAGTAAGACTTGTTCAGAGCGGTCTTCTAAATAGGACCAAAGCCATGAGAGTGCCACTCTACGCACGCCTAGATGAAATACACACTCCAGCAAGATCCGATGTGAGGCCATTTCAAAAGCTGCAGACAGATAAAAAAGTACTATCATGGCTGAGGAACCACTGTCCACAGACTCACTAATTCAGAGATTTCCAAAAGTGAGGTTTCTGTGCTATATTATTCTCAGAAACCAAATTGAGAGTCATGGAGGAGGCTATTCTTTTCTGCAAAGTCAGTAAGCTGTTTCTGAACCACCTTTTTGCGGATTTTTGCCGTAGCTGGCCTCAGGGAAATCAGTCTGAAATTACTAAGCACACTCCGATCCGTGTCCGTTTTTAGAATGTTCATTCCAGGCAGAAGGAAAAATGGCCAATTTAAGTGGGAATTCCAAATCCAGTTTAATGTAGGATTGAGCTGTGGGGCCATCATTCTAAGCAGGCGGGAAGACCATGGGTCTATAGATGAGCTAGATTTACATTTTAGAAGTTTGGCCATCGAGTCCACCGGAGAGATGTGTAGGAGAGTAGGGTCTGCTATCCTATGGTCACCCCAATTTTTGCTTTTTGCTTCACTGGTTTTCGACTTACTGAGGCTGTGGGCCTGCTAATCAGACCCCCAGCCTGCTGTTCTCTCTCTAAATTCATAATACATGTGCTATAGGTACATACCACAATTGGAAATGGACTCCTTGTCAGCCCCTGTACCATGCACTATAGGTGCTCAGGGCATAGGTGCCACCAAGGCCTACCAGGGGCTGAAGCATAGCTTTTGCCACCCCTGGCTGGTTCTTAAATTGACACAACTGGCTGATCACTCAGCTGGGGCAAGTGGGTGTAATCACCCCTTGCTTAGATATAGTATACCTATATCTAAACCTATATCTGGACACATATATAGCCTGTAAGCCACTCCTATGGAAGGCCTCATCAATCCTGGAGGCAGAGTGCGTGGTTTTATGTGAGATGGAGCTCTGGCATGAGCTGAGCCTGTCTGCAGCTGTCGGGAACAACTCCCTAAGCTGATCCGGGATAATGCCATACCATATACTCTTAAGCGCCTTATAATCCTCGCGGTTATATAGCAACTTTGGTTTGGCTTTATCAAAACATGTCGTGTAAGGTGTCATACGATTTGGAATACTACCCCCTCGCCAGTTCTGGCGACGGGGGTAGCATTCCACCCTTCTAGAGGGATAAGACATGTTACTTTACTGAAACGCGGTTGATTTAACATGAGCCTCAGATCCACAAAATGGATGCCCCTGCCACAGACACGGGTCTGGCCTCCTGCTGCTGACCGAAACTCAGCATATGGTGGCCTGGACAAAGGGTTTCCTGTCGCAGGGCGGTGTCAAACCACCCCAGACAGGAGATAGTGGATTGTAGTAGGGAGGTTTCAAAGAAACCAGACACTGCCTGGGGAGCACAAGGCTGCCCCTTGCATAATCCGGCCAAACCGGTTCTGGGGCCTTCCAGCCCCCGTCCCAGCGCGGCCTGGATCAAAGGAAAGGGGTGTAACCACCCCCTTCCTGGGTCCCACCCATAGGAGGGGACCTAGCAGGATGTCCAGCCCACCAGATTCGAATAAGAGTGGGAGCAGTGCCAATGCAACTCAGATCATCCTGAAGAAACATAAGAAACGAATTCTGGACCCTTCGACTTTCTACTCAACATAGAAGACTGAAGAATCTCCCTTGTGGTCAAGGAGTGACCACCCTGTGCAAACAGGCAACATCCAGCCCTCAACCCTTGCTTTGTTGCAGTTCCCGCTGGAACTCGAGCGACAGAGATCAACGAGATCAAGCTTGCCTGCCTTCTCCCTGCCCGATCCACAGTCCCTGCAGAGCTGAGACCAGTGGAGGCGACCGGAAGCGTGGGGCACGCCATCTTGAAAAGGCCACGAGACGCTGACCGTGCAGCCCACGAGTGACCCTCGAAGCTGTACACCGGGGTTTGAGAAGCCCCAACCCCGAGCTCCACTTGCACCAAAGCTACCCCCTCCACACTCGACGAGTGCTGCGTGGGGCCCTTCTGCTTGTGTTGGCTCGACCCGTTGGTCCGGTCACTTGCTAGCTGGCTTGTGGCCCATGTGCCAACGAAAACTTGAATACGACTCACTTTTCTGGTTGCTCCAGATCTGCATCAGCTCCTGTAAAAAGGAGCCCCCACTCTGACCCTCCTGGTCCGAGTGATAAGCAATCTCCCGGTTCCGCGTGGATTGCTTTTGCCAAGTGCTGTTTGCTGCAATCTTGAAGCCGACGGTGCTGACGGCGAGAGCCTGCGTGGGACAGATCGTGACCTGCTCCTGGACGTCGCAGATGCCCCAGAGCCCACGTGACAGCGGAGAGAAGCCTATCAACAACCACCTGATTGCGCCCGACATTGCCTGGTTCCGTCCTGGTTCCACCCTGGTCACTGCTGAGTGACCCAGACTCTGTCCCCTCTGCTTTCAGGTACTTTTCTACTTCGATCCACCCTTGGATCGCACCGGACACTTCTGCTTCACATCGCCTGCAGCTTCCACAGCTCCAAGCGCCTGCGTGTCAAAACCCGACGCCACTTCGACCCTGTGCACCCACGGCCTGTGGGTGAGGTAACATTGCAACGCCGGTGTTCCTACACTGGTACACACCTCTAGGGTCCGTGTCTAAAGTTTTGTTCCTCTAGGTTCAGCGGAAGTATCTTTTAACTCACTTTGTGTAACTTTTACGCACCATTGACATTGCATTGGTGCAAGCCGCACTTTCCGTGCTGCACCCGAGTTCCGTGGGCTACTCCCGACTTCAGCATTGCTAGTCCTGACTGCTCCCAGCGAATCTCTAGGCCCTAGGCCTAACCACTGTTCGATTGGTATCTCTTATACCACATTTTTAGTATATGGTTTAAGTGGCCACTGGCCCTTATCCAAAATTGTGCAACTTTGTATGTTATACTGTGCTTTTGATTTAACGCTTGTGCCCCTTTCCTCATAAAGAGTACTGGGGAGTAATTTAGAAATAAATACATATATTTTTATAATATATACTTGTGTGGTGTCCTTTCATTTGATTACAGGATTGTATGTGGTAAAACAGCTCGCTTAACACGACCTCTTAAGTTAAGCCTTTAAGGCTGCTTAGTCCATGCTACCACTAGGATAGCTTGTCTAACAAGGTTGACTTACAACCTGACATCTTTGGGTTTTGTTTGGACTGATACCAAGTGGTTCCAGAATTGGAAACACTACATATCAGGCCAACTTCTCACAGATGGGGAGAAATTCTCAGCATGAGATGTGGGAGTCAACAGTCAATAGTTATTGGTTAACCAATGGCCCCAATCCCGTTGGGAGGTAGAATAGAGTTTCTGAATTTTTTCCTCAAAAAAATCCAACAGACTCATACAGAGGGTAGGTGAGGGAAGGAAGGGCTGTCCATGGCTTCCGGAGTAAAGAGGACTTAGTGATATTAAAAATGTATTTAACTGAGTTTTCTGAACTCTCAATGTGACTAGGAAAGTAGTCCGCCTCAATTTGTGGGATATACTCAGAGCCTCTTTTAAGCATTTTATCCTCAATATTACAAGCTTTTCTCCAGCTGCACTGTAATTTCTCACAGTGGCTCCTTGCCACCCTCAGTTCGGCCGAACCCCACCGGCTGAAAGTTTAGATGTGTGTGAGGTAACTGCTCTTATTGGGGCTACTGTATCGGGCATAAGTGACCTAATGGTAAAAACAAGATTCATCTTGATCAAGGTTGCCTGATAACTGGTGTACAGATTTCTGAAGTGCCCAATATAAGTTCTCTTTAGTTATATTCTTCAAGTTCCTCCTATTATCCACAACATTCCGGTTTTTGACTGACTTAGCCTTGAGGCAGAAACAATAAGGGACCAGGAAATTGTCTGACCATACAATGGAAAGTGGGTCATCCACTCTAACTTCTTGATTGTAGAAAATGTTAGGTCTAGCATATGGCCTGCTTTGTGGGTATCTGAGGTTACCCGCTAAGTAATGTCAAGGCCATCTAAGGTCAAAAACAGCTTGGATACCTGAGAGCGATTTGGATCATCGACTTGTAGATTGAAATCCCCCAGGACTGTAATGTTTGCATAGTTTAATGTCAACTGGGCAATGGTGTCGCAAAGCTCCATCTGGCTCGGGGGCAATCAGGTGGCCTGTAGATCAACAGTCCTGAAAAGGAAAGGGTTGGTGAGAGCTTGATGCAAAAGATCAGGTCCTCAATATTTCCGATTTGGTGCAACCTAGATATGGAGATCTCCCACCTGTCCTTTAGGACAATAGCGACACCACCCCATGCCCACCTCCACCCCGGTACGAGCACACAGTTTGAAAACCTGGGGTAACTGCCAAAACCATGTCAGGTATATCTAGTATAATGGGGTGACCCAGTGCCCTTCAGCCCCCTACCAACCACGTCAGGGTTTGAGCCCTCCTTTAACCAGGTTTCAGTGAGGTACATCACTTCCCAGGTATTATCGACTAGTGACTGCCAGATGCCATCTACATATTTCTAGAGAGAGCTGCAATCAATAAGGCAGGTTTGATCTTTCGTAGTGGAGCCTAGTGATAGATGGTATTTCCCCCCCGACTCTAACGGTGTCTCCAACTTGAAATTACAAGTAATGCAGCAAAGCTCAATGCTCCCTGCCCCCAGATCCAGGTGGGTTCCGCCGTTACAAGGATCCACGATAAGAGTCATGAGAAAATCTCTGGACCATGTAACGGTGTGGGTCTTAGTGTTTCGCAGATGGAATCAGAGGTTTTCTCAGAGCTCCCTGGGCGCTGGTGTGTAAAACAAGCTCTGAGCCAGTCTTCAGAATCTCAGTAACGATGAGAATGCATGTTTATGTTAGCGCAGTTGTGTTGAACCGAGGAACATTACACATACTAAACATTAACAGCGCTCAAGTGCGCATTTGAGTCGTGAGATCTTGTTGCAAGGTCAAAGGCATTTCCCATTATAGTCGCTAATATGCGAGTGCGCTGCTTAAAGACTAAGGGGCATTTTATCAAGGCTCTTATCTCCACTTTTTTCGCTATAAAAGACAAAAGGGGAGATAATGGTTTCTCCCTATTTACAAGACAGTGCTAACATGTATTAGCGCATGTTAGCAGCCTTTGTAACGATGCTTCGCTTTGCATCTCTAATGAGATGCAATATAGGTGTTTCTTCAAAAAACAACAGGGAAAATATCGCTATCAGCGTTTTTCCCTATTAACAAGATGGCACAGGAAACCCATAGTGATAAAAAAGCTGTGCTAACCGTGGTTATCGTCATTAGCTAACATCTGCAAATTGTCAGACTTAGTTATATTTATTAAGGGAGGTGGATTCTAAGCCTGAATTCACATCTCCATATTTACAAGGATTTGTATAGCTGGATTTCCAGCGATGTCCCCTTATTCAGCAGCTATCGGCAGGTTTTTTAATGCTGTGGAGATAGACGTTGATAATACCACATTACCTCAGTGTTTCAATCCAGCGATAGTCTACATTACTAAAAATAGCACTCAGCAATATTTTTCACTGTGTGATGTTAACATTCCCCTGTTAGACTGCTCACTAATTGCATGCAAGAGTGTTACACTGTGCTGATGTGATTTCAAAATAAACCAGTATTCAGACTAGTGCCAACCAGAGAGGGTTATTTTGTTACTGTCATAATGCTGCAGCCCCATGGATCCAAACGCTACTCAGCAGACAAGTCTATCGCGTCAATCTGTATCAATTACGCATTTGAGGAAATGCAAGTATAGTATCCTTGGCTTTCATAAGTTGTAACTGCTTTAACTGGAGAAACCTTCATTGCGAACATTGCCTAATTTCCATTGTGCCTCTGTAATCATCTTTTTTTCACAGGTAAATGATAAACAGGTCTTGATTGTAGGCTTGTACACTGTTGATGCATGCAAACCAGTTGGTAGAATTAACCATCATTAAGCTGACTCTGACCTACTGTTGTTGCCTCCATCACAGCATTGGTGCTGCTGGAAGGTGGGCATATTGAGGGTACTGCTATTGAGGAACCATCCACTCTAACATATATGATTATACATATATGCATATAATCAATGTAACAGCACAATGGTTGAATTGTTTATCTTCTTTACCACTATATATACTGATTACGCTGTTCTGTTTCCTTCTATTAATCATTGCTGTGCAAGTATTTTACACAAGAATCATATTGCGTCAATAAATAATTGAAATCCCAATTTAAATATTTCTTGTGCTTCTCTTTGGGCAAGCACAGGTTACAAATGAAAGGGACTGATCGCTTACCACGATATCCTTGGGGAGTCAGAGTTTTCATGTTCTGAGGTTGCACTTACCATCTAGTACCTTTTAAGTTTTGGAGCAGTGGCGGCTCGCCGTGGGAGTGCTGCAGGCGGTGAGGCGGGGCAGCGGAGGGGCAGGGTGGGGGGTTGTGGAGTCCAACATATGACAGACAGGAGTAAGGTAAGTAATTAAATAAATAAAACAATTTACCTTGCACGTGTTGCATTGCCAACTCGGCGATGCTTCGCGAGTAAGGTAAATTGTTTTGTTTAATTACTTACCTTACTCCTTTCCATCTTATGTCTGACTTCACTACCCCCCCACCCTGCTGCTTCCCCGCCCCACCCCACCACCCCACAGCACTCCTACGGCAAGCCGCAACTGGTTTAGAGGTCCAGATGGTGCACTGGGAGCTAGCCAGGTCTAAGACCAATAAAAACTTGTGGTGTGCATGGTTTCAGACGTGCACATTTTTGTAATAAATGTTGTCCAAACGTGCACCCTGCCTGATATGGTATGAACCCTACAATGCTGGTGTCCTAATTAATGCACTTGGGTGTATACATTTTGATTACCTACAGTCAATTGCAATATCTTGTATTCAGACAAAAGAATGAATGAATACAATGAGTTCCTTTCTTTTGTTAAGAATATGAAAGTACTATGGGCAGATTTACAATTACTGGCGCATCTCTGCATATTAGCAGGGATGGGCCAGTAAAGATGCGATATGCAGGAATACCCTTACGCCAACACGGATGCGTTGCATTAACAATGCAACACACTGTGGCGCAAGCATAGTCAGATGCGTATCACATCTTCTGGCGTTAGTGCAGCGCATTGCTGAAGTCGTGTCGCAAATGCTATGCAACCCCAGCTATGCTCAGGGGCGGTCTTTACCTAACATGCTGCATCACTCCTTACTTCTGTTTCAAGCAGGCATA
The DNA here is from genome assembly GCF_964263255.1 of Lissotriton vulgaris. Classification (NCBI taxonomy): domain Eukaryota; kingdom Metazoa; phylum Chordata; class Amphibia; order Caudata; family Salamandridae; genus Lissotriton; species Lissotriton vulgaris. The sequence continues at coordinate 248,041,355 of NC_141688.1, read as the reverse complement.
AGGTTTGATGCAGCATGGACGTAAAAGTGACTCAGTAAAATCTTGTAGATTTCACTGCGTCACTTTTACAGGGCTTCCTTGTGACTGAACGCCCACCCTGCATACATTATACCTGATGCAGGTATATTGTAGCGCAGGGCTTTATAACGTGACGCATCTCACTAGATGCATCACGTTGTAAATCTGTTGCATAGTGTCGCATTGTTTACGATGCAGCTGTGTCACAGAAGAGATGCAACGGTGTCGTAAAGATAACGCAAGGGGCTTGTAAATCTGCCCCTATGTCTTTGCATAAGCTTGTTACACAACTGAACAGATGTAAATGTGTATGTAAGTGGCTGAAATAGTTTTCATTTGTACTTTATTCGTACAATTGCTAATTAGCTACTTTTATGATAATCTAGTAAGCAAAATGAATATTTATACCGGAAAATGTTGTGGCAAATATTAAAAACAGAAAATGTGAATAATTAATATTAATTTGGTATTGTACAAAAATGAATTATTTTGTATTTTAAATCACAAGGGATATGCACATTTGGTATACTATAAATAGTCTTCTAAGCATTCTTCCACAAAACGTGTAATACAGTAACTCATTGGGGTAGTACTTAAGGATATATATCTATATACAAGAATAGTTTTGGAAGCGTGTCTATGTAACATGGATTGCACTTTACTTTCCTGCTATGACCAGTTAGTGCTATACATTTTGGATGTTTTATGTTTTATGTGGACATCAGTACCCATGTCATTTGATTCCTATATTACTTTCTTTACAGTACACGTTTGGCATATAATTGATATGTATTTAAGTAATCACACATGGGTTTCATATTAACTTAATGCATGCAAAAAAGTCATGGATAACAATTAAACATGGCTTCATTCTGAGGATGAAATCTTAATTAACACATCTGTTTTTGGTGATCATACAAAATTCTATGGGCCATTCGCAACAATTATTGCGATTCCTACACATTCCTTATTTGCAACTCGAAAATTGCGAATCACAAATAAGGAATGGCTTCCCATTCATTACTATCGGCCAAGAAGCCCATAGGAATGAATGGGAATTGCGTGCACAATTTCAAGGGAGCAAGGGTTCCAAAAGGACACCCTGTTGCACCCCTGAATTGTGCATGTGTGCACGTGTGGCGCACAAACATGCCCTAACATATATGTGTGCCACATGGCATTTTGAAAAATGCAGAAAAGTGATTTTTTACAGGAAATCACAACTTACCACCAACTTGAAGTTGGTGGTAAATTGCGATTCCTTAAGGCATTATCGCAATTTGTGAAGCCTACTAGCATAGCAGTTAGGGAATCACAAACTACGATTCTCTAAATGCTTGCGCAAAATGAGGAATCGCAAATTTAGCAATTTCTTATTTTGCAAGTATGTATTGTTATGTTATGTTATGTTATGTTATGTTATGTTATAATGCGTTTATATAGCGCACGGCTACTCAAGTGAGTGTCCCGGCGCTTTCCGCATGTAGCTCAGAGTAGAATAACACAACAGAGCACAAACAAACACCAGATGGGAAGGGGAAAGCAAAAAAGGCCTAGAGGTTAGAAAGCCAGGTCTTCAGACTCTTCCTGAACTGAAGCAGATTGGCGGTGCTGCGTAGCGGAAGCGAATTCCACAGCTGGGGAGCCTTACAGCTGAAAGAGCGCCCCCCAGCGCGGGCCTCCCTCACACGCGGAACCACAGCATTAAAGAGGGATTCAGACCGCAGAGAGCGGGCTGGACGGTAGAAGGCCAATCTTCGCTGCAGATATCCAGCACCTAAGCCAAACAATGCTTTGTGCATCAGCGTCAGGGATTTGAACATGATCCGCTTCCGGATGGGCAGCCAATGGAGCGTCTGTGGCAACCCGGAAGCTCAAGTTTGCCTGTGCAGGCCGAAAATTGCCCGGGCGGCAGAGTTCTGCGCCACCTGCAGGCGCTGGACCAGATAGTCAGGAAGGCCAAGGAAGAGGGCATTGGCGTAATCCAGCCTGGATCCAATGAGAGCTTGCACGTTAATCCGCCTATGCTCCACAGACAGCAGTGGTAAGAACTTGCGGAGCATTTTCAAAATGCCATAGCAGGTGCCGGCCAGACCGAGAACATGCGTTCTCAGCGAAAGCTGATTGTCCAGCTTGACTCCCAGGTTTTTGGCAACCAATGATGACTGTACAGGAGGACACATATCAGACGGCCACCATTCCTGCCATTCAGGATCGGTGGCACAGCCGAAGAATAAAACCTCCGACTTACTCGAATTGGCTTTCAGACTGTTCCAATGGAACCAGTCGAAGACCATTCCCAGGCAGCCCCGAATACTCTCTCCATCAAACGCCTGATCTTTACCGCATGTGAAGAGGAGTTGCGTATCGTCGGCGTAGGACACGATCTGGGCCCCATGTGCCTCCACCGCGGCCGCCAAAGGGGACATGAAGATGTTAAACAGCGTGGGGCTCAACACAGAGCCCTGTGGAACCCCAACTCCCAATGGCGGCATCTCGGCAGAGCTCTGGGAGACCCAGATCGTCTGGCGGCGGCGCTCAAGAAAAGATGTAAACCATTTGAGTACCGTCCCCCTAATGCCGATGTCATAAAGCCTGCCTACACAGCACACAGCTAAATAGCGATTGCAAACGGTGATATTCTGTGAATTTCAGCTTTTGCTAGGTCTTCGCAATAACACTTTACTTAGTTCTATAATTTATGCATAGACAAAGTGTGATTCTGAAACTATGTGGAAAGTTTATGTTTCCACAATGACGTATACGAATGTGTGCAGATATACGCAGTGGAGGGTTAGCACACATAAAAATAATGGGTGGGTGACCCCTGTCATTCTGTCTAGTGTAAACAAATTGAAAAACCAATGGATTCAGCTACATAATGTAAAGATAAATGATAAGAGAAAACCTGTTTTGACTATTTCATAGCTCTAAAATAGCAACTCATGTCCAAAATGTATGCAATAATGCATTTTTCTCTAAGAAATAGCATTAAATAGAATACAAAACTAATTGTGAGCGAGAATGTTCGCTTGCACCTGCTAACGGTTCTCATGTGGTAGGACATTTTCAAACAAATTTTTCTCTCAATATTGTGAGCAATAGTAAATACTGTTTTTGTGAATTCTGCATCAAAAAGTAATGCAAAATTACTGACATAACTTAAATTACTCTGGGGCAAAACTTTCGACCAGGCAGATTAGATATACATTTAACTTTTATACAAGAGTGCGGCTGGAGTGGCATCTAAATTACTCCGAAAGGTGATGGTATTATGGAGGGTCAAGTGAGTTATGGAGGGTTTGGGTGGTATGTACTGAGGGACGTCACTTACCCTCACAGGATTAAGCCAGTTGAAGTTACTCTGGGGTAGATAAATGTGACTTATATATGAATGTATACTTCAATTCCGAAGGTACGAAACTTACTATTAACTCCTGAAGAAAAAACAAGTTTTAAATTAACTTTGTGAATCTAAACCTCAGTCAACTTAAACAATGTTAACTGTGACTTGACCAAAATGATATTACCAAGCATTTACATGACTAAACATTATCAACATACGCCTCTACCAAGTTAGATATGCCTGTTGGTAGGTATTTGTCTATCAAGCGTCAGTGTTCTATTAAACAAGTTAGTCTTGTAAGCACATACAAACTCTTACTATAGTTACATTCTTTAAATTCTATTACTCTGAAACCACACTTATACATATAATACACAAGGGCAGGGCATGTGTTGAAACATTAAACCTTTGCAGTGACATTCTGTATGTTACTTTCTAAAGAAGATGATGTATGTTATGTGTACAGCACTATCAGACATATAAAAAGTTTTGCATTTACATATTTCAATAATGTATTCTGTAACTACACCATAGAGGCATATTTGATCACAATCCTGTGACAAAGTTATTGTATGTTGGAACAGTGAGTGAGCATTTCACAAAACTTGAATGCTGTCTGTGGCAATCAAAATGCTAAATCTTGAAGAGCACTATCAAAAAGTGTTACTAATGACATTGTTGTGGAGTAAGAACTGTGTATCAGTCAACACTTATTCAAGAGGTATTTTGGTTAATGGAAGCCATTATTGAATAGAGTTTTCTGCCTTGACACACTAGAGATGTACCAACTGCAACTTACGGCTTAATGATATTTTCAGAAACGTGTACGTGATAAAGGGTTCTAAAGTAATTAAGAGGATTGAGGAATATATGTGTTGTAATATCTTACTTTTAAGTGCATAATTCATAGCCAATGCCGATCTACTTTGCAACCATTTGCTCAGTTTGAACTTCTTTCTTTGCAACAAAGAACATTTTGCACTTAGATTGTTGAGACCCAAGTCCAAAGCTGAAATAACTGTCTGTTGATAACATGTTTGTAGCACCATTGGGTATTTTCATAATTTCACGTGGTTTCTGGTGTTTAACAATCAATGTCTGAGAATGGCAGTTTATGTAAGATACCAATTTTAGGTACATGTTGGGTATAATTTTGCACTGAGTGTGTGTCACAAAAGTGGCGCAATCATTGATGTTAGAAATGGCGCATTCTGCAGGGTCATACCCAAATCGTTTTCACTCAACCTCTTTTTTCCAAATTCGATTTTGTTGGCTTTAAGACTCCATGCACTTTACCACTACTAATAAGTGCTAAAGTGCTTGTGCTCTCTCTCTTTTTAAAATATGGTAGAATTGGCTTATAACCAATTGGCATATTTAATTAACTTATAAGTCCTTAGTAAAATGCACTAAATGTGCTGAGGGATATTAGTGAGCCTGCAGCACTGATTATGCCACCCACTTAAGTATGTCTTAGGCCTGTCATTGCAAAGCCTGTGTGGGCAGTTTAAACTGCCTTTTGACCCACAAAAAGAAATCTTTTAATACATTTGTCACCCCTAAGATAGAACCAACACCGTCCCAAGGGCAGGGTGCAATGTATTGAAAAAAAAGGACATGTACTTTTAAGTGTTATATGTCCTAATAGTGAAAAACTCTCAAATTATGTTTGACACAACGTCAAGGCCTATTTCACCAATAAGATAATATTGGAGTTGCCTTTTTATATTTTATAAGTGTAATTTCCAACTGGAAAGAGATGACTTGTTTATGTTTGGTGTCTCTGGAACCCTAAATTAAAATCCTAATTGATGGTAAAGTCACATTTAAAATAATAATTCTAAAATGCCACTTTTAGAATGTTGGCATTTGTTTGCCTTAGTCGCTTGGTGTCTACAGCCTGTCCATGCTCCTAAGAATGGGTGTATTTGGCAGTTGGAATTTGTGTATTCCTCCTAGACAGACAGAAAAAAAATAGACCCAACACAAAAACCCACTTTGACTCTGCAGTCCTTGGACCAATGCACCGCTACGATGGCATGGCACATTCACTGCCCAGGTCATTACATCACATGCTGACGGGCAACCACTCTGGCGGCAACAGGGTGCACAACGCAGTCTTTCAGCCTCTCAGAACTGATGCATCCCCAGCTCTGTGCCGTTTCCCTGAAACCAAACTTCTCATTGCAAGCCCCATAAACATGATCATCAACGTTGATGTAACAGGACCTCGCACTATAGCCCTGCCGCATCTCTGAACCGACACACCCCTACAGCTGCGTGGCACATCTTCAACGCGTATCTAAGCAATGCTCAACAAACTGGATTTAAGGTATCTTGTTCAGCGGGCCTGACTGTAGCTGGCCAATGCACCATCGCAGTCTGCCTGAACTTGTGACTTTATCCACAGGTGGCGCTTTCTGCCTTTTGGTGCTATTTTGATATGCAACTTTAAATTTAGATTCTCTGATTCTACTAAATGGAGTTTGTTGTTTTGGTCTTGCATTATTTATCAAATTAAGATATATATGTTTTTAAAACGGTGTAGAATCTTTTTTTGTGGTGTCTTCACTATTTTACTGTTTAAAGTGTTGCACACAGGACTTACATATTGCCTCTAAGTTAAGGCTGACTGCTTTGTGACAAGCTACCAGGGAGTTGAGCACAGGTAAACTTGTGCTTTGCTTGTGCCTTACCCTGACTAGAATTGTGGTTGCTGCTGGACCAGGTTTTTAGGTATCAACTTCCCACCACAAAATATAGTTTGCAACAGTGTAAATCACTGCTTTCTGTTACTATGCCTAAAGGACACATTCCATTTGTGGCACATGAACATTTCCACCCAACCAATGATAAGTTATTGTTGTAAAACACTAACTACTAAGAATAGTACCAAGTGGTACACACCAAAATGTTATAACAATTACAAGCAGCTTTAAAAAGGTACATTTTACTTTCTTTCTATCTATAACTAATATGCATGTGTGGTGCATTGTGTATTAGACAGCAAACCTAGGAACAGTTTTAAAGTAAATATGATCATAGTTTATTATACTGGAAGCATACCCTTGCAGTATAAAACCTTAGTCTGGACATGAGACACACAGTCCTACACCATGGTGCAAACGGGTTTGGGTGGTGCGATGCAGCCTATTTGTGTAACATTGCTATTAGGAGAACAGGACAGTGACATATTTCTATAGAAATTAGCTTTTTCTGTTCTTTCACTTACACGCAATACAGCACACCAATTTACAGACAAAATAACATGACGAAAAAAATACCATATTATTGTGTTCCTATTCCTTTAAATAAAATGAAAAAATATGGGGAAAACAGTAGCGTTGACATTAATCTTGTGCAAAATCAGGAAAAAATATTGGGGCAGATTTATGAAGGCCTTGCGCCGCTGGTGCGTCATTTTTAACATGGGAAAAAGTGACGCACCGGCGGCGCAAGGCCTTCATAAATCTGCCCCATTGTTGGCCCCATTGAAGGCATCCCCGCGCTGTGAACTGTAGGATGGCTCAGAAGGGGGAGGGTGGAGTTGGACTCACTAATTGGGGAATAGGAGCGTTTTAAGTTGTTTGCGGAAGGCCAAATGGGAGGGTTCCATTCGCAATCTGCAGGGGAGCTGGTTCCACCGAGTGGCAGCTTTAACAGAGAAGCGACGGCCTCCGGTACGTGATCTCCTAAACTTAGGGACGTTCGCCAGATGTTCGTTGTCCGACCTTAGGGATCTCAAAGCTTTATACGGGGTGACCATTTCTTTAAGAATGGCTGGGCCTTGTCCGTTCATGAGCTTATGGGCGATACACATAGCCTTGAACTCTATTCTCTCCCGCACTGGTAGCCAGTGGAGTGTTTTAAGGGCAGGTTTTGCAGAAGACCTAGAGGGGAGACCAAGCAGCAGTCGAGCGGCCGCGTTTTGAGTTTGTTGCAACTTTCCCAGGGTAGATTCCGGGGCTCCCAGGTAGAGAGCGTTACTATAGTCCAGGCGGGCCAAAACCAGTCCCTGGATCAGTAGCTTCCTGGAAAGGGGGGGAAGGAGGGGGAGAATCTTGCGGACCGACCGCATAAGTCCAAAACAGGTGCCGGCGGTTTTAGTGGCCTGTGTTTTCAAGGTGAGGTCTGGTTCAAGCCAGACCCCTAGGCTCTTGAGTTCCTTCTTTGGGGTGGGAACCTCGCCCAGGGAGTCGGGCCAGACAGATGGTGGAATGGATGTCCATTTTTTTCCCATCAGCATGACCTCTGTCTTGGACCCATTTAGCTTGAGCGAGGATTCGCACATCCAGTAATGGATCTTCTGGAGGCAGTGCAGAAGGCTGTCTGGATGTTGGTCTAGGTGAGATAAAGAGACGACCAGTTGCGTGTCGTCCGCGTAGCTAACGATCTTAAAATCAAAAGGGGCAACTACCTCTTCCAATGGAGCCATATAGGCATTAAAAAGGGTAGGGCTCAAGGAGGAGCCCTGAGGAACCCCGTTTACCAGAGGAAGAGGGTCAGATCGTGAACAGCCATCCCAGACCTGAAATGAGCGGCCCGAAAGAAAAGACTCCAGCCAGGCCAGCGCTGTGCCCCCGAGTCCCGCCTCAGCCAGCCGATGGAGCAAGACACGGTGATCCACCGTGTCAAAGGCAGCACTGAGGTCCAGGAGGATCACTGCCACTGATCCTCCCGAATCCAAAATGCACCTTGCTTCCTCTATGACAGCGAGGAGGGCGGTGTCCGTGCCCTGGCCTGGGCGGAACCCCGTTTGGGACTGGCGGAGCAGATGGTTAGATTCTAGGAACTGGGATAGCTGCGCATTGACCAGTTTCTCTGCAATTTTGCTAATGCCGGGAAGCAGCGAGATTGGTCTATAATTCGCTAGGTTTGAGGGATCTAGTTGGGGTTTTTTTAACAGGGCTTTAACTACCGCTCCCTTCCAGCTAGGGGGAACTGTACCTTGGGCCAGTGAGGTATTGATCATATCTGTGATAAGAGGAGCAATTACCGGGGCAACTTGTTTGAGGAATCTTATAGGAGCGGGATCGAGGGGGGAGCCACTTTTCATTTTGGCCAGAGTCGTTTCGACGTCATCCAGCGTGACTGCTCTAAAAGCCTTCAGAGACGGGCCAGGGGTATTTTCGGGGCCGATAGTAGACGGGACAGGGTCCCGACATGTTGGCTGACTCGACTGCGGAAGTGAGTCGAGGATAGTGGTAATTTTAGAGTCGAAGAATGTGGCGAGTTTTTTGCTCCTGTCCGGGGAGGTGTTGGACATTGAGGGGGGCTGAGGGATCTTAAGGAGTTCTTTGACTATGAGGTGGGATTCTCTGGCGGAATTGGAGGCATTCTTTATTCTTTCGTCAAAGTGTAAGGCTTTAGCAGTTTTCAAAGCTGCTTTGTAGGTTCTAACATTCTTCCGATAAGCCTCTTTATCGGAGTGACGCCAGTCCTTCCTCCATAGTCGCTCAGCTTTTTTGCAGGATTTGCGGAGAACTCTCAGTTCTGTATTGTACCAAGGGGCTGACCCTAACTTTCCGCTTTTGTCTTCCCAGTTTTTCATAGGAATGATGGAGTCAAGAGAGTCCGAGATCCATTTTCTGAAGTTAATATCGGCTATGATCGGGTTCCTGGAGGGGTATGGATTGATAATTCAAGAGCATTGGCCCAGTCCTTGATAGGGAGTCTGGACCAAGCCCTGTCTCGGGTGTAGGTGGTAGGTTTAAGAGGCTTCCTAAGTTCTCCTGATAAAACGAGCGGAACCAGGAAGTGGTCTGTCCAAGGAAGAGGGCATACACTTTTGGCCGAAAGGGTCTGAATATTGGAGAAGACTGGATCTAGTAGGTGGCCCTTAATATGGGTGGCACCGGTGTTAGCTAGTTGGAGACCATAAGCTGCTAGATCTTGCATCAGGTCGGCAGCCCCTGTGTCTAGGGGGTCATCAAAATGTATATTGAGGTCCCCTAGCACAGTAAAGTTTGAGGCAGATGGGGCTAGGGCTGATATGGAGTCTAGGAGGGCACTAGCGAATGGGCCAAAATGGCCCGGGGGGCGATAAACCAGGATGCCTGTTAGTGAGGTAACTGGGGAAACACAGATGTAAAAATGGCAGCTCTCTGAGTCCTTGATGTAGGCATCGCTGATTCTGCATGATAGATGTTCCCGGTGCAGTATAGCCAAGCCACCTCCTCTGCCACGGGGCCGAGGTTGGGATTGGATGAGGAATCCCGGGGGTAAGGCTATAACTACATCTGAGTCAGAGTGCGGTGTCAGCCAAGTTTCTGTTAAGAACAGAATGTCCAGTTCATGGTCCTCAAGAAGATGATTGATGAGCAGGGCATGCATGGGGAGCGACCTGCAGTTTAGTACTGCTAGCTTCAGGCCGGAGTGAGTCCGGGGCCCTTGCGCCAGGTGTAATTTGGCCGGGGAGCAGATGACACAGCTCGTGAAGCTTCCACCTGAGTCAATAAGGTAGTTACATTGGGGGCTTTTGGTGGGTCTAAGGGACAAAAGGTCTCGACCAGAGTAGCTCACCCTCTTGGTGGGTCCGTCAGGCAGGGGGTATGGCCCAAGGCCCGTACGTGCGGGGACGGGCGCAGACGGGCTTGCCTTAAGTGCGCTGCGCGTCCTGGTCATGCACATAATTTATACTGCTTCCGGGGGGGGGGGAGGGGTGTGGCCTGCAAGTGGGCGTGGCCTCGGTATCAGCGCGCTGGTGCTGGCGCCAAACAACGGTCCCTGGCGGTCTACCAGCAGCTCGAAATCAGCTGCTTTCAACCCCAGTATGTGGCAAGTGAGTGAGTTTTTTTAAAAACAACAAGTTAATGGGTGACACAAAAAAGTATTAAAATTGTCCCAGAGCTTCGCTCCCGGCTTCCGCCTCAGGAGCAGCAACACACAGTTACCTGGCGCCTTCAGGTGGCGTCTTAAGAAGGGAGTGTGCGGGGGGCATGGCCTGCAAGTGGGCGTGGCCTCGGTATCAGCGCGCTGGTGCTGGCGCCAAACAACGGTCCCTGGCGGTCTACCAGCAGCTCGAAATCAGATGCTTTCTGATTGTTGACTGTTCACGTACATATATGTATATATATATTTTTTTTTTGGTTAGCGCTGCTGTCTGCTGAAATAAATGAGGTGAAAACTTGATCGTCGAGTGGGCGCTTCAATTGTATGAGCAACGCATTGTTTGATGTTTAGTGGTCTGCTGTTGGCCACGAAGCAGCTCCCCTGCTGATGGTGCAGGTCCGGTGTTTGAAGATGACAACACCATGTAGGAACAACATTGCCTCTTTAGTTTTACAGAAGTAAAGCAGCAAGAACAACGCAACATTGTGAATGCAACCCGAAGGAACATTATTACTAGGATGGGAGTGACAGTTGCTACCACTACGGTTTTTACTTACCAAGAATACAAGAACCAGAATGCCATGGGCCGCTCACGCCCAAGTGGGCGGGACTCTGATCAATTAAAGATAGCACTTAAACACGAGCTGCTGTTACTTCCCCCATGGCCTGCCTTTGAAGAAGGGATGAACTGTATCCAGAAACGCGTCAGGCGAAAGGCTTAAGAAACTGTGCTTCCACTGTGCGCTGGTTAGCGCTGCTGTCTGCTGAAATAAATGAGGTAAAAATTGAACGTCGAGATGGCCGCTTTATTTGTATGAGCAACGCATTGTTTGTTGTTTAGTGGTCCGCTCTTGGCCACGAAGCAGCTCCCCTTCTGATGGTGCAGGTCTGGTGTTTGAAGATGACAACACCATTTAGGACCGACATTGCCTCTTCAGTTTGACACAAGTAATGCAGCGAGAACAACGCAACATTGAGAATGCAACCCGAAGGAACATTATTACTAGGATGGGAGTGACAGTTGCTACCACTACGGTTTTTACTTACCAAGAAAACAAGATCCAGAATGCCATGCGGCGCTCATTCCCAAGTGGGCGTGACTCTGATCAATTAAAGATAGCACTTAAACACGAGCTGCCATTACTTCCCCCATGGCCTGCCTTTGAAGAAAGGATGAACTGTATCCAGAAACGCGTCAGGCGAAAGGCTTAAGAAACTGTGCTTCCACTGTGGGCTGGTTAGCGCTGCTGTCTGCTGAAATAAATGAGGTAAAAACTTGAACGTCAAGTGGGCGCTTCAATTGTATGAGCAACGCATTGTTTGATATATGTATATATATATATGTATTTATATATATATATATATATATATTTTAAAGTAGTAAATGTTAGCAATATATATGATTATAATGTAATGTAAAAATAATAAATTACCCGAATTCTTTAATAATATATATAAATATATATTTATATAACACTCATATGTGTGTGTATTTGTGTGTGTATATTTTTATAAGAATTGACAAAATGTATTTTATATTAGATTCAAACACTTTTTTATATTTTATATTTAGTACTTTAAAAAGCATACATATTAAAGTATGTCATGTACAAAATTCATTCACAGATACAAACCAACATACATTTTTTTTAACAATGATATAAAAATATATCAATTAAGTTATCCAATATATAAAATATCAACATATTAATACAGCAAAACATAGTTTTTAAAAATAATATAAACATGAAAAGAATAGATTTTGTTTTTGTGAAAAAAGAACAAAAATAATAAATGTGCCATATGACTCTTTCATGTTTCTCGAGGCATCCGTATGTATTGATATGAACTACAGTAATGGTTGTTCTTGGCAATACTACAAAGGACAGCTGTGCCAGGGGATATTTCTAGATGTCGCAGACAATTAAACAAAACTCCAATGCTGATGAAGGTTCTTCGCTCAAATATAAAAATTGGGTTGGGCTGCCTCCACTACCATGAGGGATGCATTAAAACCCCTCATCACAGATGAGAGGCAGGCCCACGGCCAATATACAATTAGAACCTTATTTCATTGTATAATAAAAATAATAATTCCAATCCTATTTTATTATGATAGTTAGCATATATCATTTATGAATCAATGTAAAAAAATGTTAACTTGTAAATATTAAACGTAAAAATACTTATAGCAATACTCATGTGATTCTGGTGTTTGTATTGCATTGTAATACATACATGTGAATGATATAATATTATAGTACTTGGGCAGTACTTTTTTTGCAAACTATTAAAAAACAGTCAAAAAGCCAGGTGAAATGATGCGAGCGTTTGTAGTCATCTCGCAACTCATGTCCATGCATGCCTGTTACATACCCTTTCTATTTAGAACTGCACAGTATCTTGAGGAGTATAATTTACACGAATTCCTTTTGGCAAGCTTATACATAGAGCTTTCCAATCATAATATTTTTACCTATTGGATTTCTAGTTTGCAATGTATTTTGTGTTGGCAAATGACATTATGTCACAATCCAAAACATAGCCAGGAAGCCCAGGATGGTGCAAGTTTTACCACCATGTATGTGAAGATAAAGAAATCAGCATCTTGGTATTTTATGTTGTGTGCTACCTAACACAAATGCTTCACACAGGAGGACATGTAGGGCAGGGATATCCCTTATACAAGAGAGGAATTAGGTGGAATAGGGTATCTTATTGCGTGTCTTAAGCTATTTGCCTAACAGCAAACAATGCAACAGGTGCAAAATTCATGGGCCGATATTGTGGTACAAGGGCAGGATTCACTACACCACCTGGGGATTAAAGTGAAGGGGTCAGTGGGTAAGTATACTAACATTTTACATGACAAATGGGCATGTTGAAAACTGTCTGTAAAAATGTTGCATTATTGTGAATAACATGCACAATTACTTTTAACTATTAATAATACACTTTTGCTTTGAAATAAATACCATATATATATGTGTGGATGTTGTTCTGAGCATATTCATACATTCTACCTGGAAACTGTCCTTTCATACATTATTTTTTAATAAATCCAAAATATTGAAAATTTGAAAAAAACAATACTATGCTCACATTTACTTAATGGTGTGCCATTAAGAATTCTCTCATTTTTTTTTAACATGTAAATTTATATTTTAGGAGGGCTAGATACCATTGACCCAGCAGAGTTAGCAAGTGATAGTATGGATGATGGAAGTTAATATTTATATGTGTGATGCATATGTTTAAGTAAATATGCTTAACAAAATATATATGAAATGATAAGGCAACATGAAATAATGTATTTAAGGCACTTTATTAAAAAAAATTCTCTTTAAATGTTGACACTTTCGCAGGTTTTCTGTGTGCAAGACAAAGCAAGCACATAACCTTTGATTGAAGTTACCACCTATCATCATTATTAGATTGCATAGAAGTGTCATGCTACCTATTGGTCATTTGACCAATGCACTCGATTGCCTAACATTGCGGTAATTGTACATTCTACATATTTGGCATGGGTGTCCTCATGAAAGCAGACATGTATTTGGATTCACATCACTTCCTCAATAGAATATTACATTGTGATTAGTGGAAATGTTCTATACCTACTTGAGTCTGCCTCCACACGCTGCGGACGGTGCGGTTTCGGCTGACTGCGCCTCGTGGCATCCCGACCCCTGACTCAGATGTGAGGTGTGGTGGGGGCGAGGGCGAGGGCGACCCCTTCAATTACTTGACCGGCCAGGCTTCAGTTTGCAGTCTGCAGTTTATACCCCCCCTACTTGGCTCTTTGACTCTCTTCTACAGGCTTCACCGGGCAAGACAAGAGTAAGGAGGACGCTGCTCCTGTGCCTCCTCCTCCTCAAGTCCGATTTCAAGCTCCCGCTGCTGCAGCAACTGACAGCCAGGAGCGGGGGAATGAGAGGTGAGCCGTGGTTGCGTTGAGACAGGAGAAGTGCCAGGGAGTTGGGAGGGGGTAGCGGGCCGCGATCAACAGCGGTTCCTGTCTACAGCGAGCCTGGGAGGGAGCTGGTGGTGGGGGTTGCGAATGAGAGCGGTCCCGTAGACACCTCCTCCCCTACTCTGGCCCAAAACAGGAGCTGCGTGGGTCACTACGTGGATCACTCCGTACTTCGCACTTGCTCCTCTTTTTGCGAGGTGTGAGTTGTTACTGCTACAAGCTGTTGTGACTGCTGTTCTCGTGAGCTCTGCCAGCTCTGCTACTGCCAGCTCCGCCACTGCGGCTAACGAGGAAACGAAGTGTGGAGGAGCTGTGAAAAGCGCCACGGCCACAGGGATTCGGCCCCCAAAAAGGAAATGAGATCTTGCAGGGTTAGGGGGTGCCCATCAAGAAAAAAAAGGAGACAAAAACGAGCAAGCCTAAAGGAGAGCCTCCAACTCTCAAAGACAGCATGGCTAAACCATTCACCAAAAGCAAACTTAGAGTTGGGACTTCATCCTCAGGCAGTGCATCCCCGGATATGGGCCCTACTATAAGTGGCACCAAGCTGGAAACAGGTATAACACAGAAGGGATACAATTGGTCACAGCCCAAGATCTATACAAATTTTCAATTCCTAAAAAACCCGGGGGACGCCCTTTTATCATGCTTGATTGCAGCAAAAGGCCTTAAAAATCTGATCTTACCACTCAAACTATCGGATAATGGCGAGAACAGGACTCCAGCAAATGACCAAAGCATAACAATCAGCATAAAAAATATTTCTGAGCCAAATGAACTTTTACATCAATCACATAGTATTTTTGCTTCAACTTTAGTTGGGCAATATAAAACTAAACCCCTACCGCAAGGGCCAAAGGATCATCAAGTAGCTGAAATATCAAAAGCAATTTTGCTAAGCAATCCAGAAACAACAAATACGTTGGCAGAGCCTCCTGGACAAGTTGGAAGAAACAACAAGGACAAACATGTTGAGAGAAGCTGTAGTAGGGCAAGAGGAAATACCTGTACTACTAATAAAGTATTGTCCATAATAGAGATGGGTACACCACCAGTCGCTATAAAAAAAATGAAGGATCAGTTGGACCCCATCGCCAAATTCGAATCAATTATTGTCATCAACGCCCCACACCTCTGAATTGGTACTCAGACAAGAGTTGGAAAACATAAAGGAACTACATAAATCGGACGAAGGAGATTGGAATGACTTATAAATAAACCATACACAACAAACTCTGGTTAAACTTAGGCTGAATTTCCAAAACTCCCATAACTCCCCCTCAGCAGAGAACATTTTATCAGAGAACATAGAGTTGAAAGAGACGCAGGGCAACGTTCATCAACAGCTGAACTCTGAAAATGCCTGGGCCAGTTTACCCAGCACTGTGCAACTCTTAGTGAAAGCACTCCGGTATCAGTCAGATAAAATGGATGCCCAGTTAACCTTATTGAATACTTTGGCAGTGTTTGTGGTGGCAATCGATGGAAAACTTGGCACCCTGAATCTACTCTTTCAGAGCTCACATGGGAGACAACAGGACCGGAAGTTAAATTGTGCCTGTGGCCCAATAGTAGATAAATTCAACTCTCTCCCCTTGATTCTGGAGGACTTGTGCGGCACAGAAAAATATTAAGCCTAGTCAAAAGGCTATCTACTCCGCTGAGATCAAGCACAGATCAATTGCAAATAACCTGAGAGATCCAGGTCTGACAAATTTTACCCCAAACCTTATTAGCTCAGGTTATGAAAAAAAAGACGAGCGCTCTTAGAAACAGGAACTACTAGCAGGACTCTCTTAGGGCTCGGAAGAAGAGCTGGCAGTACCAGGAGTAACTTGTAATGCCAAACAAAGGCGAGCGCAAAGGAGAAAGGGCAGAAACCAAAAAAACAGCACAAAAAAGGAGGCTTTCGCCCGTCTCTTTAGGCAGTTACGACCTGCCTAGCCCATCTAACCAAACTTCCCCAGAGGGAAAGGGCAAAATACAAATTTTGATTTCAAACTCCAATCGTGAGCCGGCTCCCAGGGTTTCCTTGCAAAAAAAACTCCCAGGGGAAGAAGGAGGAAGACAAACTCCAAATTATTACAATCTACCCAGGGAAGAAGCAGAACATCAATTACTGCAATGCGGAATGAAACCAGAAGAAACCATTATTCAGCATCACACCCCCAACAAACATCTGTAGGATCTATGGTCAAATAAATGAAATCCTTCACAATCATACCTGTTAGTCAGCCCAAGCAGCAAATAGAGAGGGCTTTAAACTATCCGCCTATCCTAGTATCCAAAATTGGAGGAGTTGAACATGTTGAACTAAACATGGAAATTCAAGAACTAAGCCCGCCTGCGCAGAATCTTTGGGGTAGATTTGTATCGGGCCAGTTACAAATTCAACTCCAGATGCCCAGAGTAGGCCAGAACTAATTACAAAGCCACCCAAAACAAGTATACGCACCCATGAGCCCACTAACCGACCACAAGCAGAAAATCTAGTAATTGATCCAAATAGGAATGTGAAAACACTAGAATTTATACCAGCTTGTAGATCTAGAGGGGCTCACGACATATTAAATCGTGGGAACATTCTCCGCTTATTCACACATATACCCTCATTAATAAAGGTAAACAACAGGCTTACCACTCGTAATTGCCATCGGGCATTGCCGTGAGGGGAACGGAGGGAGAAGCAGCAAGCAGAGGCACACGCCGGGAAGCGAGGGAGGCGTCCCGAGAGACCGGACCACACTCCCCAGCATTCCCTCTGCTACAAGCGCGCCCGTGACGCGCAGTGAGCGCCGGAGGCGCCGAATAAAGGCTGACACCCCCTCTCGCCCCGCGAGTCGCGCGCGGGAGCGACTGGGAGAAGCCCGGGACAAGGGCGGGGCCGTCTGTGGCCGTCAGGGGCCAGAAGAGGCCGGGCAGGGCCACCCCCCTTGGCACGAACTGTGAGTACCACTGAAGGACATTTCGTGTAAAAGTCACTGTTACCCCTTGTATTTTTAACCTGAGTTGTACGGATATTGTCACAGAAATCCAAGAAATGTCAGTCCAAAGTACATTGCCGGATAACTACTTACTGAAAGTGGTGTCCAAAATCAACAGCGACAGGAGGAAGTCACTGGGAAAAAGTACTATTGCAGATCCTCCATTGTCCATCGATGCAAACAATCATGTAAACCCTGTTAATCTTAATAATACTGTTAACGAGATGGTCGCCCCTGTGGAACTCGATAATAGCACCACTAGTATTAATGTCGAAGCAACCAAGGCTTTAGACCAGTTAATAATGGGGGAGGAAGACCAAGGTAATAATATCGAAGGGACACCTCAGCAATCTGGGAGGGCCTCCAAATTTATGCGCGCCTGTAGAAAACCAATCCCTAAGCGAGGTAGTCATATCTCTAGAAGGAAAAAAGATACGACCCAAGTGGAACATACCAATGACTTAGTACCCGCGAACCTAGATAAATATGTTTCCCTGAAGCCTGACCAAATTGACTCACTAAGGAGTGCAATTCTTAGTAAACTTAGTACGGTGGTAGAGCCATTGATAACTAAGATAGGAGATCTTCAGGAGGAAGTAGTCAGGTTAAGGGGTTTGGTGGGTAAGCATGCAGACAACTTGGAAAAGTCCCTAGCTGACATTAAAAAGTCAACTGGGCTTGTTACTGCTCCCATTAGGGATAAGGAGCAGTCACAAGCCTCTACCAGTGCCCCTCCCACTATTGCCAGGAAACAATCCTCTAAAGATCAGTCGAAACAACAGAAACCACCACCGATACCGTCACAGGAGGGAGGAAGTTCATCAAATCCATCTAACCATGGGGTCACAGGCAACCCACCGAGTGTTAAAATATCAGCCCCCTTGCAAGCCCCTACACAAGTATCAGCACCTACGGTGACAGCTGCAACTGATACGATGGGAGGATTTAATGGGGAGCCCACTAGGATCTGTAGACGCCCTGTTGATCTACCACCCGACTGTGTACCTTACGTGGTGGTTTTAACTAACGTCCCTATTTTCACTCAGTCCCCAAGAGAATATGAGACATCTGATTCTCTGAGAAATAAAACCATCTTGTGGCTAAATCAACATTGTGGCTATCCAGTCGGCTATGCTGACCAAATTATCTCCATTAGAAGAGTAAATTGGATAGGTAACACCAAAAAAATCGGTGGGGGGGACTGCATGATTATAAACTTTAAGCACCCACAACATGTGGCAACGGTCCTGCTTAGAGCAGCTTCAATTACGCAGTCTGAGACTGAAGTAGTTGCTAGGCCGTTGGGCTATTTTTATAACCACCTCGGTGGGCAAACGCCAACTAATTGTAAGGAGAGGGCTCCGAGCATTCCCACCTATCCTCATATGGTAAATAGACCATTGATGCCTAACTTCTTCTTTGGTCCACAACATGGCCCATTCATTCCAACGCTGCATATGGGGAACCCTATGTTCGGGGGGAATGCCCCTTTAATGCATACCCCTAACCCATTTGTTCCATTTGGCAACTCCCCTCTGTATGATAATGGAATGGTTTATCAGGTCCCTACCCAGAATAGGTTTCAGTCCCTTAGTCACCTAGATCAGAACGATTGACATGAGATTGAACTCCCTAGAGATCTAGAGTTTAGAACTCTTAATGAAGCGGCCGTTTTGTTAACTAATGAAATGAGTAATGTATGTTTGAACTGTATGTTGAATGGGGGAGACACCCTATACTCTATACCTAACATAGAGCTTTTTAATATAGATAATAACATGTCCATACCTAGTGGGGATCTGTCAAACGCCAGCAATGAAAGAGAGAATATAACTTGTCATATTGCTAGCTGGAATATTGCGGGAATTGTGGCCAAGGAGGATGCCTTAGGCTGGATTGATTTTGTGCATCTGTTTGACATCCTATGTTTTCAGGAAACATGGAGTAAAAAATTCAATGGCATTGAGGGGTATGTGTCCTATGAGCTCCCAGCACTGCCCTCATCTCACGGTAGAGCAAAAGGCGGTCTGTTGGTATTAATTTCTGTCAAATTACCAATCCTTGTGAAAAAATTTGTTAACGTGGGGCCGCATTCACAAATTTTATGGCTTACACAAGAACCCGGAAGAAACATCCTATCGATAAATTTCTACAACAATGTATTTGACAACATTAGACATTTAGTGATTAACGAATTAGATACGGCGGTGAATAATTTCGTGAGGAATTTTAACAATGTATTTGAATTTATTTTTGTGGGGGATTTTAATGTACCTGTGTGCCCATTATCCACCCAGAAAGTTTGTGGTGTGTATAATCGACAGGGGGAAGCTGAAGTTCATTTCCCCCACCACACTTACGGGGAAACTTTGAATACTTTTATGATTCATTATGATTTGGAAATCTTGGATAATGCTAAAAATGACACGGGTGGAAATATTCCTACTTTTAAAGGAAGGGGCGCTAATACCGTTATTGATTTTATATGTATGTCATCAACTATTGCCCCGTTATGCCCGATGCCTAATGTGATAGATATTATGTTGAGTGACCATAACTGTTTGACCACTGTACTAACCTTTTGGATAAAAAATCATGTCTGTGAAAATGGTATTATCAATAATATTGAACCCCATAGACAGAATGGTTATAGATTGAGGTGGAAAGGAGAAAAAGCTGCTATACTTCAGACTCAATTATATCTAGTTGTCTGACAGATATCACGGCAATTTTAGAATGTGAAGACACCTCGTCTGACAGTATTGATCACTTTAACAATATTAACTCTATTATTAACAAAAAGTTCACCAAAAAGGCGGGGTCTAAAGCAAGGTGTCCAAGGGGCTAGTTTGATCATGCGTGTTCCAATGCCCGCAAAGAACTCAAAGAGGCCCTTGCAGCCAAACCTAGGGACAAAGTTTTGGTGGTCCAACTTAGACAGGGATTTAATACTACCCTGAAATGTAGAAAAGCTGAATTACAGCAAGAGGCCTGGGATAACCTCACCCTAGCGGCGGACAGAATAACTGTACCCTGTTCTGGTCCACGGTAAATAGCCCATTCCTAAAAGATGACAAGGTTCCTGAACTCACTTCTAACGTGAGCATGGACTCATGGATCCAACATTTTTCTAAAATCTTTGATTCTTGTAATCTAATAGATGCCAATGGGGATAGATGGCCCATCCTTGCCTTAGATATAACCATCAGTGAAACTATGGCTAGTATTAGAGCCAGCAAAGGAGGCAAGGCCCAGGGGCCAGATGGCGTTCCCATAGACGTGTACAAGACCGCCCCAGATATATGGGGGCCATTGCTCACCAAAATCTTTAATACAGCTATCAGCGGTAATATACCGTCTACTTGGGAAGAGTCAATAATCATCCCTATCTTCAAGAAAGGAGATCGTGGGATGCAAAAAATTATAGACCTATATCCTTATTGGATTCATCAGTTAAAATTATGAGTAGGGTCCTCCTTGTAAGATTAGAAGAGTGGGCAGAATCTAACGAGATTTTAAGTAATTGCCAGTTTGGCTTTAGAAAAGGCCGTGGTACTATAGAACAGTGTTTGAATTTAGAGCTATTGGTGGGAAAATATACCAAGGCAAAAAACGGGTCGCTCTATCTTTGTTTCGCCGACCTTAGTAGTGCCTTTGATCTGGTAGACCACGCAATACTATGGGCCAAATTACTGGAGATGGGTGCCCCAGAGGGAATTATTTATTTCTTAGCCCGATTATATGAAAAACTTCGCACCAGTGTTCGCTATGGACCCAATGGGGAGTGTACCACTAAGTTTGGGATAGGAAGGGGCATCAGACAGGGGTGCGTTCTTGCGCCCCTGCTTTTTACCCTTTTTATTAATGAGGTTGAATCTGCCCTGCATGCAGTCGCTGCAGATGCCCCTAGAGTTAATAACTTTAACATACCAGTACTACTCTATGCGGACGACGCAGTGTTACTGTCTAGGACACCCTTGGGCCTTCAACGCTTAATGGATTGTTTTGTATCCTTCATTAAGAATAGGAAACTGGTGATTAATAAGGCTAAGACTTATGTAATGGAATGCAGCTCTGGAAAAGCTAAAAGAAAAGGGAAAACCCACTATGTTATTGACGGTGAACCAGTGAAAAAAGTTGATAACTTTTGCTATTTGGGTATCACCTTTTCTCATAATGGGAGCTGGGCCACTGAACATAAGGTGGTCAGAACTAAGATGATTAGGAGCACCAATGGGGTCTTTCTGTTTGCCAAGAAACTGGGGAATAGACGTATTAAAGACATGTTAAATATTTATCAATCAAAATGTCTTTCTGCTGCCCTTTACGGGGCAGGAGTCTGGGGGGTGTCATCTGCAAAGAGCTTACAGGTAGAGGAGAACCTCTTCCTGAAAAAGCTCCTATGCTTACCCAGGTCTATTTCCAACTCCTTGGTTCACAATGAAACAGGGATCCAAGCCCTAAATGATCTGATCATGCTAAGGACCATTCTACTGTGGCGCTCGATCTGGCTCAGTGATGGTACCACACTGAACAGAACAATTATTAAGGACTGCCTTTTATTGGACCAACACTTGAAGATCCCCTGGATCAGCTACATTATTGATTTTGTACAAAATCTATTTGGAATCAATGTGTTAATGGACCCCTACAGGCTTTCGGAAATCCCCAAATCTGATGTGAAAACAATATTTTTAAATTACTGTAATGAAAGGCATCACTTAGAGGACTCTAAATTAACTACTTGTGTACTATACAATAGCATGAATGAATTTACCGGTTTCAGACCATATCTATTACAGGTGACAAGAACCTCACACCAGTTTGTACTGACCAGAATGAGGATGGGTATAGCACATCATCTGGTCGCGTGGCCTAACATTAAATCGCGCCCTGTTGGTCCCTGTAAATGTGACAATAAGACTGAACAAAGCACTAAGCACTTTTTGTTAACATGTGATTTGTACACTGAGTTAAGGAAATTCTACTTGAAGCCATTATTCATCAGATTTGGAGTGAGAGGCATTACAGAGGCTATGAAATTGATTTTTAATCTGAATCATGCGGACATTTGTTTTTTTACTGCATCTTTTTTATTCAAAGCGATTAGCGCCAGGAAAAGTATGTGTTTTTAAAAACTTTTGTACATTTTAAATATTTATTCCATCCCCCTCTGGATACTTCGTAATATGTGTATCTCTTTTTCTTTGATCGATAATGTATATATATTGTATATTATGTTTGCCTCTATGAAATTGTATGAATTGTCTGTATTATTTGTGCTTTTATGGACATGTTTTTTAAATGTTCCGAATAAAGCTTTATGAAATGAAATGAATAAAGGTGAACTCAACGGAACTGAAGTCAGTAGAGTTCATCAGCCATGGGGACCCTAGGGAGGGTGAAACTACATGGACAACATGGAGGTTGGAATTTATTGCACAAAGAATTTTATTGGAAGCTTCGACATTTGAAAACTGGGGTATAAAAATAAAACCCATTATATCACCTGGTCATCCAGCACCATTACTACAGAGCCAAAGGGATAGTCGGCTAACAGAAGGAAACGCCCCTAAGTCAATATTGAGAGGGGCAAAGGGCCCCTCGCCGGTCAGCATGAGGCAGTCACAGGACAAAGGTGGATACCACCTGAATCATCTTCATCAAGGCATCTGCCAAGAAGACTCAGGATGGGGCACAAGGGTAATTTCCAACCAAGGACTAAGCAATTGACAGAATAGCAGGTTTAATATCTCAGAAGGGGAAACAAACTTATTACAGATATGCTCCTGGAACATCAACGGGCTAAATAGCAAGTCGTCCGACCATGCCTTCATGAATTATCTAATGTCATTCCACATCATTGCTTTCCAGGAGGCATGGATGATGGATCCACCACATCTACAAGGATATTTAAAGTTCTATACTCCAGCTCTGAAAAAAGCTAAAATGTGGTCATCTGCAGGGAGGCTTGGCGACCTATGCAAGAAACATCTGAGCAAATTCTGTCCATCTAGTAGCCTTAACTACACCGGAATCCATTGCTATCAAAATCTCCCCCATAAAAGGGCAATTAGGCAATAGGCACAAGGAGATAGTAATAATAAACACATATATACATCCCAACATGGAAATCCAATGATGCAAAGCAACTAGTCAACTTCGTAGAGTCTTGCATGAGCGTAGTCAATTCACTAGACATGATACTGACAGGAGATTTTAATTTACATATACTTGGGCCATCAAAAATGCAGGAAGTCTCTCTACTTAACCAGTTGTGGAACATCCTGCAACAGAGAACCAACTCAACAGTAGCTACGTCAAAAGTTATTCAACTTCTTATAGAGGATCTTGAACATCTTATGCTGCGAGCAGCAAATGGGAGAACCACAGGTGGTATAACTCCTGCATTCACTCATCAATCTTTAAAAAAAAGTTCTACTCTGGACTACACTTTAGTATCCCTAACTCTCTTTAAAGAAATCTTCTCATTCAATATGGGCGACAAACTAGATAGTGATCATCGGCACCAGGAATTTATATTGTGCACAAATATCCTAAGATCAACGAAATGGAAAGGTTTACCAGGCACAACTGCTACTATCAACTTTAGGAAAATAAAATTCATGCTAGCATCGCAAGATAACTTTCAGGAAGCTGCTACACTTTTATTTGAATCACGGGAAAGGAAAAACGAAATAGAGAAATGGATACATTATATGCATGCCTTTGTAACATCTTTCTCCGCCCCAAATAAATCTAAAACAAAGCAGGATCTCACAAATTTTACCATGCCGCAAAAGAGTGAGATAAAATCCATTAAAAAGAACATCAATTACTCTTTATGGCAGGTGCGTCAGTATCCAACCGACATCAAAAAACTAGCTGAATTGCAACAGCAGAAAATATATCTAAAGCAAGCAACTTGGGAAGTTAGGCACGACAACGAAGATACCTTATGGGCAAAACTGCATACAGATTTCAAGTTGAAAACAGTGCGAGATTCTGGGAAATTATAAAAAGATTTACCCATCCGATGCGCGAGGGTCTGTCTTCAAATATATCTGAGGAAGACTGGACCACTTTCCTTGGAAACCATTTTCATCAAGGGAAAAACGTACCACAAGCTTAAGCTAGCATGGACTACGCACTGTGGTCTAGGATTCAGAATCATCAACTGAATGAGGAAAATGTAACTCCAGAGGAACTGCATAAAGGATTACCACCGGGACCTACTCCTTTAAATGATCACATAAAAACATTCAACAAATATATTAAGAAGGGAATGCAAGAAGGGGCACCTGGGGCAAATGGAATCCCACCCGTGCATTACAAGCAAGACACAGAATAATGGGTGAATTCACTTAGTCCTCTGTTCCAGGAGATAAGAACAACAGGCTGTCTTCCTCCATCATGGCGGACCTCGATAATTTCACCAATCTTTAAATCAGGTGACAAGGCTCAACCCATTGCCCTTTTGGACAAAGAGACAAAATACTTTGCTGGGACGCTGCAGGACAAACTGCAACTCTGGGCGGAAAACAATTCAATCATCCCCCTAAACCAAACCGGCTTTTCTAAATCTGTTGGGACCACAACAAACATAACAACAATGGCTCTGTCAAATAATAAGGCTGAGATCACAAGAACGCTATTACATTTGTGCTTCATCGATTATCGGGCAGCTTTTGATCATGTAAACCGAAACAAACTTTGGTTAGAACTGGCAGTCTGGGGCATTCCCCAGGCTTTACTGAACCTGATGATTAATTGCACACTGACACCTGGGTGCGAATAAAGCTCAGTGACGGGTCAACCCTATCGAGGAAAATCCCAACAACAAAAGGCCTCAAGCAAGGCTGCGTATTAGCCCCAACGCTATTTAATCTGTTTTTAGCAGATTTGATTCTGTTAAAAAAATGCGAGCAACTCACATGCTCCAAAGATTGGGAATCTAATTTTACCATGCCTACTCTACGCTGACGACCTAGTATTGATCAACCAAATGATGGTGGGTCTACAGCTAGGTTACAGTAAAGCTAATGACCTAAATATCAACTCGGAAAAAACAAAAACCATGACAATTAAAAAGAATTTTAAGAAAACACCAGTCTGGTTTTGGAATAAGATTCAAATAGATTCAACCAAAAAATATAAATATTTGGGGGTGATCATTGATAAAGGCGGGCACTTTGTAACCCAGAGAGACACAATTAAAAGGAAAGGCATAGCCTTAGCAGCCTCATTGAGAAACCTCATCTTCAGACTGAAGGGCCCCTCACTTGCTCCTTTGGTTGAAGGTATACGGGGACAACTTCTACAAACAATAACCTATGGGAGCGAGGCACAGAGGGGGAGGGACTCGAAGCTCTTAGATGCCGTGGTCGCAAAAGTATACAGAATAATTTTGGTCTACCAACATGAGTCTCTCCAGCACAAATTAGGCTCAAGTTTGGTGTGCAAAAACAGACCATTGCAAGGAAAGGTGCAATAGTCATCTTTTGGGACAAAGTAAGTAAATCTGAACCTGGTACCCTAAATTGGCACTTGTGGACTGAGCTACAACAGAAAGAGTCATCACCAGCGGCAAAATATGTAGCAACAAGCGTGTCAACGCTGGGTTTTACCGAACTTTTGGCAACACCCACAAGTCACTACCTCCTTAAAAAACTAACCAAGATAATAGTACGAAATGAATCTTGGATTGAAGACAAGGCAGCCCTAACAAGGAGGTCGCATGGCTGGATGTTTCTGGGTACCTATTCCTCTCTGGCGGCACAAAAGTATCAGCTTTGGGTATTGTGAAACATACAAAAATTCTATATTTAAAATACAGATTAGGCTTGTTGCCATGCACAAAGCACCTCCCACATTGGCTAAAAAACCATTCTGATTCTAACTTCCATTTATGTGGGACAATGCAAGAAGATATGCTATATATCCTTTGCACATGTAAAGATCTGACGGTGGAGAAGTGTGGCTCAATGGTTAGAGCGGCAGACCCTGATGCAGAGGTCTAGCCCGGGACCAGGGTTCAATTCCTGCCTTGGCTGGTATTGGGCTCAATTTCCCCGGACCTGATAATTCTCGCCTCGGTGCCTATTCTAACCATGGGTCCCACTCTGCAACTCTGGGCAATAGCTTGCTTAATCTTCACAATGGCCCCAACAGTGGTAGGATGCCTGGCTTCACCTTGGGGGTGCCCAGCAGTGGGCACTTCACAGGGAAAGGCCAGGAAGGAATCCACAGGGGTATGTGTACAGCGCCTTGAGACCCTTTCGGGGGTGATTTGTGCGCTATATAAGCACTACATTTACATTTAGGAAAGGAGATGGCTTCTTAAACCACTTTTTTACCAGAGAGGCATTTGTACACGGAGACAATCTGTGTTGGCATGTTTTGCACCCGAGGACATGCAGCTTAACTGTTCTTTTGTAAAATATTTAAGACAAGTGGAGAAGAAAATGCTAAAGTCTGAACAGCTATACAGCAGATAAGAAAAAAGTTGTTTATTTTTTAATTGACTGTAAATACCATTTAGTTATAATATCTTTTAACCAGTTTTAATAATTTGCAATGACATATTTTGTAGAAATGGTTTTAAGTAACTATGCTAAATAAAATAAACTTGAAACTAAACTTCAACTTACTTCAGCTAAATGCTAGTAAAACTGAAATTATGCTCTTTGGAGAGTCGCCTCTACTCTGGTCTAGAGAGTGGTGGCCCACCAACCTGGGTCCTGCATCAACCAATTCGGAAAGCAGGAGTACATCTAGACTAGAAACTCACAATGAAAGATCAAGTCGCAACCACAGTGAGCTTTTGCTTTCACATATTAAGTATTTTCAGGAAAGGCTCCCCTTTCCTCCCTATGGCAGTCTGAAAAACACTCCTTCAGGCACTAGTAATAAGTTGTCTTCACTATTGCCATGCCCTCCCCATCTCAGCTAACGAATCCTCTCTTACCAGACTCCAAGTGGTCCAAAACACTGCGGACCACCTAGTTTCCAATTCTCGTACCAGGACTGCCTCCTTTCCGCTACTCCTTGGACTACACCGGCTTTCCATCCGCAAGTGGATCCATTTTAAAATGTGCTGCATAGTGCACAAGGCACTACACGGCAATGCCCCCAGCCATCCCGCTGACAGATTCATACGAAACCAGCCTTCCACAACCTTCTGAGTTGGCTCTAAATTGCTCCTCATGGTACCTTGTGTAAAGAAATATCATATAGGTGGAAAAGCCTTCTACCATTTGGCCCACTCTTTCTGAAATCAACTTCCTTTACATCTCTGTGAATGCACCAAATATTTGCAATTCTGCAGGCTTCTCAATACCGAACTCTTCTGAACCCCCGGGAGTCTGTATCACTTTCGTAGAACAGAGATACCCTTTCAGGTTGATTCGGGGGCTGAACAAGACAAATAAATAAATAGGTGCAGAGGGAATAAGTTCTGAGTTATTATGATTATGACAATGCCGCTGATGCAGCATCAACGCTCCGCGCCGAAAGGTCCTTTCCTCCACATACCCAGTATAGTGGACACACAATGGGGGGGAACAGTTTGCACTAGACCCACAAGTTTGCCAGGTTAAACAGTTAAATTAAAGTAAAAATCAAGAAACCTCAAGCATTCACTGTCCAGTATATTTGATTATCTCCATCATTACTGAATGTATCCTTACGCAGCTCTCAGTGGCCTTCATCGTGGCCGGCCCAGTAGGCGGCTTGCCGTGTTAGACACATGTTCCTTCAGTAAGTGATGTACATTAATGACACTGTTGTAGCTGCTGGCCTGTGTTTCCAGGTTGTAGGCGGAAAATCTGTGTAATCTTTAATTGCCTCAATAAAGGTTTTCCAAAAAAAAAAAATGTTTGTGGATGATCATGGAGAGAAGGTCCATCACACTGTTGTGTTGTTAGTGGCACAAAGGCACAGAGGTAACAGTGATATATATTGTCATAGAATATGTATCTGAGTTGGTGTTGCCAACAACTGGGTAGCATGACAAAGTAATTAAGGATAGCAAAAATAGTTAAAGTAAATTTCATGCAGTGCACTGCAGACATTGAGGGTATGATTCACAAAGGTAAACTTACACCTTTGTGTAAGTTTATGATTGTTTGCTATTCATAAAAATATTTCCCTAGTAAAATCAGTACGACTGTGGAGTCTCCACACATACAAAAAGGCAAGGCATTCTACAGCATTCTTAGCAGGAGGAAAAAGCCTTAGATGATTGTTTCTCTGCAAGGAGGTGCCCATTCCTGCAGAAAAATAATCGTATATGTAATGCAGGCACCCTTGCCCCAATGGTACAAGTGTGCCTGCATTGGTGATAGTGTGCAGGTACAGGCAGATTGCAGGAATGTGGCATATGTTGGTGAATGTGATGCCTTCCTGCCCTCCCCATTTTACACAGCAACGCAAGTAATCTTGCTGTGTAGCGTTGTGTTGCGTTGCATGAAACCTTGATAAATTTTTCCCTAAATATTTACCTGATATCTACCTGATATTTCCTTTGATGCTGTTAGTGCATCTGTTATTGCAAGAGGTCTTTTGTGGCAGCCAGGAATTACCTTTTTAAAGGACTGGCATACTATCTACTGCTCTTCAGATGCCTTTTTAAGTTATGTGTCTGTTTGAACGTAAATAGATTAAAAGGATGCATTTGCTTTTTAAAAAGAGAGCACAGTCTGCCTTCTTCAGCTCTCAGTAGCAAGCTCAATCTTCTTCTCTCGGTTCAATCATCTTCTCTTGGGAAAGCATTTTAAGTATCCATCTAGAAGACACCAACAGTCCTCCAGTTTCTTCAATCCTGAGGGGAACGTTTCTATATCATAGTACTCTCAAAAACAAAAGTTGAGTCCTTCTGAGAAGCAGTAGAGATCCTAACAATGACACAGATTCCCCCAAGTTATTGGTGGAAGGTTGGACTCAGCATTTCAAGAGGACATAGGAAGTATCTATAGACAGACACTGACGATATCATATTGAGTTTATCTTTATTGCCCCAAGTCTAGGGTCAAGAGGACCCCTTGTTCTCAATGACCAAAAACAAGGCATTTTTTCAAGCAATTAGAGATCTGCAGAAGATCTGCAGAAGAAAAAAGGAGTCACCCCAATTCCTTCTTCGAGGAGGATCAACAAAGCATACTCCTTTGTCATTCTCAGATGTCACAGGAATATAGGATTGTGATTTACTTAGAGTATGTCATCCATTGGTGATCCACTTCAAAATGGATAATCCCATTCATCACATTCACCACAGAAGGATTTCATGATAACGATAAAGTAAATTAGTCTCTATTCTCATATCCAACACACAGTAAAACATCATGATATCTAAGTTTCCGTGTCCTTGATAATCGTACTTAGTTCCAGGTTTTCCTTGTGTCCTCTTGAAGATCTTGGATTTCTTCCTGACTGGGCTTCAACTGCAGGTAGGATCAGTCTTCTCCCTAGATGATTGACTCATTTAGTCTTGCTTAGTGACAGGGGCCACAGAAAGTTTGTTCCTAGTGTGTGCAAATGACACACAAGGCTTTCTAAGGACTTGAAATGCATTGGGGTATATTTCAGAGGGGGCATAGTCATTGTCATCCTTCCTGTAACTAAGACTTTGAAAATCTGACATTTATTCACCTCACTGTGGGATGTTCAACAGCATTAGTAAGAATGTGGCAGAGAGTTCAAGAATACACAGATTCATCTGTGATCTCTAATCATGGCCCACCTGCATCCACTAAAGCACACATTGAAGCATATGTAGAAGCATATCCTTATGTTTTAGACCCTATAATGCCAATTGTACGTAGTTATGCGTCCAGTATCACCAGAAATCAGTACATTTCTTTAACAGTAAATCCTTCAAATCTACTAAAAGGTTGTCCTGTGCACCCCATATCCTTCAAAGGTAATAATAATGGACTTTGGGTCTCTTAGTTTGAATTCTGGGCACTTTACCAGTGCTAAATTGCAACTCAGAACATGGTATGATTGGCTTACCCACAATTAGCATATTTAATTTACTTATACGTCCCTAGTAAAGTGCAATATGTGTGCCCAGGGCCTGTAAACTAAACGTTATTAGTGGGTCTCCACTCACTTCAGTAGCCTGTGTGTGTAATTGAAACTGCCATTTCGACCGGACACGTTAACCTACTTGCCAAGTCCAAACCTTCCCTTGGTATGTTACTGTTACCACGGATTTTTTAGCACGCAGTACCGTTACCACGGATCCATTACCACGCAGGATCCATTACCACGGATACCTTTACCACGCATTTTTTTTACAACGCAGGTACTATTACAACGCATACCATTACATCGTAATTTTAGGTAAGTTTAAAGGTAAGTATTGGGGTATTGGGTTTGGGTTTTGGGGTACAGGGGTATTTTTAGGTTTTAGGGCTGGGTATGGGTTTTGGGGTACAGGGGTATTTTTAGGTTTAAGGGCTGGGTTTGGGTTTTGGGGTACAGGGGTATTTTTAGGTTTTAGGGCTGGGTATGGGTTTTGGGGTACAGGGGTATTTTTAGGTTTTAGGGCTGGGTTTGGGTTTTGGGGTACAGGGGTATTTTTAGGTTTTAGGGCTGAGTTTGGGTTTTGGGGTACAGGGGTATTTTTATGTTTTAGGGTTGGGTTTGGGTTTTGGGGTACAGGGGTATTTTTAGGTTTTAGGGCTGAGTTTGGGTTTTGGGGTACAGGGGTATTTTTAGGTTTTAGGGTTGGGTTTGGGTTTTGGGGTACAGGGGTATTTTTAGGTTTTAGGGCTGGGTTTGGGTTTTGGGGTACAAGGGTATTTTTAGGTTTTAGGGCTGGGTTTGGGTTTTGGGGTACAGGGGTATTTTTAGGTTTTAGGGCTGGGTTTAGGGGTACAGGGGTATTTTTAGGTTTTAGGGCTGGGTTTGTGTTTTGGGGTACAGGGGTATTTTTAGGTTTTAGGGTTGGGTTTGTGTTTTGGGGTACAGGCGTATTTTTAGCTTTTAGGGCTGAGTTTGGGTTTTGGGGTACAGGGGAATTTTTAGGTTTTAGGGTTGGGTATGGGTTTTGGGGTACAGGGGTATTTTTAGGGTTTTGGGGTACAGGGGTATTTTTAGGTTTTAGGGTTGGGTATGGGTTTTGGGGTACAGGGGTATTTTTAGGTTTTAGGGTTGGCTATGGGTTTTGGGGTACAGGGGTATTTTTAATATATATTTTAAAAAATTACAATTAAAAATAATTTCAATAATATAATTATTTAATGATTAAATATTGAATAATTAAATAAATATTTATAAAAAAATTATTTTAAATATAATAATTAATTATTAAATTAAATATTACAAAAATATTTTTTTTAAGAATATCTATACTTACCTATACTTACGTTGTAATGGTATGCGTTGTAGTAGTATGTGCGTTGTAGTGTATTGCGTTGTAAGGGTATCCGTTGTAACATGACCTGCGTTCTAAAAAATCTGTGGTAATGGTATGCGTGCTAAAAGTACGCGTGGTAACGTGGTACATCCCCTTCCCTTTTATTACATATAAGTCATACCTAAGGTAAGCGATATGCAGCTCTTTGTGCAGGGTGCAATGCATTTAAAACATAGGACATGCACATTTCTGTGTATTACATGTCCTGGTAGTGAAGAACAGCTAGATTTATTTTTCACTACTGCCACATTGTGATTGCCTTAAAACATCTTTTAAGTGTAATTTTCAATTGGGTAAAGATAGAGATTTGGAGTTTAGTGTATCTGGACAATTTAAATTCACAAACTTTTTGGGGAAGTCGGATTTTAAATTGTAAGCCTGAAAATACCAATTTAGAAAGTTGGCATTTTCTTACTTCAACCATTCAATGCCTCTGCCTGTCTCTGAATACACTTCTGGGTTGGGTGACAGCTGGTCTTTGTGCATTCCCTCTAGACAGGAACACAAAGGGAGCTGGAGTGTGACAGTTGCAACCTGGCCCATCCTGGCCCATCACCAGGCTGATGGGCCTTTCTGAGGTAGATTGGAAGGTAGGAGCTGACACTTGCACCGTAAAAGGGCTATACCTGTCACCACACCAAGACATGCATACCCCCTGTAGTGAGTCTGGAGCCGGGTCAGGAAAGGCAGGAACCTTGTGATCTTCAATGGCCTCTCACCCACTTCAAAGGCACAACTGGGTGTAAGTAGAGTAGGGAGAATGAAAAGGGCGTTCCTCTGCTGCTGATTGATTGTGGTTCCAGGCTGCTGTGCGACATGAGACGTGAGGATGAGTACGCGAGTACGCAAGGTCGAATGTGCGCGGAGACGAGACGAGTCACTTCCCGTCCCACAGTGAAGCCGAAATCTGTTGGTGCCGGTAGTCGGACGATGGTTGTTTTTGATTGCTGAGTCAGTGCCGGGAGCCCCGTTTCCATACGGGAGGTCGGCGCCTGCCCCCAGGAGTAGTTTCCTGGTTCCCAGGATCCAAGAGGCATGGAGCATGGAGCGCGGCACGGAGCAAAGAGCGAGTGCCAGCGCGTGTCCCTGAGAAGGAGAGTGAAGAGCGCGCAGAAGAGAGCGCATAATTGGGAAAGCCCTGGAATTCAGCCCCTTTGTCGGAGTCCCCATATATCCTCTCATCCCAAAGTGGGGGGGAGGGGAGGAGTGAGGCCAAAGAGGTCAAGAAACAAGAAAAAAAAATCCTGGAAAAAGGGGGAAGAGAAGCAGGAGTAATATAGCCCCAGCTTAAGAAAGATCACCCCTGCTGGAAAAAGGGGGAAATCATTATGGCATGCCTGACATACCACTTCAGCACAGCAGAGGTAAGTGAAAGCATTTTAGTTTTTTCGTTTGATTACAAGACATAACATTAACGTATCTGGTAGCTTCAGTAGCCACGTGAGGCTCACATATAGAAATTGAAAATCTAGCCTGTAAAGTTAAAGAAATACTGGACTTTACCTATAATAAAATGTCCCCTAAAAAAGCGAAGATTACTAAAACAAGAAAAAACCCACAGTCTACAAATAAGGAGACAAGTGAGTCAATCCCAGTGGGAACCCCTGAAGAAGTAAATGATAGGAGGGGTCAATCCAGCGATTTATGGAAGAAAAAACGCCGAATACACCGAACACTCCACATGTGAGCACAAAGGGAAGCAATCCAGTATCAAGATCAATAATTGATTTTGTGGGGAAACATTTTACTAAGAAACTTACTGCAAAAAAAATGCAAGATGTAGAGACGGATTTAAACTTAACTCTAGTTAAGTGAAAAAAGGGCCGAATGTACAGTAGTTTCATTCTCTAACCAATGTGATCTAAGCAATATAAACATTAATATGGAACCAAGACTTTCGTCATCGCCCAGGATGTTTCCAGACTATGATACTGGTGACAGAGAGGATGAGGATTCCCCAAAAGAGTGTTACATCCAGAATGTCAGCGGTGCCCGGGAGGGAAAAACGAATTCGGCTCAGAGCCTGAGGCAAAGGACAAAGGGTGCTTCCAAGTCTATTGTAGAATTGTTATGTAATAGTACTGAGAACTTAGACTTGTCAGCAACTCCATCTACTTCATTATTGGACATTATTCTTATGTTACAAAAGATCTTGCAGGGATTGCTAGAAGTCACTCTCTCAAACGAGCCTAAAGCTCACAGTCTGCGAGCTCCAGGGAATTAGGGGTTTAATGCCATCTGTAGTCAGACTGGTGTCAGCCACACCCATTGGAGGGGGCATAGGAGACACAGAGGTATTAGACCTATCGAATCAAGTAATTGATGTGTATATATCAAAACAACCTATGTTGATTAGAAGAAGAAATGACTATAGGTGGCAAAAGATTAGAATCCCCTTAAGGAAACATACCCAGTACTCAGGAAAGCGCAAAAGGAAGCAAACGAACAGTAAAAAAGCAAAGTGTAGTGAAGACAAACCATATGTAAAAGCTGAAAGAAGAGCCCCTCCTCTAGCGGCTAAGAAAGAGAAATTAAAGCAGAGGAAAGAGAGTCCCCATAAAAGTGGGCATGAAATAAGCATGAGGGAAATGAGGGAAAGATGGCCCCTACTAAGAAATTACCAGGACGAAATAAGGGATGAGAAATGGTCTGAGAAAAGTGTAAATTTAAATAATATGAAAAGTAACCCAGAAAGTTTAGGGAAAGTGGGGGTTAAGATATTAGACCCAAATAGAAAAAGAGATATATGGTGAGAAAAAATGAGAGATTGGGGAGTCGATGAAGTAAGTGGAAAAAAGTGGCTATACTTTGAACCCCAGGAGGTTCATAAGGGCAGAAAAAAACAAAGGAAAATCATTCCTTTAAATCACTCACAACTACTTTTTTACTTTACAAAAAGGCCAAGCTTATGTAAAATGGAATCAAAAGATTTACAACGGGTTGGATTTTTAACAACTAGTAAAGGACAGGAATCGGCAAAAATTGAAGTATACTCAGGGATGATTAAATCTGCAATATTAAAGGCTGAAAAGGAGATACTCAAAGAAGGAATTAGATTAATCACAGAGGCAGAAATAGAAAGTGTATGCCAACCTGACTGTAACCTCTTGTGGTGTGAGAGAGGAAATTAAAATAACTTTTGGAAACCTTGAGTTGAATAGGAATTGGGGAGATTGGAGTATGGAGGACAGAGAATTCAATAATTCTTGGTGGGCAGTAAATAAGTCTGGCAATCTTAGTGAAATAGATTAGGAAAGCGGGTCGTCGCATAGCCTAAGAATAATTTCGGGGAATATTAATGGATTAAAAGAACTGTCAAAAACGGAATGTGTAAAAAATATTTCATGCAAGACCGACATCGTCTGTTTGCAGTACCCTGATAGTTGATGGTTTTACACAGTTTTCTAAAATGGCGGCAAAAGCCAGACTCGGCCGCCCTTTGGGTGGAATCATGTCTCTAATCTCTACTAAAACAATAAACAAGGCCTCCATAATCAATACTTCTTGTAAATGGTTATTAACCAGTGAGATACGTCTACAGGACCAGGGAAGGCTAAATGAATATGTGATTGTGGTTAATACATACGTGCAGTGGGGTACCCCAGGAGAATATGCAAAAGAAATGGGGTTATTCAAAGCTGATTTGAAATTCTTAAATAATAAATATGGGAAAGATTTTATAATTATCATGGGAGATTTCAACCACAAGCTAGATCCAGAAAAGGTGGATCTTTGGATGAAGGAAATACTAGACGCATACGAGATAGTGCCAGCCCTTTTTCACAATAGTAAAATGTATAAACAAGAAGTAGATTTAGGGAGACTATTAGGGTCACATAATAATAATAATAATAATACTAGTATTTATAAAGCGCGAACAGCTGCCTCAACTAGGAGGCGTCCCGGCGCTGTGAGGGCTTAACAAGAAAGCTAGCTGGGAGTCTGAAGCCTAGAGAGGCACCGAGAACACAGCTGTCACAGCTGTCTCCTAAAACTTGTTTCTGATTGGGCCTTTCGCAGCTCAGGAGGCAGGGAATTCCAGAGACGGGTCACGTTGGCTGAAAAGGTCCGGCCGCCCAGTCTAGCCCTTTTGACTCGTGGCACACTCAGTAGCACCTGATCATTTGAGCGAAGGGAGCGGGACTGTGTATATCTAGGCAGACGGGCTCTCAAATAATTAGGACAGGTGCCGTAGAGGGACCTATAGGCCAGAGTAAGAGTTTTAGATTTTATTCTACTGGCAATCGGGAGCCAGTGCAAGGCCCGAAGATGGGGGGAGATGTGCTCTTTAAAAGGAATATGGATTCATTAGTTTAAATGGTAGATCAGAATATGGCAGACCAGCAGAACAAACATTTAGAAGGGGAAATCAATGTTGCCCAATAGATTATTTGTTCGTACAGTCCTGGAATTTTGACCTAGTAAAAAGTTCAAGGTAATTTACTATCCACTATGCTGTGAAATTGTAAGAGCCCCCCCAAGAGAGTGTGATAAAGTTTTACCTCAACTGATGGATTACCCAAAAATATTAACCACAAAATTGATGGAGGAAGACATTAGAAAATTGACTAGTTTCCAACAAAATTTAGACCCGGAGATAGCTTGGAGCTAGAAGGTTGCATGGTTTTTAGAAAAAATCAAGCAAGCAGCTCTATGTTTGTCTATCAATATAAAGAAAAAAAAGATAGGGGGAAAAAATCATCAAGGAGGTGGTAGACTGCAAACTGCTTGGTTTGACTCCGCATGTAGGGAGAAAAAAAGGCTACTAAAGAGAGAGGAAAGAAAGATGAAGTTAATATATAATCAGGAGGTTTACAACAATTTATTAAAATTAAGGAAGGAATATAAAATGCTAGTGAGAAGAAGAAAAAGATGCTTCAAACAAAAATTCTGGATTTCCTTAATAGAAACCATAGAAAGCAAAAAGGGTTTTGGAGGCTCATTCAAGATGCATCGGGTCGATCCCCAGGAACCATGAGTTGTGAAGTCGATGAGGCATCCTGGGAGGAGCATTTAAATCAATTATATAAATGTAAAAATGAGGCCGAAATTAGTGGGGTGAAAACGTTGAGGTGACATGTAGTAAATAGCCTAATTCCCCTATGCTCGTTTGAAAATGTAAAGAATACTATTAAGAATTTAAATTTAACCCGTGCTGCAGGGCCTGATAATTTACCTGCCGTAATAATAAAAACAGAGTAAAAATGGTGAGCCCAGTTTTTCTCAAAAATGTTTACAGCAGTGCTGACCACAGGTATAATCCCAAATTCTTGGAGGGGAGCCGTAATCAGGCCTATACATAAGAAACGTGATAGAAAGGACCCTAGGAACTATAGATTAATTAATCTTTTAGATATTGGTGCTGAAGTGTTCTCTAAGATAACCCTGGGTAAACTGAAGGAATTGGTTGATTTAAATGCAATTGTCCCCGTAGAAAAAGGAGGGTTCAAAGAGGGGCACTCAACACTTGATCATTGTTTTGCCCTGTGGGCCGTGGCAAGGAAGACAGTAGAGCAACAGGGCAGATTATACTGCTGTTTTGTTGATTTCCGGGTGGCATTTCACTTAGTAGATAGAGAATGCTTATGGGAGATGCTAAAAAGATATAATATCCCCAAAGATATCCTAGAAGTAATTCAAGGTCTGCATAATGAAAATTGGGTACAAGTTATTAAAGATACAGCAGGTGGTTTAACCCAGGAGATAAGAATCAATAATGGGCTTAGACAGGGATGTGTTTTGGTCCCACTATTATTTCCTATTTTTCTTGCTGACTTACCGAAATTATTAATAACTGAAAGAGGAGCAAGCCCTAAGGTAGATGTAAAGCATCTGTCTTGCCTATTATTTGGATATTTGGAGGGGTATTTATAAAGCGCAGCGTTCGCTCCGGAAGGAGCATCATGGCGCTATAAGTCCTTGATACCAGATCACAGAGTGGGGTGGGGGGGAACTAGATTGATGCTTTGGCCCAGTCATCGGAAAGGTTAAAAATCCAAGTTTTGAGGAGTTTCCTAAAAGGTTTCTCAAGCGTCTGGAGTCTGAGATGACTTGGCATGCTGTTCCAGGCTCTAATAGCCAGGGTGCTAAGGGTTTTACCGCCTTTAGATTTCAGATTGAATTTGGCAGAGGTCATGAAGTTTTCTTGTGATGATCGGAGGGAGCGACTTGGGTTGTAGTGAGGGAAGCGTCTGGAGAGATAGGAGGGACCTGATTTGTTAAATGCTCGGAAGGCGACGGTGAGAATCTTAAAGAGTATTCTCTTGTGCAGGGGGAGCCAATGTAGGGATTTCAGAGCTGCAGAAATGGAAGATTTACGTGGAAGTTTTAGAACAAGGCGGGCGGCGGTGTGTAGGACACTTTGAAGTTTTGAAAGAGTGGACTTCTTGGTCCCTGCTAGAAGGCCGTTACAGTAGTCCACTCGCGAGAGGATGAGGGCCACTGTGACGGTCTTTCTGGAGTCGAGGGGGAGAAAATCAAAGAATTTTCGCAAGGATTTGATTATGCCGAAGCATTTTCCTGCTACGGACGTGACGTGGAGATCGAATGAGAGGTCAGAATCAAAAAGGACTCCGAGGTTTCTGGCAGAGGTGACCGTCTGAGGGGGAGCTGCAGAGTTGTCAGGCCACCACAAGGCAGGGCAGAACGAGGCATTCTTTCCAATGGGGAGGATCTCGGTTTTATTTGAGTTGCAGCGAAGGTGGTGAGCGTCCATCCATTGGAAAACTGCCGTTAGGCAGTGTTTAAGGTTGAGCTCTGCCTTGTTGGAGTTGTCGTCAAGGGGGATGATGAGCTGGGTATCATCCGCATAGGACGTTACGGTTATACCGAAAGATTCTATCAGGGTGAGAAGAGGAATAAGATAAATGTTGAAGAGGAGGGGGCTTAGGATGGACCCTTGAGGGACACCGGAAGACACCTTTTTCTCACTGGATCGGAAGGAACCAAGGGTGATGGTTTGGGACCTATCGCTGAGAAAAGATCTGATCCATGAAAGGGCTGAGTTGGAGATGCCGATGTCAATGAGTCTGTTGATCAGGATGGAGTGGGAAATGGTATCGAAAGCTGCCGTGAGATCAAGAAGGATCAAAATCGCATTCTTCCTTTGGTCTTGTAAGGTTTTGATTGTGTCGGTCAGTTCGATTAGGGCGGTTTCCGTTGAGTGTTTGGACCGGAACCCGGATTGCTGGGGATGGAGTAAATTGTGGGAATCCAGAAAGGTCTTGAGCTCTTTGTGGACTAGCTGTTCTGTTATTTTACCCAGAGCGGGTAGCAGCGTGATAGGGCGGAGGTTGGTCAAGTCTGTAGGGGATTTATTCGCCTTTTTCATCAGTGGCTTGACCACGCCTTTTTTCCATGAGAGTGGAACAGAGCCAGAACTGAGGGATAGGTTGATTACTTCATTGATGATGGGGTTAACTTCATTGATGATAAGGTGGAGAATCTTGGGTGGACAGGGGTCCGAGGGGGAGCCAGATTTGCAAGAGAGGATCGCTTCTCTTGTCTGGGCGAGGGTCACCGGAGCGAAATTTTTGAGACTATGGTCGGCCGGGCATGGTTTGTCTGGCTCAGGGGAGTTTTGTGTTGGAGTGGGAGGGGGAGGGGGAAAGTTTTTTTGGATGGATGTGATTTTATCGTCGAAGTAATCCGAGATCTTGTCACATAGCTCTTGTGATGGGGGAATTTCGGGTTGGAGAGCTTTGGGGTTGGTGAAGGTTTTTACTATTGAAAACAGAGTTTTTTGCTTTTGGCTGGCCTCTTTAATAGCATTAACGTAATAGGTTTTTTTGGCCGATTTGATGGTGGAGAGGTAGCTTTTCCTCTGCAGAATATAGGTGCTTCGGTCGCCATTATCGTAGGTTCTGCGCCATTTACGTTCCGCTTTCCTGCAGAGAAGATGTGCGGAGGCTAAGTCGGGCGTGAACCAGGGGGCTTTGATTTTGGTTTTCTTCAAAGTGTTATCCTGATGATTGGATGGGCATCGTTTGGCAATTTCTAGTGCGAGCCAGTTATCAAGGCTGGCTGCATCTCTATCGATGTTACCGGATAGAGATGGGGCACTGATTGGGGAGAAAGGATGGAGGGTTAGGTTTTTCTGGACCGTTTTCCAATTAGTAGAGTAAGAATGGTGAAGAGTGCGTTTATGGTTGGTAGGAGGGTAGCAGCTGGAGATATGAAAGGGGATCAGGCAGTGATCAGTCCAAATCTGCGGTAAGGGGGATAGGGTGGTGATGGAGGGGAAATTGGAGCAAACACCGTCCAAAGTGTGGCCAAGGGAGTGGGTAGGTAGTTTGATGCTTTGTTGTAGGTTGAAGATTTCAAGTGTTTGCAAGAAATTGCTGGTTTGAGAATCGGCGTCGGTCTCGAGGTGCAAGTTGAAATCTCCTAGGAGAGTGAAGTGGGGGTAGCGAAGTAGGAAATGTCCTAGAGCGTCGTTAAGAGAGTCGAGAAACTTGGCTGCATTGCCAGGTGGGCGGTAGATCAGGCCACCTGAGAGGGAAAGGGATTGGCCGAGTTTGATGGAGAAGCCAAGTCCCTCTGCGTCTGTGAGAGGGTCAAGGCAGAAGGTGTGGCAATTAAAGGTGTTCTTCAGTATAATTGCTACGCCTCCACCTCTGCCTTTCTGTCTGTCCTGTCTATGGAAGGAGTAGCCCTGGGGGAGAGCTACGGCTATGTCGGGGTTACTGTCTTCAGTGAGCCAGGTTTCAGTGATCATGAGGCAATCAAGGTCATGGTCAATGATAAGGTCGTGAATGTCCTGGCTGTGCTTGCACATCGACCGGACATTTATCAAGCCGCCTGTGAAGAAGGGTCGTTGGTTTTTAGTGGAGGTAGGCAGGACAGAGTCGAGATTGAGTGTCCAGCGACATTTAGTACAGCTGGTGGAGCCGACTACTTTGGATAGATCAAATTTGCAAGAACAGTCGGTCTTGCCACGGAGGCTACGAAGGTCGTTGGGAGCATATCTGATGCTATGGGGGATTTGGGCAGAGGTTCCTGCGCCTGGCGCGGTCTTGGCGCGGACGGGCGCAGACGGGCTTGCCTTAGGCGCGCCTTCGGCGCGCAAATGGCGCTCCCGCTGCGCTCGTCCGCTGCGCGTCCTGTGTATGCACATGTATAGGGCGAGGAAGGGGGCGTGGCCTCGGAGTGGGCGGAGTCAGCGCGCACGCCGCAGGTGATGGCGGCTGCCGGCAAGAATCTAGGAGCAGCGACCAGCTATTAGGATCAGCTGAGCGCAGGTGAGAGCGAGCGAGCGCTGAGAAAATGCTTCGTTTGTTTTTAAAACACAGGAGAAATTGTGACACCACACGAGAACAAAGAGCAGTGAGATGTACAAATTAATTAAAACAGCAGAGTACCTCCAGCCGCGGCTTCCGCCTCAGGACTAGGTCAAGGTTTACAAAAGACCACTAGAAATCAGCGGTTTAAATAGGGCGAGGAAGGGGGCGTGGCCTCAGAGTGGGCGGAGTCAGCGCGCACGCCGCAGGTGATAGCGGCTGCCGGTAAGAATCTAGCAGCAGCGACCAGCTATTAGGATCAGCTGGGCGCAGGTGAGAGCGAGCGAGCGCTGAGAAAATGCTTCGTTTGTTTTTAAAACACAGGAGAAATTGTGACACCACACGAGAACAAAGAGCAGTGAGATGTACAAAT
Organism: Lissotriton vulgaris; assembly: GCF_964263255.1. Taxonomy (NCBI): domain Eukaryota; kingdom Metazoa; phylum Chordata; class Amphibia; order Caudata; family Salamandridae; genus Lissotriton; species Lissotriton vulgaris. Next base: position 248,000,130 of record NC_141688.1, on the reverse strand, counting down.
TAATTAAAACAGCAGAGTACCTTCAGCCCCGGCTTCCGCCTCAGGACTGGGTCAAGGTTTACAAAAGACCACTAGAAATCAGCGGTTTAAATAGGGCGAGGAAGGGGGCGTGGCCTCAGAGTGGGCGGAGTCAGCGCGCACGCCGCAGGTGATGGCGGCTGCCGGCAAGAATCTAGGAGCAGCGACCAGCTATTAGGATCAGCTGAGCGCAGGTGAGAGCGAGCGAGCGCTGAGAAAATGCTTCGTTTGTTTTTAAAACACAGGAGAAATTGTGACACCACACGAGAACAAAGAGCAGTGAGATGTACAAATTAATTAAAACAGCAGAGTACCTTCAGCCCCGGCTTCCGCCTCAGGACTGGGTCAAGGTTTACAAAAGACCACTAGAAATCAGCGGTTTAAATAGGGCGAGGAAGGGGGCGTGGCCTCAGAGTGGGCGGAGTCAGCGCGCACGCCGCAGGTGATGGCGGCTGCCGGCAAGAATCTAGGAGCAGCGACCAGCTATTAGGATCTGCTGAGCGCAGGTGAGAGCGAGCGAGCGCTGAGAAAATGCTTCGTTTGTTTTTAAAACACAGGAGAAATTGTGACACCACACGAGAACAAAGAGCAGTGAGATGTACAAATTAATTAAAACAGCAGAGTACCTCCAGCCCCGGCTTCCGCCTCAGGACTGGGTCAAGGTTTATTATATGCAGACGACTCAGTTATCTTAGACCAAACGGAAATAGGGTTGCAAAGAAAGCTAAATGTTTTTAAGACTTATTGCTTATATATGGAAAAAACCAAAATATTGTGCTTTGGAAAGAAAAAACATGAATATAGTTGGGCTCTGGCCCATACAAAATTAGAGGTTGTAAACGAATATAAATATTTAGGTGTATGGTTTGACAAAGCGTTAAACTGGATTATGCACCATCAGGCCCAAAAAACAAAAGGTTTAGCAGGCATTTGTGGGTTGAAAAAATACAATAGTATCTATGGAGACATATCTCATAGACCAGTGCTGAAAGCATTTAAGGCTATGATCTCCCCAAAAATGCAGTATGGGGTGGAAATCCTGTGCTTGGCGGGGAAATGTGCCTTGGAGAAGGAGGTAGGAAAATGCTTAATATCTCTTCTCTCCTTGCCTAGCTCCTCAATGATACAGGCTATTAGGCTAGAACTACATTGGCCACCATGGAATATACAAGTTCAGGTAAATCTGTGCAGATTTTGGAAAAGGTTGGGAGCTGGAGAAGAGGAGAAAGTGTTGAGTTGGTGTAGGAGGGAGATCCAACAAAGTGAATTTACGTGGGCAATAGCTACCAGAAATATACTGACTCTATTTGTGAAACCTTGAAAGCAAAAATTGACCCAGAATCATTGTGTATTGAGGAAGGGAAGATTGTCCTAAAAAACTTGGAAATGAAAAATCCAGACAATGGAGTACTTGAAGCAAAAAATGTCTGTGCAATTTATGATTAAAACCTGGAGTAACGATAATTCATACCCGTATTTAGATACTGTACCAGATCATAGGATGAGATTGGAATTATTAAAAGTGAGAATAGGTATTAATCCCACCCGTGCAAATGAGAAAATAAAAAATATATTAATGGATGACTATGCTAAATGTACAAGTGGGCTAGATTTAAAGTGTACTAGCGTTATTTTGTAATGGATTTCCCAAAATTGATATCAGTACGGCGTATGATTATAAGGCCACTCTATGCCTTACCCAGAACCACCTTACATTCAGAAAGCAACTTAAAACGTGGATATTTGACAAGTAATCCTCCTCCCCTTCCTAAGCGCCTTGAGACCCTCTGGGTATGTAGTGCGCTATATAAATTCTCTGACTTGACTTGACTTGACAATAAGCACAAGGTTGCAAGCAATTGAGCTACTTACGGATATGCGGAGCTTAGAGAGTGCAATCGCCTTGGTGAAATTTATACAAGTAGCCAAAAGATTTCTCATGGATCAATGATATAAAATAGGGTGGTCTAAGGGGTGATAAATTGATAGAAATAGAATGTCTGTAATCATTTTATGTATTGTAATTTTTAGGTATTTCACCATGACTCATAGTGTGTTATTACAAAAATATGTTTTTATGAGAACATAATGAAATTGATTTTTAGGCTTTTATGAATTTTTAATAATTGTATTTTGTTTCTGTAATATGATGAATATGTAGTTTAAAGGCCAAACGTTCATAATAAACTTATCTTTTTCATTTGATTTGATTACTGGACCCCTAACAACACCAAATCAGAACTTTGCTGTAACCAAGAACATTCTGCGTGGAAGAAGAGAGGAGTGACTCTTTTCTAACTGATTTGCTGTGTTGGCCTGATGGCTGCTGCTTCTTACCTGGGAGCGAGAAGGACAGGACCTGCTTTCTACCTCCTTAAACCCAAGTTTATCCAAAGGTTAGCTGGCGTGCCTTCTGTTATTGAAGTCTAAGTGCCATCAAATACTTTTTTCAATTCTGTTTCAGCTGCTGGACTCTACCATCTTTGAGTTTTCCCTTGTTGAAGTGTCAATCCAGTTCTGGGCCACAGAAGTTGGTTTTGCACCTGTTTTTGCTTAATAATCGACGAAATGATGACTTTGCACTAATCAAAACTGATGCAGTGCCCTACAATGCTGATGCAGAGTTGATCCAACAACAACCCTGTGCAGCTCGACGACAGCATGGGACCGCACTGCAAGGTTTGATGATTTTGCAGCACAGATGCGAGGTCCCGACAGCAAAGTTCAATAATGATGCAGCACTGGTAAGAGGAAAGCACTGCAAGGCTGGATTATGACAAAGAACCTGCATCGTAAGGGGTTTTGATGATCATGCAGGACATGACTGCGTGGCTCAACTTTGATATATTTACCCAACTGCATGAATCCGAACTGACTCATTGAGTCTTCAACGCAAACACTTGCTCCATTCAAGGCACTTTTACAGTGGGCCCTGCGTTGGTCCTGGAGCTGGCCTGCCCTTTGTATTTATCACTGTCTCGAGCGACCACAAGTAACCTTTTAGTGCTATTGACTAAGCACTGTTTTTGGGGTTAATCTTTGAAAATTCATACCTCAACTTCTACTTATTGAATTTTTGTCAGTTTGTTATTGTTATTCTCTATTGTTCTAAACTGATGTGGTGCATCTTTTAGATGTTCACTCTGTTGCTGTAATTTAAGTGTTAAACCAAATACTTTTCACATTGCCTCTTAAATTGGGCCTGACTGCTCTGTGTTCCAGATGGTAAGCACAGGTTAATTTAGGGTGTGTACCGGCCTTACCCTGACTAGGCTTGTGGTCCCTATATGGACAGGGTGCAAACCTCTGCCAACTAGAGACCCAATTTCTAACACTGATAATAAATAAATATAAACATGAATTTTGTGTGTTTAGTTTTGAAGAAAATGTTTCCAAAATAATAATGAATAAAATTACTTCATGAATCTAAATACAAATTTGCTTGTACAATAATCATGTAAAAAACAGGAGAAAACATTTTGGATTTGGTTATTAAAAAGTATTGAAATGTTTATATATAGGTTGTTACATATTTCTTTTCCTGTATGTTCACTATACAATTTAAATCAGCTATATCAAGTCAAGTCAAATGATCTTTATTCGGATAAAAAATATCCATAAAAGCACAATTCATCACCACCAAGAAAAATACCATTTTAAAAACCTGTAAATATACAGGGTCATCTGGTACATATAAAAAAATCACATTAATACAATCTAAAAAAAGGGTTGGATCGGCCTATCATAACTAGCAGCATAAGTAATAAAGTGCAAATGATGGGATTAGGACTGATGTGCAAAATCAGCAGTACGGTATGAATATTTTGCGTGGGCATAAAGTGCAATACACCATATAGTAGTACCAAGTCTAGCAGCAATAACAACAACAAAGTACAAATTATGAAGTTTGGCCAATGTGCAAAGTGCAATGCAACGTACAATAGTACCTTGTCTAGCAGCAATAACAGCAAAGTGCACATTATGGAGTTAGACCAATGTGCAAAAGTCAGCAATAAATGAAAAATAGAGTGCAATAACATAAAATAAATCAAACAATAATAGGCAACAAATATACATATGATCAGGCTAAAGCGTCTTTTGCAGTTTCACCAAAATATTGCAGCTTTCATCCATGAAATTAATTTCAACGGTGTGGATAACCCACAATAAGCAGGTTAAAAATGCATTGCAATAGGAAGTGTCACAGAATTATATTAGTGCGTTAGGGTTCTTTCATGGTAGCACGTGAACCAACCGCAGCTTGTAAGAACATGCTTACACAAAGAATCATATCATCAATTCCTAACAGTAGAATTTCATGATATGCTAATTTGAAATCAAAGATTGCCCGTGCCTTAAAATGTGGAATTAAATACTGTTTGGTAAAACTAACATAAAATTTACCAAAAAAGTATGAAATGTTACAATGTTTGTTTGCTGCCGATAACACATGGACAGTTCAACTTCTCAAGACTGCTGTTAAATCCTATTGAGAAGCAGAGCGAGTATTTTGTACTACCATCCCTGAGTCGGAAAAGCAGACTCCTTTTCCATCTCCCTATGTTTTTCCTAAGGTATTTTTGTGGCATATGATCTTGATTACGGGGTACCTCCAGGATGGGCATATATCTAACTATCGAGGCTTTGCATTGCTCACTGTTTTCTCTTTCTTTATGGTATAAATCGTACAATGCCCCCTTTCATGATTTTATACTTGTGCCATCTAATACTAGAGGATGATAGAAGATGTGCTCTTGCTTCACGCTAGCAAGGCTGTTTTTAACTGCGCCAAGCCATGGTATGCTGCCACCCCTATCGCACTTGAGGCGATCTGTGATTATCTCCTGAGTTAAAAATGCAGTGGGATTCTGCCATATTTTTAGCTAAAATATGGCCGGACGGGACCTAATAAAGTCCTCTATTTAGTGTAGATTGAGGGGCATATAATCAAGGACCGGTGTTAAAATTATAGCTGTTTTATCGGCAGGAAACTGCTGATAAAACGGCGATAATGGGCTTGATAATACGCCCTTGTTAATTCCCATAGAAGCCCATGTTCTTGTGTTAACATGGACTTCTACGGGAATGAACAAGGGTGTATTATCAAGCCCATTATCACCGTTTTATCTGCAGTTTCCTGCTGATAAAACGGTGATAATTTTAACACCGGTTCTTGATAATATGCCCCTCAGCTCTTTATGGCATATATAGTTTGAAGATGAAATTTGAGCCCCGAGAATATTTCTTCAAAATCTATTCTCTTCGACTTGAATCCCTCTGCAATTCATATGCCCCAGACTTCAGCACCGTAGGTGGCCGTTGATATACATTGTGATTTATATTGCCTGAAGTAAGGATATCACCACCTCTGCTTGTTTTGGCTGCCTGAGACTGATGATAGAATTGACAGCCTTGGCGAATTTACTTCTGCCGTCTGCTACATGGGCTTGCCAAGAGCCTGTATCCGAAAAAACTAAGCCCACATAGGGAAAAGTGCTTGTGCATTTTAAGGATTCATTGCCCGATGGTATACATTTAATACAATGTCTTTTCGGCCCACACGACATTATGTAGGATGTCTTAAAATTTGTATGGTGGTCCAGATCAGCCATAAAAGACACAAACCCTGTAATTAAAGTGCAGGTGCGTTCGGGGTACGGCCCATGAGTACCGCATCATCTGCGTATAAAAGTGCAGGAAATAGTTTACCAATCATTTTAGGTAAACCACTAGTCAATTTGGACATGGAGTTGTGTAATTCATTTTTGTAAAGAATAAAAAGTCGAGGGGCTAAGACACAACCTTGTCTGACCCCTCTACCAATAACGATGTCCCCAGAAACCTCCCCTTCATTACTTATCCTCATCCATGCCTTCAAGTCCCTGTGCGAATACGCAAAAAAATGAACCAAGGCCTCATCCAACCCATAAGTTAAAAGAATCTCCCATAAACATGATCTCTTAACAAAATCACAGGCTGGGGTAAAATCTATAAAACCCAGGTAAAGTGGAACTTTCTGAGCGATGGTATATTTATCTAAAATAAGGTTTAAATTCAAGCACTGTTCGACAGTTCCAACATTACATCTAAAGCCCAGCTGGCAACAATTTAAGATTTGGTTGTCTTCAGCCCAATTCCTGATCTTATTAAAAACAACCCTGCCCAAAATCTTGAAAGTATTATCTATCACAGAAATTGAGCGATAACAGCTGGGGTTGGATCTGTCACCCTTTTTAAAAATGGGGACAATAATGCTCATCGACCAAGTGCTCGGAATGGCTGTGTTAGTTAAGTTATTAAAAACATTACATTAAAGAGGAGCCCAGAAATCTCATTTGTGTTTTACAAGATCAATTGAGTGTCCATCCATATCTGGGGCCTTATATCCTCTACTTTGTTGTATGGCATCCTCAACTTCGGTTATGGATATAGCGACCTTTAAAACTGGGGTGCAAATAAATTGTTAGAGGTCATTGTCGTTGTAAATTCTGGCGAAATGCTCCACCCATGAGTCACCACATATGTTGCAACTTGTGGGAGTGATGCTCGATCCCATAGATCTCATAGCTTTTACTTCCTTCCATAAGCCAGTTACATCTTTAAGGGAGGTAGCTCTAGCAAGATTCTCCTAACGTTCCTTAAGTATTTCATCAGAACGAAGTTTGGTTGCATTCTCATAGCATGCTCTTAATGACCTAACGAGAATTACGTCCCTAGTTTTGGCCGCTAATGCGTCGCACAAATCTCTATTGGCCCTGGAAGATGTACCATCAAACCATTTAGGGTTCTCACTTGAGTTAATGACTGGTTTTGAGATTGCGTGTTTAATACCAGCACATAACCCAGTAAAAGCCCCGACAATCTCGCCACCCAGGGGACTACTAGATAAGCACATCTCCACCAATAAAAAATGGGATTTTATAATGTGAGCTGTGAGAAGTTGGCCTGATATGTAGTGTTTCCAATTCTGGAACCACTGGGTATCAGTCCAAACAAGCCCCAAAGATGTCTGGTTGTAAGTCAACCTTGTTAGACAAGCTATCCTAGAGGTAGCATGGACTAAGCAGCCTTAAAGGCTTAACTTAAGAGGTCGTGTTAAGCGAGCTGTTTTACCACATACAATCCTGTAATCAAATGAAAGGACACCACACAAGTATATATTATAAAAATATATGTATTTATTTCTAAATTACTCCCCAGTACTCTTTATGGGGAAAGGGGCACAAGCGTTAAATCAAAAGCACAGTATAACATACAAAGTTACACAATTTTGGATAAGGGTCGGTGGCCACTTAAACCATATACTAAGAAAGTGGTATAAGAGATACCAATCGAACAGTGGTTAGGCCTAGGGCCTAGAGATTCGCTGGGAGCAGTCAGGACTAGCAATGCTGAAGTCGGGAGTAGCCCACAGGAGACGGGTGCAGCACGGAAAGTGCGGCTCGCACCAATGCAATGTCAATGGTGCGTAAAAGTTAGATAAAGTGAATTAAAGGATACTTCCGCTGAACCTAGAGGAACAAAACTTTAGACACAGACCCTAGAGGTGTGTACCAGTGTGGGAACACCGGCGTTGCAATGTTACCTCACCCACAGGCCGTGGGTGCACAGGGTCGAAGTGGCGTCAGGTTTTGACACGCAGGCTCTTGGTGCTTGAAGCTGTTGCAGCTGCAGGCGATGTGAAGCAGAAGTGTCCGGTGCGATCCAAGGGTGGATCGAAGTAGAAAAGTACCTGAAAGCAGAGGGGACAGAGTCTGGGTCACTCAGCAGTGACCAGGGTGGAACCAGGACGGAACCAGGCAGTGGCTCACAGGCTATATATGTGTCCAGATATAGGTTTAGATATAGGTATACTATATCTAAGCAAGGGGTGATTACATCCACTTGCCCCAGCTGAGTGATCAGCCAGTTGTGTCACTTTAAGAACCAGCCAGGGGTGGCAAAAGCTATGCTTCAGCCCCTGGTAGGCCTTGGTGGCACCTATGCCCTGAGCACCTATAGTGCATGGTACAGGGGCTGACAAGGAGTCCATTTCCAATTGTGGTATGTACCTATAGCACATGTATCATAAATTTAGAGAGAGAACAGCAGGCTGGGGGTCTGATTAGCAGGCCCACAGCCTCAGTAAGTCGAAAACCAGTGAAGCAAAAAGCAAAAATTGGGGTGACCATAGGATAGCAGACCCTACTCTCCTACATAACCCCCCCCCCCAAACGCAGGGACATTAAACTTAACCTTGACCAGATAAGTCTTCATGTTCTAAGTGGAAGTACCTGGAGAGACCATCTGCATTACCATGGTCAGTCCCTGGGCGGTGCTCCACTGTAAAGTCCATCCCCTGTAGGGAAATGGACCACCTGAGCAGTTTGGGATTTTCACCCTTCATCTGATTTAGCCACAAGAGGGGCTTATGGTCTGTCTGAATTAGGAAGTGAGTACCAAACAAGTATGGCCTCAACTTCTTCAGGGCCCAAACCACAGCAAAGGCCTCCCTCTCAATAGCTGACCAACGTTTCTCCCTGGGGGTCAGCCTTCTGCTAATAAAAGCAATGGGCTGGTCTTGACCATCTTGATTAAGTTGTGAAAGCACAGCTCCCACCCCCAACTCAGAAGCATCTGTCTGTACAATGAACTGTTTGGAGTAGTCAGGACTCTTCAGGATAGGTGCAGAGCACATGGCCTTCTTCAGGTCATCAAATGCCTTTTGACAGCTAACTGTCCACTGAACCTTTTTGGGCATCTTCTTGGATGTCAAGTCATTCAATGGTGTCACAATGGACCCATAGTTCTTTACAAATTTTCTGTAATACCCAGTCAGGCCCAAGAAGGCTCTGACTTGTGTCTGGGTAGTTGGAGGAGCCCAGTCCTGTATGGTCTGGATCTTGCTCTCCAGTGGTTGAACTTGACCCCCACCTACTAGGTGGCCCAAGTACACAACCTTGCTCTGCCTTTTCTGGCACTTAGTAGCCTTGATAGTCAGGCCTGCCTTTTGCAGGGCCTCCAGAACCTTCTTCAGGTGGATCAGGTGATCCTCCCAGGTGGAGCTAAAGACAGCAATATCATCTAGATATGCTGCACAAAAGTCATCCAACCCAGCAAGGACTTGGTTCACCAACCTTTGGAAAGTGGCAGGTGCATTCTTCAAGCCAAAGGGCATTACCACAAATTGATAATGTCCACTAGGGGTCGAAAATGCTGTTTTGGCTTTTGACTCCTCAGCTAGTCTGATTTGCCAGTAGCCAGCTGTCAAATCAAATGTGCTCAGAAACTTGGCAGAAGCCAATTTATCAATGAGCTCATCTGCTCTTGGAATGGGATGAGCATCTGTCCTAGTGACAGCATTGAGACCTCTGTAGTCCACACAAAACCTCATTTCTCTCTTCCCATCTTTGGTATGAGGTTTTGGCACAAGGACCACTGGGCTAGCCCATGGGCTCTCTGATGGCTCAATTACTCCAAGCTCCAACATCTTTTGCACCTCAGCCTTTATACAATCCCTGACATGGTCAGGTTGCCTGTAGATCTTATTCTTCACAGGCAGATTGTCACCAGTGTCCACCTCATGGGTGCACCAGTTAGTCTGACTGGGTGTGAGTGAAAACAATTGTCTGTGGGCCTGCAACACCTGTCTGCAGTCCACCTGTTGCTGCTCAGTGAGGCTGCCTGCCAAGGCTACTCCATCAACTGAACCATCATCAGGGTTCTGGGAAAGCAGGTCTGGGAGAGGGTCACTCTCTTCCTCCTGTTCCCCATCTGTGGCCATGAGGAGACTCATGTCCTCCCTGTCAACAAATGCTTTCAATCTGTTCACATGGAGCACCCTGTGGGGGCTCCTAGGGGTACCAAAGTCAACCAAGTAGGTGACTTCTCCCTTCTTTTCAATGATAGGGTAGGGTCCAGTCCATTTGTCCTGGAGAGCTGCTGGCCCCACTGGGTCCAACACCCACACCTTCTGTCCTGGCTGGAACTCAACCATAACAGCCTTTTGGTCATGCCAGGCTTTCTGTAATTCCTGACTTGCCTCAAGGTTTTTGGATGCTCTCTCCATGTATTCAGCCATCCTGGAGCGGAGACCAAGTACATAGTCCACAATGTCTAGTTTAGGCTTTTTGAGAGGTAACTCCCATCCTTCCTTCACCAAACTCAATGGACCTCTTACAGGGTGGCCAAACAAAAGTTCAAAAGGGCTGTAGCCAACCCCCTTCTGTGGGACCTCTCTGTAAGCAAAGAGCAAGCAGGGTAAAAGGATGTCCCATTTCCGCCTAAGCTTCTCTGGTAAACCTTTTATCATTCCCTTTAGGGTCTTGTTGAACCTTTCCACAAGCCCATTGCACTGTGGATGGTAGGGTGTGGTAAACTTATAGTTTACTCCACACTCTTTCCACATTGCTTTTAAGTATCCAGACATAAAGTTAGTACCTCTGTCTGAAAGAACCTCCTTTGGAAAGCCCACTCTTGAAAAAACTGCAATGAGGGCTTTTGCCACCACAGGAGCTGTGGTGGTCCTCAGGGGAATTGCCTCTGGGTACCTGGTGGCATGATCCACTACCACCAGTATAAATCTGTGCCCAGATGCTGTTTGAGGATCCATTGGACCCACAATGTCTATTCCAACTCTTTCAAAGGGTACCCCCACCACAGGTAGTGGTATCAGGGGGGCCTTTGTTGTGCCACCTGACTTACCACTGGCTTGGCAAGTGACACAGGAGCGACAAAACTCCTTGACATTTTCTGACATGTGAGGCCAGTGAAAGTGTGGAACAAGCCTGTCCCAAGTCTTATTCTGGCCTAAGTGTCCTGCAAGGGGAATATCATGGGCCAAGGTAAGAAGGAAGCCCCTAAACTTCAAAGGTATAACCAACCTCCTGGTGGTGCCAGGCTTGGGGTCTCTAGCCTCTGAATAAAGGAGCCCTTCATCCCAATACACCTTATGGGTACCTTGAGCATTCCCTGCAGCCTCAGCAGCAGCTTGCTGTCTGAGGGGTTCAAGTGAAGGGCAATCTAATTGGGCCTGCCCCAGGTCTGCCCTTGAGGGTCCCCCTGTCCCCAGAAACTCAACCTGTTCAGGTTCAAGCTCATCTGAGACAGTCTCCTCTTGGACTGCAGAATCAGTTTCCTGTGAAACTTGATCCTCAACCTGGGGCAAGTGGGAAGGCACAGCCTTAACCCTCTTGCTCCTCCTCTTGGGTTGTGGTTGGTCTATTGTTTCAAGATCCACCACTGGTTCAGGAAGGCACTTCTTAGCCTGAGACCTTGTCACTGCAAGGACATGAGCTGAAATCCCTAGCATTTCTGCATGAGTCCTGTACTCCACTTCTGACCGAACTGAGCTTTCAAGATCATTGCCTAACAGACAGTCTACTGGGAGGTCTGCACTCACAACAACTTTCTTTAGGCCATCTACCCCTCCCCAGGAGAAGTTCACAACAGCCACACTATGGGAAGTAGTGGAGTTGCTTGCATTGGTCACTAGGTAACTTTCACCTAGTACAATCTGTCCAGGGTCCACAAAGCCAGGTGTCACCATTGTGACACTGGCACAAGTGTCCCTGTAGGCCTGAGCCAGTTTCTCATTAATTAAGGGAGTCTGCCTATATTTGCCCAGGTTACTGGGGCTTACTGCAGTGGGCAAAGATAAGTCCACATCATATAGGAGAACTGCCTGTGTGGGGATTCTGACTAGGCCAGATTCCACCTCAGTACCCAGGGTCAACCCTACTAAACCCTTTGGCTGTGTACCACCACTGCTGACTGTACTAGGGGGTGCAGTTGCTTTAGGAGCTGCAGTGGTGGGGACTGGATTTTTCTTAGTGCATTCACTGCCCCAGTGTGAAACTGATTTGCAGGTATTACACCAAGGTTTCTTTGGGCCATCATTCTTCTTTTTCTTGTTTCCATTTTGGGAACCCCCCTCCTTATTGCTAGTTTGGGGGCCTGAAGACTTCTGGTCCTTTTCTTTATCTTTCTGATTCCCACCCTTCTGGTCTGTTTTCTTCTGGTCACCTTGGTTCTGGTTTTTCTGCTTAATCCTTGTTCTGACCCATTTGTCTGCCTTCTTTCCCAATTCTTGGGGAGAGGTCAAATCAGAGTCAACAAGGTATTGATGCAACAGCTGGTTCTGACAGTTATTAAGGATCTGTTCTCTCATCATAAGATTGTACAATCCTGTATAGTCTGAAACTTTACTTCCCTGCAGCCAACCCTCCAGAGCCTTAGTGGCACAATCTACAAAATCAGTCCAGTCCTGAGTCTGTGCTTTTTGGGTGTCTCTGAACAACAACCTGTATTGCTCAGTGGTTAGGCCAAACCCTTCAATAAGAGCACTCTTCAGAACAGAGTAGTTTTTGGCATCCTCAGGTCTAACAGTGAGGAGCCTGTCCCTCCCTTTCTCAGAAAAGGAGTACCATAAAATTGCTGCCCACTGATCCTCAGGGACCTGCTGTACCATGCAGGCCCTCTCAAGAGCAGTCATCCATTTGTGGATATCATCCCCTTCCTTGTAGGGGGGCACAATTTTTGTCAGGTTTCTATTGTCATAGACCCTGTCTTTTTCTTTAGGAACTTTGCTGCCACCAGTGGCATCTAAGCCACACAATTTTCTCTCTCTTGCTAAAGCAAGTTTAGCTTGAGCCAAGGCTACCTCTTCCCTTTCTATTTGGAGTTGGACAGCCCTCATCCTGGCCCTATGCTCTTTTCTCTGGGAGGAAGTCATTCCTCTTTGAGATTCTCTTGAGGCACTAGAAAGGTGAGAGTCCCCTGATAGAGATCTCTCCCTCCTATTACCTGGGAGAATTTGGTTATGAGGTCTGGGGTGGTGCTGGCCCCCCCCATTCCCATGTAGGTCCAAGTTGGCCTGGTTAAGGCTGGCAACCTGTACCTGGTTTCCCCTCTGATCCTGATCTTCAGGCTCTTCTAAATCAGAGCCTTCCTCTTCCTCTTCCTCCTCCACTACATCATCATCTGGAAGATCCTCATTCTCAGGGGAGTTTATCCCTTCACCTGCACCTAAGGGAGCCTGACTCACCTTATCTAGATCATCCTTTTCTAGGAGAGCTATTAGGGAAGGAATGGTAGGGCCTCTGCCCTTTTTTAGCCCCCTGGCTGTGCACAAGGCACTCAGGTCTTTGTGGCTAAGGTTGTCATATCTGGATGTTGTCCCTATAGGATCAACTTCTACAGGAGCAGAGCCTGAGGCTCTATCTGCATCAGACATGACTGCTAGTGAGGTGTAAGTGGTGCACTTACCTACACTAAGTGGTTTCCTACTGTACCTTGCTAGTGAGTTGTAGTCAGGGTGTGCTAATCCCTTTTATCTACAACTACTAAGTTCAGTAGAACTTAATATGCTAAGCTTTTGATTTATATGTACCTAGAGGTACTTGATGTGATCTTTCAATTTGATAAAGATTGCAATGGTAAAACAAACAGCAAGCTCAAATCCGCACCGCTGCACACCAATGTGAGAAGTTGGCCTGATATGTAGTGTTTCCAATTCTGGAACCACTGGGTATCAGTCCAAACAAACCCCAAAGATGTCAGGTTGTAAGTCAACCTTGTAGACAAGCTATCCTAGTGGTAGCATGGACTAAGCAGCCTTAAAGGCTTAACTTAAGAGGTCGTGTTAAGCGAGCTGTTTTACCACATACAATCCTGTAATCAAATGAAAGGACACCACACAAGTATATATTGTAAAAATATATGTATTTATTTCTAAATTACTCCCCAGTACTCTTTATGAGGAAAGGGGCACAAGCGTTAAATCAAAAGCACTGTTAAACATACAAAGTTGGCACAATTATGGCTGAGGGCGGGGGGCCACTCAGACCATATACTAAAAAAATGGTATAAGTAACACTTATCGAGCAATGGTTAGGCCTAGGGCCTAGAGATTCGCTGGGAGCAGTCAGGACAAGCAATGAAGAAGTCGGGAGTAGCCCACAGGAGACGGGTGCAGCACGGAAAGTGCGGCGCGCACCAATGTAATGTCAATGGTGCGTAAAAGTTAGTTAAAGTGAATTAAATGATACTTCCGCTGAACCTAGGAACACAAAACTTTAGACACAGACCCTAGAGGTGTGTGCCAGTGTAAGGACACCGGCGTTGCAAAGTTACCTCACCCACAGGCCGTGGGTGCACAGGGTCGAAGTGGCGTCGGGTTCTGTCACGCAGGTTCTTGGTGCTTGGAGCTGTTGCAGCTGCAGGCGCTGTGAAGCAGAAGTGTCCGGTGCGATCCAAGGGTGGATCGAAGTAGAAAAGTACCTGAAAGCAGAGGGGACAGAGTCTGGGTCACTCAGCAGTGACCAGGGTGGAACCAGGACGGAACCAGGCAATGTCGGGCGCAATCAGGCGGTTGTCGATAGGCTTCTCTCCGCTGTCACGTGGGCTCTGGGGCATCTGCGACGTCCAGGAGCAGGTCACGATCTGTCCCACGTAGGCTCTCGCCGTCAGCACCGTCGGCTTCAGGATTGCAGCAAACAGCACTTGGCAAAAGCAATCCACGCGGAACCGGGAGATTGCTTATCACTCGAACCAGGAGGGTCAGAGTGGGTGCTCCTTTTCACAGGAGCTGGTGCAGATCTGGAGCAACCAGAAAAGCAAGTCGGATTTCAAGTTTCGTCGGCACAGGGGCCACAAGCCAGCTGGCAAGTGACCGGGCCAACGCGTCGAGACCACACAAGCAGAAGGGCCCCACGCAGCACTCGTCGAGTGTGGAGGGGTGAGCTTTGGTGCAAGTGGAGCTCGGGGCTGGGGCTTCTCAAACCCCGGTGCACAGCTTCGAGGATCACTCGTGGGCTGCACGGTCAGCGTCTCGTGGCCTTTTCAAGATGGTGTGCCCCACGCTTCCGGTCGCCTCCACGGGTCTCAGCTCTGCAGGGACTGTGGATCGGGCAGGTAGAAGGCAGGCAAGCTTGATCTCGTCGATCTCTGTCACTCGAGTTCCGGCGGGAACTGCAACAAAGCAAGGGTCGAGGGCTGGATGGTGCCTGTTTGCACAGGGTGGTCACTCCTTGACCACAAGGGAGATTCTTCAGTCTTCTCACGTCGTGTAGAAAGTCGAAGGGTCCAGATTTCGTTTCTTATGTTTCTTCAGGATGATCTGAAGTCCGTTGGGACTGCTCCCCCTCTTATTCGAATCTAGGGGGTTGGACATCCTGCTAGGTCCCCTCCTATGGGTGGGACCCAGGAAGGGGGTGGTTACACCCCTCTCCTTTGATCCTGGCCGCGCTGGGACAGGGGCTGGGAGGCCCCAGAACCGGTTTGGCCGGATCCTGCAAGGGGCAGCCTTGTGCTCCCCAGGCAGTGTCTGGTTTCTTTGAAACCTCCCTACTCCAATCCACTATCTCCTGTCTGGGGTGGTTTGACACCGCCCTGTGACAGGAAACTCTTTGTCCAGGCCTCCTCTGCCGGGTTTCGGTCAGCAGCAGGAGGCCAGACCCGTGTCTGTGGCAGGGGCATCCATTTTGTGGATCTGAGGCTCATTTTAAATCAACCGCGTTTCAGTAAAGTAACATGTCTTCTCCCTCTAGAAGGGTGGAATGCTACCCCCGTCGCCAGAACTGGCGAGGGGGTAGTATTCCAATTCGTATGACACCTTACACGACATGTTTTGATAAAGCCAAACCAAAGTTGCTATATAACCGCGAGGATTATAAGGCGCTTAAGAGTATATGGTATGGCATTATCCCGGATCAGCTTAGGGAGTTGTTCCCGACAGCTGCAGACAGGCTCAGCTCATGCCAGAGCTCCATCTCACATAAAACCACGCACTCTGCCTCCAGGATTGATGAGGCCTTCCATAGGAGTGGCTCACAGGTTATATATGTGTCCAGATATAGGTTTAGATATAGGTATACTATATCTAAGCAAGGGGTGATTACACCCACTTGCCCCAGCTGAGTGATCAGCCAGTTGTGTCAATTTAAGAACCAGCCAGGGGTGGCAAAAGCTATGCTTCAGCCCCTGGTAGGCCTTGGTGGCACCTATACACTGAGCACCTATAGTGCATGGTACAGGGGCTGACAAGGAGTCCATTTCCAATTGTGGTATGTACCTATAGCACATGTATCATACATTTAGAGAGAGAACAGCAGGCTGGGGGTCTGATTAGCAGGCCCACAGCCTCAGTAAGTCGAAAACCAGTGAAGCAAAAAGCAAAAATTGGGGTGACCATAGGATAGCAGACCCTACTCTCCTACATATGCCCTTCCAAATCACTCTAAATTTATCGGTGGATACCGCCAGATGTTTAGCACCTATTTCCTTACGGGTTACAGTTTTCGAAGAGGTTCTAATAGTTGTTAAAATTGGATTATGGTCGCCTTGACTGGTGCGCCTTAACTAAATAGTTTACCAATGAAAGTGATATAAAAACATAATCTATAATGGATGAGCAGCCACGTCCTCTGTAGGTAGGCAATGGACCGTTATCTAAATCGGCGCTGACCTTTTCCATCACATTAATTAAATTACGGCAGGTTAAGTGATTGTGAAGTTCTATACCTCTTTCACATGGATTGTCCCCGGCTGGGAGAATGGTGGTGTTATCAATGCCACTATGCAAACGTGTGTTAAAATCCACGCCTATACAGATTCCGTCCAATTTGCCTTACCTCTGCTCATCCTCTAATATATCAATAAATTCAGACAAGTTAATATCATTCCTATTTGGCAGTGATGTAAAATCATTATTATAAAAATTAATAAAACATATCGAGGCTCCCTGTGAGTAGGTTATAGCTTGAAAATTCTCGTTGTTTGTGATTAGGGGTTTTGTACTACTCCCTGCTCAAATTTTTATCCATGTAGATTAACACCCACTTGGTCGACCTATTTTGGGATTAGGTACAATATTGTTATAATATACAAAACCCTCGAGGAACAGTTCATTTATACACCATGTCTCTTGGAACATCAGGATGTCTTAGCTGTTAACCAAGTTGACCCACTGCACAGAGTTCAGATTGGATCTTAATCTTGCAATGTACCAACTGAGTGCTTTTAAGGTGGATACTGGGGATCTAATGTTAAAGTTTCCACCAACCCTGGTGTAGTAATCAGTTGTTGTTTCAATAGTCAGTCTTGACTCTCCAAGCTAGACAAGGCAGTGAACCTATTCTGTGTGGTATATGTTGGGATAGTGGAATTACAAACTCCCTACGGAGGTCTATAGAAAAAACCCAAGGGTATTGAATGCATAAGGGTTGGGGCAGTGTTATGATTCATTTGTGCTCGCAATAATCGTTTCAACAAAGAAGGGCATCTGAAGTTCACAACTATACAGTCCCCTGTAATATTCTTAACTGAGGGACCCACCCATCCTACGCGTCGCACCATTAAAATGTCATTAGCCCACTACATCCCTAGTCCCTTATGCTTCGATAACCAATCGATGCTTTTGTTCTTAAGTTGTTCCCAGGACTCCGTTTGGTGTTTCTTTAGAGGATGTAGAAGAATTAAAGAGAAGAGTTCTCCCAATGTTAATTTGAGGTCCAGAGGAGGGAGGAAAGTGCTAACGTTGTATGTACACAAATTGAAATGTATTTATTACAAGAAAAACAAAACAAATGAAAAACAATGAAAAAGTAAAATAACACTTTTTGAATAAATTGAAAGTTTCTGTCAGATATTTAGCATCCTTTTCAAAATAATTTGTGAAGATTTTCATTGAGAAAAATAGATAGGTCTGATCAGAGGTATTTCTCCGTTTTGTCTTTAGGGGAGGTAGATCAGCTAAAATCACAACATAGGGGTAAGCCTCAGGTGGTAGGTGAAGTACTTCCTCAGAGGGGTACTTATCCTATTTCTCAAAGCAAGGGCTTTATTCGAAACAGTTGGTATGTTCAGGAAAGCGGGGTCTGGCAACGCTGAAGTATCTAATATAGGATTACTGGGAAAGCTGTTGCTAGTGATCCTATTATCACAGACTCATTGTGACAGTGGCAAAAAGCCTAGAGTAGATTTAGGGGGCACACTGGTCTTAAAATTGCCACACTTGTCAAATGCAGTTTTAATACTGGAGATCATGCGATCGCTACTCTCCTTTGGTATGCCCTGCCGGTTATCTCTGTTAAATTAGAGTGCAAGTCCCCCCTGATTTTATCAATAATAGTGGGTCCCTTTTTTTAACATCCTGTTTCTTAATCAGGCTTTCTAATCTGTCCAAACATTTAAAGAGGGTAGTGAATTGTTTATCTACTAGATCTTTTAAACGATTATGAACAGAGTCCACTATAGTATCAATTAGAGTGTTGCTCAGTCTTTCGTTTATGCCATTTACTGCTGCATGCTCAGTTTGAGTATAGATAGAGTTAGGTGCAGCCTTTGATACGGTCAAATCTACAGTGCTGTCAGTTGTTTGCACGGTGGGACTAATAATAACACTTGTAGAACCACGTCCCCACATGCTCAAAGGTGTAGGGTGAGTTTTTTGGCGGGGCGGCTGTTTCCTCTTGCTGCTGGTCATTTTAGTTGTTCCTCTCTTTCTTTTCTCCCCCACAGCTTTGGTGACTCAAGCTGAGTTACAAGTACTAGCATCAAGTTGGCGCCAACGGTGGCAATACAAAATTTCCAAATCATTCTTAGCAGCCTCAGAGCCAGCCGGTAGCATTTCTTGAATGATGGGATTATTGATTATTAGATTGGAGAATAACGGGAAAGGTGTTGTTGCGTTGCCCCGTTCTGCCCCACCGGACATGTGCACATGAGATGTAGATGGACCCATAGACAGTCTCCTTTTAGTTAGTTCGATTTCCGAGGAAACCATGTTAACCGCTACATCAAGCATACTTTCAATTTTCAAGCAAGGCCATTTTGTGTGGTCCTCAGCGCAACCCCGTGCAAATCACTGCGTAGCGTTACACTGCACTGGGAAGGCGTTCCATGGGCGTTGTTTAGATGTTCCCATGCATTGACCAATCAGTTTGATGCTTTTTCAAATTTACCATCACTGGTAGACTAGGGAATGCGTCAAAAAGATGTGCCTTTCCAGTCGAGGTATAACAAGGAGAAATATCTTAATTTCTCCGATTTATTTCCTCTTTCTATGTGTGCTGCTGCTGCATTTTTCAGTCACGCATAGATAGAGAAAGTTGGCTTAGATGACTGTTTTTGTGCAGGAATGGCCAATCATGCACAAAAACAATCATGCCCCTGTATGCAACGCAGGCACCCATGGACCATGGTGCCAGGGTGCCTGTGTGGTTGCTAAGCGGCCCATTGTGAGCTAGCACTGTGGAAACGGCTGGAATGTGTCTGTTAAATACAGCACCTTCCTACCCTTTCCCTTTCTAGCGCCTTGATGCCTTTGGGTGACTACTGCGCTATATAAATATCAAATCAATCAAATCAACACAGAGCAGCACAGCGCGGTGACTTGCTTAACTGTGTTGCGTTACTTGCTTAGTAAATAGGACCTCAGGTCTTACAGTGCTTGCACAATTTGCACTCAAATTCTACTTGGTGGTAGTGTCAAAACGGGAGCCAATTTTCTGAGAGCCTATTTTTCACGCTAGTGCATAGCGCTAAATGCTCAGCAAGGAGCGCTGCATCCCATCAAGCATTCACAGCCCTTCCTCAAATGTTTCAAGAGCGGTTTCTTCATTTTGTGGTTTTGATGTTCGTTGAACTATTTGTCTGTACCACAATGCCCTCGTGCAGCTTTGATGGTAATACCTGCACTAGAAAGAACTCTCCTTAATCTCTGAACTGCCTGTGATGTTCCAGATGCACTTCAAAGGAAAAGCACAAAGACCAAGAACATGATGGGTATTGTGAAAAGAACACACATTGATTCACCGATTCTTCAATCCGGTGCAACAAAAGTGGTTTCATATCAGTCTGGTCCCCTCAATACTATAGAGAGTGCATTCACTTTTAAGGCTACCGCACACTTCAAGATACGTATTTGACATATGTGCTGCGGAAAAAAGTCAGGCCCACATTTATTACAAATTAATTCTGAAATTAAAATACGGTTGCTTATGACTTCTGCAATGCACACTTACTCAGGGTCGTTCATATGAAAGTCATTCCTCCAACCTCCATCCATTCGCCCCACACACAATTAGTCTCTCAGTAGACCTGCTTTCTCACCTGGATAAATATATGTTTCCTCTCTATTTTTATCATTATTTTAAAAGCTTTGAAGAGGCATTCCTGGAGTCAGTGCACCTTCCCTTTCTCTGGTCTACCAGTCTGGATGGAATATTCATCTATCCACACCATTGAGCTGTTTGACCATAAGGAGGTTCCAACCCCAAACACTGGCAAGGAGAACTGGCTTGAATATATACAATATCTCAATATTGCAGTTTTTCGTATTGAAGTTTCTCACTTAAAGTGCACCCCCACTTTCAGACTGATTTGTAGTTGAAGTTGGCAATAATAATTCATCAATGTCAGAACAACCTTCGTGCTAGGGTGGCAAGATTATTTCTTTCCATTTCAGGCCCTGCATGTCACTGTTTGAGCTGACACCACTGGTAAAAGTGTTCATCCTTACAGACAGATCTACAGTCTACAGCATCGACATGCCAGTGTTGTAGGTCCTCAGGGATCTACGGTAACAGTCTGGATACATGGATTTTATTCCAATTGTTTGGCATGTCCCCTGGCTCAGCACCTTCCTACTGGACTCCAAGGAGGCAGATTTCTTTGGCATCAGACAGATAGGCCTTGAAGACTAAAACTCCTCCTTGTTTTGAGGTTAGCCTGGAAACGGTATTTCAGGCAGCTGTAAACAAATGTTTTTTAGCAGGGATTCAACCAGAGGCTAGAAGAATAATTTACGCTTCCATTTTACAGGCAGACCGATATTCTTATTAACATTGCATGCATGTTGCCACACCATCATTAGCATCTGGCAAGTACGTTCCCACATAAAGCGAAAATTCAGCCTGGTGGAGTGGTTGTCCAGAATAAAGAGCCCTCCTCAAGCCCTGAGCCCTCCCTTCAGTGACCAGGGTATCCTGCCAAAAGAACACAGTCATTCCTCTTTCCTGTGTGAAAGATTGATTGTGCAGAAATATGGATTAGAACAGGCTGATGTGTATCAATGAGCACCTCTCTGGAAGAAGGAGGCTATCCAGACATACGTGGCCAATCAGCTCATACCATGGTCTAGGTATATCTTTGCTGGCAGATGCCCACAGCAAGCTTTTCCGCATAAGATGCTGTGATATACCTTCAGGCCAGGAGATGTAATTACACTCTGAAAGAAACATATATATATATATATATATATATATATATATATATATATATATATATATATATATATATATATATATATATATATATATATATATATATATATATATATATATATATATATATATATTCACAGAAAAAACCATAGGTTATAGTGGATATATAGTTAGGAATTTGCATTTACAAAACCTTGAAAATTCAATGAAAAAACCATTGGTTTTAGGCCATATATAGTTAGGGATTTGCATTTACAAAACCTTATTTTACTCGCATAAAACCATTGAAATTCCATATATAGTTATAAGCGCTAACTATATATCGCGCACCCGCAATCCACTGCTGATGATGTCACATATTACATCATTCATGACATGGTTAGTGACATCACTGATGACATCACTGATGACATCTCAAATGACATCACTGATGACATCACTGATTACAACATCCAGTGACTGTATGTTTCTGTAAAGTTAAAATATGTTTTACATATTGAAGAATGAGTGGATATATAAGTGTCTGGATGAAGGATTTACTAGGTGCATGACTGACTGATTGAGTGAGTGATTAAATGTGTCTCACTGAGTGAATGGGTTAGTGACTAAACTGTTTTAATTTGTGCATCATTATATCTGTTGTTCTACAAACTGCTGCATATGTTGATCAGTAGCTATATGAGTAACTGTATGGGTTATTGATTGGTTGTCCAAGTATTTGTATGGGAAACTGAGTGTGTGTGTATGGGTGGCTGGGAGGTGTGTGACTCTGTACATAGATGTGTGAGTAGTTGATTCACTATATGTATAGATTCAAAAGTGCATGTGCAAACAGCTGTATGGGCGGTTGACTGTGCATGAGTGTATTAGTGAGTGAATGGATATCTCAGTGCTACATGTCAAATTAAGTACATATGTAAAACACAGTACATGTGAGAGTTGACATCTATAAATAACTGTGCATAAGAGCCAGTGAATGTGTGAGTGGCTGCATGGATCATTGTGAACATGTATCAGAGATTGTATAAGAGAGTAAAGTAAATATGTGTTAGTGTATGTTTGAATAAGTAAGGTGTGTATAACTGTATAGTTGAGAAAATGGAGGTGTGATTGATTTTTGGCATAACTGACTAGGTGTGTGAGTAACTCCATGGATGAGTGACAGTCTGTGACTGTCTGTTTACACTGATTGTATCTAAGGTTATATTAGAGTCTGAAGAGGTTCATGGTATTATCACATGAATGATATCATCAGTGATGTTATCAGTCATGTCAAATGAGATGTTTTCAGTGATGTCATCAGTGATGTCATTTGAGATGTCATCAGTGATGTCATCAGTGATGTCACTAACCATGTCATGAATGATGTAATATGTGACATCATCAGCAGTGGATTGCGGGTGCGCGATATATAGTTAGCGCTTATAACTATATATGGAATTTCAATGGTTTTATGCGAGTAAAATAAGGTTTTGTAAATGCAAATCCCTAACTATATATGGCCTAAAACCAATGGTTTTTTCATTGAATTTTCAAGGTTTTGTAAATGCAAATTCCTAACTATATATCCACTATAACCTATGGTTTTTTCTGTGAATTTCATTGGTTTTTTAATAGCAAATATGAAAAGCTTTAAAATGTCAAGTACGTGATTGATAAAAACATTTTTGTATTTATGCACGCTGATGTGCTTTGAACGCTGCCCCCCCCCTCCCCTCTTTTCTCTTAGTAGTACTCTCTCTTTGCAGAGAGTGAACGGTAGTTAACGCAGGCCTTTGCCCCCGTTGTAATCTGTCGTGCCTGCTTGTCTCTCCATTTGATTGATTGTTATCCAAGCATTTACTGTTTTAGAATTGGTTCTCTTTGGATCATTCTCTATTTACAAACAAGCACAAAGTCGCAATACTCTGTTTAGTCTTTGCAGATAGTGAAAAATCGTGTAAAAAATAAAAGTAATCGAGCAAAATCAGTAGGCCACTAATTGGATGTCTTTTTGACCTCGCTAAAATAGAAATATTAGGAACAACCCTTCATGAGAAATACGAAAATAGTGAGATGAACTGAGCTCCACACCATGAGGGCTGCAAGACAGCTCGACTCCGTCACCCACCCCGCCCAAAATAACGACAAACCCTATGCAAATATTAAAAATATAGACAACACACCAGCAAAGAAACAGGGTAAAACATTTTATTAAATAACTATTTACATAACTATTTTATACTTTTTATTGCCCGATCCGGCTAGCTCAATCGATCGAGCATGAAACTCATGCACTCTGATAGCAAGCGTTGCTACTGATGCTATGCAGACCAAAACTGGTTTTCAGTTTGTACATTTTTCTAGATTTTTCAATCCAAGGTTGGTTCACTTTGTAGAACGATGGCTTCAGATTTTCAACATACGGTGTGGTGGCGCGGACTGGGAGGGGGCGCTTCGCTCCTGCCCCCTCCCCAAGTAAGATTTTCATACGTGAAAGTACGTTAATGGTTTTGGTCCCTGAGTTGCTTCAATGTCACTGCCATTCTCAAATGGCATAAGTTCTGGATGTTGGGTGCCATAGTTCAGAGTTCTGAGCAGCGCTTGTAACACTGTCTGAAGCTTATTTCCACCTACTGCAGCTTCACTATTCTCAAAGTAAGTGAGTGTCGTTTGTGGACCTGACTGCATTTGAAAACAATGTGATATGAAACCTTCCTAAACAGCTTGACGGAGGCCCCTGAGGGGCGGTGTGATGGCCATGGACTCGGA
Organism: Lissotriton vulgaris; assembly: GCF_964263255.1. NCBI lineage: Eukaryota > Metazoa > Chordata > Amphibia > Caudata > Salamandridae > Lissotriton > Lissotriton vulgaris. The sequence goes on along the minus strand of NC_141688.1, from coordinate 247,976,158 downwards.
GAAGACGCTTGGCTCCGACACCCTCCCCAAGTCTTATAGCACTGGTGTAGCCTGAGATCGCCCCCGACATAGGCGGCCGGCTCCCGGGGTCCGGCGGAACTTTTTGCCTTTTGATGACTCTTCAATTCTGGACCTTGTCCCACAATCCGTTTGACCTGAAGACACGCTGTAGTGGGGCGCCCCTTTACCGTTTCAGTTGCCATTCCGCCCGCTTTTGCTACACTGTGCCTCTTCCGCCATTCAGCTGTTTACCGCCCGCTCTTGCGACTACAGCGTCTCGCTCATCATGTAGTTGAGTTGCTCCCGCTCTTGCGGTGCAGCGATAGGCAGCTGCCACAGGACTCTCAAAATGGCGACCGGCTCTTCGGTTTTGGGCCTGGTCCACTAAAATGGCCCTGGGACACCTTTGAACTTGGACGCTTCCCTGATGGGGCTTGGGTCCCATTCTCGAAAGCGTCCCCTCAGCCGTGAAGATTCTACAAAAGTCTTGGGGGCCTCCGACTCCCGCAGGGTTCTGGTGGGGAGCGGCTGCCATGATTGCTCGTGGAATGGCCACGACGGAGCTACGAGATGGAAGTGCTCTCATGCTGACGCCAGCTTTAGTCTGAAACATCCAGAAACACTGTAGACTACCAATTCGATCAGTTCCGGTAGCGCCCCAACATGACCCGGAAGAGAAGAACTTGCCCTCCCCTCTTTGACTGATGGTTCTTGTTGCCTGTCCCCTCTGTTGTCATTTAACAGAACTTTTTGGACTGCTGAAAGGGGTTGTGTTCCGAACGCTGGTTGGTGGAGACATTTTGGCTATATTCTTGACCTACGTTGTCGCGTAATGCGTTATATGACACGCCGCATTAGCGCACCCGGAAGTGATCCGAGGCGCGGCGCGCAGCGCGTAACGTAAGCATAACAGGTCATGTGACTTGTTAATAAAACTTTTCATTGGTTCATTTTACTTTTGTTATTTTAATGATGAAAAGCTTGGTCATATGACCTAAAAATTACGCTTTTTATTGTTTTCGAACATTATTTTTTTTAAAACATATGTTATAATATTCCAGGCTAATGTACTTTCCCGGAAAATTTACAACTGTCCTGCAAGTAAAATATATTCCTTTTTCGAGAAAAAGGGCGTTTCTTCCTTCCATGACGGAGCCGTTGAGTAAAAGAGATTCGGCCTGCTGTCTTAGTCGCCGATACGCCTGATTATCAGATTCTTATCGATCACTTTATGTTGCAGAAATGAAAAACACAACTGCCCTTGACCATTTATCTTTACTGCGTTCCTACATATTATACCTTTTATCCGTCATGTAATTGGACTACTTTATTTCACTTGCCTTTTACTGATTCGAAAACAGTGACTAAAAGTAAAAACTTTACCAATGTAAATACTACTACCGTGTTTTGTTTTAAAAACCTTTATTGTGAAAATGTCAGTATACAAATACGGGCCTATAACCACGTGGGCCGGCCACGGAGCAAACTGAAATCGTATATGATGAGGAGACATTTACACTGTAGAGGAACGTAACGAGCGGGCCATTAGGTTGCAAGAACAAAAGCGTCTAACAGTTGCGGAATCTGTGAACGTACATTTTGTAATTAAAATACGACAGGGCCACTTACAATAACATTTTCTAGATATACATTTGCGGGCAAGGAGTTACGAGTCCCATTTATACCGGCGCCCTTTTGGGCGAGGCCGGGCAGGTCCAAGATATAGTCAAAATGTCTCCACCAACCATCGGCCAGACCAGAACCCCTTTCGGCCCTTTATGCTACAAGATGGTGTCTTCCATTCAGAAAATATTGTTGGCAGCATTTTGAAAGGAAACAGAAACAGCCGTTCTCCTAGTGAGTTTCACATTGTTACATTTAGGAAGAATGTTGAAGAGTAGTATGTGGAAAATCTGAAGCCATTTTTCTACAAACTCTCAATCAGACTTGGATAGAAAAAAAAATCCTGAAGAATGTACAAACTGAAAACCAATTTTTGTCTGTATAGCATCAACAGCAACGCTTGAGTCAGCTTTGTGTCAAGCCGCCATTTTCATTCAATCAATAGCGTCCCCCTGCACACATTCAGGGACCTGGTCGTGTCTTCAGATGAAACGGATTGTAGGAAAAGAAGCAGAAAGGAAAAGGAAAAAAGTTCCGCCGGACCTCGGGAGCCGGCCGCCTATGTCATATGCGACCTTTGGCCACACCAGGGCAATAGTGAACCTGCAGCAGGTGCAAATAAGCTTCAGACAGTCTTCAACTTAGTCTGATTCTTATAATAAGTGTGTCGACAACACACACAAGTGAAATTAGGCCTCTCACTTGATTTCATTTGACTTTCGGCGCAGCATTGTAGGATGGCCACACCAGTGCGGCAACTTGCTGGACACAACCTCGGTGCCATCCGGATCTCGGCACGTTCGACTCACTGTACCGCAAGAGTGACCGCAACTCAGCTGGACACGCCGTCTTTCGGCGCAGCATTGTAGGATGGCCACACCAGTGCGGCAATTTGCTGGACACCACCTCGGTGCCATCCGGATCTCGGCGCGTTCGAGTCACTGTACCGCAAAAGTGACCGGAACTCAGCTGGACACGCCGTCTTTCGGCGCAGCATTGTAGGATGGCCACACCAGTGCGGCAATTTGCTGGACACCACCTCGGTGCCATCCGGATCTCGGCGCGTTCGAGTCACTGTACCGCAAGAGTGACCGCAACTCAGCTGGACACGCCGTCTTTCGGCGCAGCATTGTAGGATGGCCACACCAGTGCGGCAATTTGCTGGACACCACTTCAGTGCCATCCGGATCTCGACGCGTTGTGCTGCCTTCGGCCTATTCGCACATCGGTCCGCTACTGACGCCGCCTCACGTGCCAACGGATTTTCTACGCTTTTTGTAGCCCTATGCCGCAGAACAGGTCATGTGACTTGTTTATAAAACTTTTCATTGGTTCATTTTACTTTTGGTTTCCTAAAGATGGAAGGTTTGTTCATATGACCTAAAAATAACACTTTTCATTGGTTTAGAAATTTTTTTTTTCCCAAACGATGAAAGCCCCACCTTGTTTCTGGATCATTCAGACTGAAGCTGGTGTCAGCATGAGAGCACCACCATCTCGTGGCTCCGTCGTGGTCATTCCACGAGCAATCATGGCAGCCGCTCCCCACCGGAAGCCTGCGGGAGTCGGGGGCCCCCAAGACTTTTGTAGAATCTTCACGGCTGAGGGGACGCTTTTCGAGAATGGAGCCCAAGCCCTAGCAGGCAAGCGTCCGAGTTCCAAGGTGTCCCAGGGCCATTTCAGTGGACCAGGCCCAAAACCGAAGAGCCGTCCGCCATTTTAAGAGTCATGTTGCAGCCGCCTATCGCTGCACTGCAAGAGTGGGAGCAACTCAACAACATGGTGAGCGAGACGCTGTAGCCGCAAGAGCGGGCGCAACTCAGCTGGATGGCCGCCACCTGGGGAGGCTCGTTCACGCCGCCTCACCCACGCCCCCCCCCCCCCGGGCCGCCGCACGCCAATTTTCAGGGCAGCATTGTAGGATACCAAAACCAGTGCGGCAGTTTACTGGACATCACCTGGGTGCCATCAACATCTCAGCGCGTTCTGCTGCCTTGGGACTATTCGCACAACAGACCGCTACTGACGAGGCCTCCCCCCGCACCACCCGGGACGCCCCACGCCAATTTTCGGAGCAGCATTGTAGGATCCCAAAACCAGTGCGGCACCCAGGCGTCATCACCTGGGTGCCGTCCAGAACTCTGCATGTTGTGCTGCCTTGGGACTATTCGCACAAAAGACAGCTTCTGACCATTGTTGCTTTTTTGGGTGAAAAATGTTTAAATGTTTTTACAGTTTTTGTTCCGTTCATTATAGTTAAAAGTTAATAAAGTTTTATAATCTTACTTTGTTGGAGTGTTATCTATTTTTTTTAAAACGGGTGAGTGGGGCCTTGAATCGGGTTACTGTCATGTGTGGGCTTTGGAAGTGTGCTGCTGCAGGATCGGACATTTCAAACTCAAATGCACGTTCTTTTTCTTACCTTTCCGAAGCATGGAGCGCAATAGCAGGCAGAGAAAGGGTGATGCACGTGTTGAACACTACCTGACCTGGCAAGTTGCTGGCAGTGCCCCCCCGCCCGCTCCTGAAAGAGGGCACACACACACCGCCGCCCCGAGTACTTCACAAATCTTTAAAAGACCATGCGCTTGTTCATGAGGCTTAAATGGTTTATCACCTCTTCTAGAACCCCTGCATCGACCCTCTGACGTTTCCTGGAAGAATTAGCACGTAACACAATACCAAGCCCTGTCAGCTGAAACTCCCGAGAAATCATGGGGCATATTATCAAGGGGGTTTATTTCCGCTTTTTGGACTTTAAAAGCCAAAAAAAAAAGAGATAAAATTATCTCCCTATTACCAAGCTGTCGCTAACACCAGTTAGTGACAGCTAAAAGGTGATAGCGACCATCTTGGGCCCCGCTTTGCATATCAATGATATTTATCACTAATGACATGCAAAGTGGGCGTGCCAAGATGTTAGCGACTGGAAACAGTCCCTAACATCGCTATCTCCTATTACCAACTTTTGGAGATATTCGCGCTAAGCGCGAATATCTCCAAAATCTAACACCTGCCCTGAGCAGTTCTTAGCCATGTTATCCAATGGGAGGTGGATAACATGGCTAAGAGCATTTGCTCGATAATACATGAATATCGCTGACTTTTCTGCGATAATAGCAAAGTTTATCTGCGATAAAAATCGCCGATGTGCGGCGATAATTTTTGTCTCTAAACAAGTTAGAGACAAAAATTATCGCTAGTTGTTCGTAATATGCCCCCGGGTTTTTGCTTGCAGAAATCGGGAGGCGGGAGACTAGCACTGAAATCAGTAGTCTCACGCCTGAATCGGGAGGGTTGGCATGTCTGAATTCTCTACAGCTGGGGCCATAAACTACATCCGCAGGGGTAGGTGATAGCCTGGGACCAGCCTGGCATCTAAAATGGCTGCCGTGCACGACAAAATTGTGGCATTGGAAAAAAGGCAAGATGGCGCAGCCGCTGGAAGAGATGTATCAACATATATGAGCCTCCTCAGCCACCCTCAGGAAACATAGGGGATTAGGATACGTCTCCCGCACCCCCTTATACCTAGTAATTTAATTAACGAAGCACAAAATGGCGAATTCCCGTTTCGCTACCAGTTTGCGGCCCAGTTTGCGGCCCGTGAAGCGCTTCTACCGTGAAAAATCATTTTTTTTTTATTTTACCCACAGGACCCTTACATAACCCCAACAACATTCCTAGGGAGTCAAGAGGGGGATACCTTGCCTCCTTTCATTAAATTCCCCCTTCGTTTTTCACCTCTTCTTCTCTCTCGATCCTACCGAGAGATAAGATGGCGGCCGCTCCGGACTGTCACGCAGCAAAAAAAAAAAAAGCTCACGCACAGCCGCTGGAAGAGATGTATCAACATATATGAGCCTCCTCAGCCACCCTCATGAAACATAGGGGATTAGGATACGTCTCCCGCACCCCCTTATACCTAGTAATTTAATTAAAACGAAGCACAAAATGGCGAATTCTCGTTTCGCTACCAGTTTGCGGCCCAGTTCGCGGCCCGTGAAGCGCTTCTACCGTGAAAAATCATTTTTTTTTTTATTTTCCCCACGGGACCCTTTAATAACCCCAACAACATTCCTAGGAGGTCAAGAAGGGTATACCTTGCCCCCTTTCATTAAATTCCCCCTTCGTTTTTCACCTCTTCTTCTCTCTCGATCCTACCGAGAGATAAGATGGCGGCCGCTCCGGACTGTCACGCAGCAAAAAAAATAAAAAGCTCACGCACAGCCGCTGGAAGAGATGTATCAACATATATGAGCCTCCTCAGCCACCCTCATGAAACATAGGGGATTAGGATACGTCTCCCGCACCCCCTTATACCTAGTAATTTAATTAACGAAGCACAAAATGGCGAATTCCCGTTTCGCTACCAACCAGTTTGCGGCCCAGTTCGCGGCCCGTGAAGCGCTTCTACCGTGAAAAATCATTTTTTTTTTTATTTTCCCCACGGGACCCTTTAATAACCCCAACAACATTCCTAGGGGGTCAAGAGGGGTATACCTTGCCCCCTTTCATTAAATTCCCCCTTCGTTTTTCACCTCTTCTTCTCTCTCGATCCTACCGAGAGATAAGATGGCGGCCGCTCCGGACTGTTTAGAATGTTGACAGACACCGGAGAGCCAATCAGCTTTCTGCGCTCAAAGTTCCGTTTCGCGAAAAGTAAGCGAACCGGAGCGCAGCCTGGAGCGCTGTTACAGATATATATCTTGATTTAAACGTTAATTTCTCAAAAACTACTGGAGCACATATATTGAGACCTAGCAAAGGCACATCGGGCTAACAGTCCCTACAATTTTGCCAAGTTTCGTGCAAATCCATTCAGCCGTTCGAGCTAAAAGTGAGTCCAACCGCCCTATGGAAATTAACATGGGAAAAACGTGTTTTGGGACCCCCCTTTTTTCTCGGCCCCCCCTTGACAAAATCCCCCCATATTTTCAAGGGCTGCTCAGACACAAAATGTGCCATTTTCCTGAAAATTTCAGCCGATTCCGTCCACAAACGCCAAAGTTATTAGACATAGAATTTTCAAAAATGCCATAGGGAAAAAATCCTAACTATATATACCTACTGGCGATAGCCAGTAGGTAATATATATATATATATATATATATATATATATATATATATATATATATATATATATATATATATATATATATATATATATATATATATATATATATATATATATATATATATATATTGTTTGCTCACGGTTTCAAATGTAAAACAGTCACTTGAAATCTGCCTAGAAACAAATATGCTTAAGGCAAACCACATTAGCACATAACCAGTGAAAAACTGAGAAACATGCACAGGCCATTCCAGTAGGTGGCCTGTTTAGCTGGCATTACGCCAGAGGCGAGGTCCAAAACCTATGGCAAAAACATAAAGTAACTGGCAGAGTGCCAATAACAGGTTGATGTTCTTACACTTCTTCTCTTGCTTTGTTTTACCTCTCTATCTATGTGTCTTTCACGTGATTCCATCTCTTTAACTCTCTCTTCTACGTCTCATTATATATATTTTCCTCTGTCTTTCTACTGTCCTTTCCTTTCTCTGTCTGTTCGGCCTTTCACTTCCTCTCTCATTTAATTTTTCGCTCTCTCTCCTCCTCTGTACATTTTTAGCTCTCTCTCTCTACCCCTCCCTTTTGATGGTTGTCTATTTCTCACTAACATTCATAATGATGTACTCACTTTCTTTCTCAGTCTTCTCCCTTACAAAGGCTAGACCTGCTTTTGGGTTTCACTCTTTTAGGAAGGAATTTGGAATACCCTGGATTGTTCTACTTGGTGGTTCTCTTTACTGCAGAGGTGCAGATTTAGAAATTAAGTCATGAGTCTAATGATGAATAACTCTGGGCGTTGCTTGCATAGTGGCACTACGTGTAGCTGAACGTAGTGATGTGTTTTATCTAGGAACCCGATCAATATTGTGACCTCATGCCCCTATATGGCTATAATCAATACATATCCCTATAATCGCATAATAATCAGAGCCATGTTTCAGTTACTCGCCTCTGCAGTCCATGACAATCCATGACACAGCAAAAGCCACTTCCTTAGATTCTTAGAGAGCACACCAAGTTCTTTCGACATACCAAACCCCCAGCAACATTGGAAAGCCCCGCTTTTTTTTTTTGATTAGTAATAGAACTCCTGCGAGCACTGTAAGAACGACCAGTTCTTAGTGACATCTTTATTGACGTCTTATGTCCAAAAACTTATGTCAAATTCGGCACCTTTCAGGTATAAATATACCAACGTTGCCTTAAGCAAATACACGGTGGTGGTGAATACTGGGCAGAACAGCTGTCCCCTTGCAGAAAGCCCAGCAGACGCGAGAAGCCCACGGACGTTGCCCCTCCTCTTTGACGCGCTGAGAAAGACGCTGTCTTTTCTCCTGCCGAGAAAATCCAGCTCCGGCGTTTCCAGCCTACCCTTGCGGGTGACTGGGATATCGGGTCCTGAGAGGGAGATACCAGACCTCTTGCATTCTATTCCAGAGATACGGTGCTGACTAAACCCTTAGAGAGAATTCTTGAATCAAACTCTTGGCAAAACCAACTTAACTTAAACTGCTACTTTCTTAGTCCCTGCCACGTATAGGCTTAGGTCAGGTACACCGGGGTAGGCGAAGTTAGAAGCACCAGTTGAGGTCGTTAGCCAATGTATATATGAATGTATATATTTTATTCATTTTAACTATCTTATGGCTAAGAAACCATATCAATGCTTTTACAGTATTATTTCGTACTACTCCTTTTACTGTACGCACTTTTCATTATAACAAGTCTTGCAATTGTGGCAATTCATTTCTCTTGCATGAGAAAGAAGACTGCTCAATAAATAATATCTTTTATTGAAAACGCCCATCTCTCTATTCTCTGCACCCTGGTTAAACTAAGAATGGACGTCTGACTGAGTGAAATAGATGTCTATTGTTTCACTCGACTCTAGAGATTGACTCCAGCTGTTACCAGACTTGTGCCTGCGCTCTGTGCGCTTCGGGACCTGAGCTGCTGCTATTTTTAATTCACACCTCGTTTTCTATTTGATTTGCATTTTACTTTACTTTCCCCTGTTCTTAATTCCTCCGTGCCCTCACTTGCACTATAACTTTTGGGAAAACCACCGCTGTTGGGCGGGTCCGCTTCCCGGCGTAATTCCCCTGCAGTAGCGCCATCTTGTAAGTAGACGGTGCCGCTTTTCGGCGCCATCAGGTAGTCTACACGCTCTAGTCGTTAGAAGGACGCTAGGCGTGTACAAAAGAGAGTCATGCTGACGCGCAGCGGTTACGCGCAGCTGGGACGCCTGAATGACGCCGGAGTTACGCCAGAGTTCAGCCCGTGTGTGTCCGTCCGGGCCCAGACGGGCCCAGGGCTCGTCCCCCTGCCCGATTCACGGGAGCCATCTCCACGCATCAGGTATATGAGGGAGGAACTCATGGCTTGGCGGTCTTTGAAATTTACTACATGTAGGTTTGCCCACGAGGGAGGACAACCGTTCCTGCCTTGCGGGCCTGTAATACAGGTCAGGATACGGCCTCAGACAATTCTGTGTTATCAATAGCCCTGTTGAATTGCCGGTCCTTACCCAGTCACGCGACAGAAATCAACTCCCTTATTTTTGACCATAAGCTGGATGTGTTGTTTTTAACAGAGACCTGGATCTCTTCCTGGTCCGGCCCAGATATGGTCAGAGCACTTCCACCTGGTTTCCTTATATTTCATCTAGATAGACCAGTGGGGCGGGGAGGAGGAATTGCCATCCTTTATAGGGATATGTTAGTCTGTAAGGTTCAGGATGGAGGGATGAGCGACTGTGAGAGTTGTCTGTTCTCCTTATGCTTGTCGCCCACAGCGTCCTTGACTGGCCTCCTTATTTACCGCCCACCTGGGACTATGGGTAATTTCCTCAATTCCTTTTTAGAAACGGTTGCGCTACTTACCTCCTCCACTGACAACTTTGTGGCATTGGGGGATTTTAACATCCATTTCGATGACCCCTTTAATTCCCTGGGAGTAGATCTGCAGTGTGATCTTAAAGCATTTGAGATTAACCTGGTCAATTCCGGTGCAACGCACATGAAGGGACACCTGCTCGATCCTATTTTCTCAAACTCGGATCGCCTTAAAGTAATGCCCGCGCTGGCTCTGCCCTGGACAGACCATTTTATGGTTCCGGCCCGGTGGCAGTTTGACGTCCCAGTGGCATGAACACCCAGGGTATACACGGTGGAAAGAGCTTGGTCTAGGCTCCCAGTGGACATCTGGGCGGTTCACTTGGAGGCCTTCTCCCGGGCCTGACCCGTTAGTAGCTGACGAGAATTTAAACACCTGGCTGACCAACTCGCTCGACGCCATCCTCCCTAAGAAAAGACTTCTTACTAGGGGTAGGAGAGTGGGATCAGCTCCCTGGTATACGCCAGAGCTGAGAACACTGAGGAAGAGCTGCAAGAGGTTGGAGCGGACCTGGAGGAAGGACTGGAGCGAAGTGAGCCGGAGCAAATATCGGGTGGCTCTTAGTACCTATGAATCTGCCATCCGGGTAGCGAAATCTAAGTTTTTCAAGGAGAGAATAGGTCTCTCTTCCAACTCCTCGAAAGAATCGTTTAAGGTCATCAGAGAACTCTTGAAAACTCCCGAACCTCTGGTCATTCAGGACAACCCACGTGAGAAATGCTCAGAACTTGCCTCCTTCTTCAAAACCAAAATAGAAAACATCTTGACATCCCTACCTCTGCCAGCCCAGGAGACACTCTCTGTTGGTAACCCAGGGTCTCTGCCCGGGGTTCGGACAGCGGAGCTGAACTCCTTCGGTCCAGTCACTGAGGAAAAAGCTCTCAGGGTCTTGGCGACCGTGAAGAGTGGGTCTCTGAGAGACCCTGTACCGATGAAATATCTGAAGCAGGTAGCCTCTACTATCGGCGGCCCAGTGACGGACCTTATAAATCTATCCCTCACTCAAGGAGTGGTGCCCCCCAGTTGGAAGGGAGCGGTAGTTAAGGCTCTCTTGAAGAAGCCTAGCCTGGACCCCACCGACCTTGCTAACTTTAGGCCTATTTCCCTGCTCCCCGGCCTTAGCAAGGTGGCGGAGAAACTTGTGAATAGTCGCCTATCGGGTTTTTGGAATCCAACTCACTTTTGGGTGACTCCCAAATGGGTTTTCGCCCCGGCCAGGGGACGGACACTGCCTTGCTGGCAGTCGTGGAGAATGCCAGGAGCATTTTGGACTCAGGGGGATCGGTGGCAGTGATCCTCCTGGACCTCAGTGCGGCATTTGACACCGTAGACCACCAGGTGTTACTCCAACGGCTGTCGGGGGTGGGGGTCTCCGGGATGGCCCTGAAATGGCTTGCGTCCTTTTTGGAAGATCGGACGTTTGAGGTCTGGGAAGGCCACGAGAAGTCAACATCGGTCCCTCTCCAGTGTGGTGTGCCACAGGGCTCATCGTTGAGCCCCACATTGTTCAACATTTACATGGCCCCACTGGAGAGTGTGGTGCTGCCACTGGGTATCAAGATTATCAGCTACGCTGATGATACCCAGTTCGTGGTAGGGCTTCCCCAGTCAGTGAACCAACCCGATCGGCTGCACACATGTTTAGCTAAGATCTTTACTTGGATGTGCAACTCAGCACTTAAACTTAACGGTTCAAAAACCGAACTGATGATGCTGGGGAACTCCCCTCCCTCCTTGTCCCCCAGTAGCTGGCCTAGTTGTCTGGGAGCGCCACCCACCCCTAAACAGAAGATTAAGAGCTTGGGGGTGTGGCTGGAGCAGGATCGGTCTTTTAAGTCACAAGCAAAAAAGACCGCAGGCGTGTGTTTCGGCCTGCTCCGGTCAGCCCGGAAGATCCTACCCCTCCTCCCGATAGGCTCCAGGAGGTTACTAATTCAGGGGCTCATCATTTCACGGCTGGATTACAGCAATGCGTTGTTTCTAGGGGCTCCAGAGGCAACGTTAAACAAACTGCAGCAAGTACAAAATGCTGCTGCCAGGCTCTTGACGGACCTTCCCAGGCGGCAATCAGCTCGCCCCGCGCTGAAGGCGCTTCATTGGCTCCCTATTAGAGAAAGGGTGAAGTTCAAAGCACTTTGTATCGCCCATAAAATACTGCAGGGGAAAGGGCCACCTATCCTACGTGGTATGGTGCAATCCTACAAGGCCCCCCGTTCCCTTCGCTCAGATCACCAACATCTGCTGCAAGTCGCAAAAGTAAGGAAGGCCAGGACCGGTGGTAGAAGATTTTCCATAAATGTGGCAACATTGTGGAATTCCCTCCCGCTGGACCTGCGCTCCGAAACGGGCACCTTACGTTTTCGCAAACTTTTAAAGACTCATCTGTTCCCTGCCTAACGCTTTTGTTCCTGATATGGTGTGTCTCTCTGGATGAGTGCTGGAATGCCCAAGGGTAACCACGCGCGATATAAAACTCACTAATAATAATAATAATAATAATAAAATAACTCTTATTCTGGGGAGCAAAGTTGTCATGTTTATGCAGTTGTCGGAACCTGAATCCCTTCTTGTCTGAGCCAGGGAAGCTGATCACTTCCTATTCAGTAAAGAAAGTTTCCAGTGACCTCTGAGCTAGCTGGCGCAAACCTAAATTAAGTCTAACATGGTCAGTAGAGACCTAGAAGACCACAGTTCTACGTCTACACTGCTGTTTATGTTATTCAAATGCGCAGGGCCTATAGGGAAAATAGAAAGTACACTACAGTAGTATACTTTGAACTACACATAGTACATGTAGTACTGCGTAGCGTAGCTGATAACACTGTGTACTTCTTTGCACTGTGAAATAATGGCATCTTGCACAGTGCCAGTTATTATAAAATAATTATCTCTATCTTTATATGCTAACAAGCATATAGTACTTTCACATAAGTGAAACTGAAAAATTAGCAAGCAGCAAGAGAGGTGATACTTTTGGGATCCTCCCTAACCTAGGGAGAGAACCAAGTAGATGCCTTGAAAACAAAAAGCACATCTTCTTGAACAATTTGGTGGTGGTCCCATCCTCTTAGGTCCACCCCAAGCACAGTTACTGGTAAAAAACAATCCCAACCAAAGGCCCTGCAAATCATAATGGGATGAGATTAGTAGTGGGTAGTGAATATTATAGTATCCAATATCAAAATATTTCTACAAAGAGCTGCAGTTCAATTAGTCGTTCCTAGATGTTCCTCACAAATGGTTTCAAGGCGATTACTGCCGCATCATAAAAGGGCGGAACACATATCCCTAGACCCTGTGTTTGAATGCAATCGGTGCCACATCATAATAGGGTGGAACACATATACCTAGACCCAGCGTTTCAATGTGATCGCTGCCGCATCATAATAGGGCGGTAGACATATCCCTAGACTCTAGATTTCACGGTGATCGCCGCCGCAACATATATCCCCAGACCCAGGGTTTCAAAGCGATCGCCACCGCATCATAATAGGGCAGATGACATTTACATTAGACCCAGGGTTTCAAGGCAATTGCCGCTGCACCATAATAGAGCAGAAGACATAACCCTAGACCCAGGAGGAGCGTATTTCCGAATTATACTTACTAGGGGGAGAGACAGTCACCATTTTAGGATCAGGCGGTGCGCCTCCGGTATCTCTCTCGGTTGATCATAAAGCTGATCATGGTTTTCCCTAGAGGCCGGTGCTGTTGCTGTTATTACCATCTATTTTGCGGCCACTATGCTGTAGGTGCTAAGGGTGTCTCCCTTGGGGTGTTGCTTTTTGACCCCTGGCGACGATCTTCTGTAGGCGCCATTTTGGAGGCAGGCACGTTAAATAGATGCTCTTGAATAGAACATAATTGCCCTAAAACACTAAGGAGGACAGTGTCGGGAGCCCCAGCTTTGCGGGCTCACCATCAGGACTCCCGGCGCTCCAAGCGATGTCAATAATGTCCCCGCTCACCGTCTTTCATTTAGCGGTGAGTGTTTGCAATGGCAGGCGGGATCCTCATAGGATAGGTGTTATCTCCTTCCAGTGTTGTGCGTGCCCTCTATATACCTGCAGGATTCTCCATGCGCCTCCGTCGTGTCACTCCTGAACTGTCTCTGTGCGGAAAGATGGTGCGCTTCAACTGCTTTCTCGGGACAGACGAGCCCGGAGTTGCCGATTTTTTTGTCATCTCGGATATCTCCACAATGCTCGGTCGGAGAAGGGTGGAATTTAACTTCAAGAATTACGCTTGTATTCCGGCGTTGGAATAATAGCTTTAGGTAGAGCGCTGCTGGTGGCTGCAGCATGGTTATTTTAGGGGTGCTCCAGTGTTACTGACTCCCCTCGTGGGGTGTTGGAGATCAAGTCCTGGGAAAGATATACCAACCTCTCTCATTCTTAGGTATGGAGTAAATTAGAACCTAGAGAAACCTTTGGCAATTCTTGGCACAATTAAAATAAACTAAACTATAGCTAAAACAGCACCTACTTCTTCCCTCGTACTAGACTTAGGTTAGGTACACTGGGGTAGGATTATTTTAGTAGCAACAGTTGTGTATTTTAGGCTGTGTTATTTATATATATATTTTTATATATGTCATAGCTACGGACCAATCTTTATATATATCTTTATATTTTATATTACTGTTAACGCTGTACGCATTATACTTCACATTCTGTCTTACGTATTAGCAGTTCATATCTCTTGCATGAGAAAGAAGACTGTTCAATGAACCCTTTTTAGTAAAACGCCAGTGTACCTATTTCTGTGCAACAACTCTGTAGAAACTAATCATGCACGATTGACTGAGTGAAACAGTTATCTATTGTTTCCATAACTCTGAAGATATTGTTCCGACTCTAAAGGAAACAAAGTTGTCATGTCTATTTGGTTGTCAGAAACGAATCCCTTCTTGTTCATCATTCGAGGAAGTTTCTAGTGACCTCTGAATTAGCTGGCACACACAACTAATTAAGTTTATTGTACTCGATGGAGACATATTGACCTCTGTCCTATGTCAAAACTATAGTGTATATTAATCCAATGCACAGAGCCTATCAGGTCATTTATAATAGGGCGAAACACATATGCCCAGACCCAGGGTTAAAAGGCGGTCGCCGCTGCATCATAATAGGGCGGAACCAATATACCTAGACCTGGTGTTTCAAGACGATCACAGCCACATTATAATAGGGCGGAATACATATCCCTAGACCCTGGGTTTCAAGGCGATCGCCACTGCATCATGATAGGGAGGAAGACATAACCCTAGACCCAGGGTTTGAAGGCGACCGCCGCCACATCTTCATAGGGCAGGGCATATAACCCTAGAAACAGGGTTTCAGGTTGATCACCGATGCATAATAATAGGGCGAAACACATATACATAGACCCAGCGTTTCAAGACGATCACTGCTTTGTTGATATCTGCCTAATTATTGCTGCCTGCTGTGTGCCTGGCTGCCGCTCTGTTAATTTTGCACTTTTAATTTAAAAATCGCCGCTTTTTCTGTTTATGCGCGTTTCCGCTGTGCTTTGTTGATATCTGTCTAATTATTGCTGCCTGCTGTGTGCCTGGTTGCCGCTCTGTTAATTTTGCACTTTTAATTTAAAAATCGCCGCTTTTTCTGTTTATGCGCGTTTCCGCTGTGCTCCCCCCTCCGCCTCCATTTTGTGTGTGTTGTTGTTGTGGTCATCTGTAGCCCGCCCCGCCTCCCAGCTGAGACGCCCTCGCCCCTCCCCCTCCACCATCCATATATGACAGGAGTTCCCGCGCGCAGCGTTCACGCGCAGCGACCGCGCCCAATCCGCGCCGAAGGTGCGCCAAAGGTAAGCCCGTCTACGCCCGTCCGTGCCTGGACCGCGCCCAGCGCCAGACCCCCTGCCCCTCGCGCAGCCCAGCCCTCCCGCATTACTTACGATGCCACCACCCTCCTAGCCCTTAACCCCGGTCGCGACCCCACCTGCGTCCAAGCCGCTCCTGGACACACCCATGGACCTTTCTCTTGCTACTCCTGCAAATTCATCGGCACCAACAACATCTCCGCTGCGATCACACCACAGATTCCCGACCCCAACCACCTACAATGCATCTTGCTCAACACCCGATTGGTCCACAGGCACGCCATTGACCTATGGAATCTACTAGACACCACCTCTCCGGACGTCGCCTTTCTAACGGAAACATGGATGAACGCTTCCTCCGCCCCAGACATCACCATTGCCATCCCTGAAGACTATAAGATCATTCGCAAGGACCGTACCAACCACACAGGAGGAGGAATCGCTATCGTCCATAAAAAATCAATCCACATCTCAACCAGCTCTGACGCCAATCTTGCCAACTCTGAACACCTTCACTTCCAGATCCATATCGACCCCAAGACCACACTCCGAGGCACCCTCCTCTACAGACCACCAGGACCCCGCGCAAAATTCAGTGAAGACATCACGGACTTCATCACTCCACACGCGCTCCCCTCCAAAGATTACATCCTTCTGGGAGACCTCAACTTTCACCTTGAAAAGAACAACGACCGCAACACCACCACCCTCTTGGACAACCTCGCCAACCTCGGACTTAAACAACTGGTCACATCCCCCACCCACATAGCAGGTCATACTCTCGACCCTATCTTCACCTCCAGCAACCACGTCTCCTTCAGCCACACCACGGCTCTCCTTTGGACTGACCACAGCTGCGTCCACTTTACCTACAACAAGCCTAAACTCATCAACCACCCCCAACCAACTCTGCAAAGAAACTGGAACAAAATCACCATCGACCAGATCTCCTCATCGCTCCTTCTAAACACCCCAGCCCACTCTTCTAACCCAGACCAAGCCGCCGCCAACTTCACCCTATGGCTATCCAACAGCGCCGACATCCTAGCACCACCGAAAAAACGTCAAAGCAAACCAGGCAACAAGAAGGCATCATGGTTCAACGATGATCTTAAGAAGTCCAAGAAACTCTACCGCTCCCTTGAGAAGGCCTGGAAAAAAGACCCAACCACCAGCACCAAGGAAGCCTTCAAAAACGCCACCCGCATACACCACCAACTAATCCGAAAGGCCAAAAAAACAGCATTCAAGGATCGACTAGACAACAACGCCCACAACAGCAAGGAACTTTTCAACATCGTCAAGGAATTTACCAATCCCTCGGCCAACTCCAACGACATCACCCCCTCTCAAGCCCTCTGCGACTCCCTGGCTTTATTCTTCCACAACAAAATTGCAGACATCCACAACAGCTTCGACAACCAACCCGGAGACCAACTCACCCAACCATATGCTGAACATCCTCCCCCCTTGAACACCCTTAACGACTGGAACCCAACCTCCACTGAGGACACCATCCGCCTGATGAACTCCATCCACTCAGGATCCCCCACAGACCCATGTCCTCACCACATCTTCAACAAAGCAAACTCCGTCATAGCACCGCACCTCCGACACGTCATCAACTGCTCCTTCAACTCCGCCACCTTCCCGGAAAGCTGGAAACACGCTGAACTCACCGCCCTTCTGAAAAAACCCACAGCGGACCCCACCGAACTCAAAAATTACCGCCCCATCTCGCTCCTTCCTTTCCCGGCCAAAGTCATCGAGAAAGCTGTCAACAACCCGCTCGCCACCTTCCTCGAAGCCAACAAATCCCTCGACTCCTCACAGTCTGGCTTCCGAGCAAAACACAGCACTGAGACTGCCCTCATCGCAGCAACAGATGACATTCGAACTCTACTGGACAATGGAGACACAGTCGCCCTCATCCTCCTCGACCTCTCTGCAGCCTTCGACACAGTCTGCCACAGCACCCTTTTACAACGCCTCAGAAACATCGGAATACAAGGAAAAGCACTTGAATGGATCACCTCGTTCCTCACCGGAAGAACCCAGGGAGTCCGCCTCCCACCATTCAAGTCCGAGGCCACTGAAGTCATTTGTGGTGTACCACAAGGATCCTCACTCAGTCCAACCCTCTTCAACGTATACATGAGCCCCCTCGCGGCCATCGCCCACCAACACAACCTCAACATCATCTCTTACGCGGATGACACTCAACTGATCCTCTCTCTCACCAATGACCCCAGCACCGCCAAAACTAACCTACACGAAGAGATGAAAGAAGTTGCCGAATGGATGAAACACAGCCGTCTGAAACTGAACTCAGATAAAACAGAAGTCCTCATCTTAGGTACATCCCCCTCTGCATGGGACGACTCTTGGTGGCTGGAAGCCCTTGGAAAAGCACCCATCCCGACAGACCACGCACGGAATCTAGGCGTTATCCTGGATTCTTCACTTTCAATGAACAGACAAGTCAGCGCCGTCTCCTCATCCTGCTTCAACATTCTCCGCATGCTCAAAAAAACATTTCGCTGGATCCCCACCGAAACCAGAAAAACAGTCACCCATGCTCTGGTCACGAGCCGACTGGACTACGGAAACACCCTCTACGCAGGTACTACCGCTAAACTCCAGAAAAAACTCCAACGAATCCAAAACGCCTCAGCCAGGATCATATTGGACATCCCGCGTAACGAACACATCTCTGGTCACCTGAAAAACCTCCACTGGCTACCCGTCAATAAGAGGATCACTTTCCGACTTCTGACCCACGCACACAAGGCACTCTACGAAATCGGACCAGAATGCCTCAACTCACGACTGTCCTTCTACACCCCCCCCCGCCAACTACGATCCTCCAGCCAAGCCCTCTCCACTGTACCTCGCATCAACAAGACCACCATGGGAGGTCGATCCTTCTCATACCTGGCGGCTAAAACATGGAACTCACTTCCCACTTACCTTCGCCTTACCCAGAACCACCTAGCATTCAGAAAGCAACTTAAAACGTGGATATTTGACAAGTAATCCTCCTCCCCTCCCTAAGCGCCTTGAGACCCTCTGGGTATGTAGTGCGCTATATAAATTTTATGACTTGACTTGACTTGAATACACAACCCTATACTTTGGGTTTTAAGGCAATTGCTGCTACATCATAATATGGCAGAACACATAATCCTAGACCCTGGGTTTCAAGGCAATCACCACTGCATCATAATACGTCGGAACACATAACACCCAGGATTTTAAGTCGATGGCGGAACACATCCCTAGACCCAGGGTTTCGAGATGGTTGCCGCAGCATTATAATAGGGCGAAACACATACGCCAAGACCCTGGGATACTGGGCGATCGCTGCCGCATCATAATAGGGAGGAACACGTAACCCTAGACCATGGGTTTCAAGGCAATGGCCTTGCATCATAATAGGGCGGAACACATATATTCCATGACTCTGGGTCTCAAGGTGCTCGCCGCTGCATCATAATAGGGCGTGACGTATAACCCTAGACCCAGGGTTTCCAGGCGATCGCCGCCGCATCATAATAGGGAGGAACAATTATCCCTAGACCTAGGGTTTCAAGGCGATCGCCGCCACATCATAATAGGGCGGAAGGTATCTCCCTGGACCCTAGGTTTCAAGGCGATTGCTGCCGCATCATAATAGGGTGGAACACATACCTAAAGACCCAGGGTTTCAAGGTGGTCGCTGCCGCATCACAATATAGCAGAACAAGTAACCCTAGACCCTGGGTTGTAAGGGGATCGCCAACGCATCATAATAGGCTGGAAAACATAACCCTAGACCCAGGGATTCAAGGCGATCGCCACCGCATAATAATAGGGCGGAACAAATATCCCTAGACCCCGGCTTTCAAGACGATCGCCCCCGCATCATAATAGGGCAGAATACACATCCCTATACCCTGGGTGTTAAGGCAATTGCTGCTACATCATAATATGGCGGAACACATAACCCTAGACCCTTAGTTTTAAGGCAATTGCCACTGCATCATAATACATTGGAACACATAACACCCAGGGTTTCAAGGTGATCGCGTAACACATATGCCTAGACCCAGGGTTTCGAGATGGTTGCCGCCGCATTATAATAGGGCAAAACACATACCCCTAGACCCTGGGATACTAGGCGATCGCTGACGCATCATAATAGGGAGGAACACGTAACCCTAGACCAGGGGTTTCAAGGCGATGGCCACCGCATCATAATAGGGCAGAACACATATCCCTAGACACTGGGTCTCAAGACGATCGCCGTAGCATCATAATAGGGCGGGACATATAACCCTAAACCCAGGGTTTCAGGGTGATCACCGATGCATAATAATAGGGCGAAACACATATCCCTAGACCCAGGGTTTCAAGGTGATCGCCGCCACATCATAATAGGGCGGAACACATATCCCTAGACCCAGGGTTTCAAGACGATCGACGTCGCATCATAATAGGGCAGAATACACAACCCTATACTCTGGGTTTTAAGGCAATTGCTGCTACATCATAATATGGCGGAACACATAATCCTTGACCCTGGGTTTCAAGGCAATCACCACTGCATCATAATACGTCGGAACACATAACACCCTGGATTTCAAGTCGATCGCGGAACACATATCCCTAGACCCAGGGTTTTGAGATGGTTGCGGCAGCATTATAATAGGGCAAAACACATACGCCAAGACCCTGGGATACTAGGCGATCACTGCCGAATCATAATAGGGAGGAACACGTAACCCTAGTCCATGGGTTTCAAGGCAATGGCCTCGCACCATAATAGGGCGGAACACATATATTCCAAGACTCTGGGTCTGAAGGCGCTCGCCGCTGCATCATAATAGGGCGTGACATATAACCCTAGACCCAGGGTTTCCAGGCGATCGCTGCCGCATCATAATAGGGAGGAACAATTATCCCTAGACCTAGGGTTTCAAGGCGATCGCCGCCACATCATAATAGGGCGGAAGGCATCTCCCTGGACCCTAGGTTTCAAGGCGATTGCTGCCGCATCATAATAGGATGGAACACATATCTAAAGACCTAGGGTTTCAAGGTGGGTGCTGCAGCATCATAATATAGCAGAACAAGTAACCCTAGACCCTGGGTTGTAAGGGGATCGCCGATGCATCATAATAGGCTGGAAAACATAACCCTAGACCCAGGGATTCTAGGCAATCGCCGCCGCATCATAATAGGGCGGAACACATATCACTAGACCCAGGATTTCAAGACGATCGCCACCGCATCATAATAGGGCAGAATACACATCTCTATACCCTGGGTGTTAAAGCAATTGCTGCTACATCATAATATGGCGGAACACATAACCCTAGACCCTGGGTTTCAAGGCAATCGCCACTGCATCATAATGCATTGGAACACATAACACCCAGGGTTTCAAGGTGATCGCGTAACACACATGCCTAGACCCAGGGTTTCAAGATGGTTGCCGCCGCATTATAATAGGGCAAAACACATACCCCTAGACCCTGGGATACTAGGCGATCGCTGCCGCATCATAATAGGGAGGAACACGTAACTCTAGACCAGGGGTTTCTAGGTGATGGCCACCGCATCATAATAGGGCAGAACACATATCCCTAGACACTGGGTCTCAAGGCGATCGCCGTAGCATCATAACAGGGGGGGCATATAACCCTAGGCCCAGGGTTTCCAGGCAATCGCTGCCTCATCATAATAGGGCAGAACAGATATCCCTAGACCTAGGGTTTCAAGGAGATCGCTGCCACATCATAATTAGGGCGGAAGGCATCTCCCTAGACCTTGGGTTTCAAGGCGATCGCCGCCACATCATAATAGGGCGGAATACATATTCCAAGACTCTGGGTCTCAAAGGGCTCGCCGCAGAATCATAACAGGGCGTCACATATAACCCTAGTCCCAGGGTTTCCAGGCGATCGCCACCGCATCATAATAGGGCGGAACAAACCTAGGGTTTCAAGGCAATCGCTGCCACATCATAATAGGGCGGAAGATATCTCCCTAGACCCTAGGTTTCAAGGCGATCGCCGCCACATCATAATAGGGTGGAACATATATCTCAAGACCCAGGGTTTCAAGGTGGTCGCTGCCGTATCATAATATATAAGAACAAGTAACTCTAGACCCTGGGTTGTAAGGGGATCACCGACGCATCATAATAGGCTGGAAAACATTACCTTCGACCCAGGGTTTTAAGGCGATCGCCGCCACATCAAATAATAGGGCGGAACACATATCCCTAGACCCAGGGTTTCAAGAAGATCAACTCCGTATCATAATAGGGCAGCATACACATCCCTATACCCTGGGTTTTAGGGCAATCGCTGCTACATCATAATATGGCAGAACACATAACCCTAAACCCTGGGTTTCAAGGCAATCACCACTGCATCATAATACGTCGGAACACATAACACCCAGAGTTTCAAGGCAATTGCGGAACACA
Organism: Lissotriton vulgaris; assembly: GCF_964263255.1. Classification (NCBI taxonomy): domain Eukaryota; kingdom Metazoa; phylum Chordata; class Amphibia; order Caudata; family Salamandridae; genus Lissotriton; species Lissotriton vulgaris. The sequence goes on along the minus strand of NC_141688.1, from coordinate 247,954,250 downwards.
TATCCCTAGACCCAGGGTTTCGAGATGGTTGATGCAGCATTATAATAGGGCGAAACACATACCCCTAGACCCTGGGATACTAGGCGATCGTTGCCGCATCATAATAGGAAGGAACACGTAACCCTAGACAATGGGTTTCAAGGCAATGGCCTCCACATCATAATAGGGCGGAACACATTCCAAGACTCTGGTTCTCAAGGCGCTTGCCGCCGTATCATAATAGGGCGTGACATATAACCCTAGACCCAGGGGGCCTCATTTATGAAAAGTGACGCATCGCTGCGTGAAAACAGCGATGAGTCACTTTTCACTGCGCACTCCTTACGACATTCCTGATGCGTCATATTTAATGTATGACGCATCATGTCGCAAGGAGTTTTAGATACGTCAGTATTTCTGACGTATCTGTAAGCGTAAAAGTGACACATTGCTGGAGTGTGTCACAAAAGTGACACAACTCCAGCAATGCGTCCTTTCACATGGGGAAAGCCCCATGTGAAAGGGCTTGCGTCAGTCTTTCGCCTGCTGTGAGGCAGGCGCAAGATTTTGACGCAACAGCGTCCTAAAAGTGACGCAGTGAAATCTCATAGATTTCACTGCGTCACTATTACGAGGCTTTTTGCGGGGGAACGCCCCCACTGCATACATTATACCTGACGCAGGTATCATGTGGCGCAGGGGTTTAAAAAGTGACACATCTACCTAAAAGCGCCACTTTTTAAATATGGCGCATTGAGGCGCATTTTTTACACCGCTGGTGCGTCACAAAAAGTGACGCACCGGCGGGGCAAAACTGACGCAAGGCCTTCATAAATAAGGCCCAGGGTTTCCAGGCGATCGCTGCCACATCATAATTAGGGTGGAAGGCATCTCCCTAGACCCAGGGTTTCAAGGCGATCGCCGCTGCATCATAATAGGGTGGATCACATATCCCTCGACCCAGGGTTTCAAGACGATCACCGCCGCATCATAATAGGGAAGAATACACATCCCTATACCCTGGGTTTTAGGGCAATCGCTGCTACATCATAATATGGCGGAACACATAACCCTAGGCCCTGGGTTTCAAGGCAATCACAACTGCATCATAATACGTCGGAACACATAACACCCAGCGTTTCAAGGTGATCGTGGAACACATATCCCTAGACCCAGGGTTTCGAGATGGTTGCCGCTGCATTATAATAGGGCGAAACACATACCCCTAGACCCTGGGATACTAGGCGATCGCTGCCGCATCATAATAGGAAGGAACATGTAACCCTAGAGCATGGGTTTCAAGGCAATGGCCTACGATCATAAAAGGGCAGAACACATATTCCAAGACTCTGGGTCTCAAGGCGCTCGCCGCCGCATCATAATAGGGCGTGACATATAAACCTAGACCCAGGGTTTCCAGGCTATCGCCGGCGCATCATAATAAGGCGGAGCAAATTTCCCTAGACCTAGGGTTTCAAGGCGATCGCTGCCGCATCATGATAGGGCGGGACATATAACCCTAGACCCAGGGTTTCCAGGCAATCGCCGCCTCATCATAATAGGGCAGAACAGATATCCCTAGACCTAGGGTTTCAAGGCGATCGCTGCCACATCATAATTAGGGCGGAAGGCATCTCCCTAGACCTTGGGTTTCAAGGCGATCGCCGCCGCATCATAATAGGGCGGAATACATATTCCAAGACTCTGGGTCTCAAAGGGCTCGCCGCAGAATCATAACAGGGCGTCACATATAACCCTAGTACCAGGGTTTCCAGGCGATCGCCACCGCATCATCATAATAGGGCGGAACAAACCTAGGGTTTCAAGGCAATCGCTGCCACATCATAATAGGGCGGAAGATATCCCCCTAGACCCTAGGTTTCAAGGCGATCGCCGCCGCATCATAATAGGGTGGAACACATATCTCAAGACCCAGGGTTTCAAGGTGGTCGCTGCCGTATCATAATATATCAGAACAAGTAACTCTAGACCCTGGGTTGTAAGGGGATCACCGACGCATCACAATAGGCTGGAAAACATTACCTTCGACCCAGGGTTTTAAGGCGATCGCCGCCACATCATAATAGGGCGGAACACATATCCCTAGACCCAGGGTTTCAAGAAGATCAACTCCGTATCATAATAGGGCAGCATACACATCCCTATACCCTGGGTTTTAGGGCAATCGCTGCTACATCATAATATGGCAGAACACATAACCCTAAACCCTGGGTTTCAAGGCAATCACCACTGCATCATAATACGTCGGAACACATAACACCCAGAGTTTCAAGGCAATTGCAGAACACATATCCCTAGACCCAGGGTTTCGAGATGGTTGATGCAGCATTATAATAGGGCGAAACACATACCCCTAGACCCTGGGATACTAGGCGATCATTGCCGCATCATAATAGGAAGGAACACGTCACCCTAGACAATGGGTTTCAAGGCAATGGCCTCCACATCATAATAGGGCGGAACACATATTTCAAGACTCTGGTTCTCAAGGCGCTTGCCGCCGCATCATAATAGGGCGTGACATATAACCCTAGACCCAGGGGGCCTCATTTATGAAAAGTGACGCATCGCTGCGTGAAAACAGCGATGAGTCACTTTTCACTGCGCACTCCTTCCGACATTCCTGATGCGTCATATTTAATGTATGACGCATCATGTCGCAAGGAGTTTTAGATACGTCAGTATTTCTGACGTATCTGTAAGCGTAAAAGTGACACATTGCTGGAGTGTGTCACAAAAGTGACACAACTCCAGCAATGCGTCCTTTCACATGGGGAAAGCCCCATGTGAAAGGGCTTGCGTCAGTCTTTCGCCTGCTGTGAGACAGGCACAAGATTTTGACGCAACAGCGTCCTAAAAGTGACACAGTGAAATCTCATAGATTTCACTGCGTCACTATTACGAGGCTTTTTGCGGGGGAACGCCCCCACTGCATACATTATACCTGACGCAGGTATCATGTGGCGCAGGGGTTTAAAAAGTGACGCATCTACCTAAAAGCGCCACTTTTTAAATATGGCGCATTGAGGCGCATTTTTTACACCGCTGGTGCGTCACAAAAAGTGACGCACCGGCGGGGCAAAACTGACGCAAGGCCTTCATAAATAAGGCCCAGGGTTTCCAGGCGATCGCTGCCACATCATAATTAGGGTGGAAGGCATCTCCCTAGACCCAGGGTTTCAAGGCGATCGCCGCTGCATCATAATAGGGTGGATCACATATCCCTCGACCCAGGGTTTCAAGACGATCACCGCCGCATCATAATAGGGCAGAATACACATCCCTATACCCTGGGTTTTAGGGCAATCGCTGCTACATCATAATATGGCGGAACACATAACCCTAGGCCCTGGGTTTCAAGGCAATCACAACTGCATCATAATACGTCGGAACACATAACACCCAGCGTTTCAAGGTGATCGTGGAACACATATCCCTAGACCCAGGGTTTCGAGATGGTTGCCGCCGCATTATAATAGGGCGAAACACATACCCCTAGACCCTGGGATACTAGGCAATCGCTGCCGCATCATAATAGGAAGGAACACGTAACCCTAGAGCATGGGTTTCAAGGCAATGGCCTACGATCATAAAAGGGCAGAACACATATTCCAAGACTCTGGGTCTCAAGGTGCTCGCCGCCGCATCATAATAGGGCGTGACATATAAACCTCGACCCAGGGTTTCCAGGCTATCGCCGGCGCATCATAATAAGGCGGAGCAAATTTCCCTAGACCTAGGGTTTCAAGGCGATCGCTGCCGCATCATGATAGGGCGGGACATATAACCCTAGACCCAGGGTTTCCAGGCAATCGCCGCCTCATCATAATAGGGCAGAACAGATATCCCTAGACCTAGGGTTTCAAGGCGATCGCTGCCACATCATAATTAGGGCGGAAGGCATCTCCCTAGACCTTGGGTTTCAAGGCGATCGCCGCCGCATCATAATAGGGCGGAATACATATTCCAAGACTCTGGGTCTCAAAGGGCTCGCCGCAGAATCATAACAGTGCGTCACATATAACCCTAGTCCCAGGGTTTCCAGGCGATCGCCACCGCATCATAATAGGGCGGAAGATATCTCCCTAGACCCTAGGTTTCAAGGCGATCGCCGCCGCATCATAATAGGGTGGAACACATATCTCAAGACCCAGGGTTTCAAGGTGGTCGCTGCCGTATCATAATATATCAGAACAAGTAACTCTAGACCCTGGGTTGTAAGGGGATCACCGACGCATCATAATAGGCTGGAAAACATTACCTTCGACCCAGGGTTTTAAGGCGATCGCCGCCACATCATAATAGGGCGGAACACATATCCCTAGACCCAGGGTTTCAAGAAGATCAACTCCGTATCATAATAGGGCAGCATACACATCCCTATACCCTGGGTTTTAGGGCAATCGCTGCTACATCATAATATGGCAGAACACATAACCCTAAACCCTGGGTTTCAAGGCAATCACCACTGCATCATAATACGTCGGAACACATAACACCCAGAGTTTCAAGGCAATTGCAGAACACATATCCCTAGACCCAGGGTTTCGAGATGGTTGATGCAGCATTATAATAGGGCGAAACACATACCCCTAGACCCTGGGATACTAGGCGATCGTTGCTGCATCATAATAGGAAGGAACACGTAACCCTAGACAATGGGTTTCAAGGCAATGGCCTCCACATCATAATAGGGCGGAACACATATTCCAAGACTCTGGTTCTCAAGGCGCTTGCCGCCGCATCATAATAGGGCGTGACATATAACCCTAGACCCAGGGGGCCTCATTTATGAAAAGTGACGCATCGCTGCGTGAAAACAGCGATGAGTCACTTTTCACTGCGCACTCCTTACGACATTCCTGATGCGTCATATTTAATGTATGACGCATCATGTCGCAAGGAGTTTTAGATACGTCAGTATTTCTGACGTATCTGTAAGCGTAAAAGTGACACATTGCTGGAGTGTGTCACAAAAGTGACACAACTCCAGCAATGCGTCCTTTCACATGGGGAAAGCCCCATGTGAAAGGGCTTGCGTCAGTCTTTTGCCTGCTGTGAGGCAGGCACAAGATTTTGACGCAACAGCGTCCTAAAAGTGACGCAGTGAAATCTCATAGATTTCACTGCGTCACTATTACGAGGCTTTTTGCGGGGGAACGCCCCCACTGCATACATTATACCTGACGCAGGTATCATGTGGCGCAGGGGTTTAAAATGTGACGCATCTACCTAAAAGCGCCACTTTTTAAATATGGCGCATTGAGGCGCATTTTTTACACCGCTGGTGCGTCACAAAAAGTGACGCACCGGCGGGGCAAAACTGACGCAAGGCCTTCATAAATAAGGCCCAGGGTTTCCAGGCGATCGCTGCCACATCATAATTAGGGTGGAAGGCATCTCCCTAGACCCAGGGTTTCAAGGCGATCGCCGCTGCATCATAATAGGGTGGATCACATATCCCTCGACCCAGGGTTTCAAGACGATCACCGCCGCATCATAATAGGGCAGAATACACATCCCTATACCCTGGGTTTTAGGGCAATCGCTGCTACATCATAATATGGCGGAACACATAACCCTAGGCCCTGGGTTTCAAGGCAATCACAACTGCATCATAATACGTCGGAACACATAACACCCAGCGTTTCAAGGTGATCGTGGAACACATATCCCTAGACCCAGGGTTTCGAGATGGTTGCCGCTGCATTATAATAGGGCGAAACACATACCCCTAGACCCTGGGATACTAGGCGATCGCTGCCGCATCATAATAGGAAGGAACACGTAACCCTAGAGCATGGGTTTCAAGGCAATGGCCTACGATCATAAAAGGGCAGAACACATATTCCAAGACTCTGGGTCTCAAGGTGCTCGCCGCCGCATCATAATAGGGCGTGACATATAAACCTAGACCCAGGGTTTCCAGGCTATCGCCGGCGCATCATAATAAGGCGGAGCAAATTTCCCTAGACCTAGGGTTTCAAGGCGATCGCTGCCGCATCATGATAGGGCGGGACATATAACCCTAGACCCAGGGTTTCCAGGCAATCGCCGCCTCATCATAATAGGGCAGAACAGATATCCCTAGACCTAGGGTTTCAAGGCGATCGCTGCCACATCATAATTAGGGCGGAAGGCATCTCCCTAGACCTTGGGTTTCAAGGCGATCGCCGCCGCATCATAATAGGGCGGAATACATATTCCAAGACTCTGGGTCTCAAAGGGCTCGCCGCAGAATCATAACAGGGCGTCATATAACCCTAGTCCCAGGGTTTCCAGGCGATCGCCACCGCATCATAATAGGGCGGAACAAACCTAGGGTTTCAAGGCAATCGCTGCCACATCATAATAGGGCGGAAGATATCTCCCTAGACCCTAGGTTTCAAGGCGATCGCTGCCGCATCATAATAGGGTGGAACACATATCTCAAGACCCAGGGTTTCAAGGTGGTCGCTGCCGTATCATAATATATCAGAACAAGTAACTCTAGACCCTGGGTTGTAAGGGGATCACCGACGCATCATAATAGGCTGGAAAACATTACCTTCGACCCAGGGTTTTAAGGCGATCGCCGCCACATCATAATAGGGCGGAACACATATCCCTAGACCCAGGGTTTCAAGAAGATCAACTCCGTATCATAATAGGGCAGCATACACATCCCTATACCCTGGGTTTTAGGGCAATCGCTGCTACATCATAATATGGCAGAACACATAACCCTAAACCCTGGGTTTCAAGGCAATCACCACTGCATCATAATACGTCGGAACACATAACACCCAGAGTTTCAAGGCAATTGCAGAACACATATCCCTAGACCCAGGGTTTCGAGATGGTTGATGCAGCATTATAATAGGGCGAAACACATACCCCTAGACCCTGGGATACTAGGCGATCGTTGCCGCATCATAATAGGAAGGAACACGTAACCCTAGACAATGGGTTTCAAGGCAATGGCCTCTACATCATAATAGGGCGGAACACATATTCCAAGACTCTGGTTCTCAAGGCGCTTGCCGCCGCATCATAATAGGGCGTGACATATAACCCTAGACCCAGGGGGCCTCATTTATGAAAAGTGACGCATCGCTGCGTGAAAACAGCGATGAGTCACTTTTCACTGCGCACTCCTTGCGATATTCCTGATGCGTCATATTTAATGTATGACGCATCATGTCGCAAGGAGTTTTAGATACGTCAGTATTTCTGACGTATCTGTAAGCGTAAAAGTGACACATTGCTGGAGTGTGTCACAAAAGTGACACAACTCCAGCAATGCGTCCTTTCACATGGGGAAAGCCCCATGTGAAAGGGCTTGCGTCAGTCTTTCGCCTGCTGTGAGGCAGGTGCAAGATTTTGACGCAACAGCGTCCTAAAAGTGACGCAGTGAAATCTCATAGATTTCACTGCGTCACTATTACGAGGCTTTTTGCGGGGGAACGCCTCCACTGCATACATTATACCTGACGCAGGTATCATGTGGCGCAGGGGTTTAAAAAGTGACGCATCTACCTAAAAGCGCCACTTTTTAAATATGGCGCATTGAGGCGCAATTTTTACACCGCTGGTGCGTCACAAAAAGTGACGCACCGGCGGGGCAAAACTGACGCAAGGCCTTCATAAATAAGGCCCAGGGTTTCCAGGCGATCGCTGCCACATCATAATTAGGGTGGAAGGCATCTCCCTAGACCCAGGGTTTCAAGGCGATCGCCGCTGCATCATAATAGGGTGGATCACATATCCCTCGACCCAGGGTTTCAAGACGATCACCGCCGCATCATAATACGGCAGAATACACATCCCTATACCCTGGGTTTTAGGGCAATCGCTGCTACATCATAATATGTCGGAACACATAACCCTAGACCCTGGGTTTCAAGGCAATCACCACTGCATCATAATACGTCGGAACACATAACACCCAGGATTTCAAGTCTATCGCGGAACACATAACCCTAGACCCAGGGTTTCGAGATGGCTGCTGCAGCATTATAATAGGGCGAAACACATACGCCAAGACCCTGGGATACTAGGCGATCGCTGCCGCATCATAATAGGGAGGAACACGTAACCCTAGACCATGGGTTTCAAGGCAATGGCCTTGCATCATAATAGGGCGGAACACATGTATTCCAAGACTCTGGGTCTCAAGGCGTTCGCCGCTGCATCATAATAGGGCGTGACATATAACCCTAGACCCAGGGTTTCCAGGCGATCGCCGCCGCATCATAATAGGGAGGAACAATTATCCCTAGACCTAGGGATTCAAGGCGATCACGGCCACATCATAATAGGGCGGAAGGCATCTCCCTGGACCCTATGTTTCAAGGCGATTGCTGCCGCATCATAATAGGGTGGAACACATATCTAAAGACCCAGGGTTTCAAGGTGGTCGCTGCCGCATCATAATATAGCAGAACAAGTAACCCTAGACCCAGGGTTGTAAGGGGATCAACGACGCATCATAACCCTAGACCCAGGGTTACAAGGCGATTGCTGCTGCATCATAATAGGGTGGAACACATAACCCTAGAGCCTGGGTTTCAAGGCAATCACCACTGCATCATAATACGTCGGAACACATAATACCCAGGGTTTCAAGGCAATTGCGGAACACATATCCCTATACCCAGGGTTTCGAGATGGTTGATGCAGCATTATAATAGGGCGAAACACAAACCCCTAGACCCTGGGATACTAGGCGATTGCTGCCGCATCATAATAGGAAGGAACACGTAACCCTAAACCATGGGTTTCAAGACAATGACCTCCACATCATAATAGGGCGGAACACATATTCCAAGACTCTGGGTCTCAAGGCGCTCGCCGCCGCATCATAATAGGGCATGACATATAACCCTAGACCCATGGTTTCCAGGCGATCGCCGCCGCATCATAATAGGGCGGAACAGATATCCCTGGACCTAGGGTTTCAAGGCGATCGCTGCCACATCATAATTAGGGCGGAAGGCATCTCCCTAGACCTTGGGTTTCAAGGCGATCGCAGCCGCATCATTATAGGGTAGAACACATATCTCTAGACCCAGGGTTTCCAGGTGGTCGCCGCTGCATCATAATTTAGCAAAACAAGTAACCCTAGACCCAGGGTTGTAAGGGGATTGCCCACAATCACCACTGCATCATAATACGTCAGAACACATAATACGCAGGGTTTCAAGGCGATCGCGAAACACATATCCCTAGACCCAGGGTTTCGAGATGGTTGACGCAGCATTATGTTATGTTATGTTATGTTATGTTAAATGCAATTTATAAAGCGCACTGACACCGAAGCTTCCTTGGCGCTGATAGACAGCGCAGATGAGGGGGGAGCATAGATGACAAGATCTAGCCAGAGATGGGGATATTATAATAGGGCGAAACACAAATCCCTAGACCCTGGGATACTAGGCGATCGCTGCCGTATCATAATAAGAAGGAACACATAACCCTGGACCCAAGGTTTCAAGGTGGTCGCAGCCGCATCATAATATAGCAGAACAAGTAACCCTAGACCCAAGCTTGAAAGGCGATCGACGCCGCATCATAATAGGGTGGAACACATATCCCTAGACCCAGGGTTTCAAGACGATCACCGCCGCATCATAATAGGGCAGAATACACATCCCCATACCCTGGGTTTTAAGGCAATCGCTGCTACATCATAATATGGCGGTACACATAACCCTAGACCCTGGGTTTCAAGGCAATCACCACTACATCATAATACGTCGGAACACATAACACACAGGGTTTCAAGGTGATCGTGGAACGCATATCCTTAGAACCAGGCTTTCGAGATGGAAGCCGCAGCATTATAATAGGGCGAAACACATACCCCTAGACCCTGGGTTACAAGGCAATCGCTGCCGCATCATAATAGGAAGGAACACGAAACCCTAGAACATGGGTTTCAAGGCAATGGCCTCCACATCATAATAGGGCGGAACACATATTCCAAGAATCTGGGTCGCAAGGCGCTCGCCGCCGCATCATAATAGCGCCAAGACGCCTACGGGTAAACGATGCGCTTTACAAATATCAAAAATAAATAAATAAATAAATAAATAATAGGGCGGAACAAATATACCTAGACCTAGGGTTTCAAGGCGATTGCCGCCACATCATAATAGAGTGGAAGGCATATCCCTAGAACCTAGGTTTCAAGGCGATCGCCGCCGCATCATAATAGGGTGGAACACATATCTCAAGCCCCAGGGTTTCAAGGTGGTCGCTGCCGGATCATAATATAGCAGAACAAATAACCTTAGACCCTGGGTTGTAAGGGGAAAACATAACCCTAGACCCAGGGATTCAAGGCGATCACCGCCGCATAATAATAGGGCGGAATACACATCCCTATACACTGGTTTTTAAGGCAATTGCTGCTACATCATAATATGGCGGAACACATAACCCTAAACCCTGGGTTTCAAGGCAATCGCCACTGTATCATTAGACATCAGAACACATAACAACCCGCGTTTCAAGGCGATCGCCGAACACATATGCCTAGACCAAGGGTTTCAATATGGTTTCCCCCGCATTAAAATAGGGTAAAACACATACCCCTAGACCCTGGGATACTAGGCGATCGCTGCTGCATCATCATAGGGAGGAACACGTAACCCTAGACCTTGGGTTTCAAGGCGATGGCTGCCGCATCATAATAGGGCGGAACACATATCCCTAGACCCAGGGTTTCAAGACGATCACCGCCGCATCATAATAGGGCAGAATACACATCCCCATACCCTGGGTTTTAAGGCAATCGCTGCTACATCATAATAGGGTGGAAGGCATCTCCCTAGACCCTAGGTTTCAAGGCGATCGCCGCCGCATCATAATAGGGTGGAAGGCATCTCCCTAGACCCTAGGTTTCAAGGCGATCGCCGCCGCATCATAATAGGGTGGAATACATATCTCAAGACCCAGGGTTTCAAGGTGGTCGCTGCCGGATCATAATATAGCAGAACAAGTAACCCTAGACCCTGGGTTGTAAGGGGATTGCCGACGCATCATAATAGGCTGGAAAACATAACCCTAGATCCAGGGATTCAAGGCGATCACCGCCGCATCATAATAGGGCAGAACAGATATATTTAGACCTAGGGTATCACGGCGATCGCTGCCACATCATAATTAGGGCGGAAGGCATCTCCCTAGACCCTGGGTTTCAAGGCGATCGCCGCCTTATCATAATAGGGTGGAACACATACCCCTAGACCCAGGGTTTCAAGGCAATTACCACTGCATCATAATACATCGGAACACATAACACCTAGGGTTTCAAGGCAATCGCGGAACACATATCCCTAGACTCAGGGTTTGGAGATGGTTGACGCAGCATTATAATCGGGCGAAACACATACCCGTAGACCCTGGGATACTAGGCAATCGGGGCCACATCATAATAGGAAGGAACACGTAACCCTAGACCATGGGTTTCAAGGCAATGGCCTCCACACCATAATAGGGCGGTTCACATATTCCAAGACTCTGGGTCTCAAGGCACTCGCCGCCGCATCATAATAGGGCGTGACATATAACACTAGACCCAGGGCATCCAGGCGATCGCTGCCTCATCATAATAGGGCGGAACAAATATCCCTAGACCTAGGGTTTCAATGCGATCGCTGCCACATCATAATAGGGCCGAAGGCATCTCCCTAGACACTAGGTTTCAAGGTAATCGCCGCCGCATCATAATAGGGTGGAACACATATCTCAATACCAAGGGTTTCTAGGTGGTCGCTGCCGCATCATAATATAGCAGAACAAGTAACCCTAGACCATGTTTGTAAGGGGATTGCAGACGCATCATAATGGGCTAGAAAACATAACCTTAGACCCAGGATTTTAAGGCGATCGCCGCCTTATCATAATAGGGTTGAACATATATCTCTAGACCCAGGGTTTCAAGTTGGTCCCCGCCGCATCATAATATAGCAGAACAAGTAACCCTAGACCCAGGGTTGTAAGGGGATTACCGACGCATCTTAATAGGCTGAAAAACATAACCCTAGACCCAGGGTTTCAAGGCGATCGCCGCTGCATCATAATAGGGCATAACACATATCCCTAGACTCAGGGTTTCAAGGCGATCGCCGCTGCATCATAATATGGCAGAACACATAACACCTAGGGTTTCAAGGCAATCGCGGAACACATATGCCTAGACTCAGGGTTTGGAGATGGTTGACGCAGCATTATAATAGGGCGAAACACATACCCGTAGACCCTGGGATAGGCAATCGGGGCCACATCATAATAGGAAGGAACACGTAACCCTAGACCATGGGTTTCAAGGCGATAGCCGCCGCATCATAATAGGGCGGAACACATATCCCTAGACTCTGGGTCTCAAGGTGATCGCTGCCGAATCATAATAGGGCGGGACATATAACCCTAGAACCAGGGTTTCCAGGTGATCGCCGCCGCATCATAATAGGGCAGAACAGATATCCCTAGACCTAGGGTTTCAAGGCGATCGCTGCCACATCATTATTAGGGCAGAAGGCATCTCCCCAGACCCTGGGTTTCAAGGCGATCGCCGCTGCATCATAATAGGGTGGAACACATATCTCTAGACCCAGGGTTTCAAGGTGGTCACCGCCGCATCATAATATAGCATAACAAGCAACCCTAGACCCTGGGTTGTAAGGGGATCGCCGACGCATCATAATAGGCTGGAAAACGTAACCCTAGACCCAGGGTTTCAAGACGATCGCCGCCGCATCATAATAGGGCGTAACACCTATCACTAGACCCAGGGTTTCAAGACGATCTCGCCGCATCATAATAGGGCAGAATACACATCCCTATACCCTGGGTTTTAAGGCAATTACTGCTACATCATAATATGGCGGAACACATAACACTAGACCCTCGGTTTCAGGCCAATCACCACTGCATCATAATACGTCACAACATATAACACCCAGGGTTTCAAGGCGATCGCGGAACACATATCCCTAGACCCAGGGTTTTGAGATGGTTGATGCAGCATTATAATAGGGCGAAACACATACCCCTAGACCCTGGGATACTAGGCGATCGCTGCCGCATCATAACTGGAAGGAACATGTAACCCTAGAACATGGGTTTCAAGGCAATGGCCTCCGCATCATAATAGGGCAGAACACATATTCCAAGAATTTGGGTCTCAAGGCTCTCCCCGCCGCAACATAATAGGGCGTGACATATAACCCTAGACCCAGGGTTTCCAGAGGATCGCCGCCGCATCATCATAGTGCAGAACAAATATCCCTAGACCCAGGGTTTCAAGGTGATCGCCTCCACATCAGAATAGGGCGGAAGGCATCTCCATAGACCCTAGGTTTCAAGGCGATCGCCGCCGCATCATAATAGGGTGGAACACATATCTCAATACCCAGGGTTTCAAGGTGGTCGCTGCCGCATCATAATATAGCAGAACAAGTAACCCTAGACCCTGGGTTGTAAGGGGATCGCCGACGCATCATAATAGGCTGGAAAACATAACCCTAGACCCAGGGTTTAAAGATGATCGCCGCTGCATCATAATAGGGTGGAACATATATCTCTAGACCTAGGGTTTCAAGACGATCGCGTTGCATCATAATAGGGCAGAATACACATCCCTATACCCTGGGTTTGAAGGCAATTGCTGCTACATCATAATATAGCGAACACATAACACTAGACCCTGGGTTTCAAGGCAATCGCCACTGCATCATAATACATCGGAACACATAACACCCAGGGTTTCAAGGCGATCGCGGAACACATATGCCTAGACCCAGGGTTTCGAGATGGTTTCCGCCGCATTATAATTAAGCATGGGCGAATTTTGCGAATTCGCCATTTGCAAATTTGCATATTCACGAATTCGCAATCCGCAAAATTCTTGTTCGCAAGGTTTTCTGCCAGTTCGCAAGGGTTTTTTACCAGTTTGCAAACGCAAACTTACTTGTCGGGTAGCAACGGTCGGGACCATGTTGTTTCTACGTCTGGTTCATTACAGCACCCTCTATTTCACCACTGCCACCCTCTGGTTCACTCATGCCACCCTCTGGTACATCACTGCCACCCTCTGGTTCATCACTGTAGATTATGGGGGGAAAAGCACACCTGCCCTGCCTCAAGTGACATGAATTAATTTGGGGCTGAATTTGAGCTGACACCTGCTTCCTTAGCTGTAAGTGCTTCCTGATTAATGATGAGCTTGAACTTTTGCACCTGCTAAGTGCTTTCAGTTTTGCAAAAATCGTTAGCACACCTGCCCTGCCTCAACTGACATGAATGAATTAGGGGCTGATTATTGTGTCACTGAATTTGAACTTCCAGTCTGGCACCTGCTTCCTTATCTGTAATTGCTTTCTGTTGCAGTGTAATTTTTTTTAACAGGACCTTTGTGGCATACTTGTAGCTATTCTCTGAGCCTGCTGTGAGGGTCAGAGCAGGGTCATAGAATAGTTGCAAGTAGGCAACTGAACTCTGAAGGGGACCCTCAGGAAGCACTACAGGGAATGGTTACTAATGATGAGCTTGACCTTTTGCACCTGCTGGGTGCTTTCAGTTTTGCAAAAATCATTTTTCTGCAATTTCGCGGGGCACGAATTTGCGCGAGATCGAATTCGGAAGCCGCAGATTCGTGCGAATATGCGATTTGTTTTTTGCGGCATGTTAGTTTGCGTCTTTTTTTTGCATTTTAGCAAGCTGCTTGTAGCGCAACGACGCGAAGTTACCCTAGCGGTTGTACATGGGCGCGCCATCTTGTTTGCGTGACATATTTCTGTTTCCGGGCGCTATGTGTAATCTTGCAAAGTGTGCGGCTAGCTAGTACAAGTTTGCGTGTGATCGCAGGGGAAATCTCGCGCAAACTTACACACACGGTCCTGAACGGGCGAGGCCATCTTGTTTTTCATTCATTGCTATGGTTCTGGGCATGCTTTCTGTATCCTCTCTCAATCTCTGCCATCCTTTGCTTGTTTAAAGTTTTTTTGATCTATTTTACTTATTATCTATCCCTCTATTTTTCTAGCTCTATATTTTTGTGTTTTCTGCTACTTTTGGTTAATTTAAAACTACTTTTTTAAACTCTTTTCTTTTCTTCTTCCCTATTCTATTTCTTATTTATTATTTACCTTCCTTTCTGCCCAGACCATGGTAAAGGAAGACAGGAAGCAGCCCGAGAAGGGGAAGGTTCCCGCACTCCGTTCCCGGCTCCCGTGCAGGCTTTTGAGGGGGGAGCTAGTGATGCCACGGGAAATCTTTAGCGCGGAGGAGGTGGCCGCACTAGTGTACTATGTACAGCGCCGCATCCTCAGGACCATCACGGCAGGAGGCAAGATCGCAAGCGGCTACTGGCTCCGGGAACGCCGGAAGCGGTGGGAGAAGGTGTGCCGGGTCATGTATGAACACTGTCGGGTCCGGCGCACCTATAACCAGGCCACCCACCGTTGGACGGATCTCCTGGACCAGGAGCGCGACCTGCTCGACGTCGAGATCCCCGGGCTTGGTGATTAGTAGTAGCTATTTCAGCACTACAGGTTTTCTCCTGCTCTGTGTGTTATTATGTTGCAAATTTTAGTTTTTTACCAAGAGCAATAAAGCTGCTGATTACATTGTAGGTAAATTATATTTCAAAATCTTCTGTGCATTTCAGGTGCACTGCTCTCCTTCTCAGTAGCGTTGCTACTATGCTTATTTGTTTTCGATTTTGTGTTCATTTCATTGGCCTGAGAAATTATGTATGAGTGTAGTTTACAGAACTGCGTAATGCTAGACACTAAGGGGCAGATTTGCAATTACCGGCTCATCTCTGCAAAGTAGCAGGGATGCACCAGTAATTGTGCGCCACGCCACCACCACCCATGGGGCGCCGTATTTACAATGCGGCGCACCATGGGCCCAAAACGTCACGGAAGTGTTACGCATCTGTGCCGTAAAGGCGGCGCATCGCTGGAGTTGTGTCGCAACGATGGAGCAGCTCCAGCAATGCTCTGGGGTGCCCTATCTCCCCAATGCTGCGTCAAGCCGTACCTCTGCTTCAAGTAGGTGCATGGTATGAGTGACGCATCATTGTCCTGAAAGTGACTGATTGAAATCTTGTAGATTTCCCTCAGCCACTTTTAGGATGCGTTCCTGCGCAGGAACGCCCTCCCTTGCGCCGGAACGCCCCCTGATGGCGCAGGGCTTTATAACGTGATGCATCTCCCATATGCGTCAAGTTGTTAATATACGCCGCACCATTGCACCTCTTTTGTTCTGCCGCTGCGTCACAAAAGTCATGCAACAACGGAGCAAAAGAGCCACAAGGGGCTTGTAAATCTACCCCTACAGACTCAAGTCCAGTCCTACCTTTGTACACCTGGCAATAAGAAGAAATAGGGGTGGTGGGTTGATAGTTTGAGTATTTTAATGACTGGTTAATGTAGTAGGAAACCTTTTAGTGTTGTCACTGATCTGCAATCACAATGGAGTTTGTCTGTCACTTCGCGTGCTGCGGACTGCTGCCTGCCAGTCCTAGGCGAACGTTTTTAGTAGTTTGTTTAGTGAGTTACATAATTATCCAAGTCGACGGTCCGCAAATCAAGCAATACTAATATATCGTAGTAGACCACAAGAGAAAGGTCAATATATCCAGTGGAATAGTTGTCTATTTGCTATTTCGCCAAAATATTTTGTTATTGTTCTTTTGAAATGTTTGATTTGGTTTACAACAATCATCAATGTTTTCGGGTCTTTCTTTCTTTCATGTTGTACATCAGCTCCCCCCAGGGACAAGAGGACAGAGGAGGAGGTGGTATCAGTTGCTGCTGCTGTAGAAGGTCATGATCGGTAGGGCGAGGTCTCCTTTGCTGGCCCCGGTAATTTTTCATTTTTCCTAGCGTTCCTCATTCGATTTTTTCTAAATCGTCTTTGATCTTCTTGTAGACTGTATCTAAATTCTGATCTTGCCTCTACTATGACTCCCTGTGGTATTACTAAATTATTCTTATTAGTCTGGTTGTGTAGCTAGCTAAGATTGCACATTTGGCAAAAGATGTTAAACGAAACTCCCATTCTAGTCAGCAATAGCTCTATGCACTGACTGCAGTCCTCTGGGATTGTCCCTAATGTCTTTTCAAATCTTCTAACTGTTTATGCTTTGACAATTCCCAACAATAAAATGTGAATGACCACCAAGAAAGAATAAGATATTACTTTACTTTTGGTTTGGATAGGAGGACAATCCATACTACTACTGTTGCAGGGACAAATCTGCACAAACAGAACTATGGACACTAAATAGTTTATTGTTTATCAATTATAATAGGCGCAGGTAGACTTTCCACATACCTCAGTGATAACAGACTATGAAGAATACCAAATCTCCTTACTGACTAGATAGTGTGGCAGAGTCATTTAGCTCCCGAATTCATCAATGATTGATCCCCAATGATGATTATCCAACGCAGGACAAGAGTACGGAGTCAGAGTCCAGAAGTGTCAGAGGCACGGACTCATGCTTGCAAATTGCAAAACCTTTTGCTCAGTCACTCTTGACCAAAAACCACAGTCTATTTAAGTTTTAAAGCTTTATTAAAAGTAAAAACATTTATTAAAATCAAACTTGTCATAAAACATAAACGGTTGATTAAAAATGGAAAAGTAATTAGTGATTTATTTCACACATTTATTGTGGGCGAGCCGAGTCCTCACCTGGTTTGAACTTTAAATTTTCTTTTTGGTGCTGAATCGTTGGTCACTCCGTCCTAGTGATGATGATCTGATCTTGCTCTTTTTCTTAGAAGTGAAGCTTCTGTCTGTTATGAGAAAAATGGTGCGTGTTAAAAAGCAAGTATTTATCAGTTGTGCCAAAAAGTGCAGCAAGACAACACCCTTTCCTGGAAAAAGGGACATTTTTACTTTAGACTAGACAGTCACAAATTATTAGATTGGTTTCTGTATTCACATTTCTTCATTCCTAGACAAAATACTAGTGAGTGGTGTAGGTCTATGACATCTAACATTCTTAAATGTACTTTGTAGGTGGAACATCTGGTGCCGGGCCCAGCACCGAGGTGGAGGAGGATACTTCTGGGGAGGAGGCGGTGCAAGTGCCGGAGGGAACTGCTGTGAGGGTTGCCACGTTAGTGGCGGGCAGTGGTAAGCTCTTATATTCCTTACTTATTGAGATTGCAGACTGCAGAGTGTACTCTCTGGACCGGTGTAGTATATATGTTGTACAGTTAAGTTACTATACGGTTAAGAAGACTTTCAAATTTATAACAAAGTTTTTATCAACCAGGTAGTAGCCTCCTCTAAACTTACTTCAACTCAGCGGTGAACTTTTTTTTCGAGAATCCAAATCAGATCTGAGATGAACTTGATGGATGGGATGAACGAAAAGCGAAAGAAGGGTGTAAGTAAGTGTGGAAGAACGAGCAAGTTAAAAGTAATGATGACTGACAAAGAAGAATGATACGTGTTTGATTGGTGCCCGAGGTGGCTGGGAAGGAATATGATGCATGGCTGGGTGAAGGATGAAGCAAGGATGGGTGGAAGGAGAACAGCCTGGGTGGGTGAAACAGAAACTGTATGTGTGCGTAATATATCCTTTGGTTGAAATTCAAATGCAAGTCAAGCACAGATGTATGGCTTGCGGTGTACCAAATAAAATGAAAAGGTTGTTTTCCCGTGAGAAAACGTAAGGTTTGTCCAAATGAGAGACATGAAGAAGAATGATTGACATATAGTTTGAATGGATGGATGCCTGGATCATGGTACTATCTGACTCTTAGATAGCATATGTGTATCTAGAGAGAGTAGACGGTCAATGGATGAACTTAGTGTTACTTTGAAGAGCATGTAACACCACATTCCCACGTCCGTTCCAGTGTCGGAAAGGCAAGGAAAAGAAGTTTTAATTTTGTTTGAATACTACCATGTATAGTAGCAGGAGTTTGTATTGCAAGTACAGCATATATCCACTTATTACAATGGGCACTCACTACCTCTGTTAATAAGTTTAGTAGAACTTGTTCATTCATGTGTGAATGTATCACTGTTCACTTAAAGCAAAGCACCTAAAGTCATCCCATATGTAAGCAAAAACATACCATGTGCAGTGATAGATAATCAGATTATTTATCTTCTTCATTTTCCTTATCTAGTATTCATTGGCTCTGTAGGGTGAAAGTTAAAATAATTAAGCAGTAGCCCTTGTATCAGAGTATTCTCAGTGCCACCCGTAATAGAAAAGTAAGAGTATCACCACCTGCATGTACTGGACTGGTACAGTAACGCAAGTCTGTCTCACTCATCATGGCGGGCTTCTGTTTTTCTTGGGTGCAAGTTGACTGCCCTGGCAATATGCCGGCTTGCAGAAGTTACCGTACCAATTTTGCTAAACAAGAGAGAAGAAGAAGAATAAGACTGGTGTACTGTCATAGTCGACTCTAATGGAGTGAGTCCATAGTGCTCGTAGTATTGATTCCTTAAACTCCCACTAATGTTAGAGCAAGGATGAAGAAGTGGGAGGTTAGATAGATACTGGCCACAATAGTTATGTACTGCCCTTGCAAGTTGCTAGTTCTACTGTGACACAACTTTCTGCTGAATCATTTTGTGTTAATTTTAAAGAGCATTGGTTACAGACTATGTCTTTCTTTCTTCATTTAGATGCTCTTTCCAAACCAACACGGAAGGAGGTGGCTAAAAGGGCCTGGCAACGGAGGCTGACGGCTACAGTTGCCGAATATCGGCGGCTGGTGGCCCAGGAAGAGGGGGACACGCAGTCAACCACAACATCGACCGTGACAGCTGCATCCTCCTCCGCGTTCCTTGGGTCACCCAGTCAGCGCAGCAGGTTTGCAGCGGTACGGAGCCGGGGTACCGCAGCCACTCGCGACCGCCGAGCAGCAGAGAAAAATCAGCTGCCCCCCACAGCAGTACCAAAAAAAGGTTGCACCACCTTTCACTCAGGGTGTCCTACCTCGAGCAGGAGCTGTTGAACACTCAAAACCCTGCTTGAGACCCTCTGCAAGGAGCATGCCGACCTGGCCCGAAAAGTGAACAGCAGCCAGCAGTAGGAGGAGACTGTCACTTGCCCCTTTTTTAAAGTGGGAATTGGGAGTTGGGTTTTTTGGACTTTTCACGGATATTCGTTGGGGTTAGGGAGTGGGGGTGGGTTGGGTCTTGCGGGAGATTATTTATGTTAGAGATATAAATATTCTTTAAACTTTATCTTAGCATACGTGTTTTTTACTGCTTTTGAGGCTGGTGGGTGGGGGTTTAACAGTAAGTTTGTTTTCCTGAAACATAAGTGGCATCTTGAAGTTGTGTAAGTAATTGCCCAAATGATTTCCAAACTAAGTGCCTCTCACAGAGTAAGTGAATTCAATAGTCCTAGGACTTTACTAGTACTACCGTCAGTCTCTCATCTCGCATAATACTCCATTATACTACCTCCCCCCAAACGCTCATCTTACCTGTAATTTGTGTTTGGAAATATGGCTAGGCACAAGGCTGGCTGCAGGGGAAATGGCGGTTAAGGTTGGTAATCCTGGGCGGATGAAATGTCATCATTGCTGTGGTACTAGTGGTGTTACACAATGGCAGTTGCAGCATATGAAAAAAAAGAAAATTAAACCTTGTTTGTCCCTACCGTAGCATTAGAACGGTACGATAGAGAATATAGCAGGTGACAGTACACTAGAACAGTGCAACAATGTAGCCTAACAAATGGCAATGTATTGAAAGTATAACTACTACTTGCGTTGAATTTCTTTGACATTGGCTACTACTACAAGAAATAGTACTGAAGGTATAGGACACAGCAGCGTAATCATTTGCCACGTCGAGAAGGAGGATGTTCTTGATGATCAATCAAGTTGATGGCGCACATGAAAATCTGCTTTCATTTGCCAATAGTCATGGGTCTGTGTCGAGCTGAGTAAGAATATATACTCGGATTCCTTCACCAGCCTGTTGCTATGACCTTATCCTCCCCTGCAAGTGTCTGGAAGTATTGCTGTCATTTATTCACACATCAATCAAAAGCACACAGCCCGGGGGAAGAGGGTTAGGGTTTGGAAAATGGATGGAAATGGGGGTTTTGGGAAAGTTTGTTGAGAGAAGAAAAAAAAAGCACAGCATGGACAATCAATAATTGAGGATAAACAAATCTTTGGGTCCAAAGCTATCCATAAATCTTTTAAGTGACATAAAGGAAGTGCATGCACTACTGCATGCATGGTTACTGAAAAGTAAGTAGTACTTTCGACAACCGTGAATTGAAGAATGCGACAGTACAGTGCTGCAGTAATAATTATGCATTTTTTCACTTGCCTATCTCTGCACTCGGAGAAACACTTCGTACATTAAATTAGGTTTGAAAAATAGCAGAAGTAAAACCTATACAATGGCTGTAGGGATGAATTTAGAAGCAGAGATCAAAGAAATGAAGAGTCACACTCATAGAAGTTCACAGCAATACCATTACTTGAAAGATAATTAGAAAAGAACGGATACTGTATCTGTATGTTGTTGTAGTTGTCCTGTTGAATTTGGGAAGTTGCATGCATCCAACCATTCCTCTTATTAGCGGGACTCCTTCATTTCATCTGACGCTCCGTCCATCAATGTTGGTGAGCAGAAGACACCCTGTCCACTGCCTGCCTGGTGGATGCTGAATTGCAGCTCGCTAATGTGAAGCCAGACTTCATCCTTTTTTTTCCCATTGCACAGGCTGAAACCCGGCCTGTAATTATTGATGGAAAAACAGGAAGTGATATTAGAACACCACTAACAAATAAATATAAGGTATGTACGCTGTGTAGTACAATAAGTCACACTTTGAGTTTCCTAATAGACAGTACAATATTTTTGAAAGTGCGTACTCTGTCTGAGTCTCCTTTTGAAGGATAAATAAGTATGGGCGAATTAATTTAGTGGATCTTTCCCCTCAAGCCAGGTGTACTGTAAACTGTGTTTTAGAACAAAATTAGACCTTCCCAGCAGTGCTCCCAGACCCTTACTTAACCCAGTAACAAAAATGTAGAAGACCCCAATCAGATCTCAAAAAACGAGAAAATTGTGACAAAACGTACTTTGAAAGTAAAGTAGGCCCAAATCCCCCCTTACCCACCATGGATCTTATTCAAACCACTTGCAAGCAAGGAAAAGTATCCATACCCAGCATTGCTCCAAGAAAGACTCCCAAACCCCCAAACAAACACCAGGAACCCCCACAAACAGCCCCCTAAAACGGTAGAGTGAGCAAGCGAAATCTCAAGAAAATGCTAAAATTCTTTTCCCCAGGGATTGTCTCCAAAACACTTTCTTTCGGGTATTAGACCTTCCCAGCAATGGCCCTAGAACTATCAACCCAGGTGAAAACAAGTTTAACACCCCCAACAAGCCAAAAGGCGAAACCCGGGAAAAGCCACACTTAGAAAACTTTGGGCCTACCTGGAATTGAGTCCAAATGCGCTCTGCAGCTAGGCCCCAGCTCCCCTTTTCCACCATGGATTTTGTGTAAAACAAATGCAATCAACATTAGAATGTGGCAGCAGTGCTCCCACACCCCAAAGCCCACCCACAAAAACCTGGAAGCCCCCCAAACAGCACCCCAAAAACAGGCAAGTGAGCAAAAGCGCAAAAACTTTTTCTGCTCCGATTTTCTCCAAACCACTTTTATCCAGTATTAGACCTTTACAGCAATGCCCCAGACCTGTCAACTCACCCGCAAAGAAGTATAACACCCCCACAAGTGCAAAGTCTTTCTTCATTGGGCATAATCCAGCCATCTGCTTTGAGGGATATAGGAGTCTGGAGGAGGAGGATAGAGGAGCATGTTCTTCTGAACTTGTAAACCTGAGGAATGCAGACTGCAGCACCTTCAAATCAATAAGCAAATAAGTAAAGACATTTCTGCTGATGGGCTTGTTTTTGTGATTAGGTGATTAAAGTTTTTTTTATATAGAATTTGCAAAACAAAAAAAGACAGACACAAAGGAATAAAAGTGAATAAGGACGAAAAAGAAAGTTAGTGATTCATTGACTCATTTTCAGGGCTTGGTGTCAGGGAAGAAAAGCTCGTCCTCAAATTCTGCGAATTCAGACGGGAGTAGGTCAGTTAACAGAGAAGGACTTTCCTCATCTAAGTTGGTGTCCTCCTCGTCTTCTTCTTGCGTGCATTCTTGTATTTTGTAATCTGGTGGTATGAAGTGCTGATTCATCTTGTACATTGTTAACCTGTCCACATTTTTGGGCGAGAGGCGGGTCCTTTTGGAAGTTAAAATGCCACCAGCAGCACTGAAAACACGTTCAGAAGACACACTTGCGAGTGGGCAAGACAAGTAATTTATAGCCAGGTTGGTGATCTCTGGCCACACATCTCTTTTACCATGCCAATACGCCAATGGGTCCTGATGAACATAGACCTACATTGAGTCATTCAGATAGGCCTGCACCATCGACTCAAGGTTCTCCAGGGTTCCTCCACTTTGCTTACTTTTTTCTGGGATTGGGACCATTTGAGAAGCAAACCCAAGCTGAGTTAGCCAATCCTCTTCTTCACACAATATTACTTTTGTGTCTGGTGCAGATGATACGGTTGCAGGAGTCGTTAACGGCTGAGAGGAAAAATCACTCACTACTGCCACAGATGCAGAAGTGGATTTTTTGACTCTGGATGGCCTGCTGATGCTGATGTACTGCCTTTTCCTTCAATTTCCTGCCGTTCTCTTTCAAACCGAGTGGCTGACACAGCTAGCCAATGTTTGTACTTTGTAACATCTGCGTCATCAAAAGGAAAGAATACTCTGCCTGCCACTGCCTTTTTGTACCGTGGATCCAGAATAGTAGCAGAAATGTAATTCTGTTCTGTGTGGATCTTTTCAAGACTTTCATCGCGAAGTAGGCGCTGTAATAACTTCTCCGCCAACCCAAATGCTTCTTGCTTTCCATCTTTTTGAAACATAGACGACGGCGCCTTCAGTTGGTGCTCTAGCATGCGCAACAATGGGATAGCTTTTCCCAAATTACAGTCCTCCCTGCTGACTGCACATGTGAAGACCTCAACGTAGCATGTCTGTCAGGCTTTTAACTAGCTGCCAATGCTCCACCTGTATCCTCAGGTCAATCATAGGTGTACCCAGTTTAAAGAAATACTGATCGACTACCGCATACTGCTCATACAGACGCTCAAGCATGTAGAAGGTTGAGTTCCAACGTGTTACCACCTCCTGGATGAGTGCTTTCACTGGCAGTTTACGTTCATGTTGCAGGCACCTCAGCTGCTTCCAGGCCTTAAAAGAATGGTTGAAATGTGTGCACATTCTTCGGCAGGTGGTCAGTAACTCGTAGACTGGACTTTCTTCACTCAAGAATTTGTTAACAACCAGGTTTATACAGTGCGCCAAACACGGCACTCTGAAATAGTTACCCTTATCCATGGCCTTAACTACATTGGCGCCATTATCCGTGGAAACATAACCAATCACGCATTTTCTTGGGGACAGCCATCGAAAGACCTTTTTCTTCATGGCAAACATGGCTAGTGTTGCATGTTTCCGAGCAGCTTTATAAACTTCGTCCGTGTCAACACCTGCGTTTAGCTTTGCTGTAACCCCTGAAAAAGAGGCACAGTGTGCAGTGATGCACATGTAATCAAGGGCTTTGCAACTGGTCCACATGTCTGTTGTCAGATGTATAGTGTGAACAGCACTCTTCTGCAAAGCTGCCCCAATCACCTCCAGCACATCTTCATGTAGTGCTGGAACCGCAACTCTGGCAAAATAGAACCGGCTAGGAACCTTCCATTTAGGGCAGAGCGTTGCCACCATTTCAAGAAAACCAACCCCTTCCACAAAAGAAAAAGGGAGAACGTCCAGCGCTAGCATTTTAGCCAGCTTAGTGTTATACAGACGCACCAGTGGGTGGTTGCGTTCAAATGGCGCATCTGAAAACAACATGCTTCCAATGGAGGGCTGGACCATTTTACGGGAAGATGATGACTTCTTCGACCCAGTTACGCTCAGTGATGATGAACTTTTTCGCATTGGTGTCTCACTCTCTCCCGCACTCTTAGTATGGCTCATATATCTTGCAGGGGGTGTGCTGCTGACAGGGGTACTGGGTGTAACTGAAGAAATGTTTGACGCTTCTTGTTCCTCATCATCATCAGATGAAACATCAATGGATACAATTTGCAATTCGGGCTGCCTTGATCTCTCTTAGGTGCGCATGCCATTTGACAGTGTGCTGTCTCTCAAGATGACCTCTCTGGCCTCCAGTACCATAGTTGGTACCAAGCTTACCACGACCAACTCAAAACTTACAAATGGTACAAATGGCTATGTTTTCACTTGTTGGGCTAACACTAAAGAAGTCCCAAACTGCGGACTTCAAATGTCTGTGGGGGGCGGAGGAGGCGATACTGGGACTGCTAATGCCAGATGAAGTGGAGGATGTGTGTTGCCGAAATTTACTATGTTGTGCACTTACAGCACCACTAATTGAGGAAATGGAGGTTGAGGTGGATGGAGGTCCCTTCTGGTGAGAAAATATGGAAGCTGTAGGTGGTGGTGTACTAGTTAAGTGGATTGGTGGTGGTCCCATTGACACGTCGCCAACATCACGATCAGCAGCATTTCGGGATAGGGTAAAAATGTCTGTTTGCTGCATGCCCGCTGAGGCTGGAGTGACGTCTATGATAACTGCGTCGTCGTCGTGAGAGTCTTCATCAGCAGGAGTATACGCCACTTCTTGCTCAGCGTCATCATCACACTCCATAACTATGAGACTTTTGGGGACCTTCCTTTTAGGCTTAGCTACCTTTGTCAGATCATGGTGTGCCTCACTCTCAGACGGCACTTTTGGTTCCCAATTTTCATCCATATCATCAGGAGGAAGGGGGCTTGAAGAAGATGTAGAGACCATCCTTGATCTTTTCCTTTCTGGGGATGTGGAAGACAATGAATCATCAGGAGGCGTGGCTTCTTCAAATGATACCTCGGCCTGATGTGCCCCTATTTCGGGAGGAACAACTATTGTGGGCACTTGTGCCGCTCCATTCACCTCTGCTTGCGCCTCTCCTTGTGCCGCCACTCCTTCCACATGTACTTGGGCTTGTACTTGCACAGGTGGTTGTTGTTGCGGCTGTGGTTGTTGAACTCGTCATATGAGTTACAACAACCTGTGTTGATTTAGGGATGCTGGTGGAGCAGACAAAGCGCCTACACGGCGATATCACGAAAGCTCAATGCTAAGTGAAGGCAAGAACTCACATTTGGAGTACCCCTACATCCTTCACAACCCCGGGGCACTGGTATGAGCAACTAGGCTGACTCTGGTTTTCACAGAACGAGTATCCAAGAGTGGAGTGGCAGCATATAGTGCAGCCCTGATGAAACTGCTCAAATTGATATGGCAGTGAAACATGTCAGCACTGGCAATAGGTAATGGTATGCATGAATAGCTACCAGCATTTTTATTTGTGCAGCATATAACCATTTCCCTATAAATAAAGTTGGTTAAGGGAACTCTTTGCTTTATTTTATGCACTTGTTTATGTTATGTGTTTGTCACTAGCAGACGCTTCTGCTTTCCACTGTTTGTTACACGTTTTTGGTTGTTTGTTTTGGACACTTTCTTTCTTTCTACTTTCTTTGAGAATCAAGTGACTACCGATGATGAGACAGGGCTTGTCTGGAAATTACATACCAGTTACCCCGTTGGTGGTGTTACCGTGAGGTGTCACTAGTTTCTCACACATTTTTTCAAAGCAGAATCCAGTCCAACACTGGTTGTGTGGAATTCTGACATTGACCTAGAAAGGTCATAGTACTTGTTGTTCTGTGTCTCTGTCAAGGAGGATAGGGTCTTTTTTAATGTTAATTTGGGCAGAATACAGTAATTTGTCCCCTCATAAATTATAGAGGACAAGAATAGGCAACAGTCTGTCCTATTTTTTCAGTTACTGATATGCTTTGACGTCCGTGGACTGGGTCGTTTGTTGTAGGACTTTCTTGCGATGAGCCAACATCACTGGTCGATGGTGATTGAACAACTATACTGGCTGCCTCTGCAGCACTCAAGGGATTAGACCTAAATTGACGTGGTGGTGGTGGCACTGAGCCCAATGGAGTGGAGGTGCTGCTCCCAGCTTGGTCCCCAGCAGTCCCCACTGCTGCTGCAGGCATACTTTTTTTCCCCAAAAAATGCGGCGGTCAGCACACCAGTCTCCTTGGTAAGTGGCGCCACTGGCTTCTTCTGCTCCTTACTGGCAACTTTCTTGCTAGAGGAGCTACAGGCAACTTTTTTTGGGGCCATCTTCTTCAGATGTCAGAACAGTAGGCCGCAGTTGCACAAGTTGCAAAGTTCCTTATCAGTGCCAGGACTTGTTCCTGGCACTGATGAGGAATGATGCGGCTGATGATTCGTCTTTCTGCACCTAAAAGCAAAGGAAGCCAGAGGAACATCAGTTAAATAAATGTTGCATATCTAGCACTTCAATTAATAGTTTGCAAGTAAGCATTTTTATTATACCCACCCCCCAAAATGGAAAGACCAATAAAATGCACCACTTACAGAGTACCCCTGGGCATATTGGACGAAAGCATGGCAGACTGGGTGCAGGCCTAAAGCACAACAAAGCACACTGCCTGCCTTCAAAATGGCCCCTAGACCCCCACCCACATGGGCAGGCCCCAACACAACCCCAAAAATTCGAAAAACACATAAAAATCACCACAATCTAATGCCATCCATGCCCTCAATGATGTTTACATTCAAGACACCCCACAGAAAGAGTAGGCCCATGCACCACTGAGTAACCCTGGGCATAATGGATGAAAGCAAGGCACATTGGATGCAGGCCTATAGCACAAAGCACACTACCTGGCTTCAAAATGGCCCCTTGACCCCCACCACATGGCCAGGTCCTGCCTGTACCAGTCCTCAAAATGGCCCCCAACCACATGGCCATGCCCCATCAACACCCCAAAAAAACAGAAAAAAAATACAAATCACCACAATCCAATGCCATCCAAGCCTTCAATGATGTTTACATTCAAGACACCCCACAGAAAGACTAGAGGAGCTACAGGCAACTTTTTTTGGGGCCATCTTCTTCAGATGTCAGAACAGTAGGCCGCAGTTGCACAAGTTGCAGAGTTCCTTATCAGTGCCAGGACTTGTTCCTGGCACTGATGAGGAATGATGTGGCTGATGATTCGTCTTTCTGCACCTAAAAGCAAAGGAAGCCAGAGGAACATCAGTTAAATAAATGTTGCATATCTAGCACTTCAATTAATAGTTTGCAAGTAAGCATTTTTATTATACCCACCCCCCAAAATGGAAAGACCAATAAAATGCACCACTTACAGAGTACCCCTGGGCATATTGGACGAAAGCATGGCAGACTGGGTGCAGGCCTAAAGCACAACAAAGCACACTGCCTGCCTTCAAAATGGCCCCTAGACCCCCACCCACATGGGCAGGCCCCAACACAACCCCAAAAATTCGAAAAACACATAAAAATCACCACAATCTAATGCCATCCATGCCCTCAATGATGTTTACATTCAAGACACCCCACAGAAAGAGTAGGCCCATGCACCACTGAGTAACCCTGGGCATAATGGATGAAAGCAAGGCACATTGGATGCAGGCCTATAGCACAAAGCACACTACCTGGCTTCAAAATGGCCCCTTGACCCCCACCACATGGCCAGGTCCTGCCTGTACCAGTCCTCAAAATGGCCCCCAACCACATGGCCATGCCCCATCAACACCCCAAAAAAACAGAAAAAAAATACAAATCACCACAATCCAATGCCATCCAAGCCTTCAATGATGTTTACATTCAAGACACCCCACAGAAAGACTAGGCCCATGCACCACTAAGTACCCCTGGGCATAATGGATGAAAGCATGGCAAACTGGGTGCAGGCCTAACGCACAACAAATCACACTGCCTGGCTTCAAAAATACCCCTAGACCCCCACCACATGGCCAGGCCCTGCCTGTACCAGTCCTCAAAAATGCCCCCACCCACATGGGCATGCCCCATCAACACCCCAAAAAATCATAAAACACACAAAAAACACCACAATCCAATGCCATCCATACCCTCCATGATGTTCACATTGAAGAGACCCCACAGAACGACTCAGTCCATTCACCACTGAGTACCCCCGGGAAAAAGGCCCTAGCAACAGCCAAAAAACTTGAAAACCACACAAAAATCACCACAATCCAATGCCATCCATGCCCTCCATGATGTTTACATTAAAGAGACCCCACAGAAAGACTCAGTTCATGCACCACTCAGTACCCCTGGGCAAAAGGCCCCAACAACAGCCAAAACATCGAAAAAAATACACAAATCACCACAATCCAATGCCATCCATGCCCTCAATCATGTTGAAATTCAAGACACTCCACAGAAAGACTCGGTCCATGCACCACTGAGTACCCATGGGCATAATGGATGAAAGCATGGCACACTGGGTGCAGGCCTATGGCACAACAAAGGACACTGCCTAACTTCAAAATGGCCCCTAGACCCCCACCACATGGCCAGGCTCTGCCTGTACCAGTCCTCAAAATGGCCCCCACCCACATGGGCATGCCCCATCAACACCCCAAAAATCATAAAACACACAAAAAACAGCATAATCCAATGCCATCCATGCCCTCCATGATGTTTACATTAAATAGACCCCACAGAAAGACCCAGTCCATGCACCACTGAGTACCCCTGGGCAAAAGGCCCTAACAACAGCCCAAAAATCAAAAAACACACAAAAATCACCACAATCTAATGCCATCCATGCCCTTAATGATGTTTACATTCAAGACACCCCACAGCAAGACTAGGCCAATGCACCACTGAGTAACCCAGGGCATAATGGATGAAAGCAAGGCACATTGGATACAGGCCTATGGCACAAACCACACTGCCTGGCTTCAAAATGGCCCCTTGACCCCCACCACATGGCCAGGCCCTGCCTAGACCAGGCCTCAAATGGCCCCCACCCACATGGACAGGGCCCAACACCACCCCCAAAATTCGAAAACCACATAAAAGTCACCACAATCCAAAGCCATCCATGCCCTCAATGATGTTTATATTCAAGACACCCCACAGAAAGACTAGGCCCATGCACCACTAAGTACCCCTGGGTATAATGGATGAAAGCATGGCAGACTGGGTGCAGGCCTATGCCACAACAAAGCACACTACCTGGCTTCAAAATGGCTCCTAGACCCCCACGACATGGCCAGGCCCTGCCTGTACCAATCCTCAAAAAGGCCCCCACCCACATGACCATGCCCCATCAACACCCCAAAAAATCGAAAAACACACAAAAATCACCACAATCCAATACCATCCATGCCCTCCATGATGTTTACATTAAAGAGACCCCACAGAGACTCAGTCCATGCACCACTGAGTACCCCTGGGCAAAAGGCCCCAACAACAGCCAAAAAATCGAAAAACACACAGAAATCACCACAATCCAATGCCATCCATTCCCTCCATGATGTTTACATTAAAGAGACCCCACAGAAAGACTCAGTCCATGCACCACTGAGTACCCCTGGGCAAAAGGCCCCAACAACAGCCAAAAAATCGAAAAACATACAAAAATCAACACAATCTAATGCCATCCATGCCCTCAATCATGATTAAATTCAAGACACCCCACAGAAAGACTCAGTCCATCACCACTGAATACCCCTGGGCATAATGGATGAAAGCATGGCAGACTGGCTGCAGGCCTATGCCACAACAAAGCACACTGCCTGACTTCAAAATGGCCCCTAGACCCCCACCCACATGGCCAGGCCCTTCCTGGACCAGGCCTCAAAATGGCCCCCACCCACATGGACAGGCCCCAACACCACCCCAAAAAGTCGAAAAGACACAAAAATCATCACAATCCAATGCCATCCATGTCCTCCATGATGTTTCTATTAAAGAGACCCCACAGAAAGACTCAGTCCATGCACCACTGAGTACCCCTGGGCAAAAGGCCCCAACAACAGCCAAAAAATCGAAAAACACACAAAAATCACCACAATCCAATTCCATCCATGCCCTCCATGATGTTTACATTAAAGAGACCCCACAGAAGGACTCAGTCCATGCACCACTGAGTACCCCTGGGCAAAAGGCCCCAACAACAGCCAAAAAATCGAAAAACACACAAAAATCACCACAATCCATTGCCATCCATGCCCTAAATCATGTTGAAATTCATCAAAACAGTTGTATCATGCACCCATAATTAACCCTGGTCCTACTGGAAACTGTGGCTACCCACAATATATTTTATTTAATGTTCTGAAAAAGTTACAAAATTGTAGTTGCAGCAACTGTAATGCCCCAAACAAACTTACTTGTGAAATTTCTAATCCAAAAGTGATCCAAAGAAAGTCAAAAAGGCCTCAAATCCAAATATCCAGCAGCATCCACAAAAAGTAATCCTTCCAGGTCAAGATCCAAATCAAAGTGACCAGGACATGAACAAAGCACTGGGAGGAGCCTGCTGCACAGGAACAGGAAGTTGGAGACTGTGGGGCACTTCCTTCCTCCCACCCCCCCCCCCAAAAATTGACTCCTTGCAAAAAAAAGTGTAGGCAAATGTCAACCTGATGAGTTGCTCTGATAAAAATCATCATTTTCAGAAGGTTTATGCTGCCTGCTTGTGGATTTCTTGTACAGAATTGCAAATTTTGCTATTTCGCAAACGCGAGATTGTTGCTGCCCGCTGTGTCTACGTGTTCGCAATTGTTTACTCCCGTCAAACTCCCGTGGGATCCCGCAGCAAGATCCGAACTGGTGCAGCACACGCAAACATGGAGAAAAACAACTCTTCAAACGCTGAATGACGGTAAGTGAACGCCGCGCGCCACAATTTGTATTTGTCGAGCGCGACCAAGCAAAAAAATCTGCTGTGTGCGAATTTGCGAATTTTTGGCAATTTCGCGAGAATTTGCGGATTGCAAATTTGCCAAAAATCCGCAAATTCCGCAAGCGGAACGGATTTTATGCTCATACTTAATTATAATAGGGTGAAACACATACCCCTAGGGATACTAGGCGATCGCTGACGCATCATAATAGGGAGGAACACGAAACCCTAGACCATGGGTTTCAAGGCGATGGCCGCCGCATCATAATAGGGCCGAACACATATCCCTAGACTTTGGGTCTCAAGGCGATCGCCGACGCATCATAATAGGGCGGGACATATAACCCTAGACCAGGGTTTCCAGGCGATCGCCGCCGCACCGTAATAGTGCAGAACAGATATCCCTAGACATAGGGTTTCAAGGTGATCGCTGCCACATCATAATTAGGTCAGAAGGCATCTCCCTAGACCCTGGGTCTCAAGGCGATCGCCGCCGCATCATAATAGGGTGAAACACATATCTCTAGACCCAGGGTTTCAAGGTGGTCGCCGCCACAACATAATATAGCAGAACAAGTAACCCTAGACCCAGGGTTGTAACGGGATTGCCGACACATCATAATAGGCTGGAAAACAACCCTAGACCCAGGGTTTCAAGGCGATCGCCGCCGAATCAGAATAAGGCGGACCACATATCCCTAGACCCTGGGTTTCAAGACGATCGCCGTCGCATCATAATAGGGCAGAATACACATCCCTATACCCTGGCTTTTAAGGCAATTGCTGCTACATCATAATATGGCGGAACACAAAACCCTAGACCATGGGTTTCAAGGCAATCGCCACTGCATCATAATACGTCAGAACACATAACTCCCAGGGTTTCGAGGCGATAGCGGAACACATATCCCTAGACCCAGGGTTTATAAATGGTTACCATTGCATTATAATAAGGCGAAACACATACCCCTAGACCCTGGAATACTAGGCGATTGCTGCCACATCATAATAGGGAGGTACACTTAACCCTAGACCATGGGTTTCAAAGCGATGGCCGCCGCATCATAATAGGGCGGAATACATATCCCTAGACCCTGAGTTTCAAGGAAATTGCCGCACCAACACATATCTCTAGACCCTGGGTCTCAAGGTTATCGCCGCTGCATCACCATAGGGTGCAACACATATTCCTAGACCCAGGGTTTCAAGGCAATCGCCGCCACATAATAATAAGGTGGAAGACATATCCCTAGACTCTGGGGTCCAGGCGATAGCCGCCGCATGGTAATAGGGCGGAACACATATCCCTAGAGTCTGGGTCTCAAGGCGATCGCCGCCGCATTATAATAGGGCAGGACATATAACCTAGACCGAGGGTTTCCAGGCGATCGCTGTCGCATCATAATAGGGCAGAACATATTAAGCATGGGCGAATTTTGTGAATTCGCGATCCGCGAATTTGTGGATTTGCGAATTCGCGATCCGCAAAATTCGCGAATTTGTGTGAATTTGCGGATTTTAGGTTTTTTGCATGTTCGCGGGGTTTTTTGCGTGTTTGCGGGGATTTTTGCGTCTTCGCGAGCCGCTTGCATAGCGAAGTTACCCATGCAGTCGTTTATGGGAGAGGGAGAGAGAGATAGATAGATAGATAGATAGATAGATAGATAGATAGATAGATAGATACATAGATAGATAGATAGATAGATAGATAGAGAGAAAGAGAGGGAAATGAGAGGGAGAGAGAGAACGAGAGAAAGAAAGAGAGGCCGGATCTCTGAAGGGCCAGATTCCTGAGTTGCCCCTACAGAACATACAGCTTTTTATTTTTAGCAAAATGCATATGAAAATTGTGCTGTAAAGGTCTCTTTCAGTTTAACCCCTTCTGACAACTCAAAATGGGTGTATTTGCCATCCTCTCCCTTCTTCCTGTTTTTTATATCTGTAAGTGCTTCCTGATGAGGTTTAATTCCTTGGACAGGTGCCTCGTTGCCTACTTGTAACTATTCTCTGACCCTGCTTCAAGGGTCAGAGCAGGTTCAGAGAATAGTTGGAAGTAGGCAACGAGGCGCCAGGAAGCAATTAGCAGCAGGTGTCCAAGTTGAAGTTAATTTGTTTGTAACCCTTTTGTAAAAGGTTACAAAGAAATTAGGTTCAACTTTTGCACCTGCTGCTGTAACCCTTGCTTGGCTGAAAGTTCGTCCCCGCTGATTCGCGGATTTTACCGCGATTTCGCGAGATTCACGGATCGCGAAATCACGGAAAATCCGCAAATTCGCCCGCGAAACGGATTTTACGCCCACCCTTAGAACATATATCCCTAGACCTAGGGTTTCAAGGCAATCACTGCCACATCATAATAGGGCGGAAAGCATCTTCCTAGACCCTGGGTTTCAAGGCGATTTCTGCCGCAACACATATCCCTAGACCCTGGGTCTCACGGTGAGTGCTGCTGCATAATAATAGGCCAGAAGACATATCCCTGGACCCTGGGTCTCAAGGTGATAGCCGCTGCATGATAATATGGCAGAATACATATCCCTAGACCATGGGTTTCATGGGGATCACCACCGCTTCATAATAGGGCTGAACACACATCACTAGACCATGGGTTTCAAGACGATCGCCGCCACATCATAATAGGATGGAATACATAACCCTAGAACCTGGGTTTCAATGGCGATCGCTGCCCCATCATAATAGGGTGAAACAAATATCCCTAGACCATGGGTTTCAAGGCAATTGCCGCCGCAGCACATATCCCGAGACCCTGGGTCTCAAGGTGATCGCCGCTGCATCACAATAGGGCAGAACACATATTCCTAGACCCAGGGTTTCAAGGCAATCGCCGCCACATAATAATAGGCAGAAGACATATCCCTAGACCCTGTGTTTTCAGGCGATAGCCGCTGCATGGTAATAGGGCAGAAGACATATCCCTACACCCTGGGTTTCAAGGTTATTGCCATCGCATCATAATAGGGCTGAACACACATCACTAGACCATGGGTTTCAAGGCGATCGCCGCCGCATCAGAATAGGGCGGAACACATAATCCTAGAGCCTGGGTTTCAATGGTGATCACCGCCCCATCATAATAGGGCAGAAATACATATCCCCAGACTCTGGGTTTCTAGGCGATCACCTCTGCATCATAATAGTGCGGAACATATGTCCCTAGACCCTGGGTTTCAAGGCGATCGCAGTCGAATCATAATAGGGTGGAACACATATCTCTAGACCCAGGGTTTCAAGGTGATCGCCGCCGCATCATAACAGGGCAGAATACACAACACTATACCCTGGGTTTTAAGGCGATCGCCGCTGCATCATAATAGTGCGAAACACATGTCCCTAGACACTGGGTTTCAAGGCTGCTGCATCATAATAGGGTGGAACACATATCTTTAGATGCAGGGTTTTAAGGTGATCGGCGCCGCATCATAATATAGCGGAACAGATAACCCTAGACCCAGGGCAGTAAGGGCATCGCCAATGCATCATAATGGTCTGGAAAACATAACCCTAGACCCAGGGTTTCAAGGCACTCGCCACCGCATCATAATAGGGCAGAATACACAACCCTATCCCCTGGGTTTGAAAGCAATCGCTGCTGCATCATAATATGGCTGAACACATAACCTTAGATCCCGGGTTTCAAGGCAATCGCCGCTGCATCATAATACGTCAGAACACATAACACCCAGGGTTTCAAGGCAATCACAGAAAACATATCCCTAGACCCAGGGTTTCAAGACGGTTGCCGCCGCATCATAATGGGGTGGAACCCATACCCCTAGACCCTGGGACCCTAGGCTATCGCTGCCGCATCACAATAGGGCGGACACATAACCCTAGACCCTGGGATTCAAGGCGATGGCGGCTGCATCATAATAGGGCGTAACACATATACTTAGACGCTTGGTCTCAAGGCGATTGCTGCCGCATCACAAAAGGGTGGGACACATAACCCTAGACCCTGAGTTTCCAGGCGATCGCCGCCGCATCATAATAGGGCAGAACAGATATACCTAGACCTAGGGTTTCACGCCGATCAAAGCCACATCATAATAGGGCATAAGGCATATCCATAGACCCTGGGTTTCAAGGAGATTGCCGCAGGAACACATATCCCTAGACCCTGGGTCTCAAGGTGATCGCCGCTGCATCACAATAGGGCGCAACACATATCCCTAGACCCAGGGTTTCAAGACAATCGCCGCCACATAATAATAAGGCGGAAGACATATCCCTAGACCCTGGGGGTCAAGACGATAGCTGCCCCATGATAATAGGGCAGAAGACATATCCCTAGACCCTGGGTTTCAAGACAATCTCCGCTGCATCATAATAGGGTGGAATACATAACCTAAAACCCTGGGTTTCAAGACAATCGCCGCTGCATCATAATACGTCGGGACACATAACACCCAGGGTTTTAAAGTGATCGCCTCTGCGTCATAATACGGAGGAACACAAATAACTAGACCTAGGGTTTCAAGGCAATCGCCGGCAAATCATAAAAGGACTGAACACATATTCCTAGATCCAGGGTTTCCAGGCGGCCGCATCATAATAGGGCGGAACATAAAACCCTGGGTTCAAGGCAATCTCCGCCGCATCATAATAGGGTGGCACACATAACCCTAGACCCTGTGTTTCAAGGCAGTCGCCGCTGCATCATAATAGGGCGGATGGCATCTCACTAGACCCTGGTTTTCAAGGCGATCGCCGCCGCATCATAATAGGGTGGAACACATATTTCTAGACCCAGGGTTTCCAGGCGATCGCGGCCGCATCATAATAGGGCAGAACAGATATCCCTAGAACTAGGCTTTCAAGGCGATCGCCGCCACATCATAATAGGGTGGAAGGTATCTCCTTAGACCCTGGGTTTCGAGGCGATCACCGCCACATCATAATAGGGTGGAACACATATCTCTAGATCCAGGGTTTCAAGGTGGTCACCGCCGCATCATAATATAGCAGAAAAAGTAACTCTAGACCCAGGGTTGTAAGGGGATTACTGCTACATCATAATATGGTGGAACACATAACCCTAGACCCTGGTTTTCAAGGCGATCGCCGCCGCATCATAATAGGGTGGAACAATATCTCTAGACCCAGGGTTTCCAGGCGATCGCCGCCGCATCATAATAGGGCAGAACAGATATCCCTAGAACTAGGGTTTCAAGGCGATTGCCCCGACATCATAATGGGGCGGAAGGCATCTCCTTAGACCCTGGGTTTCAAGGCGATCGCCGCCGCATCATAATAGGGTGGAAAACATATCTCTACACCCAGGGTTTCAAGGTGGTCGCCGCCGCATCACAATATATCAGAACAAGTAACCCTAGACCCAGGGTTGTAAGGGGATTGCTGACGCATCATAATAGGCTGGAAAACAATCCTAGACGCAGGGTTTCAAGGCGATTGCCGCCGAATCAGAATAGGGCAGAACACATATCCCTAGACGCAGGGTTTCAAGACGATCGCCGCTGCATCATAATAGGGCAGAATACACATCCCTATACCCTGGGTTTTAAGGCAATTGCTGCTACATCATAATATGGCGGAAGACATAACCCTAGACCCTGGGTTTCAAGGCAATCGCCACTGCATCATAATACGTCAGAACACATAACTCCCAGGGTTTCGAGGCGATCGCGGTACACATATCCCTGGACCCAGGGTTTAGAAATGGTTGCCATTGCATTATAATAGGGCGAAACACATACCCCTAGACCCTGGGATACTAGGCGATCGCTGCCACATCATAATAGGGAGGTACACTTAATCCTAGAACATGGGTTTCAAAGCGTTGGCCGCCGCATCATAATAGGGCGGAACACATATCCCTAGACCCTGAGTTTCAAGGAGATTGTCGCACCAACACTTATCCCTAGACCCTGGGTCTCAAGGTGATAGCCACCAAATCATAATAGGGCAGAACACATATTCCTAGATCCCGGGTTTCCAGGCGGTCGCGGCCACATCATAATAGGGCGGAACACAAAACCCTGGGTTCAAGGCAATCTCCGCCGCATCATAATAGGGTGGTACACATAACCCTAGACCCTGTGTTTCAAGGCAATCGCCGCCACATAATAATAAGGCAGTAGACATATCCCTAGACCCTGGGGGTCAAGGCGATATCCGCCGCATGATAATAGGGCAGAAGACATATCCCTAGACCCTGGGTTTCAAGGCAATCGCCGCTCCATCATAATAGGGCGGAATACATAACCTTAGACCCTGGGTTTCAAGGCAATTGCTGCTGCATCATAATAGGCCGGAACACATAACACCCAGGGTTTCAAAGTGATTGCCGCTGCATCATAGTACGGAGGAACACACTTCACTAGACCCAGGGTTTCAAGGCGATCGCCGCCAAATCATAATAGGGCAGAACACATATTCTAAGATCCAGGGTTTCCAGGCGGCCGCATCATAATAGGGCGGAAAACAAAACCCTGGGTTCAAGGCTATCTCCGCCGCATCATAATAGGGTGGTACACATAACCCTAAACCCTGTGTTTCAAGGCAATCGCCGCTGCATCATAATAGGGCGGAAAACATATCACCCGGGGTTTCAAGGCGATCGCCGCTGCATCATAATGAGGCAGAGCACATATCCCTAGACCCAGTGTTTCAAGGCGACTGCCGCTGCATTATAATAGAATGGAACACATTAACCCTGGGCGTAGTTTGCATATTGGGACTACACGTAGCTGAACGTAGTATACTCTGAACTAAACGTAGTACACGTAGTATTGCGTAGAGTAGCTGATGGCACTATGTACTTGTCAGCACTGTGAAATAATTGCAAATGGCATCTTGCACAGTGCCAGACATTAAAAAATAAGTATATATATCTTTATATGCCAAGAGCATATAGTACTTTCACAAAAGTGATACTGAAAAATTAGCACGAAGTGAGAGAGGTGATAATTTTGGGATCCTCCCTAACCTAGGGAGAAAACCAAGGAGATGCCTTGAAAACAAAAAGCAAATCTTCTTGAGCGATTTGGCGGTGGTCCCATCCTCTTAGGACCAAGCCAAGCACAGTTATTGGCAAAAAAACAATCCCAACTAAAGGTCCTGCAAAGCATTATGGGATGAGAGTAGTAGTGGGCAGTGAATATTATAGTATCCAATACAAATTAATTCTACAAAGAGCTGCAGTTCAACTAGTCATTACTAGATGTCCCTCAAGAGTCATGTGCAAATGCTTGATGAAATGGTTTCAATAGTTTTGCATTTGACTCGTGAGGGAGTTTTAGTAACGACTAGTGGAACTGTAGCTTGATGTAAAAATAATTTAAATGCTTTCCATTTGACTCGCGAGGACATCTAGTAAAGACTAGTTGTACTGCAGCAATTTGTAGAATTATTTTGATATTGCATACTATAAAAAGCAATATGTTTGTGGAATGTTTTAGAACAATATGTAATTGCAGCGAAAAGGCAGTTTTGAAACAAGAACTTGACTGTTTGAAAAATCGCTTTAGAGCAAGGGGCTACACAGAGGAGAATATACAAACTGCAATTTTTAGAGCGAGAAAAAGAACAAGAGAAGATATTCTCTTCAATCCAATTCAAAGTCAGCCTATTCTCAAAAATGCAAAACATACCAAATGCAACAGAGCAAGAATGATCACCACGTTTAAACGACAACATGGCCAGGTGAGAAACATTCTATTAAAACTCTGGCACTTAATCTGAAATGATCCGCTCCTGGGTTAACTAGTAGATAAAAAAACCTGCTATTATGTTCAGAACAGCACGCTCCTTTAAGCTAGTCAGCTACATGATATCGGAAAAGAAAAAACAAGGAAGCCTAGCAGGAGCATGGCTAAGAAGAAAAGATGGCTTCTGAAAATGTACCAAATGTAAGGCTTGTGGGTATGGGAAAAACACTTCATCATATCCCTTAGGCCTTTCAAAGTGAGTAAAGAAGATAAAAGGGCACTTTACTTGTAAGACGTACTATGCTGTTTATGTGCTGCAGTGCCTTTGTGGCATGAGGTACGTGGGCAGCACAATCTATCTGGTGCATAAGAGGGTGTTTCAGCATCTGAGGGCAATATGGAATGGTGACAGGTCATATCCAGTGGCACGCAACTTTGAGCCACATCATGAGAGAAAGGAACAAGGTTTAACATATTTTGCTATTGATTGCATACCGTCAAATGTTCGTGGTGGAAATCGAGAGAAACAACTCAGGAAACTAGAGTCAAACTATATATTGGCACTCAATACATGCACTCCAGTAGGTTTGAATATGGAGGAAGATTTGATTACACGTGTAGGAGTAGCTTAATAGTAATAGTAGCTAAAAGTATACAGCCTCCCTCAAACAGTTTTTAACAGTTTTTCTTTATTTTCACATTGAGTTGTTGTCATGAAGGACTGAGTGCTGATTTATATTTTTTTAATCAGGAATTAGCAATAATTGTGCCCATTGGTTCTTAATTAGAATGATTTTGTACATTGCTACATGAGCGTTACAACGCCCACTGGGGCTGAATAACGAACAAGTTTGAATATTGCTGTCTTAAGGCTGCGGAAGATAATGCAATAATGCAATGGATTCCAACAATCTAAGATGCGTGGTGACATTCTATTTCGTTACAATATTTCAATAGTTGTATTACAACATATGTAGCTGCGTGTTAGGTAACACTGCCGATGCTATATATGATTTGTTCATGATTTTGGCAATGAAATAATGTGTCTATTGTGCAAAAAACTGATAAGCTGCACTCATATGAATTTTAAAGCACTTTGTTTTAAATGTAAAGATTATTGCACTGGTAGTTTACACACAACTACAAGTCTTTCCTTCAATGCACTTTTAGTGTAGTCACGTTATGGTTTAAAAACGGTTGTTCCACATATTAAACTGTTGGTGAATTAGCCTGTAGGGCAGTCAAAACGCGTACTATCAGCTGAATAAAAGACCTATGTATTGTTCCAGAACAGGGCATCGTCCTTCCTTGTTGAGAGGGGTTGGATTATTTTACCGGACCTTGCTGCGGTGGTCCGTGACTGACGATGCACCCTCTGATACGGTGAAGCGGCGGCAGTTACCGAAGCATGGAGGGGCAATTTTTTTATATATATATATATATATATATATATATATATATATATATATATATATATATATATATATATATATATATATATATATATATATATATATATATATATACCCCCGCCCGCCACGACATTGTCTGTGTCCCGGACAATGTCGTGGCGGGCGGGGGCCGGGGCAGGAGTGCACACAAGCCTGAAATGCTGCCCCCAGACCCTGAGCCTTACCGCAGTTGTTCCGGGCCAACCTCCCGCACCGGCTCCCTCCCGTCCCGTGTCCCAGAGCCTTACCTGACCTGCCGCTACCCCCGAGCTCCTCACTTCACCTCCGCTCCTCCTCGCAAGCCTGAAATGCTGCCCCCAGTGAGGGTAATATTCATCTTTTCCCCCAATTTTTTGTATTATGGAGATGATTTGCTATCAAATGAACTACCATAGAATACAATTTGGAGCCAGGGCACTTGCCCAGTATATCTGACAAAATGACGAAATATATATTATATATGTATTGATATATATGTTCCAGGATAAAGCCACTATAAAAGAAAAGTATTGGCAAGCTCGTAAAACAGAAAGTTAAACAACATTGTTAATAGAATCAGTTGGTTGAAGCTTAGTCTATCTTTCATGTCTATGACAGAGATGGGAGGAGCCTTGTAAATAGGGAAATTGTATTTAATCACTGTGGTGGTCACGGCATGGTATGTGATCAAGTCCGGGCTTACCGGACGAAACGCGTCATGTCTGTCGGTGTGAGGAAATAAAAGCACTTTAAAACCGAAACTTGCTGTGTGGTCTGTGTCCTGGTTTGGCGTCCGTGAGGCGGTGAACACTAGGAAGTGTCTTTCAGCATATATATATATATATATATATATATATATATATATATATATATATATATATATATATATATATATATATATATATATATATATATATATATATATATATATTCACAGAAAAAACCATAGGTTATAGTGGATATATAGTTAGAAATTTGCATTTAGAAAACCTTGAAAATTCAATGAAAAAACCATTGGTTTTAGGCCATATATAGTTAGGAATTAGCATTTACAAAACCTTATTTTACTCGCATAAAACCATTGAAATTCCATATATAGTTAGAAGCGCTAACTATATATCGCGCACCCGCAATCCACTGCTGATGATGTCACATATTACATCATTCATGACATGGTCAGTGACATCACTGATGACATCACTGATGACATCTCAAATGACATCACTGATGACATCACTGATGACAACACCCAGTGACTGTATGTTTCTGTAAAGTTAAAATATGTTTCACATATTGAAGAATGAGTGGATGTATAAGTGTCTGGATGAAGAATTTAGTAGGTGCATGACTGACTGTATGAGTGAGTGATTAAATGTGTCTCACTGAGTGCATGGGTTAGTGACTAAACTGTCTTAATTTGTGCATCAGTATGTTTGTTGTTGTGTAAGCTGCTGCATGTGTTGATCAGTAGCTATAAGAGTGGCCATATGGGTTATTGATTGGTTGCCCAAGTATTTGAATGGGAGGCTGAGTGTGTGTGTGGGTGGCTGGGAGGTGCGTGACTCTGTGCATAGATGTGTAAGCAGTTGATTCACTAGGAGTATGAGTTCAAGAGTGCATGTGGAAACAGCTATATGGGCGGTTGACTATGCATGGGTGTGTTGGTGAGTGAATGGATTTCTCATTGCTACATGAGCAAGTAAGTACGTATGTAAAACACAATACATGTGAGAGTTGAGATATATAAATAACTGAACATAAGAGCCAGTGAATGTGTGAGTGGCTGTATCGATCACTGTGAGCTTGTATCAGGGATTATATAAGAGAATAAATATGTGTTATTATATGTTTGAATAAGTAAGATGTGTATAACTTTATAGTTGAGGAAATGGAGGTGTGATTGATTCTTTGCATGACTGAGTAGGTGTGTGAGTAACTCCATGGATGAGTGACAGTCTGTGAGTGTCTGTTTATACTGAGTATATGTAAGGTTATATTAGAGTCTGAAGAGGTTCATTGTATTATCACATAAGTGATGTGATCAGTGATGACAAATGAGATGTCATCAGTGATGTCATTTGAGTTGTCATCAGTGATGTCATCAGTGATGTCATTTGAGCTGTCATCAGTGATGTCATTTGAGTTGTCATCAGTGATGTCATTTGAGATGTCATCAGTGATGTCATCAGTGATGTCACTGACCATGTCATGAATGATGTAATATGTGACATCATCAGCAGTGGATTGCGGGTGCGCGATATATAGTTAGCGCTTCTAACTATATATGGAATTTCAATGGTTTTATGCGAGTAAAATAAGGTTTTGTAAATGCTAATTCCTAACTATATATGGCCTAAAACCAATGGTTTTTTCATTGAATTTTCAAGGTTTTCTAAATGCAAATTTCTAACTATATATCCACTATAACCTATGGTTTTTTCTGTGAATTTCATTGGTTTTGTAATAGCAAATATGAAAAGCTTTAAAATGTCAAGTACGTGATAGATAAAAACATTTTCGTATTTATGCACGCTGATGTGCTTTGAACGCTGCACCCCCCCCCCTCCCCTCTTTTGTCTTAGTAGTACTCTCTCTTTGCAGATACTGAAGGGTAGTTAACGCAGGCCTTTACCCCCGTTGTAATCCGTCGTGCCTCCTTGTCTCTCCATTTGATTGATTGTTGTCCAAGCATTTACTGTTTTAGAATTGGTTCTCTTTGGATCATTCTCTATTTACAAACAAGCACAAAGTCGCAATACTCTGTTTAGTCTTTGCAGATAGTGAAAAATCGTGTAAAATAATAAAAGTAATCGAGCAAAATCAGTAGGCCACTAATTAGATCTCTTTTTGACCTCGCTAAAATAGAAATATTAGGAACAACCCTTCATGAGAAATACGAAAATAGTGAGATGAACTGAGCTCCACACCATGAGGACTGCAAGACAGCTCGGCTCCATCACCCATACCGCACAAAATAACGACAAACCCTATGCAAATATTAAAAATATAGACAACACACCAGCAAAGAAACAGGGTAAAACATTTTATTAAAAAACTATTTACATAACGTTGTTTTATAAGATGATGTCAGTAGTGGACCGATGTGTGAATAGATCGAAAACAGCACAAGGCTCCAAGATCCAGATGGCAAGCTCCTGGATGTTGGGTGCCATAGTTTAGAGTTCTGAATTTCAGCCTTTTTCAATGCCTGTGCTTTGTTGAATCAAAATGGCGGCTTGACACAAAGCTGACTCAAGCGTTGCTACTGATGCTATGCAGACCAAAACTGGTTTTCAGTTTGTACATTTTTCTAGATTTTTCAATCCAAGTTTGGTTGACTTTGTAGAACGATGGCTTCAGATTTTCAACATACGGTGTGGTGGCGCTGACTGGGAGGGGGCGCTTCGCTCCTGCCCCCTCCCCAAGTAAGATTTTCATACGTGAAAGTACGTTAATGGTTTTGGTCCCTGAGATGCTTCGATGTCACTACCATTCTCAAATAGCATAAGTTCTGGATGTTGGGTGCCATAGTTAAGAGTTCTGAGCACTGCTTGTAACACTGTCTGAAGCTTATTTCCACCTACTGCAGCTTCACTATTCTCAAAGTAAGTGAGTGTCGTTTGTGGACCTGACTG
Organism: Lissotriton vulgaris; assembly: GCF_964263255.1. Lineage (NCBI taxonomy): Eukaryota > Metazoa > Chordata > Amphibia > Caudata > Salamandridae > Lissotriton > Lissotriton vulgaris. Next base: position 247,909,593 of record NC_141688.1, on the reverse strand, counting down.
CATTAGAAAACAATGTGATATGTTACCTTCCTAAACAGCTTGACGGAGGCCCCTGAGGGGCGGTGTGATGGCCATGGACTCGGAGAAGACGCTTGGCTCCGACACCCTCCCCAAGTCTTATAGCACTGGTGTAGCCTGAGATCGCCCCCGACATAGGCGGCCGGCTCCCGGGGTCCGGCTGAACTTTTTGCCTTTTGATGACTCTTCAATTCTGGACCTTGTCCCACAATCCGTTTGACCTGAAGACAAGCTGTAGTGGGGCGCCCCTTTATCGTTTTAGTTGCCATTCCGCCCGCTTTTGCTACACTGTGCCTCTTCCGCCATTCAGCTGTTTACCGCCCGCTCTTGCGACTACAGCGTCTCGCTCACCATGTAGTTTAGATGCGCCCGCTCTTGCGGTGCAGCGATAGGCGGCTGCCACAGGACTCTCAAAATGGCGGCCGGCTCTTCGGTTTTGGGCCTGGTCCACTAAAATGGCCCTGGGACACCTTGGAACTCGGACGCTTGTCTGCTAGGGCTTGGGTCCCATTCTCGAAAAGCGTCCCCTCAGCCGTGAAGATTCTACAAAAGTCTTGGGGGCCTCCGACTCCCGCAGGCTTCTGGTGGGGAGCGGCTGCCATGATTGCTCGTGGAATGGCCACGACGGAGCTACGAGATGGTAGTGGTCTCATGCTGACGCCAGCTTTAGTCTGAAACATCCAGAAACACTATAGACTACCAATTCGATCAGTTCCGGTAGCGCCCCAACATGACCCGGAAGAGAAGAACTTGCCCTCCCCTCTTTGACTGATGGTTCTTGTTGCCTGTCCCCTCTGTTGTCATTTAACAGAACTTTTTGGACTGCTGAAAGGGGTTGTGTTGTGAACGCTGGTTGGTGGAGACATTTTGACTATATTCTTGACCTACGTTGTTGCGTAATTCGTTTTATGACACGCCGCGTTAGCGCACCCGGAAGTGATCCGAGGCGCGGCGCGCAGCGCGTAACGTAAGCATAACAGGTCATGTGACTTGTTAATAAAACTTTTCATTGGTTCATTTTACTTTTGTTAATTTAATGATGAAAAGCTTGGTCATATGACCTAAAAATTACGCTTTTTATTATTTTCGAACAATATTTTTTTTTCAAACATATGTTATAATATTTCAGGCTAATGTACTTTCCCGGAAAATTTACAACTGTCTTGCAAGTAAAATATATTCCTTTTTCGAGAAAAAGGGCGTTTCTTCCTTCCATGACGGAGCCGTTGAGTAAAAGAGATTCGGCCTGCTGTCTTAGTCGCCGATACGCCTGATTATCAGATTCTTATCGATCACTTTATGTTGCAGGAGTGGAAAACACAACTGCCCTTGACCATTTATCTTTACTGCGTTCCTACATATTATACCTTTTTTCCGTCATGTAATTGGACTGCTTTATTTCACTTGCCTTTTACTGATTCGAAAACAGTCACTAAAAGTAAAAACTTTACAAATGTAAATACTACTACCGAGTTTTGTTTTAAAAACCTTTATTGTGAAAATGTCAGTATACAAATACGGGCCTATAACCACGTGGGCCGGCCACGGAGCAAACTGAAATCGTATATGATGAGGAGACATTTACACTGTAGAAGAACGTAACGAGCGGGCCATTATTTGACAAGAACAAAGGTGTCTAACAGTTGCGGAATCGGTGGACGTACATTTTGTAATTAAAATACGACAGGGCCACTTACAATAACATTTTCTAGATATACATTTGCGGGCAAGGAGTTACGAGTCCCATTTATACCGGCGCCATTTTGGGCGAGGCCGGGCAGGTCCAAGATATAGTCAAAATGTCTCCACCAACCATCGGCCAGACCAGAACCCCTTTCGGCCCTTTATGCTACAAGATGGTGTCTTCCATTCAGAAAATATTGGTGGCAGCATTTTGAAAGGAAACAGAAACAGCCGTTCTCGAGTTTCACATTGTTACATTTAGGAAGAATGTTGAAGAGTAGTATGTGGTAAATCTGAAGCCATTTTTCTACAAACTCTCAATCAGACTTGAATGGAAAAAAAAAACCTGAAGAATGTACAAACTGAAAACCAATTTTTGTCTGTATAGCACCAACAGTAACGCTTGAGTCAGCTTTGTGTCAAGCCGCCATTTTCATTCAATCAATAGCGTCCCCCTGCACACATTCAGGGACCTGGTCGTGTCTTCAGATGAAACGCATTGTAGGAAAAGAAGCAGAAAAGAAAAGGCAAAAAGTTCAGCCGGACCTAGTGAAGCTGCAGCAGGTGCAAATAAGCTTCAGACAGTCTTCAACTTACTCTGATTCTTATAATAAACTTCAGATAGTCTTACAAGCACTGCTCAGAACTCTCAACTGAGGCACTCAACATCCAGGACTTGCCATTCGGATCTTAGCGCCTTGTATTTTTGTTTTGTTCTTGATGGAGGGGAAACAACAAAAAACAGCCATTGAAAACGGCTCAACTGGAGCAAAAAAAAAAGTACTTCTTGGGTGCATTAGGGCATTTATGATTTTCGAATGCCGTATTCATCAGGTTGATGCTCATGTTGCCATAGGACAGCATAGCATTCACCTTCTTTGATCCAGGAGGGATGGAGAAAAACTGCCAGATGAAACTTGAAACTTGGCCATCCAGATCTCGGCGCGTTCGACTCACTGTACCGCAACAGTGACCGCAACTCAGCTGGACACGCCGTCTTTCGGCGCAGCATTGTAGGATGGCCACACCAGTGCGGCAATTTGCTAGACACCACCTCGGTGCCATCCGGATCTCGGCGCGTTCGAGTCACTGTGCCGCAACAGTGACCGCAATTCAGCTGGACACGCCGTCTTTCGGCGCAGCATTGTAGGATGGCCACACCAGTGCGGCAATTTGCTGGACACCACCTCGGTGCCATCCGGATCTCGGCGCGTTCGAGTCACTGTACCGCAACAGTGACCGCAACTCAGCTGGACACGCCGTCTTTCGGCGCAGCATTGTAGGATGGCCACACCAGTGCGGCAATTTGCTGGACACCACCTCGGTGCCATCCGGATCTCGGCGCGTTCGAGTCACTGTACCGCAACAGTGACCGCAACTCAGCTGGACACGCCGTCTTTCGGCGCAGCATTGTAGGATGGCCACACCAGTGCGGCAATTTGCTGGACACCACCTCGGTGCCATCCGGATCTCGACGCGTTGTGCTGCCTTCGGCCTATTCGCACATCGGTCCGCTACTGACAGTGACCGCAACTCAGCTGGACACGCCGTCTTTCGGCGCAGCATTGTAGGATGGCCACACCAGTGCGGCAATTTGCTGGACACCACCTCGGTGCCATCCGGATCTCGACGCGTTGTGCTGCCTTCGGCCTATTCGCACATCGGTCCGCTACTGACGCCGCCTCACGTGCCAACGGATTTTCTACGCTTTTTGTAGCCCTATGCCGCAGAACAGGTCATGTGACTTGTTTATAAAACTTTTCATTGGTTCATTTTACTTTTGGTTTCCTAAAGATGGAAGGCTTGGTCATATGACCTAAAAATAACACTTTTCATTGGTTTAGAACATTTTTTTTCCCAAACGATGAAAGCCCCACCTTGTTTCTGGATCATTCAGACTGAAGCTGGCGTCAGCATGAGAGCACCACCATCTCGTGGCTCCGTCGTGGTCATTCCGCGAGCAATCATGGCAGCCGCTCCCCACCGGAAGACTGCGGGAGTCGGGGGCCCCCAAGACTTTTATACAATCTTCACGGCTGAGGGGACGCTTTTCGAGAATGGAGCCCAAGCCCTAGCAGGCAAGCGTCCGAGTTCCAAGGTGTCCCAGGGCCATTTCAGTGGACCAGGCCCAAAACCGAGGAGCCGTCCGCCATTTTGACAGCCATGTGGCAGCCGCCTATCGCTGCACTGCAAGAGTGGGAGCAACTCCACAACATGGTGAGCGAGACGCTGTGGCCGCAAGAGCGAGCGCAACTCAGCTAGATGGCCGCCACCTGGGGAGGCCCGTTCACGCCGCCTCCCCCCCCCCCGGGCCGCCGCACGCCAATTTTCGGAGCAGCATTGTAGGATACCAAAACCAGTGCGGCAGTTTACTGGACATCACCTGGGTGCCTGTCGTACATGTTGTGTCAGCCATGTGACACTGGACACAGACCGCTACTGACGAGGCCTCCCCCCGCACCACCCGGGACGCCCCACGCTGTTTTTCTGTGCTGCATTGTAGGATCCCTAAACCAGTGCGGCACCCAGGCGACATCACCTGGGTGCCGTCCAGAACTCTGCACGTTGTGCTGCCTTGGGACTATTCGCACAACAGACCGCTACTGACGAGGCCTCCCCCCGCCCCACCCGGGACGCCCCATGCCAATTTTCGGAGCAGCATTGTAGGATCCCTAAACCAGTGCGGCACCCAGGCGACATCACCTGGGTGCCGTCCAGAACTCTGCACGTTGTGCTGCCTTGGGACTATTCGCACAAAAGACAGCTTCTAACCATTGTTGCTTTTTGTGTTAAGAAATGTTTAAATGTTTTTAGTTTTTGTTCTGTTCATTATCGTTAAAAGTTAATAAAGTTTTATAACCTTAATTTGTTGGAGTGTTATCTATTTTTTGAAAAACGGGTGAATGGGGCCTTGAATCGGGTTATTGTCATGTGTGGGCTTTGGAAGTGTGCTGCTGCAGGATCGGACATTTCAAACTCAAATGCACGTTCTTTTTCTTACCTTTCCGAAGCATGGAGCGCAATAGCAGGCAGAGAAAGGGTGATGCACGTGTTGAACACTACCTGACCTGGCAAGTTGCTGGCAGTGCCCCCCCGCCCGCTCCTGAAAGAGGGCACACACACACCGCCGCCCCGAGTACTTCACAAATCTTTAAAAGACCATGCGCTTGTTCATGAGGCTTAAATGGTTTATCACCTCTTCTAGAACCCCTGCATCGACCCTCTGACGTTTCATGGAAAAATTACCATGTAACACAATAGCAAGCCCTGTCGGCTGAAACCCCCAAGGAATCGTGGGGCATATTATCAAGGGGGTTTATCTCCGCTTTTTTGGCTTTAAAAGCCATGAAAGCGGAGATAAAATTATCTCCCTATTACCAAGCTGTCGCTAACACCAGTTAGTGACAGCTAAAAGGAGATAGCGACCATCTTGGGCCCCGCTTTGCATGTCAGTGATATTTATCACTAATGACATGCAAAGTGGCGTGCCAAGATGTTAGCGACTGGAAACAGTCCCTAACATCGCTACCTTCTATTACCAACTTTTGGAGATATTCGCGCTAAGCGCGAATATCTCCAAAATCTAACACCTGCCCTGAGCAGTTCTTAGCCATGTTATCCAATGGGAGGTGGATAACATGGCTAAGAGCATTAGGTCAATAATACATGAATATCGCTGACTTTTCTGCGATAATAGCAAGGTTTATCTGCGATAAAAATCGCCGATGTGCGGCGATAATTTTTGTCTCTAAACAAGTTAGAGACAAAAATTATCGCTAGTTGTTCGTAATATGCCCCCGGGTTTTTGCTTGCAGAAATCGGGAGGCGGGAGACTAGCACTGAAATCAGTAGTCACACGCCTAAATCAGGAGGATTGGCATGTCTGAATTCTCTACAGCTGGGGCCATAAACTACATCCGCAGGGTTAGGTGATATCCTGGGACCAGCCTGGCATCTAAAATGGCTGCCGTGCACGACAAAATTGTGCCATTCGAAAAAAAGGCAAGATGGCGCAGCCGCTGGAAGAGATGTATCAACATATATCAGCCTCCTCAGCCACCCTCAGGAAACATAGGGGATTAGGATACGTCTCCCGCACCCCCTTATACCTAGTAATTTAATTAACGAAGCACAAAATGGCGAATTCCCGTTTCGCTACCAGTTTGCGGCCCAGTTCGCGGCCCGTGAAGCGCTTCTACCGTGAAAAATCATTTTTTTTTTTATTTTCCCCACGGGACCCTTTAATAACCCCAACAACATTCCTAGGGGGTGAAGAGGGGGATACCTTGCCCCCTTTCATTAAATTCCCCCTTAGTTTTTCACCTTTTCTTCTCTCTCGATCCTACCGAGAGACAAGATGGCGGCCGCTCCGGACTGTCACGCAGCAAAAAAAAAAAAAAAGCTCACGCACAGCCGCTGGAAGAGATGTATCAACATATATCAGCCTCCTCAGCCACCCTCAGGAAACATAGGGGATTAGGATACGTCTCCCGCACCCACTTATAACTAGTAAGGGGATTAGGATACGTCTCCCGCACCCCCTTATACCTAGTAATTTAATTAACGAAGCACAAAATGGCGAATTCCCGTTTCGCTACCAGTTTGCGGCCCAGTTCGCGGCCCGTGAAGCGCTTCTACCGTGAAAAATCATTTTTTTTTTTTTCCCCACGGGACCCTTTAATAACCCCAACAACATTCCTAGGGGGTGAAGAGGGGGATACCTTGCCCCCTTTCATTAAATTCCCCCTTAGTTTTTCACCTTTTCTTCTCTCTCGATCCTACAGAGAGACAAGATGGCGGCCGCTCCGGACTGTCACGCAGCAAAAAAAAAAAAAAAGCTCACGCACAGCCGCTGGAAGAGATGTATCAACATATATCAGCCTCCTCAGCCACCCTCAGGAAACATAGGGGATTAGGATACGTCTCCCGCACCCACTTATAACTAGTAATTTAATTAACGAAGCTCAAAATGGCGAATTCCCGTTTCGCTACCAGTTCGCGGCCGCGCTTCTACCGTGAAAAATCATTTTTTTTTTATTTTCCCCACGGGACCCTTTAATAACCCCAACAACATTCCTAGGGGGTCAAGAGGGGGATACCTTGCCCCCTTTCATTAAATTCCCCTTTCGTTTTCCACCTCTTCTTCTCTCTCGATCCTACCTAGAGACAAGATGGCGTCCGCTCCGGACTGTTTAGAATGTTGACAGACACCGGAGAGCCAATCAGCTTTCTGCGCGCAAAGTTCCGATAAGCGAAAAGTAAGCGGACCGGATCGCTGCCCAGAGCGCTGTTACAGATATATATCTTGGTTTGAACGTTAATTTCTCAAAAACTACTGGAGCACATATATTGAGACCTAGCAAAGGCACATCGGGCTAACAGTCCCTACAATTTTGCCAAGTTTCGTGCAAATCCATTCAGCCGTTCGAGCTAAAAGTGAGTCCAACCGCCCTATGGAAAAATGAATGGGAAAAACGCGTTTTGGGACCCCCCTTTTTTCTCGGCCCCCCCTTGACGAAACCCCCCCAAATTTTCAGGGGCTGCTCAGAATCAAAATGTGCCATTTTCCTGAAAATTTCAGCCGAATCCGTCCACAAACGCCAAAGTTATTAGACATAGAATTTTCAAAAGTCCCATAGAGAAAAAATTCTAACTATATATACCTACTGGCGATAGCCAGTAGGTAATATATATATATATATTAAAGCTCAGCAGTCCTCTCAAAAGTCGAAAAGAAGACTCAAGCACTCCGGGTAAGGTGACAGGATTTATTAACGTCTATGGCAAAGATAAGATGACAAACGCTTTTCAGACAAAGTCCTTCCTCAGTGTCATATATATATATCCAACCTTTGCAGAGCCCAACTTCGGAAGGAACCACACAGATCTGCAAGGGTTGGATATATATATATATATATATATATATATATATATATATATATATATATATATATATATTTTGCAAACAACCTCTCCCAACTGGGAAAGAATGAGCCACACACATCGCGTATGTTTTCAGCATTTATTAAAAGCAGGTTGGAAAGCTCCGGTGTTCCTAATGCATTTCAGCCAGTATCTCAGCCTTCTTCAGAGGAGGAGGAGCTACAGACATCCAGGGGCTATATAGACAGATATCAGGTGGTTGCTTTTTTTCTTCCCTTACATACACATATATACATAGAGTGTAAATTTCAGACATAAATGCCCACCTCTGGGTAATCACTAATGTCCCCAACAGGACTACAAGATCCACAATGCTGTCTGCGTTCTGTCAAATTCGAAGCCCATGGACACAACCCGAATGAAAGTCCCAATCACAGATGTTTCTTGAATGCATTCTGCCTGAAGTTGATAAAATCATTCCCAAAAAGACAATAAATCTAAACACAAAATTTCAATCACGGAAATGTCTCGATGTCAATGATAGCCAGCAGCATAGAGTATGACTATGGGATAAGCACGAATACGAGGTCGGAGACCGATGAATAAAAATTTGATATGCCAAAACAGACCTTACAGCTTCCGCGTAGGCATCCACGGTGCCCAGTCACCAGAGGGCAACAGTCTCCTAGGCAATGCATTTCTAGACTGGGGAAATGCAGACCCACGTGCTGGCAGTGGCAAAACCTCCCTGCTCCATGATCCTGGAATCCCAAATGCTATCATCCTTGATCCTCTTCCCAGCGTACTCTCTGGGGGCTCCACTATATATATACATATATATATATATATTTCTCCAAACCTCCTCCTTGCAGAGCAGAAATTAGCCGCACACCGCAACTGAGCTTGCATCCATTCTCCTTTTATTTCCTCAGCATTCCTAATATATAAATATTACCTACTGGCGGTTGCCAGTAGGTAGTTATAGTTAGGACCTATTTTCCATAGGAAATCCGCAACATTCTATTTGTAATAACTTTGGCGAGGGCAAAGGAATCTTCGTGAAATATTCAAACTTATGCCAGCTACGGTCCGCTCCTACCTTCCAAATCACGAGCTGCATGCTAGTTGGCTGTCAACTGGCTGTCAACACTCCAAACCAGGATGTGTTGGCAGCCCTTTTGTGCCTCGGTAGAACTGAGGCTCAAGAAATTAGTGCAAAAAGTGCACAAAACGTAAAAAGGGGGCAGGGTAGAAACTCCTTGACCACCTAGCCTGCTTAGGGGGTCCCACAAGGACCTACAGGGCAAAAAAATATACATACTTTTTTTTTAAACAGCAAAATCTGCGCAGGGTGTGCAGATCCTGCAGTGAAAAAAAAAACAAAGAGTGGGCCACCGTGCTTCTTTAACAATTAGCCCCTGGGGGGGCCAAATGCTGGGGGCATAAATATTTAATATAATAGGGGGCCCAGAGGGGACCATCAGCCCCGGTGACCGCCACCCCTCGGGGCTTTTATGAAATATGTGTGGGGGGCTCACGGCCCACCCTAGCCCCGGGGACTGCCACCCCCGGGGCTTCACTAATAAATGGGTGGGTGGCTTAAAGGCCCCTCCAAGCCCCGGGACCCCCACCACCCCAGGGGCTTTGTACATTGTGGGGGGGGCGCATTGCCCCCTTTCTGGAGCCCTCGAGGGAAACCTGCTCTCTCTTTCAAAATGCAAACCAGATTGCTTTTCCACATGGGAAGCTGCATGTTAGCAGCTCCCCATGTAGAAAAGCAATGCCAGCTCCCAAAGAATGCGGGGAGCCGGCGGGACCGTGGGGGCATTGGGACTTCCCCCACAGTTCTGATCGTTGTATATAGGCCGCTGGGGATGGGGTCCTAGGGGAGAATAGAAATTAGTGGTAGGTGCTAAAAAAATGTTTACGGTACAAAATAGGAGTCACGCACTCAGCACGATGCTCAACGCGTCTCCCTGATGTGAACGTGTTGGGTGTGTGACTCCCAGCGCGGCCGCCTGGTGTGCCTGCATTAGGTGTGCGATTTCAAGCAAAAAAAATAATTTATATTCTTTAAATATACATCAAGATTATGTGTTTAGATCTTAGGTGGCTCTAAAAAGAGCCCTTGTGTTTATTGAGAGCTCTTGGTACCTATAAGTAAGTAACAATGCAGAGGCTCAAGTTGATGAGGAAGACTCTGTTACCCTCATGCATAAAATGTACACCATCTCTCCTATAGATGCCATCCATATTAAATTGCACAAAATTGATTGGACCAGTTCCACTTTAGTCTTTGGCTTTTTTTAGAATAGACAAAGGCACATTGGGGGAAAAGTGACATTAATTCTCTAAAGGTGTTCTTCATAAGCATTTCCAGACCTACCCCAGTCAAAGTGCCTAGGTCATTGCCACCACAGTGCACAATTATGAGGTCAGGGAGTTGGAGATGCAAAAAGGATTTAAGCAATGGCATCAATTGATGCCACTTTAATCGGCTCTGTCCAATCCATTTAATGTCTACATTTGGCAAAGCTAGTACTTTGTCAATACCTCTGTTTTCTGCATACCTTTGGCTTCAGAAAATATAGCTGTGTCCCACAATCCACACTCTAAGCATCTAGAAGGGAGGTCTGGGGGCTCTCAGTAGGTGACTGTATGTGAAATGGGCAGTTTAAAAAAATAAGATTTTTCTAAAATGGTGGATAAGATGAAGTTTTGAAGAAAGAAAAGAATGGATTGGCTGTTTGAGAATATGATAGACTGACAGTAGGGTGCATGTTTCTGTGTTTTAAAAGCTTGTTTCTTATTGGTTAACAAAAACAGTTTGAAAGGAACATTACATAGGATAAGCTGATATTTTGAAAAGTGCGCACTTGCGGTTTGGATTTGCAACATTGTGTGGTGAACTTGTGACCTGTGTGTTCACTTGAGTGTTCCATGAACTGTTACTATGGTAACAGGCATTAATACGAATGGGGGTAGGGTTGAAAGTTATGTCAATTGGAAAGGGTTGAAATGTGTAACCAATGGAAATGTGTGTTAGCTTTTGAATTAATGTGAGAAGCAATGTGATTTGATATGTATATGTATATCTGTGCAGAATGAGAGGGAATGTTTGCCATTTTTTGGTTTTGCTAAGAGCAGTGCACTGCAGACATTCTGTATAAGATAATCTGGTGTGTAACTGACATACTACTTAATCTAGAAATCAATTTGAAAGGTGAGTTATTAATTTGTGAGGGGTTGTATGTGGTGCCTTTGCTTTTAATAAGACTAATATATTGTTCCTGCTAAAGTGCAGGGAATAATCTGGTGTGTATAGAATCACACTGTGAGTCTGTGTGCATTTGAGCAACCGTTGTGAGAGAAGCATGTGGTTACTACAGGTGTTTGCTGACATATAACTGCTTAGAAACCTATCCTGTTGTCATGTTTTAGTAGTATTAGAAGCCAGTCACTGCTTATGCATTTGAGGAAGAGTCAGGTATTCACAGAAGAGTGCAGTAGTGAAATATGTAGAATGTGTGCAGTCTCCTTACCTCTTCCAGACTGTTGAGTCTGTTTTGCTAAAGTCCAAGTAATAGTGTTGCTTGTCTAGAATCACACTGTGAGTCTGTGTGCATTTAGGCAACCATTGTGAGAGAAGCTTTTGGTTATTTCATGTGTTTGCTGACACATAACTGCTTAAAAACCTATCATGTTGTCATGTTTTAGTAGTATTAGAAGCCAGTCATTGAATATGCAATAGCAGAATGAGTCAGGTATTCACACTACAGTGCAGTAGTGAAGTATTATGAATGTGTGCAGTCACCTTACCCCTTCCAGACTAGTGCTTTTGTTTTGCTAAAGTTCCAGGAATAGTGAGGCAAATTAGCAAGTAATGGCGATAATTATCGCCCATGCCAAGTATCAGGAGTTTTGTTATTGCCTCCTTTCCCAGATAATTTTCATCTTCTTACCAACGTATTATCAACACGTCTTTAATAGGCGATAGTATCAGGGAAAGGGTGCGATAACTCCTGCTAAGAAGCGATTGGTATTCAGGCGATACCTTGCCATGCCATCTGCAGCGATCCGCGCGCAGACATCAAAGAGATACTTGGCAGGGGCTATGATTATCGCCCTTACTTGCTAATATGCCCCTACCTCTTTGATGTCTGTGATTCTTCTAATGGAGATCTGTCTTTAGTCAGGTTTTTAGCAGGTGTTAAAAACCTGCATACATCGGGGGTTAGCATGAATTTTTATATTGCAGGTCATGTTAGATGATACAGCGAAGTGCTGTTGATGATTTTTGATGTGCAATTTTGGTGAGTAACACCTACCTTGCATGTCATTAGCTATACATTTCTCTGGCATGCAAGGTGATGAGAAAACCCGCAGTTAATGCCGGAAAGCTTACGCTAATGCATGTTAGCACAGGCTTGCTAATAAACCAATTAAATTATCGCCGCTTTATCAGTAAAATGAACCGATAAAGCGGCGATAATGCCCTTGACAAAATGACAATATGACACCTAACTGCTTAAAAACCTATGCTGTGGTCATGTTTTTGTAGTATTAGAAGCCAGTCATTGCTTATGCATTCGCAGAATGAGTCAGGTGTTCACACTAGAGTGCAGTAGTGAAATATGTAGAATGTGTGCAGTCACGTTACTCCTTCCAGACTAGTGAGTCTGTTTTACTAAAGTCCAAGGAATAGTGTTGCTTCTCTAGAATCACACTGTGAGTCTGTCTGCATTTGGGCAACCATTGTGACAGAAGCATTTGGTTACTTCATGTATTTGCTGACACATAACTGTTTAAAAATCTATCCTGTTCTCAAGTTTTAGTAGTATTAGAACCCAGTCATTGCTTATGCATTCGCAGAATGAGCCAGGTATTCACACTAGAGTGCAGTAGTGAAATATGTAGAATGTGTGCATTCACCTTACTCTTTACAGACTCAGGAGTCTGTTTTGCTAAAATTCAAGGAATAGTGTTGGTTGTCTAGAATCGCACTGTGAGTCTGTGTGCACTTGTGCAACCATTGTGAGACAAGCATTTGGTTACTTCATGTATTTGCTGACACATAACTGCTTAAAAACAAACCTATCCTGTTGTCATGTTTTAGTAGTATTAGAAGCCAGTCATTGCTTATACATTCGCAGAATGAGTCAGGTATTCACACTAGAGTGCAGTAGTGAAATATGTAGAATTTGTAAAGTCACCTTTTTCTTTCCAGACTAGTGAGTCGCTTTTGCTAAAAGCCAAGGAATAGTGTTGTTTGTCTAGAATCCCACTGTTAGTCTGTGTGCATTTGTGAAACCATTGTGAGTGAAGCATTTGGTTACTTCATGCATTTACTGACACATAACTGCTTAAAACCTATCCTGTTGTCAAGTTTTAGTATTATTAGAAACCAGTGATTGCTAAGGCATTCTTTTCCCCAGGCAGTATCCATACACTCCAGCAAACACCCTGTCACTCCTCTTGCACTCCTCTAGTGAACTATTCAGCACCATGTACTAATACATTCACTATGACAAAACTCAACCGCTTATAAATTCACCCAGACATTCTCCTTGCAGTACTCAAATCATTCAGTCAGTACCCAATTACTCATGCAGTGAGCCAGGCCTTAGCACATGGACTGCTTCAAACTCCTGTGCACTATGCATGTAGTCCTCCAACCACCTTAACACTAGTGTTTCATGCCTTCAATTCCCCTGTCAGTATAGATACACTCCAGCAAACACCCTGTTGTTCTCTTTGCACTTCTCTAGTGACCCTTTCAGCACCATGTACTAATCCATTCACTGCACTAAAACACAACTAATTATAAATTCACTCAGTCTCTCTCCTTGTAGTACTCTAATCACAGTTTTGCTATCCAAGTACTCATACAGTGAGCTAGACCTTAACACATGCACTTGTACAAACTCCTATACACTATGCATGTAGTCATCTAACCACCTACACACTTGTGTTTCACATCTTTAATTAATAAGCCAGTACTTGTACACTCCAGCAAAAACTCTGTCAATCCCTGTGCACTGCTCCAGTGAGCCACCCAACATTATGTACTAATCCAAACACTGCACCAAAATAGAAACACTTATACATTCATCCAGGTATTCTCCTTTGCAGGAGTCTAATCATTCAGTCTAAGTACTCATATAATGTCCCAGGACTTAACACAAACAGTGGTACAAACCCTTTCCCATTACACATGCAGATCTGTAATCACCTGGACAGTTATCTTCACACCTTCAATTACAATTACAATTAGTAATAACAAAAGAAAGTGGTTAAATTGTTTTTATATGCAATGTGTTTGTATAGTAATAGAAAAGTATAATTTAAAAATTTACTAAAATACATGTATTTATATTTATTTTTTACAGATATTGTTTATCATATAGAGTTGTTTTTGACTTGCTAAAAGATGTGAAAAAGTATTAAAAAAGAGCACTATTTTATAAAAAGAAGAAGCATATTGAATCCATTGTTGCAAAGGCTTTTGGATTGAAAAGGAAAGTATTCATTTTAGTTTTAAACAGAATTTGATCACTAGATAAACCAATCCATTTAATGAAGACCAAAAGTAAACGGAAAAGAGTAATTAACAGGACTAATTTTTGTGATATTTTATTGGATGAATGGAAACACAGTTCAAGTTTAGAGCCTTTCTTTGATGAAGAGAGTTATTTTCAGACCAATAATTTATTGCATGCAGTTGATACCAGTAGTCGAGCTTATGAGGTTAGAAATGGTTGTCCAATCGAGAAAGAGAATATTATTCCCAGAAATGCAGAAGAAGTGTTACCTGATGAAGTTCTAGGGAGACGTCCTAAAGCCCCAGTGTACACTTTGGATTGCAGTAGTATTTGTAGTGTACAACAAGAATCTATTGATATTTTACGCAATTTCTTACGACAATATCGTAAAACAAAGTGTAAAACAAAAGATTAAGATGTTGCAAGGACTAGACCCTTAAAGAGTGTGAAAAAATACTGGTTCGCAAGGTCATTCTCTGGCTTGTCTTTCTATAAAAGTATGTCAAAGTGTTTTTGATCATTTCAGGATGTTAGCAGTACATAATTCTCAAATGCGGAAGTAAGTCAGAAGATTGCATTACGCAAAAAGTGCAGCACTAATGGTAAATGAGTTGAACAGTGCTCTTTTGCGTGGGTCAGTATCAGATGTGAAGAAAGTTTGTGAGAACATGGAGTTTTATTACTTTGGTCCTAAACGAGAGAGTGCAGAAATTGACACATTCTTAGAAGAAAATGTTGAAGAGAATGTGCAACATACTAGTACAAAACATTTTGAAGAACAAATCACAAAGTTTAAGGGTGATTTCAGGTGAAAGGCCAAATTGTTCTTGTATTTGTTGTCGAGGAACTCACTATAAAAATCAGACAAGGCTGTTGATCTGTATTTAAAAAGTGAAAGAAAAAATAATGATAAGTGGAAGGAATTTGCAACTTATTTGTTGGTAGAGAATTTTTTTGATCTGGGTTTCGCCCACCTTGTTTGCAAATATTGTTATAACAAATTAAATGAGAATAAAATGCCTGCTAGAGCTGTCCATAACAATCTAGAGTTAGTAACTATTCCTCAAGAAATGATAGATTTAAATATGTATGAGTCTATTCTGATTCAATGTGTACACTCATTTCAAGCTATTGATAGTATGGAGCCTAAAACAGGTAAATTGCCTCCTTCAGATTTACAGAGAGGATTAAAAGGAAGAGTTGTGTATTTACCCCTAGATTTAAAGAAACATATTGAAACTATTGGTGTAGAGAATGTAGAAAGTAAACCACTAGTTATTCTAGTTAATGGTGTTCCTACTAAGAGTAAGAACATCTGGCAAGAATTACTGGATGTTAGGAAAGTGCAAAAGGCAAGATTATATCTTATACAAAACAATGAGTATTACAAAAAAGAGTATGTGGAAGAAGAAGAAATACTTTTAGGAGATGATACTAAAATGTCTAGTGGACAAATTGGACATGTCCAAAAGAGAAGAAATCATGAACATTATAGTGTACATCCACTTCATTCAAAAGAAGTCATGGGGAATACTAGTGAATTATTCCAAATGAAAGAAGAAAAGGGGTGTCCCATGAGTGTATGGGAAAAAAGTTTGGAAGCTAGTTGTTTTCCGCAGCTGTTCCCAACTGGAAAAGGTGTACGTTATGATGAACAATCAGTGCAGATACCTGCATCTGAATATCGGACAAGATTGTATGCTGAAGATCCAAGATTTCGACAATGTATCCCATATATATTTCATCTTTTGTTTGGGGGTGAATTGTTGCAGTCAACCACATATTGAAAACAGGAGTACATCTTCAAAATGTTTCTGCAAAAGAATTTATGGATCAAGTATTCAGAGAGATGATCATTTAGTATCTCAACTGATTAATTTGATGTCATGTCATTGTGGTACTAATGAGTATTGGTACCGTCCTCATGGAGTACTTAAATGTATGCTAAGGAACTTAGGAACACCTACTTGGTTTCTTACCCTAAGCTGTGCTGAATACGCTTGAGATGATTTACTTGAATTTCTTCGAGAGGCAAATTCAAATATAAAAAATATTGAATTCAATACACCTGGAGAATTGTGCTATTTGGATCCTGTTAATGTATGCAGATATTAAAATCATAGGTTTAAAGCTATGATGTCTTTTATCTGCAATGAAAAGAATCCTCTTGGAGATGTTGTGGATTTCTTTGGGAGAGAGGAGTATCAAGCTAGAGGGGAACCTCATATACATATGCTGATATGGATCAAGGATGCACCCAAATTCGGAACTGATTCAAATTAATCTATTTTGTCTTTTATTGAAGAATATGCCACATGTGTTATACCAAAATGAACAGAAGAAAACAACTTAAGGCAACAAGTGTTTCGATTCCAAAGTCATCGATAGGGAAAATACTGTCAACGAAAAAAAAAGTCTAAAGAAAAATGTTATACCAAATGTCGCTTTGGATTTTTAAGTCCTGTAATATCCAAAGGAAGAGTAAACAGTTTTATGTCAGCTATGAGACATACCATCACTAGGAAATCTCCAAAAAATATGTACAATTTGAGAAGAAATGAAGAATCAAAGTATATAAATAATTATATCCAGTTATTCTCTCAATGTGGAATGCTAATATGGATATTCAGTTTGTTGCGGATATTTCCATTGCTGTTGCCCGGTATGTGACATCCTACATTACAAAATCAGAAAAAGACGGATTTGAAAGAAATGTGGGAAGAAAGTTCTCACGAGAAGAGTCTTAGTAAGAAATAATACAGATTCAGTTTGAATATGTTATCCCATCGAGAAATTGGAGCGTATGAATGCTCAGATAGGTTATCATCTGCAAGTTTATATTCAAAATCTAGAGGAATCATTTGGGTGAGTCTAGGTCTTGCTGCAAAGCGAAATCGAGTACTTGAATCTGTACAAAAAATAGCAAGAAAAGATCCGGAAAGTACAGATATTGTCAAAACAAACATGTTGGACACATTATCCAAATAGAAGTCATCATCTTGAGAACATTTGTTTGTATGAAGTGCTGCAAAACACATTTTTAAACGGAATACTACAGAAAACATTAATGATGGAAAATATGCTGTGATTGGTTCCGGAGGATGTTTGCTGAAACAAAGTAAAGGAAATTTGATTAATCACTGAAAACTGAGTTGTGATACTCCTGATAAAAGGGAATTTTACTATTTAGCACTTTTGCAACTGTTTAAACCGTGGCATACAGAATTGGAATTACTTGGAGATTTTCAAAGCTACGAAGATTCCTGCAATGCTTGTAAAGATACCATACAATGAACAGTTTTTGCATATTACGTGAAAATGTTGAACGATGAAATTTATCAAGAAGCTACCATTGCAGCTGAGATTGCTAGAGACAGTTCTCAAGACAGTCAGAGTTCTTCTCCGCTGAGTCAAGATTAACTAGGACAACCAATTCTTGAAAATGAAGCGGCAAACACCATGAAAGAAGTGGAAACAGCAATGCATCAAGCTCAAGAAAATATTATGGCTTTAGCAAACTTGGAAGCGCAACTAAATGTTGAACAGAAAGAAATATATCAGCAAGTGAGACAACAGATTGACCATGGATTTCTTCATGAAAAAAAAGAATGCACATGCATATCATTTCAACCTATCCGACTGTATGTCAGTGGTCAAGCTGGAACAGGAAAAAGTTTCTAAATTAAGTATTGACCACTTATCTACAGAAAACAACTGACTCACATTTGTCTTGTGTTGTATCTGCTCCAACCGGTCCGGTCCTCGGATGCTTGATTCCGGTCTGGGAAAGATATGGCTGTTGTAGTTCGGACTGGACTGTTCCCATGGGGCACAGGATCAGAGCTGATTTGCATAAAGCCATTATCTGACCCAGGGTGGTGTGGAGTGCAAAAAACTATAGATTTAGGCCCAGATCCTTGTACTGGGGTGAATGTAAGACATTGATCTACATTCTGTCCATCAAATTGTTTTTTGTAATTTTCCAACTGGGTTGGCAGCACACAGCATTAAAGAAATTACATTGCATCATTTACTTATGATACCTGTAGAGCAAGAAAATAAAGTAGAATATCACAAGCTATCTGGAGACGCTTGTTACGAAGTTTCAAGAGTGCTGAAGAAAATGAAACTTCTGATTATTGATGAGGTAAGCATGGTCTCTAAACTAAATGCTTGCTTTTATGCATTTAAGAATGCAGCAAATTCTTAAAACAGAATACGATGTCTTATTTGGAGGAAAGCATGTCTTAGTTTTTGGAAATCTACTGCAACTTACTCCCGTATAGGGACAACCAGTATTTAAAACACTTGTGCATGAAGACACCAGAAAGTCTTTGTGAAGTGTTGGAAATGTTAATATTTTGTCATATTTTGAATACAAAGAACTCAATACAAATATGCGACAGGCAAATTGTGTTGATTATGGAACTATTCTTCAAGATATAAGAATTGGAGTACTGACAGAATATGACAAACAAGCTTTGCAAAGTTGACTACTTACAAATTTGTTCCTAAATGAAAACATAGTTCCTGAAAAAATATATATAAAAATTGCAGAAAGTATATCTATAATCTGTCTAATGCCAACAGTGCGTGAGTGTTCTATATTCAATGTACTACTTTTGAAGCTAGAAAATGAAGTAATAGTAAAAATGGAAGCCATTGATAAAATAGATCATGAAAGAATCACTATTATTTTGATGGAAAAATTGAAAACAATATTGGATACCTTAGAAAAATTGATATCTAAAACTGCTGGTTTAGAAAAGAATCTATATGCATTTATAAACTGTCGGATAATTTTAAGGTGTAATTTGGATGTATAAAAAGGTTTATTAAATGGAGCAATGGGTAAAGTTGTTGATTTTGTCAACTATCAAAATAGAGATAGAATTGAATTTTTAAAAATCAAATTTATTCAAATTGATGAAGTAAAACAAATTGGTCGTTTTTCAGTTTTTTTCTTGTTAAAGATTTATATGTCCGTAGAAAGCAGTTTCCACTTTCTCTGGCATATGCAGTGACTATTCATAATTCTCAAGGATTAAGTGTAGACAGTGGGGGGCGTGGCCTAGCGCCTGCAGCGGATGGCGGCACAGACGTGAGCTCTCCGATCCCGCCGAGGGAAACGAGCGGTTCGCGATTTTCCTTTGATTCGCTTCCAGCGGGTTTGTACAGCGGAGAAGGCCCTGTATTATGTGAGCCCTTTCTATTGCCTTAGAAAGCCGCTGTTAGCTTTTTTTTAAGCTTCGAAGGTCCGGTGGCGGCTCTGTCACAGCCGCAGCCGCCATTTTGTTTTCGGAGCACTCCGAGGCTCCTCTTCAGGTACGAGCAGATGTTTTCTGTGGCGTTTTCGGCATATCACTATGAGTTCTTCTGCCTATCACATGGACTGAGCCATACTCTCTTCATTTTCGGCTTGATTATCTCCTCATTTTGATTGTCTATTCCTGTTGGATCTGTATGCTGCTTCAGGTCTCCTCAGCTTCCTCAAGATGGCGGCCATTATATGAAGTGTAATATTTCTCTGGATTCTCATTCTGCAGCTGCTGGCTTTTCCTCTTTTAATTACTACAATACAACTATTTTCCCCCTCTGTTACATTATCTCTCTCAAGTGGTTTTGCAGTCTACAGATACTTTACATATTCCTACTTTGTTTGCAATTATTGATGACAGCTAGCTTACATGGGCAAACTGAGGCCGAACAACACCACTAAAACTACGCAGCATATCTTCGTCAAGAACTCTAAAGTGTTCTCCGCCTTTGACCAATTAGAGGCTTCTCAGTCGTCTTCTGTCCATTCATGGCAGTCTTCAATGGAGCCCCCTGCGCAATCTGTGGGGAAGGGAACCACTAAGAGACTAAAGAAGGATCCTCCTTCTCCACCTAATCCTGTTTCTGCCATTTCCATGGAACTATTATTGGAGGAGATAAGAGCGTTGCGTCCTTTTATGGAAGAGACTAATGCTAAGATACAGATCCTGACGGATAACTAGTCTCAAATGGATGCAAGAGTCTCGTCTGTGGAGCACAGCGTCTCTTCTCTTCAGGAGTCATCGTCCAAAGTCTCCCATCTATATACACAGGTTTTATCTCTACAAAATCAGGTGGAAGAGTTGGAAAACCGAAATAGGCGCAACAACCTACGTATTTACGGCCTGGTGGAAGGTTGCGAGCGGACTGATCCTGTTGCCTTTTTCAAATCCTTTCTTCCAACCCTTTTGCACTTGCCGGAAGGTACTGTGCTTAATATACAGCGAGCTCACAGGTTTCGCAGAGCTCCTTCTCCTACCTCTACTTTTTCAAGACCAAGAGGCGTCATCATGTACTTTCTGGAATACACTGACTTATTAAAGGTTCTTTCAGCAGCCAGAGCTTCTCCTCGCCTAACCTGGTCAGGTTCTTCCTTGTTTTTTGCACAGGACTATGCAAGAGCCACGGCGACTCGACGCAAGGCCTTCCTGGACATGAGACCGGCTCTCCGTTCCATCGGTGCTAGATATGGTCTTTTGCACCCGTGCTTTTTCAGGGTTACCTATAACAACAAAACAACAACCTACGAGGTTCCAGTCCGTCTCCAGAGTTTCCTGAATTCCTGTCAAGCTACTGATATGGACTTCTCTGGCCCATCCTCTTCCTATCCTCCTTGATTTTTGCATCTTCTCTCTCTTTGATAGTTGACTGTTATTGTTGTTCTTCTTGCTCTATTTGTTTCTCATGCCTCACAGATGTGCTTTTTTACCCACATAGACGTATGTTCTTATACCCTTTTCCCTCATTCTATTGGTCTGGTTTTTGTTTGGCTCTTTGTTAATGGTGGTTCTGTCTCCTAATGTTATTCTTCTTCGTCCACAGGTTACATATCGCGTTCCGTGTTGTCCCCTTGGTTGGGCGGTTCGTTGACCCTGTTGCTCGACCTCCCCTAGCTGGCTCTACCCTCCCTCCTCCTCCCCACGTTTCATTCTCTCCTCGAGTGTGCTTTCCTCCCTCCCCGTAAGAACAGTTTTTCTTCATAGTCATTATGTTCCATCTCCCCTTTGTCTCCCTTTCCTCAGTTCTTCTATTTTTTCTATTTTTTCTATCCTTAAAGGTGTCTCGTATTTCTCTATTTGCTTTTTCTTCCTCAACTTCACGCTTTCGCTCTCTCCTCTTCTTTTTCTACAGCTCTTTGCCTAAAGCGTTGTGGGTCTTTGCTGATCTATTCCCTAACATTTGCTTTTCTTGTGTGGTTTCTTATCTTTCCTTGTATCTCTAGCTTTCTTTTCTTCTCTCTTCCTTATTCCCTTTCTTTCTCTTCTCAGTCATTTATGATTGTATTCTTCTCTTTTACTTCCCTTTTCTCATGGTCTCCCCTTTATATGTTGTTATTTCAAAGGTGTCTCCTTTTCCTTGTTCTCATCAACTCCTTTGTCTTTACCTTCTTCATGTCTTTTTCTTTCTCACTTGCATTCTTCTCCTTTGTTTCCTTATTTAACAGGTTTTCGCTATCAATTTTTTATTCCGCAATTTTCTTCTCTTTTCATACTCTTTCCTTTCTTTTTTCTCTCTCATTTTTTCTTCTGATCTTTTGCTTATTGCTTTTCATTCATTCTGGACCTTGCTCTTTTTTCTCTTGGATCTTCTTTCTTTATTTTTTCTCACACTTCCATTACTTATTTTGCTATCTCATTTGCATTTCCTCCTTACTAGCTCTAGATCTCATATCACATTCATTCTTCTTGTCTTTCTAGCATATTCTTTTTTTATTGTTATTTTCTCTTTATCTTTTATATTATGTCGTTAAAAATAGTTACATGGAATGTTAAGGGCATTTATTCTCCAATCAAACGGCAGAGAATTCTATCGCACCTTGCTCGTTTAAATGTTGATGTTGCATTTCTGCAAGAAACTAATTTGTCTGCTGAAGAGTCTGTTAAATTGAAAAGAGGTTGGGTGGGTGATGTGTACTACTCTCAGGGGGATGGTAAACGTAATAGAGTAGCTATTTTATGTCACAAAAATTTTTCTCATTCGTTGCTTGCTCAGGAATCAGACGCTGACGGTCGCTGGACATATGTTAAACTGTCTATTAAGAATGTTCCACTTTCCTTTCTAAATGTTTATGCCCCCACTGCTGGTGATCCTACTTTCTGGCATACATTTTCCTATCAAATCACCAGATTTATTGATGACAACTTTATCCTAGTGGGAGATTGCAATCAGCCCCTTGACCCCTTCCTAGATAGACATTCTAAGGCTCATTTTGTTCCCAATAAGTCCCATAAACTCTTTTCCCAAGCTATTTCCCAACATAAGCTCCCTGATGCCTGGCGCTTGTGTAATCCGGAGGTGCAAGAATTCACTTTTTATTCTCCTTGTCATCATTCCCAATCCCGGATTGACTACATTTTTGTCACTCATAACATTGCCCAAACCCTTACTCATGCTGAGATTGGTCCGATTTTACTCTCGGATCACGCCCTCACTTTAGTTCAGCTTGACATCCTTCCTAAATCAGTTGGACCCAAACGTTGGTGCTTTAATAATGCCCTTCTCTTGGATCCCAAGTACATTGCTTCTTTCACTGAATTTTCGGATGAATTGTTTTTGCTTAATGATACCCCCTCCATTCCCAAGCATACCATTTGGGATGCTTTCAAAGCTGCGACGAGAGATTTTATAATTGGCTATGTGGCAAAGAAACGGAAAACTGCTCGCAACTTTACAGCTGCTCTCCTCCTTGATATTAAGAAATTGGAACACTCTTATTTCACTTCCCATTCGCAAGACAGTTTAACAACCCTGATCAATGCTAAAATGAAATTTAACAAGAAGTCTACGGAAGATGCGTCTTTATATTTACTGAAATCGAGTGCAAAGTTTTATGGGGGCAAAAATAAGGCTGGGAAGGTTTTAGCTAATTATCTGAAAGTAAAGCATAACAAATTAAATATTGAATCAATCTATGATACACACTCTGTTCTCAAACATAAGGATACGGACATTCTTGCTGAATTTTCTGCTTTTTACAAAACTTTATTCTCTTCTGAAACCCAACCCTCCTCTCAGTCCTTAGACCACTTTTTCACCAACACACAGAAGCCAGCCCACTTCCCTCTTGATCTTTCTCACTTAGAGCTTAATATCTCTCAACAAGAATTACTCACAGCACTTCAGAATCTTAAAAAAGATAAAGCCCCTGGGCCGGATGGCTTTACTGTTGAATTTTTCCTTCACTTTTCGAAACTTCTCATCCCAAAATGACACACCCTCATTGATACTTTCCTCACTTTAGGTGCCTCCTCAGGTTCTTTTTCTGACGCACACATCTGTCTGATACCCAAGGAAGGGAAAGATGCTCAATATTGTAAAAATTATAGGCCAATCTCTTTGGTTAATATTGATTATAAAATATTTGCAAAATCTCTTGCAGCACGTCTTGACCTTCTTCTCCCAAACCTTCTATGTGAGGAACAATCAGGCTTCGTCAAGGGTCGTTTCATCACTGACAACACTAGACTATTATTTAATGTTTTATCTAAGTCCCGTCATTTACCGCATTCCCTTGCGGCCATTGCCCTGGATGCTGAGAAAGCATTTGATAGGGTTGAATGGACCTATCTTTTTCACACCCTTCAATGGTTTGGTTTTGGTTCTAAATTCATTTCTCTGATTTCCTTACTTTACTCGAATCCCCGTGCAGCAATTTGTGCTAATGGCCAAGTTTCTTCCTTTTTTGATTTGGAAAGAGGTGTCCGTCAAGGCTGCCCCTTATCTCCTTTTCTTTTTAATTTAGCCTTAGAACCCATTTTATCTAACCTTCGTCAGAACCCTTATATTCAGGGCTTTCAAACATCAGATTCCCAAGTTAAACTGCCCGCTTATGCGGACGACATCCTTCTTTTTATTTCTAATCCCACTGATTCAATTCCCGCATTCCTTTGCTAAAATGAATGATTATTCCCAAATATATGGCTATAAACTAAACAATGATAAGTGTGAAATCCTACCCCTGACGAAATTCACTTTTAAACCTGATTTCGCTACCTCTAACTTTACATGGAACTCTTCCCATATTAAATACCTTGGTCTACATGTTACTCCTTATCCCAGATACTGTTTCCCTTTGTTTGTCCAAATGTACTCAAAAATTGGTGGATTTAACGTCCAGATGGCATCCTCTTTACTTATCCTGGTGGGGCCGTCTTGACACTATTAAAATGATGTTGTCTCCCATAGTCCTCTATACTATTTCTAATATTCCAGTATCCATTCCTTCTAAATTTTTTAAAAAGATTAACTCCATGTTGATGTCCTTTATTTGGAATAAGAAAAAACCTAGAATGTCCCTTGCTCAATTGATTCGCCCTAAGATGGAGGGCGGAGTCAATTTCCCAGATTTCCCTGCTTACCATAAGGCGTTTTTATTATGACAAGCTTCCTTCTGGTTGCAAGACCCTAGCACTCCTTGTCCTTTATGGGCTAAATTTGAGCGCCTTCTTCTTTCTCCTTTTTCTTTCGCTGAATATCTCTCTTTCTCCCGTAAACCCTCTTCTATTTCTACTCCCATTCACAAATTCACTACTAAACTGCTCCTATCTTCTTCTTCCTCCCTTCCTATGACTATTGCTGATTTTCTTTCCTCTACCATTTGGCATAATACCGCCCTACTTATCCGTAACAAACCCTTCTTTTGGAAGGCATGGCGTCACAGAGGGCTGATATGGATTTCTCAACTCTTTTCTCAATCTTCTTTCTTACCTTTCACCACTCTTCGTTCCCTTTATGGTTTACCTCCCTCCTTTACCCGTAACTACCACTTACTTAGAAAGGCCGTACTGACAACTTACACCAGGCTCTCTCAGCTACATTCCACTCAAATTTCTCCCACTCCCACCTCCTCGCTCCACTCCTTTATGCGCAATACCCCTAAGGCTTCCTCCATTTACAAATACCTTCATACTACTGACTCTGATAGGCCTAAATCTAAAGTGGAGGAATGTTGGGAACATGATCTCGCCACGTCCTGCCCAATTTCATTATGGGACAAGATATGGAATAAGATTCGCAAATCCTCGAGAGCGGCAACTTTAACACAATCCTTGTTCTTTATTTATAACGGACTTCTCTATACACCCTTTGACCTTCATAAGCGCTTTCCAAACACTTTTCATACATGCTGGTCTTGCTCATCCCCACAAGCAACTTTGTTTCACATGTTATTCTTATGTACATCTGCTCATGACTTTTGGTTACAGGTTTTGGCTCAAATCAATGTGATTTTTCAAACATGTATTCCTTTTTCTGATGCTAAAATCTTTTTAGGCAGTCTTTCCCCTTGCTGGGACAGTGTTGAACTAAAGCCTCAGATTATTGATTTATTGTTAGCTGCTGCATTCCAGCAGATAACGGTGAATTGGAAAGACTCCTCCAATATCTCCTTTAAGGCGTGGTGGTTTAACGTTTGCCACAACCACAGACTTGACACTGCTTTTGTTTTTCCGGCTCACATGGCTGCAAAACGTATGGACTTATGGCTCCCTATCACGCTTTACTTGGATACTTGTGCTAATCGTCTGTTTCACGCACCGCCTTCGCAACAAGAAGTCCTTAAACCTCCTTAAATGCTCATTACATTCCATTTTTTCTTCATTATATTATTTTTATACTCCCTCCAGGTATTTCCATGCTTTTATAATTAAGGTTTCTCATTCCTTTTCTTCTTTTAACTCTATTGCCCAGATTTTCCTTTTGTTACTATTTATAACTTTATTGCTTGTTCTATTTACCACAGTTTTCAATATTTTATACTTTTACTGTATTTTGTATTGACACCTTGTTTTTCCTTTTTATATCAAATAAAATGTTCTTGAACTGAAAAAAGTGTAGACAGTGCTTTGGTGAACATAGGAAGTACCGTGTTTAAAGAGGGTATGGCATATGTTGCTTTGTCCCGAGTCAGAACGTTATTTGGATTGTTTTTAATTAAATTTGATGACACAATGATTACTGCAGGTGCAAACTATGTAAAAGAGTATCATAGGTTAAGAAGAGCGTATGCTCCCAATTTAGGTGAATATCCTGTATTTGAAAACCGTGTAGTAGGTCGAAAAACAAGATATTCAAATATCTGTAGTGAAGTTATAGAGAAGGAAAAAATCAAGATAATGTTGAGATTGCAAGCAAAAAGAAAAAGGACACTATTGAAGAGATTGTTGGTTATCAGTTAGAAAATAGTTCAGATATCAACTGCTATGCTAATGTAGTGGTCAATGTTGTTTGTTTTATCAAAAGTGTGCAACAGCAATTTATGGCGAATCGTGACAAAAGATTTTGTTCGTGTTGCATTCTATTTATGACAAATTGACAACTGATAAAAGTAATATGCAAAGTGTTTCTAATATTCATAATCTTTTAGATAATTGTTCTGGTTTTACACAATTTAAGTAGAAGATCCAACAAGATGCTCAGGAATTTCTAATGTATATGCTTGCCGAATTGGAAAATGAAGGTATAGAAATTGAAAATCTTTTTGGCCTTTGTTATAAATGGGAACATCAATGTGAAAATTGTCAGTTTACATGTATGACTAACATAGATACTGAAAGATTTATATATTTAAAATGATCAAACTGTAAATCAGTGTCTTTCAAGAAACTAGTTAAAGCAGCAAATCAAAACATGAGTGTAGCCAATGCAAATCATAAATGTTGTCAACATTATTCATACAAAGATATGGACAATATATAATTTTAATTATACAACATTGTACAGCTGATGGAAAAAAATTGGAAACTTTTATAAAACATTTTATAGCAAGTCAACTATCAATATCGGGAAGAACTTTTATAGCAGTAGCAATAATTTTCCATGATGGTCCTTCTACAACATCTGGACATTACACTGCCTATTTGAAATGCAATAAAGGATGGACATATTGTAATGATGCTCAATTGGTTTTTAAACAACGTTTGCCTAACAAATTACCAAATTCCAACCTAATATTTTTAAAGCCAAAGTTTTAGGAACATATTTCAGCCTATTAGGAATTTGTTAAAATGTAATAATACGTTTACTATTGGACAATTTCACTTTAAAGGATTTCAGGAATACCATTTGGCCGAGAGGAAAGGTATACATTTCAATTATGGACTTTTTGTTCCACCTTCTCACAGCATATATTTTTAAAGAACATCATTTACAGTGTATAGGAATTAAAAAATAATTCGTAATTGAATTATTATCTGAGTTTTTTCATATTCAAGTGAGAAAATTCTCTTAGAAGGAAGCATTGTGTATCTGTGTGATTTGTAATAAATGGTATGTAATTGAGGATGCAGTTTTTATGGAATGTTCAGAAATAGTTGAGAATATTAAAAATATTTTAGACAAACCATTGCTTTTTAAAAAAAAATCTTATTGATTGGTTTATATTTTGCCCACTGTTTTGGATGAGTAACATTGAAATTACTGTTTGTAGTGAAATTCAATATATTCTGAGTGCCCCTGGAGGCCAACTAAACCACCAGATATGTGCAAAAAGTGTCGGAGAGTTGCTTTGCAGAGAGGTGTAGAATGGGCTATGGCTTCGGGCCACCTCTCTGAAACGCTGCTGTATGGTGTTCAATAGAGAGACATGGTGGGCTAGTAGTACCCAGGGACTTTCAGGATTAAAAGAGACTAAATTCCTCAACTTAAAACATGTCACAGAGTGTGTTTGCATGTCACATCAGGACCCATCCTTTCTCTTCACCACTCTATAAACATGTCCTATTACTTTGCCAGAACCTAGGTACTTATAAGTGTATCTTGTACTCTCTTTTGCAGTACTTAAATTACTCTATTTATTAGTCATATACCTAAGGATTGGCCTAACCACTAACTCTTGCACAAGTACATTTCCTTATATACTATGAATGCAGATCTGCAAGAAGCTACAAAGTATTAATACACTCTTCAAAATATTCAGTTATACCTATGTAGTTTTGGAATCTCTCTGTCATAAGATCCCATGTGACCAATAAAAAAAAGATTATATTGATTCATAACATTTTCCATTGTACCTATTGAAGGACCGCCACCATTTCATTCATTCTTCTTTGAGCATTTTTGAAGAGATAACTCTGTGCCTACCTCCTGTCACTCTCATGCAATGTTTCAATCAATCAACTAGCAATATGTTCTTATTGTAACAGTATGCCAATACCTAAGCACTTATGGGGCAAGTTTAGAAGCATTCTGTGCTAATAATATGTCACTTTTTGTAACATAGTGATGGCGCAAGACACTCTTTCATTTTTACAATGAGAGGAAAAGATACTCTGTGTAGCTTTTCTTCTCCATATAAATACAAACTCATCATACACATCACTTTACTTTGGAGGAGCGTTCTATAGGTGTTGCTGTTGGTGTTTGCACACAACACTAATAGAACAAGACACATCTCCCAGATTTATCAGAAATCAGAAATCCGGACATGTGTGTGAATGTTGCACCATCCTCCAGTTGATGTACCAAGGCACAACAAGGAGAATTGTTTTCATTTCTCCTTATTTTTTCTCTTTCAATGTATGCTGCATTGCACAACATACATTGAAGGAGAAAAATGCCTTTACTGATTGTTTTTGTGCAGGCAGCTGTGTCTTTCTGCACAAAAAAACTCTGCATGACACAGATATCCTTGCAGCATGGTGCAAAGGTGCCTGAGTCACCGCATGGCTGCACTTTAAGTAGCAGTGCAGACAGTCACATAGACTTGCAATATATTTATGTACATATGTTGCATCCCTGCGCTTCGGAAGTACCACAGCACGCTGTAGCTAAAGAGCTTACAGTATCATTCTGCAGCACTTCCTTATAGTTCTGCACTTATAAATTCACCATACACTACTAATGCATTCTTTCAGTCAATAATGCAGTACGCATACATTCAAGCAAACTCTCACATACTGTCATACAAATATAGCACTTTTTTTAACCAGAGAAGTTAGTTCTGAAAATAACTTTTTTTTTGTTATATATTTTTTTTACCGTTTTTTGAACGATTTTGTGATTTTTTTTTGTTTTTTTTTCAAAAGAAAAAAATAGAACAGGACTAAAAAAAACAGCCAACTTCAGGAATTAACAGACATTCCTAGAAAAAATAAAAAGTCTACAGTGATGATTTCTCTGTGCTGTGCAGACAAGATCCACAGACTGCTCTCCTTAGTAGAGTAGTTGGTTGCATTTAATACAGTGGATTTTAACTTGACCAAATTCTGGACGTATATCCGGACGTGCTGGTGATGAAGACGTCCCGGAAGTACTTGCCACTGCAATTTGGAGAATAATCTTGATATCTTCTGCACTCCTCCCAAGACAGATTGTCAGGGTGCAGAGTCTTGAGGTGCTGTACCACAGGAGTATTTCTTGTCGGGATTGCCTCTGGAAAGCACCTTGTCACAAATTGTGCAGGTGATTTTTGTTGTATTCACCTTTTTTAGGCCTTCTGTTATGGTAAAAAATTTCCATACCACTGATGAATGTCTCTGAGGGCGTGCAGGTTCAGGAACAAACTCTTCCGTCGAAGAATGCTCCTGTGCTGGCTGTTGTCCTGCAGCCATTGTGTGTAGAATGTACAAAATAGCACAAAGCAAATGACCCAAAAAAGTTCTTCTCAGATAAGAGATGTGTCTCCAAAGAAGCTCTAAGAAGAATGATTGAAATGGGTGGAGTTCTTCAATAGTAACAGTAGAAAATGTTATGAGCCAATCAAACCTTTTTTTTTCAGGTCACATGGGGTCCGCGCACCGTGAGCTCAGGCAGCATGCACCCAACGCGACTTTGCAAAGTTGCATTTAAAAGTAGTTTAAGTTTATTACAAGTAAAAATATATCATTTTTATGATTTGCTTAGATAATGTCTTGCCCATATATGTATATTAAAGACATATACATATCATTTTCAAGAGAAATAAAAATCACGGGAGTAGCGCCCCCACCGCGTCCAACACGTATATGACATCATGCGGAACTCGTCACCATGGAAGCGATGCTTACAGTAATACGCATGTGTCGCAAATGTGTGGGAGAACGCGTACCGGTCTCATAGGAATCGCGCAGGAAAATACGCACCCATCGCACACTCTAAGTGGATCCTTCACAACATTTCCGCGCAGTGATTGGGAAAGGTACGCTTCGTGTGCGTGACTCCAAAAAAAATTGAAAAAAACAATAAAGAAAATAATATAAATATTTTAAAATAAAAATATAAAACAAAAAAAACAATAATTCAGTTTCAATATTTAAAAAAAACATTTTTTTCATTCATATTAAAAATATATAATATAATTTAAAAAATAAAATATGTAAAAATAAATAGTTTAAAAAATTCAGAAAATCAGTATCAAAAAATAAATATTACTATTATTACATTTAAAATTGTCATTTAAAAAACCTTTGAAATTCACTGAAAAAACCATAGGTTTCAGACATGTTATAGTTTGGAATTAGCCTTTAAAAAACCTTTGAAATTCACTGAAAAAGCCATAGGTTTCATGGGTGTTATAGTTAGGAATTAGCATTTAAAAAGCATAACAAATTCAATGAAAAAACAATAGGTACATTTCACTCGTACAAAACCATTGAAATTCGTCCGTTATAGTTAGTTCTACTAACTATAACTATAACAATAGTTAGTTCTACTAACTATAACTCCCGTGCCCACAATCCACTCCTAATAATGTGACATATTACATCATTCATGACATTGATGGCATCTCAAATGACATCTCAAATGACATCACTGATGACGTCACTGATGACATCAACCACGTGACAAACTTTAGCACCTTATGACACAGTAATATAACCTTTAACCACTTAGTAGAAAATACAAAGTACCATTTTTGAATTATTCACACACCACTACACGTTTCTAAACCCCCACTCAGTGATTCCTAGGTCTACACACACATCTAAACACTCATCTATAAATTAACGCATACAAGATGTTACAAATCAATATAACACTATCAAATGCACTTATACACCTATATCAACATTGACACACCAGCACACATCCTACTCACTTATACAGTCGTCCTACTCACTTATGTAAACTATTGATCACACTTACTATACACTTATACAAAGACTACTTCATTTATTTATACAGATCGTAACTCATACTTAGTGTCTTATAAAATCAGTATTACAAGTATACAGTCATCCATAGTCATTTTCACAATCACTGACTCTTATGTATAGTTTTTTATATACAACAACGGTCACATACACTGCCTTTTATTATTTCTACTTCGTTGCACATGTATCACTAAGAGCCATATTTGCTCATCAACACAATCATAAACATACTCACTCACCAAAACAACTGTTTCCACATGCACTCTTCACCTCATATACATAGTGAATCAGATATTCACACATCTTTGCACAGTCACACACCCCCCACCCAATCACACACATTCACTGTCCTATGTAAATACTCACCTAACTAATCAATATCTAATATATACTTTCATGTAGCGAGTAACCAACACTATAAATTAGTCACTTAAACAGTTAATCACACTGAGATATTTATATATCCACTCATTCTTCAATGCAGATTGCTATATATATATAATACATATTAAAATATCAAACCAAACCACATTCACTGAATGATGTCATCAGTGATGTCATCAGTAATGTCATTTGAGCCGTCATTTGAGATGTCATCAGTGATGTCATCAGTGATGTCACTGACCATGTCATGATTGATGTAATATGTGACATCATCAGCAGTGGATTGTGGGCGCGCAAGTTATAGTCAGTAGAACTAACTAATAACGGAGGAATTTCAGTGGTTTTATACGAGTGAAATGTCCAGCTTACTATAATACCCCTGAAACCTATGGTTTTTTCTGTAAATTTCTAAGGTTTTTTAAATGCTAATTCAATTTTTTTTCTGTGAATTTCAAATACATATATATATATATATATATATATATATATATATATATATATATATATATATATATATATATATATATATATATATATATATATATATATTCTGGTTCACAGCGCGTAGCCACCGCTACGCGAATGCACTCTCCTCGATAGGCAAAGATCACTCCCAATCCATTATGCGCATTCCAATTATATTTATTTTGTCAAATGCAGCATCGTGATAGCAAACACTCCCTTTGTTTTGTAAAGGGTGACAAAAGGACACTGCTTGTTTTATCCCTATAATATATGTATCAGTAGTAGTGCTAATAACAATGAGTTTGCATTATTTCACATTATCACTTCCTTAAATATGCTGCCAACTCCAGGTAATTATTAAATGAATTGGACAGCATGGAAAGATTACAATATTTGATTATTTTGAGACTATTAATGTGGAGCATTAGTTGTCTCTAGAGCAGAAGAAGAGATTGTTGTTTCACACTGTTGTACCTGAAGGTTTGAAAGTTCATGATCTTATTACTAAGGAGTCGGGGTGGGGACATGAATGTGTTGAACAAACTATTAAGGACTTTGGTTAGCATTTTCCACCTAATGTGAATTTTGGAATTGTGAGATATAGGCATTTTCAGAGTAAGCAAGAAGTTGATTAAACTAATGATGACTAAAGTAAAGTTAAGTAAAATCACTGTATTGTTTGGTTAATTAAAACCATAAATAAGTTTCATATAAATAATTCTTAAAAAGCATACACAATTTAGGTTGTAACTATTGATGACTGTGTGGCCTCACTTAAAAAGGTGCCCCTGGATTGTAGATTTGGAGGAAGAGTTATTTAGGGTTCAAGTAGCCATGAATTATAGGGACTCAGCAATTCAAGTGAGTGTGAGGGTTAATGGAGATGCTGATTTAAAATATGTCATAGTGATTGTGTGAAAGACAGAGTTATCGAGCTATTGTTGTAAAACAATAAGGGGGGAGTGGCAGGACAGAGTACTTAAAGAGGAGGTGGTTGGAAAAATAAAAAAGCAAAGGTTCTGCTAAAACCTCAAAAAAGCAATGCTAAAAGTAAGGAACTATCCAGGGAAGGTACTAGTGGCTACAGGTATGACATAAGGTTGCATTTAGCTTATATTTTATGTCCCGCCTTTAAACAAAAGTGCAAATCCTGGGGGATAGTTGGAAAGTATGCAAAAGTATGTAGGAGGAATAAGGAAAACAGATTCAAATGTGTTGAGGGTGGAACTTCCAGGGAGGATGAGTCGTGTGCCAGTGAGCGCCAAGAAACCGCCAGGTGTACGAGCGCTATACAAATCCCTTCAAATTCAAATGCTAAGGAGCACCCTCAATGATTTTAAGGACTGTTTTGTGTTAAAAATTAAAATTTAAAAAAGAAAAAAACGTTTTGTAAAATGTGCATGGATAAGTTATTGTGCAAGTGATGCTGACTCTAGGTGCCCTTATACTAATGTGAATGAAGAGGTGTGGAAAAGGTATTTTTTGAGCAACATTGGGGAGGTTATTTGAGCCATACAAATGACTAAAAGTGTTCTCAGTTGAAATAATTGATATGCTAGGTTACAGATCTTTAGTATTGTAGACCCTTGAGTCACTTAACTAGCATATGTTTAAATTTGAAGAGACAGGACACCTTGACTTGGTTCACACCTCTATTGGGGATGACAGTGGCAACTCAGGATAAACTGGTGACTGATTCAAGCTGTTACTATTTTGCATATATGGGAGGTGGCGTGACTTAAAAGCTCAGTTACGTTTACAATGTAAGCCTCAATGAGGTTCTAACTGTACCTTCTTTGGAAATGATGCATCATCGTTTGGTCTGACATAATCCCAAGCCTCCAAAGATGCAGATGCTGAGGAGAGTTTCACACATTTTCACCAATGCTACAACTTGCTCAAACCGAAGCTCAAACTTGGTGTTGGACCCAACTAAAAATCCACCATAAAGGGTCACTATGGCTCTCAATAAGAAAAGCTTGCTCTCTACCCTACAACACTTCAAGGATTACTGAGCTAAACTCTGACCTCAATGAAAAGATTGACACCCTGCGGTCATATATACCCTCACTGGGCATGGAGAACCTCAGTGGAAAAATGATTGCGTGGAAAAAGACAATCACTCTTGAAACAAATGTAGGTAACCTACATGTACAGTTAGGGGCTGCAATGCTTAATTTAAGGGTCGAGAGATACTCTGGAGGGGGATAACATCCAAGTTAGAGGATTGGAGGTGTGAGAGGAGGGCACTTTTTTATTGTTCTTCTTTTGTTGTTTGATGGGATTTTCTGATGATGGGAAATGCAATCAGGCAACCTTAAAGTGCTCAGTACTTTGAGCTGAACAATCCAGAGGAAATAGGCCAATCGGTCAGGGAGGAGGCCTTTAAAATGGCAATGAGAGGGAAGTCATATGCATTTGAGACTGATTCTAAGTGACTGGGAGCCAAGAAAAAGGGCAACTGAAAGCTGAGCTTCAAAGGGATAGGCATAGCAAGAATATGAATCAAATGCCTCTTGGGAAGGACAGCATGTTGTAACAGCCTTAGGAGGCAAGCGACGCTACTGCCATTAACAGGACTGAGGTGATGCTGCGTCTACTTAAGAAAAGCAACTACAATCAGGAGAAGAAGGTAAGAAGCTCATGCCTGACAATTGAGGCAGAAAGCAAATGGACAATATATTGGTGAAATTAATTATTTCCTAGAAAGGGGTACTACTTACAGCAGAGTTGGATACGTTGAAAGGTGTTTTATGACTTTTATATCTCCTTCTACATATCAGACTCTCCATCAGAGGCAGTGCAGTCAGCATACATGGAATCCTTACAAAGTACTCCTGATCTCATATCAGATTTATAAAATCACTTATGCTCAAAACAGTTTCAATCATATAGATATATTTCTATAGGCTACTGAAACTTTTATATTAGGGTCCTTGTCCCAGATTTGATTTATTAGAATATATTGCTGAAGAGGGTTGATTTATTGCCCTCTTTACCCTCTACATCTGTAGATAAAGCTGCTACCACTTTAAATACCACACAAGGAAAGGATGTTAAGATGTGTGTGTCATGTCGATTTGTATCTCTTCAAATATAGATGCAAATAATTTACAAAAATTAATTTTGGCAAGAATCTCTCAGAGTTCATACATCCTGATCTGACCAGGTTTACTAAGGGTCAGCAAACCCATGAAAGCATAAAGTGCATGGTTGATGTGGTGGAAAAGTCTAAAGAAAGGTCATGCTTGCAGTGTTTGTTCCTCTAGATGCTAAAGCGGTGGACCTGTGCATTTTTAGAGGGAAACTGCAAACATTCTAACTTGGTCCCTGCTTTCTTTCAGTGCCTATGACTGTATATTTTGTCCCTACTTCCACAGAACGCACAAGACCAGAAGCAGAGGAAGATCCTTGTCCTACCCTGTTGCCAAGACCTGGAACACTCTGCCCCTCCACCTCAGGCAATAGGCATCTCTGACCCGATTCAGGAGGGACTTCAAGACCTGGCTCTACGACTGAACCGCCACACCCAGACGGATCAGCAGCCCCCTGCCTACCCAGTGCCATGGGACCCTCATGGGTGAGTAGCCACGCTATACAAACCCCCGATTCATTGATTGATTGACAGAACCACCCTGAACAGCCAATTATCATGTCTGTTCTGACTACAGAGAGAACACAACAGGTATGTACCCTCTCTCCCGTAACTATCCCCTTACTTCCATGGCTTCAAACAGTTTCCAGCCCGTATCAGTAAGAAAAGGGGTGAAAGAGCTTCGATTCAAATCTGACATCCATAGGATTACCTTAGTTGCCCATAATGTGATAATGACTCCGACCTCATCCAAAACCCCCCTCCAGCAGCTGCAGACCCACTAAATACCCTTTGAAATAGTTGATGGTTGAAAAGGAAACTTGTCAAACTCTGGGGTGCTCAAATTAACTCTACCTCAGATTCCACTGTATATTGACATCAATAGCACACCTAATTGGTAGATATTTAGAGGACTTACTATCAAGGCTTTCTCTTGCATATCTTAGCAAATACAGGTGACAGTTGCCTCTTTCCCTTTCCTGGCTTGAGAGCATACACAAATATGGTTCCAACAATACCAAGGGGCATATTAACAATGGCCGGCGTTACATATCGCGCTTACATATTTATCGCCAGCTATCTCTGGAATTTATCGTCCAGTTACCACGTTATCAACAACGCGCATTGGCACAGCGATAACAATTCCGGAGATAGTTTGGATATCGCCGTTTTCCATGGTGGAAAACGGTGATATCCTAGATGATAGGGCCTGTGAATCCATCCCCCATGTTAAGTGTGCCTTAGTCAGGAATTTAATAGATGTTAAATTCCTGTGTTAAGGCATACTAAACGCGATTTAAATAATCGCTACCCTTCCATGTTAATATCGCGAAGCTGCCTTCACGATATTTTCCCTGGTTGGTTTCACATCCAAGCCTACTTTGCTTCTCATTAGCGATGCAAAGTCAGACATGCTGGAAACGGGCGCTAAATCAGCAAAACATGTGATAGCGTGTCTTTGCTGATAAGACGATAAAATTATCGCCGATTTTCGGCCGAAAATGGCCGCAAAAGCGGCGATAATTTTATAGCGCTGCCTTGTTAATATGCCCCTTCATTTATGAAGGCCATCTCCACAAGCAGACCGAGCCAGAATTTTGGGATGATTTGATACGCATAATTTATTTGAAAGGAAGGTCGACCCTGGGTAGCGTAAAATACACTGAGATGTCCACAGTCGGAAGGCAAATGAGTCTTGATGATATTTAAGGGCTGTAGAGAAGCACTAGACATTTGGTCACTCAAGACGGAAGGCAAGAACTGTTCACAAATGAAACAGTGGTGGGATTCTCTAGAATTTGGCATGGAACCTGGATACACTCTGATACATTCTTATATTAGCTTTAATGTCTGGATTAGCACCTGGACCTTTAAACAGCTTGAATTCGGAAGGCTATCTCATGATAAAACACTGCAATGTTATTTAAATCCTATCAGCAGGTCTGTAATGTGGACAACATGAAGTCTTTCCATTATATCCAGCTTAGGCATTGGGTTATGCATCCTGCAGTGAAAGAAGGGGCTACAGGAGAACATACCTCCTATATAAAGTGTATATTCACTTAATGTATATTAAGTTCTGATAGAAATGCTCTGCAATCCTTACTACATGCAGATGGGATCAATTGCTGACAACCAATGGTTGAGATTGTGGGAGGGGTTCTCCTGGTCACTTGAGGTAATGTTTGATTGGTATGTTTTTCAAGTAAAACTCAACTGCATATATTCAACAACCACTCTTGACTTCTTGGGAATTTCCTTAACACATGATGGTAATTGTCTTTTATTAGTTCTTTCTGTGACTTGTGCTACTGCAGGTTGGGGCATTATTTGGGTGGAGCGTGGGTGTTCCCACACATCAACCCATGCATTCTGACTCATTCCCAGAGCTTAAAGCACTAATATACCTGGGATTGTGTCAGAATTGTATGCCTTTTCACACTAGGCACAACAAAGAGAAATATTTGAATCTCTCCATGTTCTTCTCTCTTTCTGCAGCATAATTATAAAGAGGAAAATGCTCCTTAGAATTGATTTTGTGCACAAGGTACCCCATCCTGTACAAAAACAATCCTGCCTAAAAAGCAGGTATCCTTGCACCACGGCGCAAGAGTACCTGCATTGGCACAAGGTAGCATATTGTGCACCAGCACAGGCAGAGAGCAGGAATATATTAGTAAATATGGCTCATTCCTGTTCTCTCCATTTCACACAGCGCAGTGCAACAAGTTGTCTTGCTTCGTTGCATGAAATCAGCACCCTGTTATCCAGAAGACAGACAGTAATCCTAAGTAAGGGGAGAGACAATGGACGGGTAAACAAAAAAGCTCCAATCAAGGGTGCCTTCATTCAAAATGACCTCAATGTGCAGTACTCCATCACACCACTGCCCTCTGGTTGTTATTTCTTAAGTTGGAACACCAACCGTGTGCCATGATTCAGAGCGCTCTCTAATTCAAGGGCCTGTTGCTCAGACACATGGCCGCGTGCCCAAGGCACAGTTTGATCTTTCATAAAAACAAGCCACCTTCAATATTACAGCCTTTTAAAATGTTGCTGTTATTGATGATCGAATTGCCTATAAATCCAGGTGCTTTAGGAAGCAGCCACCTTCTGCAGCCCAGAGGTGTTTTAATCAATGAATGGGTGCCCTGTGGTAGCAAGGCGCTTTCCAACAGATGGTTCTCGCCTTCCTTAGCAAGGCATCTGCTTAACATTCGGCGCCCTCCACTAACACACTGCAGACAAAGACGTGTCATTATGAGAAGCATATAACTCAGAATTCAATAAAACTCATTGGGGCATATTATCAAGTGAGTTTTGGCTAGTATAGCGGCACTTCCCGGCGATAAAGCAGCGATTTTTATATCGCACCATTAACAAGGACCCTTGTGGCGGGATGCCTGGCTTTCGCCTTGCGGATATCCTGCCGGGGTTATCTCACAGGGGAATACCAGGACGGGTTCCCTAAGCAAGCGCTTAGAGACCAGTTGGTGATTTGCGCTATATAAATTCCTGTACATTTACAATTCCTGTACATTTAGCGCTTGTGTTCCGACGATATTAGCCATTTCCTTTTCGCTTTGCATGTCAGCGATATATATCGGTAATGATAGCAAAGTAGGCGTTCCTGACTTAAACTCCATTGAAACAGTCGCAAACACAACTTCGCTCTATTATTAATGACCGCAAGGTGATAAGAAAACTCATGCAAACAGCGCTTATCGCTGGAAATTAACACCTGAAAAAACCTTGACTTAACCATCTTGTCAATGGGAGGTGGATTGTTAGGTTAAGTACACACTTGCCCGTTAGCAAGCTTTTCCTTAGCGCAGTTGATTTATCGCTACAATTCTCAAGCAGTTGATGGTTTTACATGCTATCTCTTGATTATCTATCACCTTTGCTATACGCGTTGATAATACAGCGCTATCATGGCAAGGAAATCCAGCGATAGCCGGAAATAAAGAAAACAGCGCTAAGCGCGCTTTGCGATAATTATCACAAATCGTTGATAATATGCCCCATTGTCTTTCAGTGGCGATGAACACGTCTTTCAGTGCAGCGTTCTCATTTCACCAAGGCCCTGATTAGAAGTGAGGCGTAAACATTGTGGACTTGATTCGCAAAAGTAAACTTACACTTTAGGGAACGTTTGCGATTGTTTGGTATTCGTAAAGAGATTTACTAGTGGTATCTTTACTAGAAAGATTGGAGGACTGTCCTATCTATTTATATGTGGAGACTCCGAACTTGTAAAGATACTACTCGTAAACTGCTTTGTGAATGCCAAACCATTGTAACCTTTCACAAAAGTGTATGGTTACCGTTGTGAACCAGGCCTGCAGACTGTCTGGGTGGAGGAAATTAACATTTTAGACTGGTATCTCCACACACGGTCACTCCTATTAGCAGATACATCTCAACAATGGGAGGTAACTGAGCAAACATAGAATCACTGTGCAGAATTCCGCATGGAATGCGAATAGATCAGTGCAGAACTCCGCCTGGTATGCAAATCAGTGCAGAACTCCGCCTGGTATGCAAATCACTCCTAATGGTTTAAATACACATTTACCACCTGCTATGAGTAGCTGATGAGTGTGCGAGGGGTGGAACCATGAGTATGACAGTACTTGAGGAAAGGGGATGATTAGTTCTGGCAGGGAGGAGCTTTGAATGCTCTCATCTTGCCAAAGATTCCTCCTGAGTTTACCAATCAGGACTGCTGGAATACGGTTTGCAGGAATACTCGGCCAGTTGTGATCAGGTGGAGTAGAATTCCGTACAGATATTCTGTTTGTCTTAACTCTTATTTAGGTCCTGAATGGAAATATTAAATAAGAAAACATGAACGCCAGAGCCCAAATACACCGACTGCTGAGTCGTACTGTAAGTGGAAGTTTGGGTTGAATTGCAATGTGAAAAAGAATTGTCTCTAATCGTGGAAAATTATTTTCAGCTGTCGAGTTAATTACCAAGCACGTGATAACTGCAAATTAAAAAGTGATATTCAACTGTACATGAATGGCATTCAGCAGAATGAGCTGCCTTGGTTAACTGCTCCCCTGATACAGTGGACAAGATGATGGGACAGTAATTGATACCGCATCGCTTGATGCAGAACTAGTCTGTCGCCACCATTCATTGGCTCACTGTGAATCCAGACATATATGGGGGTTTAGAGGCATCGACTCATTCAGGGGAGGCAGGGATGCTGGACATGAGGCCAACTGTACTGATCACAACACTGAAGTGGAAGAAGATCAAAGCTATTCTTATTCTGAGTCCTATCCATGGATGAAACTGTTTTCTGTTGACGACCGCGCAAAGACCACACGGAGCGCCATGAATAAAATGCAGGAATACGCTTTCTGTATATAAAGACAGATTGGACCATTCACGATGATTTTTGCCTTAAGCCAGACGGGAGAAACACGTGGAAGCTGTACCTGTCACATCAGGATTAAATCCTGTCGATCACAATAAATGCATTGGAATACTTAAAGAGGATTTGGACATTTATTCCTGAAAATTAGGGGGCATATTACCAATGAGTAGCGATATTTATCGCTAACTAGGCTTTGCAACGATTTTTTTATCGCTAAGCATCGCCGGAAATTATCGCTGAGATAACTTGCTATTAGCAACATTTATATCAGAAGTGATAGAAATCCTCACGCTAACCGCCAAATGAGAGATTATCGCTGGAAAATCAATGATAATCTCTCGAAGTTTGGCGTTAGCTTGATGATAGGGGCTCACAAACTTAGCCATGATATCCACCTTCCATAGGATATCATGGCTAAGTCAGGAAATCCCAGGTGTAAAAAAAGCAGCACTAACCATGGTTAGCGCTGCTTTTTTTGTCTCTAACAGGGTTAGCGATATCCTTGATAATAGGAGAAATGTCGCTTAGTAACATTTCTCCTATTATTTTTCTCTGGAACGCCCCCTTTGCATCTCATTAGAGATGTAAGGGGAGGCGTAGTGAAAAAGAGTGCTAACATGCGAATGTGAGTGTCAGCACCCTGTTGCTGATAGGGAGATCATTTTATCTCCGCTTTCTTGGCTTTTAAAGCCAAAAAAGAAGAGAGAAATCCCTTGATAATATGCCCCTATTAGTCTTAGGTACAGCCTGTCAATCTCAAAGTTTCTCCTGTGTCCTGTTGTGTTTACTTTTACTTCAATACCAATGTCTGACGTGCTTTACCTTCGCCCTACTGTGGGTATCCCTCTGTGGAAGGAAAAACAAACTCTCCCCTAGGGAGCTGGTTTTTGAAAAACAAGTTACGGCTGAGTGCTCTGAAGGCAGTGAGAACAGTGCCAGGCAGGATGGGATTTTACAAGAGAGATAAGGGGTCCTAGCCTCCTTCGAGCTGGTGGCTTGTGGGCCAGCCATCACCCTCTAAATGAGGCTCTGCACATCGTGTTGTAATGTGGGTGGAGAAAACCATGCACCTGAATAGTAGAGACTAATAAAGACCATCTGCTAACCTTTTTAGAAGGAAAGGAAAGGAAAGGAAAGGAAAGGAAAGGAAAGGAAAGGAAAGGAAAGGAAAGGAAAGGAAAGGAAAGGAAAGGAAGGGAAGGGAAGGGAAAGGAAAGGAAAGGAATCGAATCTACCAAGGGAAGTTGACCCCCAAGACGGTCTTCCACAGGCTGCAAATATGCTCTCCCTTCCTAAGACCTGCCATGATGCTTATTCCACCTGCTTCTTTGTGTGTTAGCCACACTCAGCAGCCACTCGCCCAGCCGCTGAGGCAGTCCAAGCTAGTGCATAGGAGCATAGACAGTAGACTGTGTGCTGGTCCTTTATCGAAACCTGGGAGAGAGTGTTGTAGAGAGGAAGCTGCCCTTTACCTACCCCTAGATCTAAAGACTGGATCATTTTCCCAGTAGAACGACAGCAACCATCACAAACTGGAATAGAGAGGACAGATTCATCCAGTCCTGAGTTATTTTAAAGGGACTGTTGTAGGTTTTGGGTGATCTCACGAATACCTCAACAAACGTTTCATCTATGTGTAGAGGAAAGCGGTGCCTAAAAAGTCACAAGTATTGTACACTCAGCTATGCATGTATAGGAAGTATTAAGATTTTCAGACTTTTTGTTAACTCTTCCGATAAAGCCATTGAACTTCACAGTTGCAATAAATCAGCCCAAAAAGGTTTCTGTAGCAAGTTGTGACGTAAGCCTCTAAACAACAGAATAACATTTAGCCTGGGGGCCTAAACATCAAGGCACTGGAGCTGGACATTAGGGGCCTCATTTATGAGAAGTGACGCATCGCTGCGTGAAAGCAGCGATGCGCCACCTCTCAGTGCGCACTCCTTGTGACCTTCCTGATGCGTCATATTTAATGTATGACGCATCATGTTGCAAGGAGTTACAGATACGTCAGTATTTCTGACGTATCTGTAAGCGCAAAAGTGACGCATTGCTGGAGTGTGTCACAAAAGTGACGCAACTCCAGCAATGCGTCCTTTCACAGGGGCAAGCCCCATGTGAAAGGGCGTGCGTCAGTCTTACGCCTGCTGTGAGGCAGGCGGAAGATTTAGACGCACAGGCTTCCTAAAAGTGACGCAGTGAAATCTCATAGATTTCACTGCCTCACTTCTACGGCCCTTCCTTGCGTCAATACACCCCCCTTGCATACATTATACCTGGCGCAGGTATAATGTGGTGCAGAGGTTTACAAAGTGACGCATCTACCTAGATGCGTCACTTTGTAAATATGGCGCAACAAGGTGCATTTTTTACGCCACTGGTGCGTCACAAAAAGTGACGCACCGGTGGCATAAAAGTGACGCACAGCCTCATAAATGAAGCCCTAGGAATGGCTATTAAGAGTAGGATAGAGGATGTGGTCTAATTGCTAGAGCGGCCTACCGCATAGCTGGATCCCGTGATTCTGGGCAAATCGTGTAATCTCCCCGTGCCTAACAAAAAAATGAATGTATCCTTCTGTAATGGGACTGGTGCTCATGTAAAGCGCTCTGATACCTTCTGGTCTAGTACGCACTATAAAGAACTAAAAAAAAGTGTGGGAAGTTCAGAAACTGGTTTCGGATCTTATTAAGTGTTAGTGATTTGAATGTCTATACCTCTTTTGTTACTATTGTAATTATAGAGATACATGCTTGTATAGCAGAGGGTTACATTTGTATGTATATATGAGTATGGATTGTATGCCATTTATCTCTTTTCTGCTGTAATTTCTTTGCAAATGACTGTGTAGCTCTCTGCCAGTCAACGCTGGAAATGATACCATGTTCACCTAAACGATAGTTCATATATAAATGAATAAACAAAGCACCAGTTTTACTAGAAGAATGCATGAATATCACTATGCAATGCAGATATGCGAGGAAAAGAGAAAGAACAGAGGGCCTCATGTACAAAGTGTAAATCAGGGGGTTTGTGACAACTAAAACACTTGTTTAAATGTGCTAAACCCCTTTGACTATTCAGGCAAGTTTTTCTGAATCATTAAATGTGTTAAGCAAATATTAAGGAATCAGTATTTGTATGGGCTGAATTCAGGGCGTCCCTCTAAATACGGATTCCCTATGCTATATAATAATGGTTTGCAACTGAAATCAGGCTGCAAAACATTTATATTTTACCACTAACTCGAAGGAGGTGGTGAGCCATTTGCA
This sequence comes from Lissotriton vulgaris, assembly GCF_964263255.1. Classification (NCBI taxonomy): domain Eukaryota; kingdom Metazoa; phylum Chordata; class Amphibia; order Caudata; family Salamandridae; genus Lissotriton; species Lissotriton vulgaris. The sequence goes on along the minus strand of NC_141688.1, from coordinate 247,865,755 downwards.
AATAGGAAGGGGTCTTCAAGGTACCACTTCCCTTTTGTGAATACTGGCAAAAACCTTTTTTAACAGTAGACACTACGCTCCTTTTGTATCTTTTCATTATTGTTTTTAACACATCCTATTCTTCAAAGAAACAGGCTGGATTAACAAAAAAGATTACTTTGTTTAAAGGTTTTACAGCCATTGTAGACTGCTGACTCCAACAGGCCGCCGTTATGTGAATGTGGACAATTGTACTGGGTCGCACTTTGCGACCTATCTCTTGCATTCTAACCCACTGCTGTTCGGTATTTTGTGAGCCAACCTATTAATACATAGGCCGGTTCACAGAATATCATTGCATTCGGCAGAAGTCAGTGCACAAATTGAGATAACTTTTACTGTATCTATTTTTGTACATTCCAAGGAAAAGTATCTGCTTTTAAAACAATTGTTATGCTTAAAAGCAATCACAGACAGGGGGAACTGCTGACCCTCACAAACCACCATCCCCGTGATAGTAGTCAGTTATAGTGGGCCACAAAACCTCAGTCATATTAATGAGGTCAGTCAAATTTTGCATCTCTCTTAGCACATTCCAAATAAATAATAATATAACATTGAGAATCATTATTAGTCGCAATATAGGCTTTCTTATTTTGATTATTTGTACATGAGGCGCTAAGGGCCAGATGTATCAATCTTCGATTTTGAGAGTCCTTAATAGTGATTTTAGCTAATGCGATTTCAAGGTTGCAAGAGTGTCAAAAGGACACCCTCTTGCACCCCTGAGATATCATGAGACTCCTACCTGAGTCAAGGCTGTTTATATGTATGGTATTGGCAGCCAGGTGAAGGCCGGCCCCTGTGAGATGAAGGAATAATTGATATTTTCAGATTTGCTTTCATACTGTTGTTCATTTTACAATCTTTGGTGTCTACTCTACTATCGTTATTGGATGTATTTTTTCACGTTTTTACTGCTTCTGTGCCAGAGTTTTATTTTTATATTTTAGGGGCTTGTGGAAGGCCTTGTATTTGTGTTAAATATTGTGTTTTTTGTCTTCTTTTACCTGTTGGTTGCTAGGATCGGGTGGCTCCATTTGTCCAGATCTGTGTAGCTGGACATTTAATTTGTCTGTAATTGTGTGCTTCTCCACAATTTTGTGAATTTTCAAACAGTAGAATAATTTTTTTCTTCAAATTTTAAAAGTAGCGGTGCTGGGGTTATTGTTGCCTTGTGCTGTTTGTGTTTGGTGCATTGTTTCACTGTTTCGATTTGTCTGAGCTGTTGAATTTATTGATGCTGCTTTACAAGTGGTGTATTAGGGCCAAAGATTGTTTCGTCACATTTTGGGTGTTTATTTGTACAATCCTTTCGCCGCAATCCTGCTAGTTTCTGTTGATGGAGGGGAAGGATGAGCTCCGGCCAGGGCAGGACAGCCATGTGCTCTTTTTTTTCATGCCTTCATGTGGTGACAGCATGGGCCCCGTGTATGTGTATGTATGCTTTAGGTTGCTATTTTGTCTTTGGTCTCCATGCCTCCAACTTTACTGGCCATGTGGCAATGGATATTTTGTCGAGAGAGAGGGAGTGTGTGTGTGTGTGTGTGTGTGTTTTTTTAAGTCATAGCCATCCCCTTTGTCATTATTTGCCTTGTCTCCTACTTGCTGTCCAGTGCCATGTGGTGAGTAAACACCATTTTGTTGAGCCATTTGGTGTTTCTGATTTTTTATCACTGTATTCCATTTTCTTCAAGTATTTTCTGTTAGATGAAGCCCATGCCATTTTGTTTTTATTATGTTTATTTTAACTTATTATTCCTGGCATATTTATATGTGCTGGTAGCTGATTCTAGCAGTCTGTGATATACAGTTGTTGTATGACTGCCTCCCATTCACTATTGAGGGATACCGGGTGCCTCACATGGGGCCCATGGGCCTTGGAGGAACACCAACTATTAATTCATTTATTCAATGTGTGCCTGACTCGCATAGTGATTTATGGGCCTTGGAAGGGAACCTAATAGTTTTATATTATTTTTTTGTACTTTTGCCTGCCTTCCCCTGCTTCCCATGGAGGCTTTGTGGGCCCTGGAGAGACACCATGTGTTTATCAATGAATGTATGCAATATATGCCTTCCTTTCGTTGTCTCACTCAGGATACGATGTGCCCTAGTAGGACACCAGATATTTTTGTATTAAAGTAGTCAATTTTGTCTAATATTAGTATAATAATGTTGATTATTTATGGTAGAAATTATTGCATTAATTTCTATGAGTTATCATGTATTATTGTATTGCCATGAATTGCCAAGTCTCACTCGCTCTCTTCTAATTGGTAAATGCTTCTAGGTGGACGAGAGTGTACGTACTGACTGAGATAGAGAGAAGTTTTAAAAGTTTTTATTTTGTGAATGAAAAGCAAATATAACATAATACAAATAAAACAAGATTAATATCATAGAACTAGAAGAAGAGTGGAAATAAATCTTGTTAGAGAAAGGAAGAAAAAACGTGGAAGAAAGAAAAGGAGAATGGAAAGAAAGAGAAAAAAGGAAAGGTATATAATAAAACTGTAGAATCAAACAATATTACAGTAACATTTTTCCTAATGCATTATATAAGCATATACCAATAAAGTGAATGAATTAAGCAACAAAGATTACAAAAGTCAAGGTATTCAACAGAGGGTTCATGTAAAGACAACTTTTTAGCAGATACATTAAAAAAATTGTGACAGGTAATCAAAGTAAGTCTCTCTTAATTGTAAGTGGGATGGGATAAACATAGGCTCTATCCAACCTATGATTTTAGCAGACTCCATACCACCATGCTTTAAAAGAGACTGCAGATGCATCTTTCCACTTTTTTGTGATTTGCTGAAAAGCAACAGCAAGAAGCAAATCAATAATATGTATCCTTGTGGTTTGTGACCAAACTGCAGAAGTCATCCCCAGAAAAATATGAGTAAAAGAAAAAGGAATAGAAGTATGGAAAATGTGGTTAATGTGCTGCCAGAATCGAGTCCAAAAAGTATGAATGAGTGGACAATCAAATAACATATGTTTAAGGTCTGCGCATGAGTTAGTATGAGACCAACAAATAGAGGGAATGCTAGGGTCAATCTTATACAATTTAACAGGAGTAATGAGAAGTCTATTGTAAACAAAAAATAAGCTCTGTGTTGTGTTAGGTCCTCGAGAAGACTTCCGTCCAGATTTTGTTCCATTGTGAAATGGAGGAAAATTCAGATTCCAAACTATGTTCACCTTCTAACTTATCTCGCATAAGAGGAATGTTAGAATTTTATATGTGAGAAGGTGGGGGCATAGTGCATAGAATTGAAGTTATATTAGTAGATGGAGGAGCAGGTGGAAGTTTAAATGTTACAATCAAGGATATGTATTTGGGTTGATATGATGAGGGTAGCGAAAAACAAGATTGCATTATTGGAAATTGGATACAGACACCATCTTGAAAAAGCTGATGAGTCAATTTAAATATTTACAACAAGGGGTGGTGAGGGACAGAGTCTCTGAATAAAGCAAAAAACTCTCACCCAGTCAAGAGATCAGGGCTAGATCCAACACCGTTTTTTAGCTCACTGCACCATCCCAGTTTCAGAACCTGGCTGTATGCAAATTAGTCTGTTCCTGTCCCAGTGCATGATGGGAACAGGGCAAACCAAAATACAAAAGCCAATTCTTACACTGGGAAGGAAACAAGCTCCCGGGGACCGGTTTCTGGCATTACAGAGGTCTTCGGCCCGGTTTGCTTGAATCCTGATGGTGCAATGAGCAAGGGACTCATGTCTGAGTGTACCCTTCCACGCTTAGGGTGGACAAAAATATTTACAACAAGGGGTGGTGAGGGACAGAGTCTCTGAATAAAGCAGAAAACTCTCACCCAGTCAAGAGATCAGGGCTAGATCCAACACCGTTTTTTAGCTCACTGCACCATCCCAGTTTCAGAACCTGGCTGTATGCAAATTAGTCTGTTCCTGTCCCAGTGCATGATGGGAACAGGGCTAACCAAACTACAAAAGCCAATTCTTACACTGGGAAGGAAACAAGCTCCCGGGGACCGGTTTCTGGCATTACAGCCGTCTTCGGCCCGGTTTGCTTGAATCCTGATGGTGCAATGAGCAAGGGACTCATGTCTGAGTATACCCTTCCACGCTTAGGGTGGACAAAAATATTTACAACAAGGGGTGGTGAGGGACAGAGTCTCTGAATAAAGCAGAAAACTCTCACCCAGTCAAGAGATCAGGGCTAGATCCAACACCGTTTTTTAGCTCACTGCACCATCCCAGTTTCAGAACCTGGCTGTATGCAAATTAGTCTGTTCCTGTCCCAGTGCATGATGGGAACAGGGCAAACCAAACTACAAAAGCCAATTCTTACACTGGGAAGGAAACAAGCTCCCGGGGACCGGTTTCTGGCATTACAGCCGTCTTCGGCCCGGTTTGCTTGAATCCTGATGGTGCAATGAGCAAGGGACTCATGTCTGAGTATACCCTTCCACGCTTAGGGTGGACAAAAATATTTACAACAAGGGGTGGTGAGGGACAGAGTCTCTGAATAAAGCAGAAAACTCTCACCCAGTCAATAGATCAAGAGCAATTCTTACCCTTGCTCATTGCACCATCAGGATTCAAGCAAACCGGGCCGAAGACACCTTGATTAACATATCATCAATGTACATTAAACTTCGGCGATAATTTGCAAATAACCAGGTCTTTAGTCCTTTGCGAAAACGGCCATGATCAGGGGAGTTACGGAGATGAAGCAGAATTTTGTTCCATGCGGCTGGGGCCAAATATGAGAATGCTCGGCCACCATTCCTGAAAGTACGTACTCTCAGAGGTGTTAATAAAAATTCATTCTTGGACCTGAGATTTCTTGATGGCTGATACCATTTGAGTATTTTGGACCAGTATTTTGGACCCCTTCCATACAGTTGTCCATGCACCAGACATAGGGGCAGATTTATGTTAACTTGCGCATCCCCAGGGATGCGCCAGTTAACATGCGCCACAGTGCGCCACAGCTCCGCCACCCATGGTGCGCCGCATTTATAATGCGGCGCACCATGGTGCAAAAACGGCACAGATGCGTGACGCATCTCTGCCGGAAATGTGGCGCATTGCTGGAGTTGCGTCGCAAGCGCAACGCAGCTCCAGCAAGGCTTGGGGGTACACCATGTGCACAATGCTGCGTCAAGACCTACGCCTGCTTCAAGCAGGCGCAGGGTTTTGACGCAGCATTGCCCTGAAAGTGACTGAGTGAAATCTCATAGATTTCACTCAGCCACTTTCAGGAGGCGTTCCTGCGCAGGAACGCCCCCCCTGCGCAGGAACGCCTCCTTATGGCGCAGTGCTTTACAACGTGACGCATCTCCTAGATGCGTCACGTTGTAAATAGGGCACATTGTCTGCGCCGCAGTTGCGTCAAATAAAGTGACGCAATTGCGGCGCAAAGAGGCGCAACAGCCTCATAAATCTGCCCCATAGTGTTTTGAAAAGGATACGCTTTTTTACTGGCAGCCAATGTAGGCTCTTTAAACAAGCAGCAGAGGGGGTTTTTCTCGGGAGGTTAAGATATAAGGTATAATATAGCGCTGGTATCCTAGATCTCCAATTAATAAATGTCGAGGCATCTGGACTAATCCACTGAGATGTTATGCATAGACTTTGGACTGCCATAGCAATGAAAGAAAACTAGTCTCAGCCCTACCACGAAGTTCTCCCACCTCGTCACTTTCCACCCCCAAGATTATCAATTCAGAAGTAAATATTATGGGAGTAGCAAGTATCAAATTCTAAAAGTGATTTATATACTACAAGAAAGGTGCCAACCCTGGACAAATATAAAAGTTGTGCAGAGTGTCCGCTGCCCAGAGCCCGCATCTACTATTATTATTATTATTATTATTATTATTATTATTATTATTATTATTATTATTATTATTATTATTATTATTATTATGGTGGATTTATAGAGCGCATGGCTGCCCTAGGGCCTCCAAGCGTTAATGATCAGTAATAGAGTAATAGTATAGTGAAAAGTTCAAAGATATTGTCTGAACAGCCACGTTTTAATTTGCTTCCAAAATTGCAATTCATTGTTGAGCTTTCTACATTCCGATGGAATGGAATTCCAAAGTTTGGGAGATAGATGTGAAAAAGCTCTACCCCCATCTTTATCTTTTGACCTTTGTTTGTGTCAGAGGATCTGCTGTACCGGACCGCAGCTGTCCTCATGGTATGTAAGGCAAAATAAGCTGCTTGATCTTCCCTGGACCTTTGTCATTACGTGCTCTGTATATTAGCATTTTGAATTTTATTCTTGCCTCTATCGGGAGCCAGTGTAAATTAACTAGGTGTTTTTTTACCAGTTCCCGACTGGGGATGTTACATAGCAGTCTAGCCGCTGCGTTCTGCACCGTCTGCAGCTTTTGTGTAACCTCTTTAGGTGCACCAAGGAACAGTGAATTTCCATAAGTCGGGAGGTGACTAGAGAATGGATCACTGTCTTCCTTAAGTGAGTTGGTACTCTGTCCAGGATTTTCCTGATGCTTCTTTGTAGGCAAAAACATATTGCAGCTACCTTTGTGGCTTGTGTCCGCATAGATAGTTCGGATTCTAACCAGAAGCCTAGGCTTTTAATTGTATCTGCTGGCATAGGTATTTTACCCAAGCTCACTGGCCAGGCTAACATGGGGCTGGGTATTAGCTTGTTCCCTAGATATAGAATCTCAGTGTTTTCCCCATTTAGCTTTAAGCAGCTTTTTGTCATCCGCTCTTTGACTTTTGACAATCAGGGAGACAGCTTCTCTCCGTCTGTGCTATTTTATTGGGTCTAATGAAATCACTAATGGGTATCATCGGCATATGAGGTCATAGATATGTTGAATTCTTGTACGATATCTGCAAGGGGTTCCATATAAACATTAAAAAGGGTAGGGCTCAAGGACGATCCCTGTGGCACCCTACACTCATTTCCGAGAAGGTGGAATTTTCCTGACCTTGGAATGTTCTTTTGTTCAGGAAAGATTGCAGCCACTTGGGAGCGTTGCCCTTTATCTCAATATAGGCTAGCCTTCTACCTAGTATATGATGATCCACCGTATCAAAGGCGGCGCTCAAATGCAGCAGGAGAAACACCGCAGAGTTCCCCTGGTCTAAAGTTTGTCTCAATTCCTCTAGCACAACCACCAGTGCAGATTTCGTACTGTGTTGTGCTCGGAAGCACATCTGGGTGGGATGAAGACACTGAATGCTTTCCAGAAAATTAGACAGATGTCTGTTCACATGTTTTTCTAGCAGTTTGCCTGCATATGGTAACAGGGATATTGGTCAAAAGTTTCCCAGCTGTCCAGGATCTGCATTAACTTTCTTCAAAAGGGGCTTTATTACTGCACGTTTCCATGTTCCTGGGACTTTCTCCTGACTCTAGTGATTGATTCAGTATTCAGAAAGAGGGTAGGTCCAAGAAAGGGGGTTCTAATGTGCCTAAGCCTGAGGGCCAGGAATCCCTAGGTGACTCCCTAATGATATGCAATGATGGTCCTACTATCATCAACACTGTGCCCCCCACTTTAGGGGTAAATGATCCTCTGCCTAGTATGGCGGGAGGGAACACTGGTAATATTCGATCGGAAACTGCAGGGGGAAGACCTGAGGATCTAAAATTGAAACATGGTTTATATGCCAGGAAAAAACTGGATTTACCACCTCATGCTGCACCTTTAGTAGCAGTATTTACAGGAGTCCCAGCATTTACTGGAAGCAGGTCTGAAACGCCCCAGGAACTATTAACACTTGCAAAAAATTGTGTGCGTGTTACAGTAGTGGGGGTCCTGATATAGCCTCACATGTCATCATGGCTAGAAGAGTGAGATGGGCTGGGCATGTTCCCAAAAATATCCTCGGAGACAGTGTGGTGGTGAATTTCGATAGACCCAACATAGCCCACAGACTTTTTTGGGATGCCTCTGAGCTCGGCTCCCCTGGCATTAGACCACTACCTTTAGGTTTTTTCTATCCCCCCATAAACAGACATAGCAGAAACCCTGCCCCATCAGCACCTACTCCGGCTGATCACAGTGACCTATTGACACCGACTGTACTACCTAACGGTTTAATCATTAACCCTAATCCCAAGACTGGAGGAGTTACTACCTCTCCTTTAAATAACACATTTAACCCAATTTCACTTAACCATTTCACCAGAGTCATAGAGAGGCCAGATATTCAATTGTACAATCAATTTGCTCCACTGTCAGATCTGGAGGAAATTGACTGACTAACAGAGGGCAGTCAACAACCTCTAGAACCCACAGATATTTCACCACAAGTTGACAGTGAGATAATATGTCATTTAGTGAGTTGGAATATAGCAGGTATGAGGGCTAAATGGAATGACCCTATTTGGCTGGATTATATAAATGGTTTTGATGTAATCGCCCTGCAAGAAACCTGGGACCCCTCAGACCATTGTTACTTGAATGGGTACTCTAGCTTTGTTGTACCTGCCACCACGGGGAGAGCGGGTAGAGCTAAGGGTGGGTTAGTTCTTCTCATTTCGCTTAGATTGATGGGCTCTTTCACAAATGTGGAGTCACACTCAAAAAATTTCCTGATTGTTGAGTGGGTGTTGCCTAACCAGACAAGAATATTGTTAATTAATTTTTATAACGCCAAAGAGGGTGTGCTTTTGAATGAGCACACTTCTACTTTAGATAACTTTTTGTCAGATTACAAAGCTAAACATAATTAAATTTTAGAAATTATTTTAATGGGGGAATTTAATACACATTTATGTGACTTACACTGTCAGACAGAAGACGATTTTGGGCCTCCGGGCGTGGTGTCTTCACACTTTGAGCATAGCATACATGGTAATGCCCTAGAAGAACTTTTAGCCTCCATGAACCTTAGCGAGCCGGAGGTAAATGAAGAAGGTGTCAGGACTATAACTTTTAAGGGTTCAGAGTTGGGATCTGTGATCGACTACATATTTGTATCATACTGGGTACTGTCATGCACTGTGTCATATAAAGCTATACCATCTGCTTTTAGTGACCACAATCCTGTTACCTTGGAGGTGCAGCTAGACTTAGATGGAGGAAGGTGTCCACAAGACTTATTAACGTTGGAAATGGGGCCCCTGAGAGTTAAGGACCAGGGCAGGAGGCTGAGGTGGTCAAGGGTGGTTCCTGAAGAATTCTATGATGACTTTTTTAGGAAGACCAATGATCATCTGGCCACCTGTCTTGATTCTTCCGCCCACAGCACTGCAATAATTGAGGCCTATACTGCCATTTGTCAGCAGGTTGCCGAAGACCTGAGGGTAAAAAAAGGGAAACCATCACCCAGGGTGGTAAGGTGGTTTGACAAAAACTGTTCACAAGCCCACAGCTCTCTACTCAAGGAGCTAAAGCGTAAACCCAGAAATAGAGAAGCAGTCAGGGCCTCAAGGAAAGAGTATTAAAGGGCGATTGTGGCACAGAAAAAAGAAATCAAGGAAGAGGCTTGGGAAAAACTCCTCTCTGTCGAGGTGCTGCGCGACAGTAGCATATTTTGGTCTACTGTTAACAACCCTTTTTTCTCCGAGGATAGTAACTCAGTGCTTGACTGTGTCATCCCTGATGAAAAATGGCTAACACACTTCAGGGGGATCTATGAGCTGGACTCTTGCTCACTTGGACAGGAATATATTCCTAACCTTGCAGAAACACCTATTATCTTTGAAAAGACTGAGATTGAAAAGGCCATACGGGACATGTCTAAAAATAAAGCACCGGGCCCTGATGGGGTCCCGGCTGACTTTTATGGCCACTTCCCTCTATTCTGGGCAGGAATCCTAAGCAACGTATTTAACTCCATAACTGTTAGTAGGGTTCCTGTTTCCTGGCTGACGTTAGTCATTGTCCCGGTGTTCAAAAAGGGGATAGAAGGGACCTCACCTGTTACCGCCCCATCTCCCTGATAGACTCATCTGTTAAGATTCTGGGGAGGGCGTGCTAGGGAGACTTAGGGAGTGGTTAGATGGCAGGGGGGTCCTGTCTGACTTCTAATACGGATTTAGGAATAATAGAAGTACTCTGGATCAGTGCTTAAATCTCCAGCTCTTGATAGGCAAGTACACAGTAGCCAAGGAGGGGTCCTTATTCTTGGGGTTTATGGACCTCTCCTCGGCATTCGACTTAGTCAACCGGTCAAAACTGTGGACCATTTTAAATGAAATTGGTGTTGACCCTGCATTAGTTAACTTTCTGGCGGTTCACATACCGATTTATCGGCAACTGTAAGAGTAAACCGGGAAGGAAGAGTTACAAGTCATTTTAGTTCTAGGAGGGGCGTGAGACAGGGCTGTATTTTGGCCCCCTATTATTCACCCTGTATATTAATGCTTTGGGGGGATGCCTTAAGCAAGTGACTAAGGATGTGCTGCATATAGGGGACTCCCTGATACCGGTTCTCCTTTATGCGGACGACGCAGTCCTTCTTGCGAGGACCGGAAATGGGCTACAGAGACTACTGGACTCTTTTGGAGAGTTCATGGGGTCCCTGGATCTAACAGTTAATATCAAAAAGTCACATGTCATGGTGGTGGGTAAACATTGTGGATCTCGAACAAAGAAAACTTTTCTTTGTAACAACATAGCTATTACTAGGGTTCCAATGTTTACATACCTAGGGGTTTTATTTGATCAAAGGGGGACATGGAGACCACAGCAGCTCCAAAAAAGTAATGCTCTGACTAGATCAGCCTCTGCTGTTTTGGCATTTGAAAAAAACTAGGAGCAAAACCAATTAAGGCTCTTCTTAATATCTACAAATCCAAATGTCTTGCAATAGCGTCTTATGGTTCTTGTATTTGGGGATATACTGCCCACACTAAAATTCAAACTTGTGAAAACAAGTTCCTAAGAACATTGCTGGGTCTACCACATTCCTCACCCACCTTCTCAGTGCATACTGAGCTTGGAGTAGGATATGTGACGGACCAGTTAAGACTGGCTCCTCTCACTTGCTGGGCTAAGACCTGGCTTAACCAGGAAATATCATTAAACCATCAAATCCTGACGGATTGTATTGCGTTAGATAGGGCGAATGCAATCCCCTGGTTGTTGTATCTTAAAACCATGTTTACGCAATTGGGACTTCCTGAGATCTATTCTACCCCCAATTGTATCACCAAAGAGGATGTTGGGTGGATAAAGGTACATTTCCTGAACATGCTCAGTATGGAACGAGAGGAGCAGGAGCTTAAGAAAGTCTCTGTGAGGGCAAACTTTTTATTATTAACATCCCCCTCAACTGAACCTTATCTGACCATAGTCAATCGACCTTTTCACAGACAGCTTTTATCGAGGTTTCGTTTTAATTTGATACACCTAACTTTGGGTGAATTTCCAACCTGGGGTAAGCCAGAAAACTGTAACCCTTGTAAATGCGATAACTTCTCAACCCAGGACACGATGCATTTCGTCATGTTTTGTGACTTTTATCAAGAAATGAGAGGTAAATATCTGCTACAGCTGTTGAAAGAGGCCGGCTTTATACAAGTCAGACCAGCTCCCTTATATTTACAAATGTTAACCTGTCCTAGGGTCATGACTTTCGCTGGAGTGCGCTGTTGGATAGGGAATAGTTTAATTTTCTATCCAACACCTTCCCTACTAACCACTGGGACTGGAGTTGGAATAGAAAATTAAACTATTCCACAATCCAGCACCCCCCAACGCACGTCGTTGTAACGACTTGCGTTGTAATACCTGCGTTGTAAAGGCATGCGTGGTAAAAGCATACGTTGAAACGTCATACAACCATCAGGCATGGAGTCTTCCCGTAGCCAGCTTTCAGTGATACATAATGCATAAAGTTTGGTTTCCTCTCTTAAAATTTGGATTTCTGTTGTATCCTTTGGTAGTGATCTACTATTATTCAGCCCTAGGTTCCACCCATGTATATTGTTCTTTAACAGATTCGATTTGCATTCTGGGTTCGTTGATTGCTTAATAGTGTGTTTCACGCTTCCCTGATGTGCCTATGCTTATGGTGATGGTGTTATCTTTGGGTTTCTCCTCATCACTATATGTTTTATTATTATATTTATACAATTCCTTCCTGGTATAGATGATCCACGGAATTTGTGCAGCGGTTCTGGCCCCTGGTCCTTGACGGGCTCGGACGGGAACAGACGGGCTTGCCTTTGGCGCACGCCCACTGCGCATCTGGCCGAGCATGAATTTAAATCCGCTCTCCCCTGAGGTGGCGACTAGCTAGAGAGCGACCCCCTCCTCCTAAGATGGTGTCTCACTGCTCTTTCAACAACTCGGTACTCCCTTCGCACAATCTGGACTTCCCGCGGTGGAACGAGGAGTTGAGTGTAAGAGGTGAGCTCAGTTCGATTTTTCTCTGACTCAGTCAAGTTATTTTTTTAAAAATTACTGGCACTACATGACATATCGTAAAATGCGCATCCGTTTTCAAAAACATTAAAATAATAGCATGCAAAGCGAGATATGCAAAAAAGTTGCAGTTCTGTACGTATGACCTGACAGAACCTACTCGTGACTTGTTTCCTGAATGCTGCGCGTCCGGCCCATCATGGATTTAATTCCGCTCTCCCCGGAAGTGGCAACCAGCTAGAGCGCGACCCCTCTCCTCCTAAGATGGCATCTCTCAAATTTTTTCAACAACTCCCTCCGTACAATCAGGACTTCCCTCGGTGGACCGAGGAGGTGGGTGTAAGAGGTGGGCACAGTTTGATTATTCTCTGACTCAGTCAAGTTATTTTTTTTTAAAGTGCTGGCATTACATAACAAATCCTAGTATGTGCATCACTTTTCTAAAACATTAAAATAATGCCATGCAATGCGAGATAAGCAAAAACGCAGCAGTTCTGTGCGTATGACCTGGGCTGACAGACCCTACTCGTTACTTGTTTCCTGAACCTACTATATGAACTTCCCAGGGAACTAGCCCACTTAGAAGTCTTGGCAGGGGTATAGCATAAAATCGAAAGCAGACATAAAATGCTGAGTTTTACAGCTTCCAGTTATAAGCACACAGTTAGCTAATTCTAACGTTGTCTCCATATTTATACCTGTTTTCCCCAGCCTCGTCTCCCAGCTACCATTTTGAGATAATAAATCATCAGGGAACTCTGCCAGTAACGCCTGATAAATTGCTAAAATCTAAGATTGTCTCTGCAGCAGTTCTATTAGACCAATAGTGCCCAGATTACTGTTTGCCCCTTGCGCACTATAAGCTAGGATACTCTTAATCTGTAAAAACTAGAAAAAGTCCCCCCTAGAGAGACCAAACTTCTCGTGTAAAATCATAAATGGGACTAATTGTCCTTCATGGCATTAATACCCTAGGACAGTGGTTCCTGCACTGCCCCAGCTGAATGTGATTCTATCCTGAAATATAGTTGGTAGGAGACTACTCATTGAAAGGGGGGTATATGCGTTAATGTTGGTCTGTTGTATCCCGACCTGGGATAAACCCGTGTTGTGGGATAGATGCCAAAGGAGTTATAACTGTGCCTAGCCTAGAGGAGGTTATTTTCGAGTAGATCTCACTATCAGCTGTGATGAGTGTAATTGGTCTGTAAGATGCCGAGTTAAGTTCAGGTTTGCCATTTTTCTTGAACACTACAATAGTAGTCTTCTGCCATGATTTAGGGTTCTGCCCCTGTTGTGCAAGCTGGAATAAAGATAGCAACTTAGGACTTAGAAATTGCCGAAATGTCCTAAAAAACTCGAGGGGGATACCATCAGGCTCAACTGTTTTAGCCGTGGCTAGGGACATTATTGCTCTCTCTATCTCCTCACCGGTGATTGGGGCGTTGAGAGCCTTATTTTGTTCGGGTGTGACTCTCACTGTGTTTTGTTAGCTTATAAATTCCCTGATACTTTCCATAGTAGCTACGCTTAGAATTCCCAACGGAGTGTCTTGTATCTGACCCAGTGAATCTAAAATCCTACTTATTCCGTTTGCAGCCGCCCTCTGTTGGATATGTTTGGCCAGTAATTTCCCGGTGTTATCTGCAAATTCATAGATATCAGACCTATGCTGTATGTACTTAGCAGCGAGCTCTTCCATAAAATATCGGTGTATTTTATATTTAATGGCAGCCATAAGATGTTGACACTCATTTTGTTTAAAGCAGCACTCATTTTCTTTACAAGCTCAACCTCTGCAAGCCTTAGAACATCAATCCATCCCTTGGTCTTTGCCATAACCGTCTTTTGACGATAAAAAGAAAAACTGAGAGTCTCCCCCGTAAAGCGGCTTTGAACGAATCTCACACTATGATTTTCAGGAGCGGTACCTTTATTGATATTAAAAAAATCAGTGATCCATTTAGCCATGTGTTTACAGTAGGCTTCATCTAATAGAAGTTTCCTGTCAAACGTCTATATCAGTGGAGTTCTGGAAAGCCCACTTAGTGGTAGTTCCATTATTAGCGGATTATTATCTGAGATTATTCTTGGATACAATTCAATGCTGGCATTTTCAACTATTTGATGTGAGCCAAAAAAATAATCCAACTGAACCAGTTTGTTATGTGATGCAGAAAAAAAGGTGAAGCCTGAATCTACTGGTTTTGTGTCTATGCCATACGTTCGCTAGTCCATGTTCCATGACTAGCTTTAAAGATCTTGTTCTTCCTACCTGAATATAAAGTATTACCAGCAAGATTAGAGCTACTCTCTAGATGAATGTTAAAGTAATCGCAGAGGATCAGCGGAGATGGCCATGCAGAAGGTTCAATACTAATGTAAATCAAAACTTTAGGGTCATCTAAGTTTGAACCATTACATATTGTAAAAGGAGCGCCATTAATATCTGCTTCCAAAAAACCCATTGCCCTAGTTGATCCTCCTACTCGCATTTGCAAATTATGACTCCATGCTGTGCTAAAATTTCTAACCCCACTGGAGTGGTGCCCTGACGTGTACAAGCCAATAGATTAAGACCTGTATCTCTAAGCAAATTTTGTTTACTCCAGGCTATATGTGTTTCCTGTACACATAATACCTCTTGTTGCATATGCCTAATCAATTTGTCAAATAGATGTCATTATTTTGTGATCATTGAGTCCATAGATATTTATAGAGCAGATGCGTAATAACAGAAAATTGACGGGTAACTTGCCACTGTTACATCCGGAGGCAAGATGGCAGCCGCTGCAGTGGCTGAGTGAGCTGGCTCCTAACTACCTCCTCCTGCTAAACCTCTCACTCCTTGATTTTGGACGCTCGTAATTGTAGAGAGCTACTAAAAAAAAAAAAAATAAGGAATTTACTTTTCCGCATCTTCTCCGATGATCTGGCAATCTTGATTCTGGATTCTGGGGGTCCCGCTGCCTTGCAGACTGGTGGCGTGGAAAACCTCTAGTGTTTCCTTTCCTTTTGCTTGCTGTTTTTAACCCGCTTTAAAAATGCCACTAAAGACCAGCACGAAAAGCATTAAAGGACGGGGGCTGCCGGTAGGCTCTGGAAGCTCTGAGCAACCCACTCTGGACCAATATGGGGAAAACCTCAATCAGAGAATGTGACGATCTACTTCTGCAATGAGGGCTGGGCTGCCTAGTTCCGGGTACCAACAATAGAAAAACGCCACAGCTCAGGGAAAGCAGACGGGATCTTTGTTTAAAGCACAAACCAATAAGAAGATTAACTTATTTATTTATTTTATTTATAACGTTTTATATAGCGCTAACTTGATCCTGAAGGATATCAGAGCACTTTACAATTTAAGGGAAAGTAAGGTAAAGGTTCAGAACATGAGTCAAATAGGGGATCTACGTAGGCATTGAATCAAATAGTGCTCACATAACAGATCATTTATAAACCTGGAGTAAACAAAGAACGGGCTAGTCGATTAACATAATGACATAAGGCGAGCAAATACAATCATAATATACAGGATTAATAACCGTTACTGTAGTATGTCCGATGCGATTAGAGCTGACAGTTAAGGTAAGAACTTATTCATGAGGAATCTTTTTGCTTCCAGTTTGAAAGCAACCTTGGAAGAGATTCTACGAATTTCCGGTGGAAGAGAGTTCCACATTTTTGGTGCAGAGCCAGAGAAGGCTCGTTGGCATGTTCTCATTTAGAGGAAGATCTGAAGTTTCAAGAGGAGGGAATTAGCACTCCTTGACGGTCTACCAATAGTTCTAGCTTTTGCATAAGGTAGTTGAGGGTTTGCAGTGGAGGGCTTTGTGCGATAGGCAGGCAATCTTTAGTTGAATTGTAGCTTCGTAGGGCAGCCAGTTTAGAGATTTTTAAGACCGAGAAGATGTGGGCATTTGTCTTGGTGTCCATAATCAATCTGGCCACCTCGTTCAATGAAGCCTTTAGGGGGCCAAAGGGTATTTGGGGAGGCCACATAGCATAGCACTGACATTTTCAAGCCTCGGCAAAACAAGCACTTTGACCACTTGCTTGAAATCTGCTAGAGGTAGGAAACTGAGTGCGCAACAAAATCTTACAGAATGTATGAAATCTTTGAAGGATGACAATCGATTGAGGAGAATTAACCGTTGTCTCTTGGGTGTTCCCGAGGGCAAACAGGGGGCAGATGTCCGACAGTTCGTGATCGAACTTTTTGTGGAGCTTTTCCCAGAACTCTAACACAGGGACCGGAAAATACAGTTACAGAGGGCCCATCGATTTCCTTTTAATAAACGCAAGCAGACCGGAAGACTGGCTGATAGTCAGCCCTGCGCTATTCTTATTTGCCTCAATAATTTTTTGGCTAGGGAGGCCCTTTATGATCTGGCAATACCAGATAGGAAGATGACTGGTAAGGGCTGTGATTTTTTTGTAAGCCCTGACTTCTGTCAAGCGATAGTTGAAAAAAGATGGATCCTGCAGCAACTAATGCCGGCATTTCAGGCAAAGAGAGCACAGTTCTTTCCACTAAAACCTGCTAAATTGAAGGTGATCTCCCAGGGGAAAATGCATTTTTTCAATATGAGGTCCAAGCAAAGGAATTTTTGTCCTCATTATAGACTTGCAAGGGGTAGCTGAATTGGATAAGTTTTTTATTTTTTCTGCTAAATGACAGTAAGCTGGATATTATAACCTATGGGTTATGAGACTCAAATTTTGTTTCTATGTCTTATAGAATTTCTATTGTGTCTTTTTCTCTGATTCCTTGCTCGTTTAATATGTTTGCTTTGGCTCATCTTTAGAATAGATTATATGTCAAATGGAGGGGGAGGTTTAGCTTAGTAGAGGCTCAACATCACCAGGGGCAGATTATCCCTATGCCTCGAGAGTTGGGGGATTCGGGAGAGGTGGGTGGGGGTTTTGGGGGCAGAGGGAGAGGATTCACAGGGGGCGGGGCATGGGTAGGGGGGGTGTGGTGGGCAGCACAATTGATGGTTAACTTGCATACTCAGTGTGTACATCTTCATTTAAATAGGAAAATATTGAAAATACTGAACTACTTTGCTTCTAAAGAATATTTGAAATGTATATCCCATGCTATTAGCTTAGGGAAAGAACTGGTACCCAGTAAGGATAAACAATGTCACTTTTCAATCCAGCAATATATGATAGAACCCTTTGACGCTTTATAGGTGAACCTAAACCTTTAACATTCTAAGATGAAATATTTAACAACTTCTTAATTCTTCTAACAATAATTCAAAAATTACAGTAGAGTAAAATAGAAAAGGCAACCGGGAAAGTATTAACACAAAAGGAATAATGGAGGTAATTATGAAACAAAAAGGAACATAATTCCAAAAGATCGTGCAATAATTAATGAAAGAAGGAAAGTAAAAAGATTGGCAAGAAAATAAAAAAGAATAGAATGGGAAAGAAGAAAAATACATAATATATAGAGATAGGTAGAGAAAAGGATCAGAGAACAAAAATATAGTCTAATGGAGAGACCAAAAGAAGAGAAAGAATGGAGAAAAAACAAACAGGCATACCACAAACATACATTGAAAAGGGGGTTGTGGAGCCAAATGAGGAAAACGGCACATTCAATCGGAACCATCCAGAACGAGGATGGGTAAAGGAGGAAGACATCCAGACTGAGTAATGATCACCAATACATTATAAAAAGGACATAACTGTATGTATGACAGTTAAAGAGAAAAAATAGAAAATAACAATGATAACACAACAGTTCAAATCAACAAAGAATGTGCGGTCTCCATATCTTCTGCTCTACAGAAATCCAAAAAGCGTTGGAAAAGAACAAGATCTTCATAGATAGTAGTTTTATTTATGTAGGTCCTAGTAAAGAGACATGGATGAAACAAATCATATCTGGCATTCAAACTTCGAAGTGCAGGTCTCATATCAAGAAATTCCTTCTGACGGTCTGCTGTAGTTTTTGCATAATCGTGAACAAAAAAGAATTAGTACCTTGCCAAGAAATGTTTACTTTAAGTTTGGCTGCTTGCAAGACTTTCAGTAAAGTCAGTATATTCTAGAAAATATAGAAAAACTCCTCGTGGTTTACTTGATGAAGAATACGCTTGTGGGATATGACCCAGATGTTCAGTGGTGGAGCTTCTGGAAAATTAAGACGTTTTGGCATGAAAGATTTGAAGAAAATAAGAGGGTCACAGCCCTAAATTCCCTCCATAAGGCCATAAATGCGTAGGTTGTTGCGTCTATTTCCATTTTCAAAATATTCCACTTGTTGTTTTAAACGGGTAATTTCCTGATGCATTGAAGGTGTTTGGTTAACAACTTGAACAGAATTAATTCGATTTTCCAAATGAGTGATTTTTTTGATTGGTATGGGACCAATTGTCCTCGAGACTTTGGAGGCGAACATTTGTTTCCGTTATGTAAGGTTTGAGAGCTCGAATTTTGTCAAGAAGTAACTGCATAGATATAGATGTTGGAGTACTGGTAGGAGGAGGTGGATCTTTTTTGACATGTTTACCTGTTGCTGAGGACGATACAGAGGCACATTTAGAGATTGGTTTAGGCATGATTGAGATGGAAGCAGATGCTGCACCATTTGTAGTGGAGGAAGTGGTACTGGACTCCATTTTATCCATGTTGTCTTGTAGAATACTGAAAGGATTATAATCCACCAAGGTAGCAGGATCAGGAGGAGGAGGAGGTGCTCTACGACATGTAACTCGTGTTTTTTCCATAAACCATAGACCAATAACTTAATACCCTTGTATATATAATAAGTGCCAAAAATTTGATGAGGAAGGCAGAGAATTAGAAGATATTCACCACAAATCAGCCAGTAGAGGCTGTGACATCAGTCATTGTGAAAAAAGGTACACAAGAAAAGGACCAGTTGGAATTGAAATTATGTGGAGATATCTGGCACAATATATGGTGACAGGGTTTCATTCACTAAAATAGAAAGTCCCAAAAATGTCAATTTGGTATTCCGATCTCATATGTCAAGCAAGAGCTGAGCATAGGTAACATGGATAACACAGATATTTAGTCCAAAAATGAGGAAAAAATCCTTGTGACTAGAAACCAGCTTGGTACTCAAGAATGCCTAGCCTGGAAGTTCAGAAATGTTCTTCATCAAATGAGAAGAGGTTATGACAATTCAGCAATGTCAGCAAACATCACTGTAGCACAACAAAAATTCATAAAGTAAGCTATAATTGGTCCAAATATAGCAGAAATAGTAGAGTGGTGTAAGGGCAAACAAAAATGACTTACTGATATTGCTCGCATTTCTGATTCCTTTTCAGATATGCGACGTGAAAATAACCCCCTACCGCGCCAGCCCATATAGAGTGAATATCGCCTTCCTCTTGTGAGTTAGCAGTTTGGCTGTTTTGTCTTCCGTTTGTTGATCCAATCTCCCCATGGAGCCCTTCTGAGACTCCATTTTTATTTCCGTTTTCTTTAGTGCATCTTTATCTTGATGTTGTTTGCAAATACATCCATGTTTAATTAAAATAAAACCGCTGGATATCGCATTCACCATAGAACCATTGTGGCAGAATGAGATACATGTATCTACCACATATTAATCACCTATGGAGGTAGACTAAGTCACCTGTAATTTACAATATTAGTAGCAGAAATTGTCCGCTCTATTGAGTACTATACACACCATTTCCCTTACTTTTACCATAGGGATGGATGTTTTGGTGAAGGGTTTAACTGGTATAATTTGGTATCACACCGTAACCATTGAAAATGTTTCTATCTGACTTGAAAAACATTTCTCCTTACAGGTACCTGGCCCCAGCAAATTGTTGAGTGGGTCTGAACGGCTTTTGGCCGTGAGTATAACTGAAAATTTCTTTTTTCTTCTCTTTAACACTAATATCCTCACGGCAGGGTGCACCTTAGGACATGCATACCACCGGAGGATCACACTAACTGGTCCTGAAGAAAGCTGACCGACTGGGGCTCCTAAAGCAGAAACATGTCGACCAAATTCGTTTAGTATTCACTGAGGACTAGGGGTCTTTAATAGATGAGACTAAACCTATGAGTCCACTCATTATTTGTTTTTAAATCTGTGCTGGTTGGACTGTTAATAAAATAGTTGACAGTCACGACTACGCACTTTTTATATTCAACACCTTTTGCACTCACTTAGCACAATTTGGCTTTTTCACCACCTCAACACACACAAGAACCAGCTCCGCTGTAAACAGGCGTTGTAGTACACTGGAAGGACATTAGGTCCTTCCAGTGGGAACCCAGTGATGTAGCATGTCACCACCAGGCTGGTGAGTGAGGGTTCTTAAACTTCTTTTTATTTGTGTTGTGTTTCCACCTTTCTTTCCCTTCTACTTAACCCTCACATATTTCTTTGAGGTCGCTTTTTGTCCTTTCACTCTTCTGTTGTTCATAAATATTTAATAGGGGTAAGAGAGTGAATAGTCATACCCTTACTCTCCTGTTGATTGTTTGTGTTTTGCAAACAAGAATTTAACCTGACTGTTTGTTTTATTGAAACTCGTAGGAGCGTTAGTTTCAAATTGAAACTTGAGCAAGAAAAACCCTCAAAATGGCAGCCGCAAGCTGACAGGAACAAACTGCAGCAGAAAACAAAACAAATCGCTCACCACAACTAAACTGGAATGTCACAAAAGATTGAGTAGGTCTTCATCTTGATTCGCAGCAATTAGGGCTGCGAAATATCGAGTGGTGCTGTTTTTCAAAGCCTCGTTCCCGCAGTGGAGCGTCACGGAAAGGCGGCCATCTTCTTTGGCACCGTAGCCATGCCCCCGTGCTATTAACCCTTAAAGGTGAAGAAGATAGTACCAAAATGTGAGAGATTTTACCACAGGCACCTATTTCCTGACGGATCAGGAGCTAGCAGTGGACAGGAGATAAAATAACCAAAAATACTTTATATATTTAATAGCACTTTATACCTTCTATAATGACTACAACACCTGAAGGGTTTTAAAGATTTTATATAGTAAGTTTAAAATCAGAATGCCATGAGGATAAAACAAATACAGATTAGAATATCAATAATGAAGATTATAACTATAATATAATTGTGAATGAGAGCAAGCACCATTGAGTGCGAGTGGAAAACTACTGGGTAAGGGTGACAGGGAACATGCTATTCAGTTTTCAGGCTTATACTAAGGAAGGTGAGTTTAAAACATATTAGTCAGTAAATTGCTAAAGTCCTACAAGTGATTCAAACTGATCTTAGTCTAAATGCTAATTTAATCATAGATTCTAGACACAAGTAAAATTAGATCACACTAATTAAGTAAAACAGTTTCAATAATGTCCTACAGGTAGGGTAAAAATGGAACATAGCTAATAAACAGTTTTGCATGTAAGTCTTTTTGGAGATGACAGAGAAAATACCATGGGCAAGGATGCTTTATTAAAAGGAAAGATAAGAGAATAGAAAGACGGACACCCACAAATTTATATTTACCTAGGACAGGAATGAGGACTAACCCTGGCCACGGGTCAGTTTGGGAGGACAAGGACCCTCAAGGACTTAGGATGCCAGTAGGCGAGCAGGTACAGCTCATAGACAGTCAGGACAGGATACCCCTCAGTATTTGGATCAGGACTGAGCTCACCAAAGGGCACGACCAACACCTGCAGCTTCGGATACAACGCCTGCGCTACTCCCTCTCTGCACGGAATCCGCCAGTAACCCCAAATGGGTTCTCGAATCTCCCAGCAAAGTGCTTCGCCAGCACTTAAGACTATTCCACCCCTTGGAGTTTGTGGAAATTTCAGACAGAGTGCTCCGCAGCTCTCTGTATCAATCACCTATAGAGTTTGTAGGGTCGGTGACAGGTCAGCTACTCGGACAAGTCGGACAAATTCTCTAGCTAAAACTAGGCTAGTTATACCATTTTCGGGTCCCTAGACCACCCACAAATGTTGCAAGTGACAGGATCCCCAACTTAGGATTGGTCAGGAGAGGAGGTTGGGTCATTGTCACCACCTGAAATTCTGTGTTCCCATGAAGAATATTTAATTTTCGTACCTACCCCTTACATTCCGGCTCCCATGGCATGAGAAAGGTGTAAAACAATAGAACACACATAAACTTATACATTTGTATCAGTTTTAGGTCAGCCGAAATCTTCTCCCAGTACAAGTAAGACTTTTCCCAGGCGCATCTCAGCTTCAGAAGCCAGCTGGCTTGGTTTTGCTTCTGCGCGGTGAGGGTTTTCCCTCATCACGTGATTAGGGTGACATGGGTTTCAAAGATGGAGCGGCTCCCCACTCCCAGGCCCACAGATACGCGGTACATGAAAAGTAAGCGAAAACAAATTAGAAACACAGAAAAATTGAATACACTGTACACCATGATTAGCTACACTGCACCCCTTACTTTATAATATCTATAGCATTAGGGTTTTAGACAGAAATAGACAGCTAGACAAAAGCAGCAGTAGCAAGCGGAGAGCATGTTAAAGACAATGCGGCCATTTTAGCAAAACTGCGCATGAGCGAAAAATCCCTCCAAAACTACGAGTGCGTCACATCACATGGGTATGACCGACGCATGCGCAGACTGGATTTCTGTGAAGCAGCGATACTGTAGTATGCAAGCCTCATTACGATTAATAGACACATAGGCAAGCATCTCTGGGACACCTGCGTGTAGTGTGAAAGTGCAATATTAATGACAAACAGGTTGATTAATGACGTTATGAGTTATGTGAGGTTCTTGAATGTGAGCAAGTCGCTTTACGTGCGAATCCTTGCTCCATCAACCCTACATTGGGAAGGAAGGATAACCACTAGTTCAATAACTGGACCACCACCACCAAAAGGGAAGCAGATGTCTATCACTGCTCAAGTGACTGCAGTCATGGCTGAGAATCGAGAAATGGAAATCAGTTGTAGCAAATAGAATATTAACTCTCTCGGAGTTTGGAGCAGAGCAGGATGTTGATCAAGATGTTTTTGTCACTGCTCTTCATTTTGAGATATTAGCTTCTCATTCACCTGCAAAAAAAATATGCAATGTGCCATGGATATTCATGGGAGGATATAAAGTGAATCTCAGATCATCTTCTTGACATCTTAATTGGTGTGCTTAATTGTCTGTGATCAAAGAATAGACTGGAAGAAGGCGACGGCTCTCTATTTTTCATCTTCCACCTCGGCCCTGTTGAAGGGCCAGCTATTTTTCTTGTATATGCCAGACCTCTCGGTAAAAATTTGGTTGCTCCACATTACAGTACTTAACCTGCTCTTGCTGTCTGCCTGCAACTTATAATTTTTTTGCCAAAATCTGATTCAGCCCATACAGACATAGCTGATCAGAGTCTGATGGGCTACAACATTTGCTCCAAGCAGGTGAATAATGTTTGCGGATTTGAGCTCCTTATTTCCTGCATGCGGAATTGGACCAGGCATACAACTGGTCTGCATGCCATATCATTCCCACTGGGGTGAAACAAGTGGTAATCCATGTTATCTGTTGCTTAGATATCACCCAGTATTGCGAACTCCAGCCCCATTAATTCCCCACAGAGCCAGGTGACAGCTCATAATGGAGCCCCTTTTTTATTTTAGATCAGCAGCTCTCCATAGGTAAACTCAGTGGTGAGCTCCTATTATGTCTGGTAAGGGAGGTATTACTGTTTCTGCCACCATCTACTTAAGCTTTACACATCACCAATCTGCATACATTCTAGATTGGATTATGGTAATGGTATCTACCTCAGCCTGCTGACATCTCTGCTTCTGTGTTTACGTCAATTATAAAACGTGTCAGTTAGTCTGGTACGTAATCTTGGTACATTTTATCATGTTACCCAGGAATGCCAATCTCAAAGTAGAAAAAAGATCCAATTCGAGTGCCAATCTTTTTCCAATCAGACTTTCAATGAAGTAAAAAATGTCAATAGTTATTTTTAGTTTTTCGTACTTTGAGCTGTCCGCCTTGTTTGCTACTTAAAATGGCCGACATTAAATTATCTTCCTTTAGTGGTAATTTTTTAGTTCAGTATTATTTCCTTTTTATCCCCTTTTCAAGAAGTCCCTAATCGTTTTCCTGTGTTGCTAACCCTAAGTCCACCTGTAAGTTCTTTGTCCTTTTATTTCAGCTGCTGCTCCTCTCCTGATTGGGATCTCAAAACCAAGAGACCCTTGGGCGGATGTTAGCTTTATAAATTAACAAAAATAGAAAAAAGAAAAATAGAAATGTGAATTCAGTCATGGAGGAATGAGCCTTGTTAGTGCCCTGCCTGATGTTATCAGTGATCTCAACAACTGCGGTTTCCGTGCTATGCACAGTGCGGAATCCCGATTGTGAGGGGTCTAGAAGACCATGGTTTTCAAGATGGGCAGTGAGGTGTTTATTAACTAGATGTTCTAACACCCTCCCAAAGTAAGGTAACAATCAGATGGGATGATATTTAGCTGGTAGGTTGGCGTAAGCCGAAGGTTTTTTCAGAATGGGCTTGACTTGGGCATTTTTCCATCTAGTGAGGTCCTTGGTTTGCTGCAGTGACATATTAAAGATTGCAGTTAGTATCTTAGCAAGTTGGGGCATTATTTCTAAACAAGAATGGGGTGGAAGGGGGTCAACCGGAGAACCTGAGTTAATCTTAGTGAGGCCTCCCAACACTTCAGTGATGGTTAGGGGTTCAAATTCCAAAAGAAGAGTCACAACATTTGTTTCAGTTTTTTGCTGATAATAGTCTGTGTCGTATTGGGCGAAAGATGAGTAAATAGTTCTGATTTTATTGTCAAAGAAGGTAGATATTGAATCTACCCATTCTTGGGTAGGGAGGATGGAATACTGCTCAACCTGAAGGGATGTGAACTCTTTCAGTATTTTATAGAGTTCCTTGCTGGAATGCGCTGCATTATTTATCAGCTGAGTTAAGTATGACTTTTTTGCCATTTTAATGTTTTTTATATAGTTGAGGTGACAATGTCTGTACAATCTACGTCAGATTTGGTTTTCCTACACTGGCGTTCGGCTGTTCTACAAATTTGTTTGTCAGTTTTTAGTAATGTCGTAAACCAGGGCAAAGCTTTTCTTTTTATTTTAACCCTGGCTAGAGGGGCAACCATGTCCAATGCGTATATAATGGAATTTTCTAGAATATTTGCGGCCTGTTCCACAGTGTCGGTATGGCATTTCTGCTGTGGTTTGAAATGGGCTGAGAAGGCATCTGGTGTTAATTTACGCCAGGGCCGAATCAAAGTCGTTTTATTTCGCCTAGGTTTCTTACAGGAGTTAATGGGCATACAGAATTTTCAAAGATGGTGATCAATCCATAATAATGGAGAAGATAACTCAATTGTCAATTTAGAGGAATTTGTAAATATTACATCTAAAGTGTGCCCAGCTAAATTTGTAGGACCAGCTACCTTCTGGGCCATGCCTAATGTTTCCATTGTTCCAACTAAGTGGCTAGTGTCAGGATCAGACAATTGCTCACCATGATAGTTAAAATCTACAATTAGGTTGGAATTATTGGTGGCTGGTATGTGTAGCACTACCAGTTCTATAAATTACACTTCTGCATATTTTAATCGATTGATGCACCTCTGAGTAATAAGTCAATTTTTGGACCCATTCGAGAGATGATTGTGTCCATGCTAATCTCTTGCCCCCAAAATTTTCCACAGATGGAGAGTGAAGAGCTCTTCAGTAGGTCTTCCAGATAACCCCTGGACCTTATTGGCTATATCTTGGCTTACACACGTCATTGATGAGCTTGTACTTCAGCTAGGAGGTTGAACTGCTAGTAGGATTATTTTAATGGTAATGTGCTCCAGGTCTCCTGCAGTGGTCAACATATCCCACTGTTCCTAAGGGCACATCACAGGATTAGATTACATTCAATGTCTAATATGATTTCTGAACATAATCTGAATTGCTTTCAGCATTGCTTTCAGTGCGTGAAAGACATCAGTATATGTGGCCCATTTTTAACCCATCATGTTTGAACTGTGAGGCCTGATATGGGGTCTTGTGGACAGATACTAAGCTGTTTTGTCTTCTTTCCTATTATTAGTGAAGATTGGTGAGAATATATCAATTCAATGAATGTGTATCAACCTGCACCTAACTTATAATGATATAACTGAGTTAATCAATTTAAAAGTTCAAACCGTGCGTGCAGCTGTGAATTCTGGGATCTACCTGTGACCCTAACGAGAATACTCTGAAACATTATTCCCCTGAAGAATGGGTTTCACCCGAAATGCATTGGGGTCGCTTGATGAATATGCAATTCTAAAATGATTGTCAAGCGCAACTTATTTTTTTTATGTATTGTGAAATCTGTATTATCAAGGTACAATCTATAATTTAAGTTTGTTGGATACATTGTGATGCAAAATACAAATAAAAACATTGCTTCATCTACAATTAGCGAGTAAAGTTTGATTTTTGGGTTTAATTTTTTAATTATTCAATTGACGTGCAGAAACCTTAGGGACTTTCGCTGTGCGCTGTGACCAGGAACAGAGTTTTCTCCGCAACCTATGTTTAATAATATATCAATAACATTCACAATGCCCTGTCTCTTCCTGGAATTGGTATTTAAAGCATATATAAGCCTTTTCAGTCTACCCATAGGGTCTTTTCCCACATGTTTTTTTCTTAGCCTGTAAAAATATTTGGCCCAAATCTCTATTCAATTTCGACCTGTAAGCAATGGATGCAGTGCTATTTTTAGGGATGTGGTGGAGGGTACAAGGGTGGAAGAGGGCGGAGAAGGTGAGGTGGAAGAGCATTTTCTGATTTCCATACTGTGCACAGGGAGAACCGACGAAGGCTAGTTCAACAATACTCAGGATCATCGGTCTGGCATTTTCAGACTAGTGATCCCAGGCTAAGAAACACTAGGTTCAGCATGGAGTGGAGCAGCATCCTCAATAAATACTGAAACAGCTGGGTGCAGTATTTACTGGGTGCAATATTACCTCCACGCTAGCAATTGTGTATATTGGAATAGCGGATACAATAGTAATAATGCTTGTTTGTCATCAGAGGGAACATATCAGAGACTGCAATCTTTTCCCAACTAGCTGTGTGAGCATTCACCTAGCTAAAGTTGATTTCGTCAAAAGTGTATTATTGCAATCCACGGCTTGAAACAGCATCAGGATAGAAACCAAAAAGGAGGCTTTGCTGGGATTGACTTTTGCAAAATCTTCCATTTACATGTCTTGTCATACCTTTTTTAAATGTATTTGTCAACAGCAATAAAGCCATTTACAGGACTTCCATAGTCATCTTGTATTCAGCTACAACGTCCACCAAGTGCGACAATAGATACTTGGATCTCACTCCCACATGAAACCATATCTTCACAGTAGGCTGTGTGATTTTTGGGTGAACATAAAATGTTTTGTTTTATGTATCTTTCAGGATATTGGTTACATCTAACATGAAATGTGCGTTTTGTGAGGTGCATTGAATTTGTCTCACAGTCTGTGGTGTAATCCAACTCTTTCAGCTTGACAATGCTCTTGATGTGGTTCTTAACCTGTACCTTCAGGTACCTTCCTGTTCCCAGGAGAGTACTAAGGCTTGCCTCATGATAGGCGGTCTGCACCTCCCAACTATTGTTTCACTGAGATTAAGGGGTTGTGGCCTATTCTACTTGGTTTATTTTCGGTTGATCTCAATTCTTAACTCTTGTCGTAGTGTTGTTTTGTTTGTGCTCCTATTGGTGGTTCAACCCTTTATTAGACTCCATAACTTACATCTGACATACCATAACAGCCAAGCAGAATATAGTTCAAGCAAAATATTCTGCCTTTCACATTTTGTGGTCGCCTGTACCATAGTTAGGACTACACCATGGTAATAGCGTACAATAATCATAAAAAGTATTTTGTAATTTCCTACATGCACTTCTGGACAAGTAGGGAAACGGTTGTAATTGGTTACTTAAATCTCTGGTTCAACTATGAGAAATAGACTATTGCAACTCATGTAGGGGAGTCCTCGGATAGCCTTGAGTTTTCTTAATCTTTAACCTATCCTTTCAGTGAGATGCAGCTTATTTTGGTGAGGCAATTGTCTCACAGTGGTGTAATCAGCAATTTTCAGCTACAACTGTTAGCCTGGTCACAACACTTTGTAAACAGGGTGCAGTTACAAATGAATGTAAGTCATCCTAATAAAAAATACTCAGCATTGGAGAAGAATCTGGGAACTTTGATTGTTGATCAGCGAATAACTCTTTCAGCTCACATCCATAAGCATACAATTGACTAACATACATACCCTCACGGGCTCTTCTAATATCCCCAAGGTATGCAACGAGGGCCGCATTTACAATGAATTGGCGCAAGGCAGGACCACAAGTCTTTTTGCTGTGCAGCCCTACGCCAACTCGAAGGAGCAGGAATGCACCATATTTACAAGACATTGTGCATTCCTGTCCTCTCAGCCATCACACAATTTGGTGCCAGGTGCCAATGTAGGCACACTTGTATCATGGTGCTAGGGTATCTGTTTTATTGGCAGGATTGTTTTTGTGCAGGAAGGGACAACTTCCCCACAAAAACAATCCATGGAGCCTTTTTGTTTTTATGTGTGCGGCAGAATGCAGCATACATAGAAAGAGGAAG
Organism: Lissotriton vulgaris; assembly: GCF_964263255.1. NCBI lineage: Eukaryota > Metazoa > Chordata > Amphibia > Caudata > Salamandridae > Lissotriton > Lissotriton vulgaris. The sequence continues at coordinate 247,836,726 of NC_141688.1, read as the reverse complement.
AAACTAAGGGAAATTAAGATATGTCTCCTCATTACGCCTCCCCCTGGAGAGGAGCACGGTTCGGATGCATTCTCAGGGTTACAGATCCTTGTAAACCTGGGAATGTGTCAAACCCCACTGCAGAGCCAATGGAATGCCCCCCTGATGCAGGGTAAGGCAACGTAGTGACTTGCATGTGTTGCCTTACACCATATCTAGGAGGTCATGAAAAGCCACACAAAGTGGCGTTGCATAGACTTGTAGATATGGGTCTGCACTCTGCGCCACCGGAGCGTCATAAGCCCCTGAATCCTTAATGGTCATTGGGAATGAGAGTTGTTAGAGCAGATATATTATTAAAAATACATTTTCATTTTTGTGTGTTTAAGTTATCATAAGTAAGGTGCAGAAAACTAATTTACTGGGCCTTGGCCTGGTTGTTCTGATAGGTCAGAAACGTTGCTATAAAAAGTTGCACAGCATGCATGATTTTTCTGTTTCTTTCTGTATATGTTCTGTTTTAAAAAATTAGACAAAAATGTCATCAATTCCATGGCGATAATGAGATGTGTTGCACAACAACTAAATTACTTCTAAGGAAGCTAGCATGTAATGTTTCAGGTTGATACTACCTGCCTGTTCTTATGGGGCTACAACTAATTTTATTAGTTCATTGCTCAATAATGTAATGTCATTTCTCCTTCTATGTAGGTTGAAGGTACTCTCTGCCTTTTAATTTTGGCAGGGTTACTACAGTAACCTGTTTTATTTAGCACACATTTCTGCAATGTAGTTAGGTGTGGGTCATGTAACTTAATTTGTACAGCCCTTCTCATGTTATGCTGAGGACATAAGTCTTTGCTCCTGTGAACCTATAAAACATGCCACACTTTTTTCATGCTCTCTTCAGCCTCAGACTTCATGGTGTGTAACACTTTTGTGGTGGGAGGTAGGGACCTCGACCATCTCTTGCCATACCAAAGACAGACAGAATCTGCTTGTGGCGTCTCTTCTTCTACAAGTCTGATTTCGTCTCCAGGTAGCTGCCATCCACACAAGGGCTTCTTCATATTTCAGCACTTCTCTCGTCTCCTACAGTCTGTGCACTATCCTGGGCTGTAAATAGTGGAGGTGGATAGTTCTAGAAGGTGGCCTTCTGTACCTGTCCAGAAATGCTACTCCACGTTTCCAGCAGCCCATTGGCTAGTCCACACCATTGCACAATATTTTAAGTATTTTCAGAATTGCAGAAAAAAGTTGTCTGAAAGAGCTCTCTGGTCCTTAGCTCCAACCACAACTAATACTGGTCCCTTCCCTCCAGAACTTCAAAGGGAGAACCTGGAGTGACTAGTACACCGGTTTGCCTGTTCCCCTTTGTCCCATGGAAAGGACATGCCTATGTTTGGCAGCTACTTGGCAACTAATTACACAATGACGATTTGACTCTCTTCCTGCACCAGGGGGACCTCTATGCAAGGGCGCCTTTGATACCAGATAGCGAGCTGAGTAATTAAATTAGCCTAGCTAGTTAGATTAAAACAGGAATCTAATTAAGAGCTGGCTTCACTGAAATACCATAAATGCCAACCTACGTGGAGGAGCACACTTATAGTCATACGAATATTCTATTTGTTCCCAGGACCCTGTTAAACATAGGGAAACCTATGTTAATCATTTTTCTATTTGTTAAATTTCTACCCAAAGTGTAAGCACAAAGTAACTCCACATACTCACAATCTAGCCAAAGAGACTCTAGGTACTTCACTTTGAATGCCAAATAACTGACTGAGACAATTGCCTTCCTTGCACAGCCTGCACCTATGTGCAAACTTCAATTATAACCAGTGCAAAACGTCTAACCCCAGCAGCAGGCTTTATTTTAAAAGACAGACACTCAGTCAAATTTAAGAGAAGCAAACAGTCAGCAAGACTAAATTAGTTGGTCTCACTCCTAGCAGAAGCCCAAATGCCAGAGTTTCAAAATAAACAAATCATGGGGTTTTAACCCCTCCCCTGCTGGTTACAGAACCACTCCGTCATCAGCCGCGGTCGCGCTGTGCTGATGAAGGAGCAGTACCGTCAAGGCCCGCTCGGCAGGGCTGCGCGGATTCCACGCCTGCGCTGATTGTTTCATTGAGCGGGCGGGCCATGACGGAACCGCTCCATCATGAGCACAGCGCAACCGCGGCTGGTTACGGAGTGGTTCCGTCACCAGCATGGGCGCGCCGCGCGGCCCTCAGCCCCCTTAGCACTGCGGCGGACTAGCCACCGCAGTGAAGGGGTTAAAGAAGACCAGAGCCAACTTTCTGACAAGGTATACTTAACCCATGGAGCTGCTATAGTCAAAGCAAAGTTATGTCCCAAAATAGATCTTGGCAGCACTTTCCAGAAGAACCATCTTGAATTGCAAGCCAGTCAGAACATCACAGTTCATGTACTGTTCCATTTGAAAAGAGGGTAGCAAATCTCCCAAGCCTCATAGGAACTAACAAGCGCATGCATCATTCACAGGACTGCGATTATGAAATCTACACTCATTCAGACAGTGATTTGTGGTGTCATAAATGTAAGCTTTAAACCCTGATTAGCACCTTGTGCTCTGAGTGGAAACTGTTACTGGTTGTAGAGAAGACAAATAGATCTTTGCGAGCAGAGTGATTTATTTGTTTAAATATTGTCAGACTCACGTGGTGAATTGTGTGTGTCTCCGACTGTTGAATTACAGAGGACAACTTTGGACATTGACCTCTCCAAACTCGAGTGACATGTAACGTTGAATGTATGACGTTACAACACATACATTTACATCGCAGTTTTTAAAACGCAACATCCTTTACAACGCATTATTTTATATTGCATGCCATTGCACCACATTTTCAGAAACTACCTTTACAATGCATACCATTATATTACATTTAAGGTAAGTGTTGGATAGCGTGGGGGTAAAAATTACTATTCTAACTCCAGTGAGTGCAACAGTAGGGAAAGCGTTGGATAGCGTGGGGGTAAAAATTACTATTCTAACTCCAGTGAGTGCGACAGTAGGGAAAGCGTTGGATAGCGAGGGGTAAAAATTACTATTCTAACTCCAGTGAGTGCTACAGTAGGGAAAGCGTTGGATAGCGAGGGGTAAAAATTACTATTCTAACTCCAGTGAGTGCAACAGTAGGGAAAGTGTCGGATAGTGCAAGGGTACTATGCGTTGTAATGGTATGTGTTGTAATGACTTGCGATGTAATTCCTGCGTTAGTGACATGTTGTAATGACATGCGTTGTAGTGACATGTGATAAAAAGGCTCCGTTGTAATGACATGCTATGTAAAGGATGTTGCTATTAAATGACTGCTATGTAAAGGTAGTGCGATGTAATGACTGCGTTGTGAAGGTTGTTTCCCATTACGCCGAAGCTTGCACACCATATTGTTGATACTCCCATTGTAAAGAATGTTGTTAACTATGTGGCTTCACAGCTGTTTTCTGTACTATTGCATAGTTTCAATAAAAATAAAATAATAATAAAAAAAATATATATATATATATGTTCTGCCTCTCTGTGGCATGAGTTAAATAGTTTATGACAAAATTACTTATTTCACCACTGGCAGGGGTCAACCGCCCCAGCCCACCCTTTCTTATCCCACTCTGCACCTCTATGCTCTCCATCCTTTAGTCCATACTTTTTAACTGCCCTTTCATAAAAATAAAAAATGCAGAAATAATCAGTTTCTCATTTAAAGGAGGGGATAAAGAGCATATTATGGCTTCCACTTGCAAGGGCCTCACGTCCAATGTACCACAGGGCCTGCACTCCTCTGAATCCAAAGTGAAAGTTGTATATTAATTACAAAGCATAAACTTCGCAATTAGTGATTTGCAAGAAAATATATATTTTAAACTTCTTATCTGCTGGGAACTAAACCAAATATACTGCAACAATAAATGCACACATTTGCAGACATAAATACTCACAGCTAGCATTTTGCAGAGTTTATTCATATTCTCCACAAGAACCTGCAATTGTAATTAGATTAAAAAAGGCCTCTAGTCAATTGCATGAAGTATGCAGATGCAAATCCTGCGGTTCTGCCAGAGCCTTAGTTTATATGCTTCTTAGAAGGGCTTTATGCACTGAACAGACTGGTAAATTTCTGATAACTGGCATTTCTTCACACTTTGGTGCACTATAACGCCTTCTTCTCACAGGTTTCCTCATTACCACCCTCCAACAGTGCCCCTCATCTCTCCGTAGCCCCTCTTTCACATGCATTTAATATCTTTTATAGTGCTACTCGTACCAGTGTAGGGTGCCAGAGCACTTTACATCACACACACATTATACAGAGACAGTGAATCATACGTATGTAAATTAGCCCATAGGAAAGGTTCTATTAGACAATAAGGGTTACAAGGTGTAGGAATCACACGTCATCCCTACTAGTAGGCTGTATATTTTTGGAGTGTTTGGTCAGGGGAATCAAAAACTTTAGATTTAAAATGTAAGAAAGTGGTTGCAGTTTGCTTTACTAATAAAAATGTATTTCTACAGAATAAAATCTGTTTTACGAACATTAGGATAATGAAAGTAGGGGAAAAAAGATAACCTTCTTACCTTTAAGACGCAGTTTGCATGCAGCTATTTAGTGACAGTTCATTCGGTCACTCTGTTATATTAGGATTGCAATGTATGAACTATGAGTATTAAAATGAAATTTGTGAAGTATGTTACCCAAAGTTCTATCCACATAAACTACTGTTCTGTGATCTGCAAGGTACATGTTATTGCACCAGGCATCTTAACCCTTTGCACTAGTTTTATTTTGATGCATCAAAACTTTAACTAGACCAAACTTTAATCTCTCTCTAGCGCTAGCATTAATCACCAGAGTTACAGAGTTATCTTGAGATTTGTAGTGTTGCCTGCAAACTGCTGGATACACAAGGAACTCTGTAGCCGGTGCTTTTAAACCCATAAGTTATTTCTAAACACAGCCCCCCTCCTCAGGCTAAGTGCCAGGTGCGGCTTCACTGATAGCACTACCCTAAAGGCAGTCCCCTAGATGCAGTCTTGATGGGAATGATGCACAATTCCTAGTATGGTCTTTAAATGTTCCCATCAACACTTTTGTGTTGAATTGACTAATGTGCAATTGACCCATGATGTCAACTTCTGATGCTTGTTGCTTGAGTGGCTAATACATTCCATTTCAACACGGACACTATTTCAAATTATGGGCTTTTGTTTGACAACCTAATGCATTGTGGGTGTTGTATTATTTTTAATTCAATATACTACAACAGCTGTTAGCAATGATTTGTGTAAAAAGCCCAGCACTAGAAACAGTGCCCATGATGACATGCAGTGACGTGTTACCGGAGTTGTTCAGCAAAACGATGGGCATCCTCTAAATAACGCAGCAATGGCCATCACTAATGTAATTATGAGCAAACCCATTACCACCATGTATACTGGAAACTTCAATATTGGTGGCAGGGCGGGCGTTTCTATTGAAGAAAATCTGAAAGATGCTGCAAAGTTATGGGAGCATTTTTTTAGGGTTGGCGGGATTTTGTATTTAAACTCTCAGCAAAACATGCATGAAAGGAAATGTCTCTCTGCAAGGCATTGTCTACTACTCGTGGCACTTCCCACAGGCAAAAACCAGCAAAATATTAAATAATTACAAGGTTTTACACATTTCATTTAAATTTGTTTAGGTCTCTCACAACATATATCATAAGAGGTTCAGATTATTTTAAATATATGCATCTATTAATAAAATATATTTTAAAGTTATTTGTATATGGTACAAAAGATGTACATTTTTTTGTGATGGATTAATATGGAGAGTTGTCAAATTATATTTCCCTTTTAAGATAAACAACCTGGGAGTATCCCTAAAGCATTTGTATAGGTTCAGTTAAACCGCCACGATAAATGCTCCAGGTAGGTTTCAGTTGTTGTTTTGCACCTGATTTCAGCCTAAGTACAAAATAATAGAATCTAATTTGTATTTGTACAAACCGTAATTCTGCTCTTGCACACAGATTTACAGACCAAATCGCCACCAGTAAGAACTGACCTTGAGGAATGTGTGGACACAACTCTAGTGAGCTCTATTTTTACACTAGTCTTCTAGGAGTTTTCTGTTTTTTGATCTGTATATTTTGTTCTCTTGCTGAAAACAGTGTAAGTGTGTGTTACAGGCAGTCTCGACTCCCAAATGTTAACATATACTTGGGGTGGGCTTTTTTTTACATTTTAATTTCTTATTCATCATCATCATCAAGAGCATTTTTTGTGCAAAAAATGTTAACATTAATTGACATTAAAGCTAGATAGTATATATAAATGTAAAGAGTGTTAAGGTATAAATATATTGAGCAAAGTAGAAAACCTTAAAGTAACATGAGGTGTACAAAGAAATTTTTAGTAGGGCATATTAATACATTTTAGACATGTCAGCCTATTGTATTCCATCCAAAGCCAATGGTCCTCATAGCTTCTCTAGCTTGACCAGTGATCTGATTCCCCATACCTTTGCTAGGCTGCTTCTAAACCATAAATATCCCTAAGAATCGCCCACCAATCTTCTGCCACAGGAGGTGTGTCAGAAATCCACACCCTGGCAATAGCCAGCCTGGCAGCAGCCATAAAGATTGTAAAAAGGCTGGATCATTATCTTTATATCCCAACATAGTTTCTAGATCTGTAAGCGGTTGATCCAATCCTAATTTAAGATAAAGTTTCTGTTCAATTTTATTTCAGTATTCCCTTCATTTTGGGCATTCCATAAACATATGTTTCAAATTGGCCCCATATAGCCTGCATTTTGGGCAATTTAAATTATCCTCCGTTTTGTTTCCCTGGGCCCATTTAGCTATTCTTGCCAGGGTAGTGCTTAATTGCTGGAGCTGCAAACTAACCGTATGAACCGAGTCTTTATCATTACATAAAACCTGTTCGATCATTCGCGGTGTAACCATTCTTCCCAATGTTTGTGTCCAACGTTCCGCTAGTTTTCCTCTACCATCTGACATAAAACTAATTAGGTGAGCATACATCTAACGCGATCAAACGTCTTTTCGGCATCTAAAAATAGCATCCCAAATTCAATCCCCTTCTTACCTTCTTATCTGCAAAGTCAAACACCCCTATAGCCGTGTTTACATGGGTAATGGTGTCCCTCCCCATAATAAAACCATGCTATATATCTAAAGCTAGATGAGGCATAAGTGGAGCTAATAGAGTAGCCAAAATTTTTGAGAAGATCTTAGCATCAGTGTTAATGAGAGAAATTGGTCGATATGATCCACATTCTGTCAGTGATTTACTCTTTTTCAAAGAAAATATGATTTGTGCTATAATCCACGATTTTGGTATTTGTCCATTACTTGCCACTGCTTGGATAACTCTACACATAGGCACCAACAATACTTTTTTAAATGATTTAAAGAATTCTAAAGATAGTGAGTCATCTACCGCCACCTTTCCCGTTAGTAGTGTCATTATCGCCAATTCCACCTCTTCCACTGATACTATATGCTCTATTATAATTGCCTCATTCACAGCTAATACTGGTATGTTACTATCCTCAATATAACCATCAATTTCTTCCTGATTTGGGGCCCATGCAAGTGAATAAAGCTTCATAGAAAACATATGCAATTGATCTAAGATTGTTGATATTTCGGTATGCAATTGTCCATCCGCCCCCATTATAGCGCTTATTCTTGTTTTTGATTTTGCCTCTGAAGTTTGATAGGCCAATACCTGCCCAATATGTTCCCCATATTCATATTTTTCAAGTCGGCCTTTGGTATAACTTGTTGCCATTTTATCTCTTAGGAACTTCTTTACTAACACTCTAGCATCAATTAGTGCTAGAAGCAGATTCTCTTGATTATTCTGGCCCATGTTCACAGCTTCTACATGCTGTAACTCAAGATTTCTTAGAGTACTCAACCATAGCTCCATTTTATTTTTGCATTTCTTTTTCTGATTAAAAATATATTTTTGTGTAATACCGCGGGCAAATGCTTTCAATGTATCCCAAACAATTATTGGTGATGCTGTCCCTGAATTAATTCTAAAGAATTCTTCTAAGTCTCGCTTCATATTATCTAGATAATCACCATCTAACAACAAATATCTCAGGAAAGAGAACGGTCTGACCTCCCTCCTTAATGTATCGACCTTAAATACTAAGATAATAGGATTATGATCCGATGTTACACGGGGGCGGGGGGGAAATTTCTAAATCTGTTGTTCTAATTAAATCCTCAGATACCCATGCCATATCTATCCTTGAGTAGGATTTATGAGGAGCTAAAAAAAGTGTATATTCCTGGTACTGTCGCATATTTATTCCTCCATAGGTCTTTAACAGAGTGTAACCTTGCCATTTTAAGTATGGCAGCTCGCGTGTTACGCATTCTCTGAGCCCGTCCTTTCCCAGAAGAGTCTAAGCTGTGATCTATAACGCAATTAAAGTCCCCCGTTTTCAATATTTCACCCTCCATATTTAATAACTCCATGCTAAGATATTCAATAATAGCAGAGTCATCCACATTGGGGCCATATATTGCACAGACTACCCATTTTTTACTCCCTTTCTCAAACTGTATAATAGTCCACCTCCGTCGCTGGTCCAATTAAGTTTTTAACACTCTACAATTGACCCTTTTATCTATTAAAATCGCTACGCCTTTCGCAGATATTGATTGAGTAGCACATGTAATGACCTCTTACCCCAAATGTTTTAGAAAATTTCTATCTTTATAAGCAATCTGAGTTTCTGTTATGACTACTATCTGGGGTTGATACATTCTCAACTCTTCACATACTAGTTTACGTTTAGTTCTGCTATTTAAGCCTGCCACATTCCAAACTATACACTTAAACTAATCCATTATTACATTTTCTGATTTTTAGCAGTGCTCCCTTTACTACTACAATCACCTCAAATATACCAGTTCTTAATGCATTATCATTAACAAAATGATCTAACACCCCACCAGTTATCTTATGCCTTTTATGCCCTAGTGATGATTTTTCATTTTTCCGCCCCCTTTTCTCCCACCCTCTCCCCCACCCCAAACTCGAAAGGTACACCCTCCCTTCACCCTGTACCTTGAGAGAGGATTCCCCCTTTTACCCAGCTGCTGTTGTCAAAGCAGCTCTTAGCGAACTTCAGCCATGAGCCTCGCCCCGCACCCCCCCACAAACATATATCAGCAATTCCTTAAAACTTTTTAATAATACTTGAATTGAACCATAGTTACCCTCCTTCTGGCCCTTCAAGAAGGAAAAAAAAATTAGGTAAGGCAGATAAAGGAAGCAATACATCAACAGTATTTCGGCTACAGAAGTATTGGCCTTACTTAACCCTTGCATATACCACATACATTAATATGGTCAGCAACTTCTGCAATCTTACTGTAGGATCCCCTACCTCTGCTTGATCATAGATACAATCTGAGCTTTTTAAGTAAAATATGCATTAGAGTTCATGCAGAACTCCAAACTATTAAAATGCCAATCCTTGTACGCCCCATTTACTTTTGCTCCGTGACCCCAATTTGTTACTTAGCAATACCCAGTTCAATTTCTCTTTCTCCAAAAAAGAAGTAGGTTTGGCCACCCTTAAAGATTTTCAAGCACGCGGGTTCTTGTAAAAATACCTGAGCTCCAAGCTCTTTTATTGGAACTATTTATTGATGTAACCTCCAGCGTCTATCCATGGTCGCTTTGCTTAAATCTGATCTAACAAAAATACTAACGTCCCCAACCCTGACTGGGGAATTGGGTCGAGCCCTGAATGCTACTGCCTGTCTCAACAAGAAATTACCAAAATAAATCATAATCGGTCGTGGGTATTTTCTGCCTTTGTTCCTTTGAGCTGTTGGCAATCTATGGACCCTCTGCAGCTGAGAGTCCCAATCCCAATTGGAAAGATCAGTGAAGGCCTTTTGAAATAACTGCACTGTATAAGCCCTCAGGTCAGCCCCCTCCGTGCCTTCAGGGATACCAAAAATTCTTAGGTTTTGCCGACGTTGTCGATTTTACATGTCCTCCAGTTTAATCTGTATCGATGTGATTTGATCCATGTGTTTCTTTGCAAGTCCATCTGCACGGGTGGATTGTTCCTTGGTATCCGCGACCCTCTGTTGTAACTCTGAAATATCTTGAGTTAGACCTCCCAGCTTAATTGCCATCTCCTGTAGAGACTGCGGCACTCTACTGTTATTTTCTAAGACCTGAGTATAGTGATGTTGAGCTTCCTGTCTTTGCTCCTTGAACATTTGTAGTATTAAACTTAGCGATGGTTTAGTAGCCTCCTCGTTGTTAGCTATCGTCGTTGTTACTATTGCTGTACTCCCAATTACAATCTTTTTGCGTGTATCTTGATGTTCCTGATACTTTGAATAGCTTGAGTAGCTCGAATAGCTTGAGTAGCTGAGTTCTTTCTGTATTGTGCATGGGCTTACTCCCTCTAAAGTCCCCTTCTTGGGACTACCCACCGTTGAGGGCGTCATTTGATCTTTCGCTGGGGTGCCGGCAGATGCCATGCTCTTAAACCCCCTTTTGCTTGTACCCATTTGTGCAAGCTATGCTCTCCTGCCAGGACGTTTTTCCCAGGTCTAGAGTTCTTCGGGGCTTCTAGGAGTTTGCTGTTTTTTGATCTCTATGTATTGTTCTCTTGCTGAAAACAGTTTAAGTGTGTGTTACAGGCAGTCTCGACTCCCAAATGTTAACATATACTTGCGGTGGGCTTTGAGTCAGCTACCAGCTCATGGATGTCTTTCTAGTCCATCTTAGTCCTCAGCTCCATGTTTGATGGCTTTCCTCTCTCTTCTGTTTGTTTCCGCCCTGGATTACTTCTACTTTACCACTGTTTCTGATAGGATATGTTTTATCCTTCCACTGCTTCCACTCCTGAAATGAACAATTTTTTTTAGGTCGAGCCGAGCGGCAGTGCGCATGCGGTGCTCGCTGTCCGAAGCATGCTGTAGTAGGGTGACCAACTGGTATTGGTGTAAATTCAGGACGGTGAGTGTAAAAATTCAGGACAAATGGTCCCAATTCAGGACACAAATTCAGGACAGGAGGTCAAAATTCAGGACAATTGGATACGTTTTACAGACACATCAGAGGTCGCGCAATTGTATATAAGTAAGCCCAGCCATATCTAGACATATTCAGCCATTTGCAAACCTATCCATCATGTATCCTTCCATCTTTCATTTCACTCATCCATCCCTTCATCCATCCTTTCACTCATCCATCCATTATCCATCCATCCGCCCTTTCACCCTATCCATCTGTACACTCAGCCATTCACTCTTCTACCCATCCATCCATTCACTCATCCATCCAGCGATTTACCCTTTCACCTTTCCAGCCATCCTTTCACCTACTCGTCCATCCACCCAGTCACTGATCCTTCCACCCATCCACCCTTTCAGTCATCCATCATCCTCCCTTTCTCTCTCCATCGACTCTTTCACATAGCAATCCTTCCATCCATCCTTCCATCCATCCATCCACCCACCCTTCCTTCCATCCATCCATTCCAAAATGTTAGTTTTGCCCCCCTCCCCCCACACTGATGTGCAGTACTGAAAGGAGATATTCCAAGAGAACTGATTTAACTGACTGTACTCCATACTTTGTTAATCAGTGTGGGTGCGATTGTGCCATTTCTGTATTTTATTAGAATATAGACTGCATGTTTGAAGAATCGAGGTTTGTTTACAATTTAGTGACAGTAAGCTCTGTGAAGTGAACCACGTGCTGCCTCGGTGTAATCAGGGCCGGTTCTACGATATTTGGAACCCTGAGCAGAAAGGGAATGTCTCACACCAATGCAGATACAAGACCCATTCAGTGCTGTTTGCATCTGAATAGATTCCCCTGCTCCGAAGCTGCCGCCCCTCCCTCTGTCACCTTCAAGCCCCGCTTAACAGCTCATCAAGGGCTGAAGGTGTGAGGGTTGCCACCCCGCTGTGCCTCGCCAATGCTGATGGGTATCTGAGCTTTTGTACTGCCTCGGAGTCTGTTACACCCGACCTCAGCAGCATCGCACTCAAGAAGGGAGGTGGGGGCCAGCTGTGTCGGTTGTGTGACCAGTTAAAATTTCGGACAAATGGCGTCCGTTAAACAATCCTTCACGGACAGCGGACAGACGGCCGAAATTATGGACTGTCCGTGAAATTTACGGACGGTTGGTCAGCCTACTGCTGTAGTAGGGTATGCTATGGAAGCCTAGTCCACTCTCTGCCCATATTTGTCATTGGCAATGTGCCGTTGTCCTTCCTAAATGTTGGCTTTTGATTGGTAAATAGACTTTTTAGTACCTCATTTGTACCGCTGTGTCTGCATTTGTAACCACCCATGGCGACTGGCCCTTTTACTTCCGTTGTTATATGCTGCCTGTACTTATGTCTGTAAGCACTACTTTCTTTATTGCATTTCCCTGGACAGTGGCGGCAACATCTTTGAAAAGCAATAGGTTTCGCATTTAAATGTGAGACGTATTGCATCACAAACACTTTTACATTATTGTAAACATACTTCATCAGCGCTGCGTCTGTTTCACAAGCGCTGCGCTGGCTTTGTTTTCAGTGTTCTGTATATCCTGGCTCCTCCATCTCAGGTATACCTCCACCCACCCAGTCAGTCAGCAGGCTTCACTCCAGCAGAGCAGCGGAGCCAGGCAGAGGGACGAAGAGGGAGGGGCATTACTGTCTGTGCCTTCTCCCACCAGACCCACCCAGTTGACCGTGCCTTTAAAGTCCACCCCAATGTGCCACCCTCCTGTTGTCTGTACCTTCAAAATCGACCCTGTCCGCCCTCCCTCCCTATTGTCCGTGCCATCCCCCGATCCTCCCTCTCGTTGTCGTGATGCCAATCATTTGCAATGTAATAGGTCTCGCGCAAATGTGAGACCTACTGCATTGCAAATGCTAGTTTATTTTACTCCTAGCACTCCTTGATACCATGGTGCTCTCCTTGCTCTCTCTGCTATCATTCCTTCAAACCCCAGGCGTTGCTCTCTCTTTCGGCTCCCTATGTTCCTTTCACTCATCTGATAATCTCCTTCTCTTTCTCTTGCAGCTAGGCCTTTAAAAAAAAAAATGTTGCGTGATCGGGGAATCTGCTACCATGCGACACACTGCTATCTATTTACGTGGCATTCTACACATTTCTCATTTCTTGCTTTACAGCCAGGGGCGTAACAAACGCCCCCACAGCCCCTGCAGTGCGGGGGGCCTCACTCTTTACAGTTAATGAAGGGGGCCCCAGGGAGCCCCCGGCCCCCTCAGCTCTTCTGAGAGCTGTGAGAGAGGTCTGCGCTGAACTAGCAAGCCTCTCTGCCTCTGTGTCTGAAGCAGGTGTAGCCTGCTCGGAGCCCCTCGCCTCCTCCCTCTGACTGAAGAGAAACAAAGTATCAATATACATTGTTTCTCTTCAGTCAGAGCCAGAGGCAGTCCCAAAGAGGATCAGGGCCCCAGAGACAGCAGTCTCCACTGCTCCTCTGAGGCAGCACAGAGCCCGGCCCCCACTCTCTCCTCTCGATAAACAAAGCCCACCCCACAAGAGAAGAGAAGAGACAGGGACAAGGATGGGGTGGGGGGCCCACCCCACAAGAGAAGAGACAGGGACAAGGATGGGGTGGGGTGGGGGCCCCACCCCACAAGAGAAGAGAAGAGACAGGGACAAGGAGGGGGTGGGGGCTCCACCCCACAAGATAAGAGAATAGACGGGGACAAGGATGGGGTGGGGGCCCCACCCCACAAGAGAAGAGAAGAGACAGGGACAAGGATGGGGTGGGGGGCCCACCCCACAAGAGAAGAGACAGGGACAGGCCCCCATCCGAGAAGAGACAGGGACAAGGATGGGACGGGAGGCCCACCCCACAAGAGAAGAGACGGGGACAAGGATGGGGTGGGGGGCCCACCCCACAAGATAAGAGAATAGACAGGGACAAGGATGGGGTGGGGGCCCCACCCCACAAGAGAAGAGAAGAGACCGGGACAAGGATGGGGTGGGGGCCCCACCCCACAAGAGAAGAGAAGAGACCGGGACAAGGATGGGGTGGGGGGCCCACCCCACAAGAGAAGAGAAGAGAAGAGAAGAGAAGAGAAGAGAAGAGAAGAGAAGAGAAGAGAAGAGAAGAGACAGGGACAGGCCCCCATCCGAGAAGAGACAGGGACAAGGATGGGACGGGAGGCCCACCCCACAAGAGAAGAGACAGGGACAAGGATAAGAGAAGAGACAGGGACAAGGATGGGGTGGGGGGCCCACCCCACAAGATAAGAGAATAGACAGGGACAAGGATGGGGTGGGGGCCCCACCCTACAAGAGAATAGAAGAGACAGGGACAAGGATGGGGTGGGGGGCCCACCCCACAAGAGAAGAGAAGAGAAGAGACAGGGACAGGCCCCCATCCGAGAAGAGACAGGGACAACGATGGGACGGGAGGCCCACCCCACAAGAGAAGAGACAGGGACAAGGATGGGTGGGGGCCCCACCCCACAAGAGAAGAGAAGAGACAGGGACAAGGATGGGGTGGGGGGCCCACCCCACAAGAGAAGAGAAGAGACAGGGACAGGCCCCCATCCGAGAAGAGATAGGGACAAGGATGGGGTGGGGGGCCCACCCCACAAGAGAAGAGAAGAGACATGGACAAGGGAGGGGGGGGGCCTCAGAGAGCAAGAGCATGATACCGCACAGAGAAGTGCTCGGGACCCTGTCAAGGCTGGGAGTGGGGGCCCCCAGACAGAGTATTCTCCAGGGCAAAGCTCACATGAGAAGGGACAGGCAGCAAAATGGTGCCCTCAGGTAAGCACTCTTGTTAGAACACACCATGGGCGTCCGCAGGGAGAGGGAAAGGGGGGCCGAGAAGGGTGCAAGGCAGAGGTGTAGAAGGGTGTAAGGCAGAGGGGGAAAAGGATGCAAGGTAGAGAAGGGTGCAAGGCGGAGGGGAGAAGGGTGCAAGGCAGAGGGGAGAAGGGTGCAAGGTGGAGGGGAAGAAGGGTGCAAGGCAGAGGGGAGAAGTGTGCAAGGCAGAGAGAAAAAGGGTGAAAGGCAGAGAGGAGAAGGGTGCAAGGCAGAGAAGAGAAGGGTGCAAGGCACAGGGGAGAAGGGTGCAAGCCAGAGAGAAAAAGGGTGCAAGGCAGAGAGGAGAAGGGTGCAAGGCAGAGGGGAGAAGGGTGCAAGGTGGAGGGGAAGAAGGGTGCAAGGCAGAGGGGAGAAGTGTGCAAGGCAGAGAAGAGAAGGGTGCAAGGCACAGGGGAGAAGGGTGCAAAACAGAGAGAAAAAGGGTGCAAGGGAGAGAGGAGAAGGGTGCAAGGCAGAGGGGAGAAGGGTGCAAGGTGGAGGGGAAGAAGGGTGCAAGGCAGGGGGGAGAAGTGTGCAAGGCAGAGAAGAGAAGGGTGCAAGGCACAGGGGAGAAGGGTGCAAGGCAGAGGGGAGAGGAAGAAGGGTGCAAGGCACAGGGGAGAAGGGTGCAAGGCAGAGGGAAGAAGGGTGCAAGGTGGAGGGGAAGAAGGGTGCAAGGCAGAGTGGAGAAGTGTGCAAGGCAGAGAAGAGAAGGGTGCAAGGCAAAGAGGAGAAGGGTGCAAGGAAGAGAGGAGAAGGGTGCAAGGTAGAGAAGGGTGCAAGGCAGAAGGGGAGAAGGGTGCAAGGTAGAGGGGATAAGGGTGCAAGGGAGAGGGGAGAAGGGTGCAAGGCAGAGGGGAGAAGGGTGCAAGGCAGAGGGGAGAAGGGTGCAAGGTAGAGAAGGGTGCAAGGCGGAAGGGGAGAAGGGTACAAGGTGGAGGGGAGAAGGGTGCAAGGCAGAGGGGAGAAGGGTGCAAGGCTGAGGGGAGAAGGGTGCAAGGCAGAGGGGAGAAGGGTGCAAGGCAGAGGGGAGAAGGGTGCAAGGCAGAGAAGAGAAGGATGCAAGGCAAAGAGGAGAAGGGTGCAAGGCAAAGAGGAGAAGGGTGCAAGGAAGAGAGGAGAAGGGTGCAAGGTAGAGAAGGGTGCAAGATGGAGGGGGAGAAGGGTGCAAGGTAGAGGGGAGAAGGATGCAAGGCAGAGAGGAGAAAGGTGCAAGGCAGAGGGGAGAAGGGTGCAAGGAGGAGGGGAGAAGGGTGCAAGGTGGAGGGCAGAAGGGTGCAATGTGGAGGGGAGAAGGGTGCAAGGCAGAGTAGAGAAGGGTGCAAGGCAGAGAGGAGAAGGGTGCAAGGAAGGTAGAGAAGGGTGCAAGGTAGAGAAGGGTGCAAGGCCGAGGGGACACGGCAGAGGGGAGAAGGGTGCAAGGCAGAGGGGAGAAGGGTGAAAGGCACAGGGGAGAAGGGTGCAAGCCAGAGAGAAAAAGGGTGCAAGGCAGAGAGGAGAAGGGTGCAAGGCAGAGGGGAGAAGGGTGCAAGGTGGAGGGGAAGAAGGGTGCAAGGCAGAGGGGAGAAGTGTGCAAGGCAGAGAAGAGAAGGGTGCAAGGCACAGGGGAGAAGGGTGCAAAACAGAGAGAAAAAGGGTGCAAGGCAGAGAGGAGAAGGGTGCAAGGCAGAGGGGAGAAGGGTGCAAGGTGGAGGGGAAGAAGGGTGCAAGGCAGAGGGGAGAAGTGTGCAAGGCAGAGAAGAGAAGGGTGCAAGGCACAGGGGAGAAGGGTGCAAGGCAGAGGGGAGAGGAAGAAGGGTGCAAGGCAGAGGGAAGAAGGGTGCAAGGTGGAGGGGAAGAAGGGTGCAAGGCAGAGTGGAGAAGTGTGCAAGGCAGAGAAGAGAATGGTGCAAGGCAAAGAGGAGAAGGGTGCAAGGAAGAGAGGAGAAGGGTGCAAGGTAGAGAAGGGTGCAAGGCAGAAGGGGAGAAGGGTGCAAGGTAGAGGGGAGAAGGGTGCAAGGGAGAGGGGAGAAGGGTGCAAGGCAGAGGGGAGAAGGGTGCAAGGCAGAGGGGAGAAGGGTGCAAGGTAGAGAAGGGTGCAAGGCGGAAGGGGAGAAGGGTGCAAGGTAGAGGGGAGAAGGGTGCAAGGCAGAGGGGAGAAGGGTGCAAGGCTGAGGGGAGAAGGGTGCAAGGCAGAGGGGAGAAGGGTGCAAGGCAGAGGGGAGAAGGGTGCAAGGCAGAGAAGAGAAGGATGCAAGGTAAAGAGGAGAAGGGTGCAAGGCAAAGAGGAGAAGGGTGCAAGGAAGAGAGGAGAAGGGTACAAGGTAGAGAAGGGTGCAAGATGGAGGGGGAGAAGGGTGCAAGGTAGAGGGGAGAAGGATGCAAGGCAGAGAGGAGAAAGGTGCAAGGCAGAGGGGAGAAGGGTGCAAGGAGGAGGGGAGAAGGGTGCAAGGTGGAGGGCAGAAGGGTGCAAGGTGGAGGGGAGAAGGGTGCAAGGCAGAGGGGAGAAGGGTGCAAGGCAGAGAGGAGAAGGGTGCAAGGAAGGTAGAGAAGGGTGCAAGGTAGAGAAGGGTGCAAGGCCGAGGGGACAAGGCAGAGGGGAGAAGGGTGCAAGGCAGAGGGGAGAAGGGTGCAAGGCACAGGGGAGAAGGGTGCAAGCCAGAGAGAAAAAGGGTGCAAGGCAGAGAGGAGAAGGGTGCAAGGCAGAGGGGAGAAGGGTACAAGGTGGAGGGGAAGAAGGGTGCAAGGCAGAGGGGAGAAGTGTGCAAGGCAGAGAAGAGAAGGTTGCAAGGCACAGGGGAGAAGGGTGCAAAACAGAGAGAAAAAGGGTGCAAGGCAGCGAGGAGAAGGGTGCAAGGCAGAGGGGAGAAGGGTGCAAGGTGGAGGGGAAGAAGGGTGCAAGGCAGAGGGGAGAAGTGTGCAAGGCAGTGAAGAGAAGGGTGCAAGGCACAGGGGAGAAGGGTGCAAGGCAGAGGGGAGAGGAAGAAGGGTGCAAGGCACAGGGGAGAAGGGTGCAAGGCAGAGGGAAGAAGGGTGCAAGGTGGAGGGGAAGAAGGGTGCAAGGCAGATTGGAGAAGTGTGCAAGGAAGAGAGGAGAAGGGTGCAAGGTAGAGAAGGGTGCAAGGCAGAAGGGGAGAAGGGTGCAAGGTAGAGGGGAGAAGGGTGCAAGGTAGAGAAGGGTGCAAGGCAGAAGGGGAGAAGGGTGCAAGGTAGAGGGGAGAAGGGTGCAAGGGAGAGGGGAGAAGGGTGCAAGGCAGAGGGGAGAAGGGTGCAAGGCAGAGGGGAGAAGGGTGCAAGGCATAGGGGAGAAGGGTGCAAGACAGAGAGAAAAGGGTGCAAGGCAGAGAGGAGAAGGGTGCAAGGCAGAGGGGAGAAGGGTGCAAGGTGGAGGGGAAGAAGGGTGCAAGGCAGAGGGGAGAAGTGTGCAAGGCAGAGAAGAGAAGGGTGCAAGGCACAGGGGAGAAGGGTGCAAAACAGAGAGAAAAAGGGTGCAAGGCAGAGAGGAGAAGGGTGCAAGGCAGAGGGGAGAAGGGTGCAAGGTGGAGGGGAAGAAGGGTGCAAGGCAGAGGGGAGAAGTGTGCAAGGCAGAGAAGAGAAGGGTGCAAGGCACAGGGGAGAAGGGTGCAAGGCAGAGGGGAGAGGAAGATGGGTGCAAGGCACAGGGGAGAAGGGTGCAAGGCAGAGGGAAGAAGGGTGCAAGGTGGAGGGGAAGACGGGTGCAAGGCAGAGTGGAGAAGTATGCAAGGCAGATAAGAGAAGGGTGCAAGGCAAAGAGGAGAAGGGTGCAAGGAAGAGAGGAGAAGGGTGCAAGGTAGAGAAGGGTGCAAGGCAGAAGGGGAGAAGGGTGCAAGGTAGAGGGGAGAAGGGTGCATGGGAGAGGGGAGAAGGGTGCAAGGCAGAGGGGAGAAGGGTGCAAGGCAGAGGGGAGAAGGGTGCAAGGTAGAGAAGGGTGCAAGGCGGAAGGGGAGAAGGGTGCAAGGTAGAGGGGAGAAGGGTGCAAGGCAGAGGGGAGAAGGGTGCAAGGCTGAGGGGAGAAGGGTGCAAGGCAGAGGGGAGAAGGGTGCAAGGCAGAGGGGAGAAGGGTGCAAGGCAGAGAAGAGAAGGATGCAAGGCAAAGAGGAGAAGGGTGCAAGGCAAAGAGGAGAAGGGTGCAAGGAAGAGAGGAGAAGGGTGCAAGGTAGAGAAGGGTGCAAGATGGAGGGGGAGAAGGGTGCAAGGTAGAGGGGAGAAGGATGCAAGGCAGAGAGGAGAAAGGTGCAAGGCAGAGGGGAGAAGGGTGCAAGGAGGAGGGGAGAAGGGTGCAAGGTGGAGGGCAGAAGGGTGCAAGGTGGAGGGGAGAAGGGTGCAAGGCAGAGGGGAGAAGGGTGCAAGGCAGAGGGGAGAAGGGTGCAAGGCAGAGAGGAGAAGGGTGCAAGGAAGGTAGAGAAGGGTGCAAGGTAGAGAAGGGTGCAAGGCCGAGGGGACAAGGCAGAGGGGAGAAGGGTGCAAGCAGAGGGGAGAAGGGTGCAAGGCAGAGAGGAGAAGTGTGCAAGGCAGAGAAGAGAAGGGTGCAAGGCAAAGAGGAGAAGGGTGCAAGGCAATGAGGAGAAGGGTGCAAGGAAGAGAGGAGAAGGGTGGAAGGTAGTGAAGGGTGCAAGGCGGAGGGGGAGAAGGGTGCAAGGTAGAGGGGAAAAGGGTGCAAGGCAGAGAGGAGAAGGGTGCAAGGCGGAGGGGAGAAGGGTGCAAGGCGGAGGGGAGAGGGTGCAAGGTGGAGGGGAGAAGGGAGCAAGGTGGAGGGGAGAAGGGTGCAAGGTGGAGGGGAGAAGGGTGCAAGGTGGAGGGGAGAAGGGTGCAAGGCAGAGGGGAGAAGGGTGGAAGGTAGAGAAGGGTGCAAGGCGGCGGGGGAGAAGGGTGCAAGGTATAGGGGAAAAGGGAGCAAGGCGGAGGGGAGAAGGGTGCAAGGCAGAGGGGAGAAGGGTGCAAGGCAGAGAGGAGCAGGGTGCACGGCAGAGAGGAGAAGGGTGCAAGGTAGAGAAGGGTGCAAGGCGTAGGGGGAGAAGGGTGCATGGGAGATGGGAGAAGGGTGAAAGGCAGAGGGGAGAAGGGTGCAAGGAAGAGAGGAGAAGGGTGCAAGGTAGAGAAGGGTGCAAGGCGGAGGGGGAGAAGGGTGCAAGGCGGAGGGGAGAAGGGTGCAAGGCAGAGGGGAGAAGGGTGCAAGGCAGAGGGGAGAAGGGTGCAAGGTGGAGGGGAGAAGGGTGCAAGGTGGAGGGGAGAAGGGTGCAAGGCAGAGGGGAGAAGGGTGCAAGGCAGAGAGGAGCAGGGTGCACGGCAGAGAGGAGCAGGGTGCAAGGTAGAGAAGGGTGCAAGGCGTAGGGGGAGAAGGGTGCATGGGAGATGGGAGAAGGGTGAAAGGCAGAGGGGAGAAGGGTGCAAGGAAGAGAGGAGAAGGGTGCAAGGTAGAGAAGGGTGCAAGGCGGAGGGGGAGAAGGGTGCAAGGCAGAGGTGAGAAGGGTGCAAAGCAGAGAGGAGAAGGGTGCAAGGCAAAGGGGAGAAGGGGAGAAGGGTGCAAGGCAAAGGGGAGAAGGGGAGAAGGCAAAGAGGAGAAGGGTGCAAGGCAGAGGGGAGAAGGGTGCAACGCAGAGGGGAGAAGGGTGCAAGGCAGAGGGGAGAAGGGTGCAACGCAGAGGGGAGAAGGGTGCAAGGCAGAGGGGAGAAGGGTGCAAGGCAGAGGGGAGAAGGGTGCAAGGCGGAGGGGGAGAAGGGTGCAAGGCAGAGAGGAGAAGGATGTAAGGCAGAGAGAAGAAGGATGTAAGGCAGAGAGGAGAAGGATGCAAGGTAGAGAAGGGTGCAAGGCGGAGGGGGAGAAGGGTGCAAGGCAGAGGGGAGAAGGGTGCAAGGCAGAGGGGAGAAGGGTGCAAGGCAGAGGTGAGAATGGTGCAAGGAAGAGAGGAGAATGGTGCAAGGTAGAGAAGGGTGCAAGGCGGAGGGGGGAAGGGGTGCAAGGCAGAGAGGAGAAGGGTGAAAGTTTGAGACGGGTGCAAGGTGGGGGTGGAATAGGGTGCAAGACAGAGAGGAGAAGGGTGCAAGGCAGAGGGGAGAAGGGTGCAAGGCAGAGGGAGAATGGTGCAAGGTAGAAAAGGGTGCATGGCGGAGGTGGACTAGGGTATAAGGAGAAGGGGAGAAGAGTGCAAGGGGGAGAAAGGTGCAAGAGGGAGGGCAAGAAGGGTGCAAGGCAGAGGGGAGAAGGGTACAAGGGGGATGGTGATGAAGTTAAAAATGTGCCTCCCCTGGAAACATTTCTGTGGACACCCATGGAACGCACACTACTTTGTGAGGGAGAGTGGGAGAGTGTGGAGAGAGAGAGAGTGGAGAGAAACAGTGGAGAGAAACAGTGGAGAGAAACAGTGGAGAGAGAGAGTGGCTAGAGAGAGAGAGTGGAGAGAGACAGTGGCGACAGAGTAGACAGTGGAGAGAGAGTGGAGATAGACAGTGGAGAGACCGAGAGTGGAGAGAGAGTGGAGATAGCATGGAGAGACACTGGAGAGAGTGGAGAGAGAGAGTGGGGAGAGAGAGAGTGGAGAGAGAGAGAGTGGAGAGAGAGAGAGAGTGGAGATAGACAGTGGAGAGACCGAGAGTGGAGAGAGAGTGGAGAGAGCATGGAGAGACACTGGAGAGAGTGGAGAGAGAGAACGGAGAGAGAGAGAGTGGAGAGAGAGAGAGTGGAGAGAGAGAGAGTGGAGAGAGAGAGTGGAGAGAGAGATAGAGTGGAGAGAGGAGAGAGATAGAGTGGAGAGAGAGAGAGAGTGGAGAGAGAGAGAGTGGAGAGAGAGAGAGAGTGGAGAGAGCGAGTGGAGAGAGCGAGTGGAGAGAGCGAGTAGAGAGAGCGAGTGGAGAGAGAGAGTGGAGAGAGAGAGTAGAGAGAGAGAGTGGAGAGAGAGAGTGGGGAGAGAGAGAGAGAGGAGAGAGAGAGAGAGTGGAAAGAGAGAGAAAGAGTGGAGAGAGAGTGGAGAGTGGAGAGAGAGTGGAGAGTAGAGAGAGACAGTGGAGAGAGAGACAGTGGAGGGAGACAGTGGAGAGAGAGTGAGTGGAGAGAGAGTGAGTGGAGAGAGAGTGAGTGGAGAGAGAGTGAGTGGAGAGAGTGGAGCGAGAGAGTGGAGAGAGAGAGTGGAGCAAGAGTAGAGAGAGAGAAGGGAGAGAGGGTGGAGAGAGAGAGAGTGAGGGAGACAGTGGAGGGAGACAGTGGAGGGAGACAGTGGAGAGAGAGAGACAGAAGAGAGATTGTGGAGAGAGAGACAGTAGAGATAGAGTGGACAGAGTTGAGAGAGAGAATGGAGAGAGTGGAGAGAGAGTAGAGACTGACTGACTGACTCAGAGACTGAATACTGACTGACTGAGAGACTGACTGACTGAGAAACTGACTGAGAGAGAGAGTGACTGCCTGACAGAGAGATAGAGACTGATTGAGAGTGAGACTGACTGACAGAGACTGGCTGAGGTAGAGAGAAACTGACTGAGAGAGAGACTGAGAGAGAGAGGCAGAGACTGACTGACAGAGAGATAGACTGATTGACTGTGAGAGACTGACAGAGAGAGAGACTGACTGAGTGAGAGACTGACTGAGTGAGAGACTGATTGAGTGAGAGACTGACAGAGAGAGAGACTGACTGAGTGAGAGAGTCTGACTGACAGAGATTGACTGACAGAGAGAGAGAGACTGACTGACTGGGGTAGAGATAGAATGACTGACTGAGAGAGACTGACTGACTGGGAGAGAGAGAGACTGACTGGGAGAGAGAGAGACTGACTGACTGAGAGAGAGACTGACTGACAGAGAGAGACTGACTGACAGAGACTGACAGAGAGAGAAAGAGACTGAGAGACTGACAGAGAAAGAGAGACTGACCAACAGAGAGAGAGAGACTGACTGACAGAGACTGACTGATAGAGAGACTCACAGAGAGAGACTGACTGACAGAGAGAGAGACTGAGACTCTGACAGAGAGAGAGACTGACTAAGAGAGAGAGACTGACTAAGAGAGACTGACAGAAAGACTGACAGAGAGAGACTGACTGACAGAGAGAGAGAGCGAGAGACTGACTGACTGACTGAGAGAGACTGAATGACAGAGAGTGATAGACTGACAGAGAGAGAGACTGACTGACAGAGAGAGACTGACTGGCTGACAGACTGACAGAGAGAGAGAGAGAGAGAGAGAGAGAGAGAGAGAGAGAGAGACTGACTGACTGACAGAGAGAGTGACTGACTAAGAGAGACTGAATGACAGAGAGAGATAGACTGACTGACTGAAAGAGAGATACTGACTGACAGAGAGAGAGACTGTGATGGAATTGGGGTCAAAGTGTGTATGAAGCTATGCAATGCCTCTTAAGATTGCTATTGTCTAATAACAATAAAAATAAAAATGTATTATCAAAATGTGCTCTTTGTGGTTACATCTGCTTTTGAAACACTGCATTGAAGCTTTGTCCAATGTCTTAAAACGGAAATGAGAAGGAGCAGTGGATGCACTTTTGTCAAAACTAAACGATGAGTGGGCCCGATGTTGTATATCATGACAGGAGTCTGCATCAGGAAACCCACCTAGAATTGGGCAAACTTCCCCGGCGTACTGATGGCAGGGACCCTGTAATGAATGGACCGCCATCTATGATAGCCTGCGGGCAGACTAAGCCCAACCTTTAACTCCACCATTCAGTGTTACTTGCAAAGGCTGGATTGGTGACAGTGGCGTAACAATCGCCCGCATCCCCTGCAGTATGGCGGGTCGCTGGCCTGAGCGTTCTAGACTGGCTCGGAGGATGGGAGGGGGGCCCCCTCCATGTAGTTTGCAGGGGGGCCCCCTCAAGTTTCGTTACGCAACTGTTTACAGCTCTACAATGCTGTTAGCCATCTTGGAATAATTAAATAACAGCAAAATAATCCAAGATGGCTGCCGGGGCGTGCACCCACAGTAGACACATGGACAACCATCTTTTGAGTTCCTTTATGGCAAACATAATTTCTAGAAAGGGGCCACTGTGTGTACATGCCTGAGCCATTTTAGGATGATTTTTGTAATAAAATAAATGATAAAGCATTCGAGGACAGCTACCCATGTATGTTTTATTTATTTATTTTATTATTTATTTATTTAGAAGTTTTCTATAGCGCTAACAAGACCCGAAGGTATCAGAGCGCTTCACAGTAGTGGGCATGAAAAAGAGAACAACATGAAACAAACCCAATAAAAGCAATCTGCGACAGACAATTTGGAAAGAAGAAAAGTTCGGACAGCAGGGCTTCTCAGTACTGGCTTCAACAATACCGCATGGATTCTGAGACGTTTGCAGCTCCAAGTTATCCATAACCAAGGGAGCGGATCAGGCACAAGGATTTAAGTTGGCTCTTGAATTCTGCATAGGACGGTAGAGTTCTGATGTGCGGGGGGATGGCGTTCCATATTTTGGGGGCATTTCCTGAGAAAGAGCAGTCCACAGTTCTCTTCCTTCTGGTTTTTGGTAGGATGAGCAGTAGGGAATTAGAGCTTCTCAAATTTCTGGCTTGGCCTGCTTTTTTGAGCTTGTTAGCCAGGTATTCCGGTTTGCCGGTGTGGAGGGCCTTGTGGGTTAGGCAGGCCGTTCTGAAGGTACTTCGCATTTCCACAGGGAGCCATTCGAGTTCTTTAAGAGCCGGGGAGATGCGATCATATTTTTTGCAGCCTGTGATCATTCTTGCTGCCGCGTGAAGTGTTGTTTTTAGTGGAGCCAGGTGGGATTTGGGGATGCCTGTTAGGATTGAGTTCCCATAGTCCAGTCTTGATAGAACTAGAGATTGCGTGGCTAGTTTGAGGTCCTTGTTGGGAATGTAAGGTTTAATTTTGTTCAAAAGTCTGAGGTTGAAGAATGCGCTTTTCGCCGAGTTCATAATGTGATTTGTCAGGGTAAGTTTAGGGTCTAAGGTGAAGCCCAGGGATTTAACGGAGTCGGCTAGCGTGAGGTTACCCTTGAGAGCATCGATCGACTTTAGCCACTCGGTGATTTGAGGGTTATCTTCTTTGTTTGAGATGAGGAGTGTTTCTGTCTTATCGGGGTTGAGTTTCAGGTGATTCTTTGTCAGCCAGTCTTGAACTTCATTTAGGATATCGTTGAGTCTCTGGATGTCTTTAAGAGAGGAGATTTCCAGGTAAATCTGCGTGTCGTCCGCGTAGAGGTGGAAGTTGATGTTGGCGTTCCTGAGTAACTTAGCGAGTGGCTCCATGTAGATGTTAAAGAGCTGGGGGGAGAGCACCGATCCTTGAGGGACACCCTTGTTGACTTGCTGGGTATCGGAGGTGAAGTTCTTGATTTTTATTAGTTGCGAACGGTTGTGTAAAAAGGAGGAAAACCACTTGAGAACTACCTCGCCAAGGCCGGCTCTTTCTTGGAGAGTCGTGATGAGGAGCTTGTGGTCCACCGTGTCGAACGCTGCTGAGAGATCAAGGAGTATGAGGAGGCAGCACTTGTCAGCGTCAAGAGATCCATGGATGTCATCTATGATGTTCAGCATCGCGGTTTCGGTGCTGCGGCCTTGTCTGAAGCCAGATTGGAGGGGGTCCAGGAGATTGATGTTGTCCAGGTGTTGCGTCAGTTGCAGGAGTACACAGCGTTCAAGTGTTTTCGAGAGTAAAGGGAGGTTAGATATTGGTCTGAAATTGTTCAGGTCAGTTGAGTCGAGACCGGGTTTTTTCAGGAGGGGAGTGACTTGTCCCATTTTTAGACAATCGGGGACCACACCGCTTTGTAAGGAGCTGTTTATGATTCTTCCCCAGATAGGCGCTAAGGTAAGCTTCATTTGTTTGATTAAAGATGGGGGGATGGGGTCTGAGATGTGTGCTGAAGGTTTGGAGGTCGAGATCAGCGCGATTATCTCAGTTTCCTGGACGGGGCGAAAGCTTAGCCAGGGGGAGGGAAAGGAGTCGGATGGGAGTGCCACTGGGGAGGTCGAGTAGCTCTTCTGGAGGTGTGGGTTGTTGATGTCTAGAGATAGTTCGA
Organism: Lissotriton vulgaris; assembly: GCF_964263255.1. Lineage (NCBI taxonomy): Eukaryota > Metazoa > Chordata > Amphibia > Caudata > Salamandridae > Lissotriton > Lissotriton vulgaris. The sequence continues at coordinate 247,810,874 of NC_141688.1, read as the reverse complement.
TTTTTTGGACTTTGACGTTGAAGAAGTTGGCAAAGTTGTCACAGAGTTCTTTGGAAGCCTGTAGGGTTGAGGGCAGGGGCTTTGTTGTTTGTTGTCTGATTATGTTGTAGAGTTCTTTGGGTCTGTTTTTGGATTTGACCAGTGCCTCACGGAAGAAGCTGGATTTCTTGTTTTTGATATGGTTGTTGTACTTCCTACGGGCTGATTTTAGTTGAAGGCGGAGAATGGCGGTTGGGTTGTTTCTCCACTTTCTTTCTTTGGTTCTCAGGTTTCTTCTTTCTGCGTTGAGGTCCGCAGTGAACCAGGTTCTGGATGGAGTGGCTCGGCTTCTTTTGAGTTTAAGAGGAGCTAGATTGTCAAGTATGGCGACTACCCCCGAGTTATAGTGGTCGACGAGGTCGTTGGTCGAGAGGTGCATAGTGTTATTTGAAAGAAGAGCGCTTAGTTGACCTTCCAAGATGTCTTGGGGTACTTGGGAGAGGTTTCTCGACCATTTAGGCGGGTATTGCGGAGGTTTAAGCGAGAAGATGGGGTGATTGATGTGGAATAAGATCATGTGGTGATCTGACCAGTCAACTGGTAGTATGTGGTTGACCGTGATAGAATTCTTTTGGGCAATGATGGCGTCCAGTGTGGCTCCTTTGTAGTGAGTCTCCTCAGTACAATGTTGGGTGAGGTTGTTCTCATCAAGGAGGCTAGATAGCGATTTGATTAGAGGGTTGTGGGTCTCATTCCACCGTATGCAGCTGGGTCTGGTGGCTTAGTGGACTAATGCATCCAGTGCTGGTTCCTGTGTTTGACCTCATGGTCATAGGTTCGTAATCCTGGCGGGCCCACTCAGCCTTTCATCCATTTGAGGTCGATAAAATAAGTACCATTGAGTTGTGTTACAATAAACACCTGCTATTCAGCGCCTTGAGATCCCTGGGTGATATGTGCGCTTTACAAATATAAGTGTTATGTTATGTTACTTGTGCTGAAGCACCAGCAGCCAGTTTACACTTTATAAGTGCTTGTCGTAATGCCAAAGAAAACAAGCATTAGCACAAGCAATAGTTTCATGCCTTGACTTTTTACAGTCAGAAGAATGATGCGAATAATTTATGACCCAGGTTCAAATGACCACGTTCGAGCTTTCTGAATTCAATTTATACTTACAATTTTTTTGATATTTGCCAAGCTCCCTGGTTTGAACTATTATTTCATTCACTCCTGAGCCATTTCGTGATAACAGGATGTAGAAATCTGCAAACGTTCATTGGCCCAATGAGACAAAAGCCCATTCACGTCATTCACAAAGCGCGAGAGTGCCCAAGCTGTTCAATTATACACCTGATGGATGAACAGCGTGGAATTTACCATTGACGTCAGTGCTACCATGTTACCTCAATTACAGTCAATCACTTAGTAATTCAAAATTTCGGAGAGCCTTAATAGCGCTTTCAAATCTAATCAGAAATTCACCGAGAGGCCCTCAGAAAGGCAGCTTTCGAATAGCAACCCAGGCTTGGTTGGGGCCCAGTTTCTTAATAATTAAGATAGCCATATCTTGCCCTGCAATTCACAACACAGGCTTGTCAGTTTGTAGACAGCTCGGGGAAAGCGAAACCCCAGCAGCAGGGCACTTGGTTGGTTTCCAATTCACACACCTTTTTGGCAGCAAGATATGTTTCAGGCAAGCTCGGCTCTGTCTCTGGTACATGCTGGAAGCAGCCCTCGCCTTTTATTGATTGAGGATGAATGGACATTTTATAGAGAACAACTCTGTAACCTGAAATGCCTCCAGAGAGTCTCTGATTGGCATAAGTCTCAATAGGTTCCTACTGGATTCGGGGCCAGAATATGTTTTTTTTAATACTGGACTGTATATGCCCATCAGGGAAATATGGTAATGTTAATTGTTGAAATAAAAAAAATAGACACAGAAAGACAGAGGCTAATTTATGAGCCTTTGTGTCACTTCTGCGCCACTGGTGCGTCACTTTTTGTAACGCACCAGCAGTGTAAAAAATGCGCCTTGTTACACCATATTTACAAAGTGATGCATCTAGGTAGATGCGTCACTTTGTAAACCCCTGCACCGCATTATACCTACACCAGGTATAATGTATGCATCGTGGGCGTTCTGATGCAAGTAAGCCTCGTAGCAGTGATGCTGTTAAATCTATTAGATTTCACTGCACCACTTCTAGGACGCAATTGCCCCAATATCCTACGGCTGCCTCATGGCAGGCATAAGATTGACGCAGGCACATTTAACATGGGACTTGATCATGAGTAATAACCCATTGCTGGACTTGCGTCACTTTGGTGACACACTCCAGCAATGCGTAATTTTTTGCAGCTACAGAAATACTGACGTATCTGTAACTCCTTACGACATGATGCATCATACTGTAAATATGACGCAACATTGGTGCGGCAAGGAGGGAGCAATAATATTGTTTAATCTCTGCGATGCGTCACTTTTCATAAATGAGGCCCACAATACTTAGGGGGATATTTACAAAGAAGTGGCGGAGTGAGGTGTTAGCCGTAATGGCTTAACACCTCACTCTGCCACTTCAGAAAGGCAAGGCTGCACCATATTATATTGCCTATAAACAAGGAGCATTGTTAAAGCAGTTAGGGTATGATGTTATTGTCTGCCCATCACAAACTAGTTCTATTCGGGGGGTTGCTCTTCTGAAATTTAAGAGATGTGGTGCTAATATCCTCCGATCTATCGCTGACTCTAAGGGGAGATGGGCTATCTCACAGATGATAATTTCAGGGCGTATGTTTACAATTTGCATGGTATATGGTCTAAATATCGATTGCCCGGATGTCATCTCTCAGTTAACCTCCAAGCTCCTTGAGTGGCCTGGTGAAAAGATTATGATGGGAGATTTTAACTGCATTTTAGACAGGAAAATTGATACTACTAATATTGCTGCACGGTCCAGAATGTGCAGAACCAGGACCGCAGTTCTAGAACTTCTTCATCTCCTTCAGGTAAAGGACTCGTGAAGAAAGTTATTTCCAAATATACCAGGTTTACTTTCTATTTCATGCAGCATTAAAAGTATTCAAGGATAGACATGATATTTGACTGCAGGGTTATCTTAGAGAATGTGCTTTTCATGGTATGCCTCAAAATAACACCCGATTACAACCCGGTCATGTTAACTGTGCAGCTGCAGTCTTACTCCCAGGTACCAGGTAGGGAGTTCACTTTCCCTAGGCATCTACTCAATAATTCGGACTATCTTGATTTTCTAAAAAATATATTAGAAGAGTATATAGACAACAACATGGGTACGGCTGCTATCGCAATAGTCTGGGATTGTCCTAAAGCATGCGTTAGAGGCGCCATGCTCCAATATGTTATCAAAGAAAATCGACAGGACTCTTCCAAGTTAGATCAAGAACAAAAGCACTGTGTAGATCTTGAGCGTTTACATGCAACAGCCATAGTCTCTGTAGTTCCCGCAGAACAAGTGATTTATCAGCAGGTTATCGAGGCTAAAGCCAAGATTTTTTTGAAGGTTCCGAGACAATGCCGCTCATAGCTATCACAAATTGCGAACAAACCAGTACGAATATTGCGAGAAAGTGGGTCGACTATTGGCTAATCAAATAGCGGATCAAAGGGCTAAATCATTTGTTAAAAAAATCAAAGGGGTAGACGGTCTGGCTTACACAAGATCCACAGATATTTTGGAAAAATGTAGGTTATTTTATGCCGACCTCTATGGTGATTCTGGTCACTTCGATCAGCAAGCCGCTTCGTCCTATATTCAGGAGTGTGCTATGCCGGCTTTGTATCCTCTTTATATCGGGCCTCTCCAACACGACATTCGGGGTTGGGAAGTTGAGGATGCAATTGCAGCTCTCCCTGCTGGCAAGGCAGTCGGGGAGGATAAGATTCTTCTCAAATTTTACAGAGTCTGCAAAAGTACATTAGCCCCTTTATGTATAGAGCTCAGTAATTCTATTATGGAAGGTGGCGAAGTGCCCCCCTCTTGGAATGGCACTGATATTGTGGTCTTTCCCAAAAAGGGGAAGCCTATAGATAAAATGGGTTCTTATCATCCAATAACATTAATAAATGCTGATGCAAAACTTTTTTCTAAAGTTCTTGCTACATGACTGGCTTCCATTATCCATCCATTGGTTTCTGACCAACAACATGGTTTTGCCCCCAGAAGAGATACAGTGGAACATATTAATACTGTCAACGTAGCTTTTGACATCTCGAGCAGCTAGGTCAGCAGCTGGGGATGCTCATGTTAGATGCCGAGAAGGCCTTTGACCGAGTTAGCTGAGGAGCTTTATAGACAACAATGACTTTCATGGGTCTTGGTCAAAGGTTTATCTTGGCTATACAAAAAATGTATAGGAGCCCAACTGCTGCAATCAAACTCAACGGCCAGTCATCCGCCGTTTCGCAATAAACCAGGGCACGTGGCAAGGCTATCCGCTATCCCTGCTTCTGTTCGCCATTTACATGGAGCCTTTTATTAAACATCTACTATCCAGTGCTGATAATAAACCAGTTACTCTAAATGGAATAGATCTCAAAGTAACAGCATACGCGGACGACATCGCGATCTTCTCGAGTCAGCCGATAATTGCTCCTGCTGCCATAACCACCGAGTCACAGGGATTCTGCTCTTTTTCTGGGTATAAGCCTAACTTGAATAAAACACAGACATTACTCAATTTTGCACCCGATAATCTTCCAGTGGTTTTAGGCACCACAAAAAGCGCAGTATACTTGGGAGTTACTTTAAGTAGTCAAGTTAGGGACATTATATCTCTTTACTATGAACCTCTTTTGAGGAAAGTAGTCGCTAACCTACACTGTTGGCACCGGCTCCCATTGAGACTCCCGGGAGACGTAACATCGTCAAAATTAATGTTCTTCCAAATTTTTCATACTTTTTTCGTACTATTCCACTAAAGGTTCCTCAAACCTTTTTTAAACGCCTGGACAGCGCTGTAGGTAGTTTTATTTGGGGTTATCGGCGTGCCAGGAGAGCTTTACGTTATATAAAATTGCCATTCATGCAGGGAGGTTTTAAAATTCCAGATTTTAAGTTATACTTTTGGGCTGCATTCACAGGGCGAATACAGAGCTCAGTCAAAGGACTTGAAATCGGTCCCACTTGGCTCTCTTACCAGTTAGCCTCTGGATCTGACTCTGGGTACTTGCTGTATAAAACATCCAATCCAAATTATTTTAAGAGGGTCTGATTCAAGGTAGTTAGGGACATAGCTAAATATATGGCGCAACATCTCTAAGGCATATGAATTTCCCGACTTGCATACTGTATTATGGGGGAATCCTTACTGCCGAGTATCTTTCATGACTATGTTGGCACATGGATGGTAATGTAAGGGTGTGACCCGGCTGTGCCATCTTTACGCTGGGCAGTGTTTTCGATCCTTTCAGTCTCTAAGAGATGAATTCCCCCTACCACACAGATATTTTTTTAAGTACCTGCACATCAGGGATTATTTAATTTGAGGCCTAGGCATATCAGAGCTGGAGTTAAAGGGATCTTCTGAATTTCTGTCTGCCTTCTTTGGGGCAGCCAGACGAGGGGCCATTGCAAACTAATTGGGGCGGCTAGTGATGATGGGATACAGATAGCGGGCAAGTTTCTCGGATCTTTAACTGTAATATTACTAAGGAGGAGATTAACGAATCTCTAGAAACAATAGATGTGGCAGTTACCTCCGTTAATCTGAAACTCCAGCAAACCAGATCAATTTTTATGCTGTATTATACCCTGGAGCGAATATCTAAATGGGCTACCAGCTCAAATAACCCCAAATCACATTGTCCGAAATGTTCGGAATTTGCTGCGGATTTATGTGACATGTTTTTTTCGTGTTCTCATCTGAAGGAATTTTGGGCTGGCATCTCTCTTGCTCTCGCAGTCTGGGCTGGCTGGCTACTACAAAGTTATCACTGAGAAAGAGCTTTCTCTGGGATTGTTTTCAGATTTAGACTGTTTTACTAAACCTTTTGTCTCTATTATATCTGCCTGTGCTCGCCTATGTGTTGCACATTCCTGGATTCAGAGCAAGGGCCCAAGTGTTAACGAATTTTGGGGTTTGTTACGAGACATTTACGAAATGAAGATGGCACTAGCTAAAGCTAGAGGTCCTCGGTCTTGGCGCAAATTTGAAAGGACATGATCTTGCCTTAAATTGGATTAAGAGTATAATTTCTGAACTATTGTAAATTACAATATAGCCATGCCCCTGTTCTATTGTGTTTTTTCATCGTTAGATTTTGTACATGCTTTCTGGTATTGACCGCCATCTGGGGTTTTTTCCGGCCTTTTTTTTTTCTTTTCTTTTTATTCTCTTTCTTTTTTCTTTTTCCTTTTCTTTTCTTCTCTTTGTTTTTTTTTGCTTTTTTTTTCTTTTCACTTGCTTTTTCTTACTTTGCTGCTCATGATTGCTATTTGTTAAATGGTATATTCTGTAAGAAATATTTCTGTCCATGTAATTTGTTGCAAGTTTTTTTTTGTCTGTGGCTATAAAAAAAAAAATCACAAAATACACTGCTAAATATGCTAAATTCCTGATAGCATCGAAACAGATTTAAATGAACTACAGCCCAGCCTTGGAGTAACTACAGCGTCACACATGGCCATGGAAAAAAAAAAAGAATTTAAAATAAATCACTTTACTCCCTACTACCCAAACCTCAAAAATGCGAAAGAATACAAACCTCAAAAACACGAAAAAATATATTAAACTATACATATAAAAATATTAGCATGAAAATAGCATTTAAATAAAGCAAACATATTTACATAATAAAACATATATAATACATTTTACACCGTTTAATATAAACACTTAAACATAATTAATATTCAACATACATTTTACAAAATTGTCAATTAAATTATATATATATATATATATATATATATATATATATATATATATATATATATATATATATATATATATATATATATATATATATATATATATATATATATATATATATTGGCAAATATATATAATTATTTGCCGATTAAATAATTATAATACAAATATTGTAAATCATATATAATAAAAAAAATGATGACCCTAAAACCCAACAACCTGCAACTAAAATATGAATTAGCAATCAAGCTATAGAAAAATATAATCTAAACTAAAAATTAATATTTTGGCAAATAAATAAAGAAACAACTAACTAGCTAGTTAGGGCCTCATTTGGATTTTGACAGGACAGTGACAGAGTGGGCTATTTTGGCAAACTTCCCGCCTGCCGCCCTGGCATGCCCTATAGGCAGTCTAGTGGTCGGACCACCAAGATCTAAGCCATGCCCTAAATTATAAATAAATGATTAAACGTGAAAACATTTTTAATTACACATTTACATTTCCAAACTATACAAAATAAATTATAACAATTGCATTAAAGATATTAACAAATACGATTATTAAATGAAAATATATTCATTTAATTAAATAACAATATGTATTAAAACTATATTAAACCAAATTATATTAAATACAATAATGTAAAAAAAATTGTCATATTATACATAAAACAATATTCATATGTTTGCTATTTGGCTCGTCAATATGTTCATAGTGATGATATTCATGACATGATATTCATTCCACACAATATTTTGATTCAATATTTGTGTTATTGACCATTGAAATCATTGTAAGTCATATATGAGGTTCTGAAGGGTGCTCTAACTGTGTTGCAGCAAACTTGTAGCTGCGCGTAGTTAGACTGTAAGAAATTGGATAATTATATGAGGGTGGTGACTACCCATCTAACGGAATAATCATAACCGCTGTCAGGGTGAACCCTCAAAGTCACTAAATTTACTTGAGCTCAAGCTCCTGTTACCTTTGGCCAAAGCAGAGAGGCTTAACTTAGGGAACAGTGTAAAAGTATGCAGTAGCAAAATAGAAATAAAATCAAAATGCAAAATAAGAGTTTCCTGAAGCGGGTGCCAGCAGATGCCACTTGTCTGCTGAGTACCAGCTAGTGGGTGAGAATGACTCCTTGCATGCCGAAACCAACAGGGTGGCACCACCTTTAGCAGTGGAACTTCGAGAAGTGCAACACATCCAAACCTGTTTCCGATGCATCGCCGAAGAAATCGTTGCAGTGCCCGCCTGCGGCTTGAGAAATTGCTGCACGTCGCATCGAGTACCCCGATCTTCGAAGTCCGGGAACACTGCACTGATTCTGAGACAAGGCCTGCTGTGCGGCTGCAAGAACCCACGCATCATCACGGATCATCGCTGCATATCGAGGCGCTAAGTCTGTTGAGTCGTTGGGGGTTGCAGTAAGAAACCAAACCATAACCTCCCCATGCAGTAAGAAACCATCGCATTACCTCCTCTCCAGTAAGAAACCGATGCATCACCTCCCCAGAGCAAGGAACCAACGTATCATCTTCCCCTACTGTTTATGTTCACAAATGCTTTAAACACTGTCTCTGAGATAAGCCTGTCTGATTGTGCCAAGCTACCAAGGGGGTGGGCTGGGATTATTTTAGAAGTGTATCACCCTTACCCTCACTAGAAGCAAGTGTCCCTATTTGTACAAAGGTACCTACCTCTGCCAAGTAAAAAACCCCATTTCTAACATTGTTAGTCAGCCGTGAGGAACTGGACTTGGTTTTGGGCCTGACATACAGGAATTTGTGTACACTACTAGTATAGTGCAGGCCATTACGCAACCACATAATGCTTTTTCTGTTTTCTGTTGTCCTCCTGGAAGAATTTTTTAATACTGAGACTCTGGTTAGTTGTTGCACTTGTGAAGTATTGAGAAAATGGAACTTGATTTCTGGCACGTGTTTATCTATCCGATGAGGGAGCTACGTGCATTCTGCAAGGAAAGGAGCTGCCTGTGAAGAGAAGGTCCAGGGAGGATCTAGAGGCATCCCTATTTTAGTATGAGCTGCCCCACTGGGGGCCAACACTACCAGTGGAGTCTGCAGAGGAGGACTTCCCTGAAAGTGAGGGAGAAACAGAAAAAGATGACTGACTTTCAGCTTGTGAGCAGAGGCTGAGAGAGCTTGATATGTAGCTCGAGAGGGCTCTGGCCAAGAGGGCCTTTACCCAAGAAGAAGAAATGTGTGTAGCACAGGAAGTGAGCTTGGCTGATCTGGAGGTGGAGTCCAGCTCAGATGGTGGCAGCAAAGCGGTGTTATTTAGTGCTAAGGGAACAGTACACACACTCAGAGATGTGGCGCCTGATTTGAAGGAGGGGGTTAACATACACCAGGGGGTTCAGGTTTATGAGGTAGCCCCAGCCATGCACATTGTCCCTGAAGTGGATTGGGGAACTGGCACAGGGGATCATATTCCTAGGGTGGGAGGGACACTCTACTGACTCAAGAAGTGAGGTACAGGGCGAGGGGTTCCCCCATGATACAAATACTGGCATGTGAGTATGGAGACCACCCAGAAGAGTGTGGATTGAGTGCCAGAGACAGTCAGACACTGTCTTGTCAGGCACAGGAGGGTGCTCTGGGGTACTTCTGCGAGGCACTGGATGGTAAGGCAAAGGACAGGGTGGTTAACATCTGTGTGGGGTTGTGTGATTTAATTGTTGAAGAGTATATTTTAAGTCCCTGTTTTCTAGAGCTATGCCAACACCTGGTGGAGTGTCAGTTCTCTGACCCCAGTTAGCTCCCACTGCAGGTAGACCTTTTGGTGGATTCCAGAGGGTCTGAAGAGGCATCTTGAGGTGATCCTGAAGGAAGTTGCTCAGGTTTTCCCCAGCCAAGTTAGTTAAGGGAAAGTTGTGGTGGCCCAGATAGGCCCAGAGTAATGGGAGGGGTGTAGGGTCCCATGTCCTGTCTCAGAGGAGAAGGAGTGGGAGTGGGCTGTGTCCTGAGGTGCCCTAAACCCTGTCTCAAGGTCTGGATGGTTCAATGATGGAATATCAGGAGGGGGGCCTAGTCTGTACTGGGAGGCCATTGCCCGAGGGGGATCCCAAGGTGTAATTTTATCTGTGAGAGACTGCTGTAACCAGCATCCCACCAGTCTGTCTGGCAGCACCTCTCCATTTAGGAGAGGGCATGAGTCCAGAGAGAGGGGTGAGAGGGGGATGCAGTCCCCAGTGGAAGGACCAGTCAATGGTTACCAGCTCTGAGGTCAGAGCACTCCAGGACTGACCCTGGCGAGGCCACGTCTGGTCGGGGGGCCTTCATGCTCCATCAGGTGGAGAGGAGGCTGGAGACCTGCGCCAGGCAGACTCTAACACAACTCCAGAGGTGTGTGTTTCCCTTGGGGGGGGGGGGGGGGGGGGGGGGGTTGGTGTACTCCACCAGAAGTCCTGGATTGCCAGGCACAGGTCCAGCCTAAGAGTACAGACCCTTGGTTGGAGGTCCAGTTTCAGGGTGTTCCCCCCCAGACCTGGAGGAAGGGACGGCTGTTAACAGTGCCCCTACTGGTTTTTCTTCTGGGGATACCTCTCCAAGTGGGAGGGGCAGGGCCCCAGTAGGGGAGACAGGGAGAGGACAGCCTCACCCCTGACCCCTGCCCAGTCTAAGTGTACCAACTCTAGGCTGGGATCCCAGCTGCGGGATAGAAACCCTGAACTTGTGGGCAAATTGTGCAGGACACCTGCCTCAGGTGTCCTGACAATTCTGGAAGGGGTACCGCTCCAGGTGGGGGGGGGGGGGTTCACAGCCCCAAGGAGTAGGGATGAGTGTGAGAGAGGCCACCCCAGTCCCCTGTCAAGTCTCAGGATCATTCTGACACTGACCTGGGCTGTTGGGTCAGTGTCAGGATGTCATCCCTGACCTGACATTAGGTAGAGTCGAAAAAGGTTGCCAGGTACCTGGGACTACTGCCCCCCATTCTCTGACGCCGCAGAGGTTGGAGAATCATGAAAGACCTGGGGCCTGGCTCGCAGCACTGACAGCTTTCAGTGGCCACTCTGGCTTGCTGTCCTGGTGGACAGAGTTGCCCCTAGGAGGGGGAAAGGAGTCACACCACAAGAGTGGACTGGGCCACACCACTGTGTTGGCCATGTGGGTAATGCCTGCCTGCTGGGACAAACCTGTGAGCAAGTAAAGATTAGATGCTGCACAGATGGTATCCGCAGGTGAAGAGAAGTGTTCCCCATGGGCTAGCTTAGTGGGCTCTAAGAGTATGGACCGAGGGATCCAACTAGTTTAGGTAGGCCTAGAACTAGAACGTGCCCCCACTGTTGTGGGCCAGTTCTATGTTCTATCACCTCAAGCATGGAAGTCTATCAAGGGATTAGTCTACCCTGGCTTTAGGCTGGGAGGGGGTTGTGTTAAATCTGCCTTGTCCATTGGGTTTATTCCCAAACTCTTTTCTTTTTGGCCGTCTGTGTTTAACCTATTTTTGTTGGTTTTATGACTCTGGGCACTTTACCTCTGCTGATCAGTGCTAAAGTTTCATAATCTCTCCCTGTAAATTCTGTTTATGGATTGGTGATTGCATGATTGGCATATTTGATTTACTGGTAAGTTCCTAGTACAGTGCACTGTGGGTGCCCAGGGCTTGTAAATCAAATGTTGCTAGTGCCACCCACATGAGCAACCTGTAAATGCACCTCAGACCTGCCACTGCAGTGTCTGTGTCCAGTTCAGTATTGGCTTGTCGACATGGCAAGTGCACCTACTTGCCAGGCCCTAACCTTCCCTTTTCTTACATGAGAGGCACCCCTAAGGTAGGCCCAAGGTACCCATGTGGGCAGGGTATAGTGTAAGGGAAAGGTAGGACATGCCTTGATGTGTGTGGCATGTCCTGATAGTGAAATATTGTCAATTTTGTTTTACACTATTGAAAAGCAATCTGTCCCATAGGATAGAATGAGAGTTTATTTATAACATCTTATAAATATAACTTCCCATTGGGACGAGATAGAAAGATGGAATTCAATATGCGTGGACTCAGAATATAAAAATGCATCTTTTAGTAAAAATGATTTTTATATTGTTTGTTTGAAAATACCACTTTTAGAAAGTGGGTATTTTCTTGCTTATCCTCCTGTGTTCCTCTGCTGGTTTGGTGATTGACTGTCTGGCTTTCGAATGACAGGGGCTGGGGATATGCATACTCTCAGACGCCACAGGGGGGTGATGCGAGTCCTGCCTTTCCTGAATGAGTCAGGGCTGAGCTGAATAGACCTGGGCAGCAGTAAGAGTAGGGGGAGGAGATTTCTATCATACCTGAATGGGCAATTCTATCTCCACCTTCTGCCGGGCTGCTTCTTCAGACAGAACAGAACAGGTTTTGGCTGGGCAAAGAGTTTCTCTGCCACCAGAGAACAAAGGGATTTATGCTTTGAAAGGGAGGCACAGACCCCCGAACCTTAGATCACTGCTGAACTAAGGTTCCTGCCATGAAGAAGTTCCGGGAAAGCTGGAGGAAGAGTACTCCCCCTGTGCAGTGTGCTGTTGGTGTTGGCCTTCAGTGGCTGCTTCTGTCTTGGGTAGGAAAAGGACTGGACTGTGCTTTAATCATCCTGCTGTTAGAATTTTCTCCAGGGGCTTGAAGTAAAGCTTGCCTCCTGGTGGAAGGCTCAGGGTTAGAAAATACTTCAAATATCGCTTCTGGGAAAAGAACCGCAGAAGCTTAGGAGGAATACTGCCTCTGTGTCATTTTCTGTCTGGGGTTGGCCTGCAGTGGCTAATTGCTGCCAAGGAAAGGCACAAGGACTTTGCAGTTTGCTCTGTCCCCTGCTTGAGGAAGAACTCCAAGGTCTTGAAACTAAGCTTGCCTCCTGTTCTGAAGTCTCAGGGACACAAAGACTTCACCACCAGCTCCACTGAACTTCCTTGCTGGGAGTTCTGTCCTGCTAAGAGGTGCCTGCTGTTATTCTGGAGGCTATTTGCCGGTGGGAGCTAGGAAAAGTAATGCAACTTCGAGTAGCGCAACGCATCCGCGCCTGTTTCCAATGCAACAACGAAGAAATTGTCGCAGCACCGGCACGCGGCTCGAGAAATCACTTAACGCTGTATTGACTGCCCCGATCTCTGAAGTCCGGGATCACCGCACTCATTCCTACACAAGGCCTGATGTGCGGCTGCAAGAACCCATGCATCATCATGGATCGTTGTATCGCATTGAGGCTCAAAGTCTGATGCATCACTGGGTAAAACAGTAAGAAACTGACACATCACCTCCCTAAGCAGTAAGGAACTGACGCATCACCTCCTCTCCGGTAAGGAACCTACGCAAAACCTCACCTGCGCAGCACTAAGGAACCGACACATTGTTAGATCCCCAACCGGCCCAAACACTGCAGGGACGTAGCATGCACCAGTCCCCTTCTCCTGCCCACCGGACACCCACAGGAACCACACTGTGGGTGCACCTATGGACCAGAAAAGAGGGTGGCTATATGAAGAAGACACCAAGTCTACCACCCTTGACAGCACCAGGACACTGCTCCCACGATTTTTGCGCTTCTGCACCTGCAGCACAAGTAGGAAAAAAACAACACGTTGTACATACACTGAGCACTACTGATATCAACCCCCAATGACCATGCCTTGTTTACCAGTTCCCCTCTCACCTGTGTATTATGCAGGATTGGCTTCGCAAAGATTCTGTGCAAAATGAGGAAACAAACGTGATAAGGATCGGACTGCTGTAAATACTATAGCAGTATCAATGTAGGAGCAGGGAACTTGACACTGGCGCTTTAAGGGTTAACCGGGGAAAAAGGTCAGGGAAGGCAAGCAACCTCTACCAAAAAAACCCCGTTAGGGGACTACATAAATCCAAAAGGGGCAGAGACACGGGAACCCTCCGTGCGCTTTCCAAACAGCGCTGAGTTTACTTCTGAACCGCCGCGGAGTGACCCGAAACGTCACTTCCGCAAACAAGGAGGCGGATAGCGCTAAAGAGGGGACGCGCTACCGTGTAGTGGCGGTTCCAAGCTCTACCACGAAACGCTGGCAGGCTCGCTAGAGTGACCGGGAGCCCCCGGTTCACTCGATAACAAAAACGGAATGTAAACTAAACCCCCCAGTGAATAAACAGAGAACAGAAAGGGAGAAAAGGGAGGGATTACCAGGATACCTCTAATTACCTAACAGAAGAGAGAAAAGACAGGGAAGGGACGGGAACGAGGTAAAAAACAGGATTGACCCTTCTCACGAGCCCGTGAGAGGGTACAGCTCAGCAAACAAGGGAAAGGACCACAGAGAGGAAAAATCAGCTCTGCAGCCTCCAGCATCCAACAACCAGGAAGGGAATCCAAACACTGGCAATATCGAGCAATGAGCTAAAGGTAGGACTGACTATTTATCTCCCTACCCCTGGTCACATGATAGCAAGGCATGGCCATTGAAACAGGACTAGCTTGATTCCTAACAGTACCCCCCCCCCGACAATCCTCCCCACCGGTCTGGGCTTTGAGGGGTGCGATCTATGGAATACACGAACCAACCGCGGGGCGTGAACCTCCCCAGCAGGCTCCCAGGACCTGTCTTCTTTCGTGTACCCCTTCCAATCCACGAGATAGTACAAACGTCCCCTGACGCGCTTCGAATCAAGGATAGCCTGGACCTCATATTCCTCCTGGCCGTCAATCATGACCGCAGGGGGGGGTGGTAACACCTGATAGGGTTTAAGCAGTGAGGTGTGGAAAACAGGGTGCACCCTGTACTCCTGTGGTAACTCAAGCTTCATGGCCACCGGATTGATAATCTGGAGGATGGGATAAGGCCCCACAAACCTGGGCTGCAGTTTACGTGGACCCTGTAACCTCAAGTTGCGGGAAGACAGCCACACTAGACCCCCTAATTTGTATGTAGGCGCAGGGACTCGGTGCTTATCTGCTTGTATCTTCATAGCCTCCTTTGCCTCCAAGAGACTAGTTCGCGCCAAAGTCCAGACGTCCCCCAATTGCCTACATATACTGTCAATGGCTGGCACGCGACCCGTGGGTTGTATCGCCATAGCCCTTGGATGGTACCCCAGGGAACAGAAAAAAGGGGACATGCCCAAGGCGGAGTGCACACTGTTGTTATAGGCAAACTCCGCGATGGGCAATGCAGTGACCCAATCGCACGACAAGGATGTTATCAGACACCGTAAGTATTGCTCCATCGTCTGATTGGTGCGCTCAGTCTGACCGTCAGACTGGGGGTGGTATGCCGAAGAGAGACAGATCTTGGTCTTAAGCACCTGACATAACTCAGTCCAGAAGTGTGAAACGAACTGGGTCCCTCTATCAGATACAATCACCTCCGGTAGCCCATGCAAACGCACAATGGAGGACATAAACACCACTGCCACCTCCTTTGCGGTGGGAATCTTGGGAAACGGGATAAAGTGGGCCATCTTGGTAAATAAGTCTACTACCACTAATATAGTAGTAAGACCTGTGACCATAGGTAGATCGGTTACGAAATCCATGCTCAAGGAATGCCAGGGACCAGGTGGTACTGCCAAAGGCTGTAAAAGTCCTGAGGGTTTGCAATGCGTGGGCTTGTTCGTTACACACACTGGGCATGCACTTACATAACCCAGAACATCTCTTGACATGGACTCCCACCAAAACCACCTCATGCACAGGTCCTTCGTCTTTCGTATACCCGGGTGAGCTGCCAAGGTTGAAGAATGACACCACTCCAACACCTCATCCCTTAGCTCAGGGGGAATAAACAACTTGCCCTCCTTGTACAACAGACCATCCTTCATCTCGATTTGTGGCAGGGATAACCAAGGGGCCAGGTCCAAGTGACTTAACTGATCTTTCACTACAGCAGGGAAGTCTTTCAGTGTCAATGCCCCTACGATTCTCTCCGGATCTATCATGAGTCTACTGGCACTCAAAGATTCTTCTTCCTTCTTATCCACATGTATTCTAGAGAGTGCATCAGATTTCACTTGTTGGGCTGCAGGTCGATATGTTATAACGAAATCGAATTCATTAAAAAACAAAACCCATCTCATCTGACGCGGTGTTAATGCCCTTGCTGAACGAAAGAATTCTAGATTCTTGTGATCGGTGTAGATGGTGATCACATGGCGAGCACCCCATAAGTAATGGCGCCATTCTTCAAACGCTAATTTGACCGCCAGCAGTTCTCTCTCAGCCACCGTATAATTGCGTTCTGCTGGCAATAGAGTCTTGGAAAAGAACGCAATGGGATGCATATGGCCAGTAGCTTCATCTCTCTGCGACAAAACACCCCCTACCGCACACAAAGACGCATCTGTTTCAACGAAATACGGCAGGGCAGGATCAGGATGCACCAATACAGGGGCAGACACAAACTGTTTCAACAACATCCGGAAAGCCTCCTGAGTCTCACCAGTCCAAACAAAAGGAACCCCCTTTCTCAAGAGGCGAGCCATAGGGGCCACTATCTCGGAGAAATGGAGAATAAATCGCCGATAAAAGTTAGCGAAACCTAGAAGCATCTGAATTTGTTTTACATTCGTCGGCACTGGCCAGGACACTATAGCCTGTATCTTCTTTGGATCCATACGAATGCCTGATGCAGAAATAACAAATCCCAAGAACTCCACTTCAGAAGCCCCAAACTGACATTTCTCTAACTTGGCGTACAAATGATGTTCCTGTAATGTCCCTAACACCTGTCTCACATGCTCTGTGTGATCAAGACCTTTTTCCGAATAAATGAGGATGTCATCCAAATACACTATGACGGTTTGGTCCAGATATTTACCGAGTACTTCATTTATGAAGAACTGAAACGCCGCGGGCGCGTTGCATAGACCAAACGGCATCACAGTGTATTCGAACAATCCGTACTTTGTCTTAAAAGCCGTCTTCCACTCATCCCCTGGCCGGACTCTGATAAGATGATATGCGCCCCGCAAGTCCAGTTTAGTAAATACTGTAGCCTTGCGGAGTTGGTCCAGCAACACGGAGATGAGCGGAAGAGGGTAACGATTTTTTGCCGTTGCGGAATTCAAGGTGCGGTAGTCCACACAGGCCCTCAAGGACCCCTCTTTTTTAGGTATAAAAAAGATGGCCGATGACACAGGTGAAGAAGAAGGGCGTATGTACCCCAACGACAACATCTCATCTATATAGGTCTTCAGATGAGCCTCTTCTGGTTAAGATAATGCATAAACCCGACTACATGGCAATGGGGCACCCGGTATGAGGTCGATCTTACAATCGTATGATCTGTAGGGAGGGAGTCCCTGGGCACACTCTTTGTCAAACACCTCCTCATAGGCTGCATACTGTGGAGGGATTCCACCCGACTCGGTAGCCGCACAGGACAAAGGGTTAATCTGCTCCGCCGCCACTACATAACAGTTCTTTAAGCAGTGTACCGAATCTAGGGTGACCAATCTCTGTACCCAGTCAATCCTGGGGTTGTGCGTTTGTAACCACGGGACCCCTAGAACTAGGCCAAACGAGGGGGCATCGATCAAATCAAAAACCACGGACTCCACATGCCCATTGTCACATACTAAACCCAAGGGCTCGGTCTGTCTGGTGATACACCCCGAAGTCAACTCGGTTCCATCAATGGCCCTTACTGGTTCCGGTTGTTCCTTTAGCTGACAAGGAACCTTCAATTTTTCCGCCATTGATATATCCATGAAATTCCCGGTGGCCCCGGAATCAAGCAACACCGACACCGGGACACGGCTCTGCGCAGAGATCAATAACTGCGCATTAATCACAAAATGTCTAGGGGCCTGATCAATCGCCCCCACCACTTCATATTGTAAAGTCTTTTCCTTCTCCAATAGCCTTTCTAGTTGTATACATGCCACCTTTTTCCCAAACCCTACTCCAGAAGGTTTCACGGGACAATCACGAGCGAAATGCCCCCCTTGTCCGCAATACAAGCACAGATTTTTCTCTCTCCTTCTCTTCTTTTCCTCTGATGTCAATGGGCCTCGTACACCACCTATCTCCATAGGCTCAGGTGTGGTTTTACTTTCGCCTCCCGCCTTTACCTCTGGTCTCACATAACCACCTCTTGAGTACTGAAATCTGCTACGCTCACCTCGCCTTTCTGTCACCCTATGGTTAAGTTTCACTACCAAGTCTATGAAAGCCGCACAATCTTCTGGAGGATCCACCACTTGAGACACTATGTCCTTCAATTCTTCATTTAACCCTTGATAGAAAAGGGACGTCCTCTTTTCAGTCGGCCAATGCGTCTCGGAGACCAACCGATTGAAGTTGGCGATATAAGACAACAAGTCCTGCCTGCCCTGCCGCAGTTTCAACAGCTCGGCGTCACTTGCCTGCATGAACGCATGTTTGGCAAATAGACTATGCATTAAAACTTTAAACGCCTGTTAGTTATACAACACCCGGTCGTTATTTTCCACTAACGGGATTGCCCATTGGGCCGCGTTACCAGCCAGATATGACAATATAAAAGCGATTTTAGCGGAATCGTCAGGAAAGGCATTAGTTCTGCACATAAAGTGCAGTTGACACTGGTTCATGAAGGTGCCAAATTTGTCACTGTCTCCTGTGAATCTCTCAGGGGGGGCCAAGGGCACTGCAACAGGAGTAGAGACTGTTACCGCTATCGGTGCACCACCGCTAGCTGTACTGGATCCCGCTCCTCCAGTATACTGGAAGGTAGCTGGCTGAATTACTGGAGTAGCGCCCCTCTGCTGTGACTGTTCTCGGGCTCTTACGGCTACTAACTCCTGCTTCAGCCCTACATTCTCCTGCTGCAACTCTTGCACCTGAGCCTGCAGGGTATGAACAGCTCCCATTATATCCTGCATCGAGGGGCCCCCCGTACCTCCCCCCATGGGATTCCCATCCTCATCCATGCTAGTCCGGGCAGTGTTATGTTAACTTGGGCTCGATATTCTGTTAGATCCCCAACCGGCCCAAACACTGCAGGGACGTAGCATGCACCAGTCCCCTTCTCCTGCCCACCGGACACCCACAGGAACCACACTGTGGGTGCACCTATGGACCAGAAAAGAGGGTGGCTATATGAAGAAGACACCAAGTCTACCACCCTTGACAGCACCAGGACACTGCTCCCACGATTTTTGCGCTTCTGCACCTGCAGCACAAGTAGGAAAAAAACAACACGTTGTACATACACTGAGCACTACTGATATCAACCCCCAATGACCATGCCTTGTTTACCAGTTCCCCTCTCACCTGTGTATTATGCAGGATTGGCTTCGCAAAGATTCTGTGCAAAATGAGGAAACAAACGTGATAAGGATCGGACTGCTGTAAATACTATAGCAGTATCAATGTATGAGCAGGGAACTTGACACTGGCGCTTTAAGGGTTAACCGGGGAAAAAGGTCAGGGAAGGCAAGCAACCTCTACCAAAAAAAACCCGTTAGGGGACTACATAAATCCAAAAGGGGCAGAGACACGGGAACCCTCCGTGCGCTTTCCAAACAGCGCTGAGTTTACTTCTGAACCGCCGCGGAGTGACCCGAAACGTCACTTCCGCAAACAAGGAGGCGGATAGCGCTAAAGAGGGGACGCGCTACCGTGTAGCGGCGGTTCCAAGCTCTACCACGAAACGCTGGCAGGCTCGCTAGAGTGACCGGGAGCCCCCGGTTCACTCGATAACAAAAACGGAATGTAAACTAAACCCCCCAGTGAATAAACAGAGAACAGAAAGGGAGAAAAGGGAGGGATTACCAGGATACCTCTAATTACCTAACAGAAGAGAGAAAAGACAGGGAAGGGACGGGAACGAGGTAAAAAACAGGATTGACCCTTCTCACGAGCCCGTGAGAGGGTACAGCTCAGCAAACAAGGGAAAGGACCACAGAGAGGAAAAATCAGCTCTGCAGCCTCCAGCATCCAACAACCAGGAAGGGAATCCAAACACTGGCAATATCGAGCAATGAGCTAAAGGTAGGACTGACTATTTATCTCCCTACCCCTGGTCACATGATAGCAAGGCATGGCCATTGAAACAGGACTAGCTTGATTCCTAACACACATCACCTTCCCCAGAGTAAGGAATCGATGCATCACCTTCCCTGAGTGTAAGGAACCAACGCTTCACCTTCCCTGCGACCCTTTTTCTTTGTGTACGTGATGCATCCAAGGTACTTTGTGTGAAAAGTGTCGCATCTGCAATTTGCTTTGAAATGAACTATTTCTACGATTTAAAAGTCATATTTTTATTACCGTATTGGGGATGTTTTCCTTTTGGTCTTTGTTGGTTTCGATAAAGATTACTTATTTTCCTAAACTGGTTTGGTGTCCATTTGTAGTGTTTTCAATGTATTACTGTATGTGTTCACATATACTTTACACACTGCCTTTTGGATAAGCCTGTCTGCTTGTGCCAAGCTAACAAGGGGGGGAACAGGCGATATTTTGCAAGTGTATCCCCCTCCCCCTGACTAGAAGCAAGGGTCCTTTATCCACAAAGGTACCTACCTCTGCCAACTAGAGACCCCATTTCTAACAATGGTGATTTCAGATTTTAAATTTAAATTCTGAAAATGGCACTTTTAGAAAGTTTATATTTTCTTTCCTTAGCTATTTCGTACTTGTAGCCTGTTTCTGGTCACATGACTGGATGCAGTTAGTAGTTGGATGCTGTGTATTTCACCTAGGGAGCTACACACAGTGGGAGCTTAGGTGTGACCTGATGGGCCATCCTGACAGGGTGGGAGATAGGAGATGGACATAGCCTCACTTATACTCGAATTAGCTTTGTCCTGCCACTCACAAATGGCTGCATACCCTCATGTAGTAAGTCTAAAGCCAGGGCAGGTTGGGAGAAAATGAGTACACTTCAAAGGTATGTCTTTGAGGTTTTCCCTACTTCATCTGCACTACTGGGTAAAATTACTGGACCTTATACACCACCACTTGAGTACACTACTGGACTTGTCGATATTCTGCCAGGAAAAAGGACTCTTGTGTTTCGAAAGGATTGCCACTCTGCTGGACTGCTACTCTGCTGGACTCCTGCTTTGCTGTGCTGACATGCTGCTATCTTGCTTGGATGAGAAGGACTAGGCCTGCAACTCTTGAACCCAAAACCCAAAGTGGCTACTAGGGCTAGTTGGCTGGCTTCCTGATCTGACGCCTCAGAGACATAACAGGCTACGAACAACCTTGCATCTGAACCTGGACTCTGCCATGTGGGACTCTATCATTCCAAGTGGTGCCACCCCAGTCCTGGACACTTGAAAGTGGGCCTAAGGTGCTTACCAGCAACACCGACGCATCTTCTCTGCAGAGCGTCGCATCCTCTAACCAAACTGACACATCTCCGCTGCTGAGCAGCACACCTAAGCAGAAACACTGCATTGCCATTGCTGAGTGGATTGAGCCCAGCAGAGAAGGTCCGCATCAACCTCACATCTTCGGAACTGACGCATCGCTGAGGCGCATCTCTGACCCAGGATCTCACATCTCTCTATTAGACGGCAGCTCAATGACGACATTGGCTGCTACATCAGAGTCTCACAGCACCTCAGAAGTGGCACATTGCCTCTGCTGACTGCCGCAACCTTCGCATTGTGCACCATTTGTTCTCATCCATCTATAAATTGTCAACTCTATTTAGTGACAAAACAGGCTTAAAGTGCGCCTTTTTGTTTAATTTATTTTTATATCTATAGGATCCTTGATGACGACGCACACACTTTTACTGCGCAACTCTTCTTGCCACGGATCCAAGTAATGCTCCGCAACCAGGAATTAATGTACTCTGTCATTGGTGAGTCTGATGGAGCGAGGTGGCAAAAACTAAATTTTGTGTAGCCCTCGTAAAATCAATGTTCCATAATGTTACCATTTTACTAATGGTGTGATGTGGTGAAATAATCAACCATAGTATAAGCTGCATACATGAAAACACGTGGGAATACTAATTTTGCCTGCATGAAGCAATATAATTAATTAATATGTGTTGTAATTGTGATATGAACTAATGTATAGTTTAAACATAAATAAACGCGGTTTAAATGTGCTTATTGTATATGTTTTGTGCCAGAAAGTCATTGGATATGTGAGTATAAAATGCATTTATGTGGCTTACCTGCTAGGTAATAACTAATGGGGAAACATTAGTATGGTGGGAGGTAAACAGAACGGCTTTAGTTCTATATTTAACATGTTTGTTTCTACAATAGTTCCAAAAAGTGGCCTCTGAGGCCTACCAAGAAAATTGCCGCTCTGATGCACTGCGAGCGAATGTTAGACTGCGCATGTGCATTCAAACCCTTCAAGAGAGAATGAATTGCCTGTGCTCGGATGGGAGGTTCAAGGCTACCTTGCCCTGGAATCCAGGATGGTTGCCAAAACATAGACAGTCGAGTGTTCAAAACGTGGGAAAGCAGTGCAACGTTGTGAGTTAAGGAAGTGACCAGGCCAAAGACTGTCCTAAACAAAGCAGCATTATGATTTTGCTGATTCACTGTGAATATGAATAATGTAATGGTGAGGAGATGCTCAACCACCCCAAATTGTCCAATCAGAACCTGAATTGGTGATGTTAGATACTTTTTAGATAGATTAAGTTAGGAAATTAGTGTATAAAAACCCCTTAGAGGGGGTCGCTCTTTCGGTTTCCAAGCGAAGTGCTGCCGGATTTCAGATTGAATCTTGGATGTAAGGACTCTTTACTTTATTACTAGTTTTCTTTGCAGGACTGAAAGTATAAGATGAGGGATTAGTTCGGGATGTTAGTATAGTATGAGTTGGGAACTATCTGTCTTTTGCTAAACTTTATACTGATATCTGAAATAAATATATATTTCTGAGCTTATAAATGAAATGATCATTTTGAAATAAAGTTTAAGATTTTACTGAATAAAGAACTAATAAATGCCTAAATGTCAGACATACTAAAAGTTTGCCTTAAAAATTAGATAAATGGAGAATTAAAGCTGGTCTTGTATTTTCCTACGCCTGATTTTCTTTCTAGCAGATCCATTGCCACTATGGTGGTGTGTCTGATTAAAATGGTGTTTAATGAAACCATGGTAAATCGTTGTTAAACTATAGGTGTAAATAATAAATAGTTTATTAGATCTAGACACCGTGTCAATGTTATGGTAGGACTCCTGGTTCTTTCACCAAATCCCTGAAGTCGAGTTAAATGAACAGAGAAAGTGTGCAGTGTAATGGGCCCCACTGTTGGATGAATGTGTGTTCTGAGGATTCAGGGAAATGGTAATGTTGATTTAGAACTTATTTTTGGAGTCCCCCTGTAGCAAGTCCTATCCTGAAAAAACCTTCCCAGGATCCAGCAGAGGTTAAAAACTACTTGCCCATTTCCCATCTAACGCTCCCTCCAGAAATTTGGGAATAGGCGATAAATGAATATCTGATGGCCTATCTGGAGGCTAAAATCATCCTGGATCCATGTTATGTTATATTGCATTTGTAGCGCGCACTGTTATTCTAGAGTGTCCTGGCGCGAGAGAGAGCAAAGATAGGAGCAGGATCCATATCAGCCTTAGTTATCACTTCCGAGGAAATTCTAGTGGAAGTGCAACAGCTAGCCCTCTCAGCCGCTTTTAATATGGTTAACCATTTAGTGCTCATCAACAAGCTAGAATGGGTGGGGATAAAGGGTGCAGTACTGACCATCCTCCTCAGCCAGGGCCGTTTCTGCCATTAGGCAAGACTAGGCGGCGCCTAGGGCGGCAAAAAGGCTAGGGCGGCAAAAAGCAGAGTTTGTACTGCACGTAAGAAAAAGTAAACAAACAGACCACGAAAGCTCCATCACGTCACATCCGGCGCCAGTGCACCACGGGCAGGGGCCCTACTGCCACTGCAAACGTCCACACTCTTAGGAAATGTCCTCCAGTGGCAAGGTGTTGTGTAAGTGAGGCGCACGCACATTTTTAATAGCTGCGCACACCAGAAAGGGCTCCCATCTACCTCTGCACAGCACCAAGCTCGCTTTCTGCTACGTCACGCCTGCTCTCTCGCTGCACTTTTAAAAAAGCACGGCAGGAGGTGCCATGACAAACCTGAGGTTCTTCACCCTGCTCCTGGCTACCTCCTGCGTTTTCGCCACTGGGGACACGCTGTCATTATCACTGGGGTAAGTGGTGAAGCGTCCATTGCACGCTTTCATTATGATGGTCCGAACACTGCCCTCGGAGCCTCGATGTCAAACGTTCCCTTACACTGCGGGAGAAAGTTTTGCGAAGATAGTATTGACTTCTCACTTCAGCTGTCTGCGACGTGCTTTGTCCAAATGATAGAAAGCACAGGACATGCTTCGTTAAGTAGGCATTGTTTTCGATTGAGTTCAAAATACGTAAAAGGAGTGTTTCCTTTCATTAGCCGAGCTTGGAAACATAAAATCATATCCCAGCCACCAGAAACTCAAAATGTAAAGTATTAAGTGGGAGCTATAAATAAAAATCAACATTTTCAATCACGAAGCTCCTCACCCAATTGTACGGCTTGTTTTTCTGTCATGTCCCGGTTTGTAGCAATAATCATTTTTTTTGTGTGTCAAACGCTGCTTGCTTAATTCTCCTTTTTTGTTCAGGTTTGACTATTGAGGTGCTCCAAGAGGATATTCCACGTGGGCCTGATTCACAATAGCATTATTACCATACACAAGTTAATGCCTATGCACTGTATAAATTTATAAATGTTTGTATATTTTTGGTTTCAAAAACATCCGCAGTATAAATGTGCTTCATTTTTACCCCAGTTCAGGCATGTTTTCCAGATTCAGTTTGTATATTGTGAGCGTTACAATAGTAAACGTACAAATGGTACTTAAGTTTTAATTTTCACTAAAATGTTTTTTCTTTATTGTGATCTCCCATTTTTACTGCTTCATTGTGATGTGTGTGCTTCATGGCACGCTGCCCAAAGCACTTAAGGGGTGCACTTTTATCTCAGCCATACGGTAAGGGCGTTAGGATCACTCTCTCCTGCTTTGTCTGCAACAGGAGGTAAAGGTAGTTTTTAAGACGTTCAGAGCAGGTGGCCAGGTGTGGAGTCATAGCTACAGGGTATTTGAAATATGTCAAGTTTAATGGTCTATGCTCTGGACTTGTGTGCATCCTGTGTTTTTGTGCACAAGTAATACCAATTTGTCGAATATCTTTTCCCAATACCAAAAGTAACTGAGGTAACGTAGAGGAAAGAATTTATGTTATAGAGTAAATTATGTGTGTCACCCGGATAGTCCCAAATTAGAGGCAGCCCATTACTCCAGGTTCGGGTCCCAGTGTTCTGTTTCACTAGCACCCAGGAGTTGTCAGTGCTAAATAATTCAGGTTGCTGATTCCCATCTCCCTTGCTGGTAAAGTTAGAAACCCTCTACCTTTTGCCAGACACACTGCAGTGTCTGTCTAGCACGTATATGCAAAGGGTTATATGCAAAGGGTTAACGGTGGCTCCTTGGTGCGTTGGAGCGCAGTGACATACTACAGTTTGGTGAGGGTACCTTTTGAGAATACAAACTCGCTCAATTTCAAAATGATTTTTCTAGGTGTGTCAGCATTGTTCTCCATTGTTGTAAATGTCTATAAAACAAAGTTTTCCGCTTTTGGGAAGTTCTGTGCCCTCGAGGACTTGCAGTCCTTGTTTATACAGGACTAGAAGGACGAACCACAGGATCGGATGGTCATTTTTGGTGGTGAACTAAACATGGGGGATGTAAAGCACAGTTTTTAATCTTAGGAATCAGGATGAAGAGGGGACTTGGGATTCTCTTCCGTCAAGATGAGAGTGCTATCCTGATAAACGTGGAAAGAATGGAACTCGCTCTTCCCTTATAGCGTTAAAAGAATGCTGATTGAGAGATCATTTCCTATGCCAGGTCTAGCAAAGCAGATAGTGATCAGCGTTCTTTTATACTAATGCACATTTACTAATGGAGTATGTGAGTGTGAGGCATGCATCCCAAACATGCCAACACCATTCAGAGAACAATGTTTTTCTGCACTCTTTAATATTTCCCTTTACAAAAATGAAAGAAAATAGTAAATGGGATGCACTCAGATACACTTGTCATAAATGAACAGCTTAAGTGTTTGTGTAACATGTTAGTCAAGTTTACTCTACAATACTGAGGCCTGCCGGTATGTTCCTTCTATGTTCTGCTAATATTCAGGAACAAATTCTATGTTCTGCTAATATTCAGGAACATAATCACCCTTATTCAAAACATCCCAAATGGAGGGGGGAGCTACTAAGAAGAAAGCATTTTATTGGATACATATCATTAATCGAAATTATATAATTTTTGTCAAACATTTCCAGCTTCATGTTATGCATAGCTAAATAAATGTCCCGTGCTGCATCCTTCCATGGCAAACCATTTGGAGGTATACCAGTATGGTACAAGAGCGTGCTATTTCAAATCGTAAGCTTTGTGACTTGAGCAGCTCAAGATGTATGCCAGTGTAATCATGAATTGGGCAATATAGCTGGTTCACTGTAGTAATGTGGCACCTGCTGTTTATCTTGCTTTAATATGCTTTCTGGGCAAGGCACAACCATTTTGTCAATTCCAAACTTTCCAAGTTCTTTTATATCTAATGTATTAATTCTTCTAGCCTGGATGACGGGTGGAGAGTGATTGTAGTAAAAGGGAGGGGGCGGCATTTTTCAATTCACGCCTAGGGCGGCAAAACACCTAGAAACGGCCCTGTCCTCAGCTCCTTCTTATCAAATAGAGAACAGACCTTTGTGCTCAGAGGGTAAACCTCTAATTCCTTCTCTCTTCCTTCTGGGGTGCCTCAGGGATCCTCATTGTCCCAAACGTTTTGTATCATCTATGTCATCCCCTTGGCAAAAGTCATTCGAATTTTGCAGGTGTGTGGCCAGTGAGCAAGGGGTAGATGTTATCAAGTCAATGCATTCTGTATCCTTTAGATACAGACAACAGTGAAGAGAAGGACATGTGCAACATTCCTCTAGATGTCAGATTTTTAGTTTATAGTCCGACTTTAGCTGCTGCCTGAGTACAGTGGCTGCTCGCACAGGTAAAAACTGTGAGGCGGTGAGGCGGGGCAGGGTGGGAGGGTAGTGGAATTCAACATACGACAGGAACGTGAAAAGTAAATAAACAAAACTACTTACATTGCAATGCCGCACCAGAGGTTAGCGGAAACTGGGACTTTGGTTTCATAAATATATCTACATCTACATCTATATCTATATATATATATAGGTATATGGATACATAGATATATAGATGTAGATATATTAGGTTTTACCATCAATTATTGTAGAAAACCTGACTTTCAAACTCTGTTACCCAGTGGCGTAGCAAGGTCAGGTGCTATCCGATGCAGAACATTTCTTGTCACCTTCGGCTTGACACAATTGGCAAAAAAATGTGTTTAAAAAACATATTTTTGCAATTTTGTCACCCGCCTCAGTGATGACACCCGGGGCGGCCCGCACCCACCGCACCCCCTTCCTACGCCGCTGCTGTTACCACCCCTCACAGCATAGATCATGGGGAACTGTGCCACTTTAGCTGTTGGTTCTCTTCACTTTTTTAGCGACTGCATAAGGCCTGTGCTCCATTTGTTCTCATTCATCTATAAATTGTCAACTCTATTCAGTGACAAAACAGGCTTAAAGTGTGCCTTTTTATTTGATTTATTTTTATATTAAACTTTAATACAGGATACTTATTTTGTTGGCACTTTTGTGGCCCAGTTAACAGTGATTTATTTCCGTCTTATATTTCATTGTTCTAACAGTACAGTTGTGGGTAATATGAGTGCTTGGTAAGGTTGTATTTTATTCTTGTCTCCTTCATAACTAACAATAATAAAATGCATGGCACAACTGAAAGGAGTATTATTAAAAAAACATCACCAGTAAAAGGACCACATCGCTTAATGTGTATGAATCCGAAATGCAGGCACACGGTGGGCAACTTTATGTAGCTACCTTTTCTTTTCACCCTTTATTTTTGTAGTTTAAGTGTGCAATAAAACATAAATTTACAATTTCACGTCCTTCCAAGCGCAGACTATTGCTTGTTTCCTTCCAAGACAAAATGTCTGACCTAACAAATTGTATTTAGGTTTTAACATGGAATTAAATGTTCTTAGGTTACACAGCAGAAGCAGAAGAATTCCGCAATATTTGAAACAAGCCGATCATGATATTATAATGTTACATGAGACCCACTTAATGCAGGATGAGTGGAAAATATATTTTGGTAAAACAAAAGTGATAAGCATGGGCGAATTTTGTGAATTCGCAATTCGCGAATTTGCGGATTTGCGAATTCGCGATCCGAAAAATTCGCGAATTTGTGGGAATTTGCAGATTTTTTTGGGCGTGTTCGCGGGGCGATTTGCGTGTCTGCAGGGCGCTTTGCGTGTTCGCGGGGCACTTTGCGTGTTCGCAGGTCTTTTTTTTGCGAGACCGCTCGTTGTTGTGCCCTTCTGCCCTCTGCCCCACTCGTTTTTGTGCCATTCTGCCCTCTGCCCCATGTGTTTTTGTGCCCTTCTACCCTCTGCCCCACTCGTTTTTGTGCCATTCTGCCCTCTGCCCCACTCGTTCTTGTGCCCTTCTGCCCTCTGCCACACTCGTCTTTGTGCCCTTTCACCCTCTGCCCCTCTCCTGTTTTATTTTAGAATGGCGCCGGCAAGCTGCCAGCGTCATTCTAAAATAGTTACTAAGTTAGCTTCATCAGGAAGCACTAATAGATAAAATAAAGCAGGTGCTCGCATTCAGTTAGACTCAAGCATCTGTTTCTATTAGTGCTTCCTGTTGTAGCTAACTTAGTAACTATTTTAGAATGGCGCTGGCAGCTTGCCGGCGCCATTCTAAAATAGTTACAAGCTTGAAGCTTTAACTTTTGCCCCCCGGATCCGTTCCGCTCGCGAATTAGCTGATTTTCAGCAAATTTGTGAATTCGCTGATTTTCAGCAAATTCGCGGGAGTTCGTGGATTGCGAATTTGCTGAAAATCCGCAAAAGCCGCTTCCTTATTGGATATGCGAGTAAGAAGATCTTTATAACAAAATGCACTCAGTGATAGGACATTACATTTAAGTAACTGCCCCTGTGATGGCAAGATGCCTCAGAGCACCATGCACGTTGTACTCGATTGTAAATTCAATAACTCGTGGAGAAAATGTTATATTCAACCGTTTCTAAGGCCTCTAAAGTTTACACAATGTCGACCTGCATATCTCTTCCTGCAATCACTGCCTTCTGTTGAGCTCTGTTGTGGAATGTCACGTTTTCTGTGGGCTGTCGTTAAACCAATTATGTAAAAACAATGTACGGATGTTTTGATTGTAGAATATCAGGATTTCACGAGAATATATATAAAATGATTCTAAAACTCATTATTTAATCATGTGTGATTTAAATTGTATTTTCATGTAGCTTTTATTGTCTAATTTATTTAATAGTAAAATAGTAAATTCACCAAAAATGAGAAGGCATATTAGGAAGATGATGAAATATTTAGGTTTGATAGATATATAATGAGAAAAGACTAAAGGGGTCGGCAAAAACCTAAGTTTTATCTTTCATAATAAAAAGCATGGGCTTGCCTATAGAACTGATTTTTTCTTGGTGGACATTAGGGGCCTCATTTATGAAAAGTGACGCATCGCTGCGTGAAAACAGCAATGCGTCACTTTTCACTGCGCACTCCTTGCGACACCAATGATGCGTCATATTTAATGTATGACGCACCATGTCGCAAGGATTTACAGATACGTCAGTATTTCTGACGTATCTGTAAGCGCAAAAGTGACGCATTGCTGGAGTGTTTCACAAAAGTGACGCAACTCCCGCAATGCGTCCTTTCACATGGGGCAAGCCCCATGTGAAAGGGCTTGCGTCAGTCTTACGCCTGCTGAGATTTTGACGCAACAGCATCCTAAAAGTGACGCAGTAAAATCTCATAGATTTCACTGCGTCACTATTACGAGGCTTTTTGCGGGGGAACGCCCCCTCTGCATACATTATACCTGACGCAGGTATAATGTGGCGCAGGGGTTTAAAAAGTGACGCATCTACCTAGATGCGTCACTTTTTAAATATGGCGCAACAAGGCGCATTTTGTACGCCGCAGGTGCGTCACAAATAGTGACGCACCGGCGGCGCAAAACTGACGCAAGGCCTCATAAATAAGGGCCTAGGATGGTTAGAAGAGTGAGTGGAGCATACCGCTAAGCATCTTTCCGATTACTCCAAGGTCCAGCTAGAGTTACATCTAGATAAGGTGTCAACCCCTAGTAGGTGGACGTTTGACAGAACATTATTATTAGATTCAACAGTATTGAAACAGTTGAAAAAAGGACACATTAGAATTTCATTTAGATAAATAGCACTTCAGTGTCTAAACACATATTTGAGATGCATATAAGTCCTATATTAGGGGTAGGGTAATAATCTTGGCAGCAAAAATGCATACAGAGACAAGATGTAAGATAAAAGATCTGGAATATAAAATCTCAAGCTACAGTTAATCAAAGGTCGACTGCTGCATGAATTAACACAATTAACACAGACACGGCTATTGTGAATGAACTACAATTAACGGTCCTCACATTTGATGCCGCAAAGGCCGTTGATTGGTGGAAGCCGGCCTTTTTCACATCAAATCATCTAAAAATGTGTTATGGGTAAGAACTTCTCAATAGCAATTAATCCAATATATAGGAAACCAACCGCCAGGATGAGAGTGAACAGGAACTTGCCTAAACAGATACATATCTAGAGAGGGACAAGACAGGGGTGATCTCTACTCCCCTGATCTTCGTTCTTTATATTGAGCCACTAGCAAATAGAAATAGGGCAACTCAGGAAATGTTTCCATTTGAATGTAATGTCTCCTTGAACAAAAATTGCACTATATGCAGATGATTTGATGGTATTCACACAGGACTTTGACGTTTCTCTCCCATTGTTTTTGCAAACTTTATTTGAAGTTGGAAGAGTTTCCGGCTATCAAATTAATCATGTCAATATCATGTCTTGGTATTTACAACTGAATACCTCCCGTATAAAAAAAAGAAATAAGATATCTGGGAATCCAGGTGGTACAGAACCTGTATAAGATGGTCCAGGTAACCTTGTAAAAAAAAGGAGTGAGGCTAGAATTTTGTTAGGATCTTGAGACTGTCTTCCACACTCAATTTTAGGTAGATATAATTTCTCATTTATTTCAATTAAAAATCAATCAAAAAACTACAAGGAGAAACAACACGTTTCATATGGTTATGAAGGGAGCTAGGATTGCCTGGAAGAAACTCTGAAGGTAAAAAATAGAAGGATGCAATTATGGGCCTAACTTCCGTCTATACGGCTTGGCCTCCCTGTTAAAAAATATAAGACCTCTCTTGTCTGATTTCGCCTCTTTCCCCCATAGATTCCAAGCCATGAAAATATTCTATATGGTGGTTATTCTTTTCTTTTTAAATATGGGCATCTACAGTTCTTCAACAGAATTAAATTAAAGATCTTAAAAGCGGTGTGTGAGCTTTGCTATCAGATCATATTAACCATGAGGATACCTTATTATAGCACATTTGCGCCTATATATAACTCACCAAGTACCCCGAATTGCTTACAGACCAAACTAGCTGTTCCATTAATGGAGGCAGGAATAAATAAATGAGGATAAAGTATTCAAGAAAATAAAATAGTCTCCTGGGAGTCCCTGTCTGCATCCACAATCAAATACTATCTAAATGTAAGTATTACCAACTATTAAGTTGGTCACATGGCCTAGGCAAAGATGGGTAAGGAAATAAAGAGTTGGAAGATAAACTGCAGGGGCCCTCTTACAATAGAAACAACTTTTCAAGTGTTACTGGATGATGGTGAAAGACAAGGATTAGGCTTCTAAGCTGCTAGAGGAGATCAAGAGGAGGGACATGCAGATGACAGAGTTAACACACTTATGGGATGTATTTGATGCTTTATTGTCAGCAAGAAAAGTTGCATTTCTCAGAAGAACCATGTATTTACATGTCCACTGGGCTAATAGACCCAAAAAAGTCAATGACAGCTGGGAGGCGGAAAAATTAAAGCCTGCCGACAGTGTTCAATGGGGAAAGCAGATGATGTATACATGCAGTGCCATCCAATTCATGTCTTCTGGCAAGAAGTCAGTAAAGCCATCTCTGAGGCATTGGAAATATTAATCAAGGTAAGCCTTGCACTTGTGATTTTCAGGGTCCTACCAGGTTATGGCCATTGCAAAAACTAAAAAAAGGCATGCACACTTGCTATTTGCCTTAATAATATTTATAAGAAGATAGAGTTGTCTAAAATGGGTATGCTCTTCACCACTGGAATATAGGGCCATATTAACCTGGTTTTAACCTTGGCTTCTATGGGAATTCACAAGGGCATATTATCAAGCCCATTATCGCCGCTTTAGTTGCAGTTTCCTGCCGATAAGAGCGGCGATAATGTATTGCGCTTTCTTGATAATATGGCCCATATGAACTAAGTTAGGTCTGTCAAAAGAGCCAAGACCGATCCGCAACCATGAGCAGGCATGTATGACGTGACAGCGCATACTTTTTCAACGCACACCATTACAGCGCAATTTTTACAATGCAGGATCCTTTACAACGAAAGCCTTTACAACGCATGACATTACATAACAGATGCTATTACAACGCATGCCATTACAACGTAAGTCTAGGTCAGTATATTATTTTTTTAACAAATATAATTAATAAATATTTACTTAATTTTATTTATTAAATTCATTTTTTATTAATATATTTGTAAATATATTTATATATTTTTTAAAAATAGTGTAGGTGTTTAAAAATAATATACAAAATCCAGTTAGTGTAAAAGCCAAACCCAGCCCTGCACCCTAAAAATACCCCTGTACCCCTAACCCAAACCCAGCCCTGAACCCTAGAAATACCCCTGTACCCCATAACCCAAACCCAGCCCTGAACCCTAAAAATACCCCTGTACCCCATAACCCAAACCTAGCCCTGAACACTAATAATACCCCTGTACCCCATAACCCAAACCCAGCCCTGAACCCTAAAAATACCCCTGTACCCCATAACCCAAACCCAGCCCTGAACCCTAAAAATACCCCTGTGTCTTGACAGGTTTTTTGGCTCTATTTCGGAGTGATGAAGACTTTAAGCTTGCTCACACCTATAGTCGGTATTCTTACATTGTGTTGGCCCTTCTAAGCCCTTTTTCCAGGCCTAGAAGAGGATGGCTGCTTTATATGATGATAGATCCCTTATTCTTGACTCTAATCCATCTATTGCCTATTGGCTTTGACATAATTATGTGTCCTTTCATTATCCTGCCTATAGTAGAGGGTGGATCCTGTGGTCCTGACTTTATATTACACATTGGTATGGTTTGTGTAGGTACTCTGACAGAGCTAAGGGTTATTTCATCCTTCTCAGGCCTACAAGGCCCAGAACTAGAGAGACTCCATTTTGCTTTCTATCCCTGCAGAGCTGAGATGCTTGAAGGGGAAAGGTAATATTTTGGTTTTGAGCTGTTGTTCGTCCTAAGCGAACCGGAGAGAACCGGCCAGAGCTGAATCTAATCAAGAAGTGTCCCTGGGCACAGGTCTCTTGACGAAACAAGCAGCTGATCACTGTGGGAGCGTCTAGAGCAAGGAGCCTGGTGCATGGACCTGGTGGGAGGAGGCTACTGTCTGGAGCTTTCCACTAGAGGAGAGGATTCCATATTAGCGAACTGCAGGAGAGGAGGAGTGGTCAGTTTGGTTCTTGAAGAGTGGAGAGTAGGATGTCTGCTGGAGCTGCAGAGTACAGTGCAGTTCTATTGGTTTTCTGGAATGGAGGAAGAAGGCAGATGATTGCTGAAGCTGTAGAGAGCAGTCATATGAACAAAGTTGGAACTATCAGCTGGGACTGCCAGTTTGTCAGAATGCATTAAAGCAGATGGAGGAGTTGAGGCTGTCAGCTGAAGCAGTTGAGCCAGAGGCGTGAAGCTGTGGTGACGGAGGGAGAGACAGAGAGCCCTGATCCCACCAGATAGAGAGAGAGAAACATTTCTTCTAATAGGTGAGGTAGTCTGAATCAGCTTACTTTACACTTATACCTTAATCTTGTCTTTATTCCCTAGGCTATTGTTTGTCTAATCCTTTTCTTTCAGCGGTGTGTTAAAGTTCCTGTTAGTCACAGAGACCCCGCAGATAACATTGTCCCTGTTATATGTCTAATCCCTTTTCTTTCAGCGGTGTGTTAAAGTTCCTGGTAGTTAAAGAGACCCCGCAGATCTGTGTATGTGTCTATTCCCCTTTTACTTTTCAGGCTATGTGTTATAGTGCAGTATTATATTGTTAATATTGTTATAATAAAGATACCCCAGTTCTTAGTGAACTAGTGTGTAACTGTTGTTTTCTTATGATAAGGTTAACCTTTCTTCTAGTCAGATGCTGTTATGTGAACGGATGCGACTCCTGTACAGGTAAATGGTAACTGAACAGTGAGGGGGAGAGGAGAGCATGTGTTTGATAATAACAATTGCACACTGTGATTTGGCCATTCTTGGGTACCACATAAAATATAACAATTACATCCCCAGTAGGTATTAGATGTATGAGAGAAACTTCCCAACAGAGAGAGAGAGAGAGCTGAAGGTATTCATAGGACAGAGATTGCCACTAGAGAGAGAGTGGCATTAGTGAGAGCACTCAGTGTGTATACCCACAGGATTGTGGCTTGTGTAAAAGGAACAGTCTCACGGGACTCTAAAGATAGTGAACAGTCTTACGGGACTCTAAAGATAGAGAACAGTCTTACTGGACTCTAAAGATAGAAAACAGTCTTACGGGACTCTAAAGATAGAAAACAGTCTTACGGGACTCTAAAGATAGAAAACAGTCTTACGGGACTCTAAAGATAGAGAATAGTCGAGTGAGCACTGATGGTAATCAATGTGTAATGGTAAATAATCAGAACTGCCCCAGGGTAGATTAGTCTGGACCCATGTGGTCGCGAGACTATGAGGTATGAGTGTGGTGTAGGGCATGGACGTCCTTAGTAATCAGTGAGTATTCCTAGTAATCCCTATAGATTTAGTGGTGTTACTGATGATATGAGCTTGTATATTGCGAGTTCCCCATCCTCAGGTAGGTACCCAGGTGCCTGGATAGATGGGTCCTGAGGAGGGAGGTGGTTACGTTTCGGCTGGGTTAGAGGTGCTCCAAGGAGCTGATCCCATCTGGTTCGAGAACCCGGTCGTTACACCCTGTACCCCATAACCCAAACCCAGCCCTGAACCCTAAAAATACCCCATAACCCAAACCTAGCCCTGAACCCTAATAATACCCCTGTACCCTATAACCCTAACCTAACCCTGAACCCTAATACTACCCCTGTACCCCATAACCCAAAACTATATAAATAAAATTACTTAAATTAATTTATTTAATTTATTTTTAATATTAAATGTTTAAATAAAATGATATACTTACCTATACTTACGCTGTAATGGCATGCGTTGTAATAGCATCTGCTATGTAATGTCAAGCGTTGTAAAAGCATTCGTTGTAAAGGATACTGCGTTGTAATGGTGTGCGTTGAAAAAGTATGCGTTGTAAAAGTTGTGTTGAAACGGTTGTATACCATGAGCAGACATTGCCTCCAGGCTTCTCCCACCGAAAAACTCAGGTGGGCCGACCTCCACAGTTTGTCAGGGAGCGGGTCAAAACCCAAGCCAGCGAACCCACACGAGTCCGGCCTAGTGAAGAGCATTGGGGGAACCCATGAGAAAAAGCACCAAAGGTAGTAGATTGAGAAGGGCTAACCACAAGCCACTCACCTTCAAGTGTGAGCCGGCCTGGATCTCAGATTAATCCCACTGGAAAGCTCCAGAGGTCTAAGTTCCATAGGATTGACTGGGAGTTTGCTGCAAGGCAAGTCCGCGAACCCTCACCAAAACCAAATTGGTGGAGAGCGTTCAGGACCCTCTGAAGGAAAAGCTCCAGAAAAGTTTTGAAGTCAGGAGGAAAAAACTTTGTTGGAGGCCTACCCCGAGGGGTAGCCGTGCAGGGCTCCATCGCAGTCGGCCTAAAACTTTAACTGTGTCCTGGTCTTGTGCAGCCAGATGTCCCAATCGGCTCTATAGGTTTTAGTGGGCTATATAGAGCTAAATCTTTTAAAAATCATATCTCTACTTATCTACGTTGGATCTTCTAGTTTGGTGTTATTTTAAAGATAAAAATAATTCCTTTATTTGTAAATTGATGTATTTTTACTGTGTGTTGTGTCTTAATTATTATCTGAGATGGGGTTTTTAAATGCTTTAGATACCTTTGTCATGAGCATCGGAATTATTTTCTGTGACCTATTCTGAGCCCTAAACTATGTTAGTGGCCTTATTGCCACTGGTAGAAGCATATTTAACAGTGCTAATGATCCACTGTTCAACACTAACCATAACCATCACACTACTGCAGGCGTTAGAATTCGGACTATTTTAGCCCAAAGCTATGAGAATGACTTGTGCGGCAGGTAATAGTACTTTTCAATGTAGATTAAATTAAAAATTACCTGTTGTTGAGATCTTCTCTAAATTAGCCAGACACTGCCGCCTTGTGACAGACTCCCACAAGCACCGGGGTTGACAATGAAGTGCTGTGCTGAGCACCGAAAATCACTGGCATAAATTAAGCACATGAAAGGGAACATGGCCCCTAAACAGCATTGTAGATTTTATGTTAATCATTAAATGGCTCAACTAAATGCACTTTGTGATTTAATAGCGTTGGCCCTGAAGAGAGACACTAAGAGATACAATAGTGCCAATAGTGCCACTAATAAAAAACAAAAGTTGCATGAATAATAAAACACAATATTTCTTATTAACACATATTGCTTCCCTGTTTGAATTACTTTTAGTTATATTACTGTTAACTACATAACCTGTTTTGATTCCTAATAAAAGAACATTAATTTAGGTTATTAACACCATCTGGGCAAAGATGTCACCTTTTTACTGCGTGAATATTTCAATAGTGTCTGCTAGTGCACTATAAACCAAATGCATCACTTTCAACAACTTTGTTCTATTAGATAATAGAAATATTTGTGTTGACATTTTACAAATCACCCAGTACATGGTGGAAGCTGTGGCAACTATGGAAAATCAACAATCACTTTGAAAATGATGTGGAAGTAGGGTTGCCTAATTCAGTGCCTTTACATATGTTTCTGAAAACAAAAGCATTTACAAGCTGACAGTAAAATTGTTTTGCATTAGCTTTGTACATCTAACGAGCCAGACACTCTAACAAGTAAATGAGGCAAGAAATAGCAAGTGAATTATTACAGCAGGCTAAGTTTATTGCACTCTTCTCAGAAAATGATGCTAATTAGTGTGCTGCATTATTTTTAGTTAGACAGAAAACTTAGAGAGGAATGTGTCTTTGGACGTGATCCTAAACTCATTAAATGACTCTCACAACTTTATCTTTCATTAGTCACTTTACAGTAACTTACCAACTAAATTAGCTGAACTGAGAGTGATTACACATTTAGTAGGAAGATCACCATTATCATACTGGTGTGCCCAATTTAAAGAACGCCAAAAGACAAATAACATTTATCAAGTAAGATGTTCCATTTGCTCTTCCCAATTTGTTCAATTTATGTAGCTTGGAATCAATTTAGGAGTAGAAGAATTATGGATCAACGCAGGGGCGGCCTTAGGCATGTGCAAGCTGCGCACCTGCACAGGGCCACCAAACCCCAGGGGCCACCACACCAATATATACCCTTAATATAATAATCCTCTGAGGATAGATACATGTTTCCGTGGCGGCCCCTGGCAGGGATTTGGCGGCCTCTGGCTCTGTTCCACTTCCAAACCCCCTGACCCTCCACCTCTTCAGTGGCCTCCGCGCTCAGCTCCGTCCGGGCCCCCTCTTCCGGGGCCCCTCACCTACGCTCCCTGCCCAGGGCCGCCATGAGCCTAGAGCCGCCCCTGAAACAACTTCAGTGCTACTCTGAGCCATCATCAGTTCACAAAAATAGTGACTCAGGGCATGCTTTGCTGTTTGGTGGGCATACACCGTGTCCAAACATGATGGATATTTTGAATAGAATAATGCACGAGGCAGAGAGGATACCCATTAAGTTTGTGATGGAATACCCACTCCGTGAGACTTTACATCATACCCTTGATTGAGGGTAATTCAAGGCCCTGTAGTTATGGGACTTTGTAAAAAGTGGGCACTACACTTCTGGGATCCTCACTGCAAATTAGGCATAGGTGCTGTGCAGTGGCTTAGTTTCCAACCCTGAGAACTAGATATCGGTTCTAGTTAAACACTCCACCCACCCCACGAAATCTGCTTTTTGCGCCGTATGATCATGCCCTTATTTACAGGGAGCACGTGCCAGTAATGACTTGCCGCTTTGCATTCCTGCTGCACTGAAGAAAGGGTGCAGATGAGAAAGATCCAGTAGGTGGTGCAGAATTAATTTCTAGCATTTTGAAGGAAGTATGGTGGCTTTGAACAGAAGTGGCCTCGCTGCCAGTATCTAACTGCTAACATCATGCATCCCTACACCTGCGGCCCCAATTACATTGTTAGAAATGGGGTTTCTGACTGGTTTGGGTATGTGACGCACCAGAGGCGTAACAAATGCGCCATGTTGAGCCATATTTATAAAGGTATCTAGGTAGATGCGTCAATTTGTCAGCCTCTGCACCACATCATACCTGCACCAGGTATAATGTTTGCAGGGGGGTGCATTCCGAAGCAAGAAAGGGTCTTAGAAGTGACGCAGTAAAATCTATAAGATTTCACTGCGCAATTACTAGGACGCAAATGCGTTAGTATCTTACGCCTTCCTCATGGCAGGCGTAAGACTGACACAGGAACATTTAACATGGGACTGCCCATGTGTAATAACCCATTGCTGAAGTTGCTTCACTTTTGTGACACACTCCAGCGATCATTTACGGGCATACAGATACGCCAGAAATACTGACGTGTCTGTAACTCCTTGCGACATGAAACGTCATATCGTAAATATGATGAATTATTGGTGTCGCAAGGAGGGCTCATTGAACAGTGATGCATCGCTGTTCTCTCGCAGCGATGCGTCACTTTTGCATAAATGAGGCCTTATGTACTTATATGATGCACCCACTCTTGTCTGCCAATTGGCACAACAAAGTCATACTCCATTATGGAACATACTGTCCCACGATTCACTCTCTGCAATTGACATCAAAATTGTGATGTTCTGGGAAAATCATGTATACCTCTTGTGCTCCAAATTACAAGTATATAAAATATCAATACGTTTCAAAACACAGCTCTAAAATGTGCTATTGTTTCCACTTTCATGTCTACAGCCCATGCACCCTACTTGATTTGCTGTTCAATCAATAGTCATTCCTGTTTGAGACGCTCCTGGCACATTTGCAATGTTCTGTTCCCAGCACCGCTCCTTCGATCCAGGACCATACTAGAGTAAACAGGGAAATGTCTTTTCTTTAAGCCCTCTGATTCTGCTGAACATCTCATTAAGGCAATCAAATTAGCATCTGAAATCACTGCAGGGCACAACTAGGCGGCTTCACGCAGAAAAGCCTCGAAGTTGCCAGGTGCATTTTTTTAATGAAGGGGTTCTTTACCTGTCTCTCCATCTGCTAAGTTGATCTCTTTTCAGATGGAGCCCAGGAAATGCTGCCATGAGACAGAAGGGGATTCATCAGCAACTTTCGAAAACCAGGCAAATTAGGATGCAAATCCTAAAGCCCTATACAGGATACTTAAGGTTGGAGATGTATAGGGTCCGTGCTACCTTCTTTGGCTAACTTCATCTCTGCGTGTGTGACTCACATTAGTATTGCAGCATCGACATACTGAGTCACGTGGCCATCTTAAACAAAGAATATTGATGGTTAAGGAATTCTTGTCAGTAAATGGACAGAAGACCTCAGCACTTCGCACCTTCTCCAGACTGCTGATATCTAGATTTATCTCCAGGTTATTACATGGGTACGGTAGAAGTTGACGTGTGAAGGTGGAGATCTCCAAATCAATCTTACATCTATTGATGGACCCCCCAGACTTTACAGGGCCACTACATTTTCTCTTCATATCTTCTGCATTTCCTTCTGTGAACCTGATCATGTTCATAGTGTGTTATGTGTGGTATATTTATGCTCTGTGTTTTGTATGGTGGATCTCTGCCAATTACTTGACCTAATAGTGCTTCTTCCTCCCTGTGTGGGTCTTTGGTTGTGTGCTTATTCATAACAAGCTACATCTCTCACTTGTTTAATGACCATCCCTGGTCTGAAAGAGTTAGTGTAGTGTGATTTATAAAAATGGGTGTTTTCCCAGCAGTTATGGGGTGTGTTTAAGTCATGGGTGTTCACTATGGGGTGGTTCACAGTGACAATTCTACGTTTGAGATACTCAACTTAACCTGTGCCAGTTGTTGTGCTGTTTTCTGTCCTTTGTTCAATCTTTAGACTTCAAATGAATTACATGAGAAATTACCCTTTGTTGGACTTTGGCCCTTTTTGCAGTGTCATCCCCAAACTTGTTGTCCGTGCCCTCCACTTTTAGCCGCATTAATTTCTGTTGGGCAAAGGTTTCTGTGAACTTTACCCGTGCTAACCAGTGCTAAAATGCTTGTGCCTGATTTATTTGCTGGTCCCTAATAAAGTGTCACTTCATGTACACAGAGTCTTTAAATTAAATGCTACTAGTGGGCCTGCCGCACACATAGTGCCACCCACTTAGATACTCCTTTAAACATGTTGCACACCTGCCACTGCAGAGACTTTGTGTTCAGTTTTAAACTGCCATTTTGGAGTAGCAAAGTAACCCTTTTGCTAGGCTTAAATCTACTTTTTTAATACATATAATCCAGCCCTTGGATAGGCCCTGGACAGCCCAAAGAGCAAGGTGCAATGCATTTAAAAAGTAGGGCATGCATATTTATGTTGTGCATGATCTGGTAGTGAAAAACACTTAACTTTGTTTTTCATCCCATAGGATAATATTGGAGTTGCCTTATTACATTTTGTGTGTTTGGTGTCTATGAACTTGTATTAATAAACCCTCTTTAAGAGTAAAGTCGGATTTTTCATTACAATTTTGAAAAAGTCACTTTAAAAAATGTGCCATTTTCCTGCCCTTAGCCCTTTTGTGCCTGTAGTCTCTCTTGAGCCACAAGATGGGGTGTGACTGACAGTGACATTTTGAGAATTCCTTCCAGACAGTCACACAATAGAGTGCTCAGGTGTGCCAGGATGGGCCATCTGCTATCAGGATGCGGGGAGTAGGTGAGCACAGCCCCACTTACAACTGAATAATCTGTGCTCTGCCTTCATACAAAGGGACTAATGACTCTGCATTGCCGCTACAGCCAGCTTGGAGCAAGGACAGAGGAGCCAGGGAATTCCATCCACCTCAAAGCCACTGTCTAGAAGCTTATCGTACCTTCCAGAACTATGGCACTAGGTTATAAAATGAGGACCTTTCCAGTACACTTCTGTACTTGTAGATACTTTTGCTAGAAAGAAAGACTGCTCTGCTGCTATAAAGACTGCCACTCAGCTGTACTGCTGCTCTATAGGAACAGCTGTACGGCTGTGCTGAAGTGTTGCCCTCTTGCCATAGGAAGAAGAACTGGACATGCAACTGCATCTTTAACCCAGGACCCCAGAGCTAGTCTGCTGGTCTCCTGATCGGAGCCTCATGGACATAAATGACTCTCCAAACAGCCCCTGTACCCAGCTGTAGTGAGCTCCTGACCCCCAAGTGAGGGGTGTTTCTCAGGTTCTGGACCATTGGCATGGCTCACAGGCTCTTTAAATCAAGCTGTTGGGCTCTTTGCCACTGGGACTGGGCCTATTTGCACCGGACTCACGTCGCTCCACTAAAAATCAGTGCAAGCTGGCGCCAGCCCATCTCTTTGCATAGCAAGCATCGATCGCCCTATGAGGACTTACAGAACGTAGCACAAGTCCCCTGTTCGCGACACCCAACCTGCTATTTGCGCCACACCAACCACTACCAGCCGCTCTCTCCTTGCTCCCTGCAGCCCTCTCAATGCAAATGAAACTCTTGTTACCAAAAGCGAGAAGAGAAACCTACAGTGGGACCAAATTGGGTTCCTCTAGTCGACCTGCACTCCATCGCAGTGAGCCTGAACTTTTGACTTTGACCCTGTCCAGAGGACCAGATATCCCCGAATGGCGTTTCACGCTTTTAGGCACTAGTTAGCATTTTATTCTTTAAAAATTCATAACTCTGTTCTACTGATTGGATATTTGTCATTCTGGTCTTGTTTCATCTATTAAATTGAGCTCTATTTTTCTAACCTGTAGTGGGATACTTTTGTGTAGTGTTTTCACTGTTTTACTATTTGAAGTGTTGCACAAATACTTTACATACTGCCTCTTAGTTAAGCCTGACTGCTCTGTGACAAGCTACCAGGGGGCCGAGCACAGGTTAATTTGGACTTTACTAGTGCCTTACTCTGACTAGGATTGTGGTTGCTGCTTGACCAGGGCTCACACCCCAGTCAACCAGTAACCCAATTTCTAACACATGTAATTAACTGGTGTCTTAAATCCGGCAACATTCATTCAGTTTTGGCAGGCTACACCTGCAGGAATTTAACAAGGGAAATCAATGCCGTATTTACAGGTACCTGCTGACTTTGTTGCATTTAGCACCAAAATCCACATGCTAGCCCCATAAAATCAAAATAGCTGCTATCCTGATACATTCTGAGCCCCTTAATGCTATTATTCACTGCACACTTAAACTCCCCTACTATCTCTGCTAAACCTCCTTGAACCCTAAAAAAACTCTTACTAACCCTTAATGATACCCTTTCCTGAACTCCTCACTGTACCATAAGTCTACCCATGTCTGAAACCAAAAATCCCAAACCAATCCTTATTGTTACCCTTTCCTCTTTCCTAAACCCCCTTACTATCTCTGTTAGACCTGGCATCCATGGTGTGATTTCCCCTTAGCTTTTTGCCTCAATCCTCCTATTTTGCTGACTTACATTTTGATGGTGTTAGGATTCTGCTCAATTTACCACTGCTAACCAGTGCTAAAAAAAATTTGCTCACTCCTTGGAATATTTAAATTACCTGTAAGTCCATTAGAAAGCAGCACTGCCTGTGCCCAGGGCCTGGAAATTAAATGCTACTAATGGGCCTCCAGTATTGAGTCTTGTCATCAAGTTAAGTAGCACTAAAAGCATGTCTTTGAGCTGCCATTGGAGCCTGTGCGTGCCGTGTTAACGCAGCAAAATAAACCTTTTGCGAGGCCTGAACCATCCGTTTTAATACGTATACGTCACCCCTAGGTCAGGTCCTGGATAGCCCAGAGAGCAGAGTGCAATGTATTTATAAAGGAGGACATGTATATTTAAGTCTTACGTGTCCTGGTAGTGAAATTCTACCTCTCTCATGGGATAACATTATAGTTACCTTATTACATTCAAGAAGCTGTCATTTCTAAAAGGGAAAAGGTTTTCAGATCGTGTTTGGTGTCTTTGAAATTGTAATGAACAACTCTAACTTATAGTGAAGTTTTATTTTAAATTACAATTGTATAAATGGATCTTTTACGTAGTTGGCTTTTTCCTACCTTATAAAACTAAATAGGCTGGAACCCCTAATA
The DNA here is from genome assembly GCF_964263255.1 of Lissotriton vulgaris. Taxonomy (NCBI): domain Eukaryota; kingdom Metazoa; phylum Chordata; class Amphibia; order Caudata; family Salamandridae; genus Lissotriton; species Lissotriton vulgaris. The sequence goes on along the minus strand of NC_141688.1, from coordinate 247,767,313 downwards.
TGCCTTGTTTATCTCTCCATACCAGCAGAAGATCACCCTATGGCTTTGGCTATTGGGATGTATCCCTAATTTAACATAGTCTTGTGTGTCCTGAGTGTTCATTTTATTTTCAAAGGGCACCAGGACGGAGTTAAATGCAGGTGGGGATACATTAAGGAAATAAGTTTCCTCTCTATCCTTGGATCAACATGTTTCAGATATCACACCAATGACTTACCAGGCTAGTAGGCTTTCGTCATGACTCCACATAGATCCCGTTAGTTTCCTCTTTGTGTGCATTTAATTGTGATACTTCCATTTACCATACTCATACATGAAATACATCCCTACCCATTGAGCTCCATGTTTGCATTGCTCTTTGGGTATTGGAGGGACAGAGATAACTACTTGTGCACATTAACACTACATATATCAGTGTAAATCCTTATACATGACTTCAATTTGTCCCTGTGATTATTTCACACCCTGCAGGACCAGTGTGTGTGTCTCCATCCCAGTTATTCTATAAATGTGCACTTACTCTGCATGCGCTATGTTGTATACAGTATGTAAACAGCTAAAATAATTTCTTTAGGAATGTCAGAGTCTAAGTTTTACAAGTCAAAGGACCCATCAAACCCTCCTCTTATGCCCCACTTACCTCCTCAAAGGTATCTCCCCGGTGGTGAACCTATTTGTTTCCCCCTACCCCCGCAATCTTGCCAGCCTCACCAGCTTTTCGTGATTTAACGAATCCCGTATTAGCCACAAAATCTTTCAAGTACTGTGATGCCTTCAAATGTGAACAACTTGGGTGCAACGAATGACAAAAGGCATTAGTTAGCAGTGTGTATGTTTACTTTGGTTCCATTGTTGTGCTGGCAGGGTCTTGTCTCCTACTCTTTTGCCACATTTGGTTACAGGCCGGTCAAGGGGGGCAGAGGAGGGGTATAGATTAATATCCTACAGGGAGATTGCTGTGGAAATTGCTTTAGGGAGAACCCAAGGAATATCAGCATGCAACTTTCTTTCTTTTATATTTTTGTTAATCTATGCAGCATATCCAACAAAAGTACACATATTCTCTTTTTCTAATGTACAAATGTGTTATCTGTGTTTTCTGTACCTACAACTCTGCCATTACTCGATCCCTTATGAAAACAAATCTTGATCAATATGCACCATTTTCAAGGAAGAATTTCTGTCTTTAGACGTCACATTCTTGCTAAATAAAACAAGCAAAGGCGAAGTCACTAGGATTTGCCTATGTGAGGTATTAGTATTACCAATGTTTTTAGCCATTTTTGTACAGAAGTGTCACTGTTGCACATCATAGCTGAAAGTAAATAAAGCATTGGCCACGCCATATACTTTTTATGAACTGCTGGCAGTAGAAAGGGCTTTGTGGGCAGCAGCAAGGAGCGGGGGAGGGTGTATGAATGAACAACAAGGAGAAATGATGTATGGGGCAACATGGACAACACAGAGTGTTGGGAAAAAGGTGGCATCCTGTGGCCAGTGGTGTCTGCATCATTGCACTGATTTATAGCAGACTGAGAGGCGACAGGGAGGGCTGTGGAGGGATCAAGATGGACAACGAAGGTTGTGGAGAAAAAGTTATATGACGCAACCAGAGCTATCCACGTCATAGCATTTTTTGTTATGGTGGGTGGAGAAGGGCAACACAGACAATGGACAGAGGATGGGTAGGGGGTAACATGGTGTGGGGAAATAAATTGCTATGATTTGTCCAGTGACATGGTAGCACTTTCTTGCAGGGTTTGAGCCAACATAAAGGGCAGGTGGGCGTCAAAACCGACTATAGACGGTGTGCAAAAAAGGTCCTGTGAGGCAGCCAGTGTTGTTCATGTCATACAGTTTTTGTTATTGGGTGTGGGGAGGGGCAACTTGACAGGGGGCGAGTGGTTGAAAAGTTTCAGCACTTCGTCCTTCATCTTTTTGTATTTGCTAAACACAAAATTAGAAAACAAAAGGTCTTGCAAGAAGAGGTGCATGCACTGTCTTAGATGAGACTTAAGACCTAAACAAGGGGGCATATTTACAAGTCCCATTGGAGAGTCAATTTTTTTGACGGTTCGGTGGCGCAGTGTGCTGTCCCATATTTACAAGGCCACGCAAGGGCACCCTGCATGGATTTTCATTGGCTTTGTAAATATGGCCCCTTTTCATGCATAACTCTGATGAAAGGAGCAATCCATGGGTGCTGCTGTGGGTGTTCCCATCGAACACCCATGGATTCTGACACATTCCCAGATTTACAAGGTTTTGTGAACCTGGGAATACATCAGATTCTGACGCCTCTCCAGGGGAGGCGTAAAACTGGAACAATGAGAAGAAATACCTTGATTTCATCTACTTTTTCTACTTTCTATGTGTGCAGCCTTCTGATGCACACATAGAAGGAGGAAAACACCATCAATTAATGTTTTTTTGCAGGAAGATGTCCTTTCCTCCACAAAAACAATCATCTCTAAAAGGCAGGCACACTTGCACCATGGTGCAGGCGTGCCTGCGTTGGCACTGGGCAGCCTATTGTGCGCCAGTGCAGAGGAAAGCACAGGGATGCATCATATTGTTCTAAATATGACGAATTCCTACGCTTTCCTTACGATGAGCACCGCACTTCGCTATTATCTTGTAAATATAGGTTATAAAGTTCTAGCATACGTGTTCGAGCTTGAATTTACCAAAAACAATGAGGCACATTATCAACACCGTACGCTGATGTAAACTCTAAAAAAATAAAGAAGTGTAACACAAAGTTTTATTAAACTATTTACTTACCAGCACAAGGAGTTTTGGACCTTCAAAGTAGTCTGCAAAGTAATTGAAATAGAAATTTGAGCTACGTTGCATTACTTTGCTTCAAGGAGAATCCCATTAGTGGCCCATGGACATTCACATGCTTCCACCCATGGCTTTTGATGCAAAGATCTGCTGGCTAAAAATTCTCGACGGTGATGTGTGCTAGACAATGTCACCTTTCAGGTATTACTAAGAAATGTTTTCACATCTGCTAACTTTCCTGGCATTGCATATGTGCTTCACTAACTGTACAGTACACATACAATGAAGGAATCATTTTAAAGTTTGTCAAGGCATGGCACTCCGCACCGGAGGAATGCACTTCTAGTACAAAACATATGAGTGACATACGCATACAGCTTTGCACTGCTGGGCACAGCTGTGTGTGTGGCGCTAGGCCACCTTCTTGGGCATCGGTGCTACGAAACAGCGCAGCAGCAGCATATCTACTTAGTTTTCTCTCTGGGATGCATTCTCTTCTTAGCACAATACCATGCAGCAATTTTGGTTGCTGATGCTGAGGTTATGCTCTCTTTTTCTAAGTGTCCCCCATGTACTCGCTAACTCATAAGGACATTAGATTACTTCTCACCATAAGGAACATCGGGGCATATTACCAAGCAATAGCGATAATTATCGCTATTGCTTGATTAGAGACAAAAATGTATCGCCGACCTGCAGCGATTTTTATCGCAGATAAAAATTGGTATTACCAAGGTTTATAGCAAATGCGATAAAAATCGGCCGCAATGCATGAATATCGCTGAAAAGTCAGCGATATTCAGGCATTACCGAGCTAATGCTTTTAGCCATGTTATCCACCTCCCATTGGATAACATGGCTAAGAACTGCTCAGGGCAGGTGTTAGCTTTTGGAGATATTCGCGCTTAGCGCGAATATCTCCAAAAGTTGGTAATAGGAGAGAGAGATGTTAGCGACTGTTTCCAGGCGCTGACATCTTGGCACGCCCACTTTGGATGTCATTAGTGATAAATGTCTCTGACATGCAAAGTGGGGCCCAAGATGGTCGCTGTCTCCTACTAGCTGTCGCTAACTGGTGTTAGTGACAGCGAGGTAATAGGGAGATAATTTTATCTCCACTTTCTTGGCTTTTAAAGCCAAAAAAGCGGAGATAAACCCCCTTGATAATATGCCCCATCATTTTCCAGTTGACGTCTGTAATTTAACATCCAAATGCACCAGTTCACATCAACTTAAGAAATTGGAGTAATGTCCAAAGCCAACAGATCTCTCCTTTTGGCTGTTGATGGAGCCTAATTGGCTGTACCAAGGCTTCTGGGCGATGTTGTGTGGCATCGGAAAAAAAGGGCACCATGACATGGCTTCTCTTTTAATTCCAGATGAAGGCCGCCTGTCTTGGAGAAGTAAATACAAATAAAAAAGAAATCAAATGTGCATGAAAGTGCACTGTGTAATAGGAACAGCCCTACAACAAATATGCAACTGCTAGGACATCAAAATTCTTTTTTCAAATCAGCTCAGTAGGGTCAAGGAAAGTAAGGGCCAAGTTTGGAGGAGGAAGACACACATAGCAAGTGGGGGCAGGAGGGAGTAGGTGCATGGGGGGAGCAGCGCCACTTGAGGAAGAGGAGTAGATACATGGGAGGAGAAGCAGCACTTGAGGAAGAGAGAGCTTGAAAGCACCGATGGAGTGCTGAAAGGAAAAGAGAAAATGTAACCCCCTTAATGTGGGCAGTGGAAAGATGCAAGTTATTCGAAAGATTGTAAAGAAGCAAAGCTTTCGGTGAGGAGCAGACAAGAGAAGAAAGGGAAAACATCAAACGAGAAGCAGGCAAATGGGATTGATATGAAAGCCTAAACAATAGAAGCAATGCGCTGTCTCCAAGGCTGCGCTAAGTGTTGCTAATGTCCACAGTAAATCTTCAAAGTCAAACGGGTAAAAGCCGTCAGTAGAGGAGACCTAAAAGCAGCTGTTATTGGCAACAATGGAGTGAAATATGGCAACTCGAATGACATGGAGTGATCTGGTAAACACACAGAAACTGCTACATTTTACTAACAATCCTGTCTCTCTCCCTTCTTGCTGCCTGTGTCAATGTCGTAGTCCCACATGCAGGCCACTCACCTGCTGCTATCAGTAACTAATATATTTGAGCATCTACAGGAACCTGGAGGTTCTTTCTCCTGTCCCCTCCCTCCGGGGGGTGTCTATACAACACCTTCCAAAAGTGAATTGTGAGTTATTTATACCTACGTTATGACCAAAAGAGTGCTAAAAGTAGTGAGCATAAATAAAACACAGCACCGCAAAAATGTCACAAACAATGCAGTAAAAAATGCAAGTTTGCCACAAACTTTTTATGCATATGCCGTAAAATTATATTATCCATGCCAGAATATCCTGGGGGTGCTGGTTAGCTAGGGGAAATGTTGGGGGGTGCTGGTTAGCTTGGGGAAATGTTCCCATGCTTAAACAACCAGTCTTCCTCTGGGTCATGCGACCTAAGTGATCGTCACATGATGATGTGCTGTTATCTCCTTGGGCAGGTTCCAGAGGAGTCCGTTCTGCTGCCAATGTGTCTTGTTTTGTATAGAAAGTCATCCAAATGTTCTCAATTGTCAGATGCTTTTTATTGCCTGTTCATATCATTATATGTCAAAAAATGCTCAAATGTTATAAATGTGCTGTAGAAGGGCACCCAAGACTTCCTAGAATTAGCCCTAAAATAAATAAGAGACTCGCTTTAACTCTCTCTAGGGCTCTATCTTTCTTGCATAGTAGTCTACATATGTGATTATTTGCACAGCCTCAATATTTTAAGGACTATCATTTTTTTTGGGTGAAACTATAAAAACATAAAAAAAGAAGCAGGAACCTAGCGACGTTATTCATAGGTTACACTCTAGCCCTATTGTATTATCTGTTATTCTGATTCTGGCTTCCCAGGAATGACCTCTAGACTCCAATTTTCATATGTAATGGTGAGTGAGGTTTCTATGTCTGCTGTGACATCTATGGGATCTCACCATTTAATCCGGTTTTACGAGTTGACAAATGGTAGATCTGTCTTTGTTTTTCTCATATAGGGCTCTCTGGGTTTTTGATATTCTGTTCTTGTAGTTGCATTTCTATCCATCTCAGGTCCTCAACTGTATGTCCTACTGTCAAAAAGTTCTGTGACATTTTTGTTGCACTTCAGCCACAGCTTAGATTACTGGGATGTTCGCAAATCCAAGTCCTTTTTCATTATCATGCCCTTGTACCTAAGTCTGCATAGGCATGTGATCCGGTAAATGAGTTGTGAGGAATTTAAAATATACATTTTCTTCAAGCCTAGGTCAATCTTCTTGGTCTTTGTCGTCAACCTACAGACACTACAATGTCCGCATGGGTAATGCCCAACCACCCTGGAGCACGTTGAGGATGACACCCCGGCCTCCCGTGCCGGTTTGTGTGGTTTTGGGTGCACTAAGTGGTCCCTCAAGTTGGTCCTGCTTCTGTGTGTGAAGAGTGGTTTTTCTGATCTAAGATTGCTTGAGCTCAGAATTCTCCAATTCTTGTTGGTAGTCTTCTTTATATGAACTGAGGCTAGATCATCCTCTCTCCTTCCTGGTTCCTCAGAATAATTTCAAAAAGTGCTTCCCTATTTTAGTTGCGTCCATCTTTTTCTTGACCTTTGTATGGTTTTCTCTGGATGAGCTCTTGTTTGCAGTTTCTTTGTTAATGTATCTGCATGTTTTCGGAAGTCTTTTCAGCTGTAGTCTCTACGAAGATTGTAGAAACTGTCTACATAGTAGGTTTTCAATTAATATTCTCGGATAGAATCTGACAAACATAAGCATGTTGGCTTTGTCTGTTGGTTTGTAATAGGTTTCTAATGTATAATACATAGCTGGCAATTTTACTGTTGCCATATATGTGCCATTTCCACATTCGTAGCATAGTTATGTGTGACATTTCATGCCTTATGTTGGACGATTATGTGTGACCCTCTGAATGAATTGAATGGCATTTTATTGCATGTCCTGTCCATGTTATAGTATTGATTTCAGAAATAAACAACTCATATGCATTACAGAGGACTACAATGTGGATTAAACCAGTCATAATTCATGTACCCTAGTTTTATGAATGTAGCTATTCTTACCAGCACCCTGAGATCATCCCCTGTTGCTGAGCTGTCCCTTCAACTGTGACACATGTGCTCCGGATGGACAGGCCAGTCATGTGGAGCTCGGAGGCCCTCTGTCATGTAACACACGTGCTCTGGTGGACAGGTCAGACATGTGGAGCTCGGAGGCCCTCTGTCATGTAACACACGTGCTCAGGTGGACAGACCAGTCTTGTGGAGCACAGAGTCTCTCTGTCATGTAACACACGTGCTCCGGATGGACAGGCCAGTCATGAGGATCTTGGAGGCCCTCTGTCATGTAACACACGTGCTCGGATGGACAGGGCAGTCATGGGGATCTTGGAGGCCCTCTGTCATGTAACACACATGCTCGGATGGACAGGCCAGCCATGTGGAGCTCGGAGGCCCTCTGCATTTGACACATGTGCTCCGATGGACAGGCCAGTCATGTGGAGCTAAGAGGACCTCTGTCATGTAACACACGTGCTCCGTTGGACAGACCAGTCTTGTGGAGCACAGAGGCTCTCTGTCATGTAACACACGTGCTCCGATGGACATGCCAGCCATGTGGAGCTCGGAAGCTCTCTGTCATGTGACACACGTGCTCCGGTAGACAGGCCAGTGTGGAGCACGGAGGCACTCTGTCATGTAACACACATGCTCGGATGGACAGGCCAGCCATGTGGAGCCCGGAGGCCCTCTGTCATATGACACATGTGCTCCGATGGACAGGCCAGCCATGTGGAGCTCGGAGGCCCTCTGCATTTGACACATGTGCTCCGATGGACAGGCCAGTCATGTGGAGCTTGGAGGCCCTCTGTCATGTAACACACGTGCTCAGGTGGACAGACCAGTCTTGTGGAGCACAGAGTCTCTCTGTCATGTAACACACGTGCTCCGGATGGACAGGCCAGTCATGGGGATCTTGGAGGCCCTCTGTCATGTAACACACGTGCTCGGATGGACAGGCCAGTCATGGGGATCTTGGAGGCCCTCTGTCATGTAACACACATGCTCGGATGGACAGGCCAGCCACGTGGAGCTCGGAGGCCCTCTGCATTTGACACATGTGCTCCGATGGACAGGCCAGTCATGTGGAGCTTAGAGGACCTCTGTCATGTAACACAAGTGCTCCGGTGGACAGGCCAGTGTGGAGCACGGAGGCTCTCTGTCATGTAACACACGTGCTCCGCTGGACAGACCAGTCTTGTGGAGCACAGAGGCTCTCTGTCATGTAACACAAGTGCTCCGATAGACAGGCCAGCCATGTGGAGCTCGGAATCTCTCTGTCATGTGACACAGGTGCTCCGGTAGACAGGCCAGTGTGGAGCACGGAGGCACTCTGTCATGTAACACACATGCTCGGATGGACAGGCCAGCCATGTGGAGCTCGGAGGCCCTCTGTCATGTGACACATGTGCTCCGATGGACAGGCCAGTCATGTGGAGCTTGGAGGCTTTCTGTCATGTAACACATGTGCTCCAGTGGACAGGCCAGTCATGTGGAGCTCAGAGGCCCTCTGTCATGTAACACACGTTCTCCGATGGACAGGCCAGTCATGTGGAGTTTGGAGGCTCTCTGTCATGTAACACATGTGCACCAGTGGACAGGCCAGTCATGTGGAGCTCGGTGGCCCTCTGTCATGTGACACATATGTTCCGATGGACAGGCCAGTCATGTGGAGCTTGGAGGCTCTCTGTCATGTAACACACGTGCACCAGTGGACAGGCCAGTGTGAAGCATGGAGGCTCTCTGTCATGTAACACACGTGCTCCGGTGGACAGGCCAGTGTGGAAGATGGAGGCTCTCTGTCATGTAACACATGTGCTCCGGTGGACTGGCCAGTCATGTGGAGCACAGAGGCTCTCTGTCATGTAACACACGTGCTCCGGTCGACTGGCCAGTCATGTGGAGCACGGAGGTCCTCTGTCATGTAACACACGTTCTACGATGGACAGGCCAGTCATGTGGAGCTTGGAGGCTCTCTGTCATGTAACACATGTGCTCCAGTGGACAGGCCAGTCATGTGGAGCTCGGAGGCCCTCTGTCATGTGACACATCTGCTCCGATGGACAGGCCAGTCATGTGGAGCTTGGAGGCTCTCTGTCATGTAACACACGTGCACCAGTGGACAGGCCAGTGTGAAGCATGGAGGCTCTCTGTCATGTAACACACGTGCTCCAGTGGACAGGCCAGTGTGGAGCATGGAGGCCCTCTGTCATGTAACACACGTGCTCCGGTGGACAGGCCAGTGTGGAGGATGGAGGCTCTCTGTCATGTAACACACGTGCTCCAGTGGACATGCTAGTCATGTGGAGCATGGAGGCCCTCTGTCATGTATCACACGTGCTCCGGTGGACAGGCCAGCCATGTGGAGCTCGACGGTCCTCTGTTACTATCTCAGCGCTGCTCCATATCGAGCCTCAAAGTAGCAGCTGCTGTTATCTGGTTTCAGCATCTCTGGTAGAAACCTCCTGGCTGTGATTCTGATGCCTCTTCGTGTCGCTCTCCATGGCCAAACCTACTGAACCATTCCGGGGCGGCTGCCAAACTGCTTCCATCAGCACTCGCCCTCCCCTGGGCAGCAGTAAACCTGTTGTGGTGGGCAGCACACAAATGACAGTTAGTGCCAGGGGAGGCAGCCAGGTCATCCTACGCTGCGCAAAGCAATTAGTCCGATTCAGGGTGAACCAGCTGGTCCCATCATACCTCACCAGCACATCTATTGGCTGCTGTGCGCCGCCCCCCCTCCCCCCACGTGTGTGACTGTAGGCTCACGGAAAGGAGTCGAAACTACACAGCCTGAAAAGAGCTTTTTTAATCAGCTGATTTACGTTTCAATCTTTTTACTTGCATTAATGCAAAACCGTAACTTAACATGCATTAGTATAACGTAGTATGTGTGACACTGGGCAGGTCTGAGCATTCCATGTTCCACAGTGAAAATTACGTCAAGGAATACCATTTCTTTTTTTGCTGGTCATGTGTGCATGAATTTGAAACTGGGGTCCAAGGAGTTCAGCCATGGAAAGAAGTGAGACAATGACTTCTAGTCCACTTCCCACATGATCACACTATCATCTATGTACCTCTCCCATGGACAAACGGATCAGTGGTGTTGAGTGTTCTTTCCTGTTCTAAGTGTTGTGTATGCAGGGCTGCCTATTGATATCCCTGTACTTGTTGAAACAATGTGTCCTCGAATTCAAAGTATTTCTTCGAGGCCACAATTGTGCATCCCAAAATGCAGTGGGGTGGAATAATTGTAATCACTAGAGCACGGCAGTTCTTCCAAAGCTGTTTGGGTACACCCTTGAGGCACACTGGTGTACAGACTCTTGATGTCCAAACTAGAGAGGAGGTTGCTCTCCTTATGTCTTTGAGCAGTTTAAAAGATCCGAGGTATCTTCCAGATTTGTTGGGGTACAGCAGCGGTCTCCAACCTTTTCTATAATAAGAATTATTATGTTCTAGGAAACTCATCGAGGGCTCCTGATACATTAATAATGTTGTAGGGCGAGGAAAGGTAGCCACATCTGTTTGCAGATGATACCTTGCTAGTTTCTAAAACACCCGGAGGGCTCCAACAGTTACTAGATATGTTTCAAGAATGTTGTGATGACAAAGGCTTAATAATCAACGGAGTAAAAAATAAATGTATGGCCCTGAATCCTCCCAAATCCTTTCAGGGCTGCCTGAGGCAGGGATGCATTCAACTTGAAAGGGTTAGTGCTTTTGAAAATCTGGGTTTAAGGATAGCAGAAAATCTGTCTTGGAAACCCCATATTAGTAAAATGGTTTTGAAGCATAAACGATTCTTGGGAGAGAGCATTGATTGTCTAATAGCAACCCAATTGGCTTTGCTCTTTGGGTATATGATGCTAAAGTGGTAAGCTCTGTGACGTTCAGTGCAGAATTATGGGGCCTGGATTGTGTAGAGTAAGTATTCTCGACTTCAAGTACTTAAGAGGTTTAGGGATGCTACCCCAGAGCACGCCACTTCTTCCCCTGATGTTAGATCTGGCCAGGCATTCTCTCGCTTCTAAAGTAAGATTATACTCTCTGCTATTTTGGCTTAAAATCAAGACAACCCCTGAACTATAGCCGTATGCTCGGGCTTTAGAGGACGTAAAAAGCAGAGACACAACCAATAAAATCTGATTGATGAGAGGGGTCAAGAGTTTGCGCATAGCCATTGGGATGAGGGAAGCATGGTAAGCTGACGATCCCACTTTACTTCCCCGGAAATGTGACATGATGAATGGTTGTTGTTAGTTGGTAGTGCAGAATGAATTAAGCAGTTCTCAGGTGAAACTTACTTCGGATTTTAGGGCACACAAATTAAATTGTTTCTTTGTATTGTATTGTATTGTATTGTATATGGATTTGTTAAGCGCGATTGCTGCCCAAGGGCGTCCAAGCGCTGAGTAAGTGGACAAAGATGGGCGGTGCAGAAGAGATTAGAACTCGGTGGATTTGGCAAACAGTAAGGTTTTCAGCTGTTTGCGGAATGAGAGCAGGTTCGGGTTGGACCGGAGTTGTAGAGGAAGTGCATTCCACAACTTCGAGGTGTTCAGGGAGAACATCCTACCTCCGGCCCTAGCTCTCCTTATTCTGGGTACCACCGCCAGGAAAGCCTCCGTGGAGCGAAGGTTTCTATTTGGGTGGTAAGGAATGCCTAGATTGTCGTTGATTGCTGGGCCTGTCTTCCAGAAGGCCCGATGGGCAATACATAGTGCCTTAAATGCCACTCTCTGCCTTACTGGTAACCAATGTAGACTTTTTAGTCTGGGTCTAGCTGACTGGGTGCGTGGGATCTGTAGCAGGGTACGGGCTGCACAATTCTGTACCACCTGCAACTTCCGAAGAGTCATCTCAGGGGCCCCCACATATAGGGCGTTGTTCGAATCTAGACGGGACTGGATCAAGCCTTGTACTGCCACCTGTTTGGCTTCCAATGGTAGAAGTAGGAGAACCTTTCTCAGTGTTCTGAGTAAGCCAAAACATGTGGCGGACAGCTTGGTGGCCTGGGTGGAGAAAGAGAGATTTTTGTCCAGCCATACTCCTAGGCTCTTTACACTTTCCTTAGGGGTGGGAGGGGGACCCAGACAGGGGGGCCATAAGGAAGTGAAAGGCACTGGTGAGGTTGGTCCCAGGAGCATGAGCTCAGTTTTATCTCCGTTTAGGGAGGAGGTAGTCATCCACTCCTTGACGTCCTCTAAACATTTCAGCAGGCCTTCCGGGGTTTGCCTGTTGCTCTCTTGTGCCAGCGAAACCACTAGCTGGGTATCGTTGGCATACGATATGATTTTGATACCGTGCGGTTCGACGACCCCAGCCAGTGGTTTCATGTATACGTTGAACAACGCAGGGCTCAAGGAGGAGCCCTGCGGCACTCCACAACTTAGTGGTTTGCTGGATGACACTGTTTCCCCGTCAAAGATCTGAAAAGATCTATTGGTCAGGAAGGAGTCGAACCACCTCAAAGCGTCGCCTGATACTCCGATGTTATATAGACGGTTCAGCAAGGTGGCATAGCTGACCGTATCGAAGGCTGCACTTAAATCAAGGAGGATCACTGCCACTGATCCTCCCTGATCTAGTACCCTTCGTGATTCTTCGGTAACCGCTAACAAGGCGGTTTCAGTACCGTGCTTCGGTCTGAAGCCTGTCTGGGACGTGTCCAGTAGTAAGTTGTTCTCAAGGAACTGGACTAGCTGGGCGTTTATGTACTTCTTCAGGACCTTGCTTGCCCAGGGGAGCAGTGAGATGGGGCGGTAACTGGAGTGATCGTCTTGATCCAGGTTGGGTTTTTTTAGTAACGCCCGCACCATGGCTTGCTTCCAAGCGGTGGGCACTGTACAGGAGAAGATGGAAGAATTTAGTAGCTCCAAGATTACAGGCAAGATGGCTTGGCTTGCTTTTATCAGAATTTCCGGTGGGGCTGGATCACGAGGGGAGCCCGATTTAACTTGGCGTGCCACTTTGCCAAGGGTGTCAAGGTCTAGTGGGGGAAAGTGCTCAAGGCTTGGCTGGTTTGGGGGAGGAGGGTGTCTCGAGGAAGGTAGGTCGGTTGCACCTGGAATTGTGGCTGCTATTGGGAAGGCGGAGTAGATTTTAGAGACTTTATTGTGGAAGAATTCCGCAAGCTCATTACATTGTTCCTGGGTTTTAGTCAGAGGAGGTGCTGTGTTCACTTTAGTACATTGTTTTACTATGTGAAAGATTTCCTTGGGCTTGGATTTGGCTTCCATGATTTTGTCCGAAAAATAGGTAGCCTGGGCCGCCCTGACCCCTTCTCTGTATGCCTTGATAGCCTCTTTGTAATGTACCTTTTTTTCCGGTAGGAAGTCTAGCCGCCACGCTCTCTCTCGTTGCCTACAGAGGCGTTTTTTATCTCTTAGAGAATCTGAGAACCAGGGTGCTGATTTATGCAGTCTCTTTGAGGTGGATCTACGAAAAGGGAGAATCGTGTCCAGAGAGTTCGTGATCCAACCTTCATAATTTTTGTTTGCCACATTGGGGTCTATGCAGGGAAGTGGGCGGGTGGAGTCTAGGTTGCTTGTCCAGGATTCCATGGGGAGTTTAGCCCAATTCCTCCTCGTTGTGACTTGGGGAATCGGCAGGGGGGATTTGTAGGTGAGCCAGGTGAGCGGGATTAAAAAGTGGCCCGACCAGGGGAAGGAAGTGGGTTGGTCCACTATCAAATCGGTGCAATTGCTAAAGATTGGATCAAGTAGATTGCCCTTCTCATGAGTACGGGGTTTGACCAGCTGGGATAATTGAAGGGCTCCTAGGTCATCAATTAGTTCCTTGGCGATGTGATCTAAAGGGGAATTGAAGTTGAAATTAAGGTCCCCTAATACCGTGTAGTTAGCGGAGGTCATAAGTCGTTTGGCTATGATTTCTGGAAGAGACCTATGGAACAGTTTGGCGCGCTCCGGGGGGCGGTATATCAGAGTGCCGGAGAAGGTACTGTTCGCATTAAAATCTATGCTGAATTCTAGACTCTCGCACTCAGGAATGATTTCAGCTGTAGTCCGACAGCGATACTGGTCTTTTAGTATTATAGCCAGACCTCCTCCTCTCCCCTCTGGCCGGTCTAATCTAAAGATTTGAAAACCAGCGGGTAAGGCTGAGACTATGTCTGGCTCAGATTGGGATGTAAGCCATGTCTCTGTCAAAAAGATAGCATCTGGCTTGTGCTCCTCAAGCAACAGGGCAATTTGTGTGCTGTGCTTCAGCAAGGATCGACAGTTTAGTATATACATACAGTATTTCTGTGAAACGGCCGGCGGAGTGGTGCTGCGAAAGGAGTGTTTGCAGCCAGGGCAGCGAGGGGGGAGCTCCGATGGTGCATAGATGTGAGTGCAGTGAGCAGCAGTTGTACTTCCTATGATGTGGATGGCTGCCGAGCTGTACGTCCTGCCCTGGGTTATGTGGGAACCAGGGGTTGTGGCCCCTGGTCCCGTATGGTCGCGGACGGGCGCAGACGGGCTTGCCTTTGGCGCGCCTTCAGCGCACTGCCGGCGCGCCCGCTGCGCCCGTCCGCTGCGCCTCCGAAACCAACACATTCTTATATATCAGAAGAGGGGGGGTTGTGGCCTGTGTCAGTGGGCGTAGCCCGGGGGTCCCGGCGATTCTCCTGCGACCCGCTGCAGCGCCTGACTCGGCTGCGCGGGGAGGGAATCACGTGGGGAGCCAAGAGGTAAATAGCATTTTAAAAAAGAGTACACGTTATTACAATCAACAAGTTTTAAAATCAATCTTTAAAATTGTTCCTGCTCTCGGCTTCCGCCTCAAGAGCTCTGCTTACAAACAAGCGCTGCGCTAGCGGGAAGGCGCGCTCTAAGTAGTGAAGGGGGCGTGGCCTGTGTCAGTGGGCGTAGCCCGGGGGTACCGGCGATTCTCCTGCGACCCGCTGCAGCGCCTGACTTGGCTGCACGGGGAGGGAATCACGTGGGGAGCCAAGAGGTAAATAGCATTTTTAAAAAGAGTACACGTTATTACAATCAACAAGTTTTAAAATCAATCTTTAAAATTGTTCCTGCTCTCGGCTTCCGCCTCAAGAGCTCTGCTTACAAACAAGCGCTGGCGGGAAGGCGCGCTCTAAGTAGTGAAGGGGGCGTGGCCTGTGTCAGTGGGCGTAGCCCGGGGGCCCCGGCGATTCTCCTGCGACCCGGTGCAGCGCCTGACTCGGCTGTGCGGGGAGGGAATCACGTGGGGAGCTAACTTATCCTGTCATTTGAAAGGTCCATCATCTGCCTTGTTTAATACAGTGCTGCTCTAAAATTGGAGCTACTTAATGCTGAATGATCAAGGTTGTTGTGGGATGCTTCCATGCATTGCATATCTTGTCACTGTAACTTCCAGCGTTACTTGTGGTATGCAAGTATTGTTTCCACTGACCCACACAGTCAGGGAGGCGCCGTTATGGCCTTAGTTGAATGTTCCCTTTATACGGTTTGATACTCTGAGCCGAATGAAAGCCATGCTTTTACAGAAAGAAGTTCCCTTAACATCAACCAGAGAGACTATTGATCTTTAGGTTGCAAGGTCCTCAGCTGAAATAAAGGCACTAGAACAAACTAACTGCCCTTTCCATTTCGGAGAAATGGTAGTGCATATCTTTAACATGTCTGATTCAAAGGATATAGTACACCTATTTATGACCATAGGTTCTGGACGGTTAAGCACCTTCCAGGCAGTCTTCGTAGTGATTCCAGTTTCTATTTACCCCATATTTAGAAAAATGTTTGCAGGGCTTTCGCTAATCCTTCTACTGTTAGTGAGGATCCCGATTAAAATTTTTCTGCTATGCAATGAACGTCCGAGTCACCAAGGAGATGAAAAAAACGCTCTTGGAGCGACGTTACCGTAATCGCATGGTACACCATCTGGGCCCACCTCAACTACGGGAGCTAAGCGAGTCTTGATTCCTATCATTCTAACAAGTCTGGATTGACTGTGTTTTGCCTGTCCTCCGCTGCTTGCTCTATAGACAGGAATTCATGTTGGACCTCTGTCTAAAACTTTCATCTTTTGCGCCACCATACGTGGCTGTATTACTGGACCAGTTAATGGCCCACATACTGCAGTGTCCGCAGCGTATTCCCATGTTGATGTGAGCATTCTTAGAGCCACCTGTGACATGCTGTGCATCTTAACTGAGAATTCTATGCCTCATCCCAGTATCCGTGTTGATAGAATTGTAGTGATTCAATTGAAGAGTAGACTGTTGTTGAAGATGGATGAGAACTGGATGGGTTCTTCTACATGAGAAATAAATCACTGGATGGGTTCCTCTACATAAGAAAAAAAATCTACATTTCTACATCTCTACAAATTTTCTGCATGATCCTTTCACCTAATCTAAGGATCTACACTGGCCTAGTCGCCTGAGAAAGAAAGAAAGAGGAAGGAGGAACTTAACAACTATCTCAACTTCCAAGATTTTTAACATTCAAAAGGAAGTCATCTTCATTTCCTTCATTTTAAGGTATTATCTTTTCATTAATATCGTCACGAATGAACGTATGAAGTAGAAGAATACCTTCATGACTTTCAAATGAACTTTTGGATGTGGTATTTATTTGAGCACTACACTTTACAAAGTCTAAATGTAAGTTTAAATCAAGCGCTCTTCAGTGCTGGACTGCATCGAGTAGAACGTTTTTCACAGCGTTGAATGAATCACTTCAGTGTGTTTTTTTTTTCTAGAGCAGAGCGTGAGACTGAAGAATATATTTAATTAAGCGCTTGTATGACTCTTTTATATCCTTTTTCAAGAGGGCATCGTGATTTTGATAGCTTTCCTCCTTGTCAACTTTTGAAAAGCTATTTGTGGATTTGTGAGTTTGGGGGAGCTTGTGGACTGTTTCAAAGTTGTGGAGTGCTGTGTCTTTGACAATCATTCCCCGAATGCTCCAGGTTCTGTCGAATGCTGAGGTCCTGACATTCGTCCTCTTCTCTTCCAAAGTACTTCTCTTTACAACGTCCTCCCTACCAATGCTTCTTACGTCAGATCGCACAACGTAGCGACCATCTTGGGTGGTGAAACTTAATCTTCAAGCGCAGTCTATTTAAACACACTGCCCTCTGCGTGTTGCTTCAGTGACACGCGCACTCTCACTTGAAATTACCGGCACTTAATTGCAGTGACACGCACACTTCTCTGTACCAATTACGATGTGTTACTACTGTGACACACACACTTTTGGATCACGATCATAAGCGTATCTTGTCTGTGACACGCACACTATTTGGTACCAATACCAGCGTGTTACTGCAGTGACACGCACACTGTTGGATTACGTTCTTCAGCGTGTCTTGTCAGTGAGACGCACACTATTTCCTGTGCAAATCAATAAGTTTTTTTTGTTTGATGACTCCTCACACACTGACAGTACGAGTTGAGTAGAATCCTTTCTGTGTCTCATCTCTGTGACACGCACACAGTTATATCTCATTTAATTAAACATTTATTGTTTCATTTTTAGTAGTGCTTCTTGAAACATTTAAATCCCCTCAACAATTTTGCTCACAAACTTGTGTTTGTTTGGTGCAAGTGTCATTATTTTTTTTCTCTTTTACTCATTATTGTCATTCACTTGGTATTTGCTTTTTTGCTCATATACTAAAGGCTTCTAGGTTTAGTCTTCATACAGTCATGCAAAATGTAACGGCTGCTCCATTTTTTCTTATGTCCCCTGGTGAACCACCTATAAAGTGGAAGAAAAGATAAAAGGTGTTTGAACGTTACGCAAAGGTATGTGGAGTAAGTTTGAGTACAGAGCTTAAATCTTTCAATTCTGCTCCACTATTTGGGGTCAGAAGGCCAAGATGTCTTCGATCACCTTCCAGATCTCACTGTTGTAGAGGAAAAAGATTTAAAAGAATTTTAAATTTGTATAAAGAAACTTGACAAACACTACCTACCTAAGGTAAGCACTATTTTAGAGAGGTACCAGTTCTCAAAAAGATTACAAAACAAAGGAGAAACTGTGGAAGGATATATAACTCAACTTAGAAAACTTGCGTCCTCTTGCAAGTTTGCTGCATTGTTAGATGAGAGGATTCGGGACCAATTCATGTTAGGGTGCAACATTGAGAAAATACGTGAAGAACTATGGTTAAGAGATGAACCCTCTTTGGAAGAAGCGATGCAAGTAGCTAAAAGAGTCGCTCATTCTCTTACATTTGTTGACACCATAAATAAGGACAAACAAGCAGCAATTCAAGCAGTCAAGGAAGAAAGCAAGACAAAGGGCAAACCTGAAAATGTATCTAAGAATAAAGGGAAACCTCTAGTATTTAAGTGTTAGAGGTGTGACAAGGTGGGTCATCTGGCTAATGATAAAAAGTGTCCAGCCTTAAATGTCGTTTGCTCTAAATGTGAAAGAAAGGGGAACCTTTCGATTGTGTGTGAAACCAAGAGTCGTTCTTCAAATGTTAAATGTGTAGAAGCTGAAGTCGCAGAGGAGGACTTTGTTTGCGGTCAAATAGTACTTCAGGTTGTCACAGGTACAAAAAACAAATCATGTCCGCATGATGATATTCAAGTGGAAGGTCAGTCCACAAAAGTTTTGTTTGACTCTGGTGCTAAAATCACCATAATTTCAAGATTATGTTTTCAAAATAAGTTAACACATAAGGTTTCCTTGTTAAGGCTGGATATACATCTTTTGGCATATGGTGGTGAGCCCATTCCGCTTCGTAGCTACTTTATAGTACTCATTCAGTATAAGAATCGATATACATCTGGCAAAATCTATGTTTCAGAGAAAGGAGACAGAATAATTAGCTGGTTCCTTCAGGGGGAATTGGGTGTCATGCCAGTCCAGGTAGTGACTGTCAAATAAAGTTGAAAAATGATGTGAATGTAATTCTTGAAACTCCTGATATCGTCATACTAAAACAGGGTTTTCCTAATGTTTTCAGAAATGAACTTGGATTTCTTAAAGGATTCAAACTAGACATACATTACGCCCAGACGCAGAACCCTCTAGGCCCAAAGTAAAAAGTGTTCCCCTATCTATAAGGGAAGAGATCAGAATGGAAGTAGACAAACTTAAAATGGGAGAAATTATTGAAGAGGTTGAAGGGACTGATTGGTTGGCTCCCGTTGTGGCAGCACGTAAGGCTTATGGATCCCTGCGCTTATGTGTGGACTTGAAGAAATTGAATACGTCTGTAGTCACTATCCCCTCCCAAAAATTTCAGAGCTTCTAGAATTGCTGGGGGGAGCCAAAGTGTTCAGCACCATTGATTTGGCTTCCGCCTACTAGCAAATTGAATTGGCTGAAAGTTCAGGAGACTATACAGCTTTTTTAACACCGTTTGGAACATTTAGGTTCATTAGAATGCCGTTCGGCCTTGTTTCGGCTGCGTCTGTCTTTCAGCGTATCATGGAAAAAATATTAAAAGAATGCAAAGCAGTTTGTGTCTATCAAGACGACATACTTGTGTTTGGCAAAGATCAAAAAGAACACGAGGACCATCTAAATGTTGTATTAAGTAGGTTGTGTGAGGCTAACCTTACCATCAAAGCTGAGAAATTTCAATTTGGTACCACCTCTATCCATTATCTGGGTCACACTGTGTCAGGTGAAGTTATATCTCCAAAAGCTGACTTAGTCAATACCATAGCTGACATGTCTGCTTCCTCAAATAGGGAAGAACTCATGACATTTTTTGGTATGATAGAGTATTATAATAAGTTTATTAAGAGGGTTGAGTTCAAGTGGTGTGAAAACTGTGATCACGAGTTTTCATGAGAAAAAACTTAGTGATGCTCCTAAACTTAAGAGTTTTGACCCTTCAAAGACTTCCATTATCACTACTGACGCTAGTCTAAAAGGTCTTGGTCCCGTTCTTCAACAAAAAGGTGAAGAGGGGTTAAAAACTATCATTTTTCTTTCACGTGGGCTAAAGGATGCAGAGTCTAGGTACTCTGTTATTGAGCAAGAGGCTTTGGCTGTGTTTTGGGCCATAAAGAAGCTCAAGACGTTTTTGTGGGGAACACATTTTTTGATAAAAACTGATCATAAGCCACTTTGCGAAAAGTTTAAAAATAAAGGAATAGACCTCATCTCCAGCAGGATAACGAAGTGGGTCATAGCTCTTCAAGAGTACAACTTTGAAATCAGATATATTCCGGGTATAGCGAATGTGATAGCTAATACTCTTTCGAGGTTTGTAGGAGAAGTTGGAAATGATGTTGTTGATGAAGAGTGCGAGGACAATGATATTCAGATGTGTATAGTCGAGGAAGGAATTATTGATAAAGATCAATGGAGACTTGAATTATCATCTGACCCTGTTCTGTGTGAGGTTTTGTCTTTGATTCACAAAGGTTGGCATTCAAAGAAACAAGCTTCAAATGAGGCATGCAAGTTTTGGGGTCTTAAAGATGAGTTGTCCATCTGTGATGGTGTACTATCATGAGGTACTAGGCTTGTTCCTCCTCATAAACTTTGTCAAAACCTAATTGAGTTGGCTCACAAGTCACATTCTGGAATGTCTAAAACTGAAGAGTGGCTACGGTCCTCTTATTGGTGGCCAGGGATGGTTCTACATGTAGAAAGAACAGTAAGAGATTGTTGTGTGTGCTCCATGAATGAAAAATCAAAGGTGACTAGGGTCCAACCCGTGGTGATCAGGGATCTTGGCAACAACAGAAGAGGAGATGTCCGGTCCAAAGAGAAAATATCTGTGTGTCCTGTACTGGATATTAGAGAAAATTAGGAATTATATAGCAACCAAGAGAGGTAACACCTGGATGAGAAACTCCCATGAGCCCACCCTTCTGGCGGAGCATCATCATGTGGGATTTAGATAGTGGACCCAAACCTCGCTCATTCCATCAGTTGATGGTGCGGAGATGGATATCAAAGGTAAGCTCTACCCAAGGTGTTTCTCAAATGGTGCTGATGAGGTGCAGTGCTGTGGTGTGAAAATGTGAGTGAAAATCTAAAAATGACTACTAGGACAAAAATAAAGTTTAATCAGGATTGTCCAAGTGTCAAGATTGAAATAACGCCTAATAGTCTGAAATTATAACTAAACAATGGCGCTGTGCAGGAAGGTCAATATGTTTCAGCCGAGCGGAGAATACTGTCCGGCTTTCTTCAGGACCAAAGAGATGAAAAAGCTACTGCAAAAGTGAAAACCTGTGTACAAAACTAGTGTGACTGTACATTGATAAAGTTCATTTCATCCTACCAGGAACTTGGATCCCCAATGTATCCTGATGGTGATGAATATGTTGTCCTTTCCTAAAGAGGAAAAAGAAGAAAGTGCCCAAGTACATAATGTATATGGTTGCTTGTATGTATACCCATGATCATAAAGAAACAGTACAGAAAACACACCAACAAAGAGGAAATCCACTTCGCTAGACAAAAGTATATCCAACTTCCGTTCTATTCAATCCTTTTGATTTGAATAAGTTGTAAAATGTATTACTCACCCAGCTTTTTGTGGGAGATAGCCTCACCTCACTCGCCAACCGCTCAGGAATATGAGGCCCGCTCTATTTTGTAAAAAATAAGATATGGACATAATCAATACGTCTTGTTTTTGTGCCCAGCATAATCGCTATATATTCTTTACATTTAAATAAAACCTAGTTGTTTGCAAAAGACACCCCTCCAATGACCACAGAGGCTGAATAACTACAGGAATTGGCTAATGGTGCAGAATGATCTGTACCATGGTGACAAAGAAAGTCGGTCAAAGTGAGTTGTTTGGCAAAGGACCCCTGTCATGTTATTTAGAGCCTTGCTAAAAGCAAAAGTATGAAATAACAGAGGGGTTAAAATCGAATAATGTCGAGGTATCAAAGTCCTAAATGATCATGGACTGGGGAGAACTCTCAATACGTAGGTGAAGGGCTAAGTCCTTCTCACATGAACGTCTATCTGGGAAAAGCCATGGACCTAGCTATCCGTCGGTACCCCTCTCTGGCGTCCAAGAGGAAGTGGAGGTGACGGTAGGGCACGTTTTCACGCTATTTATACTAGACTGGATTAGTTAATAGTCTCAATTAGTGCCTAATTTTTGACTGGAAGGCTCACGTACTGCCAATCAATGTTGGTGCGTGATAATAAGGCTGCTAGGCTTCCGGCGCATGCGCTGTAACATTTTTACAGCAAGCGCACGCGCATCATAATGGAAAGCGCGTTTGTAATAGTTAGAAGCCCTTAGAATGTTGCTGATCTTTCACGCATGCGCAGTATCGAAATGTCGCTTGAATAAACGGCGCATGTGCTCTATTGAGAACCAGGGATTAACTGAAATCGGGCGAGATTCTCAATAGAACATGAAGCTTAAATTTACGCATGGCTGCACTGCACCAGACACAGTATCTAATCTACAGCACATGCATAGATGGAAATTACGGGTAAACATTGAGGTGTTTCGCTTTTATTGAGTTCTATGGCCCACTGGTAGTCTCTGCAACTAACTGCAGACATGCACCAAAATAATTGTTAATAGGTGCTGGATTATAACTAATTATTGGCTGAAAGCCAAGACTTGTCAGTCGTGGACTTGTGTTCCGTAGATTAATTAAAAGATTGTGAGCTTGTGAACCACAGTTACCAAGCCATATATTGATGGCCAGACTATGTATCCATACACCATGGAAAAAGAGACTTTTTTGAAAGATAACTTTCCAAAAGATGAACTCTTTTGAAAAGAAACAATTATTTGTAAGAAAAAAAATTTGGGGGGGGGGAAATGTTTTATTCTTTTTGCCACACTTGTATATTACTATAGGTACCAGCACAAGAGGACGTCTAAATACAGGTAGTTTCAATTATACTTAGGAAGAATTCTCCACGCGCAATCTAGAAACACTTCACCTTGTGATAAGGTCTGCAGATGAAAGATAAGCTCAGGCCAATATCTAGGTGTATTCAGCTATAGTGATATCCGCAGAATATCATCGTTGAAGCCTTTGCTATCGCTTCTCAATTTAAAGATATATTTCTGCTCCTTCACAAATAAGAATCTGGAAACATCGCTTATGTGTGATGGGATGAAGGGATGTTCAAGGATCACCCACCTCATGTCTTCAGCTGTATGTTTCAAGGACAGGAAGTGATTGGTCAGGCGGGTGGACTGTTTGTGACACCGGATTGTGCTTTTGTGCTCACTGATCCTGAGCTTAATTTTCGGGTTGTATGTCCAATGTACCTAAGTGAACAGGGACATGTTATGATATAAATAAGTCTCTCCGAGTTGCAGTTCGTGTGTTTTTTGAGTAGCCAGGGTTTTACCATTCTGAGTCTACTCTATCTGTTTTGTAGGTCTGGGGACAAACGCTGCAAGAGCCACAGGGGTAGTGACCCTGGACTGGTGGGAGGTTCCAAAGCGTGTTGGTACTGTCCATTGCTTGTGCTCTCGGTCTCGTATGGACCAGGCTGTCACGTAGGCTCGGTGCTCTCTTGAAGGAGAACAAAGGAAGAGGTACGCTTGCGTCTCCTACATTTAAGATGCCCCAGTGCCTCCATACAGTCTTTTGAGTTTTATTAGATAGGACACTAAATGTGCTTACAAAGGTGAGCCTGTCTAGTGGAGCCTTCCCAGGCCGCTTATCCAAAAGGGCCTCTCGATTATTATTGGATGCCCGTTTCCAAGCCTTTTTGACTAGATGTTTAGGATATTGTCGCTCTTGTAGTTGCATGGATAGAGTTTTTGCATGTTTATCAAACAATGCTTTGGAGGAGCAATTTCTTCTTACCCGCAAGAACTGGCCGACGGGGATGTTTTCACGTAGGGCCTGTGAATGGTCACTTTTGAAAACAAGTAGAGAGTTCCTAGCCATTGGTTTGGTATAAAGTTCACATTCAAGTCTACCTCCTTCTGGAAAGATCAGAATGTCCAAGAATAGGAGATGGTCCCGGCTGAACTCGACAGTAAATTTCAAAAATTGGTTTTGTTCATTAAGCCATTTGTGAAATAATCTGATCTCTGAGGGTGTGCCTCGCCATACCAAAAAAATATCATTTATGTATCTCTTCCATAGCACCACCTGATGGAAGAAGGGATTGCCATGGTTGATAACACAGTCCTGTTCAAACAAGTGAACATTCAAGTTGGCGATGCGGGGGGCAAAAATACTCCCCATAGATGTCCCAGAGGTTTGGAGAAAAATCTGATCTTCAAATTTGAAGAAATTCTCCATCATCGCCAGTCTAGCACACTCCATGATGAAGTTTATAGGAGTGATACTATCCAGATCTCGTGAGGTAAGAAGTTGTCTGATTGCCTCAAGAGTCTCCTCCCCTGCGGAATGCAGGCATAAAGAGACTCTACGTCGAAACTGACCAAGAGGTCAGTCGCGACGTTAAACTCTAACTCAGGGAGAAGTCTGAGAACGTCTGCCGTATCCTGCAAATAGGTAGGCCTCTCTTTGACGAGAGGTCTGAGGAGAAGTCTACAAAGGTGGACAGAGGTTCCAGTAAGGAGCCGATCCCTGAGATGATCGGGCGTCTGGGTGGAGGTCTAGTTGCCTTGTGTATTTTCGGTAGGCAATAGAAGCCCGGCATAACCGGGTTTGATGTTACCAAGAATCTTGCTTCTTGGGGTGTGATCCATCCTTCGGCACTTCCTTCATCTACTAGAGTCTTAATCTCTGTGAGGAGTCGTGGGGTGGGGTCACTGGACAACAGTCGATAAGCTTGAGTATTGTTCAATTGTCTGAGACATTCCTCTCGATATGTAACCATATCCATGATCACTGTTGCACCCCCTTATCCGCTGGTTTTATAATTATTGATTGATCTTTGTACAAGTTGGTAAGTGCATTTCTTTCTCTGGTTGAGAGGTTCTGAAAACTGTGTTGGTTGGTATCGTACAGTGCCATGATATCATGTGTCACAGCTTGTTCAAATGTTGTCACCTGTGAGTGAACCTGATGGGTGAGAGGAGTAAATGTCGATTTGGGACGTAGTCCTGTGTTAGTCAGACAACCGTCCTCTGTCGTTACATTTTCGTCCTTGTTCTTAAAAAGGGGATCTTACCCGTGGTCCTTGGAAATAAGTAGCATTACATATGTTGGGTCCAGTTCATTCCAATGGCCAACATATCTTCATATTAGTACTGATTGATTTATTTTCCCGGTGGCCTGAAATGTAATTTACGTCTAGCATTGAAACGGCATCTGTTATAAGATTTTTAGAGTCAATGATGGTTAGAGGAGGATTCCCTGAAACCATACTCACAGAGAATGGGGTCCAATTAGTTTCACGAGAGCTGAAGACTTTTCTGACAAGTAGAGGGATTAGGCATAAGAAGTGTTCTCTGTACCACCCAGAGACTATTCCACCCTGGAATTGTGGAGAGGTTCAATAGAGTATTGAAGGAGACTATCTCTTGGGCCAAGAGTTCTGGTCTCAATTTGGAAGGAGGAGGTTGTAAAAGAAAAAGATAATTATAAATTAACACCACATAGTACGACTGGAAAATCACCTTTTGTTTTATTCAAAGGAAGGTCTCCCTGTACTTTGGTCGAACCTTCTTGGGTTAAAAATTTTGAGGAGAGTGTCTCTATAACTTAGCCTGATAAATTGTTGCATGATTGGCGCAAGAAGGAAGAAGCAAAGTGTTTGTCTAGAAAGGCGTATTTTGATTCTAAGAAATCTACCAAAAATACAATGGTCAATATTGGGGACTTAGTTGTTATTAGGCAACCTGGGTCAAAAGTCAAGTTCTCAAAACCTATACGAGTTGTAAAGGTTTTCAATATTGTAATCAGAACTCAAGATCATAGGGTTTGGAATTTGAACAGGATTTCAGTTTTTCAGAGGATGACAGTTTTCTGATCATTCTGTGATTGGAAATAGATCTAATGAGGCTGATACTCAAGGCACAGCGTCCTTACGCTTATCCTCTAGGATTGTCTGGAAGCTAAATTATTTGAATGAATATGTAACATGATACTTATGTGTATTACTGTTTTCTTGTTTGTTAAATAGGTAAAGAAGTTGTATGACAATGAAAGTTTACACGTTTTGTTGTTTTTATTTTCATCTCTCTATTGTTTGTGTCAATTTTGAAGGTGTGTGACATGCTGTGCATCTTAACTGATAATTCCATGCCTCATCCAAGTATCCTTGGTGATAGAATTGTAGTGATTCAATTGAGGAAAAGACTGTTGTTGGAGAACTATATGGGTTCCTCTACATATGGAATAAATCTACATTTCTTCATCTCTACAAGTTTCCAGCTTGATCCTCTCACCTAATTTAAGGATCTTACAGGATGCTTCTGCTCCTGTTGGAATTATACCAGTACTAATACAGGCACACAGGCTTCAAATGTTTCAAATTCCTCCTCAGCATCGGCTGTAGGAACTGAAGAAGTTTACCTTAACTGTAAGGTGTTACATGGACCGCCATCTGCGAAAGCAAGCAGCAGTGAAGTTGCGTCTCCCACACAAGACACATAAACATGTGGCTCACCGTGTGCTGGGTAACATGATACTTATGTGTATTACTGTTTTCTTGTTTGTTAAATAGGTAAAGAAGTTGTATGACAATGAAAGTTTACACGTTTTGTTGTTTTTATTTTCATCTCTCTATTGTTTGTGTCAATTTTGAAGGTGTGTGACATGCTGTGCATCTTAACTGATAATTCCATGCCTCATCCAAGTATCCTTGGTGATAGAATTGTAGTGATTCAATTGAGGAAAAGACTGTTGTTGGAGAACTATATGGGTTCCTCTACATATGGAATAAATCTACATTTCTTCATCTCTACAAGTTTCCAGCTTGATCCTCTCACCTAATTTAAGGATCTTACAGGATGCTTCTGCTCCTGTTGGAATTATACCAGTACTAATACAGGCACACAGGCTTCAAATGTTTCAAATTCCTCCTCAGCATCGGCTGTAGGAACTGAAGAAGTTTACCTTAACTGTAAGGTGTTACATGGACCGCCATCTGCGAAAGCAAGCAGCAGTGAAGTTGCGTCTCCCACACAAGACACATAAACATGTGGCTCACCGTGTGCTGGGTAGAATTCAGCCTTTTTCCAGAACAGCCAAAAGTGGATTTTTAAACAAAAAGCTTTTTTCCTCTATTCTTTCACTGAGCACTATGGCTTTCAGACGTTCTCGGTCTGGACACCAATCCCACAATTTATGTTGTCTAAACCCGCAGAACAAAAATGGATTCACAGGGACTACACAATAACCTAGTCAAGGTGCATCCTGCCTTAACAGTGGACCTTTACATTCTACTTCATGTGATTTGTTGTTGAGCAGTGCTGCTTTCCAAAGTTTTGTAGAAGTCTCGATGACATTACTGTATTAGCGAAATACAAGCACTGACAACATGAAAGTACCTATGATTTAAAGGACATTTCTAACAGAAAAGAAACTTGCATATATAATATAAAATGTTTGATACACCACTTTGCTCTGTGTAAATGATGGTGCAAATTCAGGTTAAAAAAGCAATTGGTGATAAATCTTTAGTAACGAAGGAGGCTAACATCAAATTTCAATACATTTCAAATATGTGAAGCAGATTTGGCTCTACAAGGAAGAAAGAGATTGGTTACGTTTCAAACTCATAAAGGTTTATTAAACGATTAGCAATGTTATAAACTCAAATCATCAAATTAGTTGTAGTCAGTAATCAATACATGAATGTGTGAGTCAATATAATCAAAGCAATCCAAAGTCATGTAATCAGAGAAAAACTATTCTATAGTTAGTTCAAAAGGAAAGTAAACAAGCATCAGTTCTTCCATAAAGAGTGTGCCCTCCTCTCCTGAATCAGGGAATGGTACTGTTAGGCAGTCCGAATTAAGGATTCCGTCATAAATGCTTCGGAGTAGCATCTGCTCTAAGGACAAGTGAAAAAACCACTGTGTAATGGTCGAGCAAAGAAACTTGTTCAAGCAAGTGGAAAGGACATCTGAATCTGTGGCTGTGTAGCATTGGCTAAATGACACAATTTCTGACACTTGATCAACATACACATGAGTCTCAGATAAAGGACCAATCTGGTTAAGGTGCAGAAAGATAAAAAACATTATTTTCACAAGCAAATACACAAGGAGCCCACTCTACATGTACATCAAATTTTCAGTAATCTGCAACATAATGTAATATATTTGTATACAGGCGCTTGTCAGTGCTTTCTACAAGGATTACATAAAAAAATCTCACATGGAAACAAATGACACTGGTGGTTCAGTTTTTCCTGAAATAAAGAAAGATGCATGAAATGGACCAAGATGGTAACCAAATGTTAACCATTTTAAAATGTGGCTACATTAGATTCAGTCAATATGAATATGAGAAATATACGAGCAGTATGTTGTGTGTTAGCTGTTAATGTCTGCATTGGTTCAAAACATTTAGGGCTAGATGTAGGTGGCTAAATACCGGTCTGTAAAGTTGAAATTTGGTAAATATCTGCTTTACCGGCCGGTATTTAGCCCTGTGCGATGTATGTATTACCGAATGCCATCGGTAATAACAAATCGGTAAATCCAAGGGAAACAGTTACTGAATCCTTATTTACCAATCGGAGAACACCGAAACAAAAAATACCGAATCGGTAAATAAGGAATCGGTAAAAAATCGGAATTGTGATGTAGCAAAATTCGGTATAAATCGGTATTAACAAATCGTTAGTTACCACTGATCGAGAGCAGGTGGTAATCAGGTGCAGTGCATAAAAACAGCCCCAACATACAACAGTGTGAACATAATTGCGGCCCTCTACATCATAGCAAGGCAGCTACATTTGAGAGCAGCAGGAGAGAGTTTTTGGAGACGGGAAGAGCGTGTGTACAGACTGCGTGTCACACTGTTCCAATTGACTGAGCCAGAAATCCATGACAGGTACAGGCTACACCCACACACCATCCTTGACCTGATACGGGACCTGGAACCATATCTTGAGCATCAGACACCAAGGGCGCGCGCAATACCCACCCATGTACAGGTGCTCTGATGCAGGCACCTCCTGGCATCAGGAAATTACCAGAGTGTGATAGCCGCAGCAGGTGGTCTGTCACAGAGCTGCCAATCCCATTTTTTTAACACCGTCCTGTACGCCATGACGGACAGAATGCATCATTACATTAGCTCCCCCAGCACACAGGCGGAACTGCAGAAGACCAAGCTGGGTTTCTACCAAAAGGCGCGGTTCCCGCACATAATAAGCTGCATCGATGGGACCCACATACCAATCTGCCCACCAGCAGCTACAGAATACATTTACAGCAACCGCAAATCCACTCAGTCCATCAACGTGCAGGTGATATGTTTTAGTGAGAGGCTGGGTTTGCGTTGGGAGAGTAGGAAGTAAATGTTAATGGACATGTATTTATATAGCGCAAATCGCCCACATCGCAGGCATCTATGCGCTTGCTTAGGGAACCCGTCCTGGTATTCCCCTGTGAGATACCCCGGCAGGGTATCCACAAGGTGAAAGCCAGGCATCCCGCCGCGAGGGGCCGTTGTGGAGATTAAGCAAGCTAGTCAAGTAGGCACCGGTGTGAGAATTATCGAGTCCGTGGAATTATTGAGCCCAACCCCCGTCGGGGCGGGGAATTGAACCCTGGTCCAGGGCGGATCTCAGCCTCCGGGTCTGCCGCCTCTAACCCCTGAGCCACACTTCTCCTGAGCAGTGTGATCTTGAAACTGAGATAGGCGGTGCAAAACAGGACAGGGGAACACAAACCCTACTGGAAAAACACCCCTGAAATGGTAATGGGAGGCCTAGACCAAATGGAAGGAGAACAGATCCTGTGCACACGCAAGTGTAGTATGTAGTCCTGGTGTGAGGACTAAAGATTCTACTGAGAGAAAGTAGTTGCTTCAAAGTACAAAAGATCGTAGGATATCAAGGTTCATGTGAATAAAGTTTTTTATAAGTCAAGTAGTGGTCAGTACAGTGAAATAGTAGCCAGCCGACACGTGTTTCGTCACACCGTGAAGGTGGTGTAACTCATCAGGGCTGCAGGGCTACAGTAGTGACGAGATCGGTAAGGCACGGAACGTGCGTGTTTACTGAAGGCGAAAAACGCCAGGGAGCTGTTGAGCTAGCAGACGAGCAGGGCCAGGGCGAGTTGCGTCCCGGGCTTCGAGCAGGTGCCTGAATCAAGGGAGGAGAGCACACGATACGTGCGTCTGTAAATGAGCGGCATCCGGGTGGTGGATCTGATATGTGTAGGTGATATGTGATGAAAACTTCATCATCACTGACATTGTTGCTAAATTCTCAGGGAGTACCCATGACTCCTAAATATTCAGGAACAGTGGGATTTATACACGTCTGGCTGCTGGTGAATTTGGAGAAGGATACCTACTAGGTAAATCAATGTGACACACCCTGATATATAACTTAGTTTCACCTATTGGTGACACAAAATAATGGCACTTTCTTTTACATTTAGGTGACAGAGCATATGCTCGCCGGTCTTTCCTACTAACCCCATATCTCAACCCATCCACCCCAAGGGAGAGGAGATACAATGTGGAACATAAGAGCACACGCAACGTGTGGAGCGGACCTTTGGACTGCTAAAAAGCAGGTTCTGTTGCCTCAACAAAAGTGAAGGTGCACGTCAGTACCGCCCCATGACCCATCACCCGCTGCAATATAATAGCAACATGTGCAATGCTACATAACCTTGCAACAAAGAAAGGAACAGCAGTGGAACTAACTGACTCTGAGAACGAGGGCGAGGACAATCCACAGCCAGAGCCCAGCGCAGCGCAGCTGGTGTGGCAGCAGCACCGGATGTGAGTCACAGACGGGCTGAGATAACTCGCAACTATTTCTGAGTGAGTAAGGAGACATAGCCAGTTACTGTATTTGTGTTGGTGTTTAATAAGCACACCATCAAGATCAAAACCAGTGTCCGTACAGACATGGGTTACATCACCCATCACATGATTCCCAAATCCTAGTTGGCTCTATTTCCTGCGCCCAAGCGCTGCACTGCCACGTTCCTTGGCCCCACTGTTCGCTGCGCCTCCTGCTCTCGGTAGGAGATGGCGTAATGCTACTAGGGCTAGTAGCCTCCTCACTGTCCCCTCCCTTTGCCGTAGTGACCACCTTCTCTGTCTGCAGCAGTTCCAGTGCTGTGGTCATTGTTACCATTCCCCTAGCCTCATCCCTACTACAATGTGCCATCTCCTCCTGCATGGCTATTGACCGTCTGCACATGAGGGCGGTAGCAGTGGACAGCCGGTTCACCGCCTTGGTATATGCATCAAGTCTCTGCCTCTCCCTGCACCTAGAAAGGCGGTCCTCCTCCAACTTGCTGCAGAGCTGCCTCACAGCTGACGTCACGTCACTCATGAAATGAAATGAAAATGGATTTTATAAAGCGCGAATAGCTGCCCTGAGGCGTCCAAGAGCTGAGACCGAGGTGCTGCCTACAGAGGCCCATGGGCCGAGGGAGAGCTCTATTTATTAAACAGGAACGTTTTTAATTGTTTACAAAAGAAGAGCAGATCAGAATTAGATCTCAGATAAAGGGGAAGGGCATTCCGCATTCTGGCCACGTTAAAGGAGAACGAGCGGCCTCCTTCTCCTGATCCTGGGAACTATGGCTAGAAAAGCATGAGATGAGCGCAATTGTTTGCTGGGATGACATGGGGTGATTAGAGAGTGATTGATCACTGGGTCTGTTTCCCAGAAGGCCTGGTGGGCAATACACAAAGATTTAAAATTAATACTCTCCCTAACAGGAAGCCAATGCAGGCTTTTCAACCCAGGCTTGACTGAGAACCTGCGGGGTAGCTGCAGAAGTGTGCGCGCTGTGCAATTTTGAACTATCTGTAGTTCTGGGGCTCCTAAATACAGAGCATTGCCAAAATCCAGGCGAGATTGAATCAGGCCTTGAATCACAATCTGCCTAGACTCAAAGGGTATCAGGGGGAGAATCTTCTTAAGGAACCTAAGGAGAACAAATCAAGTAGCAGACAGCCCGGTTGCCTGGCTGTCGAACGTTAAGGACCTGTCTAGCCAGATTCCAAGACTCCTTATGATGTCCTTAGGGGCTGGTGGCGAACCTAGACAGGGGGGCCAGATGGAACAGATTGAGAATGGAGCGGATCGACCCAGTAGCATAAGCTCTGTTTTATCTCCATTGAGCTTAAGACATGACAAGGTCATCCAGTTTTTCACTTTCTCCAGACAGCCTGCCAAACCCACCTCTGCTGATGAGCCGTCTTCTTGAGCCAGGGAGACCACCAGCTGAGTATCGTCCGCATAGGTAATGATATTAATACCATATGGACGGACGATCTCGGCCAGTGGTCTCACATAGACGTTAAACAACGTCAGGCTCAGGGATGAGCCCTGAGGGACTCCACAGCCCAGGGGTTTGCTAGAGGAGATGGTATCTTCTTCATAAACTTGAAAGGTTCTGTCACTCAAGAAAGATTTAAACCACGCTAGCGCTCTGCGTGTGATTCGTACATTAAGGAGACACTGCAATAAAATTTTGTGATTCACCGTATCAAATGCAGCGCTTAGATCAAGGAGGATGACTGCCACTGATCCCCCTCGATCCAAGACCTCTCTAGTTTCCTCCATCACTGCAAGCAGGGCGGTTTCTGCCCCATGCTTAGGGCGAAAGCCCATCTGAGTAGGGTCAAGCAGATGGTTACTCTCGAGAAAAGGTGTTAAAAGGCCGTTTATGTATTTCTCGAGGATTTTGCTGACCCAGGGGATCAGTGAAATGGAGCGATAGTTGTTAAAGTTGTTAATGTCCAAATTGTTTTTTTTTTAAGAGTGCCCGCACCATGGCCTGTTTTCACATAGGTGGGATAGTACTTGTGGAGATGGAGGCATTAAGCACGTCCAGCATAGTGGGAATAATGGTGTGAGTGACATTGGCCAGTATGCGGGGAGGAGCAGGGTCATAGGGAGAGCCTGATTTCACTTGCATCATTAGGGGGCAAGTGATTCTGAGTTTAACAAGGGGAACTCATCTAGTGTGGGTGGAGAGTGACAGGTAGTTTCCTGAGAAGGTGAAGATGGCAATTCCGCATGGATGTTGAAATCCACTTCCGGGAACAATGAGTAAATTAGGTAAATTTTTTGAAAGAAAAACTCTGCCAGATCATCACGAGTTTGCAGGTCGTAGTTGGTTAAAGAAGGTTGATGGAGCTTGGTGAGGCTTTTCACAATTTGATATATCTCTCTGGAATTGGAGCTGGCTTTGGAGATTTTTCTAGTATAGTATGTGGATTGAGCAGTCTTTATCTCCTGTTTATAAGCTCTAATCGCCTCTCTATAAATAATTTTGTCCGGTGCGGCGTACCCCAGACGCCATTTTCTCTCCAGTCTTTAACACTGGCATTTCTTCTCCCTGAGCTCAGCTGAGTACCAGGGAGCAGTATTCCTAGATATTTTCAGGGTGTTTTTTTTTTAATGGGAAGTGTGGAGTTGAGAGAGTTCAATATCCAGTTGTTGAAATTGTCATTGGCTGCCGAAGGTTCCTCACTGATTGGCAATTCTGACATTTCTAAATCAAGAGCCCATTGATCTGGTGACAGTTTGGACCAATTTCGTGCTTCCCGTAATCCAGGTGTTAAGGCAGGGAGTGTATGAGTCTCCCAAATAAGGGGAATCAGCGAATGATCCATCCAGAGGAGAAAGATAGGGGAGTCCACCTTTAGGTTGGGGCAGTTACTGAAGACTGGGTCTAACAGATAGCCTTTAATATGCGTGGAAGATGGAACAAGCTGGTCCATCTGTAGTAAGGAGAGACCGGCTATCAACTCCAAGGCGATGTGGTCAGATGTACTATCGAAGTGGATGTTAAAATCACCCAGCAACATAAAGTTGGAGGGGATAGAAGCTAGATCAGCAACTGCGGGGGGTAGGGACGAATGAAACTGTTTTACAGGCCCCGGGGGGGGCGATAGATAAGCGCACCAGAAAAGCTAATATTCGCTGAAAACTCTTAAGAGAAAGACATGCTATTGCAGTCTAAAAAGGGGTCGGGGGTACAGCGGCAGGTATAGTGGTCTCTAACAATAACTGCCAAACGGCCTCCCTTCCCATTGGGTCGATCCTTCCTTACAATTTGATAACCATGTGGGAGAGCCTGCACTAAATCAGGCTCCGAGATCGAGGTTAACCAGGTTTCAGTATGAAAAATTGCATCTGGTTTAAATTCATCCAACAATAATGCAATTTCTGTGCGATGTTTAGGTAAGGACCTGCAATTAAGAAGATACATTTTGAGTGACTGCTGCTTTTCAGAAAGGGGCGCGGTATTGAGCTTAGCGTAACATTGTGAGCAATGAATGGGCAGATCTAAGGGATGGTAAAGATGGTGACATATCGCTTTGACCTGTGTTTTCAAGCTATGCAGTGAGTTTGAGCTATAGCGTCTGATATTCCCAGAAAAAGAGACAGGAGTTGTGGCCCCTAGCCCTGGCCTGTGGCGGACGGATGCAGACGGGCTTGCCTTAGGCACGCCTTTGGCGCACCATCGGCGCGCCCGCTGCGCCCGCCCACTGCGCCGTCGGGGAAAGGTGAACATTTATACGAGCGGAGGAGGGCAGGAGGCAGCCAACAGCTAGACCGCTACCCCTGCCGTCCACTCAAGATGGCGTACACCCCTCTCTCGCGCCAGCACCTGATCGGTTGTGCGGGGAGCAGGATTTCAAGAAGCGGCGTGGGCGAGGTAGGAACGGTGACTAAAGTGCAATTTTTAAAAGTAAGCCCACAATGACAAACACAATTTTAAAAAGCAAATCAGCCGTATATTTGTGCAGTTTTAAAAAGATATCCTACGAGCCTCAAAGCCCCCAGCTATCCACCTCAGGGGTAGTTCAGCATACTAAATCTGTTCACCCGCGCTCCTGCACGGTTTAAATATTCTGGGAGGGCGGGAGGCAGCCAACAGCTAGACCGCTACCTCATGCCCTCAGACATGGTGTTGTTCATTGCACTGATTCTCTTTTCTATTCTGTGCATGTGCGCGTTCATGTGTGACGTCTCCCTATGCATTGCTCTCCATTGCAGGCGCTGGACCTTCAGCATGTTGCCTTCCAGCCTAGCAAACACACTGTCACCTTGCTCTGAGATTTGAGGACTGGTTGGCCTTGCCCTGTGGCGTCTGGAGGATGTGTGGGCGCGCTCTGATGGTGTCTCAGACCTTTCCATGTTGCCATCCTCAGCCACTGGTGACTGTTGGCCCCCTGTTCCCTCCTCCTCCAACACCACTATCTGGAGGGTGGCCATGGCATGCTTCCTGCCTGACTGTGGTGAAGGTGGTGGTGTTGATGATTGTGGCAGTGGGGATGGAGTTGGTGGTGATGGCGGCGTTGTCTGGAGCTGTGGCGATAGAGAATTTTATGGTGGTGGTGCGGTAGTTGTGTGCCCTGCAGGCGACTGCTCCTCCTCCTGTTGTCTCCCCTCTG
The DNA here is from genome assembly GCF_964263255.1 of Lissotriton vulgaris. NCBI lineage: Eukaryota > Metazoa > Chordata > Amphibia > Caudata > Salamandridae > Lissotriton > Lissotriton vulgaris. The sequence goes on along the minus strand of NC_141688.1, from coordinate 247,731,973 downwards.
GGCTGGGTGCTTTCCCTCTGCTCCCCTCTGCTGCAGTGAGATGTCTCACCTGTAATGACAGAATGTAGATATACTCACTTATCTGGCAGCATTTGCATTGCATTAAACATTATGCCTGCCAATCACACTGACTGTCCTCTGCTTGCTAATTGCTGTCACATACTTTTGGGTTTGCTAGACTGACTGTTCTGAACATGTGTTTCCTGAGACCACATCTCCTACGATGCATTGCAGGGTATGTGTAAAACATGGACTGGAGTAGGAGTCCCTATGGCTCTCTGGGGATTGGGGTTGGGGAGAGGGAAGCACAGTAATCTGGGCATGCATCTTACCTTGTTTTATGGCAGCTCTGGCAGAGCATTCTGCATCTCCTATGCCACTCACACTCTCCGGCTGGAGGGTGGACTCTACCATGAGTTCCAGTGCTGTTGATGCAGGTGCTCTGCTCCTCCCTCCACAAGTTTTTCTGGCCTGCCTCTGCCTCGCAGCCATCCTTCCCTTCGCTGTCTTCCTCAGGTCATACCTCCTTTTCTTAATGTCCTCAATGGAGCACTGGGTGACCCCAATGGCATTTATTTTGCTCTGGATTACAAGCAAGATCTGTTTCTTCAAAGACTCTGGCACATGGAGGGACTGCTTGCTAAAAAGCTTTTCATGGTCCTTGCTGACGTCTTCGATGAGTACCTCCAGCTCCCTTTCATTAAACTTCATCTTCCTTTTTCTTTCTGCTCCCGCCTTCTCTCTCTTTCTCCTGGTTTGCCATTTTCCAAGGTTTGTTGTTTTTTTTGGGTGAAAATGAGAGGCTGTGTTGCTCCTGGCTCCTCTGCTCAGCTACCTGCCTCACAGTCCACTCCAGGTTCAGTGCAGCTGCCTGACTGTGGCCACTTCCTGTTTGGGAGGTAATTGGGATGCACAAGTTTGGCTGATTCATCAAATTCCGATTTTTTTATATTATCTATTTGTTATTTAACGATTCGGTATTGGATTCGGTATTTACGAATTGGTATTGGAGTTTCGGATTTTTTCTTTTTTTTTACTGATACCTTCCGATTCGGTATTTTTTACCGATTATTACCGATTTGTAATTTTTACCGAATCTTTACGTACATCGGAGATACCGATTCCTTAATACCAAATCAGTAAAATTCAGTATTAAGGAATCGGTATTTCACGTTAACCTACATCTGGCCCTTAATTATGAACAAATCGCCATCACTTTAATACATTCTGCCACTCTGAAAAATAATCCTGCCACTTGGAGAACTTTCCTGTCACAATGAACAGCACTGGCCTTTTCCAGCAGTAGTGATCATCCCTGACAGATTGACGTTTTCAGAAGCTCTTTAGGTTGCCAGATTTGCATCACAGGAGGCTATGTTCCCTCTCATATGCGTCCCTGAGGGCCGCGCAGCTCCCTTCACTCTTCCCCGCACAGCAGCTGTAGAAGCCAGTGGGAAACAATAGCAATAGGTGGAATTATCTTCTCTGTACTGAGCCATGTACTGCTACAAGTAATAAAGAGGGAGACAGTTTTTCAGTTGACACAAACATACAGTGCATGATTCACATAGGTAAACTTACACTTCCATGTAAGTTTATGATCACTTGCTATTCACAAAGGGATCTAAGAGTAGTATTTTTACGAGTGCACAGTCTCCACACATAAAATATTCGCAGAGACTTCGCACTCCTAATACTCATAAATCCCTTTGTGAATTGCTAGCAATCCTTACTTACATGAAAGTATACGTTTAGCTTTGTCAATCGGGCCCACAGTGTTTACAAGTGTATTTGTTGGAAGGTTCATAGCCAGTGGTGGCTGCCTTGAAACCGGGTGATAGGAAGGGGAAACGGCAAAAAAAAAAAAAAAACGTGCTTTTGCCACCACCGTCCACCTCTCCTCCATCTTCTTCATCTGCTGGTAGCACCAGAAGCGCACATGCTCCTGTACTCTCCCAGCCAGTCACAACGCTGCGAAAGCAGCATCGTGAGTAGTCTGAGCAGCCTGTTTGTTGACTGCTCATGCAGTACCTGGGAGCCTGGATACGTTCTCCATGAGGCTGTGCAACACAGTCCGGTGGAAAACGTGCTAAGTGTGAATGACGGTTTGGCCGGCCCGAGAGGCTGCACTTAGAGGAGTGCAAACCCCTCTTCACTCTCCTCTGGCATCAAAGAGCCCATCATGCCCTGACCTGGCCCTGAGTCCCGCATAGAAAAATAAAATGGTAATAATGTCCTGTTATTATCATTTTCTCTTTTGCACTGCTATAATAGCAGTGGGTCGACGCTCCTCCACCATACCAAAAGAGCCGCTGTTAACAGCTACCCTTAAATGTATTCTACGGTCAGTGATAGTTAATCAATGCTCAGTCTCCTGTTTCTGGTGTCCTTATCATGTGTCCCATACTCCTCTCCCTTCCAAACATGGCAGAGCTAGGACAAACTGCACCTCTAGCACGCAATTAGACTAATGGCTCTGTAATCCTACACAGCAGGGAAACCTTTCAAACAAAAGCAATGCTTTTCACCTATTTCTGCTCCTAAACAAAGTGTGCCTCCAAAGCTCCATAGCCACAAAATACAAAATATTCCACTGCTTTGAGAAGGCGGAGATCAGTAGAAACATCACTTTCTCCTTTTGAGCTGCCCTTTCCTGTTCTTCAGGAGGAGGACAGAGGGGTGTAATTTGACAGCAGGACAAAAGTGCTCAAGCATGTCAGAGAGCCCTGGCAGGCAGCAAGCCTTTTTTTCCCAAAGTGCTCCTAATTTTCCTCAGCTCCTGTTAACCTGAGGTGTTGCAGACTCCAAGCTCTCTGGAGGTCAGCATCAGTGCACTAGTAAGTCTCATAGTCAATGAAGTCTCTAAGTCCAGAGAAAGAGGAGCACAGAGTGACATCATACAGTGAGAGAGAGGAACTTGTCCAATAGGTTGGTTGGTGAAGAAAGGAAAACTAATGTTTGCTGTTTATTTTGTTGGTAATGTCATCATTTTAGCTCACTTTTTTCGTGAATCCCTTTGGAAATCCACGGAAATTAAAGGGTGATGTATAAAATAAACCTTGACACCTTTCACATTGACTACAGATCTTTATCACCCTTGTTCAGCCCAGAAACAAGGCATAGTAGCATTCAATGCTGGTTCAGAAGTTTAGAACAGTGCCTATAAGGGAACAGTCCCATAAAATCAAAACAAGTACCATGAGATGGGCAAAAAAGGCTCAATTATTTTTATTGCATATAGTTAATTAAAAGCATTACAATGTGTGATAAAAATCATCGATTTGTCAAAAACAATGAATGGTTAATAAAAGTAGGAAATATCCTTTTTACAAGTTCTACATTCATCAACATAAATCAACAATAATCAATATACAAATTATTTCTCGATGTTGTCCATATTTTGTCCTATATCTAAAATGTTGTGCTAAAATCATAGGCAAATTTGCAATTATTCAATGTGACGCTCATTGTTGGTGGTCGTCAACTTTCTTTTTAGTGATTTTGTGTGAAAAGTGAGAAAGCGCTGAGATCCTCAATAACGTAGCTAAAATAATGTGCTTAGCAGTGGTTGTGTGTTTAAAATGCAAACTGTGCATGAGAACTGTTGACAATTGGGTTACTGGTGGAGAGGAGGTGGAAGCTACTCAAGCATCAACCACACTCTCTGTCAGGATGAAACACAAACAAACACCAAATTAACCTATGTTTAACCCTCTTGCAGTGTGGTACAAAAAAGTCAGGCTGAACTTAAAGGCAATGTGTAAAGTATTTATGCAGTACTTAAATCAGTAATAAAGTGAAAACACAACACAAGACAAATCTCTCACACATTTAGAAAAATAGAGTAAAGTTTTAAGCCAAAAAAGTGCTAAGAAGCACAAAGCTCCAACAGTGTTTTTCTGGTCGCACCAAACCGGATTAAAATCACAAGTTAGGCTTACCGCGATGGAGCAAGGGCCGGATAAAAGGACCAAGTTAGGCACCTGGACAAAAGTACAGTAAATCCTGGTTTGCGGAATGTTCTGAGATCTCGTGCGGTGAATGCATCATTCACTGGCAGTTCGAGCAGCTGTGAGCCTGCAATGTGGAGGCCTGCATCTTCGTTGACAATGGGCTTGCAATGAGAAGTCCTGCGTCCAAGAGGCATTTCACAAATGCTATTCCGAAGAAGCTGCAGGGCTGCAATGCATAGTCCTGCAACATCATCATAGAGGCCGTCAAAGAGGGGCTTGCGATGTGGAGTACTGCATCTCAGGCCTACTACCAAGAGGCCAGGACTGGGGGGCACCACTTGGAAGTAGGACTCGCAGCAGACAGAGCCCAGGTGCTGGGTTCAAGGTGGTTGAGTCCTTTGTTGTCCTGGAAGCTCTAGCTAGGAGGCTAGCCAGTTAGCCTCTGGAGTCACTGTTCAGGCCCAGTCCTTCTGACTCCAGCAGTGGGGCAGCAGTGTAGCAAAGTAGCAGTCCTTCCTGTAGAGCAGAACAGCAGTCCTCCTCTGAACATTCTACGGGTCCAGAGGTGTACTGAAAAGTTTGATCTGAGGATCCAATATTTATACCCTCTTTTGCCCTCTTTGAAGTAGAAGGTTCTGGAGGTTTCCACCCACAGAGGTGTCCTGAATGTCCTTTCTCCCTGCCTTAGACCCAGTCTGTCCAGGGTCACAAAGACCCTTGAAGACAATAGACTCAAACCCTTTAAGAGTGTGCTCAGGCAGATCCTCATTGTTGTGACAGTGTGGTAGGTGACAGCTTCTCCTCCACATCAAGTCTGACATTTCTCATCCTGCCAACACTTATCTTCCCTTTGTCTCATTGTCAGGGAGCAATACAAAAATACCAATTGCCAGCTACACATATTCATGTGGCCTAGGATGCAGGCTTCAGGCACCAAATGGTTAGGACAAAAAATGGCAACTTTATAAAAGTGGCATTTTCAGAACTGTGACTTTAAATCTGACTTTGCCAATGAACAGGGTTTTAAATTACAAGCCCTTAGATACCAAACTGGACATTCCTACCTGCTCCTGATTGAAAGTTAGCACTTTTTAAATGTACTAAGTTACTGCTAATGGAGAGATAGGCCAAGTAGTCGAAAACTCATTTACGAGTTTTTTCACTACTGGGACATGTAAAACTTAATAGTACATGTCCAACTTTTTTAATTCACTGCGCCCTGCCCTCTGGACTGTTTAGGGCCAACCCTAAGGGTGATGCAGATCTTCTCCTCTCGCGGCCCCTCGATGCAATGGCTCTGCGACAACTCTTACAGCGACGTGATGCTATCCGCAAGCAAGCGGTGGAACGATCATACCCAGTGACGATAGGCTCTGCGACGATACTCGCAGCAACAGTATTATTTCTCCACCGGAGCGATGCGTTCTGCAAGGGAAGAATGCGTTGGTTCTGCAAGCGGCAACTCCCGCCGCTGCGACGATCTCGATCTTCGCTGCGGCGGGAATTTCCTCGCACTGATGGGGATGAAACCGCAAGCGAGCGATGCGTGAAATGTAGCAGATCGTCTTTAGCTTTTTCTTATCCAGCTTCCCAACAACAGGTACAACTTCCAGAGGCACCACAACTGCCCCAAGTACTCTACAAAGGGCAGAACTCTCTCAGTAGAGTTCAGGGGGAAGCTGGGGTTGAAGTCCTTTTGTTCCTGGCTCTTCTTAACAGTGAGCCAGCTCTACTCAGGCCCTTGGAGATCTCTTCAAGCAAGGGGACACAGCACAAAGCAAAGTCCTTCCCCTCTCCTTGGCAGCAAAGCAACAGCAGGTCAGCCCACAAACACACAGCAGGACAGTCCTTCTTCTACAGTCTTCCAGCTTTTTCCTTGACTGAGGTACCTTCTTGATTCCAGGATGATCTAATTTTCTGTAGTCTTGGGTCCTATACTAATACCCCTAAAAGCAGGCCTGGACTGGCCGTAGCGGGTACCGGGCAATCCCCTGGTGCACCGCAAGTGTGGGGGCCGGTTTTGAGCCCCTGGGGGCCGATTTTGTTACAGGGCCGTTTTTGCAGCCTAGCTGTAAAATCAGCCTGCAACAAAATCGCCAAAAACAGGCCCTAGCAAAGCGCTCGGCGGCACCTCCAACCCCCCCCACCCCCGAGTGGGGAGGGGGGCCGGCTGAGCACTTCACCAGGGCCGGTTTTGGTTCCCAGTCCAGCCCTGCCTAAAAGTCTTTGCTCCCTTTATGCAGGAGGGCTCTGAGCCCGTTCTAAACCAGTTCTGGGTGTTCCTAGAGCACTCTGTTTTCCTGTCTTCTCCTTTCCTTTCAGAGAAAGGGGCTGGTTCATCAGCCGCCCAGCAGGACGTGAAACCAGCATTGTGGAAGGCAGACACAGCCCTATTTAGGCCCAGGTACAACCTCCTCCCACCACTCTAGATGTAGATGGAGCTATTCAGCCCAGGGATGGCCCACTCAGCCCCTGGAACCCACCTAGCCCATGTCACTCACAAACCAGACAGTAAATTCACAAACAGGCCAAGGCACACAGAAAGGTCAGACAAGAGAACAGCTACTTTCTAAAAGTGCTGGTCTCAAACACAGGATTTAAAAAACACCTTTTCTAAATGTATGTGTTATTAAATTCTGAGTTCAGGGATACCTGACTTTTATGTCCTATCTTGCTCCTTTGGGAAGATATGCAGGTAACCACTGTACATAGAATTCCCCATTAAAGCCTATGGGCAAGATAGCTTTACAATTGTGAAAAACGAAAATGGCTGTAATTCACTACCAGAGCATGTCATCTGCACTAGTACATGATCTACCTTTCACCTACACGACACCCTGCCCAGGGGAGTACCTTGGGCCTTCCATAGGGGTGTCTAATGTGTACAGAAAGGGAAGGGTTAGGCCTGGTCAGTGCGGTCACTGGCCAGGTTGACATGGCAGTCCACAGACTGCACACAGGCACTGCAGTGGCAGGCCTGAGACACCATTTTAGGGCTACTCATGTGGGTGGCACAATCAGTGCGGCAAGCCCACTAGTAGTATTTGAATCACCAGCCCTGGCACACTCAGTGTACTTTACTAGGGACTTCTTGGTAATACAAATATGCCAATCATGGATAGCCAATTACAATAACAATTTACTCAGGGAGCACTTGCACTTTGACACTGATCAACAGTACCAAAGTGCCCAAAGCATCTACGGCAGCAAAAACGAAATCTAGCACAGCATCAAAAATTCAGGAGGTAGAGGCAAAAAGTCAGGGGAAACCACGCCAATGTTGCCAGGTCTAACAACACCCAACAGCTATTTAGCCAATACATATTTCTTTCTGTCTGTGCTTTGTAATGTGCCTGCTGGGCTTGTTGCTTCTACGGGTTCCTTTCAGGAAAGTCCGCAACAGTGGCCGCTGCTCCGCTGTGGCAGAGGAGGGTTGCCCCCTGCCTCAAAACAGCAGAAAGGATAAATATAACAATAACAAAAACATTTTATTATTGTATTATTTTTCCTTTCCTGATGAGTCTTTGGGGTGAGCCATAGGATGACAGGCACAGGAGGAGTGGTAGTGCAGTGTGACCATTGTGCATGACAGTTTGGCCGGCCATCTCCGGCCAACCAAACTATCATGCACGCTGAAGCTCTCTCCAACCCGAACTGCATTACTAGGTTGGACACAACAGGCACAGGCTACCAGTCTCACTGGAAGTGCAACTACAGAGCGCTCAGGTCAATCGTGACACTGCTATCACAACTTGACAGCAGTGTCAGGATTGGCCGTAGTGAAGTCTGGGAGCCTATGCCTGCAACAAAAGGAGCAGAAGAGCACCACGCAGCCGGTGGCTAGTAAGTTTTTCTATTTTTTTTATTTTGTCATCGCATGACCCCTCCACCCCATCCAACCCTCCACTCTGCTACAACACCAGTCGCTACTGCTCCGCAAACCTCTGCATAGAGAGGATCAGGTTTGCTCTGTGCGCTGCTGCACACAGTTCAATGTGGGTCTGATTTGAACATTTCCTCCAAATGTAATTTTGTTTCCGTTATGGCCTCGACTGTATTTAAGCCCCAATTCACAATACATCAGTGGCAGCCCACAATATTGTGAACAGGTGCAACACAGAGGCTGGGATAGCACAGTGACTGGTGCACATGCATTCAAACCCTTTTTGGTGAGGTTGTTATCTGTGTGCAATCCTGGAGCATAGGTTATTCGGCTATGGCTGGCCTGCTTCAAATAACCAGCATTTGCAATGCAATAGGTCTCGTAATTACAAGAGTTTCGTAAATGCGAGATTTATTGCATTCCAAATGCTTGTTCTCTTAGAGCACGCTAGCCTTTCACTGCAGGGCATGAACGTTGTTGAATAAATAAAAACTGATCTATTTCACGCTCTGCTTCTGAATGATGAGATGGAGTCTGAGAAGAGAACAACAAGGGATCCCATGGCAACATTTATAGGGCCTCATTTATGATCCCATGTGTCACTTTTACACCGCCGGTGCGTCACTTTTTGTGACGCACCAGTGGCATAAAAAATGCGCCTTGTTGCACCATATTTACAAAGGGACGCAACTAGCTAGATGTGTCACTTTGTAAACCCCTGCGCCACATTATACCTGCGCCAGGTATAATGTATGCCAGGGGGGCGTATTGACGCAAGGAAGGGTCGTAGAAGTGACACAGCAAATTCCATGAGATTTCACTGCGTCACTTCAAGGACGCCGTTGTGTCAACATCTTGCACCTGCCTCACAGCAGGCGTAAGACTGACGCAGGCCCTTTCACATGGGGCATGCCCCATGTGAAAGGACGCATTGCTGGAGTTGCGTCACTTTTGTGAGACACTGCAGGAATGCGTCACTTTTGCGCTTACAGATACATCAGAAATACTGACGTATCTGTAACTTCCTTGTGCAATGGTGCGTCATAATGTTAATATGACGCATCATTGGTGTCGCAAGGAGTGCGCAGTGAAAAGTGACGCATCGCTGTTTTCACGCAGTGATGCGTCACTTTTCATAAATGAGGCCCATAGTGTGTATACTTATGGCTTTCTTACACCTAATCCTACATAGTACATCAAGTACAGACCCCAAAGGTTTCCATGAGTGGCTCTCTACTCCCACTACAGGGCTCTAAGAAGGGTTTCAGTCAACACAGAATATATTGATGTAATTTTTTGGGTGGGGGTGTTTATATAGCGCAAACTAGACCCTAAGGTATCACAGTGCTTTACATGAGCACCAGTAACGTTACAGACTGACACATTAATTTTGTTTGGCACAGGGAGATTAAGCAAGGCTTTAAGTGAGCTGGGTCCCACCTGTGCAGAGCACCGGCAGTTTAACATGGGCCACGAAAATGGTCTCTATCGGGCTCTGTTTTGGATTGCAGTGACAGCAGGCACATCATGTTCGCTGCTTACACTGCTCACTTCTCACTAGTTGAGAAGTTACAGCATGACGTCATGCCAGGTGAGCCTTGTAGGGGAAGGGAAATCCCTTAAAGAGAGTTATTTTCTCTCTGGATTTCCCTTCTCTCTTTGAAACTCAGGAGCAGCAACCCGGTTGTGATGTAACCAGGGCTTTAAGTGGAAGCTTTTTCAATTTTATATACAAGCCATAGTTACTATTTATGTATCTTATGCAACTAACAACCACAGAGAAAGCCAATAGCCCTGATTTTTTGTGGGTATGTTGTTACTTGTTGTATACTAATCACAGATTTTTAGCTTACATGTTTTTAAGCGACGCTCCTAATTACATTGGCAATGCCCCTTTGAGAGACCCCCCAGTATTGTCATCTCACTTAAAACCCTGAGACTAAGTGATTGCACAGAAACACAGGATGTTGAGCGTCCCTCCTCGAACCCGTCTCAGCAGAGACAATGTACACAAAGCAGCAGCTCGCCTGATACAACCCTCAAGTTTACTGTCCAAGAATTCAGGATTCACTCCAAGAGACAAATGTCCCTGTTTCAGCTCAATGCGCAAGTGTTCAAGGGTCTTCAATAGTTTAAGATAAATATCTTTCAAAGATAAAGGAGACTCATAATTTTACGTGTATTACTGGGGTTATGAATCCCCTTGTAATGCTGGGCTTGGCTCGCGTTGCCGCTTTGACGTGGGTTTGGCTCGTGAGTTCGACTCTCGTCTATTTCACGAGCCAAAGCCTGGGGCTAGTATTGTTTACTTTTAAAATGTGTATCCACGAGCCACGGCCCGTGCATACTGTGTTGTGTTTCAAACTACTTCCCTCGCGCATGGACGGCTGAGCCTTTCCGTTTGCCATTGTAACCACCGGCTTCACGGAGACCAGACGTCCATGACGGGTGGAGTTATCAACTTGAAGAATAAACTTCACTTACCGGAATCTACTGCCTCTTCCTCATTTATAACATATTTTGGCGACGATCGGGAGACTCCACCTCACCCACGCTGATCCTTTTCCTGATTCAGCCCCTCGTCAATTACGAGTAATTTCATTGGTCGGATGAAGCTATCGCTTTTCAAATCATCGGAGTTGCCTTTCTAAGTTTCTTCTACCAGCAACTCTTATTGGGCGGTTACAATCTTCTTCAACTCGACCAACCTCATTGGATATTCCTTCGTACAACAACTTTATTGAGGTATCGTGTGAAGACTGTTTACAAGACACGACGACAAGGTACTGTGTTGATTGAAAGTGTTTCTTTGATGAGCGCACCTCCAGCGATACGCACGTTGTAATTGAAAACATTGCGTGTCACTTCAGCGACACGCACGCTTTCGACTTACAACATTCTTGATTTTTAAACAATTACTTTTAAAACGTTTATCCATTGCGTGTCATCCTCAACGATACGCACGTTGTTGTTGGATCTACATTTAACCATTGCGTGTCATTTCAGCGACACGCACGCTTTCAACAGATAATCACAGGGTTGTGCACAGCGTATCACAGCGATACGTACGCTTTTCATTTTGGAATTAGCATATTTACAACGTTATAGACGTGTTTGAAACCTTAAACTCCTTGTTTAAATCGCATATTCTCATTTTAAAACCGACACCTTGGTAATGTTTAGATTTCTATGATTTTAATAGTTATTAACCTTTTACTTCTACATTGACATTGAACATGGCTAATAACCAGTGGCATCAGATTACTCAACCTCCACCTTTCTTGGACAAACCAGGCACTCCAGACATAATTTGGTCTGAGTGGTTTGGGTTGTTTGAGAACCATTTAGTTGCTATTGATGCCGCTGATTATTCTGACAAAAGAAAGTTCGCTATCCTCTTTGGTTGTTTAGGACAAGCTGGTCAACGAATCTTTAAAAGTATTGTTCCTATAGCACCTCCCATTTCACAAGATGAAAGTGGGGATAATCTTTGGAACGTTTACATTGAAGCCATCGCAAGGTTAAAAAAACAATTTTGTGATGAACCTAACATTATGTTAGAGAGACACAATTTCTATGCCAGGAAGCAAAAGGAGGATGAGAAGGTGGAAGAATACATCGCTGCACTCAGAGTATTAGCAATCACTTGCAATTTCGAACCTTCTCCTGATACATTTATTAGAGACCAGTTCGTATTTAATTGCGCTTCAAGGAAGATTAAGCAGAGAATTCTGGGGTGCAAGAATCCATCTTTAACTGAAGTCATAGACCTTGCTCTTAGCATTGAACGCTCTACTCTAACCAGCAAAGTTGTAATGGATCAACCAAAACAGGGGGTCAATGCTATAGACTGTTATGACTCTGATGAAGGAGAAACTCTGTGTGCCATTTCTAATAAAAACAGAGTTCAATCCAGTAAATTTACCCAAAAGAAAAAAACATTTTTCTGTTATAGGTGCGGTTCAAAAGATCATATAGGGAACGCTCCGAATTGCCCTGCTCTCAAGAAGCGGTGTTCTATTTGTAAAAAAATTGGGCACTTTCAAGGGGTTTGCAGATTCGCGAAGAAGCCCCCCAATGTTAATATGGTAGACTTTGCTGCATGTTCTGAATCTTTTAAGAACATTATTGTAACTCTTGATTCTAATGGTGATATTGATTCTATTAAGGGTCCTCTATGTGCAGCTATTATTGATAATGTGCACCTTCAAGTCATGGCAGATTCAGGCTCCCCGTATACTATTCTTAGAGATTCAACGTTTTACGAAAAATGGGACAAAAGAGTCGAATTGATTGAATCTGATGTTAATCCACTAGCATTTGGCGAGAAGAATATTAACATGCTAGGGTATTTCGAAGGATTGGTTCAATGTTTGGGGAGGGAGACCGTCACTAAAATTTATGTAGCAGAAAAAGGTAAAGACATCGTGGGCTGGAAAGACTTAGCCAGGATGGGTCTTTATTTAGTTCCCGTTGATGAGAATCCCATCAAAGTTGGGAAATTGCCTACTTTTAAAACTGATTTACCCATTGCTGTAGTTGACAATCATAATGCAGAGGTACAAGAAATTATATCAGAATTTAAACCGGTGTTCAAAGAAATGGTAAGGAGTGTCAAAGGATTTGAACACAAGATTAGACTGATACCCGGAGCTCAACCAATAGCACATAAAGTTAGAGCAGTTCCACTGAGCGTCAGGTCTGAATTAAAAATAATGTTGGATGATTTGTGTAAACAAGGTATCATTTCTCCCATCAATTCTTCACAATGGGTCGCACCAATTGTAGTCGCCCGCAAAAAGACAGGAGAAATTAGATTATGTGCGGATTTACGCTCATTAAATAAGAACATTATTGTTGACTGTCACCCGCTTCCAAGAATCCACGAGCTTCTGGCTAACATAGGCGACGCTAAATGGTTTTCATTGATCGATCTGAGGTCAGCGTACCATCAGGTGTCTTTGGCGAAGGAATCCCAAGAACTTACCTCTTTTATCACTCCATTCGGAGCTTTCAAATTCCTTCGCCTCCCTTTTGGGTTAGCGTCTGCTGGAAGCGTTTTCCAGAAGCTGATGGATGTGTTGTTTCAAGGGATAGCGGGTGTGCAGGCATACCTTGATGATATCTTGATATTTGCCAAATCGTTAAACGAACATAAAATTATCCTCAGAAATGTACTTTCAATTTTGATGTCTAGGAATATGACTGTTCGCTCAGATAAATGCAAATTTGCAGTTAACAAGATTGATTATCTGGGACATACAGTCTCTGACCAAGGTATCACTCCCAAGTTTTCAGTCATTAGAGCCATTGAAGACGCAAAGCCTCCTCCTGATAAAGATGCCTTACGATCCTTCCTTGGACTAGCAGAGTATTATGCAAGGTTTGTCCAGTCATACTCCCAACTAGTTGAACCTTTAAGGAAGCTTTTGAGGAAAGGGTCTAGTTTTGTTTGGACACAGGAGTTGGACAAGGTTTTTTGTGAGATCAAGAAGTTGATTGTTTCTGCAAAAGCCATACATGCTTTCAGGGAGGATGCCATCTCCGTTATCACTGTGGATGCAAGTATTTCTGGTCTAGGGGCAGTGCTTACACAGAAGGTTAATGGTCAGGAGCAAACTGTGGCGTTTGCGTCTAGAGCACTTAAAGAATTCGAACAGAGGTATAGTACTATCGAAAGGGAAGCCCTGGCTTGTGCATGGGCGGTCCACAAGTTTAAAATGTACATTTGGGGTAGGAGATTCGAGTTGGTCACTGATCACAAGCCACTAATTTACATCTTTAATAAATCCAGTTCAGCGTCCATGTCGGCACGACTGATGAGATTAGTCTCAAAGTTGCAAGAGTTCAACTTTTCTGTTAAGCATATTGTTGGTGGCAAGAATTTTCGGGCTGATTGCCTATCTAGAATGGCTATGGACAAGGATGATGAGGAGGATTTTCTTGTGGAGGATGTCGAATGTGTAACCTTTGTGGATGCAGTGGATGAAATTAGTGATGTGATTTCCGAGAGGGATTGGAAGGAAGCCACTGCCTTAGACAATGTGTTGTTAAAAGTTATCGAGTTTACCACCCGTTGTTGGCCTGAACCAAGAAGTTTGAATGGCGATCTACGTAGTTTTGCTCAAATTTCTGAGGAACTGTCTGTTGAGAACGGCGTAGTACGAAGAGGTGAGAAATTTGTCCCTCCTTTTAAACTGAGAGAGTCTATTATTAATAAGGCTCACCAAGGGTTTTTGGGGACAACTAAAACCTCTATGCGCATTAAACAACACTATTGGTGGCCCTCAATTGATGTCCAGGTTAAAAATTTGATTGACTCTTGCCCGGAGTGTTTATTATCCGACAAACATTGGCGCACACTGAAAGTCCCTCTTCACCCGACGGATTTTCCTAACTCTCCCTGGGAGAAAGTTGGGGTAGATTTTTCAGGGCCATATTCCATTCTTCAACAGGAGAATAAGTACATTATCCTTTTGGTGGATTATTTTTCAAAGTGGATGTACTTTGATTTTGTTAAATCTCCTGACTCAGATTCCACCATAACCTTTCTCAAGAGAGTGTTTGATTTAGAGGGATCTCCCAAGTTTATCGTCACAGATAACGGGACTCATTTCGTCTCGGATAAAATGTCCAAATTTTTGAAACAATTGGACATTAAACAACTCAAAGTCTCTCTTTATTCTCCAGCTTCGAATGGTCTTGTCGAGAGGGGGAATAAAGTAATCAAAGAGGGTGTTCAGACGGCGATTTCTTGCGGTTACAGTGTAGATGAGTTCGTAAAACAAAAAGTATGGCACTATAATACCTCCCCTCATTGCGTGACTGGGGTCTCCCCATTTTCCTTACTGAGAGGTAGAGAGAATCGTTCTGTTTTATTTCCTTCCTGGTTGCACCAGGACTCTGCCGGTAAAACTATTGATTTGGATTCTGTCAAGAAATCTGTTCTAGAAAAACAGAGTCAGATGAAGTTACAGTTTGATGGTACCTCAGATGGTAAATTGGTGGACCTGCTGGTTGGTGACTGGGTTTTAATCAAGAATCCAGGTAGAGTAGTTAAAGGACGCTCAAAATTTTTTGCACCTGTTCAGGTAGTTAAAGTGAATAAAGGAGCAGCCTTTCTGGGCAAAAAGGGTTGGTGGAACAAACGCCAGTTAGTGAAAGTCTCTGATCACCAAGCAGAAATTATCAAAGGCAGGAAGTATAATGGTAACTCTGGTAATTTGGATTGGAGTTTTTGGATGGATGCGCCTTCTGTTTCTGGTGTCCCTAACCATTCTTTCTCACAAACCCCTCATTCTTCGGGGCAACTTCCTGGGGAGGGTTCACTGGATCCTCCAAACGTTGTCATTAACCAGGATGCCTCTACTCACATGAAAGTTTCTTCTTTCGGCAGACACATCAGGGCTCCTGAGAGATATAACGAGTTCGTTACATTTTAGGCATTTGTTTTGCTTGTGTTTTAGTCCGCTTTAATTTCCTATGTTTTCTCTTTTCATTTTGTTGACTGTTGTAAGGGGGAAGGTGGTGTAATGCTGGGCTTGGCTCGCGTTGCCGCTTTGACGTGGGTTTGGCTCGTGAGTTCGACTCTCGTCTATTTCACAAGCCAAAGCCTGGGGCTAGTATTGTTTACTTTTGAAATGTGTATCCACGAACCACGGCCCGTGCATACTGTGTTGTGTTTCAAACTACTTCCCTCGCGCATGGACGGCTAAGCCTTTCCGTTTGCCATTGTAACCACCGGCTTCACGGAGACCAGACGTCCATGACGGGTGGAGTTATTGATGGAGCGGTAATTTCTTCTGGTAATTTCTCAATGCAAAACCCTCATGCTACCTCTAATTTACCGCTCAAAAGGTGTTGGGCCCTTCACACCATGTATTACCTTCAGGAGACTTTAAATAAAGATGAACAGTCAAAAATGCAATTATTATTTTAAGCCAATAAAGAGAGTAGTTGAGTGTTTAAAGGGTTTTATTTTCTAGTCAAAAGTTAATTTTTCTCTGTCCCTTTATTCATTAATCAAATATCAATCAGGTTACAGAATTTGGAAAACAGAAAAAATAGCATTAATACAGAACATTTTACAGTCTGCATATAACCATTACATATAGGATAGAAAATGTGGCGCAAAATGTCATTCAAAATTCTTAAGGAGTTTCTAAGAAAAATAGTCTTGCAAGGCTAATCAAAAATCAAATAGTTTGCAAAAATCTCCCATAAAGAGAAATAAATGCATAAAACAAATAAATCATTTCAGACCTAATTAATTAGTAAAGCATAACTGAAAGTTTAGCATCTAATTCTATTTAATCAGCTGTTCTTCTGCATCTGTCTGTGTCTAAAGAGCAAGCAGGGAGGGAGACAGCCCGCCCTTCACGAGACCTCAAAGGAATGTGGCCAAGATATGACGTGGAAGCAAGAAACCTCCCCCTGATACTCCTCGGACGCCCATGCACCCGTGACGATCTCGTACCTAACCCATAGGCTGTCTGGCCTAATCTGTTCCTTCTCTTCAAGAGCTCACACACCCCCCTAATGAGCCTAGAAGCCAGCTGAGCTGAGAAAAAGCCACCCCCTCCTCCGGAGAGGTAGTTTTATACACAAAATTTTGGCAGACTACACAAAATGTTTCAACTTTCAGGAAAACCTGTACTGATTGGTCAGTTATGATGGCATGAGTTCTCATCACCCTGACGCATTCTAAAAACCTGACCATGCCAGTTTTTAACAAATAAAGCATACATAATAAATACATTTTATAAGTTTGCAACAATTGCTAGGGAAAATTTTCAATAGTCTTCCTTCCTTCCTGCCAAAGCGCAGTCAGATGGACACTTTTAACTAACACTGGTACTTTTGGCAGAATCTCAAGGATGTACAGTTCAAGGTGTTCTTGACTTCTTGGCATGAGGAAAGCTGCCACGGTCTGCGCATGCTCCCTTCTCATTCAAAGCAAGCCATAGCTTTTGATGGTTTCACAGGCAGCCATTTAATGGTAGGCCCCAAAAATAAAATAAACAAAAAGATAATATTAATGTCATGTATAAATGTTTACCTAGCCAAGCTACTAGTGTAAAGCAGCTTTTCTATTATTTATGACAACATGCAAAATAAAGGTGCAATGTGCAACATAGAAAAAGAGATGTTATTAACTGAAAATACTTATCAAAATATGCAACAAGTCAAAGTCTATTAAGACAGAAATAGTGAATGTAGATTGCATGGGATGAGCTGGGAAGAGAGAAACATATTCTATTAATCTTCAAAGCTAAAAAAAGGCCACTTTTCACCACATTGCAAAAACACATGTTAATTCAGCAGAAGCATTTCAGACTGAATAGGCCTCACTTTCATGTTTTTTATGTGCCATGTTTATAACTTGCACCAAAATGTGCGTGGCAATTTAAATGCAGTCTGTCTGAAGCACAAAAAATAAAACAATGCCTGACTGCAGAGGAAATCTGCTCCATCAATCCACCCTTCTGATGATTCAAATCATAATAAATTGATTTATAATTCATTACATATATTTCATTTTCACAAGTGACATTATTTTAAAATTGCAAAAGCTGAGCATATAACAATTTTAAATCTATTTCTAAGGCAAACACAAGTCTATCTGTAATCAGATCATATATAGCCAAGCTCAATTGTTTTAGTGCAGAGTTCTGAAAGTAGCTTCTTGAAACAGTTAGTCTTCTTTAAAATAAATAACTAAAATAATAAAAAAGGAATTCAACAGGACAGTTTCAGCATTTCTTTTCTCTTTGTCATCAGCTTGCCATCAGAATGGCACATTGGCATTCTGTACCTTTTTCAATGCAAATTAGACTACTTAGGTGCTGAGAAACTCGGACAGAGCACCATCAATCCTTGGCACTTTTTCAATCAATGCCTTTCACTCTTATTTTCACTTTGATCAGATTCAGATGATTTACCACTTCATCTCTCAGACCAAAGCCGTTGCCCATCCATTATGCAGATCTTGTGTAGCAGCTGCAATCTGGTGAGAAACTGCACACTGTACATCAACCAGACCTACGCAGCCATGGCTAGTGTTCTCCTCAGTGTTTTCCACAAGTGCATTTGCATATGCATTTTCAAGCCACTTTGGTGTTGGTGAGACACCGTCTTTTGCAAAAGGTAACTCAGTGCTGCCATTGTGTTGCTTTATTGTGCTTGACACTTCAGGCAGATAGCTGCAATCCATCCCTTGTCCAATCTGTTGTTCTGCACTCATTATCTTTGAGACCTCATTATAATCTGATTTCAGAGAAACTGGCAATCTATACCTGGGCATCAGTCTTTGCAATAACACTTTTGCCACTTTGCATTTGTCACTTTTCCCAAAAATAGTTCTGATACAACCCTGTTGTGCTGCTTCAAAAACATTTTCTTGAGCCTCTTTTAATTCACCTGTGAAGATTCCATAGAATGTACATGCTAATAGAACACGAATTTGTGCAACTGAATAAGCATTTCTCTCTCCCATGACAACAGTGACTCTCATTTGAGCAGATATACTGCATGTTATGGTAAGGGCAATCAATTTCGAATTTTGGACTGGGGCAACTACTGAGAGCCATGAAGCTTTGACAACATAATGTATAAGGAGCACAGCATGTGCTGCTTTTAATGTGTCACCTTTCAAACATGGGCCATCTACAAAGTGGACATTGTTGGGCTGACTCAGACATTCATCATTAAAGTCTGATTTTGGCTTTATGCATATTTTCATGATATTTAGACACTCATATTCATTCTTATCACAAACCAAATCACTTTCTGACATTTCTGTGAAGTTAGGGTCAAAAGTCATTGGGCAATACATCACAGACCTTTGAACACAGTCATCTTTTTGAATAGGCAATGAGAGAATGCAGCCCTCCCTCTCACTGCAAATTGGTATATTTTCTTTTAAATAAACTTTCATTCCTAGTGCTGGGGCGCAACATTCTTTCTCTTTCAACTCTAGGAATGCTTTTGTGCAATTGTTGTCCAATGGAAGCGGATCAGACACACCTGTGTGTGTCAGCCTCAGTAAAGGCTTAGCCACTAGGGAAAGGTTTAGTAACCACTCTCTACAGTAGCTAACCATTCCCAAAAATGTCCTGGCTTCTTTCTGGATTTGAGGTGGATTCATCTTGGAAATCATTTCTACCCTCTCTGGTGACACCTTTCTACCTCCCTTTCCAATTTTGTGTCCCAGGTATTCATCTTCTTTTTGACAGTCCTCCTGACTATTCTCATGCATTGGCACTGTGACATGGACTTTGCAAAAATCAATAAAAGTAAGCCATTCTTCAGCACATGGAATGTGAAAAAATATATTGGCTGGATTCGGTACCACAGGACAACATGGAAAAAATATGCTTTTAATCTCCTGCACTATTCTGTTCTTTTCATTTATTTTCTGTGAACCTGTGATCAGAAAGTTACACAAACTCCCAATCAATTCCATCAAAAATCCTTTTATTGGTAAAATTTCTGCAACCGATGGTGTTCCTGAATGCATGTCATTTGGTTCTAATTTTAATAAGACATGTTCTGCACATTTTATTAATCTGGCATCCTTCTCTGTGAACTCTCTTATTTCTGTGTTTATTATTTTTTGAAAATCAGAAGGTAATTTTTCAACTGTCTTTTCTGAAAATAATGCTACAGCTGTTTCTTGTTGGGCCATTTTAAAATGTACCTCCTCATCAGGAAACTGAATATTATCTGATATACAGTAATCTCTGCCGCTTAATTTACAAAACAATTGTTTTTCTGCTAGTCCTGAATCACAAACAACATTTTTGCAATCTTCCTCAAATGGGCCTAATTTTGGTGCACATTTTTCTAAAACTGGGTTTGTAATTTCTTTGTTTAAAACTCCTGCATTTAAATCTGGACTTTCCACTACCTTCACAAAGCACTTGGTAAATTCTGAATTGTGAGGGTTAAAACTCTCATTTTCAAACACAGCAACCTGTTGGACTGGGTTCTGATTTTGTCTCTGGAAATAATTCACATTTGCTCTGGACATCTTATTTAAATTAATTTTAGCTTTTTCCATATTTTGTGGGACCATCTTTGCTTGGAAAATTCCTGCCATGGGTACCTGTTTCTGAACTGACATTTGCATTTGCTTAGCTTGCATATTTTGCATCTGCATTTCTCCATGTTTTTGTGCATCATTTTTAAATTTATTTTTCTTCTTCCAATGCTCAAATCTGCTATAAAGATGGCAAAAGGACACATTTTCCCGCAGTACAACATCCATACCTGAATTTGCACAAACCAAACCACCTTTACTTCCATCCTGTGTTCTTTTAATCTGTACCCAATCAACATCCTTTGCTGGCACTCCACCCTTCAGGAAAATAATCACTGCTATATTTTCCTCCATAACAACAGAAAATAATGGTGCATTCATGCAAACCCTTTTCACTGTCTCCTCACCTGGCCTTTGCAAAACTTTAGATTCAAACCACAATTTAGTCTGCATGGCAATGTAAAAGAACATTTCCAAATTAATGCACAACTCTTTTAAAATTTCAACAAATCCCTCAACTTGTGGGTACCACAGCATAATTCTGTCTCTCAAGTGTGGTAATGTGTTCAGAAATGCTGCAAGTTCACTTTTATTCTGTAGCATAGGAACATGCACTTCTCCCACCTTTTCTCTCAATGAGTAAGCAAAAGCTTCTCCCTCATTCTGCTTATTATTTTTCTCAACTAAATATGGTGGCTTCTTTTCCTTATCCAGTTTCAATGCAAGGTCTGGTGGTTTCTTTTTCTTCTCATGTTTTCGTGCCAATTTGTCTCCTAATTTCTCAAACCCATTGCATTTAAAAATATATTTTATTTCTGCAATGTGCAGTTGCATTCCTGAAAAACACATTTTTTCATTTGCTTCATCATCCATATGTACCCTAAAACCTTTCTGAAATGAAAAACTTCTTAAAACATCAGTTTCATATTTTTGAGCCAAATCTGTCAGGCCATTATGTGTAGTTAATGCACATGCAACTGTTTCCTTACTCAGGGAAATTAATTCTTTTTCCTGACACTTGTTCACATTTTCATTATTTAAACAGCATGGACTGTTATTTTCTCCATGTTCAAGTGCTGAATTTAAAACACTACACTGTTTCTCTTTTTCAGGGCATGTGTTAATATGTTCTCCCATGTTTTCAATCTTTTTACTCACTGCTGTTTCCTCAAAGCAGGTTTGAGAAATCCCATTTTCAAATATATTTATTTTATTCTGGGCTGCAGATGTTGTAAATACCCTTTTTCTCTCATCCTTCAGTTCTTGGGGTAATTTCTGTTCAATAGTCTGTGTATTCTGAGTTTCTGAAATAAACCCTGCCATAATCACTCCTTCTGCAGCTCTTTGAACCTTTTCAGTAGGGACCATATTAATTGGGACAGTCATAATTTTTCTATGCATTATCTGTGCATCTGAAGTTAGCAATTCTTGGTCTGAATCAGGCACATTTGAAGCAGTAACACCTGGAGGTATCACTGTCAGTGCTGAATCAACAGGTAATGGGTCAATATGAAATGTCTGCACAATTTTCTCAATCTGTGTTTTTCTCTGTTCAACAGAAGCAGTAGCCACTGTAGTGCTTACTAGTACACTATTTGCAGTATTTGTAATGGGAACCACATAAAGTGGTGGACACTCAGTTAACAATGCATCCATTATTTCATCCCCTGAATCATTATTTATTCGAAGCACTTTATCATCATTAATTCTCTTCTCCTGCATTTGGTGCTTTACCTTTTTATCCTCACTTGCTTTCTCTCTTGCTACCTTTTCCCACAGGCTTAAGGACTCAAATTGTGCAGCTTTAGATGGTGTCTTTATTTCACATAACACTTCCCTTACTTTGTCAATAATTTGCAATTCAAAAGTACCATCTTTTGGAAACCTTAAACCACCCTCTTTTTCAGTAATCTTGCACCATTGGTGAACCCACATACATGTATTTTGTCCCAAATTGGTAGACATAAAATGCACAGGTGTTCCTTCAGGAGCACCACCAATAAAAAACGAATTTTTCACTTTACCTCCTAACAGCTTCTTTAAGCCTTCAAACAATTTCATTTTTGCAATAGTTCAATGCAATTTCTTTTTTCCAAAGCTGTCAGTCTCAATTTTAGTCAGTTTTACTCCTACCACTGACCCTCCACAAAACCTTACTGCAATATTTTCTTAATCAATAACTCTATTAGTAACAACATAAATACATTCGCTACTCTGTCTGTTGTGCTAAATAAAGGATAGATTTATATTCACTGCGAGTAACACATTCCGCTTACCCTTCACAAAGTAAGACCTTCCGTTTACTCTTCAAACACTACAGGTAAATCCCTTCCGCTTACCTGTCACACAAGCTCAGAAGAACCTGCTACTCCTTTGGACTTATCCTTCAGGATATATCTTAGTCCAAAGTTTCACCAGCGAACCCTTTTGCTGTCACTCAAGCTCAGAAGAACCTGCTACTCCTTTGGTGTGACCCTTTCTAGGTGATATCAGACCAAAGTTTCACCAGCGAACTCTTTGCTACAATCACTCACACAGAAAATAGTCCCTAATTTAACCCCTTCCATGCTGGGCCGATTTTGCTGCTGTGCTGGACTTTTAAAGAGTCAATGGGTTTATGACGGCCCCCAGCCGTCATCAGCACACGAGCACTGTAATGCATGACGGATGGGGGCCGTCATCAGCATGGAAGGGGTTAACACTGCCAGCCCTACCTAGCTTCTCAGTGTTATTCCAACAGACGAGTAACCTCACTGCAGTGTGGCTTCCATTTACCACCCACTATTCCTTCCCGGGATTCCACAGGTGTGCATACCTGCGTGTTCAGACTACATAGAACAAGACACTAACTTAACATAAAGAGTTAAAACATGTAATCAATAACCAAAAATTATGTCCTATGAAATTACCAATATAATCAATAACACCATCAATTCAAAATGAGCAAAATGTCACCAACAGTAAAAACCCTTACTATTTTCAACACTTCAAAAATACATATATGCTAGCATATTAACAACATTTCACAACCCTATTAATACTCACACCACTTCTTGCATCACCTTCCAATACTGCTTTGCCAGTCTTCAGGTTCTGAGCATTGGAGTCAGGAATCAGGAGTTGGACATTTATCTAACTTGGGCAATTATTTTATTTCCCTTCTGAGGTCAATGATCCATTAGTTGAGTAGTTGATGGTGAAATCAATAATCATTAATCACCAAACTAATCAATAATGACCATCCTCTGATTATCAAAAACTGATGGAGCGGTAATTTCTTCTGGTAATTTCTCAATGCAAAACCCTCATGCTACCTCTAATTTACCGCTCAAAAGGTGTTGGGCCCTTCACACCATGTATTACCTTCAGGAGACTTTAAATAAAGATGAACAGTCAAAAATGCAATTATTATTTTAAGCCAATAAAGAGAGTTGTTGAGTGTTTAAAGGGTTTTATTTTCTAGTCAAAAGTTAATTTTTCTCTGACCCTTTATTCATTAATCAAATATCAATCAGGTTACAGAATTTGGAAAACAGAAAAAATAGCATTAATACAGAACATTTTACAGTCTGCATATAACCATTACATATAGGATAGAAAATGTGGCGCAAAATGTCATTCAAAATTCTTAAGGAGTTTCTAAGAAAAATAGTCTTGCAAGGCTAATCAAAAATCAAATAGTTTGCAAAAATCTCCCATAAAGAGAAATAAATGCATAAGACAAATAAATCATTTCAGACCTAATTAATTAGTAAAGCATAACTGAAAGTTTAGCATCTAATTCTATTTAATCAGCTGTTCTTCTGCATCTGTCTGTGTCTAAAGAGCAAGCAGGGAGGGAGACAGCCCGCCCTTCACGAGACCTCAAAGGAATGTGGCCAAGATATGACGTGGAAGCAAGAAACCTCCCCCTGATACTCCTCGGACGCCCATGCACCCGTGACGATCTCGTACCTAACCCATAGGCTGTCTGGCCTAATCTGTTCCTTCTCTTCAAGAGCTCACACACCCCCCTAATGAGCCTAGAAGCCAGCTGAGCTGAGAAAAAGCCACCCCCTCCTCCGGAGAGGTAGTTTTATACACAAAATTTTGGCAGACTACACAAAATGTTTCAACTTTCAGGAAAACCTGTACTGATTGGTCAGTTATGATGGCATGAGTTCTCATCACCCTGACGCATTCTAAAAACCTGACCATGCCAGTTTTTAACAAATGAAGCATACATAATAAATACATTTTATAAGTTTGCAACAATCGCTAGGGAAAATTTTCAATAGTCTTCCTTCCTTCCTGCCAAAGCGCAGTCAGATGGACACTTTTAACTAACACTGGTACTTTTGGCAGAATCTCAAGGATGTACAGTTCAAGGTGTTTTTGACTTCTTGGCATGAGGAAAGCTGCCACGGTCTGCGCATGCTCCCTTCTCATTCAAAGCAAGCCATAGCTTTTGATGGTTTCACAGGCAGCCATTTAATGGTAGGCCCCAAAAATAAAATAAACAAAAAGATAATATTAATGTCATGTATAAATGTTTACCTAGCCAAGCTACTAGTGTAAAGCAGCTTTTCTATTATTTATGACAACATGCAAAATAAAGGTGCAATGTGCAACATAGAAAAAGAGATGTTATTAACTGAAAATACTTATCAAAATATGCAACAAGTCAAAGTCTATTAAGACAGAAATAGTGAATGTAGATTGCATGGGATGAGCTGGGAAGAGAGAAACATATTCTATTAATCTTCAAAGCTAAAAAAAGGCCACTTTTCACCACATTGCAAAAACACATGTTAATTCAGCAGAAGCATTTCAGACTAAATAGGCCTCACTTTCATGTTTTTTTTATGTGCCATGTTTTTAACTTGCACCAAAATGTGCGTGGCAATTTAAATGCAGTCTGTCTGAAGCACAAAAAATAAAACAATGCCTGACTGCAGAGGAAATCTGCTCCATCATTATCAACTTGAAGAATAAACTTCACTTACCGGAATCTACTGCCTCTTCCTCATTTATAACACCCCTTTACTAGGCCTGTCTGTGGAAAAATGCCCCCGAGTAAGACGGGGCCAGCATCGGCCACGATAAAAGTATGGCGGGCAGGCCGGCCCCTCACTACCAGAGAGGCAAGCCTGTCGCACGGTGATGACGCGACAGGTGCTCCTCAACCATAATTGGTCGGGTTCTGGGCGTGACCCGGAAGTGATGTAGTCACCTCCGGGTCACGCGATGGGATACGCCAGCCGTTTCGAACCAGCCTGGCTGAGTAGTAGTTAAAAGGCTGGGCAGCGCAGGAGTCTGTGTCTTGACTCCTTGATTCCAAGACTGCCGCACCAGTCACGCTATGAGGCTGTAATTGTTTTTCTTGTTCTTCATTTCAGGTTTTGTGGGATCGTCGCTTTGAAATTGTCAAGCGGTGCAGCGTATCTTCGTTTCCTTGGCAACAGTAGAATTGGCGAAGGTGGCTGAGCAGAGCGTCGCAGGACACCAGCGGGCCGTTTTTTCCCGTCTTCTTGTTTTCACTGCAGGCGTTTGGGCTCTCTGACCCGACCCAAGTGTATCAGAGAAGTCGGCAGAGGAGAGCGTGGCGTCGTGGGGGACATCAGGATTCGTTTTCCCCCTATTTTGTGTTTTTGTACCTGCGGGACAGCTCGATAACGCTCCCGGTTCAGGCTTGGAGCTCAGACCCAACCCACACCCCACTTGGATGCAGAGGTGGTAAATAGCTGTGTAGAGAGATGCGTACAGCGTCTTTTGTAAGGTACTGAGGGGGGCTGTGTGTTTGCAAGCGGGGCGCTGCGTGTAGGCCAAATGTTTTAGTAAGCAAGACAGGGGCAGCTTGTGTTTCGAAAGTTGTCTCCTCATTTACACAAAGTTTAGTAATTGCGATGTAGAGAGGCGTGTTTGGCGCTATTTTTAAGGTACTGAGGGGGCTGCGTTTGCAAGCGGAGCACTGCGTGAGGGCCAACCATTTTATTAAACAAAACAGGGCAGCGTGTGCTTCTGAAGCAGTCTCCTCATTTACACAACGTTTGTTTGTTTCTAAGTTCAACGTTTGTTTGTTACTGGCACCAAGTTAAATAAGTTGGGGCATAGTTTTTGCGACAATTAAGAAAGCTTGGTATACTGGTTGTTTTCCTTGGCTGAGCGCTGTAGGTGGGGGCAAGCGTATTTTTCATAAATTGTGTACTGTGTTTGGGCCAAGTTTAGTTGTAAAGCGGTTTAAATCGCGGTGCTGCGGGCTGTTTACCCGGCATGACCTCATGGGAGCGAAGGTACAATAAATACAGCAGCAGAATCCAGATTTATTTGTTCACAGTCAAATTTATCTTCTCTTTGTCCCGATTATAGAGTCCAAGCACAAAAGAGACTCATCTATGTGGGGTTTAGGGGGCAACACAAAGGCATCGCTCAAAAGTACACAAACAGGCCTATACTTCAGCGCTTTTGTGAGCCGCACGGGCTTGAGATTACTCACCTAAACCCCAGATTAGCTAGTGTGGCGTGGCTCCAGTTGCGTGGGTGCTTATGGCCGGTTTGTGTACCTCCAACAGTTCTAAGGTAAGGATCTGAACAGTGTACCAGGCCTGGAAATATAGTGGGTTGTCTTTCAGTGTCAAATGAAAATACTTTAGTGTGACCGTCCTGTACCATACAGATACGGTCGCTCCTGACGCTGCTCCCCGCTCTGCCTGCCACCTGAACTGCTTTCTGCCTCTTCACCTCGCACCCACATATGCCATTGCCTGCCTCAAGATCGCAAGTACCCAGTAGCGCTAGATTGCCTGAGAGTCTGTAAAATAGTTGAGCATTGTGTAATCGTAGCGCTCTGTTTGCCTAATTACGCTGTAATTATATTCAAAAGATTTCTGCGCTGCCTGTCTAACTAATTGCTGCCTGATTGTGCCGGTGCGCGTTATTTATCTTTGTGCACCAATCCGGTTTCGATTTTGGCTGAGGCCGTTTTGATCTTCGTGTTGTTGTTGCTTTCTGTGCCTCCCTACCCGGATCTCCGCCTAGCTCCCGCCTCCCAGCTGACCATCCCTCCCACTGAAACCGTAAGCCCCGCTCCCCCGCTGTAGCCCTGTGACCGTCCTGTACCTTACAGATACGGTCGCTACTGACGCTGCTCCCCGCTCTGCCTGCTACCTGAACTGCTTTCTGCCTCTTCACCTCGCTCCCACATACGCCATTGCCTGCCTCGAGATCGAAAGTACCCAGTAGCGCTAGATTGCCTGAGAGTCTGTAAAATAGTTGAGCATTGTGTAATCGTAGCGCTCTGTTTGCCTAACTACGCTGTAATTATATTCAAAAGATTGCTGCGCTGCCTGTCTAACTAATTGCTACCTGATTGTACCGGTGCGTGTTATTTATCTTTGTACCCCAATCCGGTTTCGATTTTGGCTGAGGCCATTTTGATCTTGTTGTTGTTGTTGCTTTCTGTGCCTCCCTGCCCGGATCTCTGCCCAGCTCCCGCCTCCCAGCTGACCATCCCTCGCCCCTCCCCCTCCTCTATCCGCATATGACAGATGCATTTTCGCGCAGTGCTAACGCGCAGCGGTCGTGCCCCATGCGCGCCGAAGGTGCGCTAAAGGTGAGCCCGTCTACGCCCGTCCGCGCCTGGACTGCGCCCAGCGCCAGACCCTCTGGTCCTCGCAAATCCCTTTCCACCCACATAACGTACAACGCTGCCACCCTCCTAGCCCTCAACCCCGGACGCACACCACAATGCTACGAAGCTGCCCCAGGACGCACCCACGGTCCCTTCGCCTGCCACCCCTGCAAGTTCGCCTGCATCAAGTCCCACGCCAGATCCACTAGCTCCAAACACAGCTCCGACTCTAACCACCTGAAGTGCATCCTGCTGAACACCCGCTCGGTCCACAGACACGCCACTGAACTCTGGGACCTACTCAACACTGCTTCACCGGACATCGCCTTCCTTACAGAAACCTGGATGAACGCATCATCAGCACCCGGCATCGCCATATTCATCCCAGATGCTTACAAGATCATCTGAAAAGACCGCACCAACCAAACAGGAGGAGGCATCGCTATCGTCCATAAGAACACCATCAGAATCACGACCAGTCTCGACGATAACCTTGCAACCGCCGAACACCTCCACTTCCAGATACACACCGACCCCAGGACCACACTTAGAGGCACCCTCATCTACAGACCACCAGGAACCCGTCAACAATTCAGCGAAGACATCACTGACTTCATCAGCCCACACGCCCTCACCTCCAAGAACTACATTCTACTGGGAGACCTCAACTTCCACCTGGAAAAGAAAAACAACAGCAACACCACCACCCTTCTGGACAACCTGGCCAATCTTGGACTCAAACAACTTGTTGACAACCCCACCCATGTAGCCGGACATACGCTCGACCCAATCTTCACCTCCAGCAAGCACATCTCCTTCGATCACACCACAGCTCTCCATTGGACGGACCACAGCTGTGTTCACTTCAGCTACAAAACTACCTTGACCCACAACCCCCCACAACCTATTCCACGAACAAACTGGAACAGAATCTCCACCGACCAACTCCTCACATCGCTCAAACAAAACCCTCCCGCCCTCTCATTGGACCCATACCAAGCTGCCACCAAATTCAAACAATGGATCACTCACAGCGTTGACGAATTAGCACCCTTAAAAACCACCGAACCAAACAGGGTAGCAAAAAGGCCCCCTGGTTCAACGATGACCTTAAGAAATCCAAGAAACTATGCCATTTTCTCGAGAAATCATGGAGAAAAAACCCAACCACTGACAACCTGACCCCCTTCAAGACAGCCACCCGCAAACACCACCAATTGATCCGTTCCACCAAGAAATCAGCATTCAAGGATCGACTCGACAACAACGCCCATAACAGCAAGGAACTATTCAACATCGTCAAAGAATTTACCACCGCAGCCTCAAACGACATTACTCCCTCCCAAGACCTCTGCGATTCGTTATCCTCTTTCTTCTACAACAAAATAGCCGACATACATAACAGCTTTGAGAACATTTCCAATGAACAGTCCACTCCACCCACCTCCGAACCCAAACCGCCCTCTAATAACCTTTGCGCCTGGAACCCAATCAACACTGAAGACACCATCCGCCTAATGAACTCCATCCATTCAGGTTCGCCAACCGACCCTTGTCCCCACCACATCTTCAACAAAGCAGACTCCATCATCGCACCCCATCTCCGTGATGTCATCAACTGCTCCTTCAACACCGCTACCTTCCCAGAAAACTAGAAACACGCCGAACTCAGCGCCCTCCTGAAGAAACCCACAGCAGACCCTTCTGAACTAAAGAACTACCGCCCCATCTCCCACCTCCCATTCCCTGCCAAAAACATTGGGAAAGCCATCAACAGCCAGCTCGCCGCCTTCCTTGAATCCAACAACTCACTTGACACCTCACAGTCTGGCTTCCGAGCCAAACACAGCATCGAAACCACCCTCATTGCAGTGTCAGACGACATCCGAACGCTTCTGGGCAATGGAGAAACAGCTGCCCTCATCCTACTCGACATCTCCACCGCATTCGACACAGTCTGCCATAGTACCCTCATACAATGCCGCAGCAACATTGCATTCAAGGAAAAGCCTTGGACTGGATCATCTCGTTCCTCGCCGGGTGAACCCAGAGAGTCCGACTCCCCCCATTCAAATCAGAGGCCACCAAAGTCATCTGCGGAGTAGCACAAGGATCATCACTCAGTCCCACCCTCTTCAACGTTTACATGAGTCCCCTGGCATCCATCGCACAACAACACAACCTTAACATCATCTCTTACACTGACGACACCCAGCTGATCCTTTCCCTCACCAAAGACCCTAACACCGCCAAAACCAATCTTCACGAAGGCATGAAAGAAGTAGCCGAATGGATGAAAAACAGCTGCCTAACACTTAACTCAGACAAAATGGAAGTCCTCATCCTAGGATCATCCCCCTCTGCCTGGGACGACTCATGGTGGCCATCGGCCCTGGGCAGGGCACCCATACCCACAGACCACGCAAGTAACCTACGCTTCATCCTAGACTCCTCCCTCTCGATGACCAGACAAGTCAACGCCGTCTCATCCTCTTGCTTCAACGTACTTCGTATGCTCAAGAAAATCTTCCATTGGATCCCCACCGAAACAAGAAAGACTGTCACTCACGCACTGGTCACTAGCCGACTGGACTATGGAAACACCCTCTACGCCGGAACCACAGCCACATTACAGAAAAAACTCCAACGCATCCAAAACGCTTCAGCCAGACTCATATTGGACATCCCTCGCCAAGCTCACATTACCAGTCACCTGAAATACCTCCACTGGCTTCCCGTCTCCTCACCCACGCACACAAGGCCCTTTACAAACTAGGACCAGAATGCCTCAACACACGACTGTCCTTCTACACATCCACCCGCCAACTAAGATCCTCCAATCAAGCCCTCACCGCAGTTCCGCGCATCCACAGATCCACCATGGGAGGAAGATCCTTCTCCTACTTGGCGGCCAAGACCTGAAATTCTCTCCCCACTCACCTCCGCCTTACGCAGAACCACATTTCCTTCAGAAAGGAACTTAAAACCTGGCTTTTCGATAAATAATGCACCCCCTCCCCAAGCGCCTTGAGACCGTCTTGGTGTGTAGTGCGCTATTCAAATCCCTGAACTTGAACCTGAACTTGGGTAGCATTGTTTAGGCTGTGTGGTTGACCAGCACCTTCAAAGTAACCCTGCGGTTGGTTAGAAGCTATGGCCAGTAAGGCAATGCGTGGGGAGAAGGAGACAATGATGCGCTAGATTGTGACTATGGATAGAAGATGGAAGAAGGTTGATAAAATTTGGGGTAGCCTTGCACATCTCAGAGAGAGGGTAGAGGGTTAAGGTGAGACTTTAAAAAGGCCTAGGCGAACCATAGTGCCCCCCCAAACCCGAGGGGGAGTTAGCCCCACTTCCCAGGTGGGCTAAGCCCAATAAAGGGGTAATAAAAGAGAAGAATTTGCCAAAAGCCCCCGTGCCAGTCCTTCATCTCGGGGGGGGGCGTGCCCGGTCCATCGGGTGTGGTTCCTCTGGGGGGGTGTCTTTGGGTGCCCTGGTCCAGGTGGCTCCTGCGGGGGTCCCTCTGGGAGAGGTACCATTAGGTACCCCAGCCATCGTTGTTCCTGCAAGGGTGGTACTGGCAGGAAGCAGCGCGCAGGATGCAGTGGCCATGGGGTGGAAACCCAAAGGACGTTTCTGCGGGCCCTAACTCGGTTCCACAGGACTTAGTGGTACAGTTAGTGGCAGTTCTTCCTTGGTTAGGGAAGGCGGGGATGTTGTCAACATCAGTTGGGGCAAAATAAATAGGGAAGGACCCATTGGCTGAAGCAAAAAAACATGGTGGCGCAGTTTGTTGCGACACCTAGGGCTGCGCCAGCTGAAGGGCTGGGTACTCCTTCTCTTCCCAAACCAATCGGTGGGTTACCCCACTTGTAACCAACAAAGAAGTGCCTGTGAGCAGCCCGGCAAAGGAAACGGTGACAGAGCCAGCTGGAGCGGCTTCAGTAGGTAAGGAGGTGACATTGCCAATGTTGGGCGTGGGTGAATCACGCACCAGGAGGGAGAATATGGCTAGACATGTAACACGAGAGGTGAAAGAAATTATATGGTCAGGTAGTTAGGTTAGCATGTTCTCTTTGCTCCTGGATGAAAGAGAAAGGTAGGAAGCAAGGAAATAGAGGACTGGATGCTCCCTAGGGAATGGGCTAGTGAGTTGTTGAAATTCAGGATTGAGGATAATTTGAATAACTGGATTAGAGGTTTCTCAGTATTCATGGCAGTGATGGCTGAACGTATTCCTAACATACAAGCAGAGATGGCATGTTATCAGAGTAGGATTACTATGGCTCATGACAAGCATGGGGGCATATGGTGGAAGGAGTATGATAAAAACTTCAGGAAGGCTAAGACATCTGACCCATCCCTTTCCTGGGACCGCGTTGACACAATCTCATGGTTGGATCAGTTTGGCCTAGTGCAATCTACTAACCCAGCACAGTCCTTCAACAGGGGTCAAGCATTCCAATCCTTTCAGCCAATTCAGCCACCCTAAACCACGGGCCCTGCCTCTAGTCCAGGTATCAGGGGAGGACGAAAGGGGCATGTTGGGATTTTAATTGGAAGAAATGCACCAGGACCCCAGGCACGTGCAAGTTCAGACATGCATGCTTTATCTGCGCCTACCCATCTCACCCAGAGTGCAAATGTCTAAAGAAATCAGGTTATAAAGGAAGGTAGAAACAGGAGTGAAGTGAGAACACAACATATAGCACACTCACCCATTAACGTAACAGCTATGACCCCTTGGTTGAACAAGTACCCCTATCATTCCACTGCTAGGACATTGCAAGAAGGTTTCCTGTAGGGTTTTAGGATCCCTGCACTTGACTACGTAGGGACACCTGAATGCAAAAATCAGCTTTCTGTTACGACCAATCGAGGTGTGGCAGCAACATAGATTGAAAAAGAATTGCGCTTGTGCAGAATAGTTGGGCCATTTGATTGCATCCCTGTACCTAATTTTGCCTGCTCCCTGTTCGGGGTAGTCCCCAAGAAAGAGGAAGGGGAGTTCAGCTCGACTCATAATCTATAGGCACCTAAAGGCAATTCATTGAATGACGCCATCAGTGAAGAGATTGGTAGTGTGAAGTAAGCTTCCTGTGGAGATGCTAAGGGGTTTGGGCCCTGGTGCTCTGCTGACAAAATCTGATATTGAGTCTGCTTTACGTTTGTGCCAGTTAACCCATTAGATTTTCATCTCTTGGGTTTTAAATTTAAGGAAAAATTCTACATGGATATGTGCATGCCCATGGGGTGTTCTGTCTCCTACGCATACTTTGAGAAATTCAGTTAATTTTTGGAATGGGTTTTTAGGCAGGCTACAAGGCATCTGTTTGTCATGCACTATCTGGATGATTTTCTTATCTTGGGGTCAGCGGGCTCCCGGGAGTATGCGTGGGCACTGCATGAATTTTGCACGCTCATGCGGACTTTTGGGGTTCCCCTGGCACCAGGAAAGACAGTAGGTCCAACAACTACAATAGAATTCCTGGGCATCAAGTTAGACTCAGTCCAAGGGTGCTTTCGGTTACCACCTGACAATATTAAGAAATTCAGGACAGCATTGCAGCAATGTCTGGCAAAAGATAAGTTGACCTTGCATCAGCAACAATAGATGGTAGGACAGTTGAATTTTGCTCTGAGAGTCACTCCAATGGCACAACCATTTTCCCTCTCCTTCTCACAGGCCATGGCAGGTCTCCAAGAAAAACAGCACCACACAAGACTGTTGGCTGAGGTTAGGCAAGACATGCGGATTTGGATGACATTTCTGTAGGACCTCAATGGCAAGGTAGTGTAGCCCGGTCCAGCCACTACTTCTGCGGAGTTAGGTTTATGGACTGACACTGCGGGTAGTGCGGTATACTGTGCCATACTCTGTAATGAGTGGGTGGCTTAACATTGGCCAGCCTGGTGGGTAGAGAATGGTGTGACAGCCAACATTGGTTTCCTGGAACTATTTCCCATCTGGGTTGCATTAACAGTTTGGCCTGAACGTCTGCGTAATCAATCAGTGGTATTTTGGTCGGACAATATGACTGTAGTTGAATGCATCCACCAACAGGAAGCACAGTGTAAAATGATTCTCCGCCTGTTGAAGGAGATAGTGTTGTTATGTATGAAATTGAACATGAAGCTTACAGCTGAACATGTGCCGGGGGTCTTGAATAATGCTGCTGATGCACTAACTTGCTTCAAGATACAGGTTTTCAGGGAACACCTACTCTCTGCAGAAGCGACCACAAAATGCTACCCAGAAGTACTATGGCAGATTGGTGCCCCCAACTACCGAACCTCGTGGCAGCTAGCCTAGCTCTCAGGACCAGGAAAGCTTATGAAAGCGTATTTTGGACATATTGTGCATTTGTGAGAAAGGATTGGGAAGAAAAATGGCATGACACAGGGGCACTCCTGATTTACTTAGGTGCTTTAAATGAGGAGGGGATCTCTAGGGCAGCAGCCAGGCGACATGTGGCAGCAATCTCTTTCTTCGCGCAAACTAGGGACAGGGGAGACGCCACCAACAGTTTCACTGTGAGGAAAGCCTTAAAAGTGTGGCAACGTCTCCAGGGGTCAGCACCAGACACGAGACGTCCAATAGGGGTACAGCTGCTAACATCTCTACTGGCGGCTCTTCACGTTATATGTAGCACAACAGGGGAAGCTTTTCTATTCAGAGCTGCTTTTTCACTAGCCTTTTTTGATGCTTTTAGGATAGGGGAATTGGTGGCTCAGATGAAACAGGATGTGTAAGGGGGTTTGCAGTTAGAACATGCATAGGTGCAAGGCGATTCCTTGTTATTGATATCTATTAGGAAATCCAAAATGGATCAAGAAGCCCGTAGTAAAGGGGTAGTACTGCACAGTGCACATGGTAACCCTTGCTGCCCCGTGCACAGTTAGAGGCATTCCTACAACAGAGAACTAGTACAAGGGGGGGCGTTGTTAATTCATGTAGATGGTACCCCACTCACCAGGTTTCAGTTTAAGAGAGTCATGGATATGGCAGTCCAGAAGGCAGGTTTGGATCCTAGTTGCTTAGGAACTCATTCTTTCAGAATAGGGGCTGCCACTGAGGCGACAGCGAGAGGCTTTCACAGCAGCAGTGTTAAAAGGATTGGGAGGTGGTCATCCAATTGTTATAAGCGCTATGTGTGGCTGCACATGCTGTGAGTGGGGCATTTTTTGGGCTAGTACTGATGCATGTGCCGTCTCTGCTTGCATTGACAGTTTCTCAAGCCTGTCACATAGGGGGGACACTAGCGGCAGCACATCAGCAGCTACACTCAATACAAGGACGTGCACATCCACAGGAACCAGGACCACATGTTGTTTGGATTATTGGCCATTCATATGTGAGACTTTTGCAAGCATTTTTCTTTTCAGGAAATTACAAGCACAGAGCCGAGCAGGTGGGTTTTAGGGTGTCATTTCATGGAAAAGGGGGTGTCCGCTTTAGTCATAACAGTGGTTTCTTAGGGGAGCTGTTGAGTAAGGGTGGGGCTCTTCCGAGTATCATTATCTTACACCTGGGAGGGAATGATCTGGTAAATATGGGTAGAAGAGGCCTAGTAGAAGCTATAATCACGGAGGTGGGTTGGTTAACTAAGACATGCCAGGGGTGCACGATAGTATGGTCACAGATTTCAATGGAGGGGGGGAATCTGTGAAGGCTTTTTATCACTCAGTGAGGAAAATCTACAATAAGATAGAGAGGTAGTGTATGTCTCCTCATTTACAGACGATCGCCCACAGGTGTATCAGGGGGAGCCTTGCTACTTAAAAGACGGTGTCCATTTGTCTAAGGTAGGTAATAAAATCTTGTTAGAAAATCTGCTGGCATGGTAGAGGGGCTTCAGAGGCAGGATATGACCTTCCAGTTAGCAATTTGGGGGGTGGGGGCATATAGTCTGTCAACTATGCTGGCCTGTGGCGGTAAGGTCATGATTGGTGAGCAGTACATTTAAGGACTTTAGAGGGTGTAGCCATTCTTGAATGAGGTCGCACAAGG
Source organism: Lissotriton vulgaris (assembly GCF_964263255.1). Lineage (NCBI taxonomy): Eukaryota > Metazoa > Chordata > Amphibia > Caudata > Salamandridae > Lissotriton > Lissotriton vulgaris. Next base: position 247,696,477 of record NC_141688.1, on the reverse strand, counting down.
GGGAGGGACAAGTTGCCTGTAAAACTGTACTACTGCCGCCTCTTGCTGTAAAAAAAGAGAAAAGATTTGTCTCAATCGACCTAATCAAACCACGGAATGTGGCCAATACTGAATAGTAGGCCTCGTGGTCTTCTGAGTAGCCGACAACATCCTCTCGCCACCATTCAAGAAGTTTAAACAGAAAGACTCATCACATTTCCATGCCATGGAACTCGTTCCTCTTGAAACCGGAGTACATAATCAGAATTAAAATCAAAATGAAAGACAAATTTCAATTCGACCAAACACAGATATCTACTTCAACATGCCTCAACAAGAGCAAGCCACAATCCCTTAGGACCTGAGGAAATACCAAAAATTCATGGAACAGCATCTGGCTACTTCATAGACTTTGATACCTTTTCATTGGATCAAAGTGAAAATGAAAGGATGCCAACCCAAAAAATACGCAACCAGCAAATTATAGACTGTTTGAACTTTCTTAAAAAGACTTACCTGGTATCACCTTGGATTGAACCCTGGGTAATTACTGGGATACTTTTCTTTCTTTTCTGAATAGACTTGGTAACTGTTTTTACCATGTTTATAAATGGAACTTACCTTCAACAAAGCTCTACAGCTCAAGTAGTGAATCTGATTCTTAAATTTCACCTATCATCATATCGTGAAAAAAGAGACTTGTTATCAGGGAACATTACAGCAGTTCCTATACCTAATGGTATAGTGTGGGACAAGGTTGATTACGATATATTTGGTCCTACCAAACTTTTAAATATTCCACATTATTTAAAATATCATTGAGTGATATCATTACCTCCAGTATATTTTCCGATGATTGGGATTATGAAACTGTAAATAATATGTTGTCTAATTTAGAAAAATCTGCTGCCTTTTCTAATAGTGAACTGTTGGAAGACACATCAGATTTTGAAACAATGTATTGCTATCAACACTATGGCCATCATTTTCTCCATAAATCTGCTAATCCCAGAAATGTTTTTACCTACCACCAATGGGAACATTGTCCAACTCCGCTGAAAAGAAGTTCAATAACATTTGTATGAAAATGTCCATATTTATTGGGGTATAACACGTGAGACCCATCCTCATTTTATTATAGGATTCCCAGCGCAGAAAAATATATTTACCAACATCAAATATATTTACTCTGCTTCTTTTACTACCCGGTTGTCTGAACAAGGTATCAACTTATGGAAGGACACTATAGACTTAAAATCTGTCTGGGTACTAGAGACTGGCAGGTTCAGGGAACAGAAGTGCTATTTACAGCATGCCTCATTTCTCAGAAAATCATGTTTTTCAATGAAACTCTTCAACAAACTACCTGTCTTGGAATAGCCAAGAACAAGAAATTGAACTCACCTCGGTTGCCAACACCATCAAACACTGAGGGTTACAATACATCACGGGAAGGGATTAGGCTAGAGGATATTGTGCAATAAAATACATCAGACTCCATTTGGAAGGACTGGTTGATTTGGCCCACAGACTCCAATAGATGTCTGGAAAGATTCAAGGGTACAGCTGAAGGGTTTAGAATCAACAGGCCAGATCCACTCTATGTACAGAGAGAAAACACAGGGGTAGTAACACCATACAGTGTTGGAAAATTATGCCTCAATTGGCTAAAAAAAACTCAACAATTACACAGGTGAAACTACACTTATCCTTACTTACAGAGAATGTGGACCTACAAGATTATTTATTGGGTCCCAGAAAACCACGTCAAAAACATTTCTTATATACTGTCTACAATGAAATATGGAAAATCTCCCAATAAGAAGCAGTGGAGAGACTACAGGAAATAGATAAGATTAACTTAGAAAAAGCATTAGCCGCGTTTGACAATGGTATGACGATGTTAACTTCCAGGATATATTCACTGGGCAACATTGTATCTTCTGCTATGAATATACTAGAACAGCATCTGTCTATACTACAGCACGGGCAATCACAGTTGCGTTCTATTATATTAGTGAGCTGGACGCTGCAATCTTTGTGTGCAGGCTATGTGCCTTTGCGTTTCATCAACAGGATATCTCTGTTTTCTGCATACAATCTAACAGAAAAACAAACGCAAATAACACAAAGGGGAGCAAAATATACAATGATGCGTATTGAAAAACTGGACAGACTAGCTTTTACAGTGACAGGGTTACTGTCCACAGGAGGGTTAATCCATGGCCATATAACTCTACCAGTCACAACTTTCCAGTTTCAATATTGCCTAGAACAAAAGCAGACAGGCAGATATGAGGAGATGAGTAGGGAATTCATCGATGAATCTTGGGAATTACCGAACAGATTTTGATGCCGGAGTGGGAATTGAGAAGTGTTTCTAAGTGGTATAAACTGTGAGAACACTTTAAGTGGATAACTCATATGTCAGGGTGTGTTACTACATGGCACCTGCATTGGTTCAGTAGCAAACTTATCCTCTCACTTAAAGGGTACCCTGTCAGCCGTGATTATTCCAGTGTTCAGGTTACTTTCAAATGGGAGTAACTTGATGCTAGACAATCAAGGTTGTTATGGGATTCTTCCGGGTATCGCGTATCTGGTAACCACAACCTCCAGGGTTACTTGCTGTATACAAGTATTGTTACCACCAATACATACAGTCAGGGAGGCATCGTTATGGCCTTTGCAAATTTTTCATTAATACGATTTGATGCTTTGAGCAGAGTGTAAGCCATGCTTTTACAGAAGTCCATCCCTTAACCTCAGCTCGAGAGACTTTTGATCACAAGGTCTTCAATAGTAATACAGGCACTCATACGTAAGAACTGCCCCTTCCAATATGCAGCAATGGTAAATAGTATTTTAAAATGTCTGATACGACAGGCATCGTCCACCTATTTAAGACTAAAAGTTCTGGACTATTAAGCAACTTTCAGGCGGTCGTCGGAGTTATAGCAAACTTTATACACTCCGTATTTGGAAGTATTTTTGAAGGAATGCCGCTGATCTTGTTTCCAATAGCAGGTATCCTGATTGTTATTTTTCTGCTACAGGAGCGTAAATACTGTGATCGCATGGTACAACACCTAGGCACACCTCCCCTGAGAGAATTAAGTGTGTCTTGGTTCTTGTCATTTAAACCAGTCTGGATGGACTGCATCTTACCTGTCCTCCGATGCCTGTTTTGCGGAGAAGAATGCTTGTTGGATCTCTGTCTGACACTCTCATCAGATGCACATCCGAACGTTTATGCTTTACTGGACCCGATATGTTATGTTAATTTATATTTGTAAAGCGCCAAATCACCAACGGTCTCTTAGCGCTACAAACCATAAAACCATGAGTGCCATAGTTCTTGCAAGCAGAGCAAAGCTTGGGGTGAGATTATCACAATGCCTCAGTAAACAAAATTGTCTTACGTTTCCTCCTGAATGGGAGGAGAGTCACCTCACCATGCAGACTTTCTGGGAGCTTACTCCAAAGCTGGGGAATCATAACCGAGAAGGCACATCCCCCTAAGGTTGTCCTGTTAAAACATGGACAAGCCACTCTGTGTGCTTCTGATGAACGAAGACAACAATCAGGCACATAAGGCATCAAACGTTCTTTGATGTAGCAGGGCGCCGCTCCATACTTAACTTTATGTGCAATGCACAGGCCTTTGAATCTGACCCTCTGCTTAATAGGGAGCCTATTTAGCTGCTGTAACAAGGGAGTGATGTGTGTTCTTCTCGGCAATTTTGAGAATCAGTTGTGCTGTGTTGTTTAGAACAACCTGAAGTTTCCACAGAAGTTTATTGGTGAGTCCTATATATACTGCATTGCCGTAGTCCAGACGTGACAGGATTAAAGCTGACACCACAGTGCACAAATGACAGCAAGGGTACAAGTCTCCGCAATTGCCTCATCAATCCCACGTAACTGCCCACTACCGCAGCTACCTGCTTATCCATCACTAGCATGGAATCTAACTTAATACCCAGGCTCTTCACAGCTGGCACCGGTATCGGAGTGGTGCCAAGCTCTTGTGGCCAGAAGAGGCTGGTCCTGGGGTGAGCCCCTGTGGTGATAATAAGGATCTCTGTCTTGTCTGGGAATTCAAAGTCATCCAGTTTATGGTAAACCAAAGGAAGTTCTGTACCTTAAGCTGTGCCTGGGAGGAATTATCAATGTGAATGATTAGCTGGGTGTCATCGGCATAATTGTATATCTGACAGTCCAGTTTGGTTCTATCAGAGGCTAGAGATAGATGTTAAAGAGCAGGGGGGACAATGCAGAGCCCTATAGAACCCCGCATGGCAAGGCGCCATGCCTAGATGTACATTCCCCTATTTGGACTTTTTGGGACCAATCCTCCAGGAAGGACATATACCATTGGAGGATTACCCCAGTAACACCCAGCCGACGGAAACGGGCCACCAATTGTACATGGTTCACCGTGTCAAATGCGGCTGAGAGGTCCATTAAGATCAACACTGAGGGGAACTACTTATCAGCTGTTAGCCTTACCTCATCACCAACTCAGTGCTGTTGCGAGCTCTAATTCACACTTGCTTAGAATGTAGCAGCTGATACTCTTCCAAGAAAGATGAAAGCACTCTTAGCACATGTTGCTCAAGCACCTTCGCCAGGTATGGAAGTCTGGAGATCGGTCAAAACTTTTTCAGATTCATAGGGTTCGCTCCTGATTTTTTTAGCAGTGGAATTACCATGGCTTCTTTAAATTTATGTGGGACTTTCCCTGTTGCTAGGGACAGGTTTAGTATGGATAGTATATCTGGCCCTACCACAGGGAGACCCATTTTAAAACACCCTAGGAGGGCTGGGGTCTTCCGTTGACCCAGACTTTACTTTCGCCATGATATAAGCCAGACCGTTAAAATCAAGTGCAGGGAATACAGAGAGTATGCCTCCCTGAGTGTCTGGTGGATCAAGCACTTGGAAGGGCCACTGACTTATGCGAGTAGTGCCTATTTCTCCAATGATATCTCCTACCTTGGTAAGAAAGAAGTCCTGTATCTTGTCACAGTCCACCTGATCAACGACCAAACTCAATTCCTTCTTTTCACTCAGCTCCTTGAGTACATTAAATGTCTCATTTTGAGTCTCAGTGGCTTCCCTAATTTTCAAATCATAATATGCAGATTTTTAGGCCACCAATGAGGCTGTGTAGCGAGCTAATTTTGTTTTATAGTTTTTCCGAGCCAATAGCGCATATGATTTTTGCCAATGTCTTTTGCACAGGCGAAGGGCTTGTTTTTCACTTCTAAGTTCTGCAGTATACCAAGGGGCCCCCTTTGTACTATCCATTATCCTTTCCAATTTGCAAGTCGCAATTATGGTATGTGTAGGAATCACTATTTTTATAGCTACTCCTACATGCATAGGCTTTTGCGATTCTTCAATTGCAATTCTTTTATAATCGCAAACGCCTACGTTGATGCATGTGCCAGATAGTAAAGTAAGTGTCCAATGAAATGGCTATGCTAATGTCATGTAGGCCAAAAAATACTACTGTGGTTTTACATTGCCATATGTATGTGTGACTGTAATACATGTTGGTTATGTCAATACCTACCTAGGGAGGATCAGCAAGTCAAATACTCGCTCACCAATCTGTCACTTCACACATCTAGTAAGTGCACATTACATAGTGGCTGAGAATATCTCCAAATAGCCATCACAGAAATCTACTAGAGCAACATGAAAGTAAGGATGTAGCAGTAGAAAATGTATCAGGCCATGCTCAGCATTTGCTATTACACAGAGAAATGAAATAGACATTTCTAAACCAATAGTCAGCTATATATGTAACACCTTGTGAATTACTGTAAGAAATATGTATCAGTATTTCAGGACACATAACACACATGGACAGGAATGTAGCTATAACAGAAAGCAAAAAGATGTATTTATCACACTCAGTTGACCAAGGAAATGGTCTCCAGCCATGGGTCCCGACCCCAATTGCACATCCCCAGATCGAGCCGTGAGAGAAACTACAATCAGACACACATCAAGACCCACAACATTGTCTGGTCAAGGCCATGTTCAGGTTTTTGGACATGTCTGGAGGAATACGGCTCTATTTGCACCCCACAGTGCGCAAGATGATACTTGTATGTACCACTCTACAAAATATTTGTGTCTGGACCAATGTCCAATGGAGGATGAGGATGGTGGAGACATCCAGAAAATAGTGGCTGTGAATAGGCGACTCATACACATTGTGCAATATTTCTTAGCCTGAAGCACATAAACTGTGACGGAGCATGAACAAATATAATAGGAAGGTTCAACATGCCCAAAAAATGCCTGAATCCATTATTTGTTTTCGTGTTCATGTCACAGTCCCTTTAAATGTCAACGCACCCACATCATGTCAACTGGAAGTAGGCCTCCAATGTAATATTCATACCATCAGACCTGCTGAGCTATATGGGGACATGCCTCACACCTATCAATAGCAATTATACAGAAATGCTATGTGAAACAGTGTCCTGCATTAAAGGAGCAGGCCAGGCGTGCCACATTTCCAATTCCAAATCGATCCTCACTCTTCCCTTGCACTTGAGCGGGGAGGAGCTGCACAGCTAACAGTCTTGCTGTGTTGTGCAGCAGTAACATGTGTAACAGATGTCACTCAGTGAAGTTTGGGACACAAATCACTAACTCCCATACCTGAGAATAACCTCAAAATGTAGTGTGCCTCATCAATGTGTGAGCATGCAGACAGACAGCGCTATGCTGAAACTATTCTCTTTTGCAGATACCATCAGAGATAATGAGTTTTCATGGACAAAGAACTAGTGTCATGTGAACCTGTAAAAGCTGTCACTTGTAAAGAACACCTACATGCATGTGTGGCTTTCCACAAAACACACGACACGTGAGCTATTTATTGGCAACATTGTAACATTTACCACGTCATGCTACAATATATAAATGACACAGTTGCCATACATTGTGCAGTAATGCATAGAGGAACGGAGGCCTGTAAAATGTAAATATGAGCAGATGACCTAGTACAGTCAGTAAATAGCTGTAGCAGTATGACATTGAATAGGTTACATGCAAACATCTGAACACTTGAAGAATACTAAGATGTCTAGAGTGGGATTAAACTTGGCTAAAAAAGCATACAAAATTGTAGGTCCATACACACTAACTGATAGCACTTGGAAGGATGGAGGAATTTTGATATGAAGTGTCCTCTACATGGCAAGAGTGTCCCTCATCCCGGAGTGTAAAAGTGCATATTCAAGAGGAATACAAATATGAAATGTAAGTTGAGCGTGGCCCATTACAAATGCTCGTGTCCGGGAATGCAGTATCCATGGACCAGAAGGCACACACAAAGGCTGAACCTCTGAGTAGACTAACTGCTCCTAACATTGACAGGAGTAAGACAGATATCATGTGTGTATGCAAGCATCATGTAAATTGAACATTATATGTTACATTGACTATTGAAGCATGTTTAACTGGAGTGATGACTAATGGCTCACTCACCTACTCCAAAGGTCTGTTGCTGTGTGACACACTCACCACAGACCTACACCGTGCTTCTGAAATATGAGTGAATGATAACACCATGTGCGAAATCTGTGTGCCTGTGCAACACATACACATCAGAAAGTCAGCAATGTGAACAGTGTTCAGCTACAAACCGCCTGCCACTGTCCAAAGTGAGTGTAGTACAACACAGTTTGTGATGACTGAGTATGTTTCCTGCACTTCAGGACTGTCAGACTAGCAGCGATCAAGAAATACTAAGATCCTGCACTGCCCCTGGGGGCAAGAGGGTTTGGGATAAAAATAGGAAAAGACAGACTTGCATTACTTGATCTGACCTGCTGCTGTGCAACACTGCATAACAGGGCTTGTCGCTCCTGAGGCTTCCTGTGTTTGCAATGCCGATATGCATGGAACTTGAAAACTCTGGTTTTGCTAAGACTGACAGGACAAGAAATGACAAGAGGAGGCAGCCATTAACAGGCCGCAATATAAATTGACAATATTATGACTCCAGCGACACACACTTACAGACTTCTTCTGAAGCATGGAAAGTGAGCAGAATAAGGATGACCACAGATAGAAATATTTGAGGCTTCCAAGGATAAGCTCAAAATACTGATCGGAGTGCACAACACTCCTAGTAATCTGTTGGAATACTGATTGGAGTTACTCCCATTCACAAGGTTAAACAGAGAAAACAGGTAGGAGTAGATAGCACTCCCAAGGCTAAACTTCAAAAAAAGGTTTCGTTATAAGGTTCATTCACATATCATGCACTTTGAAATGCTTTCTCTTGGCACGACTATTTACCAGAGACACACAGAGACAAAGTCTTGTGTGCTTGGGAAATTCTCAGTTCAAGTGCCAATGTAGCAAGAAGGGTCTGGAGCAAGAACTGACAGGGTGCACAGGTGAAAATCACAGGGAAGGATGGGAGACAAGTCTATAATCACTAGGAATCTGATACTCAGAGCAGCTTACTACTATTAAAAGATTAGTGTGCGCTAATTTGATATCAAGTACTTAGCCTAATTATTCCACCTGTCAGGCATATATAGGCATATGCATATTCTTCCACAGTACGCATATATAGGCATATGCGTACTGTGTTACATTGTACTCCTATCTAGTGCTGACTAACCTAGTTTGTCTAGAATGGATATATATATTGTTTTAGTACAATGGTAGAATGGTACGTTTTTCAACTGATTATCGCAACACATGTATTTTATACAAGAATCATAATGCTTTGATTAATATTGAAATGCCTTGCATAGCATTTCATGTGTATTTCTTTGGGTGTGTATGAGTAACCAAACAAAATTGTTCTAGATCTATACCATGAAAGACTTGGGGGATGGGAGTTGTATTGTTCTGTGGTTGTACATACTTTTGTCACCCTGTAAGGTTAGAGGTGCAGATGGTGCACTGTGATCTTGCAGGAAAATAGGCCAACCTATCCTTAGGGTGTGCGCGGAGTCTGTCTGGCACAGTCCTGACACGTATGTTGTCCATCAAGGACACAGTTTTGCCTGCAAGGTACAAGCTGTACGACACCAGTGTTGTCTCTTCCCTGAGTGTGTATAGCATCCGTAACACATCCTATGGCGGGATGGAGACAGATACTATGATTTTAGACTTTGCGCATATTCATGATTACTATGGTGTATTACAGTTGCATAGCGATGCAATAATTCTGATAAAAAAGATGCCTACTCTGAAGTTACCTATGTGGACCCAAGCAAACTCACACAGTAGGAGCAAAAAAATGTGTAATGTTTCCATAAATAACATTATGTATGTGTTTTACAGAAAAACATATTGTCACCTATAATGGCAGCACGATGAAGGCAATTACTGACACATAGGTGCATTGTCACCAATGACATTGAACACATCAAAATTCATCAATGTTGTCAGGTAGGAAAAGAGGAGCAAGGGAGTGTGTCTAAGCTGTGTTTGCCTGCATTCCACAAATCACTGCAGTATTCCACAAACAATAGACCAGTTGCGTGAGTCTGAACCCACGCATTGGCCCCATACCATGTCGAATTTCACCAGTTGCGCTGGTTGGTAGACAGCGCATCGTGGCCAATGCATAGAAGTAGCTGCAGAAGTGCACGCACCACACATTGGCCATTTCAGTAATAATGCATCAAAAAAAAAACTAGGCAAATGGAGAAAATACTCAGACTATACCCAGGAAATAGTTCCATCAACAAGAGAGTAAGGGTCGGAATAAACACTCCCATGCCCCTTATCAATCCATATTTCAAACAACAAGAGAGTGTTAATACAAACATCCAACACAGTAGGCAAGCAAAAGATCTATTCAAGCACTACTGAACCTTCAGAAGAGAATATTATTTTCAGTAGGAAAAAACAGAGTGCACGTGCTCAGAGAGCTAGCTAAAAGAACCCTCAGGCCCCAGTGAAACACTGGTAGCCGGTTGTCTTCATTGAGTTCTCCTTGGTTGCTAGGGAAAGTGAAAGTGAATTAAAAAGAGTGTGGACTACTCCTCAAAATTAATTTAATAGGAGGGTAGCTCTAACTCTATTAAAAACAGTGTTTAGAAAATGTGATTATTTTCCCGGACTATTAAAAGGTTATGTAAGTTTGAACCAATTAGTCCCTTAATAAAGTGAAAGAAGAAAGACTAAGAGAATATGGTCAACATGTTTCTGCTTTATGAGCAATACATCCGCTCAGCATTCGTCAGGACCAAGAATACAAAACAATACCGCTCACTGATCAGAGCACGCTAAAGCGCTCGGACCCAGTAGTGGTTGTACGGAACAATACGACCTGCAGTTGTCGAAGCTCCTTTAGGAAAATCTTCCCCAATTTGAATTAACTCCTTATTATAGGAGAAACGGTAGTAATCTGTAGGGGTGAATAAAAACACGTCCAAATTATGAACCCTTACAGATGTGCATTTACGCTAATAAACTCTAAACATGTGCATACATATACTTAGAAAAGTATATGCAAACTCGAACAGATTGTTGTCCCTTTTAAATTAAGAAAAAGGTGCATCCTAGTCATAAATGTGGTAATCATTTAGTATTTCAAACAACGTTTGTCATTGTCTGTGGTGCATTAAATATTTACAAGGAGGGAAAGGTTGCCTAAAAACAGTGCTCGATTGGCCAAATGAATGATTTAAAGGCTTGAAGTATTAACTCCAAAAAACACCCTTGCAAGAAGCATATGGGGCACAGTGGACTACAAAAGAGGAGGAATCCGCCAAACACTTACTTAATATCATAAGGTGGTAAGCCCCATGGACATAGCGGCAGGAGGAAATCTTCACGTTTGGGATTCTAACGTGAAAACAACGAAGACCGATTAGTACACGTTCTGAATGCCGCTTTTGTTAAAATAATGGGCTCTCGTTAGGTCTAAGACGAGACTTACTTGTCTCCAACGGCTCCCCGCTGGACAACCTACAAGCGGCCACGTCCGCCGCCCGTATCGACAAACGCGGGACTGAAGCCGCGAGTGATATAAACAAAAGGAACGCGAAATGCGTATGACGCTGTACTGTCGATCACGTGTCTATCGTGATCGCGTCATAATCTTAAAGGCGCCCGTTTGTTTACAGACGCAATCTGGAGCAATATTAACGAATAGTTTAAACTATGCGAGAAATACCTCAAGGAACACAGTGAATAGAGGCCAAATGTAATCGGTTGCATAGATAGTGCAGTAAGGTATGAAACAGGAGGGTATAATTCTCTGCTCATACAGGATAGTGTATTAGAAATATTTTGGTCACTTCGTGGTTAGTCAGAACCTTTGTACACACATCAGGGTAGATGCATCGATTCTTATTTCTGTATCCCTGATTTAAAACACCACGGACTAAGGAGAGACAATTGATTAACAGGGATGATAGGTCGTCTATCTACGCATGACTGATCCCCATGGGATGTCATCGTTTAGGCCATGTTTATGAGTAGATAGACGGTATATCCATCGCTGCTCCTTCTCATATAGTGTACCTTCATCCCTGGAATCCAACTGTTCAATTATAACCCATTTAACATCGTTCGGGCAATGGCCTTGCTCAAGAAAATGGGTAGTCATCTTTGTAGTGTTTCTGCCACATCGAATATTACTACGATGTTCTCCTATTCTTGTTTTAATTTTTCTGGTGGTCATCCCTACGTATCTAAGACCGCACGGGCATGTAATCAAGTAGATGACGTTACTTGAATTACAATTGGTGTGGCATCGTAAGTGCCATGTTTTGCCCTCTTCTAGTTGTAGTGTTTTGGTAGATGATGTAAGATGACATACACTACATCCCCCACAGGGGAAATGGCCAGTAATAGAAGGCAAACCCCAGGCATTCAAAACAGTGGCATCATGTGTGGATTGGTTAGTTATAGGACGGGTATGTACTAGAGCATCATGCAAACTCCTTTCTTTCTTATATGAGAAGAGTGGTTTCTGCCAATTTCTTCCATTACTGGTCAGGATTTGCCAGTGTTTTCCAATGCAGCGACTTACAGAGTTAGAAATTTTACTATAGGTGGTCACACAAGTCAGAGGAACCTCGGATTCACTTTCTTTCTCATTGTCTTCCAACAGTGCTTCTCTGTTGTTGTTTCTCGCTCTTTTACGACTCTTTTGTAGGATTTTTCTGGAATAACCTCTCTGTTCCAGTTTTGTTGTTAGGTCATCCGCTTGTTTGTTAAAATCCGCAAGGTTACTACAATTTCTACGTACATGGTGCTAGTATTGCTATACCGTCCTCCCACATCTATGCCTTCCTTCCCTGCCTCCTTGTCTGAGCAAATAGCAGGTCTAGTCGTCGACCACGACTAAGTTATGGTCATAGGAGATTTCAATTACTGGTATAACAACGCTGATGCTGGACCTCACGCCACAGAACTGTTTGAACTCCTCTCCAACTTAAACTTCCACCAACATGTTGCGACCCCCACCCATGAAAAGGGACATACCCTAGACCACATTTGGTCTCACGACATCTCTACCTCCTGTCCCACGGCCTCACCATGCATATGGTCCGACCACCACTTACTGCAATTCTCTATTACCACTCAGGGTCATCAAAAAAACCATGCGCCCCCTGGAGGATCAGTCAGGAAATGGAGATCTTTAAACCTCCAAGATTTTCTCTCCTCTCTGTCCAACTCCATCCCCACCCAGCTACCAGATATCAATTTGACGGACAAAACGCACTCCGAGTGGCTCCTCTCCGCATGCAATGAACATGCCCCCCTGACCAAGTTCTCTCGCGCCCGCCGCATGGACGCCCACAAATGGTTTTCTGCTGAATTAAAAGAGCAGAAACTAGAACTCCGCCAACTCGAACGGAAGTGGAGACACAGCTACCTAGCCACAGACAGAGCACTTTATAAGACAGCCCGCAAAAATTACAAGGACTCTATCTTATTGGCTAAATCTACCTTCTTTTCAGATAAAAGTTCCAACGCCAAAAACAAATCACGGGAAATCTTCAGAGTCGTCAACGACCTTTGCAATGACACCAGAACTGCTCCCTCCCAACCCGCATCTCAAATGCTGTGTAACCAACTCAACAACTTCTTCAAGGAGAAGATCGACAACATAAAAAACAGCATTCAAACCAATCACCCTGCAGATTAGTCGGACATCTGCAGAAATCCCAATACCCTACAAGACATCCCCCCCATTGACCCACCCAAACTACTGGAATTAATGAACCAAGTAAAATCGGGCTCACCCAACTATCCCTGCCCCCCGCACATTTTGAAAGAGGTCTACACCATACTCCCTCAGAGCATACTCCCCATCTTGAACACCTCCCTATCACAAGGAATAGTACCCGATTCCTTTAAAAACGCCACCCTGGTCCCTCTCATAAAAAAAACCAGGCGCCGATCCCTCCAACCTCTCTAACTATCGCCCCATCTCCCTTCTCCCCTACTGCGCAAAACTACTGGAAGCCTATGTAACCAACTACTTATCCAACTTCATTGAAATATCAGACTATTTCGAACCCAACCAAGCGGGATTCCGCCAGGCACACTCCACCGAGGCGGTGATCCTCACCGTGCAGAACACCCTAAGGACCAATGCCGATAACGGAATCCATCAGGCCCTCGTACTACTCGACCTATCGGCTGCGTTCGACACGGTGGACCACACTATTCTATTACACCGTGTCGAACAAGCCGGCCTCAGTGGCATGGCTCTCTCTTGGGTTAAATCTTTCCTGACGGACAGATCTCAGGCGGTAAAGCTGGAGAACTTCACAGCCCCCACTCTCCCAACCACTTGCGGTGTCCCACAGGGCTCCTCATTGTCTCCCCTACTTTTTAATCTCTATCTTAAACCCCTTCTGCACTCCTTGAAAAACAGAAAAGTAATCATTTTTAACTACGCTGACGATTTGCAGCTGATATTCCCCCTCAACTCCCCGGATTCCGTCGAGGAATTCCAAAAGACCATGCTGCATATCCAGAGATGGATGGATCGGAACCACCTTAAGCTAAACCCAGGGAAGACTGAGTTAGTACTCCCCTGTGACAGCGCACTCAGCTGGGGGCCCCACTTCTGGCCACCTTCCATGGGCACTCCCCCATCCCCTTCCCAGTCAGCTAAAAGCCTTGGGGTCACTCTCAGTGCCGATCTCTCTCTGAAAACCCAGGTCGGAACAGTGATCTCCTCCTGTTTCTTTCAACTAAGAAAAATTAAAAAAATCGCTCATTTGCTGTCTCACTCGGCTCTCATCCAGGCAGTACTCGCACTAGTCCTCTCGCGATTAGATTTCTCTAACTCGACCTACCTCGGCCTTCCCCTCACCATCTCTAAACGCCTGCAGATTGTGCAAAATCAAGCAGCCAGATTAATCTTCAAGAGCAATCGTAGGAAGTCAGCCAAACCTCTGCTAGCCTCCCTCCACTGGCTCCCCATCACCCATCGGATCACCTTTAAGACAGGCTGCATAATTTTCAAGGCTCTTCACGGAAAAAGCCCTAGGTTCATCAACCAACTCATTATCAAACATATCCCGCCCCGCAAGCTTCGGTCTGCCCACCTATCCCTTCTCAAGGCGCCGACATTTAAAAAGAAACGACTCGGCGGATCCAGTTTCGCATACCTCGCTCCAAAGACCTGGAACTCTCTGCCCTTGTCTATCCGGAGCTGCTCCAAGCTGATTGAGTTCAGACGTGCATTGAAGACCTGGCTATTTAAACAAGCGTACGGCTAGAACTCTACATCTTCTGACCCCGCATTTTCCATCTCTCATCTGTTTTCTCTAGCGCCATGAAACCCCTGGGTGTCCGCACGCTTAACAAATTCCGCATAGAAATAGAAATAGAAATAGATATTGGCCGAAAGGGAGATTTTCGCGTAGTGCGCGCGGGTGAAAACTGGAGAAGTGAAGGAGATTGTTCCTACTGGTGGGTTTGTAGTAGGTTTTGCTCGTTAGTCGATTCCCAGTTTTAGTAAGTGTGACGTCTAGGAAGACAATGGAGTTGGAATCATATTGGTGTGTGAATCTTAAATGAGGGTCGCAAGTATTGACCCCGTCAAAGAAGGAATGTAAACTTTCCTCAGACCCTTTCCAGATTAAAAGCACATCATCAATGTACCTCTGCCACAGGATAACATTGAGAGCATACGGATTGGAATTTGCTAGGATGTGAGTTTTCTCGAAGTTGTAAACGTACAACCCCGCTATACTGGGGGCAAAAGTACTGCCCATCGAGGTGCCAGTCTTCTGTAGGTAAAAAGTATCCTGGTATTGGAAGAAATTCCGTTTTAATGCCAGGGTGGCGCAATCTATCACAAAGGTCTTGGAAGTGTTGTACGACCATGTGGTTTGGTCCAAGATGTCTGCCAAAACTTTTAGAGTAGCATCTTGAGGGATACAAGTATATAAACTTTCAATGTCTATGGACACTAGATAACATGGTTCCTCAGGAAGTTGTACATTAAGCAACATTGAAAGAAGGCTTTTTGTATCCTTGATGTAAGTACTGGTTGATTGGATTAAAGGTTTGAAGAAAAAATCACAATACTTAGAGAGTGGTTCCAACTGGGACCCAATCCCTGACACTATCGGTCTTCCCAGTGGTGGTGTACGATTTTTATGGGTTTTGGGAAGAGTATAAAAGTAGGGGACTTTCTCTTCTGAGGTGGTAAGAAAATCAGCTTCTTGTTTAGTGATATATCCGTCTCTTTCTGCGGTGGAAACAAGTTCCAGGATTTCATCTTTAAGGAAAAGAGAGGGGTCCTGTTGGAGCGCGGTGTAACTGATAGTATCCCCTAGGAGCCGTTTGCACTCGGCATCGTAAGCCGTGGCATCCTGGATCACTATACCTCTCCCCTTGTCAGCACTTTTGATTACAATTTCTTGATTCTCTTGCAAAGATTTTATAGCCTTAAATTCTCCTGCTGTCAGATTTTTAAAGGAGGTAGGTTCAATTAGAGCCTCTACTTCCCGGGATACTGCCTGTTCAAAAGTTATGATGAGGTGCCTATTAAAATATTTTTGCCTCCTTTTTACTCAATTTTATATTATCTCACTTTCAACACTTTTTGATTTACACTATTCAGCACTGCTATTTAGTTACCACCTGATACCGTGTTAATATCATACATACATTGTGATATACATGGTAGATTTGGCTGAATCTGGCCAAATCTCCCATTGGGTACGTTTTCCCACTTGCTATATGAAGGTTCCCAAATGATGTAGGGCGGTACAGGTCGGATTCTGATGGGGATTTCTCTATGCACTAAGAGAGTACCCAGTGACAGATTTCGCTATTCAATCTTCACAGCTGAGATCACTGTCTGACAGACACACAGCATTTATTTCGTCTCGATCCCCTGCTACTTTATAGTTGGTAGTTATATAGTTATAAGGGCTGTAGCATTGTTTGGTCGTTAAATATTTCCTTGGACCCCCCTTTTTGTATTAATACAGTTTTACATGGCCATGGCAAATAGCCTTGTTCATGTAGGTGGCCCTTACAGGACACAGATGTATTGCGTTTTCCAAGACATGCACTTTTGCATCATGTTGCATGGTTGCATGCTTGGCAGCTAGTAAGCATGCTCTGCAGTAGTGACAAGAATAGTCTGATCAGGTCTTACAATGTTACATACGGGCTATACATGTCCTTTTCCATCCCAGCACCACTTTGCCATGCCTCAGGCCAATGGCTTTGCTCCTGTGTGACATGGTACAAGTGGTACAATTGGACTGAACAGGATGGTGCTAATCAGTACACAAAACAGTCATATGCCTGACCATATCCAATTGACTGATATGACTGCCTGTTTTTGAGGGTTATGGGTCAAGCTGTACCCAACATGCTTGTAGTGCTGATAATCTGTGACATGTACCTACCCAGGTGTGCCACACAGCTAGGCCCATAGCCCTCACCCGCAAAACATCCCTGATTCGGGTCCTTTAGAATGGCACAATTCCCTGTTCCACATTCTCCTGCTTTGACATATGCTGTAAGGTAAACATTTCTTTTCCTGGCTACCACCGGACATGCTACATCTTCACTGAGGCCCACATCGCATGTAGGATGTAGTACACCAATGCCCTCTTCTGTGTTATCCCTTACCAGCTGAGAAACAAGTGTGACACTATCAGACACAGCAGTGCATGCGTGTGAGAAGCTTACCTGGTATATGATGTACACTAATGTAAGTGGACACCTTGCACCAGTCCAGACAAACCTTATGGTGATTCAAGAGGTCTTAGACAACCTTAGAAAGCTCTCTAAGTGGTAGTTGTGGAGAGCGACCTTCAGACTTAGTCCAGAAAGAGTTTAAAGCAGCTTGTTTTACCAGAATCCAATCTTATAGCATGGATTGAGTGAAAAAGAACCACACAAAGTATTTATATAAATACCCCGAGACATGCAAAATGCACACAATACTTTAGCAAAGAAACACAGTAAATAGCACGTAATACAAAGTGGACTCCAGGAGGGGACCAAACCACATACTAAGAAAGTTGGTTAAGAACCATGACTTGGGTCAAGACTATGCCAAGAAGACGTAGAGGGGCTGGAGACCCACTGTACCACCCAAGCTAACTATAAAGACACCCCACGGAGAGCGTGTGCAGTGAGGGAACAGATCCGTGTGCTCCATGCAACTCTGCCTGTAGGTCGCTGTTGGATTTTTAAAGGTTACGGACCTTTCTCAGTGGACCCTGAAGAAACCCCATGGAAGACAAAAGGTAGGAGAGTCACCCCACCCATGGATACCGTAGTACCCAAGTTACCTACACCAAGATAGCCAGGTGCATACGTGTGAAGTGGTGTCAGAAACCAACGTCAAACCTAATGGAGGACTTAAGGAAAGTACCCCTGTGGAGGAAGGAGAAAGTGTCCTGTGGAATATGAGGATGGATTCTTGATGAGAAGAACCTGCAAGCAGAGGGGACAGAGTCTATGTCACTCATGGTTGATTAAGAGACTTGGAAGACAATTGCCCTCCTATGTTGGGTCCTGCAGGATGTAGTGATGAGGACCTTGGTTCTATAGCTGTGAGGACCAGGCAAAGCTGAGGAGGACCAGGAGCCATGCTTAAGGTGTCCCAGGAAAGATGTCGAGTGCTTAGGGGTCAGTGTCCGGCGGAGCACCAACAAGTCTTGGCAAATGCACCAAAAGCAGGAAACACAGACTGAGTTACGTCGGGCAAGTAAGATTCAGTGGACTCACCACAAGCAGGGAAGTCAGGGCAGGCCTGACCAAGCAGGGGAGCCCAAAGGAGACAAAGGTGACCCTCAAATGGACCCACAAGTCTGAGGCACTGGAGTCACGAGAGGACCCCAAGCAGCTCACCAAAAAATGCAGGCTACAATGCACCCAGTGCAATGTGGCAGAAGATTCTGGTCACAGGAGATGCTCATGGTTGGGGCTACTTGGAGTCTGAAGATCTTCTTATTAGGAAGTCAACAAGCCTTTGAAACTGCAAGTTGTATGCGGTGCACAGGGGCTCGGGTATTGCAACACCCACGAGGAATACTAGCCTCAAACTTGGTGAAATGGCATGGTAGGCTTTGGGAGCCTGTGGAAAACCACCACCTATGTTGCAGAGCCCACAGAGTCTGGAGGAGCTCAGGATTTGAAGGCCGGTCGACTTAGTTGATATGCCTGTGAATACAGCGAAGTGTCTCCTTCATTCCTAGGGAAATTTCTTCACGTGTTTTTGATGCTTCACACGCTTTGGAAGGTTCCCGTATGATGCACAGGCACAGACAATGCAGCGAACTGGAAGGGAGATGAAGTCAGGCCCAATCAAAGTTCAGCGTAGCCCAGAGTGCTTAGACAGTAGAAACAGTAGTGGTGTCTGTTCTGAATCTTATCCCACAACAAATGTAGGGACCTACACCCAAGTAAGCCCTTAAGTACCCTAGGTAAAGGTTGGGGAGATTCAGAGGACCCTCCCAGGGGGGTGGTTACTCCCATGTCCTTTTTCCAATTTCTCACCAGAGCGGTAGCCAATGGTTCCAAGGACTGGTTTGAACTGGACTGTGCACCGGGACACCAAATGTACTCCTCATGCAGACTTTTTGGTGCTGGCAAGCACACCCACCCAATCCCAATACACTAAATTCTGTCTGGGAGGTGGTCACCTCATAAATCATGAGTCAGGCGACACAGCACTAATTGCCTCATTGCCTTACTCTGCGGCCAGGTGGAATTCCATGGGCGTTGCTGGGGATTTCCACACAACAACAATGGAATGCGGCACTGTCCCAGATTTATACTGGTGAGGCATAACAAGGAAACATATATTGTTTTCCCCTAATTTTTTCTTCATTCTGTAGCACACATATAAAGAGGTAAACACCCTTTAGGATTGATTTTGCACACCTCCTGCACAGAAACAATCCTGCAACTAATAGAGGCATGGAGAAAGGGTTTCAGTGTTGGTGCTGGGCTGCTGAAACTCGCCATCACAGGGAAGGACAGGAATACACTGTAATACTCAAATATGGTGCATTCCTGCCCTTACACTATGGCTCGTGCAGCGCAGTAAGGTGTCTTGATACGTTGCCCTACGCCAAATTCTCATGACTGAGCCTCATGGTCCTCTGGTGTGCATCCCTTGCATTCACCCCCACCCCATGTGGGAATTTGCACATGACAGGCATTGTGGTGGTTTCTTTTGTGGCAAGGCATTCCATTTGTTCACTGCAGTTTCATACTAGTCACTATAAATGTAGCTCTTTGCATGTTCTATGTGGTGATACTTCACATGCAACACACCTGATCCCCATCTTAGCTGAAAAGTGTATCCTTGCATAACTCCATTCCATTCCATTTCTTCACAGTCCTGATTTGGCTGCATAGGCCCAAGTAAGACTCACTAGCTTCATGGTGCAAGGGAACCTGCATTGTCACCGTCATGTTGGGCTGGGTTCAAGTATCCATGCAAAGTGTGTTGTTCGAGTCCATGTTTTTACTTTGTATTGTGTCACTTGTAGTTGTGATGACTCATGGTATGCATTCCAATACAAGTCCCAGGATACAGAGGTGAACATGAACTGGTGCTGCACATCACACATGGAATAGTCAGACTAGTTGGAGCTGGACTGAGATGTCCATCATGTGACTGGGTAGCATTACTCACATGTATGTGATGTATGACTGTACATGAGCGAGATTTCTATGCCTTCCTTTACACACAACATAGTGCAGTTAAATGACATAGCTTGTTGCTTTGCACAGCATGACTTTTTTTGCTCATTTTGCCCCTTGTTGCCACTAACACTGAAGGCCATGCTGATTTTCAAAGACTGCACTGTCGATTCCGGCCACTCCTACCATCAACTCTGCTGGGATGACTGCTTCCACCAGCTCCTCAAGTGGGTCCAACTCCTCCGAGACTTCGGGTCCTCCTCTTCTGGTCTGCATAGCTGCCTTGAATGAATGAATGAAACGATTCTTATATTGCGCAAACTTAGCCCAGTGGGCGTCAAGGCGCCTAAATCAAATGCAGAAGCTAGGACCCCACCTCTGCCCCATTCTCTCATAGGTAGGCCCTCTTAAAGAAGCAGGTTTTGAGAGCCTTCTTAAATGACTCGATTGAAGGAAGAGTTTTTATTTCAATGGGGTGGAATTCCAAAGCTGAGGGGCAACCACGGAGAAAGCTCTGGCTCGCCATCTAGCAAGTTTGAAACGGGGCACAACAAGTGGACAGAGTCCCGCAGAGCGAAGGCTTCTTGTAGGGACATAGCGCGTAAGAAGAGAGCCCATAGCACTTGAGGGACCTTCTGTCAATGCTCTGTAGGCCAGACACAGAATTTTAAAAAAGATTCTGTGCTGCACTGGAAGCCAATGAAGGTTTTTCCTGGCCACAGTGGCGGAAGAAGTTTTCGGAAGAGCCAGGACAAAGCACGCTGCAGCATTCTGCACAGTCTGCAGTCGGTGTATCAGGCTTTTATTGGCTTCCATATACAGAGAGTTGCAGTAATCTAACCTCGAGCCCACCAGGGCGACTGCAACCTGTTTACACGCCTGGGGGGAAAGATACCGGTGGATTTTATTAAGTATCCTGATCACACCCCAGCAGGTGGCCACGGTCCTGTTGACTTGTAGGGACATAGAAAGCGAGGTGTCAAAGATTACACCAAGATTTCTGTCAGATTGGGAGGGAGTGGGGCAGAAGCCAAGAGAAAGAGGCCACAACTCACTCGACCAAACGTCTTGGTCCTTCCCAAAGATCAGCACCTCCGTCTTTTCGCCGTTCAGTTTGAGGGAGTTTATAGTCATCCAGTCTGCCACATACTGCATGCATACCCTGAAACTGCGGCAGCTGTCCTGACAGAGGAGTGAGCCAGTGACACCATAATCTGGGTGTCATCTGTGTAGGACACCACCTCCATCCCCTGTGATCTAACTAGTCTTGCCAGGGGAGCCACATAGATATTAAACAGGGTCGGACTTAAGGCCGACCATTGTGGCACCCCACACTGCAATGACTTGGCAGGGGAGAGGTGGTTCCCAAGCATCACTCTCTGCTCCCTTTCCATCAGAAAGGAATTGAGGAGGCTCAGGGCCGGTCCCATAACACCAGCTTCCCTCAGCCGAGATGTAAGAATGGCGGGGGACAGGGTGTCGAACGCGGCCGTGAGGTCCAACAGAACCAAAACCGTAGTTTGGCCAGAGTCCACTTTGCGTCGGATGTTATTGACCACACAAGTGAGAGCGGACTCTGTGCTGTGGTGTTTTCTGAAACCATGTTGCGTGTTATCAAGGTATTCAGATGAATCAAGAAAGGAGGACAAATGAGAGTTCAGATGCGCCTCAAGCATCTTAGCGGGAGCTGGAAGAAGGGAGATCGGCCTGAAGTTTTTCAAAAGGGCCGGATCGAGGGACGGCTTCTTAAGAAGAGGTTTCACAATTGCCTTCTTCCATACAGGGGGGAAAGAACCCTGGGTAATAGCCTTGTTCATAACCTCCAGCATAGGAGGAAGAAGGCTATTTCTACACTCTTTCAGTTTTTTCAGAGGTAGAGGATCCAGGGGGGAGGCCGATTTGGTCATGTCAAGTAGCAGGTTCAGTCCTTTCAGGGATAGAGATGGAAATTCCGTGAGTAGGCGGGAAGGATCTTTGCCTAAAGAATCGAGACTGGATATGACAGGCGGGATGCAATGATCCAAAGCATGGCAATGGGCTTCCAGAGAGACATGTATGTCAAAAATGTTATTATGGAAAAAGTCAGAAATATTATTGCAAAGTTCTTGCGAGCTAACTACGGGGTCTGGGAGTTGCAGGGAGAATAAGGTGTCGGCAATTTTAAAGAGCTCCCTAGAAGAGGAGAGAGAGCTGGTAAGATTGGAGAAGTACTCCTGCTTCTCTATTACCACTCTCCGTTTGTATGCCCGTAGTGCGGACTTGTGAGCCTCTCGATTATTAGAGTCCCAAGATTTCCTCCAATTTCTCTCACTGCTCCTACATCCCTGTCTTAGAAGTCTCAGCTGATCGGAAAACCAAGGTGCCGTAGGCTTTCGGCGGGCTACATAGCGCAAAGATGAGGGGGCAAGTTGTTCCACTGCATTAGAAATGGAGTCCATCAGAACTTGAGCTGCCTCTACTGCGTCTTTTGAAGCTAAAGATTCAGGGGTGGAAACAAGAGGGACGATAGCCTTATCCGAGATATTCCTAAAGTTTCTCCTAAGGGTGAATGGGGAGGTTATCAAGTTAGTAGAACAAGGGGCAGGGACGGAGAATTCCAATTGCACGGCGAAGTGATCAGTCCAGACCAACGTTAACGGGGGGCCTGTAGAGAGCCTGGCGTCGTTGGAAAATACCCCGTCAAGTATATGCCCAGCCTTGTGGGTTGGGCTATTTACAAGCTGGGCGAGGTCACATGCTCCTAGCTACTCCACTAGTGATATTGTGTCCTTTGAGTTGATCTCATCTAGGTGAAAATTGAAATCACCCAAGATGGTGAAGGCCGCTTTTCCGAAGTAGGGTTCCAGGATTGTAAATAATTCTGAAGAGAAACTGGCCCTAGAACCTGGGGGTCTATACACCAGAATCCCAGTAAAGGAGACCGATGGAGAAAGAGTAATACAGAAGTAAAGTTATTCGAAGCGATCTGGAGGAATCAATAATAGTTTAATCACACAGAAAAAGGAGGATTTAAGAAGAATGGCGATGCCACCTCCTCTGCGCATGGGTCTGTCCTGCCTATAAAGAGAGTAGCCGTCAGGAATGGCCATAATCAGATCGTGTCCTGAGGTATCTGAAGCCCAGGTCTCCGTAATGAACACCAAGTCCGGCTGTTGGTTATCAACGAAATCGTGAAAAGCGACATTATGCTTAATAAGCGAACGAGCATTAATTAGGAAGCCAGATCTCCGGAGCAAATCAGGCTGTGTAGGCGGGAGGTGTAAACTGACAACGCCGGTACTGGAAAATACAAAGGAGGCCAAACAAGCCCAGCATCTCTGAGAGTGCAAGATCCCTTCAGGAGAATAGCGGTGAAGACAGGGCTGGGATGTAGGTCTTAATGCAAGAATTTCAGACCTGGAGTAAAGCCCAGTTAACTCATCAGGAGGGGAAGGAGTATAAGCTGGGTCCAGCCCGGCCTGCAGCCCGTCCAAAGTGCGGACGGGCGCAGACGGGCGGACTCTGGCGTGACTCCGGCGGGCATCCGGCGCGTCAGCAAACGCGTCCGCTACGCGGAGAGGCCCGTCCCTTTTTATAGGCAGCTAGAGCGCGTCAGGGCGGACCCACGCCCAATATGGCCGCTGTCCCCCCCTCTCCTCCCCGGGACCACCTTCCTCCTTCAGGCTATTGGCCGGTTTCTTCTTGGTCCTATGCTTATAATCGCGCCAGCGCTTCTTGCAGTAAGGCACTGTCCTCTTAGCTTGCCCAACACTGTTGATCTTGGCCACTATGGACTGCCAAACATCTACTTTCTTCAGCTACTAGCAATTTAGTGGTGACAAAGAGCTGCTGCTCATACTTTTTCAACTGCCCTTCTCCTCCACACTGAAATGACACTTCTTCTTTCCCCGGGAGCCTGTCAGGACATCCTGGCTGGTGGTGGGGTTGTTGGAGTTGTTGCCCTGGCTACTGTTGTCTGCTCTCTACTCCAACTCCTTCTTCTGTGAGTTGGGAAAATCTTTCTCAGATCTGACTTTTTATGGGATTTGTGACGCTTGACACACTCAGAAGTGCTGCAAATACGGTTTACGGTGCTTTACGTGCTGCAAACCAGCCTTACGTCACTATGGCTGCCGATACGTCAGTATTCTCTGCGGTTGCCAGCCTACAGATGTATAATTTGTTTGATTTTTCGTGTGACCCTACGCTGTGGTGCTCTGAATCGTAAATCTCACTTATTCACGGCATTAGGAATTGTTGCACCAAAGTGCAACAATTCTTTCAAGGGGAACACTTGTGCGATTTAACAACAAACTGAAAACATCATTAGCATAGGGTTCACTTTCACAGCACCCCACTCACTGTTCTTCAGCATGTAGTGACACGACAGATGACCAGGACGGCACTAGGACCCTGTAGGTCATGAGAGCAGTGACCAGGTCACTGGACACCACATCCGGTTAGGGACAGGAAAGGGTACAGAAGACCAGGACAGGAAGCAGGACAGAGGTGCCTGTAGCTAGCTGCACGAATAACAAATAAAGTAATCATTTTAATCTAACCTGTGTCCCGTGATTGCTGTCTCTCGTGACAACCAGTGTATACACTACAGCTGGCGACGAAGGGAAACGAGCCGACGTGTAGATGGACGCGTAGTGATCAACGGCGACATTGGCACATCAGGAAGAACCAGGTGCCCACCCTGGATGTGCAAGAAATAAGAGAGGAAAGGAGCGACATCGGAGCCCGCCCGACCGCTTCTGAAGAATCACCAGCAAAGTGCGGTAAGCGCGAAGGAACGCGTGATCTCAAAATAGAGGCGCGAGCTCTCGCGAGAGTCTCGGCGGCCATTTTGAGACCAGGCAGCTGGGCCAATCAGAGGCGAGATCTGGGGAGCGGCCATTTTTAAGTCAGGCAAGTGAGATTTCGATTGCGAAATCTCGCGAGAAGAGCGGCGGCCATTTTGAAAAAAGGACATAATAAAGAAACACCATAGAAATCAACAGGGAGGCCATATTAAGGCCAGGCAAGACAGAAAGACAAGCAAAAACACAAGGAAAAGGTCCAGAATAAAGGAAAAAGGACTAAGAAAGCCCAGAAGAGGCTAAATAAAGTCAAGCAAAGGAATAAAAAAGAAGAAATAAAAGGGACAAAAGATCAAAAAGGAAAAGAATAAACAAAAGAAGAATAAATAAAGGCAAGAAACATGGCTGAGACCAAACAAAGCACAAAATATCGCAGACCACTACCATTTAGTGTATCGGAGCCACAAGTAGGAATAAGATGGGAGAAGTGGATAACTAAATTTGAAAGACACATGGACGCCTCCGACGTGGTAGACACAAAAAAACTAGGACTATTCCTAAACCTAGTAGGAGATGAAGTAGACGATTTATTAGTAACTCTACCAGCAAGTGAAATAACGACGTGCACAGGACTGATCAAGTGTTTAACAAGCAAATTTGACCATTAGAGAAACATTGAATTTGAAAGATATAGTTTCAACATCGCATTTCAACAACTCACGAGTCACTAGATAATTTTGCAACAAGGCAAAGAAAACTAGTGACTCACTGTGAATTCGAGAAATATGACAATGAGCAGGCCTACCGCTTAAGAATAATAGAAGTTTGTCGAGACACTGACTTCCGCAAGAGAATATTAAAGGAGCCTAACCACATTAGAAAAAATGTTGGACCTGGCAAAACAAATGGACAGACGGGTTGAACAAGCCAACAGAATGACAGACAATAACAGATCGGGCCACTGGAAAAAAGTGTCAGGTGAACAACCAATGAAGAAACAACAAGGCTCACAGTGCTACAGATGTGGTTTGGAGTTTCCACACTGAGACGCGTGCCCAGCTTTTGGTCAGACATGCCGAAAGTGGAACCGAAGTAATCATTTTGCCACAATGTGCCAAGGCATGCAATTCAGAAATGAAAGGGGCAGAGCAGGGGAGACCACGAATGACAACAAACCAGCATGTCGACACATGGAAACGACAACAAGGAGCTCCTCGCTAGAATCAGGAGGAGAAGAAGAAGCAGAAGAAAAGGTAGAACGCCTATACCTCATGTCCACAGATGAAGGACACAGTGAAGAAAGCATCAAACTAGTAGACAAGCAGTCAATGCAAACAACAGAATCGGTGACCATTGATGTAGGGCCTTACCAAACAGAATTTGTACTAGACAGTGGCGCCACGTGCAACATCATGTGCGCCACAGAATATGAGAAGATGGAGAGAAATCCGCACCTACAACCGTCAAGAGTACAAGTATTCACCTGGGGTGCAAAGAGACCAGTAACAAATCTGGGAAAATTCACAGACACTTTGACATATAAAAACAAAACAGTCACAGAGGAGGTTCATGTACTAAGAGGAGACATTCCAGCAACCATGCTTTTTAAGCAACGTTTGCTAAAAATGACGTATCACATGTCAGCCAAAGGGAGCATCCTAAGAGAATATCCGAAGCTAATACAAGGGTTTTGAAAACTGAAGGGGCGACAGATCACGTTGCACATTAACAAAGCAATCCCGCCTGTCGCTCAGCATCACAAACGCATATCGATACATCTACTGCCGCAAGTGGAAGAAGAGATAAAGTCACTGTTGGATCAGGACATCATCGAGCCAGCTGACGGACCAACACCATGGGTATCTCCCAGACTAGCAGTACCAAAGAAGGACACTGCACAGATCAGAATTTGTATGGAAATGAGGATCCCAAACACCGCCCTCGAAAGAGAAAGACATCCGGGCCTGCACCTGGATGACATGATCAGCTGTCTGACGGGAGCACGACGATTCTCAAAACTGGACCTATACAACGGATACCATCAATTGGAACTGGACCAACAATTGAGATACATAACGACATTCTCGACACATCTAGGTCTGTTTCGCTACAAGAGGTTGAGTTTTGGGTTCTCATCAGCTGATGAGATTTTCCAAGAAACAATTAGACGAATAATAAGGCCAATCAAGAACAGTCTCAACTATAGTGACAACATCCTCGTGTTCGGCAAGTCAGATGAGGAACATGACAGAGCACTGAGAGAAGTATGTTCACAACTAGAAGAAGTTGGTCTAACGGTAAATGAAAAGAAATGTGAACTAGGAAAAGAAGAACTGGTGGTTTTCGGGCACATCTTCTCGAAAAAGGGAATGAGGCCGGATCGCAGCAAGGTAGACACCCTAGTGAAGGCAAATCAACCAAAAGAGATAGCTGAAGTACGGTCATTCCTCGGTCTTGCCAGCTATTGTGCCCGCTATATCAAGGACTTTGCGACGGTGAGCACTCCACTGCGAGAGCTAACGAAACAGGGACAACCTTTTGAATGGACATCGGAATGTAGCAAGGCGTTCGAAGAGATAAGGGCGTCAGTAACAGCAGTAGATCACCAGGCGTACTGCGACCTGAACCTATGCACCGAACTGACTGTGGATGCCAGCCCAGTGGGCCTGGGCGCAATACTGGCACAGCACAAGCATGGAAAGGACTCGCCACGACGGGTCGTGGGGTATGGGAGCAAAAGTTTGTCAGACTTTGAGAGAGCATACTCTCAACCAGAAAAGGAGAGTCTGGCTGTGATGTGGACATGTGAGCAATACCACATGTTCATTTATGGGTAGCCTTTCATGATTGTAACAGACCACCAGGCGTTAGTAACTATCTATGGCAACCCAAATGCTAAAATACCACCAAGGATAGAGAGATGGGGAATAAGGTTGATGGACTACAACTTAAAAATAGTTCATAAACCAGGGAAAGAACAAAATCCCGCTGACTAGATAACGCAACACCCACTCCCCCACAAAGAAGATGGCACTACCATGGCAGAGGAATACTTAAACTTCATACTCAAACAAAACACTCCAACGTTAATAACGATTGCCGAACTGGAACAAGAAACAAGGAGAGATCCCACCATGCAGGCCATCGGAAAAGTGGTGCAACAACAGAGATGGAGACATATCAACAACAACAACCCCACAGAAGAAGGAGTAATAAAAGAAGAAATGCTGGCCTTCAAGAGAATAAGTGAGGAGCTGTCAGAAACGGAAAATGGCATTCTAATGAGAGGATCACGAATAGTAATCCCATACAGTCTGAGGAAGAGGACAGTTGAACTGGCTCACGAGTCTCATCGAGGTATTGTCGCTACAAAGAAAATGCTGAAGGAAAAGGTGTGGTTCCCAGGACTGGATGACATGGTGGAAGACGCAGTAACACGCTGCTATGTCTGTCAAGTGATGGGACCGCCATCAAAACCAGCACCGCTACAAATGTCAGAACTACCAAAAGCAGTATGAACAGAACTAGCGGCAGATTTTTATGGACCGTTGGAGATTGGAAATTACCTATTTGTCGTCATTGATGAATTCTCAGGGTTCCCGATTGTAAGGCAAATATTGTCGACATCAGCAAGTGTCACGCTACCTGTGCTAGATGATATCTTCGCAGCATGGAGCTCTCCACAAACACTAAAAACGGACAACGGCCCTCCATTCTCAGGAGAATATTTCCGCCGGTTCATGGATTACCTGGGGATAAAGCATCGAAAAATAACACCGCTGTGGCCGCAGGCCCATGGGAAGGCAGACGATTCATGGGGACTATAAAGAAAGCCATCCAGAGAGCAAAACTGACACAAATATGGATTGGACAGGCACTGTGCCAGGTGTTGCGGGACTACAGAAACACCTCTCACAGTTCCACAGGTCGATGCCCATCTGAGCTAGTGCTGGGGCGATCGAGCTAAACGAAACTGTCACAACTGGAAGCAAAGATGAGCGCAGATCGGAGAGACTTTGCAGAAAGGGATCAAGAAGCAAAAAGGAAAATGAAAGAGTATGCGGATCAGTGGAGACACGAATCGGAATCTAAATTAAATGAAGGAGACCTGGTGGTGGTGAGACAGAAGCAACAACGAAAGTTGGACAGCCCATTCTCAAAAGATCCACTAGTGGTGACAAAAGTAAAAGGATCAATGATAACAGCAGTTTCCGAACAACAAAAAATAACGAGGAACAATTCTCACTTCAAGGAGCTAAAGAAAGAAGAAGAAGAATCAGCAACAACAGAATTGCCATGGGAGTCGGAAGATAGAGGACTAAGAGCTAACGGGGGCGAAAGACCAAGAAGAACATCCAGAAAACCACAAAGCTAATTGAAGAGATGTAGAGTGACAAGATCTCTCTCTCTCTCTCTCTCTCGTTCTCTCTCTCTCTCTCTCTCTCTCTCTCTTCTCTCTTCTTTCTCTCACTATGACAATCAGTAAGTACTGTAAATGAAGGGGTGACAACAACTAGTGGAAATGCACTATGAACATTTGTTTGCAACAAGGAGGGAGATGTAGTGACACGACAGATGACCAGGACGGCACTAGGACCCTGTGAGCCATGAGGGCAGTGACCAGGTCACTGGACACCACATCCGGTTAGGAACAGGAAAGAACACAGATGACCAGGACAGGTAGCAGGATGCACGTGCCTGTTGCTAGCTGCACGAATAACAAATAAAGGAATCATTATAATCTAACATGTGTCCCGTGATTGCTGTCTCTCGTGACAACCAGTGTATACACTACACAGCATAAACCCATCTATAAATAGATCACTGTGCAGTGCTGGCCAGCATTTCTGCTGCAGTACGGGTGGTGGGGGATGGAGAGTGCCTTGCACAATGAGACTTCATGAAAGGTCTGTACGTTTGTGGCTCAAGAGTCCAAGAGAACCTCGAGCTGTGCAAAGTTCAGGTATCTGACTTGTGCCAGGCTTGAGCGTCCATTTGCCCACCTGTAAACAGCATGCAGTGGTTAACCGGTGCTGCAAAGTCAGCATCAATTCTCAGGACTCGTTTACAAGGCAAAAGGTGGAGCACTGCTGCATTAAAAAGCAAGCATTGGCAAAGCCAATACAATTCGCCTATGCAAAACCTATTGGCTTTGTCAATGTTTTTTACATGATGCAGAGCAGCATTGTGGGTCCGCTAAGTAAAAAAATAAATAAAGGAGCACCTGCAGGAGCCTGCAGTGGAAGAAATCTGACCACAAGAAGCCCTACTTGGATCCAGGCTCCACGACAGGATGAAGACTCGAAGCCCAGGAGGAAGACAGAGGCGAGGAAGAGGTGCTGACTAATAGTAAGCAAGGAAGCAAGAGTGATGTGGGAGCCAGCCAATGTTAAGTAGAGCTAAGAAATGGGTGGGCTTTGAACTCCTTTAAATAAAATGTTTAAATGCAAGAGATTACATTAGCACAGCTCAAGCTCTGTTAATGGGAAACATAAAGGAACATAGGTTATCTAAGTGAAGATTTAATGGTTGATAAAAAATTATATTGCGATATTAATGGAATATTTTGGATTGCGTTGTGCTGCTGTTTGCATGTGGGGCAGCACCCAGAAACAGACCAGGCAATTGCAACAAAATTCCTGTAAAACGTGTGATCCTCTGCTTGTGCTGGTTGTTATGCTTACTCAACAAGTTGGCTATAACTTGTACTTTCACTTCTCAAAATATGGGTAACAACTTTAAGAATGCTCAATGCTGTTTTCTGAAAAGAGAGACCTGATTGAGCCACCCTCATGATATGTGACCATTTGACAGCTCTGCAGTAATGACTTTTGCTTGTTATTGATTTTGGTTAAACTTGCACTGGCAAACTTCAACTGGAACAAAGCACTGAGCCATCCACTCTCCAAATTCGTCATCATTTACCTGCTTTTCGAATTCATTTCTGAATAGCTCTGGCTCAAACGTGCTCCCATCGACAGAATGAGATTTTATATTCTGGCTGTGTCCACACTCCCACTTTTGTTGTGTGCACCACTTTGCAGGACCACATAACAATTCTCCCTGGGGGCTTCTTTCATATTTCTTCTTCTGTGTGGGAGGCAGCTCAGCATGATTGATGGGGACTGTGACTGACATCTCCTTAAGGGATCAATAAAGATTTGCCACCCTATAAATGACAATTGAGGCACTTGGAACGCTCAGAGTAGTTCAACTTAAGCTGCTTGAGAAAAGTAGTTTTCTGGATGAGATTGTAAGTGAGAGTTGATGTTTGTTTCTTTCCTCTGCTGCACCTTCTTTCGAGGCATATGCCACAGTACAGCAGGTGTTTATCCAGTGGCCAACAGGCGTCCCTCGCTGGACATTTGTTGTAGAATTAAAACATGCAGTGGCAGTATTATAGAAGGGGCCCCGGTGGTGCAACGAGTGTATGCACACGTTCTTTGTACTCCTGGGACACTTTGGCATTACAGATAGGGCTGCACACACACCTGCAGCTCTTCTGTAATAGGAATCGTACCTGGGAACAATATGGGACAGCATGATCACAAGAGGGTATTCCCTGTTTTGCATACAACCTGGCTTCTTGCAATTGATGTCACTTTGCTTTTTCGCCCACAACGCAGCACAGATGTGGCTACAGTGACAGAGGTTGTTATGAGGGGCGATAATTGGGTATCACCTAGATGCAGCCCGATATAGGAGGAGGAAAGGAGGTACGTAGCATTCCCCAGGAACCCCCTGATGTGGGTGCAGTCACTCACTTCACCCCCCTGCAGGGGGGATCCCTGCCCCCACTCCATATGAAACTGACATAAGAGATCCCGCTGCATTGATAGGTCTGCCTTTCACACGTGCTCTCCAGGGAGCAGGTGTGAGTTCTTACCTGCACAAACAACAGTGCCTTGACTGTAAATAGGGTGCACTGTGTCTGTCTTCAAATCGTGCACCCAGTTCAGGGTGCATCGCAGCACAGATTGGGACAATAGGATCCAGGTTACATGCTCTGTTTTCTTTAAATTTGTAATGAGCACTGGGAATGTGTGCAACGTTCAACAGACTGACAACAACACAGTAAGAGGGCCCTTCAATGCCACAGGGAAGAAAACATATTGTGTGGTTTGATTCACCTTTTCCCCTAATAAGCAGCGAGCAGGGATAGCACAGAAGCGTTGCACTGGTGCGAACACAGGACAACTCCAGTTTGTTCATTTTGTCGATTAGGTAACATGAAATGAGCAAACAAATCCCCCCCCGCCCCCCCCCCCTCCCCATCCACTCTGCAGTAAGATCTTTGCACCAAGGTAAAAAGAAAGCAAACTTGATTGTTGGACTATTGTTAGATACAAAAAACAAAAATGTTTGCTCATAAACATTTTCATAGAGGTTTGAGTCCGTCTTCAAATTCACTTTACAAAATAGAACAAACTCTGGCATATTGTAAGAGCTTTGATAATTGTTTGAGCAGGGTGAGAACCCACTTCAAATGATAGTTACTGTCCTCTTGTGCTGCGGCTTAACTAAAAGGCAACGTGTCAAGTATGTATGCAGCACTCGTCCAGTTGTAACATGGAATAGCAGCACAAGAAAAGTCCCATTCCTATTTAGAAGAATAGCCTACACTTTAATGAATAAAACTACACCAAAATAAAAAAATCTAATAAGTAAAACTGAAGTTTTGTTTTTAAAATCTAAATATAGCATCAAAAGGTGTGAAACACCACTTGTCACGCAGGACAGGGGTAAAATCACAAGTTCAGATGGAGCGCGGGCCAGAGACGGGACCAGGTTGGTCCTGCTGGAGGTTTTTACCTTCTGACTTTGATGCTCTCTGGGGCTCTGTGCTGTTCTGAGTCGCTCCTTCTTGGACCCAGTGATGCTTTCAGTCGGAACTGTGCAGCTCTGCTTAGCTCTGTGTCTCTTGTCACCAGAACCGGTAAAGCCTTTGGTGAGGAGCTGTGTGGTGCAGCTCTCCATTGCTCTGCAACGGAGTTGAGATGTGGGTTGCAAAGAGGCGATGCATCATCGTCGTACTGCAGGATTGAAGTTGACACATGTAGCGCCAAACCGCCCAAATTAGGAGATGTGTCGGAAACTAGAGACGATGCGCTGCACAGTTGCTGATGTGATGCCCTCGGCCCTTGCAGCAGTGCCGATGCATCGATGTTGAGGGAGATGCTCTAGTTCCGCTTGGTGCAATGCCTTCGATGCGTAGGTTCTGGTTGTAGCAGTATTTATACCCACTTCCAAGGGTCCAGGACTAGATTGGCACCACTTGGAAGGGTAAGACTTGCAGCAAGCAAAGTTCAGGTGTTGATACGGGATGAGTTCAAATCGTTGAAGTCCCTGAGACTAAGAAGAGGTGCATGCACTTGGAGTCCTTATGGGTTCAAGAGTGTAGGGTCCAGTCCTTTCTCAGGTCAGAGGGTAACAGGCAGCAGGGCAGCATAGCAGAAAATACAGCAGAGTGGCAGTCATGGTAGCAGCACAGCAGTCCTTGGGGTACATTCTTAGGAGGAGGAGCCAAAGAGGTTTGGTTGGGTGCCACAGTGGTGATATTTGCCATTTTTGATTAGGGAGATGACAGTGGCTGGGCTGAAGGCAGTTAGTTTTGCCTCCCTCTCTAATCATATGGCAGTGAAGGAGAGAAGTGTGGGTGGAGAGGATTAACTGTGAGGGATCAGGCGCGGAAAAAGGGTTAATGGTTGTATCAGGGGGTTGTCGCTTATAGGTCGGTGCTTAGGCGGTGTTGATGGAAATTTCAGTTTAGAAATTACATGTTTGGGAGCGAAGAGGCTTCAAAGGGGGGCTTGGAGGGTGGAGTAAGATTGACATTTGAGGTTTGTTGGGATGGTTATTTAGAGTCGGGGAAAATGAGATGAGTGATATTACGCTGTTTAGTAAGCCTTGTTTAGTCTCTAAGGGTCAGAGCCAAGAGTAATATTTTGTAATGTGCACCTGCTTCATTTAAGTGGCATTGTCCACACACAGCAGTGGAGGGGTTTTTGCCACAACTAGAGTGGCCTTTGTACTGATGTGACACAGGGCAGTCAAAAGATAACCCTGTCTCAAGTTTTTGGTTGAATCTGTAAAGTGTTTATTGCAAAAGGTGAGTAGTGCCTGAGTCACACATGATCTCCCTAGTGGCATTGGAGGCTAGTCATCGAGCAAAGGCAAGACGCCAATTTATACAGTATTACCAGCAGGGACATAACATACACCAGGGCACACGTCGGGGGTACACGTATATCCACGGCGTCCACCCACTATTTTCACAGAGTGGACGCTGTCCACCCTGCCAAGATGTTGGGCCCCACAGAAATATGTTGTACTTGTCCCAGGGTAATTTACAGACACTGGGAAATGTTCAGCAGCTCATGCACTCTCCCTGCTTTCCATTCCTAGCAGCAACGTGCAGGCAGCGAGGTGGCTTCCTTTTCACCTCCAGCTGAGCCAAAGATAACAGCGGAAATTGAGGGGCCTGGAACCACACACTTACATGCAAATGCAACGGAAAGGAAAGAAAAGCACACAGCTAGTTATCGCTTCACAGGTACTCAGAGATGCATGCTTTTTCCTCTGTTCAATCCCTTTATATAAGTGCATGCACTGTTAGAATGTCAGATGAGTTTAAATGGCCCAGCATTTACACAGATAACAATTTAAATAGCACTATTTTATTAAGTATATAGCACTCCTCATCCCTATGCAGTGTGAGAGAGCTTTACATAACATACACATTATCCATTCAAAATAAAATCATGTACAAGATGTGTAACATGGGACAGTCAGGGTTACATGGTGTAGGAGTCAAATGCCCTTCATAGCTCACTGTGGTCTACTAGAAGGATTACAATTTATGAACTGCCACCCCCTGCCCAACCTCCCCCAAGAACAGTGGGTGATTATGTTTTGTAGGAGACTGCTTAATCTTCTATAATACTTTGATTCAAATTTGGGACTACACAAAACAGATCTCTCCAACAAATGCATTAATTATTATTCTTCCATGAGATTTACTGGGCCACTTTTTTGGCACAGTACCGACTTCAAATCTCATTTGTTAAATGTCATAATTCACTGAAATGTGGTCATCATACACGTGATAAACATGTGTGAGATCTTAGTGTTTGATGTCACTTCCAGTGAGGGCACTTACTGTGATGCCACATGGAATGTCACACGTTGTGACGTCATGTGCTGTGATTTGCAAAAAACACAGTTGATGGACAGAATGCAGAACAATGTCTTACATTCACCCCAGTACAAAGATCTGGGATTAAATCCATCTTTTTTTGCACTGCACACCACCCTAGGTCAGACAATGGCTATATGCAAATCAGCCTTGCCCCTGTGCCTCATGGGAACAGTCCAGCCCAAACTACCAAGCCATGTCTTTCCTAGACCGGAATCAAGCATCCAAGGACCGGTTTCTGGCTATCAGCCTTCTGCAACCTGGATAGCTTGACTCCAGTGATGTGGAGTGCCTGGGACTCACGTCTGAGCATACCTAGCCCACTCGGGGTGAAATTTGCAAAAAACACAGTTGATGGACAGAATGCAGTACAATGTCTTACATTCACCCCAGTACAAATATCTGGGCCTAAATCCATCGTTTTTCTGCACTCCACACCACCCTAGGTCAGGAATGACAGAAACCGGTCCTCGGAAGCTTGTTTCCGGTCCAGGGAAGACATGGCTTGGCAGTTCGGGCTGGACTGTTCCCATGAGGCACAGGGTCAAACTGATTTGCATATAGCCATGTCTGAACTGGGGTGGCAGAGTGGGCTAACGAACGGTGATGGATTCAACCCGATCTTTTGACTGGGTGTGAGTGTTTGATTGATTCAGATGCTCCGTCTATCACCACCCCCTTTTGTACCGTCATGTGCTGTGATGGCACGCTTCATGATGCCACTTGTACACTTGGTCAGTCCCTCCACTTCTTTTTTTAGTACTTGCACCGTGACACACACCCCTGCAGCCTCTGCAGTAAGAGGAGGCCTACTCTTCTATATATGAAGTACCCCCTCAGTTTATTTGTGATTTGAGAGAGAGAGAGAGAGTGTGTGTCTCCAAGCGCATGTGGGTGTGGTATGTGTGTGCCTAAAGCAGCTGCAAACACGCTAAAGTATTGAAAATAAGCAAAATAATGCATTTATTTCTCTTTCATTAAGGGCCTGCAGACCCCTTTTAAAAATGGAAAGGGAGAGAGAGAGAGAGAGAGAGAGGGAGAGAGAAAGGGAGAGAGAGAGAGAGAGAGAGAGAGAGAGAGAGAGAGAGAGAGTTAGTTCTCCACGAAGAACTATTCCTCTGACACGAAAAGAGATTGCACATATCTGACTGGGGCTGGAGTTGTGCGCAACTTCAGCAAAAAGGACTAGAGACTGCTGGGAGTCAATGGAAGGTACACCATATAGCTTGAATATTGAACGATGGAGGTGGGATTGCACATTGGTGATTGGATATGGTGCAAAAATATAATTGTGTTGGGTTCTAGCCTGGTAGACTGTGCAAAGCCCTTCTGCAAAGACCCTTCCTCCAACTCCGATTCATGTCAATGTCTAGTACAGTTAAGCCTTGCACAGGGATCTGTGGTTTGGTGTAGATCGGGTTTATTTACACAGTTTAACCCAGGAAGGTGGTGTGGACAGACACGATTTACTTTAATCCAAACAGATGCTTTGCAAAGATAGCAGCATACCTCACGCTGAATGGGAACTCCCTAACAGTACACTTATTCCCATTATGTAGAGTAATCTTCACCAGCTTTCTGTTACGAAAAGGGAGAGTATGTAAATCACGGGGCATTCCACATTGACCCATAAATGCAATGACCCATAATTGTCATTTACAGAATACATATTTTTCTCAGCTCATAGATTTAAAATGTTTCACATGTGCCAAGAATCAAATGTTCCGGAATGGAAGGCGAGACTTGTTATCTTGTGTCTGGACTATGGGACTGACTTCAATTGGAAATCACATCAATACCTACAAATTTGAACAAGTCTGAGAACCTGGCTTTTCAGCAAGAAGGTTTAAGCTTGTCTTACTCCACAGTAGCATTCGTTCTAGGATGCGTGTCATGTCCCCACTTGCGGGTAACAATATGCTTTAGAAAACTCATTTCAATAGTTCAAAAATGTATGTGCAAATGCCTTGTGGACCTAAAACCCACCACTCTATAGTCCAGGATCCACTAACCCACTCTGCTTTGCCTAAGCTAAAAGTGATTCTCCTCTATTTTGATGCCACACTTATTGTAACCAATTCTGAATCCCAGCAGTGTCTTCTTCATGCACCAACGCATCCTTGAAAAAGTGTGTGACTATCTCACTCACTGCCATCATAATCATTCTGTTCCCAATTATGCATGTTTCACCCTTTTGGGCTGATAGGTTTCGATTGTTGTTTTGACCATTGGAGCCTGGATTGCCCGTCAAAGAGAGATACAATTAAATTAGAACTCTCTCACACTTTGTAAATTGCAAATCTCTCTCAAGAGCTCCTAGAAGTAAATAGGCTATTCTGTATGTGCCTGGCTTATAAAATAAACAATATCTATGGTCTGATTCATAAAGATTTTGGTGTGAAGAGTAATATTACAGTACTCTCACATCAGAAGTAAACCAGGGGCCTTATTTATGAAGGCCTTGCGCCACCAGTACGTCACTTTTTCCCATGTTAAAAGTGACACACTGGCGGCGCAAGGCCTTCATAAATAAGGCCCCAGGTATGCTCCAGGTGTCATCCTAGAATGTAGGAACTGTAGCGTCCTCTACAGCCAGGGTGCCTAGAAAGGAATACTCCACACAGGGAGTTTAGGATTACATGTCTTTATTCATCTGTGTGTAGCTGCAAACTCCACATTCTAAACCTGTATTCATTTCACTATGCCGTGTCGCAGTTCTACGGACATCTCCCTCCATGTTAAATAAAAAATGGCAACGTTTTTACGAATATATACATAATCATAGTATGCAACTTGGAAGTACTTGTTCTTTTTGTATTATACCAACACTGAATACTTGTCTATTATTCACTCTTGGTAGAATAACAACATGCTTCCCCTCACTGCGAGCAAGAATCAGTCAGTGAATTTGTCTGATGGCTGGGGCAAGCAGCTATCAGTCAGACTTTCCAGGAATTCTCCAGCCCTGATCCCAGATGCCTGGCATGGCTAGGTACAACTCTATTTGTGATGGGCTGCTGTGTCACTGTTAGAGGTAGCCATGAGTGTTTGGGCCCACCCTTATAGTGCCCCAGGCTACATTGCAATCAGGCTGTGACCCCACCAGGTTCACTAGATGGTTAAGATCAGAACTTGTGATAATCTGGGACAGGGAGGGGTGAAAAAAGAAGAGGCTGAAATCTCAAACTTGTGCTGCATGACATTTTGCAATATGCACTGTGTAGGTCCAATCGACACAATATCTTTATTTACCTATTTCTTTTCCAGCGCTGAACCTGTTGACAGTATAAACATAGCGCTGCTATGCGCTGCTTAGCTACAAGGGGCATTCCCTGGGTCGTGCTTGGGCATACCCATGAAACGACCAAGGATTCTGACGTAAAACTATATTTACTTAAAAAAAGATTTCTGAAGATAAGGATTACAAAAACATTGAATAAAGTAAAAACTGCAACATAAAACGTCTCAGCATACACTGGCACATGAACAGAATCAAGAAAACACTTATATATTCACAATTCTCATAGCTAAATCAGAAAATTAATTAAATGGTAAAATGGCAGTTAATCACAAAGAAACTAAGGGGCATATTTTCAAGAACGGAGTAAAAATTATCGCAGCTTTAGCAGCAGGAAACTGCTAAAGCTGCCCTTGTAAATTGCCATAGAAGCCCAGGTTCACACCAGTACATGAGCGTCTAGGGGAATTCTCCAGGGCATATTATCAAGCCCATTATCGCCGCTTTAGCAGCAGTTTCTTGCCGCTAAAGCGGCGATAATTTTAACGCCGTTCTTGATAATATGCCCCTAAGATTCCACTGTTTAAAGAGCACCAATAAACGTTGCAAAATTCAGTAATGTCTTTCAAAGGAGCAAGTTTAAAGTTCCAGGATTATTTTTACTCAAGGCTGCTGCTTGAAGAGTGAACATAAAATAATCCATATTATGAGTCGCGATGGTCTTGCTATAAAATGGGTTTGCAATGTTTTTCGAATGTTATTGAAGAACTACGACTTCTTCTTTTAAATTCTATATATAAATGTACAATGTTGTAATAGCAATGCATCTTATATATCTTGTACAATGTGCCTGTAACCCTCCTCCCTCACCCTACAGCAATCTTTCTATAAAACTAACTGCAGCAAAATGTCTGCGCTCCACCCCACTTTACACAGCTGCACATAGTGCTACATGTATTAGCCCAGCTCCTGCACAAAGGCAACGTTTATCTATTATGAACGTTTATGTTTGAAAGAGAAAGGGATTACATGTCGTTTTTCAAACATTCTCAGTGTAACAAAGAAGTTTATATGAGTAATGTGCAACGTTTAAATTCCACATGAGAATTTGGGAAAGATTAACAGCCTGATTCATCAATCTTCCGTTTTGCGAGCCCCTAATAGCGATTCATAAGGAATCGCTATTAAGGACTTGCAAAACGGGATTCATGTAGGAATTGCTAAATAAATAGCGATTCCTACACAATCCTTATTTGCGAGTAGCAAATTGCTAATCTCAAATAAGGAATAACTCCCCAGTCATTCCTATGGGCCAAAAGGCCCATGGGAATGAATGGGGAGTATTCCTTATTTGTGATTAGCAATTTGCTACTCGCAAATAAGATAGCGATTTAAAGGGTGCAAGGGGTGTCCAAAGGACACCCTGTAGCACCCCTTAAATGCAAATTGAAACAGGTGTTGCGCACACACATGTCCAAAGGACATGTGTGTGTGCAACATGCAACTTAGAAAAATGCTTTTAAAAGCATTTTTCTAAGTTTTTGCTATTTGCCGAGAGGTCTGACCTCTCGGTAAATAGCGGCCCGAAATTGCGAATTAGCAATTTAAAAATGGTTGATGAATTGCATTTAAGGAATCTCAAATAGAGATTCCTTAAATGTAATTCCTCGCAATTTAGCGAATTAGCAATTGCCGATTTTTGCATTTGGGATGATGAATCCCAAATGCAAAAATAGCGCTCGCAAAGGGCCAGATTCTCAGAATCTGACCCTTTGCGAGCCGATTTCGGCTTGATGAATCAGGCTGATAGCATATTTTTGCTTTGCGAAATAAGGGAAAATGTTGAATAAAACTATTTTTGCATACCCAACCACTCACTAAAATGAGTGGCAGGCTTTGCTATTAGTATGTGGTTTTCTACACATATTTGTTAAACTTCATAAAGTCCAAAACCTTTCAAAACGAAAGGAAATAAAGTCTTGTAATTTTACAGACACCTGCTTTCTTTCAAGTTTGACATCTTTCAATGTTGCATACTATGATAATAACATTGCTACTCAAATCATCAGGGCTCATTTGAAACTCAATACCAGATTTCTACATAGCTTTGTTCTCTTTTACGCATGTACCTGGAGGATTTCATGATTCAGTGAAAACTAATTTGACTTGAGACTGCTACATATGTGAAAACAAATGAGGCTTCCCTTTATGCCTGTGAGGCATGGCGTTCTTCTGTGCGGACCAGTGTACGGCAGGAGAGAAGGATCAATCTCATTAGGTGTGCAAAGGGAACCCGTCTCCCTCATGCCTAGAAAAGTGCTGAAACCGCAATCTCTGGATGGGCATTATCCAAATTAGCATTGTTTCACACCCAATTTGTTGTGCATAGTTTACCCTGTCTTTCATGCCAATTAGATTTTAAAAAGCCTTGGTGTGCAAACTGAGGGAGCTGTGAATGAATTAGACAGAAGCCTAATTGTTCCGTATGGTAATTTTACTGTAAATTTGCCATTTACCCAGTGGTACCCATTAAGGTTTTATTCCCCTGCAATTTAGCTCTGCTGTCATCTCCCAGCCTTAGGAGAAAGCGGTAATTTGTAATAATAACAATTTAAAGATCATCAAGCACTTTAGTCTGATGTGTCATCTGAGCCACAGAGACCATCTGCTCTCAAAATAAGGACCATGTTGGGTACGGTGAGTAAGTCAGCTTTCTCGAAGGTCGCTTTCAAGGCATTTTGTGGCCTAGAGAGATCTGAGTTTTGACCGAGCAGCTGCTGACGAAAGACCTACTGCTTACAATATAAATAGACACCTTTTGGGTATGCCCCTTGCAACCATTGGCTTTCTACAACCAACCTCTTTAAGCCATTGGCTTGAGGCTTTGTCAATCAGGTTCTGCCTAAATAGTTGCATTTCAGTTCATAAGGGGGCTATGGTATTTCTGTAATTTAAAAAGCATTGTCACACTTTTCCACCCTTGGGGCCTGATTTAGAAGTTGGTGGAGGGGAACACTCTGTCACAAACATGATGTCCGCCATATGATGATTACAATCTATCCTATGGGGATTGTAATATGGCAGGCCCTAAAAACATCTGTAGATCTTGAACACCTAGCTCACTGTACACTTCAAATTATCTGCCATATGTGGAATATTTAGATTTTTCTGCTTCTGGCTCCCTCCTCACACCAGCCACATTATAAACCAAGCCTACGTCACACATATAATGTAGTACACCTATACCCTTCTCTTTTAGCATACCTTCACAGCTGTTACATACGTGGGAAACTATCACACATCACTCAAGCTGCCTTGCTGCACACACATCACACCTTTCCTCCTTGACATTACCCCTTCGCTGCGGGGGTAATTCCCCCATGGTGCAGGGGGCCACAGTGCCGCGGTGCTCATGACGAGCCCAACACGTCATGACTCACAGTGGAGCTGTGCTCATGACGAGCTGGGCTCGTCACGACTCGGCCCACTGATTAATTCTCCCGCACAGGCGGGGAATCAATCACACGTGGGCGGACCACAGCAGTTATGATGAGCTCAGCTTGTCATGATAACACCTGCACTGTGACTCATGATGATCTGGGCTCGTTATGAGCATGGAAGAGGTTAAATGACTCCCTATGCAGACACACTGCCAGTTTATTGTGCTCAACCACACCTGCATGGCAATACACTACCAGGGGCTCACCTACTTCACACACCATGCTGCCAACAAACACTCATGTACCTTAGGTGTGCATCACTTGCATTCACCACCACACCCAAAAACGTTTGTACGAGCCAGGAGTTGGTGTGGCATTTGACATGGCAGACAACACCTGTGTAATCTCACCCGCACATTAGATCAGGTGAGTGGACTATGGTATAATGCTAGTGACTGTATATGTGACTCTTCACATGTTCCTACTTGGTGATCCTTCACATGAGCACTTGTATCCCCTCTAGGGTGAGACATTACTCTTCTGTCAATCCCAGTCCGGACCATAACTTTACACTCCAAGATTGGTTGCATAGGCACAAGACAACCACACTTGCCTAACGGCGAAAGCAGATATGCATTGTCACAATCAAGTTGTGCAGCTTCCCCTAGGGACATTCATGATGCCTTGCTCCCGTGCAGGTTGAGTGCTTTGTATGATGGGACCTGTGGTGCTGCTCACTCATGTCATACATTGCACCCCAAGTCACAATATTCAAAGGACAACCTCGACTGTGGTAGCACATGACGCATGCACCTGACAAACTTTGTCAGTGCTATGCTGGGCAGGACATTTGTTACTAAGCAACACAAAATTAAATTTTTGTGATGTGTGGGCTAACATGCATACCACTCCTGAACTTTCCCCTGCACAGCACAGTGCACCGCTGAAAGGTGTGTTTGTGCGCTGCACTGTACTGCACTGTACTCAGTCTTAACCACATAGTTCCTCATTGTCACTTTCCAAATTGATCTTCAAGGTCCTCAGCTGCAGCACTGTCCCACCCACCAACTCTCTTGGGGTGCGTGCCGCCACCTGCTCCTCCAATGGCTCTAACTCCTCAGGTCTTCGGTTCCTCCTCCGGGCCTTTGTGATGCCGTCAGGTTTTTGGCCAGTTTCTCTTTGGTCCTGCACCTATAATCATGCCAGCTCTTCTATCTCTATGACCCTGCTGTTTTTAGTTGACCTACACTGTTACTTTTATCCACTATGGGCTTCCAAATGGCAATTTGGAGGTAACAAAGTGATGGTGCTCTTTTTTTGTCACCTCAGATATTAAAATTAGGCTCTCCTCACTGAAATTGCCCTTAATCTTTTTTTTCGGATTTTTATATACCTCATACTTGATCCAAAGGTATTTAGGTATCAGAGCACTTTACATGACCACCAGTTGGGTTACACAAGGATACATTCATTTTTGTTAGGCACGGGGAGATTAAGCGATTTGCCCGGAATCACAGGATGTTGAGGGTCCTTGCCAAGACTTGAACCCAGTACCCCAGGTTTGAGGTCGACCGCCCTAGACATTAAGCTAATTCCTCTCCCCATCTTCCACAGAGATGCTGTCTGGACATCTTGGCTGCTGTTGGGGTCACTGACCTCAGTCCTTGTACCTGCTGCTCCCTCCATTTCTTGCATTTGGTGATTTGCAAAAGTTTTTTTGTTTACAATGCATCGTTTTTTTTTAGGCTTTCCGATGCATTCTAATGTGACTTTAAGCTGATTTGCGGCACGTAAGGGTTGTTTTGCGACTCCCAAATTAGCTTAGCGTCACTTTGGAAGCAAATGCATTACCATCCTTTGCACCATGTGTCCCACATATGCGTGAGAATTTCTGGTACACCTTGGGAACCTTGACATGGTGTACCATACACTTAATTATTAATATGACGCATCTACGTCAAAATGGGTGCTGCAGGGCGTTTTTAGATGCATAGCTACTTTACCGCAGCGATGCGTCAGTCTTCATACATAAATATGGCCCTTAGTTTAGAGATAAGTTTATTTC
Source organism: Lissotriton vulgaris (assembly GCF_964263255.1). Lineage (NCBI taxonomy): Eukaryota > Metazoa > Chordata > Amphibia > Caudata > Salamandridae > Lissotriton > Lissotriton vulgaris. The sequence continues at coordinate 247,652,619 of NC_141688.1, read as the reverse complement.
ATGTGGTTTCAGCTCCCAACCCATTTTCTTTGGCCTCTGCAGAAAACAGGGGGCCTCATTTATGAGAAATGACGCATCGCTGCGTGAAAGCAGCGATGCGTCAATTCTCAGTGCGCACTCCTTGCGACATTACTGATGCGTCATATTTAATGTATGACGCATCATGTCGCAAGGAGTTACAGATACGTCAGTATTTTTGACGCATCTGTAAGCGCAAAAGTGGCGCATTGCTGAATTGTGTTTCAAAAGTGATGCAACTCCACCAATGCCTCCTTTCACATGGGGCAAGCCCATGTGAAAGGGCCTGCGTCAGTCTTACGCCTGCTGTGAGGCAGGCACAAGATTTTGACGCAACGGTGTCCTAAAAGTGACGCAGTGAAATCTCACAGATTTCACTGCGTCACTTCTACGACCCTTCCTTATGTCAATACGCCCCCCTTGCATACATTATACCTGGCGCAGGTATAATGTAACGCAGGGGTTTACAAAGTGACGCATCTACCTAGATTTGTCACTTTATAAATATGGCGCAACAAGGTGCATTTTTTACGCCACTGGTGCGTCACAAAATGTGACGCACCGGCGGCGTAAAAGTGACACACAGCCTCATAAATGAGGCCCAGGAGGTTTTTGAGGGGCGAAGGTCTTATGCAGAAGGAAGTCAACCCTGTTGTGTCATTATAGTGAATACTCATTCGCTCTCTTTCGCCCCTCCCCCCTCCTACCAATTTGCCCTTCCAATCACTCGGCCACAGCGCTCCACGGCGCTCCAGATGTCCATATTTACAATCACGCAGCGTAATTAATCCACCCACGTCCAAAGGCCACTGAAAAGTCACCGAGGTCTTTCAAGGGATTGTGCGTTGCACACAGAGGCGAGTATCCTCTCCTGGCAATCTGCCGCGCGCAGACCAGAGCCAACTGCGCTCGAGATGCGCACAGTAAGGAAATTAGAAATCTCTGTACAATTTTCAGAGCTCCGAGGGGGGCCCAGCGTGAGCCAGCTGCTGAGATATTTACACTGTTGTGAGGAAGGCGTGATGGAGTGGGATCTGTTTGCCTGAGGGCCTGACCCTCACAGCGCTAATTTCACAGGCTGGATAACCGGCGACTAATTAGTCGAGCAGGGGGGCCATTAGAGGACAGAGAACGCGCGTGTTCTGATGACTTTCAGATGCAATTTATGTGCTTTTCAGAGTGGAAAAAAACTGTGTCTGCATTATTAAAATTCTGAATTACGGCTTTTAGCGCCACCGAGATGAAGAGCTGCTGCAAAGTCTTGCTGTGCTGTAAACAAGACATTCACACTCCTTTTCCAGCTCCACCAGCAGTTCTGGGGCCTGCACCGTTAAACTGGACATAACCCACGCCCTTAAATCATCTTCCTTCTGTATGAAGAGCGCCACAGCGCATGCGTCAATGTGGCAGCGACACGAGATCATTTGTGGAGGTCAATATCGCCAGGAGTGTCACCTCTTTTTCTACCGCTCGCGCAGCCTTTGCGCGTTCAAAGGCTCGTCGTAAAAACAAGTAAAATCAATGATAAGTCTTTCATCAAAGTCAATGTTTCTTTTAATTAGAGATAAATGAGTAAAGAACCTTCCCTTTGCCATCGACTATCTGCAGCACTGACGCAAATTCGAGATTGACTCTTCGAGACATTTAGCCAACGAGATGCTTAAAGGAGATTAGGGAGAATATGGAATGACTTTTCACGCAACCGTGAGCAGCAGCCAAAGTTGTGCTGCGGGAGAGAGCAGAACAGCGCCTTCTATATATATATAATAAAAACGAAAGTATGTCTGTTTGCCCTTTATGCATTACTACACCATTCATCCGATCAGCATGAAACTTTCGGAAGTTGTTGAGTACACTCCCGCGAAGGTTTCTGGCAAAAAAAAAAATAATAATAATAATAATTAAAAAAATATATATATATTAAAAGTTGTTGAGTGCACCCCGGCAAAGGTTTCTGGCAAAAAAAAAATACATTTGTTAAATATCGTCCCACTGGCCCCCCAGGGCCCTCATAATCTTTCCAATACTGAACGTTTACAGTTTCAGGTGCGACTAATGGCCATAAACAAAGCACAAGGACAATCGCTGCAAGTGTGTGAACTAGATTTGGAGATTCCGTGCTTCTCACATGGACAACTGTATGTGGCCAGCTCACGCATCGGAAAATCTTCTGATTTATTTGTGTATGCACCAGACGGAAAAACAAAAAATACTGTGTATGCACAAGCACTGAATAAATAAACAGAATTAAAACAACACTTTAAAAAAAAATTCCATTTAAAATGAATACGTTTCAATAAAAATTACACAATGTAAATTGAATGTTATCATAACAAGTTTCCTTAAATTTCCTTAAATTTCCTTTCTTCTGAGATCACAGCAACGCGCAACGGGTAAGCTAGTATTCACTAAAGTATGACAGTGTTTTACTCTCTGCCTGCACTGTTGCACTTTAGGCTACCATGTGCCAATGTACGCACCCTTGCAATATATATGTGTTTTATCAAGCATAGGTTTATACTGGAAGGGGATGCTTCCACTACAAAAACTTTGGGCCAACTCAGCGCAGCCCACAAAGAGGCAGCTCTGCGTTGTGTGACAGGGCTCGAGCAGGAGAGAGTCACATCTGCAGAGATATGATACTCGCCTTTCCCTAGCTCTGGGCTTATTTCAGCTGCCTTGAGCCGGGCACACACCGTAGCGCCATAGCGCTTAGGTGCGTGCCTGAGTCTAGCATAGTTTTGTACAGGAAGGGAGCCCTTCTTGTACAACATACTATGCCTAGACAAGTTCATACACCTTTCCCACTTTGTATGTATGCTGCACAGTGTAGCACACGTGCAAAGTATGAAAATAAAAGAGAAATGAACACATTTCTCCTCTTAACGCCTCCTTTCAGATGTTATTAAATTTTGGCACTAAACCATGTCTGCAATTGTTTGTGATTGGGTTTTGTTTCAAAAGGCATGAGTGGTTATAAAAGAATTCAAAATCGACCCCGAGCACAAAATAGGTAATGTCAACAGTCTTTGTAATGTTAACAGTTTTTGTAATATTGAAAGAGTCCAATAGTTTTAGATTCAATGTCCATGAATTTATTCAGTCTTTCCAAATTTAATCTTGAATTCCGGTAATATTTCTAGGCACAGCTAGATCTCCTCTTCATAGAACAGATAGTCATCAGTTCACAAAGAAAAACACAGCCAACACCTGTTTCGTCGTGTAGTATAGTGCACAAAGGACTTCTTCAGGGCTGCAAACCCAAAGGGAAACAAATACTCCAAATATTCTTTACAAAAACAAGTTAAAATATATCATGCTTTAGAGACCTCAGATCAAAAGCTGTTAAGCAAAGTCCAAGTCTCATAGAGAAAAGTGATAAGTGTTTAAGCACAACACCACCAAAATGTTAGAAGAATCCATTATGGATAATTGAGAACTATAAATATCAGTATTTCACAGAAAATATGATCGCCCAAGACCAAAAGAAACAAGAAAATATATATAGAATTTCAATTCACCTGACCCGAACAATGTTTAATCAATACCGCAAAGACAGGGGAATCGAATAGTAGACTCCCTTAGAAACAATCGAAAAGTAGTGCTTGTAGAGGTTAGAATAGACACACAGCATCATCGTCATTTTAAACCTGGTCTGAATATCCAATTATTCATACCTGTAAAGGAGAACCATATTCAGCTCACCAGTTCCATTTCACTAGTTTCCGTCCCCTTGTCTTATTGTCAAATATATAGATATTATGACCACGTATAGCGATAAAAAACACTGCAATAAATCAGAAAAGGACAAATTGTACACCAATTCTAAATAACGACACCCCTAAAGACTTCATATAGGAGATATATACTCTACCTATAGAGAAGAAATTGAAGTTCTGATGATCCGATGTCAATAACCTGTTACTTGAAATTACTCTCCCACCTATTGCTATGCATCACTGGCATTCGCAGCACGTGTAAAGCATTCACATCAATATAAGAAACTGCCTAAATATCCTCCAAGCAGTGCCACTTACTGTTCTTGACCCACGTGGTGATCAAACTGGGGCAGTGTCAGATTTTCATTACATACTTCTTTCGCATCGCATATTATTACATTACTATTAACGTTTTCTATTTGAAACAAATACAAAAAACTCATGGTGAGACCGGTTGGCATTCCCAATGCTTGTTAAGAATCTGAGCAGAACCCTATCAAATGGAATATGGGGGAGTGCTAGGCATCAAGTGTCTATTGATAAGTGTATCTACTTGCTTATTAACCTCTTAAGCGCTGCTGACGGCCAACGGTCGTCACAAGCGCTACCTCCCCAGTGCTGCGCACGACCATTGGACGTCCATTCAGCACTAGTTCCAATGGACAGCGCAGCACTGGGGAGGGATATTTGCGAAGCAGCTAAGGTGTTAAGGGAGGCCTTGGGGCTCAACATATCTCGCAGCCCAGTATACCTGGCTGATAAAATGGGTGGGAACTAATTCAGACATGGTTGTGGAAGATAATAAGGCTTTCTGAAGGGGGAGCTCAATCAAGGAAGGGTTTTTGGTGGAGGTGGCCTCACTAAGAGGTATTCTATAGCACTCAGAGTAGGGAGTCACTGCCGCAGAACCTCAGGAAAGTGAAGATACAGGCCTTGTATGCCCTCAAGCTCCCTCATTGGTGCCTGCCCAGAATCAGGAGCGTTGCCCGGACGTATGACAGGAGACCCTGGCAAGAGGCAAGGGTAGCAGCAGTAAGTGACCAGTACCAGGGTGTGAAGCAATAGAAGGTCAATTCAATGCAGCAGGATATGGCCATCAATACAGGGCAGTGCCTAACATTTAATGATTTGATCTTGGCAGCTCAAATGACTTGGGACAGAGTGGAGCTATTCACAACACGTTTGACTAGTGACCTGCTTTGTGGTGCTGTAACACAGATGTACTCTGACATAGTCCGTAGCACACACCTTGACATTACAGCACCCAGACTAAGACGGTAAACAATTAGGAAGGAACATATAGACCCTGAGTAGGCACATATATTTGAATAAACATAAGGAATCTCTAGTAGTTCTAGAATAAATTTGCCCCAACTAAACTACCTACAACAAGCCTATCTGCCACCCACCAAAAGAGGTAGCATGTACCCTGGACTGCTGTTTTCCACCCCAGGTTAGTGGTGCAACTATACTTGTTGAATCTCCCTGCAAAGTACAAGGAGAGGGCCTCCATACTCCAGACCCAGTGAGGAGCTCTCAGGTCAGGCACAGTGCAAGAATGGGCCCAATGCTCCCACACAGCGGGGTCTGTGAGGGTTACGCCACTGACCCCGCGGTTTGGGCTACCTGGATACATTTCAATGACATGGTCTGAGATTGTAGAGTTATCTGAAATTGCTGGGAAGAAATAATCAGATCAAAGAAGTTACTAGAAAGTAACTGGGGTTTGATTTGGGGGTGAGCTTGCTGGGTCACCAAAGGAGACCCAGAGGGTTGAAACAAGCATGTAGATGTATAGACTTAACCCTAGTACTTGCCAAATGTTTCAAAGCTATGAGTTGGAAAGCGAAGAGGGCTCCCAGTATAACAACCTGGCTATGGTTGGTTGAAAAATGGAGCAAGGCCGAGGTGGAGGAATTAACCATATGACTTCACGCAGAGGGTAGAGGATTGAATCAACCTCTGATTGGGATGTGACATTGATCACTTTTGTAGTTAATTTACACACTAGGCCTCATAGGACTACACCGGTTACATGAAATAAGGAATGACCTGGTAAAACACAATTGTGGGGCCCAGCTCAATCAATGGAATAATCGGATGGTGCTTGTTTTCAGAATGACAAGCCAAAGCTGAATGAGGTGATTCCAGAGAAATGCAACTGTTATTGATTCACATTTCTATATATATTTGCAACCAATTGTATTGTTGGGAAGCATAGAGCAACTGACGGGGGTTGCTGCAGGATGGGACCAGGGTGTTTATGAATATGTTACATTATTCACAAGCAATTCCATGTTGCATTTTTCATTGATGGACAAGTATTCATACGTCATGTTTCTTTCTCTCATGCCTGAGCCTGACCCCTGCCAAAGTCAGGTACTGACGCTGCATCTGTACTTGCTATGTACCACATAAAATGACCACTTAAGAGCAACTTATTGGGAAAAAAGAGGCGCCATCACAACACTTCCTGTCTAAACTGTAATCATGTTCTTGCTGTGGTGCTAAGAATTGGAATCAAAGCCTTCTGCATCACTGTTAGAATTGGGGTTTCTGGTTGGCTAGGGTATGCCCCTAAGCCTGACAGAACCCAGTACAGAGTGAGGTCAAGTAAGTAACACTCCAAAGATAACCTGTGCTCACCCTCTGGTAGTTTTGTTCAGAGCAGTCAGGCTTACCATCAGAGGTAATGTGTAAAGTATTTGTGCAACACACACACAGATGCTGTAATTCACTTGAAACACTACAAAGAGACTCCACACAGTGGTAGAAAAATAAAGAATATTTATCAGGGATGAATAAGACCAAAACGACAAAAATCCAATTAGTACATTGCAAGTTAAGTTAAACTTAATTAAAGCAGGCATGCATGCTCCGTGCTATCTAAACAGAAGGGTTTCTTTCTGGGTTATTCAGGTAATTTCCTTCCACTACAGGCATTCCAAACTTGCCGGCAGTCAGTTCCATAATGTCTGATACTGGCAACGCTAGTCGTGTTCTCCAAGCAAAAAAAAAAGGTTTTAGCTGCTTCCCCAAATAGTACACATTGTCAGTAAAAAGAACAATCATCCAAAAGGTTTGGGAGTTACGAGCCCCTTTCTTGAAAAGGCAGAAAATACTACCTGCGCTTCTACTCCGGCATTATGGTAATTTTACAATTCCTCCCCACGGCCGTCTCATCCTCTGAATCTGGAAAAATGCTTCTAATCGGCCTTGCTGGGACAGGTATGACAATTAAGTATCCTTTAAATTAATGGGGTAGTCCATATTAGCAGAGCTAACGCGACGGGAAGTATCTCTGAATGAGGCTAGCAGTGCATGTTCTGCCTGTGACACAAGATGATTGTGAAGCAGCTTTACCAGACAACACGAGGTAAGCCAAGAAACAATGGGGCATATTCTCAAGGTCATATTGCAGAGTTAACAGAACTTTACCGCAGTCAAAGTGGTGATAATTTTATCGCCCCGTTCACAAGCTGGTGCTAACAACACATATCACCAGTTTGCCTGCAATAGCAGAATGCAAAAAACATCGCCACAGATGACCCTGGCAACTATCGCTAATGACATAAAGAGTAGCCGTTCCCGTGCCTAAAGCCGTGACAGCACCACTCCGCAACATTTTCAACGACCAGCCGGATCGGCAAAAAGATCACAAAATAGGCACGTTACCAGCAGGAAATCAACACCAGCTCTGACCTGGTGTAAAGTCGGACAACAGCCTGCATCACAAAAGGCAGCCAAGCCCAGAGCCACACCTGAAGGGCAACAGACACCATGCATCCACTGATCATCCAGCGGGGAGCCTCAAGAGGGCTACAACCCCCAACAACACCATCCCCAGGACCCCCACCCTGGGCAAAGACATGTCACATCAATTCCAAAAAATCATGTAGAAAAAATCCGACTGATGTCGCACAATCACATGTAGCATGTGTCATCACAAAAAGGCGCATCACACCTTCACCTTCGAAGTACCAGAGTAAATGTATTCAAAATAACTCAAGAGAACATCAATGAGGACTCATGGCTGCTCTCCTCCGGACAATCTGTGTGACACAGCCTGCAAGACAAAAATCCAGATGAGAAGGTGTGTCATGCGGCCATCAAGGGACAGAGAGAGAGTGAAGGAGAGAGAAAAATACAAAGAGAGAGAAATAGAGGGAGAGAGAGAGAAAGAGAGGGAGAGAGAGGAAGACAGAAAGAGAGATAGAGAAAGAGAGGAAGACAGAAATAGAGGGAGGGTGAGAGGACGACGGAAAGGGAGGGAGGGAGAGGAAGACGGAAAGAGAGGGAGAGAGAGACACAGAGAAAAGAAGAGAGGGACAGGGAGAGCACATTGTTGTCACTGTTGATGTGTTCTGCATGATATGTGTGTGCGCTGCATTTCGGGGGAGTCGCCCCTGCAGCTCTTATTTTGTGCCCCTTTTCTATTTCATGCGATGTGCCTTTGACTTCTGTGCTTATGCAGTGCTGAGATGTTGCATACTTGGGTACAATGGTCTCTTAGTGGGAGTTGGGGGCTGGTACACGGTTTGTCCGCTGATATGCTCAGCTCAATTGTATATCTGTGCCAATGTGTCCATCTTCCCCCGTTCCTTTAGTCCCAGGTCGTTACTCACCCTAGTGCTGTCGTGTCCGGTCATGTTGAGCAGTGTCCGGTCCCCCAACTCCTGCCACCGTCTACCCACTGATGACTGTGGACACCATTTCCACCATATAGTCCAGCTCCTCCAGTGGCGCAGGATTCCCATCTACAGTCTGCATTGCTGCCTTCCGGTTGTTGGTTAGTTTTAGCTTGGTTTTACGCTTGATATCCTTCTAGCGCCTCTTGACCTCTTTGATTGTCCTCTTCAGCACTCCCACCTCATTAACCTTGTAAACAATGGACTGCCTACGTTCATTTGTGGTTGCCAATGACACAGTGGAGGTGATGAACAGTTGTTTATGGTGTTCTACCACCTCCGTTATCGTGATCCTGTTTGCCTGCGGACTGAACCGCTTCTTCCTACTCTTCTTCTTCTTGGCCTTCCCTGACCCTGAGATCCCAGGCAGGTCCTCCGGGGGGCTTGTGGGGTTCTGGTTATCCTCCGTACTTGCTACGGCAGCATACATTGTGCTTCGCTGTTGTTTAGCATTTGGTTGTCTGTTGTTTTCTACTTTTATGGTGATTTTCCCCACCTGATGTGTGAGAAAGGCAGGCCTGTCGCTGGTTTTTGGTGATTTTTGTATCGCAATTGCCCTCATCACAGCTTTTCTTGCGTTCATGATTTGGATTTTTGCAGTGTTTAACACTGTCATTTGATGCGTTATCGTGAGACTATCACATGGTACCACCGTGTTGTGAATACTTTGTTAACATGGCGTAATTTTCTTGCAATAGACTGCATTGTTGAAAGTTACTTTAGCCTAATTTTGCAATAGTTATCTCACGTTCTTGAGAATATCCCCCACCGTGCTTCACACTAGCAAAACTAGCACAAATACTGCAATAGAATACAAAACCAATCCAAGCCCTTCCTCGAAGAGGCAGGAAAACTACCTGTGCTCATAATCTGGACGCTACTGTAATGTCTTCAAACTGTGTACAGTCCATATCCGTGATGGCAGAGAGGATGTCAGGGGTTGGAGTGGAAAAGTAATGCTCCTATAGTCCTGGGGTGCCCCCCCTCAACAGGTCAGTGCCCAGTGCAGCCGCACCAGTGGCACTTCCCTACAGCTGGCCCTGCACCCGGGACAGGTATGGTTGAGTGCAGCTGCCTGCGAATGCAGTGCAGTTGCCTGCAAATGCAGTGCTGCTAGGGGGACCCACCGCTCCTGGCAGTCACAGTCCTTATGATAGTTGTAGCAGAGCTGAGAGGACGGGCATCTGGGGTCGTGATCTCCTCCTTTGAGTCACGGTGAATCAGGTGCGCGCAGTGCCATTCCGTGGTGAGCGGTTGTTGCAGCCCCTGCAAGGGTGGTAGGAGGCGGGGCAGTCTCTACCGGCAGATCAGCAAGGACACAGGTCTTTGCAGGTGTCCTCAGTGTAGGTTTGATGTTTTTTAACACGAGGAGTGTTGCTTAGCTTACAGACAACCAGCTGTGCATGGACTGACCGCGCTGGGCAGAAGGCATGGCGGTGGCCCTCACGCAGTGAAGACTGGCGATCTTCTCCCTGGCAAGGCAAAACACTGTGGGGCAGATTTACAAGCCCCTTGCACCGCATTTGCGTCACTTTTTATTCCGTACCGAGGTGCATTTTACTGCTCCATATTTACAAGGACAGACAGGAAAAGCCACCCTACTTGACTCTACCAGTCCTTGTAAATATGGCCTGTTTACAGGCAACACTTTACGTGAAAGGGGGTTCCATGGGTGTTGCTGTGGGTGTTCCCATGCAACACCCATGGAACCAGGCACATTTCCATATTTAGTAGGAAACGTAAACCTGGAAATGCAACAAAATGCTACGCCACCCTAGCAAGGCGCAACGAGGAGAAATGTTTTCATTTCTCCTTGTTTTTTTCCTCTTTCACTGCATGCTGCATTCTACAGCACGCATTGAAAGAGGAAAATGCCTGTAGTGATGGTTTTTGTGCAAGAAGGTGCCTCTCCCTGTACAAAAAAATCTCCAGATGACGCAGGAATCCTTGCACCATGACACAAGGGCGCCTGCGCCCTCCGTTGGAAGCTTTTAGCGCACCAGCACAGAGGAGAGCACAGGAATGTGACATATTATTGTAATTATGTTGCATTCTTGTGCTTTGAAAGTGCAGCAGCGTGACGCAGCCAACGGGCTAGCGTTGCCGTTCTGTGGCAATTTCTTGTAAATCTGGCCCTGTGGTTCTCACCGCTACCACGACTCAGAATGTGAGCAGATAGCATGCAGCGGCAAAACACAGCACCCTTTGTGGCTACACGGCACAGATGTGTGCATTTGTAGAGAACACGCTGTGACAAGTCACCACACTCGATCCTCTGCCTGCTCTTGTGCTAGAACAGGCACACTCTGGTTATCTGGAGCACTGGTGCTGGGCACAGAGTGCCGTGAGCTGGGACACAAGGTCTTTGATGTCACTGACACCTCTAGGAGAACAGGGGAAGCCAGCAAGCCCTTTGAGTCACTTAGACTGGGGAAGAGGTTGTAGGTCTGCAGTTTGTAGGACTTCCCTCACTGAAGAGGCAGCAGGCCAACACAGCAGAGCATAGTGCAAAATGGTAGTGCCTCTTGGCAGCACAGTAATCAGCAGGCAGCAGGTCAACACAGCAAAGCTAGTGACCAAGTGGCAGTCCCTCCTGGCAGGGTAGCTCCTTTTGGTTGCAGAGTCTCCTCAGGACTCCAGGGGCTGTCAGAGGTCCAGTATTTATACTAAAATGTGTCTTTGTAGTGGGGGAGATAACAAAAAAGGCCTTTTCCTCACTATGTCATCGCAAGGTCCCTTTCCTTTCTTTCCCTGGCTTCAGACGCACTACCGGGGAGTATGCTGCTCTTTCTGTTGGGACAGGCACATCATATTCAGTATAGGTGTCACCCCCTCCCACCTAATCTACCGCAGGAAGGCCCATCAGCCTGGTGATGGGCCGTCAGGATGCAAAGGTCACACAGCAGCTCCCTTTGTGTGAATGTCTGGAAGGAATGCACAAAGCACAGCTGTCACTCTGACCCAGACGTCTGTTCAGAGACAGGCAGAGGCACAATATAGTTAAAGTTAAAAAAATGGCAACTTTCTAAATGTGCATTTTCAGATCTGCAATTTAAAATATGTGTTTAGAAATTGTGAGTCCTAGACCTATTTCTGCTGTAAAGTAGCCAGACAGAAGCCAGTAGGCACCTCAGGTGCACAGTAGGCCTAACAACAGCAGGTGATCAATATTAATGCTGTTATCAGGGCTAAAGATATATATTAAAGCCCTGGCATTATACAGCTTGGCAGAAAGGAAGTAAAGTACTAGGGAAACGACCTATGAGGAATACATTAGACCTAGAGTGTGAGCAGCGGTACTCCTGTACCATGTCACATCAAAGCAGTGTACACCAGAACGTAAGGGCAGTCTGCTGGGGACAGGCCGCTTTCACAGTCGCTGGGTGGTTGGTCATAAAACAGGAGAACAGTACAATACCCTCTTTTATAACTATTCTCATGAGGTGAAACAATTCAACAGCTGGTGCTCCATATGCTGCAGGGGGGTGCTCTCAAATATTACGTTGGCTTGTTGACATGCATCCAGGCATTCACCCTAAAAGACCTCTTTTGGGAATCCTGAGAGTTAACAGAAGTGTATTGGCAAATCATTTTATTGATCTCAGATGAAGGCTGAGGGGAGCCAAAGCAATTCAAATCTACGATGATGGGATCAAGAACAGATCCTGAAGTTGTGCCATTGATCCACTTGACCTGCTGCATGGTGCTTGTGTTGGATTGTGTGAATATCAGCCCCCCCCTCCCCCGAATAACGGGGTACAAACATATCGTGGACAGAATCTCATAGGACCAAATGTAGAAAGGTAGGTGCATATAAGGAAATATAGATTTGCTATTCCTAACTCCACTTGGACGTACTTTGAAGATATATATCCAAGGTGAATATATGTAGAGTCTGGTATGGAAAATCTAGACTTACTTACCTGTCAATATGTTTTTTTCAATATTGTGTCCTCGTGTCCAGTCGATATTCTGGTGTCAGTATTCAGGATAGACACTATTGTGTTGCAGCTGGTGTGCGACATGTGCTGCTCAAGTGCTCAGACAAGTTTCCCATTGCCAGCAATGAAAGTGGCTCATGATGGTGAAGGATTAGAGAGGGAGGATCCTTTCGTGGTGGGCTTGATTTTCAAGATGATTTATTTAATTCACCCTGATTAAAATATGTCACAGTGCACATAGAATTCCAAAGGAGGATAGGTGCAAAGGACCAATCAGCTCTGCTTTAGATGGATTCATGTGCAAGTCCCTACTTAAGAGAAGCCACTGAGACACTGAGTTTGGTAATCATGAATTGTGCGCAGGGCAGTCTGCACCTGGCATCTGAAGTTGTTTCAGCATTGGCCTCTCTTCTCTAAGAGCTGCCACTGGCACTCATGCGGTAGATGGGGACGCGACTGTGGCTAAAGGGGTAATTCTTCTATGTGGAGACCTGTCAGGTGGACTGGATTTGAGGCTGCTGTGGGGCTGGTGTCGGGATGAGAGAAGGCAGGGTGGGGCTCAGCCCCTATAATGCACTGGTAGTGGGGCAGGTCTTTAGCGTAATGGTAGGCGGAGAAGTAGAACCTACGGCAGCTCTGCTCAAGGCAATGTCACTTGGCTGAGCGACCACCATGTTTCATGCAGCCCCTCAGAAAAAGAAATGCTTAGCAAATGCAAACTCCTAAGCGGGCTTTTGCTTTTGAATTTTCTCCCAGCATGATGGGTTGTGCTAGTTTGTCCTGCACAGCACCTCCAGGCATTCGCTGATGGTCCTGAACAGGAAAATATGACATCAGACTATGTCCTATCAATAGTGCGGGTTATTCTGACTTGCTGTGTGTAACATTTGTGCGATTTGCTTTCGTGTAATTACAATAAATTATAGGAAAATGCAACTTAAATTATGAGTGATTACATGAAATGTAAATATGGCATTTCATAATTTTTTGCATAAAATGTTTCCTCGTGTCAATTTTGGCCACAAGGACACATTTCTTGCTACACAACAGAGCAAAAAAACACCATTGCCATGAGCAACATCCACTCGCATTTGTTTATTCACGTTGTTCCTGCACTCTCGCGCTATAATTTTGCCAAAAATTGTGGCATATCTACATGATATGATGAATGTCATAATTTTGTGATTTTCACATGACAAGCATAATGGTACATTTCTGACATTTTGCGAATGAAACCAATGTGATTTAAATTTTGCTCAGACCTAGTCCTGACATCTGTTCGCCCAATATTTGACTGGACACCAGTCAACAGCTCCTCCAGGCGTCCCCTGGCAGAGACATGATAGTTCACTGACTCTAAATAGACTGTAGTAGAGTTTGGTAGACCGGTTACTCCACCATGTATCACTTCAGGGAGAAGGGTTTCAGAAAAAAATTATATGACAGCTTCATAACCATAACCCTTGCTCCTAATGCATTATTCATGACCCCCACATATAGCTCCACGTACTGGCTTAAAAATGGCACCAACAATGACATCCCTGATGACATCCTACATTGCTTGTATCCCCTAAATGCATATATTTCCTTTATAATATGAATATTTTAATTAAGATGCAGTAATTGACCTATCCCGCTCTATCTGATGCATAATATATTCATTGAGAATAAAATTGGAAAGAATTTAGCACCTGGTTGGATTGCACATTGATTCAGATGATAGTGAAATTAATGTGAATAGACACGTTGATAATTAGCTGTTCTAAATCATCTCTCAGTGTAGCAAAATTAACTTTAAGCAACTTTCAACATCGCAGTCTATCGCAGTCTATACGCTGTGTTAATTAAGTATTCACAAATTGGAGGCACCATGCGATAGACCCCGGACAACGCGTCAAATGTCTACAGTAAAGTCAATGCGAAGCCTCAAAAATGCGGGACACGTACGTAAAATAACTTGTGATGAGGCCAATTGCGATACAAAAAGCAGCGAAAACCAGCAACAGGCCTGCAAATCCCACGCGATTGGTGGGAAAATGCACTATAAAAGCAACCAAGAAAACACACCAAAAACAATTCAAACTGCGTAGCAACATGGATGCACCCTGACCGACTGCAGAGGTGAACGCGAACCCCACAAGCCCCACAGACCACCACTAAGGAACAACAGGCTCAGGAAAGGCCAAGGAGAAGAGGAAGAGGAAGACGTGATTGCAGTTGGAGTGTCGAGGAGGTCAATGGAGTAGGCCAAGAGGTGCTGGCATGATGTGAAACTCAAACCAAGCACAAACCCCCTGCCAACACGAAGGCAGCAACGGGGACAGGAGATGGGAGTCCTGCGCCACAGGAGGTGCTGGAGGTAATGGAGGCACAGTCATCCGTGTGGAGACGGTGCAAGGGGGTGGGAGTACGGACAAAACTCTAAATGACCTGACACAACATCAACACGGTGAGTAATGACCTTGGACGGGGAGAAATGGGCACAATGACACACATGCATAACTATGTGTAGCGCACTGCACACTCACAATGACCCAGGATCATGTCCCTGATCCCCGTGGCACACTGAAGCACACACATAGCAATCACAGTGTGGTATTCCATTACCTCATGTTATCTGGAATCTCCCCATGTCACTCAGTAGAGTGTTAGGACTTTAGAATGTTTTCCCTTGACTGTTATCTGTTACTGGGCTTGGACGATGAAGACACCTCTTTGCAGCTGTGGTTGTTTAAGCTGTCCTTCTTATGAATAAATCCTGCTTGAACCTACTCAATGTGTAGCCTTCATTACCACACAATTATTGGCGACGTCGGGAGCAGTGATTTCCTCGAAGGCAGCGTTCACTCGCTTACTCTTCTTCCTATTTTTGGCTAAATTGGACTTTGCCTACCAAGAAGAACATCGTTTTTCTGTTTCTCTACTGAGAGGATTCTCCGTCATTCTGACAGATCGTGGACCATCATTATCCATCATCTGTTTGTCCCTTAAACGTGAGCCAGATCAAACGTGAGTCATTTTATTTATATTTGATTCTACTCTCTGTGCCTTTACTTTTCGACTTTTCGACATCCACATAGGCATGTTAATGTTAATGTTAATGTTATAACAATTTATAGTGCGCACAGCGACTCCAGCGAAGGAGCATCCCGGCGCAGAGACACGAAGCAGTCATAACACAACATGGAGATAATACTACAGAAAAGTACTAAAACAGGGAAGCTAAAATAGGAAGGTTTTTATGGCTCTACGAAACGACAGCAAGTCCTCTATCAGCCGAATTTCAACTGGGAGGGTGTTCCAGATTGACGCGGCTCTCACCCTGAAAGAACGGCCCCCCATCCTGCTGAGCCTAAATCTGGGGACAACAGCAAGGGCCTGACCTTGAGATCGAAGATTACGGGTAGGGACATAGAAAGAGATGGAGTTGGCCAGAATCTCAGGGCCTATGCCTCTAAGGATTTTGAAGGTCAGACACAAGACCTTGAAGAGAATACGCTTCCTAACCGGGAGCCAGTGCAGGGAGCGGATGACATGAGACACCGGGCAGAACTTAGGAAGTCCAACGATGGCTCTCGCCGCGGCGTTCTGCACCCGCTGCAGACGGGTTAGCTCAGCCTGGTTAGCCCCCGCCAGCAAAGAGCTGGCGTAGTCCAGACGAGAGATGATGGTTGCCTGGACCACAAGCTGTCTGGTAGGGGCGTCGAAGAACTTGAGCACCGGCCTTAACCCTCTTAGGAGACCGAAGCAACAGGCTGCAATTTTTTTTGGTGTGCCCTATAAATGTAAGACCAGCGTCTAACCAGACCCCGAGGTTCTTCACCTCCGACACAGGGGTCGGAGTGGGGCCCAACTCCGAAGGCCACCACTGATCGCCCCAGAGCTCCACTCCCTTCCCGACAACCATAACCTCTGTTTTTGTGGCATTGAGCTGGAGACAATTACCTGTCAACCAGCTGGCCACCGCCTTCAGTCCGGACTGAAACCTGGGGGCATCCTGTTCCGCATCCCCGCTGAGAGTAACCGCCAGCTGTGTGTCGTCGGCATATGAGACCATGGTTAGGCCACACTGCCTTGCGACATCAGCCAGCGGTCTCACGTAGAGGTTGAACAGCGTGGGACTCAGCGAGGATCCCTGCGGAACCCCCATGGCCAGAGGCTGGAACCCGGACTTGAAGGGAGGGATGGCAACACAGAAGGAGCGGTTGTCTAGGAAGGAGCGGAACCATTGCACCGCCTGGCCACCGATCCCAATCTCCTCGAGCCGCCTAAGGAGGATGCTGTGCGATACAGTATCGAATGCGGCGCTGAGATCTAACAAGATCAGCGCCGCCGTCTGACCAGCATCCAACCTTGCACGGAGATGTTCCACCATCACCAGAAGGGCAGTCTCCGTGCTGTGGCCAGCACGAAAGCCATTCTGTGTGGGATCGAGGGCATTGGACCGGGCTAAGTGTTCAGACAGGGCCAGATTGACATGGGCCTCTGTCATCTTAGCTGGCCAGGGCAGCAGCGAGATGGGACGGTAACTCTCCGGCTTAGACGGGTCAAGAGATGGTTTTTTAATGATCGGAGACACCACCGCCTGCTTCCAGCTGATGGGGACAACCCCAGTCTCTAGGGAGAGATTGACAAGAGAGCGTATAGCCACGCGCCCCACAAAGGTCTGGTCTCGAAAGAGGGCAGGCCTCACTGGATCGGATGGGGACCCAGATTTAACTTGCGCAGCAAGTTTGTCAAACCCTTCCAAGGTAAGGGGGGGAAATGAGAGCAGAGCGGGTTGGTGAGATGTCTCCTTAGGGCTACCCAATGCTATACTAGTGTTCGGGAAAGTCCGATATATGGACTGGACTTTTCCCAAGAAATAGGAAGCGAGGGATTCACAGTGTGTGACAGAGCTCTCAGCCGTAGAGATAGACCGCTTAGACATAAGATCTTTCACCGCCTTGAAGATGGCCTTCGACGGGTTAGTGCTGTTCCGGAATTCCTCGGCATAAAATGCCGCTCGGGCACGACAGATGGCCCGGTGATAGAGCTTGACGGACGCGACATATGTAGCTTTTAACTCAGCCCCATATGTCTTCCGCCAGGCCCTCTCCGCCCGCCTACAGGCTCCCTTCAAAGCACGCAAAGCGTCATCATACCAGGGGCTTGACACTCGAGGGTTGATCTTTGTTGTTACAACGGGTATCAAAACATCCAGAGCCCTAGTGAGCCAAGAGCAGAAGAGATCATAGCCCTCCTCTACGTTATTAAATGGGCCCAGAGGTTCCACTGACAAAAGATGGTAAAAGTCATCCAGCCTGAGTTTACTCCAGGGTCTCCTGGGTACCCGCTTGGCTGAAGAAGTGGAAATGTTGGTAGTCATAGGGCAATAGATGGATACCAAAGAATGGTCAGACCACTCTACAGGAGCCACCGACGTGACTTTAGCCTCGGTCAAGTTGGTAAAAAAAGGGTCAAGAATATGTCCCCCGGAATGAGTAGGCTGGGAGACCAGCTGAAAAAGTTGAAAGGCCTCTAAGTCCATAAGAATACTACGTGCTGTCAGACAGGATGGAGCATCGAAGTGCAAATTTAAATCGCCCAGAATGGAAAAATTAGCACAGTCAGTGACCAAGGTGGCGACAGTGTCCGGGAAAGCATTCCTGAACGCCACATTACTGCCCGGCGGACGATATACCACCATCCCAGAGAGTGTAAATTCTAGGCTGACAGAGACTTTAAACGAGGCGCTTTCACAGCCAGCGATCTTAAGAATGGTCCATGTTTATTGCCTATGTGGATGTTTTAGAAAAAGAGGATTGTTCCGCAAAAAGAAAACTTGCTCTTCTAAGACATTGCCTTGGTGGAGCAGGAATAAAAGAATTTGATAATCTACCACCTTTAGAAGATGCTGGTGATATGGATGTGTTTAATAAAGCTTCAAAGCAAATGAAAATCCGTTTTGGTAGACGGATAAATACTGTCATGGAAAGGTTTAAATTCTACTCTCGTGAACAAAAACAGGATGAGACAATTGAGGATTACGTGGCAGCTTTACGCTCTCTTGCCGGCACTTGCTCTTTCGAAACCATATCATATGAGCAAGTTCTCAGAGACCAAATCATGATGAAAACCAAAAGTAAAAAGATCCAAGAAAGGCTTTGGTTAGGTACTGAAACTACCCTTGCTGCGGTTGTAAACATAGCTAAGGGTATAGAACATTCTGAAATTTTTGTATCTGAGATAAGAGGAAAAAATTTAAAAACTAATGTTCCAGATGTTGAAGTTGCCATTGTTAAATCCTCTTCGAATACTTTCAATCCTAGGCCTGCATTTAAGAAAGAATATGTTAAGAATGTGAATGATAATAAGAGTTTTACCAAGAAAGGTACAATTGTTTGCTATAGATGTGGTAGTACTAACCATGTTGGTAACTACAAGGGTTGTCCTGCATGGGATAAAATCTGCATCAAATGTAAAAAGAAAGGACACTTTGGTAACGTGTGCAGATCTGGTCAAAGGATTAACTATATTTCTCCTGAAGAAGAAGAAGTTTTGAATAGTCTAAATTGCATACTTTCTGTTGATGAATGCATTCAAAATAATTTTCCTTCTTGTACTATTCTCATGGACGACAAACCTATTGACATTTTTGTCGATTCATGTGCTTGGTACACGATTATTGGAAAGAATATTTTTGAAGAATTTTGGCACAATAGGGAACTCTTAAGTCCAGATATATATCCTGGTGGGTACACAGGACGTAGGATTGCATTGGAGGGTTTCTTTTGGGCTAAATTGTTTTTCAAAAACTGGGATGTCACAGCTAAGGTTTATGTTGCTACTAAGGGTGTTTCTATACTTGGTTGGCCCCATCAACGTGTCTTAGGGATCAAGTTGGACCCAAATTCTGTTCCACCTGTTTATGTTGAAGAGCCCCGTTATGAAAAACACATTACTGACTCGTTAGTCAATTTAACTTTGAATACTTCTATTAATCCTGATTTCACCAAGAGTGTACTTGAGAAATTTCCTGAGATTTTTAACGACAAACTTGGGAAATACATTGATTTCAAGCACAAAATTGTCCTTAATGATAATGCTGTTCCCGTCAGGCATAAGGTAAGAAATGTCCCTTTAGCTTACAGATCTAAATTGAAGGAAATTCTAGACGATTTGGTAAAAAGGAACATTATAGAACCAATTGAATCTTCCCCGTGGGTTTCGCCTATTGTGATTTCTCTTAAGAGTTCTGGCGAACTTCGCTTATGTGCGGATTTACGCAGCCTCAACAAGGAAATTTGGATTGATAAACATCCTTTGCCAAATATTCACGAGCTAATTTCCGCTTTGTCAGGCGCTACTGTATTCTCTTCAATTGATTTGGCTAGTGCCTATCACCAAGTAGAATTAGATGAAGACTCAAGGAAATTGACTGCTTTTGTCACTCCTGAGGGCATGTTTCAGTATTTACGCATGCCCTTCGGGTTGGCTAGTGCAGCCTCCGTCTTCCAGCGTCTTATGAAAGAATTATTGACAGACTGCAAAGGGGCCATAGCTTTCCAAGACGATATTTTGATTTTTGGGGAAAATCATATTGAACATGATGCCAATTTATTTTGTGTCTTGGAGAAAGTTCGCTCTAAGGGTCTCACTTTGAAATTTAACAAGTGCAAATTCAGACAAGACAAAGTTGAGTACCTGGGACACGAAATATCAAGTCATGGAATCAAACCTAAACTTAATCATGTTCAAAATATCGTCAATGCCCCTTCTCCCAATTCCAAGGAACAATTACTTTCTTTTCTGGGGCTTACTGAATTCTATGGGAAATTTGTTAAAAACTATTCAGATATTGTGCTTCCCTTGAGAATTCTTCTAAAAAAGAATGCAAAATTTGTTTGGGGGAAAGAGCAAGAGAATTCCTTTGCTATATTGAAACGCAAAATTGTTGAAGCGCCATTTTTGAAACCTTACTCAGTGGGTAAGAAATGTATTGTCTACGTTGATGCAAGTAATGTCGGGTTAGGGGCTGTCCTGATGCAAAAAGATAAATTTGGGGAGTTCGTTGTCTCTTATGCTTCTCGAGCTCTACGTGATGCTGAGAAGAATTACTCAACTATAGAGAGAGAACTACTTGCTTGTACTTGGGCCTCTCAGCACTTCAGGCAGTTTTTGTGGGGGACAAAATTTTCTTTAAGAACTGACCACAAACCCCTGATTTCCATGTTGTCTGCTGGTGGCGGAAGAGTTCTTACTGCTCGCTTAGCGAGACTAGCGGCAAAATTACAGGAATACCGTTGTGAGGTTGTTTACATTCCTGGCCGTCTAAATGTTCATGCGGATTGCATGTCGCGTTTTCCAGCCAGTGTAGAAGTTGGTGACAGTTTTGATTGTGATGTTGCTTATTCGTTTGCAGACGTCAATATAATTTCAGATCAGGAAAGTTGTTTAATTCTTTCTGAAAAAAATTGGTCAGAGGCCATGGAGAACGATGCTGTTTTGAATCTTGTCAAGCAGTATTTGGTTAAGGGATGGCCTGAAGAAAGGAAGCTTTCTGGTGAGTTGGGGTCGTTTTACAAAGTTAAGGATGACCTAATGCTATCTCGAGACATCATTCTCAGATCAGATAAAATCATACCTCCCACAAGTCTCAGAGAGAAAATTTGCAGTTTAGCTCATGAGGGGCACATGGGAATGTCCACCTGTGAAATCTGACGAAACTGATGTACATAGACAGCATTCATTTCCCTTCTTCTCCCACTCCTCTCCCTGTGGGCACCATGGATACTGTAAATTATTGACCGTATCTCCCTGCCAGTAAGAACCCGTACCCCTATGCATATGTACAGCCATTCTAGGCACCATGGCCTTTCTACCCATTGGAATCCCCAGCTTCCCTCCTGCGCGTATCTTGCACCCCCTCTCTCATGTATAGACCATGAAACCCTTTCCCTTTGCGCGATCCTGATGTGAAAAGGTAACCCTCCTGCTCGACCCAGGCCTTCCTCATTTCCCTCTCGAAGAAGCATCCTTCGCCTCAGCTGACATAGCCCCCCCCCCCCCAGTTGTATCTGACTGCCCCTGTTCTCTCATGTACAGGTCATAAGATCTCTCTCTCTCTCTCTCTCTCTGCGCGACTCTGGCCCTGCATGCACCCTGACCCCCCTCCTTCTCC
Organism: Lissotriton vulgaris; assembly: GCF_964263255.1. Lineage (NCBI taxonomy): Eukaryota > Metazoa > Chordata > Amphibia > Caudata > Salamandridae > Lissotriton > Lissotriton vulgaris. Next base: position 247,631,090 of record NC_141688.1, on the reverse strand, counting down.
TCACATGAGCGAGTCATAAACCTTCTTCTTCCGCAAAGCCCTGTCCTTGAGAGTCACGGCCGCGCCTGACCAGCACCCCCTTCCCTTCCATGAATGCCCCTCTATTGACAAGCCCTCCCTCCGCGCTCGATTGTCCACGTAGGCATGAATACCACTCCTTTGATGACCCCTTCCCCCGAGTTCAGCTGACCACACATGTCCGAGGCCATCGCCTAAGCCAGGAGATACCATTTACTGCCCTTATTGTATGCCTAGCCACCCCACCCCCTGGGCCATGATTAGGCGCACACATCCTACGAAGCACTCAGCTGCATGATTGCCCTCCCCTCTTATCAGCAGGTCAAGGGTCCCCATTGTGAACGTATGTGGAGTAGGATCATCACGAGGATTATAGGAATGTTTTCCTTTTGCGACATACTGACCTGATTGTATCATCAAATGTTCTGCAATGTATAAAAGCAAGAGTCTCAAGCTCACTTGTTAGAGCACCTCCCGAAAGACACTGTGTTTCGTGTCCGAAATGACTGGCTCTCCTCATGAGAAATAAACTCTGTTCTTGATTCCTGCTTCCAGCGCCCGTCTCTTTATTTGGTAATTATTCAGAATGGAAACTAAGAGGCGGTTTGCGCCAGCAGCCTGGGCATTGATAGAATTATGGGCTCACTTTCAACAATTGGCGCCCAACTTGGGGCCCATCAGTGACATAGGGTTCGGTAAGAGAGATCCAGACGAAGAAGTGAACGTCTAAAATGATCGGAGTATACCTGCCTTGAGAGGGCCCTAGCCCGGCTGCCGATCGACAGAACTTCACCAATTCTGAAAGGACCTCTCTTGAGTGACCTATTGTCCTGACTGGAATCCCACAGGAATGCTACATGGAGTAAGAGAAAAATCAGGCGCTGGAGGAGGAAGACGAAGAACTGTCCGTATGGTCCGGTCCGGGTAAGATTAAGTAGGGTGTTTTTACGCCTGATTGGTAGGGTGGTTCTATCCACCTGATTGATTGATTGTATTGAAATCGGTATTTGTATACTGATATTGTATTGGTTGGTATTGGTTCATTTAGCTTTGAGGGCTACTTGACATATTGGTTCTCTTTTGAGAACGAGACATTCTCTGTTTGCAAACAGCGGCGAATAGGAACGTCGTCCCTCTTTGCAGATAGAGAAGGGTAGGTAATGCAGACTTTTGTCCCCGTTGTAATCCGTCATGCCTACTTTTCTCCCCACTGAATTGTTTGAAGTCGATTAATAATCGATTGTTGCTCTTTGAGATCTTCCCTGTCCACAAACAGAGACGAATAGGAATATTCTGTCCCCTTTATGGATAGCGAAGGGCAGGTAATGCAGACATTTGTCCCCGTTGTAATCCGTCATGCCTGTTTTTCTCCCCATTGGTTGGTTGGTTGCCTGGACATTGTTGTCTCAGGAATTGGTTCGTTTGAGGTATTTTCTATTTGCAAACAACGTGAAATAGAAATATTCTGTCTTTGCAAGTAGAAAAGGGTAGGTTATGCCCCTTTGTGAATTTGTCAGTCCTACCCACTCCCCACTGGTTGGTTATTGTGGGGTAGCTCGTATGGTCCGCCCAGGAGACTACTCTTATGGAGGACATATGCTCTCTACTCATGGGCCATTTAATAGAAATAGACCGACTGGTCCGTCCAGGAGGCTACCCTAGTAAGTGGAAGTACATCGCTCGGTCTGTCCAGGATGATACCCTAATGAAGGAATATATGTTCCCCTTTTGATCGATAATCTCGTTCCACCCCGGACCATTTATTGGAGGGGACTCGTCTGGTCCGTCCAGATGTACCCCCCTAGTGAAAAGGACACATAAAAAATATGAAGTGATCACCGTTCCCTACTAACAGAAAGCTTTAGCTCGAAACACGCTAAGTAAGAGAAAGAAAAATAAAAAGAAATCAGGCTAAGTCAGTAACCCCCTGATGAGCTTTTGACTTCACCAAAAATAAGAAACATTAGAAATAGTTCGTAATAAGAAATGTAAAATGGCGAAAAGATTTGATAGCAGAGCACAGCCACGAGGTAGCTAGGTTTCACTGCCTGTTCCTGCTCCCAACATGTCTGCCTCATTGCCCGCCCCGCCCAAATAACGGTCACATGAAATAGAAACAACTCAATAGGGACCTACCCCCATTCCGGAAGCTCCCGAAGTGCAACAGGTCCGCGGTTACGCCCATCCGGAAGGCGAGGCCTGGAGGCATGAGGGACTTGCCTGGCCACGGTCAGGAGGAGATGATGTTGGGCAGGCGGTCCAAAGGATGACAAGGACCTCTCCATCTTCTCTCTTCTGCCGCCCTGCAGGCCGCGGGGAGAGAGGGGTCTGTCTTGCCTCGGCCACCGACCACCCCTCTCTCTCACCCGATCCGGCTTTTGTCGAAGGCCGACGCCAAGGCGAGAACGGCGGCGAATCAAGTAGTCCCGCCACATTTCAAATTCGCCGCATGCCATCGCCTGCTGGTCCAGAGCCGAAGCCAAGGCAAGAGCGGCGGCAAATCAAGTAGTCCCGCCAGATGCCAAATTCACCGCATGCCGTCGCCTTCATAGGTACAGGCAGTCCCGCCACATTTCGGGCTCCCTGGAGAATCAGGTAGTCCCGCCACATGTCAAAAAGGGAGGGGGGGGGCTGTCTTGCCTCAGCCGCCGACCACCCCCCCCCCATCATCAATGGCTGGCACGGCCGATGTCGAGAACGATGGAGCCGAAGGGGGAGGTGGCGCGAACGACCCTCCCCCACCTCCCTCCAGGTGGAGGCTTCCAGCGACACCGCAACACTCTTTGCTTAAAGAGGGTCAACATCAAAAAGCGGTCTTCTGCCCAGGACGGGCACTCGCTCCATATCGCCTCTCCTCGACCTTGAAGATTCTAGAAGAGCCGGGGGGCTCCCGACCCCCTGCATGGGTGCCCCCGTCCCCTTCACTGGGAACCACGACAGCGGTGCTGCTCCTGCCGGCACCAGACTCGGATCGGAAATGGCTAAAATGCCGCCACGGCACAGGCTTGTTCAGTTCCGGAGGAACACCAGAATGACCCGGTAGGAAAATTGTTGCCGCCCTTCCCATTCTTTGACTCATGGTCCACATTGATTAGACTGTTAACCACATTGCACGAGACTTTCTGAACTGCCAATGGAAAGTTCTGGGCCAACCTTGCGAGACTAGAGACACTCTGACTGTGCTAGAACTTGCCTGACCCCACCCAAAATGGCGCCGATGCAAAATGAGATGTTTTTAATGAACTTTGTTGCACCCTGATTACACAAGCTTTTTACCCCGATATATATATTTATAACGTTTTGGATAATGAAAGTAGATATGAAGGATATTGAGTATGTGCTTGGACGATGAATTGACTTAGGGTGGGTACCGATTATGAGTTGGAAAATGCATTGGTGTAATTTAAGGTAATGAATGAACATTGGATAATGTATTTATGAATTTATTAAAGATGAATTACTGACATGCATCATGCTTGCTCTGTAGGGGAGTTTAATACGATTTTATTGCACTGCCGCACTTTATGCAATGAACTGCCACCAGCTTCGTTCTTCCCATGTACAGTTCCAATCTGCTCCGTGGCTAGTCCACCGGGTTGTAGGCCTGTATTTATGTGTCAACACTTTTTATTAAAAGTATTTTTAAAACGAAAGCATAGTTGTAGCGGTTGCATTAATGAGTTTTGAATGTATTACTACTGTGAGCAACGAGAAAGTATGATGAAGGTAAAAGGTTAAAAAGGACCCGATATTTAGCAACCACACTATGTTTCACAGGCAGCCGGAAAGGAGCTTTAGAAGCCCTAAAACGACACCACAGAAATGCCACCTGACCGCCACCCTTGTACCCGATCGACAGGGGTTACGACCAAGTAGCTCATGTCACGCAGATCGTCAATGATTATCTGTCTGACCTTTCTGGTCCATCTGGGCTTAAACGCCGTGATGGTAGGGAAATGCACTACGTGGAAATAGGTCGAGTATGTGGTAGGTAAAGCATTTCCGGATTACTGCACGTTGATGAGGTTTTGAATGTTGCCCCCCCACCCCTTCTTTCTCCTCCCTTCTGCAGGTCACGTCGGAACACTGGCTGATGTATGGATGAACGACGACCGAACCGCCGATGAGAAGGGGAAGAAGGGAATATGAATATGGTCCTTATGACAAATAAAAGTTTTTAAAAGACGTAGACTTAAACATGACTGTTCCTCCTTAGAGCATAGCAACGGGAGGATGGACTGACATAGAGACTGGACAGGTACTGAATGACAAAGAAGAATTAACTAGAAACGACGCGTAAAATAATGTAACTGGACGTTTTGACTAGGTAGGGAAAGGACAAAGAAAAATTGTATGGGTAAGGGTTGCCACGGCACCGCCCGCCTAGGAAGTTAGAAATGTTGCCGATGTTCAAAATGCACTGCCCCCTTTCTCACACTCTTGCAGATATAGCCAAGCTGTCCGACTGTTTTCCCGATCAATATTTGCCGTTGCCTCGGCCTGGAGAACTTCCCACCACAGGAGGGAACAGAAAAATGGTTTAAGATCCAACCATGGGTAACTAGCGCAACCAGGTTAATTTCTGATCGACCAACCGAGGTGTGAGTATTGGTAATTGGGAACGCTCGCAGGCATGACAAGCGAGAGGGGAAAGGGGGGAAGGGCGGAAAGAGCTAAGCACGTAGATAAATAGGATAGTAACGATATGTAGAAAATATAAAAACAGATCTTGTAGACTAACAATTGTTTCCTGTCTTGTCGTGAATGTCTTGTACTTGCGTAATATATGTGCCGTCTTCCCTGTCTGAGTTTGTGTGTATGTAACGTACGAATTTATGTCTCCCCTCTGTCTGTATCTATAGGTCACCTGACCTTTGCCGTTCTGTGTTGTGAGCGCACTACATGACCTATTTTCGTACACGTCTCTCTGTCTCTCTCTCTCCCTATCTCTCTCTCTCTCTCCGCTCCTTTTTATCTCTGTCTCTATCTCTCTCTCTCTCTCCTTACATGTCATACGTGTACCGAATGGCTCGTTTAGATTGCGGACGACTCTCACTCTCTATGAGAGTCTCCCTATTTGTTCCTCCCTCATTTGGTAAAATTGTGCCCCACCGGCACCAGTCTGATTTGATACGTATTTGAACGCAAAGGTGTTCAGCGAAATTGACCGAAACTAAAATGAGCATATCTCGCCATGTTACTGCCTCTCCTTTCTGCAAAATGAATGAACTTGAATTGGCTAAGAAAGAAAGGACAGGTAAGACGACTAAAAGGTCCCCCAAATCTGGCCATTTATAGGGGAACTGTATGTCAATGGCATCCTATGTCTGTTCTTCTGTGACAAGCGCCAACGTCAAGACTGACACCCAATACCCAGATTGCCCCGCCCCTTTGCACCCAAGCGCAAGCGCCCGAAGCATCCCCGCCGCATTTTTGATAGAACGACTTCTGCTGTCCCGGGTATAAACATAATGACCATGAGTAGCTGTTGACCCTTGAGGAAATGTTGTTTTGCCCGACTCTCGACGATAGCACACCCGCCCTGTCTGAAAATATGATTGTTCTGAAGGGAAACGCTCTGTAATGTTGAATATGATGTAACGCACAGTCGATGGAAATGTCATTTATCCTCATGTGAGTTATAAATAGGACAATGAATAAACCTGCCATAGACTTAGTAGGAATGCTGACACCTGCACTGCTTGGTAATAGACCTCTGACTGTGACCGATGAGCATAAAATCTCAAATGCGGAGAATTAAGGGAGGAATTCATATGCGTAGATGTCTTCTTCTGCCATTTCTCTAAAACGTTGTCTTGTACCTATTCAAAGATTCATGATCACCGGAGGAGATGGGTCAGATGTGACGTTCAGCCTGACTACAGACCTTGGGACACGTATGACATCGACCAGAGGTGGAGCTGCAGAGCAACAAGGCACGGGACGAGACCGCAATTTCAACGTGGAAAATGAAAAATGACGGGCCGCCTCGAAGCCCTCCGACTGCTAACCCACGTGTGCCTGGAGTCTCCGTCTGCCTTCTTTGGGCCCGATTGATGGGCCTGCCTGCTTGTTATCCTTTGCTCCCTTGGTCCCTTTTTGTGTGTCCCAGGAACTCTGACCCAACTCCGCTCACTCTTTCTCCTATCGACTATTTGAACCACATTCACCCACCTTCCCACGTGACTTTTTGCCAAAGGAAAGAACTTCAATTATATGGGAAGAGGGTGTTGCCACAGAACTCTAGGTGCCGAGCATAAGGCGCCGCCAAACGGACTGTTTAGGGAACAGGACTGTGGTCTAACAGCAGAGGACTGACCGCACCCTGCAACGCGTAAGGATCGAACCGAGCTGGACCTATAGCTCCACCGCCGGTGCTCAACAGTGCCAACGAAAGTACCCGGATTAGAGCCTACCAGTGATGGCTCGCCGATAAAAGACACTGTGACGAAGAGATCTTGTGTATTGAACTGAATTCCGCTCTCAACTATCTGGTCAAAACTGTTCATTGGTCACATTTTTTTTAAGTCAGAAAGATTTATGCTATGTAGTGCGTTTAATTGCCAGGAACACAACGAAAAAGTAATTTCCTATGTACTGTATTCTTCCCATCACCTTGACTGTCTATGATTGTACGCCACATGTTAGTATCGACAAAGTGCTAATTCGTCAACGATGCTTGTCTACCTGTAATGCCATCAGCTGCAAAAATGATTGCTGCTATGTAAAAAGGGGCGACTGTGAAATCTGACGAAACTGATGTACATAGACAGCATTCATTTCCCTTCTTCTCCCACTCCTCTCCCTGTGGGCACCATGGATACTGTAAATTATTGACCGTATCTCCCTGCCAGTAAGAACCCGTACCCCTATGCATATGTACAGCCATTCTAGGCACCATGGCCTTTCTACCCATTGGAATCCCCAGCTTCCCTCCTGCGCGTATCTTGCACCCCCTCTCTCATGTATAGACCATGAAACCCTTTCCCTTTGCGCGATCCTGATGTGAAAAGGTAACCCTCCTGCTCGACCCAGGCCTTCCTCATTTCCCTCTCGAAGAAGCATCCTTCGCCTCAGCTGACATAGCCCCCCCCCCCCCCAGTTGTATCTGACTGCCCCTGTTCTCTCATGTACAGGTCATAAGATCTCTCTCTCTCTCTCTCTCTCTGCGCGACTCTGGCCCTGCATGCACCCTGACCCCCCTCCTTCTCCTCACATGAGCGAGTCATAAACCTTCTTCTTCCGCAAAGCCCTGTCCTTGAGAGTCACGGCCGCGCCTGACCAGCACCCCCTTCCCTTCCATGAATGCCCCTCTATTGACAAGCCCTCCCTCCGCGCTCGATTGTCCACGTAGGCATGAATACCACTCCTTTGATGACCCCTTCCCCCGAGTTCAGCTGACCACACATGTCCGAGGCCATCGCCTAAGCCAGGAGATACTATTTACTGCCCTTATTGTATGCCTAGCCACCCCACCCCCTGGGCCATGATTAGGCGCACACATCCTACGAAGCACTCAGCTGCATGATTGCCCTCCCCTCTTATCAGCAGGTCAAGGGTCCCCATTGTGAACGTATGTGGAGTAGGATCATCACGAGGATTATAGGAATGTTTTCCTTTTGCGACATACTGACCTGATTGTATCATCAAATGTTCTGCAATGTATAAAAGCAAGAGTCTCAAGCTCACTTGTTAGAGCACCTCCCGAAAGACACTGTGTTTCGTGTCCGAAATGACTGGCTCTCCTCATGAGAAATAAACTCTGTTCTTGATTCCTGCTTCCAGCGCCCGTCTCTTTATTTGGTAATTATTCAGAATGGAAACTAAGAGGCGGTTTGCGCCAGCAGCCTGGGCATTGATAGAATTATGGGCTCACTTTCAACACACCACCAAAAGAAGGATTAGGGAACACTACTGGTGGCCTGGTATTGATTCCATGGTAGATAATTGGGTCAGGAATTGTTCCCCTTGCTCGTTGAGTGACAAATCTGTGAAGAGTTTGGCTGTTGATACTTCTCCCATTGAGTACGCCAATGGTCCTTGGCGAAGGTTGGCAATTGATATTATTGGACCTTTTAGTTATCAGTCTGGTAAGGATATGTTTGCTCTAGTCCTAATCGACTACTTCTCTAAGTGGCCTGAACTTAAAATTGTTGAAAAAACGTCCTCTGAGCATGTTATTGAATTTCTTGATGAGATATTTGCTAGGGAAGGTTTACCGGAGGAACTTGTCTCTGACAATGGCCCACAATTCATTAGCAATGAGTTTGAGTGTTTTCTCAAGAATTGTGGTATCGTTCACAAAAGAACCTCTAATTATTTTCCGCAAGCCAACGGCCAAGTTGAGAGGTTCAACAGAGTCATCAAAGAATCTTGCCAATTGGCTATTAAAAGTGGTTTAAAATGGAAAAAAGCGCTTCAGGCAACTTTATTAACTTACCGGTTGTCTCCCAATTCAGTCACTGGGCTATCTCCTTTTGAACTATTGCGTGGGAGAAAACCAGGTTCTCGACTTTTTCCCTGGTGGTTAAAAGGTGATTCTCCCTACGAGGTAGATTTTAAGGTATTGAGGGAGAAAATTCAGAAGCACCAGGAAAGTATGATCCAGCATTCGGCCAAAAAGAAGTACAATACTTGCCGCGTAAGAGTTGGTGATCGAGTGCGTGTAAAGATGGGTGGTTTGTTCCACAAAAATGTGTCCAGATGGTCTGACCCTATCAGAGTCATTGAAGTTTTTAGCAAAGCTGTCAGAGTTGAGGGGGGCAAAATATGGAATTTAAGAAGGATTTCTCTATGCAAACCCCTTGCTACCCCTTCACAGAAATCCACTTCTCCAGAGAAATTTGTTCCACACAAACTTGTCTCTGACAGTCTTTGCTCAGACAAACCTGTTTCAGTCCATAATCCTGATGGTTTCTCTGGTACGCATGAAGTTTATGACAATTTAGAAAAGGTGTCTGTAAATGATTCTGATGCTATGCTTAATTCTGAGGCGCACACTGTTCCTTGTGTCTCTTTGGATAATCAATCAAATGTTGAGCATGGGGACATTTCACTGAGACGTAGTGAGCGCATTAAATGTGCTCCCTCAAAGTTTAAAGATTACATTAGAACCTGATTTCTTTTTGTATTTTTCTTGTTTTTTTTGTGTGTTTTTTTTGTTTTGTTTTTTTTCCAAAGGGGGGGAGGTGTGTGGTATTCCATTACCTCATGTTATCTGGAATCTCCCCATGTCACTCAGTAGAGTGTTAGGACTTTAGAATGTTTTCCCTTGACTGTTATCTGTTACTGGGCTTGGACGATGAAGACACCTCTTTGCAGCTGTGGTTGTTTAAGCTGTCCTTCTTATGAATAAATCCTGCTTGAACCTACTCAATGTGTAGCCTTCATTACCACACACAGCACATCACACGACAATGTGGTACAAAGTACAACACCGGCACTGCAAAACAGGGGACACAACTGGGTCCGCTCATGCGCAGAAACAGGCCAATCACTTTGAACAGAGCAGGGAACTGTGAGAAGCATATGTACGTGTAAGACCTCACATCCCTCACGGAGTCCAAAGTCCACTGTCCCCCATCAAATTGCCAACACCGCCCAAACAGTCACAATGTACATTGTCACACAGTCTGCATGTCAACAAGAACAATGCGCCAACATGAATGTCAACACAATGTCAACATGCATCTCCCCTACACATTGCAGAGGGACAGACAACACCTACATCAGAGCAGACCAGACAACCCATCGGTGATGCTGGAAACGACCACCACATCTTCGACACCAAACGCCCTACAATAGCTCATGGACATCTCAGGCAACCCACCCCCAGGGCAGGGAAGCCAATCTACATAGAGGAGACCCCAGCCCCTGCACAGACCACACAGCAGACAGCACCCTCCACCATGGCTGGCTCCCAACACGTCACCGAGGCACACATTGCATTCCAATGCAAGGTGTCAGAATGCCAAAAGGAGGTGTCGGAACAGGCGGGGGTGGTGTAAGAGCTCACGGAAGCCGTACTACATCACATATGGATGTCCATAGTCCCATCAGGGACCACGTACACCCACAAAGGAGACCAACACTGCGACTGTGACACATGCATTTGCACATTTCCTATCCTGGACCACGCCAAGAGCCCCGGAATTACCATTTACACACCCATGCTGGTCCTCCGTAAGATGGCCCAGTACACCCCTCTTACGCATTGAGTGGCTGATGACAAAGCTACATCTCCAAGCTCTAACCCGCTGCCTGTGATGACATGGTTTGCATCCGCTGTACACAGCACAATGTAATGTTGTAGGACCCGGGCCCTCATGCACACATCATGACCACATGGACACATTCAGATAGTTTGTGGAACTGGCTACGGGCTTGTGTGCCTGGCCCCTTTATTGGCAGGGTCACATGTACAGTGACGCCTGTGCTGGATGTGTGTGGGGTAAGTGAAAGCCAGCCCTCAGGGAGTTGTTGGTGCTGGCAACAAATACAACAGTGAACACTATGAATACAGAAACAGAAAACACCAGCATTACAGAGACAACTGCGGAGCATCATGGAGGTAGCCAGAGCAAGTACAGAGGTCAACCAATGAGAAAACACACCCGCTGCCAACCCGCTACAGTGAGTTGCAGTGCACTGAGGATGGGGCACTAGAGCTGAGCGTGCTCATGTGAAGAAAATGTCCAGGATTGGGTCCCTTCGGGAAATTCCTGAGTCAGCTGCAGCGGGGATGTCACACCTGCATCATCTTCTTCATCATCGTCCCCGGTCTCCCACACTGCCTGAGGTAACATTGTAGCGTGACCTCACCTCAGCAATAAACAAAACAGAAATGGACGATGATTCGTGGTGCACTGAGTTAGTGGCACCTGGAGTGCTGAGCTGGGGATCAGGCAGATGATGGCATCCAAGACAGGTGTGAGCAACTCCGTCAGTCTGCCAGTATGACCGTATCGACATTGGCAGTTGGCGGTTGGAGGTGGTCCTGGTGGTGGTGGCGTGTGCCTCCTGCAGTGATGCAACGTAGGGGCCAATCAGGACTCAATTTGATGTGTGAGCCTGGTGGACCGCAGTTGAGGCTGGAGACAGCGGACAGCACAGGGCCACAAACACATGGCGTTGATGATCCAAGGCCATTGTCTCAGTGGCCATCCAATATCTCAGAAGAGAGGATCCCTGACCTGCGCTGCACAGAGGTGGTGGCCCCGGATGCACAGCGGCTGGCACAGACACCCCGCCAGGGGCCGGTGCCTTGCAGTGCACTAAGGCAAGGCCACGCTGACTGAGCGGGTCCTCATCGATGTCCAAGGGGAATGTGGCGGTGGGCTGCGGGGGACAGTGGAGGGTGTCCTCCAGGGCAGAATGAAGGAGTGGAATTCTGCAACCTTGTTTTCAGCACCATCAATTAGGTATCAGCTACATGGGATGAAGACAACCCCCAGTCCATAGACTCAGACGCCACCAAAGTTCAATCAGAGAGTGTCCATGAATGACGGTGAACAGATATATTAGCACCGGGGCTGAGGGTGGATGCAGTCTGAAATTTGTATTTATTTATTTTATTTATAACCTTTTTTATAGCGTTAGCTAGACCTGTGGGTATTAGAGCGCTTTACATACACAAAGTAAAAGAAAGTTGCATAACATCGTAGGACATGAGGATGCATAAAGAAATAATCAAAGACATAATTATTATGTGTACAGTGAGGGGAGAAAGATGCAGGTGATTGTAACAGTCAGATAACACCATCTTTGGAGGTCCAAGTGAAGGTGGAGTCCATTAGGTTATTAGTGCCTAGGTTGGTTGACTTGGTCGATAAAGTATTGTTTAAGCAGAAGGAATTTCAGGTCCTTTTTGAAGCATAAGAAGGTGGGGTTGCATCAATCTATCAATCCATTTGTAGGGCGCACAACTTACCAGTAAGGGTCTCAAGGAACTGGTGCGGGTGCTGCTGCTACTGCTAGAACTCCCAGGTCTTGAAGAGTCTCCTGAAGGCCAGCAGGTCCTGGGTCTGTCGTAGGCAGATGGGGAGGGTGTTCCAAGTTTTTGCGGCGAGGTGAGAAAATGATCTGCCGCCGGCAGTCGCTCGACCGATGCGGGGGAGGGTGGCAAGGGCTAGGTCAGCGCAGCAGAACTGGCGGTTTGGGGTGTAGAAGGTGAGTCGTTCTTTGAGGTACGCTGGTCTGTGTTGTGGAGAGCTACGTGAGCGTGGGTGAGGAGCTTGAAGGTGATCCTTTAAATGACGGGGAGCAACTGTAGCTCTTTCAAGTGGGCTGTGATGTGGCTGTGGCGGGGATGTCAAGGATGAGGCGTGCTGAGGTGTTCTCTATGCGTTGTAGTCGTTTCTGGAGTTTGGCTGATGTTCCTGCATAGAAAGCGTCTACCGTAGTACATTCTGCTGCTGACTGGGGCCTGGGTGACTGTCCTTCTGGTACCTGTGGGGATCCATCTGTAGATCTTGCTGAGCATGCGGGGGTGTTGAAGCAGGAGGAGACACAGTGTTTACTTGCTGGGTCATTGACAATGCGAAGTCCAGGAAGACTCCCAGGTCGCGTGTGTTGTTAGTGGGCATTGGTGCAGCTCCCAGTGCTGCCGGCCACCATGAGTCGTCCCAGGCGGAGGGGGTGGAACCGACGATGAGGACCTCCGACTTGTCCGAGTTCACATTCAGGCGGCTGATCGTCATCCATTTGGCGATGGCCATCATTCCTTTGTGGAGGTTGGATTTGGTAGTGGTGGGTGCCTTGGTGAGGGAGAGTATCAGCTGGGTGTCGTTGGCGTATGAGACGATGTTGAGGTCATGTGATCTGGCGATGTTGGCGAGCGGTGCCATGTAGATGTTGAAGAGTGACAGGCGAAGGGACGTTTTTTGTGATATGCGGCTGATGATCTTGGTGTCTTTAGAGCGGAAAAGGGGGAGGCGGACAGTCTGGGTTTGGCCGGTGTGGAAGGAGGTGGTCCAGTCCAGTGCTCTGTCGTGGATCCCTGCGTTGTGGAGGCGTGTGCGGAGGGTGTGGTGGCAGACAGTGTCGAAGGCGGCCGAGAGATCTGGGAGGATGAGGGCCTTAGTTTCTCTGTTGTCCATCATGGTTGTCGGTTGCGGTGATGAGGCCTATTTCAGAGCAGTTGTTGCTGTGGAATCCGGATTGGGACGGGTCCAGGATGTTGTTCTTATCGAGGAAGGAGGTCAGTTGCCTGTTGACGATCTTTTTGATGACTTTTTCAAGGAACGGTAGGAGGGAGATGGCCCGGACGTTCTTGAGGTCCTTGGGGTAAGCGATGGGTTTCTTGAGTAGGGCGTTGATCTCGGCATGCTACCAGGTGCGATGGTGGACCTTGCATTGTTAAATATGTGGTGCGGGCAGGGGTTAAATGGTGTACTGGAGTGGACGGTGTTCACGATTGTGATGGTGTTTTCGTCATTGACGTGGGTCCAGGACAGCAGGGGGTCGATATTGATGAGGCTGGGGGGCGGTGAGTCAGAGGTGTCTGTGTCTGTCGGGGGGCCTGAGGTCAATAGGGAGTGCGTTCCACATCCTGGGTACGTTACCAGAGAAGGATCGGTATTGGGTCATTTTCGTCGTTGACGTGGGTCCAGGACAGCAGGGGGTCGATATTGATGAGGCTTGGGGCGGTGAGTCAGAGGTGTCTGTGTCTGTCGGGGGGCCTGTGGTCAATAGGGAGTGCGTTCCACATCCTGGGTACGTTACCAGAGAAGGATCGGTATTGGGTCGTTTTCCGTTTCGGGGTATGAGAAGAAGTGAGTTGGTGCTTCTCAGAGTTCTGTACTTTCCTGCTTTTACCAGTTTGCTGTTTAGGCAGTTGGGTGATTGGGTATGAAAGGCCTTGTGTGTGATGCAGGCCAGTTTGTAAATACATCTACCTTCCATGGGAAAGCCAGTTGAGTGCGTTGAGGGTTGGTGTGATGTGTTTGTATCTTTTTACAGCAGTTATGAGTCGGGCTGCCATGCTAAGGACTGACCTTAGTGGGGCTAGGTGAGCTTTTGGTGACACTGTTAGGACGGCATTCCCATAGTACAGTTTGGAAAGGACTAGGGAATGTACTATTGTCTTGAGATCCCCCAGCAATGGTGGATCACGTTTGGCGTGCTGCAGGCTGGCGTTCTCATGAATCCTGATGAGAGAAAGCTGCTTTCCTGCCGGAATTTGCCTCGGTGAATGTGAGGAGCATTCCTTCTGCTGAAGGGGCTCCCTCTCCTGTCTAAATGCTTGGGCTTGGGTGGCTATATCCGCAAGGCTCCCCTGACTCCTCCGGTGGGCTTGGACACTGCATGAGGTGAGGAGAAGGAGCTGTGGATGCCGCACCACTCTGATCTGCAAAGGCCAAAGGCAGAGGCAGAGTGTCAGGTGCAAAGTTGTGAGCCCCTGCTGGCTCCGAATACTTTCTTAAAAGTGAAGCAGGATTAAAGGAGTCAAGAGTCAATGAAATAACGACCTGCATAGCTTGGCACAGCTTGTATAGCCGGCTCTGGAGAACTGGATAAACCATTTCCTCTTTCATCCCCTCCACAAGGTGTCTCCTCCGTGTTTCTTTGATGCGTGTATCTCAACTTTAACAAGAGGCCCTTTGACCTTCTCTACAGCCTGTGACTGCTGGCGAGCAGTTTTTCAACCCGTGCGGGACGCTCACCATCACGCCACATCGCCCTGGTGGCACTCCCGGCCCCAGGGTGCATCGCTTTATCTTGAGTGGCCATAGCTGCTTCACGGGGAGGCGCTGACATTACGCTATAAAGCGCCGCCTTGCCCCACGCAGCGCAGGACCCTTTGACCTTCTCTACAGCCTGTGACTGCTGCCGAGCAGATTTTCATCCTCGCCGAATGCTCACCATCACGCCACATCGCCCTGGCGGGACTCTTGGTCCAAGAGTGCTTCACTTCATCCTGAGTGGCCACAGCTGCTGCACAGGGAGGCGCTGACATCGCGCTATAAAGAGCTGCCTTGCCCCACACAGCGCGGGACGCGCCCGGGCGAAGCCAGGCCAAGGCCGAGCCCGTCTGAGCCTGGAAGAGACTGGACTGGGCCACCCCCCTGATAAGTTGCCTGAAGTGAGTTTATTAGGGCTGCATGAACAAAGTTAAAGTGCTGTATGTATTGCAATTTGTAGAGGGGTTTACTAGGGCATTTTTTAGCGGCCTCATAAGTATTACAGTGAGTGTATTCTTTATATAGCATTCTCCACTTCTCTTCTTTCCCTTTGAGAATTCCTGCTTCGCTTATGTATGGGGGAGAGTCCACCTCCAATCTCCAGGCCTAATACGCACCAGAAAGCTTCTGCGCGCACACCTAACACTAAACCAACTGCTATTGATAAAATGTTACAGCAGGCGATAGGCGCAGTCTCTAATGAGATCGAGCAGACAGAATGTAGGCTTTCTTTGACGCCTATAATCCCAAGCCCACCTTGGTTTTGGAATCATAAGTTTCTGATTTACCTCAGTTATTAGATCTGTCTGTTTCCCCCGACTTAATGTTGCCTTTGGAAAGGGCTCCTTCTGTATCTCCCGCCAAATCTGTTGTGAGGGGGGCTAACAGGAAAGATGCTCAAAGGAAACCAAAGGAAAAAAAGGGGGGGAAGTACGTGAGCTCTTCCTCGAGAGTAAAGTCAACGACCGAGACTGCGAGCAACACACCCAAAGGTAGCAGTCAATAAGTACCAGAGCCCCCGATATGGGCTTTAATTATGTTAAGAGAAATTAAAGAGCATTTGGAAACACACATTCATAGCGAGATAGGAGTTCTTAGACTGCACCTAGAGAAGCTCAACTCGAAGGTTGATTCAAGGCGTAGCAAAATCGATGCCCTCTTTAAAACCCTGGGTAATTTGAAGATACCTGAACTGGCCCCTATACAACAGAGTAATCAGGTGGCCACTCTTTCCAGAATTGTTAATAGAGAATCTAATACTACAGTTGAGCCCCATACTCCAGCTAACCACGCCATGGTATCGGGGGGGGGGGGTCTTGTCTTGGGGCAACAAGGGCAGCAAAGGAGGGGGAAGCTGGCAAAGGCCTGATGCCAGTTGCAACTACAACGGATATGCCAGCAGAAGGTAATCCCCCGAGCATTAGAAGAGGAGATTATAGGAATAATACAGATCTTAATAGATCGACACTTAAACTCACTCTGCCATGTATAGATCTGCTTCCTGCCTCAACTCCTTATACTGTCATTCTAACTGGACTCCCTGAGCTGGAATCAAATAGAGCAGAGCAATACAAGAGTTAAAAAATAAAGTTATTTTTTAGCTAAATAAACACAGACCATTGCCCCCCCTAATTCAGAGTGAAATTCTATTTGCTAGGCGGGTAAGCTGGATAGGACAAAAGTAAAAAGATATACAGGGGGACTGTGTATTAATCAACTTCAGGGACACGAGGGCGGTTCACTACATTTTAGATTGGGATCATGCTCGGGATACCAGTGGCATAAGGACCCTCCCCCTTGGCTATTTCTACCCCCCATCCCATTGATATAAAGAATAGGTTGTGTGTTAAAAAAAAGGGGGAAAGAGAGCCCAGACTGACCTTCTACCATATATGAGACGGGGATACGAAACACTCCAGTCTTTTAACATCTCAGTAAGTAATAGATACAGCAGTTTAGATTTAGTTGATTGACTAAATCCCCCAGTAGAAGCTGTTGAAGGTATAATTACTCAGACACCATTGTTACACAAATGTGAAAGATCCAAGCAAGGGGTTTGTTATCCTGAGGACTTATCTAAGGCTGTAAAAGATCCGAACAGGCTGAGCGCCCTATTGAGTTTACTGGGGGACGCCCTGGGAATAATGCAAGGCTACGAGCGGCCACATTGAGCGCCAACTCAGCAGTTGGAGAAAACACCTGACCCAGAGCGCAAAACCTCTAGATCTATCTAACCTAATGGTCCTCTCCTGGAATATAGCAGGTCTTGCCTCTAAGCTAGACCATCCCAACTGGGGAGCTTTTATTGACAATCATGGGCTATGTCTCTTTCAGGAGACATGGTCTATTACCCCAATATATAGGCTAGGATTTGTAGCTTACACTTTCCTACAGGGCCAAAGGGGGCCTTTGTATCTGGATTGCTACCCACTTGGGGTGTACTATCAAAGCCCTTAATACTGGTTGCCTGGATATACTCTGTATTCTCCACTCATTTAAGGGCCAACTTCAGCTGGCTTTTATAAATGTGTATTAGACTCTTTGTCTTCTTTTATTTTGTCCCTTCCTGAGTCTGTTCACTTAGTCGTTGGTGGGGATTTTAACTGCCACTTTGAACCTCTAAATGGCATTAGTCCCAATATTACAAGTGAAGAAGATGCTGTTTGGTCTATTCCATTCTGGAACACTTACCCGACTAGGGGGTGGTCCCCCCTGGTCCTTCAATTGACCTCACTAATACTCACTCACTCACTAAGGGCCTGTAACGGTCGATTCCCAGCAGCCAACCCGGGAAACTCAACCTTTAATAAAATAGGACCGGCTTCCATAATCGATTACATACTGGTTGATGTTGAGATTTGGTTCAAAATCCAGGATTTTGTTGTGCATCCAAGATGTGAAAGTTACCATAATCCATTAGTTTTGGCTCTCTGTATCCCCCACCTTGGGAATGCCCAAGAGCATCCTACCCAACCTCCTCCAAACATAACCGTAAGTGAAGGTGGTAGAAGAGTCCACTGGGCTACACTTGCTGTCCCTGATGAGAAAATGGCCACCTTGTACACTGAGATTATTTCTTTCCTTGAGTCTCCTTTTTATATTATTGAAAATGATCAAGACCAAGATTCTTTGATAATGTTGAAAAACAATCATGATGAGATGAGATGTTTTTAAAATTGGCAGCCTTCTTTCATATACATGACAATAATAATAAGCCCGACAACAAACTGAAACACCCATAGTTCAATAAGGCATGCAAGGAAGCTAAAACTGCACTGGTACTAGGAGTTAAGAACAAGGATGTCCTAGGTACCAGACTAGCCAGATCTCATTTTAAAAACACCTTGGCTGAGGCCAAAGTAGCCTGGGAGAATGAAAAATGGGAAGCGATCAGGAAAACTTTGGACACCAGAGACATGTGTTGCTTCTGGAATTTAGTGAAAACTGGGCATACTGAAAGCAACCTGGCCATTGCTCCTAATCTATCAGAAGAAACCTGGAGATTACATTTTACAATTTTATATTCTAGGTCCTTGAATGATACTGAACCCCACGGGATAGTGGCTGTTCTCCACATCCCCCTAAATATTACACCACCCCCCTGCACAATGTCGGAATTTATTCTGACACTGGGCAAGTTACTTCCTAATAAGGCTCCCTGCCTGGACAGAATCCGTGGCGATCTGTTTAGATCAGAGCAGGGTGTTTGGGCTCCATACTTGCAATCTCTATTTAATACTATTATTCAAGGTATGGAGCTCCCTGCAACCTGGCTTGACGCAGAGATTATTCCAATCTTTAAAAAAGGTTCCCCACTAGACCCGGCAAAATACCGGCCTATTAGCCTCATAGATGTCTCCCAAAAGATATTTGCTTGGGTTCTTTTGGGGCGTCTGTAATCTTGGATGGATGAGTCAGATATCCTAACCCTCCTACAAGCTGGATTTAGGTCCACAATTTTGACCCTAGACCAAATCTTTAGATTACAACTAATTTACTGGAAGACAGCAACCTTGGGAGGGGGTAGTCTTTATCTGACTTTTGTAGACCTTAAGTCTGCTTTTGACTTGGTCCACCGTGAGCAGCTATGGGGTCTCCTATTTAACCTGGGGGTGCCGGTTTACCTTTGTCAGATTTTAAAGCATTTATACGAAGGCACGTACGCAAGGGTTAGGTTTGAAAAAAATGAAGAACTGACAGCGCCTTTTCCGGTGGAACAAGGGGTTAGGCAGGGATGCGAGTTGGCGCCAACCCTCTTCTCTCTTTTCCTGAACCGCCTATTTGATACACTATTGTCCGTGAAGGACACAGACTCCCCAAGCTTAGCAAACAGGAAAATACCAGCTTTAATGTTTGCTGACAACACGCTGCTCCTGTCAAAATCATTATTATTATTATTATATATGAGTTTATTAAGCGCGCAGCTACCCGTGGGTTTACCGGCGCTAGGAGGACAGAAGTAAAAGAAGGCAAACAGAAGTGCAAGGAACAGGTTACAAAGAAAACAGCCAGGTTTTCACTCCTTTGCAGAACTTAAGATAACATGTTTCAAACCGCAGAGGGATGGGAAGCGAGTTCCAGAGCGAGGGCGCCAAGTAGGAAAAAGAGCGCCCACCAACTCTAGCACGCTTGAAACGGGGGACAGAGAATCTGAATTGAGTGGAGAATCTAAGAGTGCGGGAGGGACAATATTGATGGACTAAAGTGGATAGATAGTGAGGGGATTTACCAACTTTGATACGGTGCATAAAGCATAGAGCTTTGAATTTGGACCTAGATTCTATGCGCAGCCAATTCAGGCTGCGCAGGGAAGAGGAGACTGAAGTGGTTCTAGGCAGATTGCAGAGTAGACGGGCAGCCATGTTCTGGACCACTTGAAGCTTACGGGTGACCTCCTTGCAGGCACCCAGAAGAAGTACATTACCGTAGTCCAGCCGCGATGTCACTAAGGCCTGGACCACTGACTTCTGGGTGTCTGGGGGAAGCATCCATGTGATCTTCCTCAGCCACCTGATGATGGTAGTACAGGTGGCTGAGACTTTAACCACATGTTGCCTCATGGATAGCTGATTGTCAAAGAGGACCCCGAGATTGCGTGCTGTTGTTGCTGGGACCGGCAATGGTCCCATTTGCTGAGGCCAAATTTGCGGGCCCCAGAGAGCGGAGTCCGGCCCGAACAGGAGCAGCTCCGTTTTGTCGCCATTCAGCTTCAGTTTGTTAGTCAGCATCCAATTGGCGATGTCAGTAAGCCCAGAACGAAGAGAAGAAGAGGGGGAGTGCTGATTAGAAGAAAGAGAGAAAATGATTTGAGTGTCATCAGCATACGAAAAGATAGATGGTCCAGACTGTTCGGCAAGAAAATCAATGGGTCTAACATAAAGGTTGAAGAACAAAGGACTGAGAATAGAACCTTGGGGGACACCATAGGGGGAATTATGAACAGTGGACACCGAAGAGGGAGAGAAGACCTGGAAAGTGCGATCAGAAAGAAAATTGGAGATCCAAGCAAGTGCGGAGCCACAGATCCCAATAGACTTCAAGGCAGAAAGAAGGATGGTGTGGGAGACGGTGTCAAAAGCGGCATTTAAATCCAAAAGGATGAGTGCCACCGTCTCCCCTCTATCTACCTGGAGTCTGACTGTCTCCGTGACTCCCAGAAGGGTGGACTCCGTAGAGAAGCCCGCCTGAAAACCTGACTGGGAAGGATGAAGGGCGTTCGCTGATTCAATGTGGGTGGTTAGGTGACGGTTGACATGCTTCTCCAGCACCTTCGAGAGGAAAGGAAGCAAGGAAATGGGTCGGAAATTGGCTGGGTTGCTGGGATCAGCATTAGCTTTCTTCAGGAGCGGGACCACCATCGCATGCTTCCAGATGTTAGGGACAGTTGCCTCAATGAGAGAAGCATTCCAGAGAGCCAAGATCAGTCAAGTGAGACGGAGGCTAGGGTACAAAGAATCTGGGGGGCATGGGATCCAAGGGAGAGCCGGATTTGATCTCTGCCAGCAGTTTCTGGAAGGCAGGCATAGAAATGAGCTCCCACTTATCTAATAGAGGAGATAAGGACCATGCAGGGTCGTCCTGAATGGATAGTTGGTCATGGTTCTGTATGGAGGAACTGGATGAAACAGATGGTAAAGCTCCAAAACCCGCGTAGATGCTGTAAATTTTCTCCGTAAAGAAGTCCGCCAAGGAATTGCATTGAGTGCTATACAGACAGGGGGCTTTGGGAGCACATGACATACCGGATAGTTCCTGAACTGCCTTAAAAAGAGCTTTGGGACGATTCTGGGCTTTCAGTATCGTGTTGTTAACGTGATTGGCCCTGGCAGTATTACATAGAGCGTGATATTTATGTAATGCGAGTTTGTAGTTTTCTTTATCTGCAGGAGAGTAGTTTGACCTCCAAATACGCTCCAGTCTTTTGTAGCGGGACTTCTCCATTTTTAGTTGTTCATTGAACCAAGCAGCAGGGGGGTGCAGAAAATTTTGCTTACATTTACGTGCCGGGAGGCAAAAATCAATTGCAGAGGTAAGCCAGGTACTAATCGTCCCCACATCATCCGTTGAGATATTAGAAAGAGGAGGCAAGGTCTTCTCTAGGGAATTATTAAGTTGCTCCAGGTTAAGTCTTTGCCAATTTCTACTTGCTCTAAGGGAGTGTGGGTTGCCAGGAGGGCAAAGCGCACCCGCTGTCTTAATGTGGAACTCTACAATAAAATGGTCAGACCAAATAATAGGTCTGGAAGGTACACAGGTTACAGTGTCCAGATTAGCAAAGATTGGGTCTAGTAGGTTGCCGCCTTTATGAGTTGGACTGGAGTTGAGAAGACTTAAATTGAGGGCGGCAAAGTCCTGTATAAGATGAGTGCTAGTAGAGCATAAGGTGTCGTTAAAATGGATATTCAAGTCACCTAATAACAGGAAATTATTAGATTCCAGCAAAAGGGGAGCAATAAGCTCAGGAAGGGCAGCTGCCCATGCGCCAGCCGCCCAGACGATACAAAAGCGCACCGGACAATGTAAAATTCGGGGATAATAACAATTTAAAACTACCTGCCTCACAATTAGGGATGTCAAGGTCTTCCCACTTGCAGGAATAGCTCCTCTTGTAAATAATGGCAATGCCACCTCCATCCCTGAGAGTTCTGTTTCGCCACACAAAGGTGTATTCATCAGGGAGGGCAGTGGCAATGTCCGGCCCAGAACAGTCATTAAGCCAGGTTTCAGTTAGAAACAAGGCTGACGGACTAGACGATGTGAGGAGGTCAAATATGTCCCTCTTGTGTTTAGGCAGAGATCTGCAATTTAAGCTAATAAAACTAAGGTCAGGAGGGGAGTCAGAGGGGTATGCAGTCACTGGGAAAGGGGTGGCAATCTATGGGGATGCAGCATGTCTTGGATGAGTTTAGCTTAATTTGCAGGAAAAAGAATTTGGTGATTAATATAAAAAAATACCACATTTATTTATTTATTTATTTTAAAAGTTTTGTATAGCGCTGGCTAGACCCGGAGGTATCAGAGCGCTTTACATGAGTATCAGACCATAAATTGCAAGTTACATCGTTACAAATGTTTACTCAGTTATTAGAGCCTGGCAACATAGTGACAAGTGAGGTCGAGACAAACAAATGGACATATACGTAAGGGAAAAAGCAGGCAAGAGGAGATATTCAGGAGAGGAGGGGGTAAGAGCAGGGGAAGTAGAGAGAATGGAGAAGGGGAAGAGGAGTGGAGGGTGATAAAACACAGCATGGAACGAGAGGTGGGGACGGTGACAGGGACACAAACCGGTAGACGAGTCAGAGCTGCGTCCAAAGTCCAGTAAACTGTGATCCCAGGGGAAGTGGTATCATTTCCCCATCTCTGTTGCAAGAGGCTCTCTAAACGTAGTGGACTCACTCAGAGGGGTCTCTGAGACTCCAAGGCCTACATACTGGATCCTTCCCCAAAAAGGGGGGAAGGAGTGCTTTGACTAGGGGTGCCGTACCATAACACAGCTGTGAGCGGCTCCCTTGGCGCAGTGGACTCTCCCAGTGGGTTTGCTGAGACTCCAGATTATAAATATTGGATCTTTACCCAACAAGGGGAGGAGTGCTTAGTTAAAGGTTACAAAAGGACAGGGGAGCTAGGCGGTGTAGTGGGCAAGGAGAAAGATTCAGGTGAGAGGGGATAGGAGCAAAGGAAGTAGACAATGAGAGAAAGAGTGCTAAATGGGAACAGATATATAGATAGATAGGAGACAAGGAAAAAGAATAGTGACAGAAATAGATAGGAGACAAGGAAAAAGAATAGTGACAGAAATATGATGGGGGGGGCGAGACAGTGAGACGGGGAGAAAAACTGTGCCCAAAGTCCGGCTGGGTAGGTGACGGTCAGGGGATGAACCAAGGCCGATCTCCTCAATAGCTGAACAGAGCAGCTCCACCGGGCGTCAGACATAGTGCTCGGACTCCGCTGTCAGTGTGGAGATCAGGAGTACTCAGATATTGTCAGATTTGGGAGGGGGGGAAACCAAGGTCCGAATGAATTCCAGACGCCATCTTGAGGTCAGACACAGTCCTGGTAGGATTATGTAAGGAAGAGTTTAGTTAGGACTCTTGGAAGGCAAGGTCCTGGCATCAAGGACTCTCACAGCCCAGCAATGCACACTCTACCAGCAATGCACACAATTACCAGGAGAGACCTTCACTGTTTGGTTCATTGGTCTTTCATGCAAAAACAACTATTTGCCCACATCCCCAAATGGATGGAAGACCTTTAGAGAGAGTCTCCACTTTTTACTATTTAGGCATCTCATTGAATGACTAAATGGATTGGAGGTCGCAGATAATGAAGGCTAACTTGAAATTAGCCTAGTCCCTGGGAGGCAATCTTAAAGTGTACAAAAATTGCTCCCAAAGGGTGATTGGTCCCCCGGCAGAAATGTATAAAATACAAGCAAGGGAGCATCCCACTATGGTGCTGAACTTTGGGGACATTGTTTATCACATCCACTACAGATAACTGAGAACACTTTTATTAGACAGTTGCTGGGCTTTCCAAAAAGTACGCCTCTAACACTGCTTAGGATGGACCTGGGCATTGGCCCCATATCTGATCTTATTGCCTCTCGCCCTCTCCTTTTCTCGCGCCCTATTTGGAGCACTCCAGAATTAATTAACTATAGGGTGGAACTGAGGGACGTAATGTGTAAACTGGGAGCCATAAACATACCATGGTTGTCCTATGTCAGGAGTTTGTGTTTTTCTTTGGGTTGTGGTAATCTATGGTTAAATCCGGAGGAGTCCTGCTCCAGTACCTCAAAAAAAGCCTTAGTTCTAGCCCTGAAGGAATTTAAATTTGCCCATCTAGTTAAGAGCATGACCTCTTGCTCCTTGACATTGAGGTTTCTTGATGTAAAACAGCAGTATAAACTGGAAAAGACCTTGGATAGCTTTCAACTATTTATGGCAAAAAATGTTTTATTCAATTTAGACATGGAACCCTTCCATTAGGTGCATTTACAATTAAATGGAAAGGTTCAGTCCAATCACTTTGCCCTGGTTGTTCAGCCTCGGAAGAAAGAGTACTCCATGTAATGCTTTTCTGCCCTGCATACCATAGGTCTAGAATGAAGTCGGTTTAACAGTTGTGCAGAAATCTAGGGCTAAGAAACTATCAAGAGGTCTTTAGGCTCCTTAAATATGAAACATCACCACTATTTGTAGTCGCGACCTCAAAATTCCTCTTTGCAATGTGGTGCACCTGTAGAGGAATTTTAAAGGGAAAAGAACAGGGTAATAGTTGATGTCATTGTTTGCATAATTTTTCCACTTTCCTTGCTGCTATTTAGCACTGTATGTCAATGTGATGAAATTAATAGTGTCTATTTTGTTTGGATAGGAAAGTACATTTGTATTCTACTCCTTTACCTTATTTTTTTTTCATGTAGTTTAACTGAATTTTGTATATGAAGTGTTAGTCTTGTTTTTATGGCCCTTAAGCATTTTATTTTGATTGTGAATTGGGTTTATTCTGCATCGTGCTTACCGAAATATGGGGGTCAGGGTAGCTATTTATCGTGTGTTATGGCTGCAGTATTGATGTACTTTATTCTTGTTTATCATCGACTCTGGTTTTAACAATCCATTTCTAATTGCCCTTTTTCTAAATTTTTATTTTTCTCGTCTTAGTCAATTAATGTACATTTGACTGTTTGACTGACTGACTTAATTTTCTTGATGTGTTTTAGAGAGTAAAGCGCACTTTTTGCAGACTTCTTGATCTGGTCTTTCATTGACAAGTGATCCCTAGTGACTTCACCAAATCAGATAGGGAGCAGTTACGAGTATCCAGCTCCTTGAGCCAGTCTTCAATTGGTCGATGATTACTTTTTGGAGAGAACAGTATTAATTCTGTTTTGTCCGGGTACAGTTTTAAGTGGTTTGCGTTAAACCAGGTTTGGATCTTGGTTAGTGTGACATTGAGGTGTCGCGTCGGACGTCACTGGGTGATTTGGTTTTGTAGTATATTTGTGTGTCATCTACATATAGGTGGTATTTAACCCTTGCTTGTTTCAGAATAATTGCTAGGGGTTTCATGAAGATATTGATGAGGAAAGGTGATAGGATCGATCCTTGCGGGACTTTAAGTTTGACCTGTTTTGGTACAGAGAGGCAGGAGTTGATTTTAATTTATTGTGAACGATGCTTAAAGAAGGAAGTGAACCATTCTATTACTGTGCTATTTATGCCAGAATGCCTCTAAGGAGTCTCAAGTGAAGCTAGATGGTTTATTGTGCTGAATGCTGCTGATAAGTCAATTAGGATGAGGAGGCTTCACCTTCATCTAAGGATCTCTGGATATCATCTGCAATAATGAGCATCTACTACAACCTTTCCTGAAACCCGATTGAAAGGTGTAGAGAAGGTTGAAGTTATCAATATGTTTGTTCAGTTGTTGGAGAACGCACTACTCCAATTTTTTAACTAGGAACGGAAGGTTGGAGATAGGTCTGTGGTTGTTGAGCTCGTTGGGTTCAGCTCCTGGTTTCTTGAGTATAGGTGTGATTTGTCCTAGCTGAAGAGAGTCTAAGACACAACCTTATGTGAGAGAGGAGTTGATGATTTTTGTCTAGAAGGGGCGATGATGAGGTTGTGTTTTTACTATTGTGGATGGGAGAGGGTCTATAGTGTGGGAAGTTATTTTTAAGCTTGCAATTATATGGAAGACTTTGATTTCTGACATGAGTTCGAAGTTCGACCAATTTGTGTAATTTTTCAGTTGGAAGCATGCCTGGTTGTCTGTGGTATGATTTCGATCAGTTTGGTCAGGGGTGGTTAGAGGGGGGCAGGTTGCGAGTGAGGGGGGGTTTGAGGTTTGGAAGAAGGATTGCTCATTCTTTGTGACTTTATAAGTGAAGGAGCTGGCGATTTCTACCCAATGGTCCTTGGTAGCTTTTATTTCTAATGGTTTTTTTGACATTTAACAATGCTGAAGAGCTCTCTGGGTCTATTCTTCACCTGGTGTAGTTGGTTACGAAAGAAAGTGGCCTTTTCTCTAAAAATGTGCTTTTTATATGCCAACCAGGTTGCTCTAAGGTGCTCCAGGTGAAGACTCAAAGGGTTTAGTATCCAAGTACTTTCAAATTGTCTGAGTTGTTGTCTTTCTTTATTAAGATCCACGTTGAACCAAGATTTAGATTTGGTAGATCTCAAATGTTTGAGTTGAGTGGTGCTACTAGATCTAACACCTCTGTCATTGTAGAATTAAAGTAGGTAATGAGGTCATCGGCCGACACAGTGGAAGGCTGGGGTTGTAGATGGGCATGAAACCTGGATTCCAGTTCAGTTATGGGGACTCATTTAAAGTTCCTGGTCCAGAGCTTAGGTTTGTAAGTTTGTGTTGGCTGGTTACTGACATGTGAGTCTGTATTAAACAGTATGAGGTGGTGGTCATACCAATACGTGGGAGAGATTGAACTCAAAGAGACCCGCTCATTTTAGTGATGATCGTATCCAGTGTTGCTCGTTTGATGTGAGTTGGTTCATTGCTTAGTTGTTTGAGGTTGTTAATTCCAGCAGGTTGGAGAGGTTCTGGGTTGTTGTGTCTTCTGGTTTGTTCCAGTATATATTGAAGTCGCCCAGGAACACGTCTTCCATGTCTGTTAGGGAGAAACAAGTTATTAGGTCGGTTAGTTCTTCAGCGAATAGGGTACATTCACCATGCGGCTGGTAGATGGTGTGATGTTTGATGGGCGTGGTGCCTTTCACTGTAATGTTAACGCCTACGTACTACAGAGTCAGGTATTATGTATATTTTTATCTGGTAAACTGTATTCTTTCTTTGTTAATGATAGCTAGGCCGCCACCTATTTTGATTGGTCTATTGGGTCTGATGATGTTGTAACCTAGAGGGGTGAGAAGGTCTAGGATGGGGGTAGAATAGTCATAGAGCCAGGATTCTGTGAGGAATGCAATGGCTATTTCTTCCGTGAGTATTTGCGATGATGCTGGTTTAATGTTTAATGTTTAATGTTATGTACTTGGCCATTGCTAAATCAAGACTCAGTTCCAACTGTGTGACCCGCTCGACTGCAGTGTGTGCCGATGGCGTTGCCAGCAAGGGGCCACAGTCACGTGTGAAAGTAATGCTATGCACAGAGTCAGTGTCACCACATCAAAGGGAGTGTAGTGATTTGAACTCTGAATTAACATGTGTACTTGGCCATTGCATGATCCAGACTAAATCCCAAATGTGTGACCTACTTTACCACAGTGTAGGCTGGAGGCAGCGGTCAGAAGTGGCCCATAGCCACGTGTCTTTGGCTCGCAATGCACAGGATTAGTGACACCAGGGAAGTTGTCGGAAGATCCTTTTTCAATCCTGACTGCAACGCGTCATCTTCTTACACCTCTCCTTGGGTGCAATGATATGTACTCTGCCATTGAAAAATCAATGCACAGTTCCAATTGTGTGACCTACTCGAGCGCAGTGTAGGCCGAGGGCAGTAGTCCGCATGGGCCGACAGACAGACACATGTGGTTGTAATGCTATGCTCAGACTTGGTGGCACCACATCGAAGGGAGCATAGTGACATAAACTCTACCATGAAAAATGTTCTCTGCCATAGTGTAATCAAGACTCAGTTCCAAATATATGACCTACTATTCCGCTGTGTATGCCAGTAGAGTACGTCAACGAGAAAAGAGTACTGCCCGTTGGTCGCGGATGCTGTGATGGTCGTAGCAGGTTGCTAGGTTCTCCTACCTCAGGCTTGGAGCTTGCACCGGCACGTGTTGGGCCCTCCTTGACACATGCCGGTGTCGGAAGGTGAGCATTGAGGCCTAGGTGCGCAGGGGCGGGGTAGACGGGTTCAGGAACCAGCTGCCTGGGGTGCTGCATGCGCACCGGATCGCAGGCAACACCACTCATGGCAACGGCTTCAGCCCCGTGGCGGACTGAGGGGCGCTGCCCTAGCAGAGATGTTTGGCATTCCAGAAGAGGTTGCGCCCTCTGAACTTAGAGTTTGTCCCTATTGGCACTACTTATAAACTCGCAAGTTGCGATTTGTTAATGTAAATTCATTTGAAAAAAACGAAAATTGAAGAAAATTATTTTTCAAAAAACGATATTCAAATGTATTCCTTGTTCTTTTGCATATGTTGAAAATCAGATATTACAGAGTATTTTTCAATACATTTAGTCTTGAATTCACTTTACTGATGATCCCAATGCATTTTGTGACTCATGGGCACTTCATCAGGGGAATCTAATGGGAATAAGGAGTGTGTGTATGAGGACACAAGTCTAACGAGTATTAAATAAAAGTATCAAAGAGGTGACTCCTTGCATGCATTCTTATTGTTAATTTATTGTCATAGATCATAGTATGATGACTAAGGTTTATAGCGAATAAATGAAATGACAACGTTAATGAGAAATATAATGAGAGTATGTGCCACACTCTATGTACTAAAAGGTACAAAATTGTGTGTGGTGCATCATACCGTGGAAAATATATAGTGCCTAGTATCAACTTAGTTGTGAAGAAAAAGCAGTGCAACAGGGAAATTGAGTGAGGTGAATGTAGGAAACACGGTGCTTCGATATAACAAAAAAGATCTAAAGTGCTGATTCAAAGCGTCTCAAAGAAGTAGAGTATTTCGGTTCGCATATTCTTACCGATATAGTGAATATAGCTTGCTCCATAGGTAAACTTCAGAATGAGTGTAGAGTGGCGCCATTCGGCAGAGGTAGTGACTAATAGTCTCGTTTTCATGGGCGCAATATGGGCGCCATCTTGGGATTGTGTAGTGAATCTACTTTTTCTGAGAAATCGATTATATGTGAGGTCGAACATGTATCAATGTCATCGGGTTAATAAAGGTGTATGAATCATCATGATAAAAGCAAAGGTGATGACAACAAGTCACGTAAGACAATGCAAAACAATATGGGATGATGCAAAACAATATAATGCTTTCCTAATGTAAAACTGTGAAGGGATATGATAAAAAAACACAGAAGAATAATTAATAATATGTGCATTTGTATGAATAACGAGATTAAAGTCATTAGTAGGATGTCATGCTGTAAAAATAAATAATGGTGTTATACATAAGAATCTAACAGTAGATTAATTGTGTATAATCTAATTATAGATAACAGGAGAATTCAAATCGGTCATTGAGTCCATAAGGTTTCATGGCTTCAAGTATATAAAGGCATTATTTTTTTTTCTTTAGAAGAATTTTATTGATGTCTTGACCTTCAACTCTGGTGATAGTATCCAATATGGTAAATTGTAATTGTGAGTTGTTGTGTCTTCTCTCATGGAAATGGACAGGTACAGTGCATTTGGCATTTTTTGTCCTAATGTTGCTTTTATGTTCTGATAGTCTGATTTTTATTTTTCTGGTTGTTTTCCCTACATAGACCAGCCCTCAGGGGCACTTTAACATACAGACAACATAGGTAGTGTCACAGGTTGCTGTTACTTTTAATCTGATGGATGTGCCTTTAATGGGGTGCATGATGGTATTTCCTTTGATTATAGAATGACAGTTATTGCAGTTATGGCAAGGTAATGTACCTTTATAGAAGAGTATTTCAGTTTCTTCCATGGGTTTTAACATTTCTTGTATGTTTTTACTTCTGGTGAATGCAAATTTGGGTTTATTTTGGAAGACCCTTTTAAAGTCTGGTTGATTCGTCAGGATTTGCCAATGTCTGAGTATGGTTTGTTTGAAATTATTACTTTTTGTTGAGTATTTGGAAACAACTACCATTCGTGATTCCTTGGATTTTACTGTGGGTTGTAGTAATTCAGTTCTTGTTTTTAAAGCACATTTGATTTTTGCTTCTTGTAGGACTTTCCTGGGCTATCCTCGTTCCCGAATGCGATGTATCATGTTGTCTATTTGAATTTCAGTTTCTGAGCTTTCTATAACAATCCTTTTAACTCTGTAAAATTCTGAGAGTGGTAGGTGATTCTTGAAGGGTAGCTATTGAAAACTTCTGTACTGTAGCAAGGTGCTGCTGGATTGCCCATAGATGTTCCTGTAAGCTGTAAGTAGTGTTCAACTTTCCATTTGAAGTAGCAATGATATAGAGTGTATGTTAGTAGTTCCATGAGGACAATTTGGAAGTTTCGGTCAAGTTGTGAACATATTAATGTTTATTCTATTGCCTCCATACCCAGGTTATGTGGAATCGAGGTATATAGCGCTTTTACGTCTATGGTACAGATCCATACTTCATTGTCTGTCACAGTTATCTGTTCGATTTTGGTTAGAAAGTCTGTAGTGTCTTTCACATAGGTTTGTGCTTCAGTCACAAAAATCAGTAAATGTGCATCTAGGAATTGACCAATTGGTTCATCGATGCCCCCTCTTGACTATAGGATGAAACTGTGGTTGTTTTAGGTCCTTGTGGATTTTAGGAAGCATATAGATTGTTGGAGTTTTTGGATATTCTTTTGTTAGGAACTTTTTGGTTTCATCCAAAATTGTCCCCTCATCTAATGCTTTGGAAAGAATCTGTGATAGCTGTTCTTGAAATTGTTTTGTCGGGTTGTGTCCCAGCGGGATGTATGTCTATTTGTCGTTTACATGGGCATTAACATGTGTTGAATAGAAGCTTGAATCCATAAGTACAAGAGCCCCCCCTTTGTCTGCCCTTTGATAAATGATGTTGGGATTATGTGATATTTTCCTCAGAATGTTTAGTTCTTTTTTAGATAGATTTTGAAATTTAGTACGTTTCTTAAAATCTAGTTAGTTGATATCATTGCTTACCAAAGTTTCAAAAGAGTCTAAAGTCTTGTGACCTGTCGGTGCCTGATAGTTGCTCTTTAGTCTTAGATGTTTTAGTTGTTGATCTGGTACTTGATTTTGTACTGGTCGTATGATGTTGTCAAAGAAATGGCGTAATCTGAGGTTCCTCATTAGCTTGAATAAGCTAACGTCTAGTTCCAGTTTGTTGGTGTTGTGAGCCGGTACAAAAGAGGTGCCTTTTTGTAGGGTTTCAATTTCCATTTTGTTGAGTTCGTAAAATGAAATGTTGATTACCAATTGATTAGTGTTCAAGTTTTCTTCCCCCTGTTGCGTTTGTCTGTCTGAGTCTAGACTTTTGTACTTGTTGTTGTTTGATCTCCTTCTTTTGCCCCTCCTGGGTCTCCGTTGTCTTGTTGGCCTTGCTCTAAAAAAGAAACGCTAGTGGTGGGTTGAGAAGATGTGGATACTATGGCTGTTCTTTATGCTGTTTTTTGTCTTGTAGTACTATTTTCTCCTTCAGTGGAAGATGTTTCAGTTTCTGTATTGGGGGTGTATGGTTTGTTCTGACGTCTTCTGGCATTTACTTCGGGCCATGAGTAAACCTCCCCCATTTTATAGTCAATAGTATCTCTTTTATACTTGCGAACCTTTTGTTCGTTGATCTCTTCTGTGTATTTTTCTAGTTGTTTATTAATGTCTGCCAAGGTTTTTTGTCAAACTTATTGTTCCAGCACGGTTTGTAATTAATTTTTGGATTGCGCTTTTTCTTTATTTAAACCTTCTAGAACTTTGGATAATTCTTCTATGATAAGGAGAATTAAATCTAAAGAACACTTATTTAGTATGGCGTACTAGCGTTCTACAAATTTTTAGTTGTTCCTAAATAGTAGTGCTTTGCGCTCGGTGATATCTGAATAATGTACTGGCATGGAGCCGTTGATTGATCTCTCTTTTCATGAGATATAGTGTTTGTCGAATATGGTTTTCTTTGCTCTTCTTATTAAGAAATGGTGTGGTGTCCTCATTTATTAGTGCATAAATTTTGGATGCATCCTCTTCTACATATGCGAATGTATCTGCTCACATATAAGTTAGTCTAGTTATATCTTCATAGGTTACCATCATAAATATAGTTGTTCGCCGTGCTGCAGTCAAGTGTGGTCGGACAATCGATGAAATTCCCCAAAATTAGGTGTGATTGCGCAAAAGCTTATGTGAAGTTATTAAGTTCAAAATTTGTAGCGTGCCGCAGAGATTTCACTTTGTAGACCTTAGGAATTTTGGAATTTGGAAGTGGATTTATAGAGCGCATAGCTACCCTTGGGCATCCCAGCGCTGAGAGGACCTAGTTTTTTCCAAGTGGAGGCCAGAAACAGGGAGGTTTTAGGGGAAGAGCCAAGTTTTCAATTGTTTTCGGAAGGAGAGTAGATTATGATCTCTCCTCATGGCTAGTGGGAGGGTGTTCCAGAGCTTTGGCGCGTTGTTGGCGAACATGCGGCCGCCTTTTTTATTCTAGGGATGGAGGCCAGGGCGAGTGTATCAGATCTTAGATGTTTGGGAGACTGGTGTGGTTTCATCAGGGATCTGAGTATTGGGAGTCCCTTATCATGCAAGATTTTGTGCGATATGCAGAGCGTCTTGAATGTGATGCGCTCCTTCACTGGGAGCCAGTGTAGGCTTTTGAGGGCTGATTTTGCCGAGCTCCGTGCTTTGGTTCCCGTAAGGACTCTAGCTGCAGCGTTTTGGGCCACCTGTAGTTTTTGAATGACTGATGCAGGGGCTCCCAGGTACAAAACGTTACCGTAGTCTAACCTTGAGTTAACCAGTCCCTGCATCAGTAACTTCCTGGACTTGAAAGGGATCAGGTGGAGGATCTTTCGGGCCATACGGATTAAGCCGAAGCAGGTCCCTGAGGTTTTTCTGCCCTGTGTTTTACAATTAAGGTCCTGGTCGAGCCAGATACCTAGGCTTTTGACCTCGGTTTTAGGAGTTGGGTAGGTACCCATGCAAGGTGGCCAGGAAAGATTTGTAGGTAATTTGTTCTGGTTGCCCAGGAAAAGGATCTCCGATTTATCGCCGTTAAGCTTGAGTCTTGAGTCAGACATCCATTGTGAGATACCTTCGAGACATCTGGCGAGGTTTTCTAGGCTAGTGTTTGAGTGATTGATGGACACCACCAGCTGAGTGTCGTCAGCGTACATCACTGTCTTGACGCCAAAGGGAGTGATAACGTCTTCGAGGGGGGACATATAAACATTAAAAAGTGTGGGGCTAAGGGAGGAGCCCTGGGGGACCCCACACTGCATGGTCAGGGCTTTGGACGTGGAGAAACCGTCCGACACCTGAAAAAATCTACCCTCAAGAAAGGATTTAATCCAAGCAAGGCTGAGTCAGTGATTCCCACTCGACTTAGCCGGTGGACCAAGATGGCGTGGTCCACCGTGTCGAAGGCGGCACTTAGATCGAGGAGGATCACTGCCACTGATCCTCCTGCGTCTATGATGGCTCTCGCCTCTTCGACAACTGCTAGTAGGGCGGTGTCGGTGCCTTGCCCCGGTCTGAAGCCGGTCTGGGAGTCGCGTAGTAAGTGATTGGACTCCAGAAAGATGGATAGCTGCTGGTTAGCTATTCGTTCGGCCACTTTGCTGATCCCTGGGAGGAGCGAAATGGGCCTGAAGTTGGAGGGGTCTGTGGGGTCAAGGTGGGGTTTTTTCAGGAGGGCTTTGACAGTTGCCTTTTTCCAATTGGCTGGGACGGCGCCCTTCCTAAAGGAGGCATTTATGAGATTGGTGAAAGGTTGAGCTACAATGGGGGCGACCAGTTTTAGCTTGCTGATGGGAGCAGGGTCAGCAGGCGAGCCACTTTTTACAGTTTGCAGGGTATCTAAAAACGTCTCAGTGCAGATCTGGTCAAAGGCTTGTAGGTAAGGAGCCTCCGGATGAAGGGGAGGTGAGGTAGTGTGGAGAGGAACGGAAGGTACGGGAAGTGAAGTAAGTATTTTGTCGATTTTTGCGGAGAAGAAATTGGCCATTAGATTGCATCTGGCACCCTCAGGGTCTGGAGGGGAGGGGGGGTCCTGGATTTTTGTAAGGAGCCGTACTATGCGGTATGTTTCCTTCGCGGAGTTGGCCGCTGCAGCAATCTTTCCTTCGAAGAAGGTGGCTTGAGTAGTTTTTATTGAGGTCTTATAGAGCTTCATAGCGGCTCTGTATTCACTTTTGGAGGCTGTTGACCAGGTTTTCCTCCATGCGCGTTCGAGTTTTTTGCAACTCTTTTTTAGGATGCGAAGTTCCTGGGTGAACCAGGGTGATTTGGCCGTTTAATTCCTGCTAGGTAGTTGTTTGAGTGGCAGAGTGACTTCTAAGGATTGATGGATCCAATCCTGTAGTTGAACGTCTGCAATAGAAGGGTCATCGTCCAGGAGAGGTGAAGTGGAGGATAGTGCCTGGGCCCAGGCGTTGTTGTCCATTTTTTTCCACGGACGGTCGGGGGGTTAGGGGGGAGGTTTACCAATAGGTTTGGTAGATAGCTGTAGTTTGAAGGGGACCAAGAAGTGGTCTGACCAGGGAAGGGGGATGGGGGGCTGAGTTGTGAGCCAGGGGAGGTTGGAGAACACGGGATCCAACAGATGCCCTTTGATGTGAGTGGGAAGGTTATTAAGCAATTCGAGACTGAGTGAGCCCAAGTCTGCTTTGAGATCCATCGCCAGTTTGCTGGAGGAGTCATCGAGGTGGAGATTTAAATCTCCCAGTATCGTGAAATTCGGTGATAGACACGCAAGGGAGGAGACAGAGTCAATGAGTGACTCGTTAAAGCGTCAAATTGGTCCAGGGGGGCGATATACTAATAGTCCCGAGAGGGTGAGCGAGGGTGGACGATTCACGGAGAAGAAAATATTTTCGCAGTCAAGTATAGGACTATCTCTGAATTGACATGAGAGGTAGTCTCTATATGCGACAGCGATTCCTCCGCCTATACCTTCGGGTCTATTGTGGAACTTAATCAGGTATTCCGGTGGGAGTGATTGAATGATGTCTGGCTCTGAGCCTGCTGTGAGCCATGTTTCCGTTAGAAATAAAATTTCAATATTGGAGTCTTTAAGGAGTAAATTGATTTCCGTTTGGTGCTTTGGGAGGGATCTACAGTTTAGCAGGGCCATATTAAGGGTGCTGGGTTTCAGCGGTGGCTCTGGGCTAAAGCTGTACGGGCATGAGAGGCAGCGAGAGTGCCCTTCAGCGAGTGAGATCGAGTTGCTGCAGGGGGGGTATGGGGGGGTTCTAAGTCCAAGCAAGGTATCACTAGAATATGTGATGGCTTGGGAGGGGCGAACCAGGGGTCCGGGCTCTGGGCGCGGTCTGGCGCGGACGGGCGCAGACGGGCTTGCCTTAGGCGCTTCCGCTGCGCTCGTCCGCTGCGCTTCCGATATGGGCACATTTTAGTAGTGTTAGGGGGCGTGGTCAGCGAAGTGGGCGTGGCCTGAGTGCTCGACCAGGTGGCGGCAATTAGGCAGGTTTCCCTACGTCAGCGCTAGGGTCCGCTGCGTGGGAGTTCTCAGGGAGATAGGCGAGTGAGTTTAAAAAACACACAATATAACAAGTGATTCAAGTTTTAAAAAACAAAGCAATCTCCTGGCTTCCGCCTCAGGAGTAAACAAACAGTCTTCTGGGCGCGTTCTTGATCAGCGCGCCTTTTGTACTGGCTGCGGGGGGCGTGGTCAGCGAAGTGGGCGTGGCCTGAGTGCTCGACCAGGTGGCGGCAATTAGGCAGGTTTCCCGACGTCAGCGCTAGGGTCCGCTGCGTGGGAGTGCTCAGGGAGATAGGCGAGTGAGTTTAAAAACACACAATATAACAAGTGATTCAAGTTTTAAAAAACAAAGCAATCTCCCGGCTTCCGCCTCAGGAGTAAACAAACAGTCTTCTGGGCGCGTTCTTGATCAGCGCGCCTTTTGTACTGGCTGCGGGGGGCGTGGTCAGCGAAGTGGGCGTGGCCTGAGTGCTCGACCAGGTGGCGGCAATTAGGCAGGTTTCCCTACGTCAGACCTAGGGTCCGCTGCGTGGGAGTGCTCAGGGAGATAGGCGAGTGAGTTTAAAAACACACAATATAACAAGTGATTAAAGTGTTTAAATATAGTTGTGAGGTGAGTCTTCTGAACTTAGAGTTCGTCCCTCTGGGATGTGATGGCCAAACTACAGCATGCAGACCACAGACATATCCATGTCGAAATACACCGCTGGTGTATGGAGTGCAGTGGACGCAACCTAGTCACTGCTGCCACTGGGGAAGATCGCAGAACTGTAGCTTGTTACGTAAGTCTGAGCAGAGTTGGCTGGCCCGGCATACGCCAGGACAGAATAGGGTGTGAATAAAAAACATGTAGCTCTGGGCGTGGTCCTCTTCCGGAATGCCAAAAAATTAGGTGTGATTGAGCACAAGCTTATGTGAAGTTATTAAGTGCAAACTAAAAGTCACGTGTTCACAGGCGCAATATGGGCGCCATCTTGGAATTGTGTAGTGAATCTAGTTTTGCTGAGAAATCGATTATATGTGAGGTCTAACATGTATCAATGTCATCGGGTTATTAAAGGTGTATGAATCATCATGATAAAAGCAAAGGTGATGACAACAAGTCACATAAGACAATGCGAACAATACACAATTCACAATACACAATTCCAAGATGGCGCTCATATTGCGCCCGTGAACATGTGACTCTAATTTACTACCTCTTTCTATTTCACATGTATACGGACACCAACTGCTGAAAGGCGCCACTCTACACTCATTCTGAAGTTTACCTCCGGAGCAAGCTATATTCACTATATCGGTAAGAATACGCAAACTGAAATACTGCACTTCTTTGAGACGCTTTGAATCGGCACTTTAGATCTTTTTTGTTATGTCGGAGCACCGTGGTTCCGACATTCACCTCACTCAATTTCCATGTTGTACTGCTTTTTCTTCACAACTAAGTTGATACTCGGAACTATCAGCCAGATTTATGAAGCTACCATTTTGCGATTAGCAAATAGCGAAAAATAGCGAATCGCTGTTTGAAAGTCGCAGAATGGCATTCATGATAAAATGCGAGGAAAAATAGCGAATGCAATCGATCGCAATTGGTGATTGCGATCTAGCCGCAATCGCTAAATATTTGCAGTTTCGGCATTTTCCCATGCCGAAATTGCGATATCGCTAATAGCGATATCGCAAATTGCGATCTCGCTAACTGCGAGATCGCAAAAACGGGAAGTCGCATTTCGAGCCCACTGATGACATCACAACCAGGAAGTAGGCTCACCACACCCACAAACAGAACACAGAGCCAGGGAGTGGCAGCAGGAAAATGAGGAGCTCCAAAA
This sequence comes from Lissotriton vulgaris, assembly GCF_964263255.1. NCBI lineage: Eukaryota > Metazoa > Chordata > Amphibia > Caudata > Salamandridae > Lissotriton > Lissotriton vulgaris. The sequence goes on along the minus strand of NC_141688.1, from coordinate 247,593,775 downwards.
GCAAGACCCTGCAGCACCCCAGCCTGAAGGAAAGTTTTCAAAGATGTCCCAGGCAGCAGCAGGGAGCAGTGGGCAGGAGAGGAAGAGGAAAATGAAATTTTCTGAAGCTGAATTGGAGCACGTAATTGAGGGGGTGTGCAAGGACTATGGCAAGCTGTTTGGGAAAGACTCTCGGAGGGTGCCAGAGCCCGAGAAGCGCAGGATCTGGCAGCGCATGCACGCCAAGGTCAATTCTGTTGGTGTCACCCAGCGCTCCATTGACGACATCAAAAAGCGCTGGTACGACCTGAAAGGACGTTCCAAGGAGCGGATTGCTGTGAGGCTTGGGGATCAACTGGGCACCGGTGGAGGGGAACCTTTAGCCACACCTAACACCCCATTGGAGGACCTGATCGAGGACACCATAGCGCCAGCAGCCTGCGTGGGGGTCCTTCAGCTGGACTCCTCTCGACCCAGCCAACAACAAACTGAAGGTAAGTGCCATGCAACTGCGACCCAGTCCCCTAACAATTCCCTTAAGTCCTGAACTAGCAACATGACATCCCCAAAAATGCAGACCAAGCTCACCAAAAAAGCCCAATTGCACTGTGGTAGTTGGAGTGTAATCATGAGCCCGCGGTCAGCCCAACAGTGCCAGAGCACTCATTGCTAAGTCAAACCAAAACCCAGTCAGGGAAAGCAAGGCTGCGTGCATGTATCAACATTGTCTGCGCAAGACACATCACATTAATCATGCACCCTTTCACATTACAGGTGCAGGTGATCAAGCCAGCACGGACAGCGATGCGCTACACATCGCTGAGAGCCAGGAGGACACTGAGGGTGAGGGACAGTCCTCCCAACAACCCGGCACATCACAGCAACCAGCAGTGCAGCCAGCACCACCACCCCGTGCCGACAGGGCCACCCCTGCAGCCACTGCAGTGCAGCCACCACCACCAACACCACCATCACCCCGTGCCGACAGGGCCACCCCTGCAGCCACTGCAGTGCAACCACCACCACCAACACAACCACCACCCCGTGCCGCCACAGCAGTGGTACAGGCTCCACCACCAGCGCCTCGGAGGCAGACAAGGCACACACCTGGTGCCAGGTCACAGACCAGCGCACTGAGGCGCCAGCAGCGCCAGGGCCCAGCAGGCACCAGCAGGGCACTAGAAACACCCGACCCAGGCCTGGTCATCGAACGCCGCATGCTGGCGGTGCATCGCACGCAGGCACGCCACATGGCAGCAATGCTTGCACAGATGCAGGCAAATGGACAACATATTGCCCAGATGACAGCAGCTGTGAGACAAAACAACCAGCTGCTTGTATCCCAGCAGGACATGACCCGTCTACGCCACCGCCAACTACTGGCCCGCCTATCGGCCTACACTAGGTCAAATCATGTTGTTGGCCACGCCACATCTCAGCTGGCACGACGGTCACTTGCCATGCAGGCCCAAATGGTGCAGTGTTGCCAGGATGTGGCCAGGTCACTCGACCTACTCACTGCAGCTGTGCTTGGCAGACAGGCCACTGGCCAGGAAGAAGCAGAGGGGGGTGACGACGCAAGTGAGGCTGCGTCGACCAACAGCAGTGCCTCCTTACCACCGTTGCCTGCACCTCGCCGCAGCAGCAGGCCAACATCAGGAAGTAGGGCCAATACCGTCCCTCAGGATGCGGAGAGACGACTTGGGGCGTCTCGTCGTCAACATCGGTGAGGACTGTAATATTATGAGGGAGGCCATGCAGTCGACCCCTGCAAACCCCCTACCCCAGCATGGGGAGGTATGGAGCAATACTCTCCCCATCATACAATTTAATACTTGAAGGCCAATTTATTGTGATGTAACATTAAAGAAGAATGGTCAAACTTCATAGACACTCATGTCATTATTACATTCGTCATGCATGGGTGCAGTGTTGTGATAGTGGATTGTGTGCACTAGAAACAGTTCGTAGTGATGTGGTTGTGGCGCCTGTGTCCTTCCGCAGGATCCTGTCCGCAGGCATGACGTACATGTGGAGGTGGCCAGTTGTCACCTTCAGACTCACTGCCTGATATCTCCACTGGTATCCTGCGCTTGGTGGCAATGTTGTGGAGTATTGCACACACGGCCACGATGCGGCAGCAGACCTCAGGTGTGTATTTGATGGCCCCACCAGTCTTGTGCAGTATGCGGAAATGGCTCTTCAATATGCCAAATGTCCTCTCTATGCAATTTCGTGTCCGTATGTGTGCAGCATTGTAACGCCGTTGCTGCGGTGTGACTGGGTTGAAGTATGGGGTGAGGAGGTACTCACGTAGACCGTAGGCGCTGTCACCTGCGGGAAATGAGCACAGGGTGAGTGCCTATTCTGCGCAGATATATGATGAAAATATAGTATATGGGGACATGTGTACTTACCCAGTAGGTGTTCTTCGCCAAAGTCTACCCTTGCCAGTCGTGTGTGAATGCCGCTGTGCCGGAAGATGAAGGAGTCATGTGTGCTGCCCGGATATTGTGCCACTATGTCCGTGATGATATTCTTGGCGTTGCACACCATCTGGATATAGAGGGAGTGGTAGGATTTGCGGTTGCGGTACATGTACTCCATTTGTGCTGGTGGGCAGATGTGGATATGGGTACAGTCAATGCATCCAATTACATGCGGAAAATGTGCAATGTTGTAGAATTTCAGCTTGGTGTCATTTAAGTCCTGCTGGGTGGTTGGGAATGAAATGTAGTGGTGTAGCCTGGTCAGCATTGCATCCAGAAAACTACTGAGGCAGCGGGACATGGTGGGCTGGGATATGCCCCCAGCAACAGCAACTATCCCCTGGAAGCTTCCGGAAGCCAGTAGGTGCAGGCAGCACAATACCTGTACATTGGTTCTCCTTGTTGGATGCTGCAGCAGGGGGTCTAGGTCCTGGATCAGCTTGATAATCATTGGGCCACTTAGCCGGTACTTGGCATAGATTTGCTCCCTGGTTTGGCCCAGTAGGGTGACCCGCTGCCGGAATATCCGCTCCTGGATCCTACGCCTGTTCTGGGCTGCTCGCTGCAGCCTACGCCGCCTCACCACCATGTAGAGTCCTGGCATTGTGAGAGTCCACAGTCTGCAGCTGCATGTCCTTAAGTGTGTTTAGTCAGGCCAGCACCTGTATGCAATTAAGTTTGAAAACATTTTTATGTTTTGTTGCTGGTTACCACCTGGTTTGATTTCTCCTTAATTTGTGCGTCGCTATTAGCGATTTTCGTGTATTTCGCTAACTGCGATATTTCTTGAATGCCAATAGCAAATAGTTAGCGACTTTGCAACTGTTTTCGCAGAATGATTGGTTTCTCGCTATTTCCGAATCGCAAATTGGCAGGTTTCAGGATTCTGCAATTTTATTAGCGATTTCGCAATTATTATTTAGCGATTGCGCTATTTTGCGATTTTCTCTTTCATGAATGGCTTTCACTCAATTTGCGCTCGATTTTGCGAATTCGCAACAAATGCGATCGCAAACTTGCTTCATGAATCTATCTGTCAATATTTTACACGGTATGATGTACAACACAATTTTGTACCTTTTAGAACATAGAGTGTGGCACAAACTCTCATTATATTTCTCACTAACGTTATCACTTCATTTTTTCGCCATAAACCTTAGTCCTCATACTGTGATCTATGACACTAAATTATCTATAAGAATGCATGCATGCATCTTTGATACTTTTATTTAATACTAGCAGCCTGTCCCGATGTTGTCCGGGTATGAATTGCTGCAGGCCAGTACTAATCTGTTTTGTAGGATTTCGTTTTGATAGCATTTCTTATCTGTGACAGGCCTGTTAAACTCTCCGATTCAAAGTGCACTGCTGATGCACTTAAGAGTGCGCGTTCAGTAGTGTGTGAACTTGAGTTTCCCTACTTTATTTTTCCTTGCAATATTATATAGCGCGTACTAGACAACATGGCATGAGCACAATTAACATTACAGAAGAACAAATTCATTTGTGGTAGGCACGGGGAGACAAAGCGATTTGCCTGGAATCACAGGATGTTGAGCTAATGCCGAGATTTGAACGTAGCTCCCCAGTTCTAAAGTTCACAATTCTAGAACTTGTGGCGGGAGGTGTGTCTAAAAGTATATGTCGGTGCTGGCCATCAATGAGACTGGATTCAAGCAAACCCGGCTGAAGACGGCTGTAATGGCAGAAACCGGTCCTGGGAAGCTTGATTCCTGTCCAGGGAGGACATGGCTTGGCAGTTCAGGCTAGACTGTTCCCATGAGGCACAGGGTCCAACTGATTTGCATATGGCCATGTCTGAACTGGGATGGCAGAGTGAGCTAAAGAATGGTGATGGATTAAACCCAGATCAGTTGACTGGGGGTGAGTGTTTGTATTGTCAACGCTCCGTCCATCATCCCCTTTGGTTTTTCTTTGTACACCCTAAGTTGGCAGGGTATGCTCAGACTTGAGTCCTTTGCTCACTTTGCCACTGGATTCAAGCAAGCCCGGCTGAAGATGGCTGTAATGCCAGAAACCGGTCCTGGGAAGCTTGATCCCGGTCCAGGGAAGACATGGCTTGGCAGTTCGGGCTGGACTGTTCCCATGAGGCACAGGGTCAGATTGATTTGCATATGGCTATGTCTGAACTGGGGTGGCGGAGTGAGCTAAAGAACGGTGATGGATTAAACCCAGATCAGTTAACTGGGGGTGAGTGTTTGTATTGTCAACACTCCGTCCATCATCCCCTTTGGTTTTTCATCAATGAGAGAGACCTGTGCATTTTTCAAATCGGTGGTGAAAAAATATGAGTATGTTGCTGGAGATGTGGGCCGCCGTGCCACCAATGTACTTACCAGGGGAGAGAAAACACTCATTATTCCGCAACTTTCTTTCCGCATAACATTACTCCGCATACTTTCATTACGAAAGTACCATGACTCCGCAATGCCATTATAACGCATGGCATTACATTTTATATGCTTTTACCACACAAACATTTATAATGAATTTCGTTGTAAATGCATAAATAGTAAAAGCATATTTTTTTTAATGTGTGGATAAGGTAAGTATGGGTATAGGGTATATGTTTTGGGGTACTGAGGTATATGTTTTGGGGTGTTTGGATATTTTAAGGGTTCAGAAATAGTTCTGGGTTATGGGGTACAGGGGTAGTTTTAGGGTTTAGAGATAGGTATGGGTTATGGGGTACAGGGTATTTTTAGGGTTCAGGGCAAGGTTTGGGTTTTAGGGTATAGGGTTTTTTTTAGGGTTCAGGGGTAGGTTTGGGTGTTGGGGTACAGGTGTATTTTAAGGGTTCAGGGCTAGCTTTGGGTTTTGGGGTACAGGGGTATTTTTAGGGTTCAGGGCTAGGTTTAAGTTTTGGGGTACAGGGGTATTTTAGGGTTCAGGGGTAGATTTCGGTTTTGGGGTACAGGGTTATTTTTATTGTTCAGGGCTAGGTTTGGGTTTTGGGGTACAGGGGTATTTTTAGTCTTCAGGGGTAGGTTTGGGGTTTGGGGTACAGGGGTATTTTTAGGGTTCAGGGCTAAGTTTGGGTTTTGGGGTACAGGGGTATTTTAGGGTTCAGGGGTATGTTTGGGTTTTGGGGTACAGGGTATTTTTAGGGTTCAGGGCTAGGTTTGGGTTTTGGGGTACAGGGGTATTTTTAGGGTTCAGGGGTAGGTTTGGGTTTTGGAAACAGGGGTATTTATAGGATTCAGGGCTAGGTTTGGGTTTCAGGGCACAGGGGTATTTATAGGGTTCAGGGCTAGGTTTGGGTTTTAGGGCACAGGGGTATTTTTAGGGTTTAGGGATAGGTTTGGGTTTTGGGATACAGGGTATACGTATAGGGTTAAGATGGGTTAGTGTTTAAGGCTTGATTACGCCAACATTCTGTACGCAGGAATTCCTGCATGTCACCTCCACCGACTTCAGCTGGTGCAGAATCAGGCTGCTCGCCTGATCTTTCGTCAGCCCAAACACCAGCACGTCACTCCCCTCCTCCGCAGCCTGCATTGGCTCCCTGTTTCCAAACGCTGCACTTTCAAACTGGCATGCACTACTTTTAAGGCCCTATCGGACGCAGCTCCCAGGTTCATCTCTCTGGCCTTGTCCCGTCACACTCCTTCCAGAGCCCTTCGCTCAGCATCACTAAACCTCCTTGAGGTCCCAAGATTTAAAAGGAAAAAGCATGGAGGTCTGAGTTTTTCCGTACTGGCTCCCTCCACCTGGAACGCCCTACCTTCTTCTCTTCGTCTCTGTCCATCGTATGACTGCTTTCGTACACTTCTAAAAACCCTGCTTTTTCAAGCTGCCTATGATTAATCCCTTACCCTTGATCATCGCTACATGTCACCCTCGACCAACGCTATATGTCAACGCAATATGTCAATGAGCGCCAAGAAACCGCTGGTGATAGTGCGCGTTATAAATAATTTTAATAGAATAATAGAATAGAAGGGTGTTGGGGTATTTTTAGGAGTAAGGGTGGGATATGATTATGAGGTGTAGGGATATTTAAAGGGAGCAGGACGGACACCCAGAGCTGGAAAGTACAGTACCTGGGAAGAAAAAACAATGAAATATTGGGCACAACGCTTGCTTTGTTTTTTCCGTAATCTTGTGCCCCGCACACGCCCATGCCCCTAGCACCCGCCCACAGCACACGATATGAGACATGGCATGAAGGGTGGAACGTACCACACGCCCCCAGTGTTTGTCACGCCCCTAGCACACACCCACAGCACAACGCAGACTAGCCCACAAGGGACTACTTTGCTGGCACGGTTCTTTTACCTTTTAAATGTATATGGTGGACGTCTGCATAGCCTATGTCCTTCTGCTGCAACTCTCCTTTCCAACGCTGTATTGGGTGTTGTGATTGGTGCTGTGGTTCCTGAGAAGGTTTTGGCTCTCTCTTTATTATATTAGTATAGACTCGTTAGACTCGTGCCTTCATACACACACTCCTTATTCCCATTAGATTCCCCTGATGAAGTGCCAATGAGGCACAAATGAATTGGGATCATCAGAAAAGTGAATTCAAGACAAAATAATACACTGTAATATGTGATTTTCAACATATGCAAAAGAACAAGAATACATTTGAATATCGTTTTTTGAAAAATCATTTTTTTAAATTTTCGTTTTTTTCAAATGGATTTACATTAACAAATCGCAACTTCTGAGTTTATAAGCAGTGCCCAGAGGGACAAACTCTAAGTTCAGAGGACGCACCTCACAACTATATTTAAACACGTTAAGGTCTACAAAGTGATACTTCCGCGGCACACTACAAAGTTTGAACTTAATAACTTCATAAGCTTGTGCGCAATCATACCTAATTTTTTGGCATTCCAGAAGAGGACCACGCCCAGAGCTACATGATTTTTATTCACACCCAATGCTGGCCTGGCGTATGCCGGGCCAGCCCACTTGCTCAGGCTTACAGGGGGCACGTAACAAGCAACATTTCGGCGATCTTCCCCAGTGGCTGTGGTGACTAGGTTGCGTCCACTGCACTCCATACACCAGCAGTGTATTTTGTTATGGATATGTGTGTGGTCTGCATGCTGCAGTCTGGCCATCACATTCATGCCACAGTTGGTATTGTGTACATTCACATTCATGGGTCACTTGCCTCCTTCGCACATGCCTGGTTCCCACCTCTCTCCATATTCCGCTATTGTGTGGCTGAGGTGCAGTGCTGTTGATGGCTTATGTACATGGCTGACCCAGATTCCCACAGTAAGTTGTGCTGTCGTATCTGGTGGGTGGGCATGTTGTTTGGCATGTTAAATGTGAGTTTGTAACGTGTGCATTCCCAAGGTTTTGTGTTTTATGATTATGTAGTTGAGGTGTGTGTTTTGTTCATTTGGTACTTGCCAACAAGCAGTGCATTTCCTTAGGTGCCATCCCGTTAGTGCTGGTTGTTGATGGACTGTCGGGAGATGTAGGAAGCATGCACACTGCCTGGGTGGCTGTCATCGACGTTGGTGGAGATTTCATGAGGGAACGCTATTGCCTGCACATTGATGGAATGCGTGTACTTTCTGTTTTGGTTATTGTGTGCAGTGTTGCTGGGGGGCACCAGTAGGACACGTGTGCAGTCAAATGCCCCCAAAATGTGTGGGAAGCCAGCTATGTCACAGACGCCTTGCTTGGTCTCCGAATGTACCTGCGCAGTGTGGGGGAAGTATAGGTAGTGGGGTACCAAGCTGATGATATCATCCACAACCATTGTGAGGAACTTGGATTGGGCTGGCTGTGAGACTCCTCCGACTCTGGCAGTTGTTGGTTGGTAGGTACCAGAGGTCAACAAGTACAGCACAGCCAGCAGCTTTGTCTGAGGTGGGATGTTGGTTGTTCGCTGTGTTGGTACCATCATCCTGTGGGCATTGATATTCAGGATGGGTAGGATGGTTGTCATTTCTGGCCTGTGGTGGGCTATGAAATTCTCTGGTGTTGAGTCTGTGAGGTAGGAGCGTTTTCTGAAGGTCCGCTGTCTTTGTCTGCCCTGCCTCAGTGTTTGTTCGAGGGGGGGTCGTGGGGGTGGTGGAGGTGGGTGTTGTGGCCCTGCTGGGGCTCTGAGTTACACCTACAGGTGTGGCTCTGGCCTTGGCTCCCTTTTCTGTTTAAGCCTGTGGTCTGACTTTACACTAGGTCAGAGCAGGTGTTAATTTCATGCAGCTAACGTGTCTTATTGCCTGTTTTGTGCTCTTATCACCGATTTGGTGGATCGTTGAGAATGTTGCAGAGTGGTGTTGTCGCCGCTTTTTGCATGGGAATGCCTAGTCTGCATCTCATTAGCGATAGTTGCCTGGGTCATCTGTGGCGTTGTTTTTTGCCGCTGCTATCGCAGGGAAACTGGTTATATGGGCTGTTAGCACCAGCTTGTGAATGGAGCATTAGTTTTATCGCAATTTTGGCTGCGATGAACTGCAGATATCGTGGCGATAGTTTCTTGACAATATGCCCCACAGATGCTTAGGATGCATGTAAAAAAGCAATAACATTGGTTGCTAACAAGAGTAAAAGTGTCCACATTTTTCTCATAAAACAAATAGATGCTCACAGTGCAGAGGGAGTACCAAGTCGAATTATATAATTTATAAATTAGCTTAAAAAACTCAGTCAGTGCGTAGTTGCCAGATTTATAAAGGGGACAATGTCAGCGAGAGACCTTATTAATATGCAGAGCGCAGTGCGCATCTGACTTATGCAAAATCACCGACCTCTATCATACCATTAAAGATTAAAGCAAAGTACGTTCCCTCTTCTTTTTTCTCTCTCCCACTCTCTCTCTCCATCACAAACAGAATAATACACATTTTGGATTTCTCATAAACTATGAAAGCTGCCCCTCTTTCCCTTACATATATGGCATGCACCACAGCCCTGTACATGTACCGGCAGATTTTCAAGCCCCTTGTGTGACTTTTGCGTCACTTTTCCATGTGAAAAATGATGCAAAAGTGGCGCAATGGCCTTGTAAATCAGCCCAACGTGTCACCATGTCTGCTCGAGACATACCCTGGCACTCACTCGAACCTGCCTGAGCTATGCCTGCCTTAACAAAACCAGTGCGTTGCATCCTGCAACAAACAACAAAACACACACTGTGTCCCAAACTCCAGGTGTTAACTATTTACACATGCAATTGTTGAATAAATGAGGGGTATGTAGCGCTCACAACCTATGGATAGGTCTCTCGGTGCTGCCCAGATATTTCACTTCTGTCAGAGGTGTGTTTTGAGCTCTATTTTAAGGCTGAAAAACATAAGATATTATTGGGACCGCAGCAGGCATAGCTATTCCTACTCCGCACTTAACTTTAAATTAAGGGATACAAAATCTGGGTGCATATTAACAAGGGCAGTATCGCTGCCTTAGCTGCACTTTTTGCCACTAAAGCAGTGATATTTTCATTGCCTTATTTACAAGGTACTGCTAACATGCATTAGTGCATGTTAGCACCCGTTTTCCCGATGCCTCCTATTGCATCTCTAATGAGATGCAAAGTGGCAGCACCGAGCATACCCCTGACAGACAGCCCAGTAAAATATCGCTAGATGTACATCACAATATTTACAAGGAGTCCTGTACATTTTAGCAGACGTTAGTTTTTTGGGAAATGCTGACTTACCTATACCTAATAATGGGGGTGGATTTTGCTGATGCGACCATTGAGTCGTATCAGTAAGGTTATCGCCATTTTCCATGGAACAATGCCGGAAAACCAGCATTGTTCCATGGAAAACACCGGTATAGCTGGAAAATTATTGCCATTGCGCTACGCGTTATTGATACAGCGATAGCATAGTGAAAATTGCCAGCAATAGCCAGCGATAAATTAGTTCTCGCTAAGAGCAGCCAGTGATAATTATCGATTCCGCTTAATAATATGCCGTGGATTTGTTTTGCCTTCTAAGGGGCATATTATCAAGGGCTGATCGCCGCTTTAGCAGCACTTTATTTCCACTAAAGTGGAGATAATTTTATCTCACTATTAGCCTTAGTGTGAGTTTTTGGGCAATTGTGTCTGTTTTCTGGTCGCAAAGCATGTTAGCGATATTAATGGCTAATTATATGCAAAGTAGGCGTTCCCATGCAAAAAGGCACGCAAACACCACTACTCCATTATTATTTATTGTTTATTTATTGCATTTATAGAGCGCATCTGTCACCTAAAAGGCATCCTGGCGCTGGCAGACTCAAGACAGCATAAGAAAGGCGGCCGGTAGCTGACTAGAGTTTCGGGAAGAGAAGTGTTTTCAATCTCCTCCTGAACAGGAGGAGATCGGGAATGTGTCTAAGCTCAACCGGGAGAGTATTCCACAGTTTCGCCGCGGCTACGCCAAACGATCTTCCTCCTGCTTTGATTTTCTTGAACCAAGGTATTATCACCAACCCAGCAGAGGAGGATCTTAGGCTGCGGGCTGGAGTATACCATCTAAATTTCCTTTGTAGGCCAACAGGACCCAGATCATGCAGGGCCTTAAAGGTCAGACAGAGAGACTTGAATTGTATCCTCTGTCTCACCGAGAGCCAGTGTAGCTGGGCCAAGGCCGTAGAGGAAGAGGCTCTCGTTGGCCACCCCAGGGCTAGTTTAGCCGCCGCAGACTGGACTCTCTGAAGTCTATCCATAAGAAAGCTTGGAGAGTCCAGCAACAAGGAGTTACTATAGTCTAGCCTGCTGAGCACAGTGCAGCGTACCACCTCAACCCGGGCAGGAGGCGGTAGTAGGGGAAGAATTTTTCTCAAAGGTCTGATAACAGCTAGACAACCAGCTACTAGTTTTGATACCTGCACCTCCAGAGAAAGCTCTGTATTGAACATAACACCTAGGTTAGACACTACCTTCACTGGCTGTACCGCTGGGGAGAAATCCCGAGGCCAGAAGTTACAGGGCAAGAGAGTTTGCACCCTCGGCCTAGGGCAGTATAGCACCTCCGTTTTCTCCGCATTGAATTGCAGTGAGTTGGCTTTCAACCACCCCGCCGTATCTCGCAGACAGTTATGAAATTCTTCCAAGGAGGTCGAGTTATCTACCTCCAGGGAAGGAATCAGCTGCGTATCAACAGCGTAGTTGACAATTTTGATGTTATATTTCTTGATGATTACAACTAAGGGCCTCATATATATATTAAACAGCAACGGACTGACTGCTGAGCCTTGGGGAACGCCGTGCAAGATGGTAGAAAAGGTGGATTGGAAGGGAGGGAGGGCCACCGCTTGTTCTCTGTTCTGGAGGAAGGACTCAAACCACCCCAGGGCCCTACCAGCAACCCCCACCTCTCTCAGCCTGTCCAGCAGGATGGCATGGTTCACCGTATCGAAGACGGCAGACAGGCCAAGCAATATCAACACACCAGCCTGACCCCTGTCTGCTCCCCAACGAAGCTCATCGAGCACGGTCACCAAGGACGTCTCGGTACCATGGGCTGGCCGGAAGCCAAATTGCACTTCCTCCAAGAGCTTGTGTTGCTCAAGATGTCTGGAAAGAGTGCCTGCCACCACCCGCTCTACGATTTTAGCTGGAAAAGGTAGAAGCGAGATGGGTCTAAAGTTCTTCAAACACTAAGGATCAAGGGTGGGCTTTTTCAGTAAAGGGGTCACCACCGCCCTCTTCCATTGCGAAGGAACCACTCCAGTGGAGAGTGACTATTTACAAACAAGCCGAAGCGTGGGAAAAAGCTCAGCCTCAAACTCCTTCCAGATTTTCAATGGGAGTGGATCAAGTGGAGACCCAGATGTAATGAAGGAGGCCACTCCTCTAAACTCATCTGTAGTAATCTGCGGAAATTCCACAAGAGACTGAACTCCTCCCTGTTCGCAGGTCATTCCAAGATTGTAATAATGGGAGAGAGGGGTGACTGAGCCCTGCTTCAGAGGTCTATCACACTCAGCCAGTGCCGAGGAGTCTAGGCTATTAACTCTGGATTGTTGCTGATCCACCCCCAAGTCTTCAATGATCTTATTAATTTTGTCCTGGAAGAATCCTGCTAGATTCTCACACAATTCCTGGGAGGGGGGGTCTCGTTCTTGACACTATCCGGGCTGATAATGCTATTCAAAATATTAAAAATACTGCGGGAGCTATTTGGGGCATCAGTAATCTTGTTGGAGTAATACGATGCTTTAGCTCTATGAATCTCTTTCTTGTATTCTATCCGCTTTATTTTCCATGCCAGCCTGTCCCTGTCCAAGTATGCCTGTCTCCACTTACTCTCCGCTTGCCTGCAAACCAGCCTCAGATCTTTTAGACTGTCCGTGAACCAGGGAGATGAAGTTCTCCCTCTGCTTTTATGATTTTTGAAAGGAGCAGTGGAGGACAAAACTGAGACGATCTTTGAGCAGAGAGCAGCATACTTCGTCTCAATCTGCAAGTCCGGGGAGAAACACTCATCAACCCTAAACACAGGGGTCTCACCCTTTTTCCGGCCTAGCAACTTCCAATCTCTGCTCACATATTCCCTCACTAGCCTAGATGTCCTAATAGCCGAAGTGCCTGATTTCAGAAAGAATTTAATTAGGTAATGGTCGGTCCAGGCCATGGGTAGAAAATCGCCTACCGTAAGGAGGTTGGTCTCTGAAAAAATCAAGTCCAACCGATGGCCCCCTATATGAGTGGCCTGAGAGACTCGCTGGAAAAGGCCAAGGCCCTCACATGAACGGGTCAGATTATAAAGACCTACGTTCATGGTGCCATTTAGCCAAAGATTAAAATCTCCAAGGATTACCAGCTGGCTATGTGTAGCAGCCATGTTGGTAAGTAGTTCCAGCAGCGAGAGCTGTTGGGAGGCGGTAAAGACCCCCGGGGGTCTGTAACAAATAATGCCTATTAGAAGGTGTCTATGTGCGTTCTTGATTGTGAATCCAAATAATTCACAACCATCACATGCATCAAGCTCAAGGACATGCAAATCCTGAGTGTCTCTAAAAATTACACCCACCCCACCCCCCCTTCCACCAGCCCTAGAATATGCCTGATTTTAAAACCTGCCGGGCAGGCATCTCCAGCATCAACCTCGCACTCGGGCACAGTCCATGTTTCCATCATACACAGAAAGTCCAGTTCGTGGGCATCAAACATTGAAAGTATTTCAACCCTATGTTTAGGCAAGGATCTCACATTTAAAAGCCCACCAACTAAAGTGTCATTCCTCAACAAATCTGACATAGGGAAAGCCGTGGTAGACAGCAGAAAAGACCCCTGTCAGTACCATGCTCACCGATAATGGTTAGTTCATCACTGGTGTAGCGTCTGCGATCATCCAGGGTGGCTGGGCCACGCCCCCTCCCCAGAGGGGCAGCATAACTGGCGCTGGGCGCGTCCATGGCACTGACGGGCGCAGACAGGCTAACCTTTGGCGCGCCCGCTGCGCGCGTACGCTGCGCGGGCGCTTCAGTGTGAGCATTTATAGGAGCCCCAGAGGTGTCCAGCCAGGTGGTTCAGTAACCACTAGCCTGCTACCTCACTAGATCCAAAATGGCGGCCAAAGTCCCTTCCTTGCCCCGAGCAGTGGCTCCTGATGAAAAATTAAGCAAAGCTACTACGAAAATAGCAGCGCGGGAGGCACAGTAATTACAAATTTAACCCCAGCAGTAAAAAACAGTCAGTGCAAATTACGATTAAAAAATCGGACTTAAATTGGCAAACGCTATCTAAGCTCCCAGCTCAAGGGAATATTATCAAGGGGCTCTTTGAAATTCTGAAGAGCCAAAAAACTGACTCTAACAGCAGTTAGAACCAGTTACTTTACACCAGAAAATAGCTGGTCTTAAAAATGGTGACAAAACTTGGGCCCATATCTCTGCAGGTTTTGGCGCTGGCCAGTGCGGCAAGCAATGTTGTAGCTCTGCCCTGCAACAAAACAACAGTGCAGGAATGCGCACAATCAATAAGATAGGTCGCATACCTGTGCCCCAGTCATGAAAAGTGTGGTTGCGATGCGACAATACAGCGTTGCAACACTTCTCACTACACCCATTTTGCGACAGTAATCACTGGACAGCGCTCCATGACGTAAGTAATGACAGATACGTCAGGAATCCTGACATTTCTGCTGGCACTAAAGTAAAATATTGCTGCAGTCGTGTCACAACCATGACGCAACTTCAGCAATACATGGGGCCAGCCTATCCATGTGGCACTGCCTCACTCTCATGCCTGCCATTTGGCAGGCAGAGGGTACTGACGCAGTGCTGTTCTAGAGGGATGCCCTAATGTTGGTGCTGTTGAAGATCCAATGGCAGTGGTTGTGCGCTGCGGTGTCTTCATTTGGAAGCATTGGGGAGTGTTGGTGCGGAGGGAGTGGACAAGATGTTCTTCGCTGGCCTTGATCCAGCTGCGAAGGGGTGCGATGATGGCGGTGGCGTCTGTTGGGCAAGGTGAAGATATGATGTTACCAATGATGGTCGGTCCAGGAGATTCCAGTGTTATAGCTGTAGCTGCAGTACCCACTGGCGAAGGAGACGTGCACGCCCGTGTGTCCTGCTATGTGGCCTGTTGAGGTGACTTGCTGCTTTCGTCTGATATCGGTGACCCTCCACAGGAGGAGGTGGTGCTCTGGTCACTGGGGTTGTCCAGGTGGAACTTGAGTTCACCGAGTCGGATGACATTGGTGTATGGGAGACCCTGGGGTGCAATGAGGTCTACAAGGGCATTGTAGAATGGGGGCCATGGCCCGAGGGCCTGCACGTGAGGGTGCCGCAGAAGATGTTCTTGGGCTTGGTCCGGATCTGTGAGTTGACGTGGTCCATGGTCACCCTTGGCACATTTGAGTGCATTGTCAGTCGAAGTGTGGCTCTGTAGGTGACGGCAATGCCTCCTCCTTGACGGTCAGGGTGCTCCTTGCAGGTGATACTGCAGCCGTCAATGATGGTGAAGGCGATGTCTGGCATGGAGCAGAGGTTAGTCCGGGCAGGCGAGGTGGCGTCCAGGGTTAATGGCAAGGAGGATGCTGGCGTTGTAGCTGTTGAGTGTCAAAGAGGAATGCTCCTTAGTGCTGAGCACGGTCAAGGGGCAGATGGGTTGCCTTTAGCACGGGAGACGACCATCACAACACAGGCAGTACATTGTTAACAATGCTACTCCAACAACGCGGGTGCCTTAACATTGCATTTGATCACAACGCATTTTGAGGTCAGTAATGGGGTAAATTAAAGTTTCTCATGTGTGTGGGTTTTGGGGTAACATTTGAAAATGTATGTTTTTTTGGTGATAAAATATGAAAAAAGGGTTAATTATGGGGAAAAATATGACAAATGGGGTGTTTTATGGGGTAAAATATGAAAAATTGGGTGAATTTAGGGGTAAAATATGAAAAATGGGGTGTTTGGGTAAAATATTAAAAATGGTGAGTGCATTTGTCTGAAATGTGATCTTTGTGTGTGTTTTGGGGGCTCAAAAAAGGAATTCCAGGGTTCACAGTTGGATTTGTGGTGCAACGGTTAGTAATGGATTGCACTCACTGAAGTGGGAACAGTCATCTTTATGTCTCCGCTATGCAACACCCACTCTACTGTTGCAATGGACCTAGTATTAATAAACATTGGAATAGAATACAAGGTGATGGCATGCGTCGCAACTATGTATGTGCCTTTGGAGGCACAGCGGCCACCATTAAGAAGTGCGGTAGGGCTGGACAGCTGTGAAGTGATAATTGCTGGAAATAACACTGGATGGTGCGTAAACGCAGGGATGTGTTTGTGAGGGTGTGTTGGTAAAAATGTTTTGAGGGAAGTCTTATCTCAAAGCTCAATCAATCAATCAATCACGACATTTGTAGAGAGCGCTACTCACCTGGAAGGGTCTCAAGGCGCTGGGGGAGAGGGGTACGTTACTGCTCGAACAGCCAGGTCTTGAGCTGCTTCCTGAAGGAGAGATGGTCTTAGGTCAGCCGAAGGTGGATGGGGAGGGAGTTCCAAGTCTTTGCTGCCAGGTAGGAGAAGGATCTTCCTCCGGCGGTGCCTCTGCGGATGCGTGGTACGGTGGCAAGGGCGTGGCTGGTCGATCGTAGCTGGCGGGTGGGCGTGTAGAAGGTCAGGCGGTCATTGAGGTACTTGGGGCCCAGGTCGTGGAGAGCCTTGTGTGCGTGGGTGAGGAGTCTGAACGTGATTCTCTTGCTGACAGGGAGCCAGTGCAGGTCTCTCAGGTGTCCGGTGATGTGGCTGTGTCGGAGGATGTCCAGGATGAGTCGTGTGGAGGCGTTCTGAATGCGTTGGAGTCTTTTTTGAAGTTTGGCTGTGGTTCCGGCGTAAAGGGTGTTCCCGTAGTCCAGTCGGATGGTGACGAGTGCCTGGGTAATGGTCTTCCTGGTTTTGGTGGGGATCCATCTGAAGATCTTGCGGAGCATACGCATGGTGTTGAAGCATGATGAGGGAACGGCGTTGACTTGTCTGGTCATCGAGAGGGAGGAGTCCAGGATGAAGCCCAGGTTGCATGCGTGGTCCGTTAGTTTGGGAGTGGTGCCCAGGGCGGGGGGGCCACCAGGAATCGTCCCAGGCAGAGGGGGATGATCCCAGGATGAGGACTTCCGTCTTGTCTGAGTTCAGTTTCAGGCGGCTGTTCTTCATCCACTCGACGACGTCTTTCATCCCTTCGTGTAGGCTGGCTCTGGCGGTGGCGGAGTTGTTGGTGAGGGAGCTGTGTCTTGTGTCTCTGTGTCCTGTGTCTCTGTAGCTCCTGCTCTCCTGCACCTGCTCTCAGAAAAAAGTAGTAGGCAGCCAGGTTCCCTCCCCAGAGGGGCAGCATAACTGGCGCTGGGCGCGTCCATGGCACTGACGGGCGCAGACAGGCTAACCTTTGGCGCGCCCGCTGCGCGCGTACGCTGCGCGGGCGCTTCAGTGTGAGCATTTATAGGAGCCCCAGAGGTGTCCAGCCAGGTGGTTCAGTAACCACTAGCCTGCTACCTCACTAGATCCAAAATGGCGGCCAAAGTCCCTTCCTTGCCCCGAGCAGTGGCTCCTGATGAAAAATTAAGCAAAGCTACTACGAAAATAGCAGCGCGGGAGGCACAGTAATTACAAATTTAACCCCAGCAGTAAAAAACAGTCAGTGCAAATTACGATTAAAAAATCGGACTTAAATTGGCAAACGCTATCTAAGCTCCCAGCTCAAGGGAATATTATCAAGGGGCTCTTTGAAATTCTGAAGAGCCAAAAAACTGACTCTAACAGCAGTTAGAACCAGTTACTTTACACCAGAAAATAGCTGGTCTTAAAAATGGTGACAAAACTTGGGCCCATATCTCTGCAGGTTTTGGCGCTGGCCAGTGCGGCAAGCAATGTTGTAGCTCTGCCCTGCAACAAAACAACAGTGCAGGAATGCGCACAATCAATAAGATAGGTCGCATACCTGTGCCCCAGTCATGAAAAGTGTGGCTGCGATGCGACAATACAGCGTTGCAACACTTCTCACTACACCCATTTTGCGACAGTAATCACTGGACAGCGCTCCATGACGTAAGTAATGACAGATACGTCAGGAATCCTGACGTTTCTGCTGGCACTAAAGTAAAATATTGCTGCAGTCGTGTCACAACCATGACGCAACTTCAGCAATACATGGGGCCAGCCTATCCATGTGGCACTGCCTCACTCTCATGCCTGCCATTTGGCAGGCAGAGGGTACTGACGCAGTGCTGTTCTAGAGGGATGCCCTAATGTTGGTGCTGTTGAAGATCCAATGGCAGTGGTTGTGCGCTGCGGTGTCTTCATTTGGAAGCATTGGGGAGTGTTGGTGCGGAGGGAGTGGACAAGATGTTCTTCGCTGGCCTTGATCCAGCTGCGAAGGGGTGCGATGATGGCGGTGGCGTCTGTTGGGCAAGGTGAAGATATGATGTTACCAATGATGGTCGGTCCAGGAGATTCCAGTGTTATAGCTGTAGCTGCAGTACCCACTGGCGAAGGAGACGTGCACGCCCGTGTGTCCTGCTATGTGGCCTGTTGAGGTGACTTGCTGCTTTCGTCTGATATCGGTGACCCTCCACAGGAGGAGGTGGTGCTCTGGTCACTTGGGTTGTCCAGGTGGAACTTGAGTTCACCGAGTCGGATGACATTGGTGTATGGGAGACCCTGGGGTGCAATGAGGTCTACAAGGGCATTGTAGAATGGGGGCCATGGCCCGAGGGCCTGCACGTGAGGGTGCCGCAGAAGATGTTCTTGGGCTTGGTCCGGATCTGTGAGTTGACGTGGTCCATGGTCACCCTTGGCACATTTGAGTGCATTGTCAGTCGAAGTGTGGCTCTGTAGGTGACGGCAATGCCTCCTCCTTGACGGTCAGGGTGCTCCTTGCAGGTGATACTGCAGCCGTCAATGATGGTGAAGGCGATGTCTGGCATGGAGCAGAGGTTAGTCCGGGCAGGCGAGGTGGCGTCCAGGGTTAATGGCAAGGAGGATGCTGGCGTTGTAGCTGCTGAGTGTCAAAGAGGAATGCTCCTTAGTGCTGAGCACCGTCAAGGGGCAGATGGGTTGCCTTTAGCACGGGAGACGACCATCACAACACAGGCAGTACATTGTTAACAATGCTACTCCAACAACGCGGGTGCCTTAACATTGCATTTGATCACAACGCATTTTGAGGTCAGTAATGGGGTAAATTAAAGTTTCTCATGTGTGTGGGTTTTGGGGTAACATTTGAAAATGTATGTTTTTTTGGTGATAAAATATGAAAAAAGGGTTAATTATGGGGAAAAATATGACAAATGGGGTGTTTTATGGGGTAAAATATGAAAAATTGGGTGAATTTAGGGGTAAAATATGAAAAATGGGGTGTTTGGGTAAAATATTAAAAATGGTGAGTGCATTTGTCTGAAATGTGATCTTTGTGTGTGTTTTGGGGGCTCAAAAAAGGAATTCCAGGGTTCACAGTTGGATTTGTGGTGCAACGGTTAGTAATGGATTGCACTCACTGAAGTGGGAACAGTCATCTTTATGTCTCCGCTATGCAACACCCACTCTACTGTTGCAATGGACCTAGTATTAATAAACATTGGAATAGAATACAAGGTGATGGCATGCGTCGCAACTATGTATGTGCCTTTGGAGGCACAGCGGCCACCATTAAGAAGTGCGGTAGGGCTGGACAGCTGTGAAGTGATAATTGCTGGAAATAACACTGGATGGTGCGTAAACGCAGGGATGTGTTTGTGAGGGTGTGTTGGTAAAAATGTTTTGAGGGAAGTCTTATCTCAAAGCTCAATCAATCAATCAATCACGACATTTGTAGAGAGCGCTACTCACCTGGAAGGGTCTCAAGGCGCTGGGGGAGAGGGGTACGTTACTGCTCGAACAGCCAGGTCTTGAGCTGCTTCCTGAAGGAGAGATGGTCTTAGGTCAGCCGAAGGTGGATGGGGAGGGAGTTCCAAGTCTTTGCTGCCAGGTAGGAGAAGGATCTTCCTCCGGCGGTGCCTCTGCGGATGCGTTGTACGGTGGCAAGGGCGTGGCTGGTCGATCGTAGCTGGCGGGTGGGCGTGTAGAAGGTCAGGCGGTCATTGAGGTACTTGGGGCCCAGGTCGTGGAGAGCCTTGTGTGCGTGGGTGAGGAGTCTGAACGTGATTCTCTTGCTGACAGGGAGCCAGTGCAGGTCTCTCAGGTGTCCGGTGATGTGGCTGTGTCGGAGGATGTCCAGGATGAGTCGTGTGGAGGCGGTCTGAATGCGTTGGAGTCTTTTTTGAAGTTTGGCTGTGGTTCCGGCGTAAAGGGTGTTCCCGTAGTCCAGTCGGATGGTGACGAGTGCCTGGGTAATGGTCTTCCTGGTTTTGGTGGGGATCCATCTGAAGATCTTGCGGAGCATACGCATGGTGTTGAAGCATGATGAGGGAACGGCGTTGACTTGTCTGGTCATCGAGAGGGAGGAGTCCAGGATGAAGCCCAGGTTGCATGCGTGGTCCGTTAGTTTGGGAGTGGTGCCCAGGGTGGGGGGGCCACCAGGAATCGTCCCAGGCAGAGGGGGATGATCCCAGGATGAGGACTTACGTCTTGTCTGAGTTCAGTTTCAGGCGGCTGTTCTTCATCCACTCGACGACGTCTTTCATCCCTTCGTGTAGGCTGGCTCTGGCGGTGGCGGAGTTGTTGGTGAGGGAGCTGTGTCTTGTGTCTCTGTGTCCTGTGTCTCTGTAGCTCCTGCTCTCCTGCATCTGCTCTCAGAAAAAAGTAGTAGGCAGCCAGGTTCCCTCCCCTGAGTCAATCACAACACTGCGATGCAGCAGTGGCATTGGAAATTCCCAATTGGACAAGTCATGCAGCCAGGGGTCTGAGGGGTAGCCATGTTCTCTATGCTGGCTGTAATGCAGCCTGCATTGCGAACAGGGAAGTGTGCATGACTACTTTGGGCGTCCTGAGTGGGCCGACCAAACAGTCATTACGCACTTAAGTGGGCATGCCAATCCACCGATGCCCTGCTCCGTGTTTGGAGCAGTCCTATCCACCTTCCTACCCCCTGAGGATACATAGCATGATTACATCAGTTAGTATCCCTTGTTTTTTACTTTTGATCTGTTTTTTGGCTTTTCAGAGCCCGCACTACCCGCTTCCAGCCGCTGCTGCCCTTGTGGCCCGCACTCCTATCCTCACCCATTGCCGCCTCCCAGCTGATCATTCCGACCCCTCCCTAACTAAATGGCAGATGCTGTGAGGCCTTCTGCTCTCGTCTGCGCCCGTCCGTTTCCCGACAATGACTAGAGCCAGAAACCATGCATCTCAGGCCACCCAATGCTACAGCAAAGCCATTCCCCAATCACTCAACCCCGGGAAAGTCAGAGCCTGCCAACAGGCCTCACCAAAGACGAGCGACGGCCAGTTCTCCTGCCTCCACTGCCGCCAGACCTTAATCACCACCCCAGACTACAACACAGCCGATGCCAGCACCGGCGACATTCTAAGATGCATCCTGCTCAACGTGCGGTCTCTGCACAAACAGGCCATGGAAATCAGAACCTACTCAACCCTTTCTCGCCAGACAATGCCTTCTTCATGCAGACCTGGACCAACGCCTCCTCTGCCCCCCTACATCAACTATGCTGTCCCGGATGGTAACAGGATCCAGAGGAAGGACCGCCCTAACAACCTGGGAGGGGGGCCTCGCCATCGCCCACAGGACAACCCCGCCTCAACACCTCCAGCGAAACCTACCCCTCTGCTGAACACCTGCATTTCCAGATACAGAACCTGCACTGCTCCACAACTCCACACTCCGAGGGACCCTCATCTACAGACCCCCTGGCCTCCGGACACCCTTCGCCACCACCATCACCTGACTATACGCACCCCACGCCAGCGCCTCAATGAACAACATACTCATTGGAGACCTGAACTTCCACCTCGACAACCCCAGGGACCCCAACTCCACCATCATTCATAACAACTTCACCTACATCGGTCTTTAAACAACTTGTCACCACACAGACCCACAGAACAGGTAACACCCTCGACTCCAACTTTTGCGGCAGGAAACAGCGTTCACTTCAGCCACACAACACAACAGCGATGGACCAACTACCAGTGTGTACACTTCGCTGTTGACGAACACACGGCACCTAAACCAACCCCACGCACACCACGGAGGAACTGGAACAAGGTTACTGACGAGCAACTCAACTCTACCATCACTTAAGACAACCACACCTTGGCACCAGATACCAATGTTGCAGCCAAAGAACTCCACATTTGGATCTCCAACTGCGCATACAAGCACGCCTCGCCCCTACGCAACCCTGACAAACAGCACCACAGGAAAGCCACCTGGTTCACCACCAATTTCCAAGAAGCAAGATACACCTGCAGATGCCTGGAAAAGAACTGGAGAAACACCAAGACACCCAAAATCTACACCACCTACAAGGACGCCATGATGGACTACCCCAACCAAATCAGGACCACCAAGAGGGACTTTATCCCCAACAAAAGCCTTGACAACTCTACCAACTCCAAGCAACTCTTCAGTGTCATTCATGGATTCAACAACCCACGCAGTGAATCCACAAACATCATTCTGTCCCAAGAATTCTGTGATAAGCATCGAACCTACTTCCTCCTCAAGATCAAAAAACTCCATGACAACTTCGCAGAACATCCAGCAGACATCACAGCTGGCCCCCTGCCCCCCAGATACACCAGCCAGCCCACCATCTACACCTGGATGCCGGTCACAGCCGAAGACACCGCCTCAGCCATAAAAGACATCCACTCAGCGACCCCCACTGACCCCTGCCCTCCTCACATCTACCACAGAACTGAGGTCACCATCCCATACAAACTACAATGCACCATCCATACCACCCTCAAAACAGGCACCTACCGAGATGACTGGAAGCACGCAGAAGACAGGCCCCTGCTCAAAAAGCCTACAGCTGACCCCACTGACCTCAAGAACTGCCGGCCTATCTCGCTCCTCCCCTGCACAGCCAAAGGTGCAGAGTAAACAGTCAATAGGGTACTGACACGATTCATTGAAGACAACGTCATCCTTGACCTGTCCCAATCTAGATTGCAAAGCAACCACAGCAATGAGTCCGCCCTACTCGCCAACACAAACGACATCCACAATCTTCTGGACCAAGGCCACCCTGAAGCCCTCATCCTACTCAACCTTTCAACGCCCTTCGAAACCGTCTCCCAACGCACACTAGTCATCAGACTACAGGACGCTGGCATACAAGGAACAGCACTAGACTGGATCCGATCATTCCTCACTGGAGGAAGCCAAAGGATCAAACTGTCACCCTTCCTCTCTGATCCCATGTAAATCACAAGCAGAGTCCCACAGGGGTCATCTCTGAACCCAACCCTCTTCAACCTCTACATGGTCCCCTCACCGCCATCATCTGACAACATGGCCTCAACATCGTGTACTATGCTGATGACACCCAGCTCATCCTCTCCCTCACCAAAGACACCACCACCACCAGAATCAACTTCCAGAAAGGAATTCACTACGTCGCAGTCTGGATGACCAACAGCTGCCTGAAGCTCAACGCCGAGAAGACAGAAGTCCTCGTCCTTGGAACCCCCCCTTCAGCATGGGACAACACCTGATTCCCTCCGCCCTTGGAAGCCCACCTACCCTCTCAAACCACGCAAAAACCTCTGCATTGTACTCAACTCATCCCTCACCATGAACCGACAGGTCTACGCCATCACAACCAGCTGCTTCAACACCCTCCACAAGACCTACAAATGGATCCCGCCAGATTCAAGGAAGACAGTCACCTATGCACTCATCACCACCAGACTGAACTATGGAAACGGATTCTACACCGGCATTTACAAGTCCCCACTCTGCAAACTCCAGACATTACAGAACACTGCCACCAGACTCATCCACGACATCCCCAGGCACGAACACATCAGCTAACACCTACCTAGACACCACTGGCTCCCCATGAAGTAAATAATCACGTTCAAAATCCTCACTCACACCTACAAATGCCTACACAACAACGGCCCCAAATACCTCAACAGCAGCATCAACTTCCACGTACCCAAAAGAAACCTACCATCTTCCAAACTCGCACTGGCCAAAACCCTCCACATTCACAGAGCCCGAGCAGGCAGAAGATCCTTCTCCCACATTGCATACAAGACCTGGTACGAACTACCGGCAAACATCAGATACGCCCCCCTCCCTGAACACCTTCAGAAGACCCTCAAGACTGGCTCTTCGGATAACATGTCTGCGCCCCCCCCGTGCTTTGAGACCCTCCCGGGTGTGTAGCACACTTACAATTCCCCTGATTGATTGATTGATTTATTGACTGAGTTATCATCATGTGATGATTGTTTCTCTTCTGCACTGCTTGAGGCGGTGGGGCAACGCTCTTCCACCATAGCAGAGATAGACGCCACTAGGGGTGCATCATCTATGTGTGATAGGCATGAGCAACTCCTTTCCCGGCCCTCCTGCTCTACGAGTCCCACCTTCTCCTTACCTGGACAGTGGCACCATGGCGCAATCCACTGCACTCTCCCCAAATCTGTGACTCAGCTAGCAGGAGCCTGAGCCAGGTGTGCTTTCACTGGGCTGGGTACAGCAGTCACTGCGTAGTCTGCTGGTGGACCTCTCGATGCAGTTGATGTAGCAGGGCTCCTTTAGGCATGTAGTTGCTGCGCTCAGGCCACACAAGTTGTGCGTAGCACAGGGGCCTCACCCTCCACAGCGTACGGCTAGCCCAACATCATCTGGCCTGTGTTGCAGGGAACCAGCACCCACCGTTGGTAATCCCCTCGGTGCATCCCGGTGTAGTGGTGGATTGTAGTATGCGATGCAGACCTCACTACATTGGTGCGCAGGAGCCCCGATACCATTAACTGCTCCAAGGTGCGCAAGGCAGACTTCTCGCACATGTCAGCAATGTGTCCATGCGACCTGCCAGACTTCACCACCATGAATGTCCAATTGTCGCTTATCAGTGTCTACGGCCACGGCTCATTGACCCCACAGTTCCTCCACATTCTACTCCAGACACTGGTCCAGCGGGGCAACCAGGCCTTAAAAGCAGGTCCAGTGAGGTATCCAGGCTCCAGACACAGGTCCAGCGTGGCATCCAGACTCCAGACGCATGTCCAGGGAGGCATTCAGGCTACAGACGCAGGTCCAGCAGGGCATCCAGGCTCTCATCCCAGTCATTCTGTATGTTGGGTGGCTTGAGGGGGGATTTGTGCTGCACTTGGCCCTGGCTGCTCATTTCTGCATTAAACATTTTTTTGGACATCTTTTCTATGGGAGGTGGACTGCTAGGCAATTTTTACTAAGTCCGTACTTGCTGCCTAGCGTGCGTTTTTTTATCGCTAAGGACTTATCGCTAGATTCCGCCCGCTATGGACAGTTTTCCTAGCGCCATCCCGCTGATGCTAGTAGCAGTTTTGGCCGCTGATCCCTGAAACTATCGCCTGTTAGCTACGTGTTGGTAATAAGTCACTAACAAGGTGATAACTTTCAGGGATAGGCGGCGATACCAAAATCTGCAGCTAACTTGCGTTACCGATAGTCATCGCTACTCCTTGATAATATTCCTGCTGTGTCTTTTCACTGAATTGCAGTTCTCGAAATGCAGTTTTTTTTGTCTGTTTTCCATTTGGGGCCTAGATGTGCTGCTGCTTCATTGTAAATGAAACCAGGCAGGATGTATAATAGCGTTTTTAGAAATTTGGGTTTTTTAATATAAGGTACTTCTTATCCAAGATTTGTATTCTTAATACGTTTCATGCTTGGGTGATGTGTTGATTCAAGGCAGTAAGCCAGGTCTGATGTTTTCAATAATGTGCTTTAATTTACATGCATCAAAATTGCCTTTACTAAAGCTAAAAGGCAATGCAGCTCTCCACCAGGCAGCTCTTTACTGTCGAGTGAATATGAGAGGATTATGTCATGTGTAGTGGTCTGTGGGGGTAGCACGCAGACATTTCCCAGATATGTCATGCAGCTAGAATGAGGGAAAATGTGTGGCGCCGCGGCTAGTGAGACTGACTCCGGAATCTGGGGTTCACGGTTCGATTCCCGGTGGCAGATTAGCCCAGACCCATGTGACACTGGGCAATAGCTTGCTTAATCTACCCGATGGCGCCTAGAGACCCTTACGGGTGATTGTGCGCTTTACAAATGTGGATTATTCTTAGGAATGGCGCAGTACTGTAATGCTCATGTGTCCGCGCCAATGATACATAAATGTTCAGTGCCCTGTTGTTGGTTATTTTGATCACACTTGGCATGACTGAAATGCGTAGAAAACACAAGTACTCAACAGAATGCCACTGTGGCTTGAAGCACACTGACACTACTCGCGGCGTCACAGTTGTGGAGTGCGGGGGCAGGGCCTCGCACGTGGAAAGTCGGCAGACTACAGAACCGCAGGTAGGCAGATTGGTGGTATGCCGAAAAGACCCCGAGCGGTCTTCTGCTCCTTTATTATATACCCCGGAGCGAGCCCGCCCCGGGGGTGTGGGGATGCATGTGCACATTGATACAAATTATCGGTGAGGCCGGGTGGCTCTCTACATCCCTCCTTCAATTTAGTTCGTCTCTATGGCCGGTGGCTCATTAGGGTAAAGTCCAGGCAAAGTCTCTTAGCCTTTGGCTTGGGCCTGAGGTGGTATCGGCGGCTTCGGCATGGTGGGGAGACTGCGACCCGGGACGGGGTTGTCTCGCTGCTCCGCGCTGGAGATGTTGGGTCCGCCATGGTGTTAGGTGGTGTTGCAACTTGACTGGTCTCTCCGCCGACCCTTCTCGGCCTAGTTGCGAGGCTGGGGTACCAGCCCACGGTCCCTCTTCATTCTGAGTGTAGTCTTCTTCGGACACTCTGTTGGTGCCACTTACGGGAAGGCCGGCCGGCCTCCCCGCCTTCTTGAAAAAGGATATGTTCTGGGTCACAGTCTGATGGCCTCGATGAGCTGTCACCATGGTTCCTTGAATTTTCTCCACAGTCCACCTCTCGGCTCATAGGGTGTCCGGAACATCCACCCCGGGTGACGATCTGGGACTACTACAGTGTCTCCTTCTCGTATGCCCGGTTGTTGGGCATGCCGAGCTTCGCTGGCCTTCTGGTTGGTGGTTATCCTCCGGGATTGAATGGCCTCGTTGTCTCTCACCTCCGGTGTCCAGTTGGCCGCGGTCGCTATGTTTCCTCGGGGTGCTTTTTTGAACAGCACGTGCGCTGGGGCACATTTCATCGTGCTGTGTGGAGTCTGTCTTTATGCACTTAAGAACTGGTCCAGGGCAGCCTCTGGGTCACTTCCGCTGTCCATGGCAATTCTGAGGGCTCTGTTGAGGGTTCTCATGATTCTTTCTACTTCCCCATTTGCCTGGGGCCATAATGGTGTGACCTTTCGTTGTCTAATTCGGAGGTTGTCCAGATAGTTTTGGAATTCTCTCCCCTGAAATGGCGGTCCGTTTGTCAGATTTTATCTCTTCGGGGAGCCCCATCGTCGCGAAGATGTGGTTGTGCGCCCTTTTAACTTGAAGAAACGCTACTGAGAACTTGGAAAAGGAATCCACCACTACGAGCGTGTGTCTGCCATCGGGGAAACTCCCAAAGTCGATGCTCAGATGAGTCCACGGGGTTTGAGGGGCGTCTTCCGTGATGATCGGTGTGGGGGCCGGATCTCCTCTGGTGATGGTGCAGGCATGGCAGGAGCATACCATCTCATCTACCATGGTGTCCATGGCAGGGAACCAGACTTTGTTCCTCAACCTGGCCTTGGTCTTGGCCATTCCCTGGTGGCCCGTGTGGGCGATTGTCAACATGTGTCGTTGGAGACTCTCGGGCACGACAATTAGATGTCCCCTGAGCACCACCCCTTTCATCTCCTACGCTCAGTTTGCTTCGGATTTGCCAGGTTTGCTGCCTGGCATGGCTCACTTCCGGCCTTAGGCCCTGGATTCCGTCCAGGAAGCGAGTCCAGCAGTTCTCTTCGAGGGCACGCTTTACCCGTGCTAGCGTTTCATCCGCGGTGGTGGCCTCGCCTATCTCCTGCAGCGTCATTGTGTCCGGGCAGGCTGCTTGGGGTATCATATGGACGAACTCTTCCGCCCCCTGTCCGTCGGCGAGCGGGAGCGCCTGCCTGGTCACGTCTGGATGTCTGGAAAGGTAGTCTGCCGGGTTGTGAGCCCCTGGTCTGAACACTAATTTGAAGTTGTATCCTTGCAGTTGGACCGCCCACCGCTCTATTCGTGGGGGCGCAAGTCTGGGCGATCCGGTGAATAGGGGTAGTAGCGGCTTGTGATCTGTTACGACGGTGAAATCCTGTCCGCATAGATATAGATGAAAGTGCTGGCATGCCCATTTTATAGCGAGGGCTTCTCGCTCGATCTGAGCATATCGAGTTTCAGTGTCAGTTAGGGCCTTGCTCGCGTATGCAACTGGTTTCCATTCATCACCACCGTATTCTTGCAATAGCAAAGCCCCCAGGGCCACTGGGCTGTCGTCCACGATCAGTTCTGTCTTCCGGCGTGGCTGGAAGTAGGCCAGTACGGCCTTGTCGAGAAGACTTGCCTTGATGTCCTGGAATGCCTGGTTGGCTGAGCAGGTCCATAACCACTCATGTTCTTGTCGAGTGAGGATCCACAATGGTTCTGCCAGCGCCGCTAAGTTGGAAATGAATCGGCCGCAGTAAGTGGCCATGCTGAGGAAACTCCGCACCTTGGAGGGATTTCGCGAGGTGCTAGCGGTCCGGATTGCTTCCGCTTTCCTCGGGTCCACCTTTAGTCCTTCCCGGGTGGACGTGTATCCAAAGAAGTCGATGGATTCTTGGTAAAACGAACACTTGGACCGATGCAGGGTCAACCCGTGTTCCACCAGCCTCCGCAGTGTGGCTCTCAGATGGGTGTGATGTTCCTCGAGAGTGTTGGAGTATATGAGTATGTCGTCGCTCATGTTGATTACCTCACTCAAACCTGACAACACCTCCCTTATTGCATTCTGGAATACTTCTGCGGCGGAGGATACGCTGAAACTTAGCCTCTTATATCGTCGGAGTCCGACATGGGTCGAAAAAGTCGTTATATATCGGCTCTCGGGTTCCAGCTCTAGTTGGTGGTACCCCGCGTTGAGGTCCAGCTTGGAGAACCACTTCGCCCCGTTGAGGTCAGCAACGATGTTGTCCATCGTCGGCGTGATGTGGCGTTCTCTCTTCACAGCAGCGTTGGGGAGCCTCATGTCAACGCACAGCCGGATGGTGCCTGGCTGTTTGGGTTTAGGAGCCACCACCAGCGGTGACACCCACAGGGTCAGACCTGACACCTTTTCTATGACCCGAGATCTTCTAGTCTTTTGAGCTCGGCCTCCACCTGTGGCCGGAGGTTGAACAGCACTCGCGGTGTCTGAGAGCGACTGGGCGCACGGAGGTGTCGATGTGCAACCAAACTTTCTTCCCTTTTAATATCCCTAAGCCACTGAATAGCGCTGGGAATCCCTGCAGCATGCTGTCCGCGTGTGATTGATGGACTTGATTTGCAAAGACCACTAATCCCAGGTCTTCGGTGGTGTGACAGCTCAGGAGTGTGCCTTTCTTTCCTTCCGTAATATGGTAGCGAGCCTCCGTCGAGTACTCGCCATTAACGATAGTGGTGCTTATGACCCCTCTCAGTGGCAGTGGGTCTGTGCCTCCGTAGGTGTATATGTGTGTACTTAGAGGGTGCTAGTGTGGGCTTGGGTGACATTTGTTCATATTGTTCGGAGTCCATAACGTTCACCGACTCCCTGTGTCTATGAGTGCTCGCATTTCGGTGCCTTCCACAGAAACGGTGCACATGGGTGGTGGTCTTCTCTTCGTGCACACTCGGCTGACGTAAGATATCACGTACACTTCGTCATCATCGTCGTCCTCATACCGTGGTCTTCTTTCCTGAGCTTGGCTGTCTGGGGGTAGATATTCGGGTTCCATAGATAGTTGCCTGACTCGCTGTGTCAGTGACTTGGGGCCATACCCTCCCCTTGGTCTTGGAGCGTTTGGCCTGTACTTTCCTCCTTGGCACACTGCTGCAAAGTATTCAGTTGGCCACACTTGAGGCAGGTCTTCCCTTTTGCGCTGCACGTTGCTGTCGCATGGTGATCTTCCCCGCAGTAAGCGCACTGCGCAGTTCGGGATTGCCATTGTCGCGGACGGTTGGCCTGCGGTCTTCTTTGTATCGCGTCCACTCTTTCTTCTTTGATTGGCGCCATTCTGGGCGTGGCCGATGTTGCCATTGGGGAACGTAATGCCGCCTCCATTTCTTCAGCGCGCGCATCTGACAGCTCGTGCGAGCGGGCAAGGACGAGTATTTCATCCAGTGTGATCCCAGGTTGTCTGAGAATGAGCTTCCTCAGGAGTTTCGAGCAACACCCCACAATAATTTGGTCTCTTATCTCTTCTCTCGGATTGAGGAACGGGCAGCTGCTGGCCAGCCGACCTAGCCTGGCATAGTACATGTCCACCGACTCAGCTTCTGTCTGCCATGCTCTCTTGAACTTGAACTTCTCAAAATCATTATTTAGTTGGGGGCGAAGTGGGAGTTGAGGGCGTCGACCGCCACGTCGTAGTCGTCTTCTCGACCGGTGTCAGGGAGTGTCTCAAACAGGTCATATATCTCAGGGCCTTCATACAAGATGAGGAAGGACCTCTTGACTGTTCCGTCCATTTTGCGAGTTCCCTTGAAGTACAGGTTAAGGCGACCAAGCCACGCTTTCCACCGCGGCGCCGCCGTCGCGGGGTCAGCCGATTCACTGAATGGTGGAAGAGGTGCAACTCCTGTGTGTGCCTGGCTGGTTACTTGAGGGCTTGTGCCAGTGGTGAGGTTTTGGGCGGGTCCTGGAGGGCCAGGCGGTGGCGGAGCAGCCGCTGAGGCTCCTTGCATCGTGCCTGTCATCGTGTTCTGGTGTCCGTGGTGTGTTGCGGCCTCCTCGGAATCAGTGGGCCCAGTCTTGCACCCCCCTTTGAGATGTGGTCCCGGATATTCTGGGTGGCGTCCTGCGGGCGCGTGTGGCACCAGACAGTTCGAACAAGTAGGGCTGGGTCATTGTCGTGTGGTGTAGCGCTGCTGATCCCCTCCAAAATGTTGCACCCGAGTTGCAAGGGTCACTGGTGGGAGATCATGCGCCAGCACGTGGGCTAGCCAATGCTTGTATGCTGTGGGCCTGAACTACTAGCACTTGGTTTAGCCAATTATATTATTATTATTATTATTTTATTATATACCCCGGAGAGAGCCCGCCCCCGGGGGTGTGGGGATGCGTGTGCACATTGATACAAATTATCGGTGAGGCCGGGTGGCTCTCTACAACAGTCTTAAAATAGATAAGTGTGCAGAATGCGTTGGTGAATGGCTTGTATATAGTTTTTTTTTTGCTTATCATGTGCCGGAGCACATCAACCCCTGCAGTAGGTCTACAATCTGCAGAAACATCTATAGGTGTCAAATGCCTAATTAGAATTTTTTTCAATGTTGCCACAGCAGTCATGAATTGTGCCCAAGATCACACAGAGTCAGTGGAGCGGACGCAAACTAGAATCTAGGGGCATATTATCAAGGACAGGCGATACATTATTTTCGCTTTTATCGGCAGGAAACTGCCGATAAAGCGGCGATAATGGCCTTGATAATATGCTCTATGAATTCCAATCGAAGCCCATGTTAGATGTGTTCACATCTAACATGGGCTTCGATTGGAATTCATAGAGCATATTATCAAGGCCATTATCGCCGCTTTATCGGCAGTTTCCTGCCGATAAAAGCGGCGATAATGTATCGCCTGTCCTTGATAATATGCCCCCTAGTTCTTCAGCACAGTTTCCAACTAATAAATGCAATTTAAATGCACATACACAAAATACCGTGATACCATTAATGCCAGATTTGATTAAATAATTGTATTTTTAACCCATCTCCGTTTGTATTGGACTAGGCCCCTCGACTTGTTACAGCAGTGTCTGTAGTGATATATTTGACATAAGGAGGTGCTTGGAAGTTGTAGGTTGCAAATTAAACACTGCAGCCATACCGTTTTAATACGGACTTGTTCCTTAGCAACACAAGAACCTGCATAGTGAAAATGCGCATTCTTTAACAGCCCTTGTTGGGTAAATTTCAACTAGGACGTTATCTGTAAGCATAATTAAAGAGGCTATTTGCAGTGAACATACGTGACATTCTTTGAATGTTTGATATGCATAGTAGCTGCGGCTGACATGTAAGCGTTTTGAGTTATTTTTTATTTTATTTTAATTGGTATCGAAATCGCTATGATGGATCATGTTAGTAGTGGCCGGTTCAACTTGTAAGTACTGATGTTATTTCTCATTCTGGTATCTGAAAGGGATCACAACTGTGTGTTGTTTACAGAGGCAGGGGCATATTAATAAGGTCTGTTCTCTGCTTTTTTGGCTTAAAAAGCCAAAAAAGAAGAGCTAAAAGTATCGCCCTATTTACAAGAGGGTGCTTACATGTATAATCGCATGTTAGCATCCTTTTTCCTCTAATGAGATGCAAAGTGGGAGTCACTAGGCGTACCCCTCATGGACTATCTTGTACAATATTGCTGATGTGGACATCGCGATATTTACAAGGCGGCCCACTGGATTTTAGCACACGTTAGATTTTGGCGAAAACTGTGTTTTTCGCCAAATCTAACGTCTGCTAAAATCCTGACTTACCTATGCTTAACATAGGAGGTGGATTATGCTGAAATGACCACAGGGTCGTATCAGCAAGGTTATCGCCGTTTTGCAGCTATTTCCCCGCTATCGCTGGATTTCTTATTGCCGTTGTGAAAAGCGTTGTTGATACAACGCTATCACGGCGTTGAAATCCAGCGATAGGATAAACATCACTAAACGCGCTTAGCGATGTTCATTTCTAATCATTTCTAATCGTTGATGATATGCCCCGCAGAATTCAGCCCCGAGTCTGACAACGCTGCATCGAAAAGGCCTCTTTAATATGTCTCCCCTGAAGAAAGGAATTATGTGGAAGTAGGCAGACTGGATTAACCCGGCACTTGTTTGAACTGTGCACACTGCGGGGGATATGATCAAGGAAAGGCGATAATTATCGCTAACGCCAATTAGCACGCATTTTCTTATGGCCTTCCCGCTAATTTTATCCCCGGACTTTTGAGCTGGTGAGGGTAGCTATCGCCTGTTAGCAGCGTGTTGGTAATACGCCCTTAGCACTGCAATAGTTTCCCGCGATAACGGCGATAAGAAAAGGCGCGCTAACTGCGGTTAGCAATATTTATTGCCTTTTCTTGCTAATATGCTCCTAAGTTGCCTAGAAGACTAAATATACTGATCTGACTAGCCTAGTAAAATGGCGCTGTTTTTACTCATTTAAACATTCAGCATTATCACTTTATAATTTACAAATGAAGTTCATGAAAATCTTTCATAGCTTGAGATTCCGGATCTTTTTTTTTTGTTTTTTTAAATATGGCATTACTGGCATTACCCAGTAGACTGAGCCATTCACTAGCAGGTAAGAAAATACAATTGGAAATCATTATAAAGTGGTGGCAATGCACTTGAATTCCTGACATATATATAGCTTTTCCATGCGGCCACTAAATATCTGGACACATTTTATTAAGGCTCTCATGGCAGAGAAAAAAGGTGGGCGAAATGACGTAATTTTCCAGTGAAGTTTCAGGAAATTCAATAAAAAATTTACAAAGTTATGCTTTCAGTGCGAAATGTGGTGTGCTCATATATCGCATAACGTTCACATAACAGTGTTCAGTTGAAAACGTCTTGCGACATACTGACAGCAGTCTCTTAGAAGGATATTTTCTGCATGTAAAGGGTTTCTGGTGTGCAAAAATTATTCATTCGAAATTGTGTTATGCTAAATGACTAACAATTTAGAGAATTTCGTGTAAAGTGAAATTCAGAAATTACATACCTGGACGAATATTTACTTAGTTTTAGCACTGTGTTTACGTCTTGACATAAATCAACACTAAGGGGGGCATTCTCAAGTACGTGTGATAACTGTCCCAAAATTTGCTTAAAGCTAATTTGCACATCGCAGTCTATCGCGGGAAAATAATGCAGTGTTAACGTAGTATTCTCAACCCGGCGGCACCATGCGATAGTCTCACGATAACGCGCCAAATGATGGCATTAAAACAAATGCGACACCGAAAAAACGGGAAACACGAACGCGGAAAAAGTAGCGATAACCAGCGACGGGCCTGCAATCGCCACTCGTCATGCGGGAAAATGCACAATAAAAACACCGAAAAACACAAACAAAATAATTTAAACTGCGTAGCACCATGGAGGTAGCCGGAGCAAGAACAGAGGATGACCAGAACTCCACAATCCCCGAGGAGGACCTGCCTGGGACCTCGGGATCATGGAAGGACAAGGAGTAGAAGATGAGGTAGACGAGATTCCGTCCGCATGAAAACAGGATCATTATCACAGAGGTTCTAGAATACCACCCACAACTGTTCATCAAATAAAAATGCAATATGGCAAGCCATCCTGGACAAGGTAAATGCAGTCAGACAGAGAAGGACAATTGGCGAGGTCCAGAGGCGCTGGAGTGAAGCAAAGCTCAAAACCAAGAAGAAACTCGCTGACAACCATCAGGCAGCAATGCAGACTGGAGGTGGCAGTCCAGGGAAACATCAGGAGATTGATGAGTTGGAGGAAATGGTGTCCACAGTCATCAGTGGGGAGACTGTGGCAGGATTTGGGGGTCTGGACACAGCTCGACATGACCTGATACAACAGCACCAGGGTGAGTACCGAACAGGGATTGGGGGACGGGGGAGATGGGCACAATGGCACACATGCACAATTAAAAAGAGCTCACTGCACACCCACAATAACTCTGGAGCATGTCCCTGATTTCCTTGGCACACTGCAGCACACATACAAACTGCAAGTAGGCCCCCGTCCTCCATGGGCATAATGGTGTCCCACCCCACACAGCACCACTCTCACAACCAACCCATGCACAAGTGTGAAAACCAGCAAAGCTGCATTTCTGTGAGCCACATGGACAATGCAAGTGACACTGTATGACGAATAGCATGGCTGCAGTCCAATTATCATAACATGGTGCACACCACGACACTGAGGTGGCAAGTATGGAACACATTCAGAAAGGAGCAGGTCACACTCTGACACATCCATGTACACACACAACCCCTGATGGCAGCAACACATCTGTGGATAAACCATGCCCAAGAGTCCCAACTCCAACCAAGAGCCAAAATCAGCCAAGTCTGCAACATCTCAGCACTGTAGAAGTACATAAGTCAAAGGCATACCGCCTCAAAGGGATAAGGGGCAGTGATATCACAGGGGCGACTCACCCACAATGCAGCTGACAAACTTAGCACAACAGCACATCAACATTGACGACAATGTGGTACAAAGTGCAATACTTTCACTGCAGAACAGAGGACACAACTGCATGTGCTTAGAAACTGGTCATTCACAACTGGCATAGCAGTAAACTGTGAGATGAGAATGTATTTGTACAACCTCACATCCGTGAAGTAGTACAAATGTCCACTGTCCAGCACAAAATAGTCAGTTCATCCTAAACAGTCACAATGTACATTGTCATGTAGTCTGTATATAAACATGTACAATGCGTCAACATACATGCAACACACTGTTACCCTGCATCTCCCCGTTACATTGCAGAGGGACAATCAACACCTCCTACAGAGCAGACCAGGCATTTCTTAAGTGATGATGTAGAGGACCTCCTGGACATTTGCCCCGACACCCTTCAACCGCCTGTGAATAGCCTTCACACCCCACCCCCGGAGCAATGCAGGCCAGCTGCATCAAGGTGACCCCACCCCCTGCACAGACCACACAGTAGGAAGCACCCACCACCAGGGCTGGCTCCCAGCACCTCCTCCAAGAACACATGGCATTCAAGGCCAGGTGTTAGACTGCCAGAAGGAGGTGGCTGAACAGGTGCGGGTGGGTTTGACAACATGGCAGCCAAACTGGATAGCATACGTGGGTGTCTGAGTTACATCAGGGACAACTTACATGATGTCCAACAATCCATGCCCGACACCGCTGGAGACTCAGAGTAGCCTCTGCGATATCAACCGAGAGTTGGCACAGATGATGAGGATAATAGTGAACATGGAGCGGATGCATGCGGAAAGAATGGCTGCCACGGATGCACACCAGCAAAAAGTTGTTGGTATCTTCAATAACCTGCAGATCCTCATCATGGCATTGCTGCCACTAAGACAGTCGCAGATGAATGCTGCTGGTTCTTCCACACACACATCTCCGGCCCCTGATGTGTCAGTGGCACACAGTGCTGCAGACCATACATCAGCACCGACATGTCAGACAGATGACAGAGGACGAAGATGCGGGCGATCCAGTAGCAATCCTCTCTGCCATGTGCCCTGCTTTATCTTAGTGCTGCCCTCTGCATCATGCACTGTAACCACACCTCCCACTGTCCCTCGAAACACTCACCTTGGAACTCAAAATGGACTGCCATATTCTGTTTGCTCAACAATGACAGAGCAATCACACTGCAGCCTGTACTCTACCTCTTCCGATTTACTTGTCAATCCCTAAATGACTCTGGCTGGCCCTACACTGGTCTACAGTGTAATGTGGTGTTTGCATGGCCATGTACTGCTCCAGCTCCGACAACCCAAAAGAATGTGACTAAAACATTCAAATTGACACCGATGTGTCATGTCCTTAATCGATCAAATATGAAATTATGGATGATTGTCAGGACATTGATTGCACAAAAAGGTACACCCTGGGAAATTAAAGCAATGCACATGTGTGACCGTGACACACATAGGCAGTGAGATTACTGGGAATGTGTGCACTTAGCTGTGGCCTCAATGCACAGAAACAACACTCACGCACTTTCACAACTTTGGCCCAGGCAATGTTAGGAATAGGGCTGTGTATGTAATGTTTAAGTTGTTGGCAGGCCTAAAGTAGTTTCCCCATCAGATGTGATAATAGAACATCTCTTCGCATACCTACTCACACTCAACTGGGTGGACACAGCCTGTAGTGATAGATCACATTGATACACATGGCACGAAGTTGGACACCATACTCACATTGCTGAAGACATGTGGAAGAGGTGTGGCGCAGCGGCCAGGGTGCCTAACTCCGGACTACAGGGTTCACGGTACGATCCCCGGTGCCAATGGCAGGTTAGCCCAGCACCATGTGATTCTGGGCAATAGCTTGCTTAATCTTCTTGACGGCCCGCAGCGCCGGGACACTCCTTTGGAGGCAGCTGTGCACTTTACAAATACTGGTATTTAATTTCATTTCATGTAGAAGCACAGGTCTATCAGCGACTAAGACAACCACAATGTCTGGCTCACAGAGCTGGAGCTGGTAATCGGGACTCAACCCTAAGTGAAATACATCAGTCAGTCCCTCACTGTGTAAGGACAATGCTCATTGGGGCACACGATTTGTCATTCTAATCGGCACTCATCACAATTGAACACTAGTGAAGCTGCGTAGACCTAATTTGCATGTGCTTGTCATTACGGAAAATACAAGGGCCACAACATGCAGACCAATGCATCATATACTAACAGGCAGTATTCGGTCATGGTACTGTACTACGTGACAGCCGTTGTGCATGTGCGCGGGATGTTCTGCCATAGCGTTGGTGGCTCTCGTATAACCGGCACTCCTCAGGCCTGCAGCAGTTATGTGGATGATATGCCACAGCTCGGAGAAATGAGTCGGGTGTGTGTGCAACATTTGGACGTATGGGTAGTTGTGTACATAAGTGTCAAGGGCATTCCATGCAAGAGTACCTCGAGCCAGGACCTCTGTGTGTGTGTGTGGATACGTTGCTCTTTCATTTGCGCTGTACGTAGTGTGGGAGTCGTCATCATCTGTTATGGTATCTCTCTCAGGGGGTGCCGGCAGCATGCAAGACCAAGGTCGGAGGTGCAGATGTCCTTCCACATTATGTATTAAGACAAAGGTGATTTGATCCCTAAAGTTAGTCAGGCAACTGCTTTCATTCTGGATATGTGATGTGGCTTTCACGCTGCAAATGAGGCTAGGCCTTAGGCTTATAGTGTACTAATGGTGAAACACACACAACAGTTGGCATGTATCATATCATCCAAGAGACCGAGTGGTCTTGAGCTCCTTGTACAATCCCTTCGTGCATGGCCACCCTCCGGGTGCATGCAAAATTGCAACATTGACGATTGCGGGCCGTGTGGCGCAGACACTGCAACAGAGACACCCGCCTCAGATGGTTTCCTGTCCATCCCAGAAATGAACCACGCCCAGAGCCCAGGGATAATTATTCACACCCCTACGCTGTCCTGGTGTATGCTGACCCAGCCCACTCGGCTTACTTATTAAGGGGGAAGCAACGTTGCTAGGTGTCCCAGTACTTCCTCACTGCCGGAGGTGACATGGCTGCGTCCACCTGGCATATCACAAGACTCAATCATAAGGGTCCACGACTTGCGTTGCACAGACTTGGTGGCACCGGATACACAGTGGACGGCACAGGTCTACTGCCACGGGATGGTGACTTTTGGTGTACTGAGGTAGGGGCCCCTTAAGTGCTGAGCGGGTGTGCAGCCTGTGATGATGCACCATACTGGCCGTCCGGAGTGGTAAGGATTTGTGTGAGCCCTGCTGGACCGCAGTGTAGGCCTAAGCCAGCGGGCAGCGTGGGCCTACTGTCACGTGGCATTGCCTAGCAGTGCACAAAATTAGTGGCACCTAAGAAGCCGGGCGGGCGTGCAGCCTGCTATGATGCCGTATGCACTGATATGATCTCTGCCATAGTGAAATCAAGAGCCGGAATCAGGTTGTGACCTTGTGGTCCGCGGTGCGGGCTGCATTATGTGGAGAATGTCAAGGTCGCGGGATACAGGCTTGGAGCTTGCACCAGCATGTGGTGGGCCTTCTTGTCGACACGCCGGTGGCGGAAGGTGAGCAGTAAAGCTTGGGCGCGGGAGGGGCTTGGGTGTAGCAGACTGTGCGCCAAGGTGCGGGCAAGTGCTGATGGCGTTTGCAATGATGTACACTGCCATTCATGATTCGGAAATCTGGTTCAGATAAGAGACCTGGTGGACAGCATTGTGTACCGGCATGTGGTTTGAGACACTCTGGTGGCAGCAGGAGAGCATTGAGGCCAGGGTCCGCAGTGTCGGCACTCTCTCTCCTTCTCCCCCTTTTGCTGTCTCTCTCTCTCTCTGTCTTTCTCTCTCTCTTCCTCTCTCTTTGTTTCTCTTTGTTTCTCTTTCCTTCTCTTTCTCTCTCTTTTTTTCTCTCTTTCTCTCTCCCTCTTTTCCATTCGCTCTCTCTTTCTCCCTTTCTTGGTCTCTCTCTTTCTTTCTGTCTCTGTCCTTTGATAAGCGCATGACACACCTTCTTATCTTTAATTTTGTCTTGCAGGCTGTGACTTACAAATCGTCCAGAGAAGACCCGCCATGACTCCCGTACCCAGTTGTATTTAGTATAATTCGAATAAAATATTTTGTTTTGAAATTCAAGATGAATGACTGATTCTCCTTTTTCTGACCACACATAATTGTTAATTATTGTGATTGTGCAACATCAGGCACATTGTTTTATTCAGGATTTTGTACAGTTGATGTGAGCTTATTGACGATTTGGCTGCTCGTTGAGAATGTTGCGAAGGGGTGTTGTCGTGGCTTTTTGCACGGGAAAGCCAAATCTGCATATCATTAGCGTTATTTGCCGGAGTCATATGTGGTGATGTTTTTTGCGGCTGCGATCGCAGGAAAACTGGTGATATCGGCTGTTAGCACCAGCTTGTGAAGGATGCGATGAATTTAGCACCACTTTGGCAGTGATAAAATGCCCCTAACTCGGCAATAGGTCCTTGAGAATATGCCCCTAAATCTTTTTTTTTTTACAAATTTACTTCCCCACGCTAAACTTGTTTAGCCCTGGAAAATAACTTGAAAGTAACAAGCTGCTTTATATTACTAAGTGCCAAGGGAGCGTGCAATGGGAGGTGCATAGGTGTTCCTATGCAACCACCCAAACTTTCTGACACTAAGCCCTATTTACTTAAAAAAGTAGACAGGATTCAGCGTGCAAAAATAGCGCCCCTTTCAAATAGGCCCTATGAAGGAGAAATGCTTTAATTTCTTCTATCTTATCTGATTTTGTATGTGTGCTGCACTGAACAGATCACATACAAAGTGGGGAAAGGTTTCAAGTTAGTCTTAGCGTGGTATTTTGTACTGGAAGGGTTTCCTTCAAGCACAAAAACCTATGATAAACTCACAGAGACAACCTTTCACTATGGTGCAAAGGAGTCTTTATTGCACACGGCAATATATTTCTGCACCAGCACTAGGGATAGGGGCGGAGAGTCCCTTATTTCTGTAAATATGGTGTTCTCCTACTCTCTCCTTCTCACGCAGTGCAGTATTTCAATACCTTCTCTACTGATACACTGACTGGAGTTGGAATAGTAATTTAAACTATTCTAAAGTCCAGCACTTCCCTTAGGCAAGCCACTGTAATGACTTGAGTTGTAATGGATATCATCGTAACAACACAGTCATGTTATTGACTGCATAGTTAAGTGACGCGTGGTTTTGACATGTGTGGTGACAGATGCTGTTTCATTTAGTGGCACACAAGGGCCTTAATTCTTTTGGTGTATGTTATTTTGCTCCTATTTACTCTGGGAGTATTCATGCCATTTAACTCCAGAAATAGCATTAGCAAGAAATTGGCCTCAACCTTCTGTACAATAGAGGGGTGGAGAGTGAGGTGCTGTATTCTGTTGATGGGGTGGGACGAGGAAGAGAATAACTGATGCCAGAAAGGTTTCTTTCCTTCTTGAGCCTGCAGGTGTGGGGCAGTTGTTCCATAGGTTGTTAGCATTTAAGGAGAACATTAGCTTTTTCTTTTAGGGTTTGTGAATCTACAGTGTCTTTGGGTCTTTATACGGTATGTCCACCGAGGGAATATTTGAGGAGAGAGGGTGTGGAGTAGGACTAGATGATTAACAATTTTAAAGCCTTCTGGCTAGTAAAAGAGGCCTTGATGCAGAAGTTACCTTGCCTCTATTGTGCAATCAGTGACCTGTGTAGGTACAGTTTACATGCAGCTGTGAGGATGAAAAACTATTAGAGCTGTTGAAGATCTTGGTGATCGACATAGCCACATTACCCCCTGCTAATGGTATACCTTTTGTTAAAGGCCCTGAACCTAAGTGTACCAAGGCCTATAACAAGGGAAATGGCCTCTTACAACCAGTATAGACAGAGGCAAAGGGCTACAAGGATTTAGAAGATTCCACCAACATTGGGTAGAATGTTGTATATTAAGATGGCAAAAACAGAATGATAAACTTTGGAATATTGGAGCAGGAGTCTTCTACCAGCCATAAAAAGCCTGGAGCCTACTCCCTTGTCTTTAAGGCTATTAGAACATTCCAACCCTAGAGGGTAGAATCTCCTAATTAGTAAAACAAAGGCCCCACAGAGCCTGATTTGATAGGATTGGAATTCCATCAGGTTTCATGAGACATTTCTTCACAGCAATAGTTTTGAAAAGGAAACCATTGGAAAGTTGATGATCCAAGCTGCCACCGGCCATTAGACGCCCCGAGTACTCCTTTGTCCTCAATGGAGCACGCAACAATCTAATGTTCTAATATAGTTTGAAGTTGAACTGGCAGGTGTTTCTTGGAGCTTGCTGATAACTGTGATGCAATGTGAAATCATCCTGTTCTGAGTTTTGTTATTTGAACTCCTGGTACATATGGAAAGCACTTTTGATTGTGGAGGAGATACCAGTGTAGCTGGAGGGGTTTTCAAGATCTAGACAGGGAGTGCCAGCAGTGTAAGAAAAACATTGTTCAGGGAAAAATAAAGCACCTTCTTTGGATACAAAGTTGTTTAGTAGGAGTTTAGAATTTCCGGTCTTTAAAAAAGAGATGCCCTAAGATGTGTAGTAGAGAGGATGTTGACTGACAATGCTGGGGTTGAGCTGAGGATATCAAATCAATTCACTTGTGCTCATGTTAGTTTCTTGACAGTCTGGGTTTTTATTTCAATGCAATGTAGTTTGGCAAATGGTGGGAATTAGCTTACCTAGTATTTAACTAATCAGTATTCTGAAATAAAGGACAATCTTGACTGACGAGCAATGGCCCTTCATGCCCTGTCCCCAGTAGGCGATAGACCTTTTCAACGCAGTCGTTACACCGGAATACATTTACATCACAGTCATTACATCGCAAGTCGTTACAACGACATGTGCTGGATGGTACTCTACTCTAAGGAATAGTATGATTTACTATTCCAACACCTTCCCTACTTCCCTGTTACTCACACTGTAGTAGGAATAGCAAATCATACAATTCCTAAGTCCAGCGCCTCGAGCGCTAGTCGTTGTAATGACTTAAGTTGTAATAACCGCGATGTAACGTACCGCAATGGAAATGATTGCGTTGTAATGTCACATATCCACTTTGAACTGCTGTTTCCTCTAATTGGCAGAAAAAAAGATGATCAGATGGAGGTTTTGTATAGGAAAACAAAGCAAGTTGCTATGAGTTTTGTTTATCATGCTGACTATGTTAAAGCCAGCAGAAATTAAACAATTCAGGTGGAGGTGGGTTCGAGTCATTATTCACTGCTGAACAACCTATCTAGGATGTGAAGAGTCAAAGGTGTGCGAAGCATGTTTGTGTATTAAATTGGCATTTGAAAGAATGACTGGGAGATGGGGAGTAGATATATGATAGCGAGTTCATTGATGACAATTCTGTGTACATTAGTGAGTTGCTATTAACAGAACTCTGT
The DNA here is from genome assembly GCF_964263255.1 of Lissotriton vulgaris. Lineage (NCBI taxonomy): Eukaryota > Metazoa > Chordata > Amphibia > Caudata > Salamandridae > Lissotriton > Lissotriton vulgaris. The sequence continues at coordinate 247,551,021 of NC_141688.1, read as the reverse complement.
AAGGGTTTGACAGGCTTGTGGTACAGAATAACCATGCTTACCTAGTAGATAGGCTGAAGGTCACAGAGTAGATCCTCAGTAAGGAGGATGTAGATGAACGGATGTATGACGTTACAACGCAAACTTTTACAACGCACACCGTTACAACGCATTTTTTACAACGCAGATGCATTTACAACGAATGCCTTTACAACGCATGACATTACATAGCAGATGCTATTACAACGCATGCCATTACAACGTAAGTAAAGGTAAGTATATTCTTTTTTTTTAAAATGTAATTAATTAAAATGTAATTAATCTAATAAATTAAATTATTTTTAAGTAATTATTTTGTACATATATTACTTTAAGTTTATTTTTAAAAGAACTATTATTAATAAAGAACTATTATTAATAAATAATAAAATTATTAAAACTATTTTTTTTAATTAATTTAAATGATTTATTTTAAAACTAAACCCTAAAAATACCCCTGTATCTGTTTCTCGCAGGCAATGCCATATTTTAGATCACTGATTTGACTTGTACTTTCTCTGGAAATATTCCTTATTAGGTGATTATTACACACTCTATGCAAATCCCACTCCACTATGTCACTCAGGCATTTTTGTTTTGCTTGCCCATTAATCTTTGTCTTGGTTAGTCTTATTTTGGTTTTTCTCTTCTGATCCTTTCCTGCAAAATATGGCCTTATACAATGCCATAGCAGGCTATGTCATCCATTAAAGGCCTGCTCCAGCATTCGGCGATAGCCTTTAACAAAGGAGATAGATGTTAATGCCAGTATAGCCCAGCTATGGAGGGTTATGAGGGTGTTAGAACGTTCCACCACTAGAGGGCAGAATGGTATAACAAATAAAACAAAGGCTCAAGGAGCGCAAGGGGATTGAAATATAGGAGCTCTGGCTTTTATCGTCTATTAGAAGCCCAGAGCATTCCATTGTTTTCAATGGCATTCTCAACATTCCAATGTACTAATGTCCTTTTAATGGCCTCCAGGTCACCATGCGCTTTACAAATGTCCTTTTCATTTCATTTCATTTTACTCCTTCGTTAGGCGAACACCGACTTCCTGTCTGATCTAGCATTTCCTCCAGTGTACTGATGCCTATTACTTGGGGAGATCTGTTGCTCTTCAGTAAAGACTTGCAGCGTTAAATCTGGTAGCAGGTCTGCTGTGGCTGGAGGTCCAGTAGCTGGTATGCTGTAGCCTGAGGAACAGAAGGTACTCTGCTGCACATGGAAGCCTGGCAACTGCTCTGATGTAGCCTGGAGACCTGACGTCTGGTAAATGGAGTGCAGTAACCTGAGGTCCGATAACTTGCCAGCTTGTAGCCAGGTAACTGGTCTTCTGTAGCCTGAGCTCCAGTAACAGATCTGCTATACTTGAAGCCTGGTTACTGGTCTGCTTATCCTGAAGACTGGTAACTGATCTTCTGTAGCCTGAGGTCCGGGAAAAAGTAATCTGTAGTCTTAAATCCGGTAACTGGTCTGCTATAACTTGAACTCTGTTAACTTTTGTGATGTAACATGAAGTCCGGTAAGTAGTTTGTTCATCCAGAATTGTGCTCTCTGGGGCTTATTTATGAGCCCTTGCGTCACTTCTGCGCTGCCGGAGCGTCACTATTTGTGACGCACCAGCAGGGTAAAAAATGCACCAAATTTACAACGTGATGCATCCAGGTAGATGTGTCATTTTGTAAACCCCTGTGCCAAATGATACCTGTACCAGGTATAATGTATGCAGGGGGGCGTTCAGACGCAAGAACGGGTTGTAAAAGTGATGCAGTGAAATCCATGAGATTTCACTGCGCCACTTCTAGGACACAAATGCATCAATATCTTACGCCTGCCTCATGGCAGGCATAAGACTGACGCAGGCACATGCACATGGTACTAGCCCACATGTAATGACCCGTTGTTGTATGTGCGTCACTTTTGTGACACACTCCAGCAATGCGTCATTTTTGCGCCTACACATACGCCAGAAATACTGACACATCTGTAACTCCTTGCGACATGATGCGTCATACTGTAAATATGACACCTCATTGGTGTAGTAAGGATGGTGCAATGAAAAGTGACACATCGTTTTTTTCACGCAGCCATGCGCCACTACTCGTAAATGAGGCCCTCTTTCTCTTCCCTCATTTCCTAGAGGTTTGTTTACGGGCATCCTGTTGCTTGAAAGCGGATAAACTTGTGTTGAATATAGTATTGGCACATGAAAGGAGAAGGGAATGAAATGTGATAATATATGATGGAGACCGGTAAAGACACTTCTGCGGGAAATCTAACAAAAAAGGAACTAATACGGAAATCACATAATTAGAATCAGAGGAAGTGGAAAGCTGAGGTTAGACCTTGGTTTACGGGCTGACTGTGGAATCTGCTCCCACTTCCATGCAGTAGTGATGCAAACTATTAGTATCTGTAAAAGTGCCAGTGGTGTAAGATAGACAGGCCTTGGTGCTGTGTATCTGCATGGTAACTATTAAGTAGCGATATTTATCTTCAGCCAGAATACATACACAAACCAATCCCCGAGAGATTATGCATCCTGTACATTAAATTCGTTCATCATTTTGAACAAGGCTCTTTCTGCCACATTTGCTCTTCGAATCAGTCCTGTTTGCAGGTTGCCTCTGTTGGAGGCTTGCTTGACGCTAATGGCACGTCAGAAGTCTGAAATGATGTCTTCCTGCTCAGTGCTCTTCCATGCTATGTTACCTCGCAGGAGATTTTATGTCTTAGATTGAAGGAGGATGTTATCTCAACCTTGCTGATTACTACATTTTTAAGATATTTTAGGGCAGGTAAATTAATTTTGATGTCCAACAGGCCACGTTCCAATGGGTTCCATCAACGTTCTTATGCATAAAAATCACATTTCCTTCGTCTTGATAATGACTCATAATTGAATTACGCGGGGCACGGGTGCTGCCATGGGACAGTGTTGGGTCGATATGGCGGAGAGGAAGGCTTTGAGAGCGGTGTAGCATGGCTAAATGGGGCGCGCCGGTCTATTAATTTGATAGTTGTTGCTGGCTTTATTACAGCAAATGACATATTCATTAGAAATTAGTTCGAACATGCATAAAGGATGGGGCAGTAGCGAGCCCTGTCCCAGCCCAGCTAACACAAGCATGGAACCATTCCAGTTGGCTGCAGAGCACAGTAGATTTTTTTATATATATGCTTCCAGGACAGCCTCATCGGCGGTTTGCTATTAATCAATGACACCACAGCATCCCTTATTAGGGATGTGAACTGGTAACTAGAAAACGTATTCACCAGCTAGTGGTCTAGTCAGCCTGCTAAGTGTGTCAGTTTCTCACAAGTGTTGTATTACAAATACCTGATCCAGTAACCTATAATCTACTCTTGTCGATGTTTGCCCTCATAGTATTCTTCTAAAACAAAGTTGTAGCCTAACTTGATGGCTTAAGGGAGGTTTGTTTTAGGATTATGCGCAGTTCTTTTGGCAATGTTCTTAATTTTTTTTTCAAGCTTTAACAAGTTCAACATGTCCTCAAAACTGGCAAAGTCTAAAAATATAAAGCATCTCGGTCAGAAATCTTGGGCTAGAAAAAACCCCAAAACAGGGGCGTAGCTTCAGGAGGGGAGTTTGGGGTGTTATACTCTCCCATTAAATATATTTTCTGATATATAGTTGGGTACAAGGGCTTTCAGGTGGGTATAGTGAGGTGTCTGTAAGCAGTGGCGGACGCTATAAACAAAGCGTAGTTGGGTGGGTGGAGGGTGGAAGCGGTGGAGAGTTTGAACAAGGGGTTAAGAATGCTATATTTAAAATGTTTAAAAAACATTTCTATAGCCGCCCGCCGCCTCCAGCATCTTGCCCCGCCGCCAGTCCTCTTCCTGTCTGGTCCCAGCAGCCCTTGAGACAGACTCCCATCCAATCCCCGTGCCTCAGAGCAGCCCAGGGAGTGGCCTGAGGTTCTAGAAAGATGCTACGCTCAGGCCAGGGAGTCTGTGAGGTAAAGTGCGCATGTGTGTTGGTCAGCCTGAGACGGCTGGCCAAACACACATGAGCACAAAGGGAGTCCACTTATCACTCCTCACCCCCCCCCCCCCTTGCCTCAACCCCACCCCTCCCTACAGCGCTGGCTAATAGACCCATTAAATGTAAAATAAAACGATGCAAGAGCATTCTTTTGTTTTTCATTTGCTGGCTCCCTGAGCCAAGGTAGTGGGACGATGCTCCTCTGCCATTGCAGGAGCCGCCTTTTTCTGTCAGATTTCACCAGATTTTTTGCATACACAGACAAACGCACACACACTGTCCCTCTCTGTTTTGAAAGCCTTACATTTTTTATGGTTATGTCTGCAAAATCTTGTATTATCTCTTTTTTAGTAAACCTAACAATCTGCACTCCTCTCCTTTTCCACTGCCCCTTAAACCTCTCTCATGCACCTTAACATTACATGTCAGAGTGTTTGTTGGAAAATCTGAAGCTCACGCGTCCGCAATCTGAGTGACCAAGTTATGCCCCTCCCTGCCTATCACACACGCACACACACGCACGCACACACATGCACACAAACACACACACACTTTCTCTCACTCATCCCTTCTTTCTCTGTCTCTCTTTCTCTCTTTCCCCCCCATAAAAGGCATCAGTTAATACCAGCCGCGGCCGGTGGTGGGAGTACCTGCTGGGCGGTGATGTGGGGAGGGGGAGGGGCAAGGTGGGGGGTAGTGATGTATGGATTATGGAGTTTAACAGGTAAGTAAACATATAAATAAATAAAACAAATTTTGTTACGTGCACTGCATCACCAAATGCGATGCAGTGCGTGCAACAACATTCGTTTTATTTATTTATATGTTTACTTACCTGTTAAACTCCGTAATCCATACATAATTATGTGTGTTATTGTCCATTACGCCACTCAGGGCAGACTCTGGAGTAGGATTGCAGGGCGGTAATAAAGGCACTACTTTGTCATATGCTGGATCAAAGATGTGCATTACAGAAAGGGTGGAACATGCACTGCCATCCCATGTTCTGGAGAAAGTGTCCAACAGGATAGACCATAGCAGAACTAAGAAAGCGGAATGTATTGTTTGATCTCAGAAATAACTGAATCTAGAAGTTGTGTAGCTGAAGTCCTATTGATAAATGTTTTTTCCCTATTATTGCAATTGGGTTCTGCCCATTCAGTACGCCCAAATTTTGTACTTTTTCTATCACCTGAATTCAGACTTTTTACCATGTGTGAATCCTACTACATATCTCATCCACGGTAATAATGGCAAATGAACAGCGCTTGTTTATTGCTAGTGTCTACCTTTTAAGATGAGGCCCCAGCAACGCAATTAGAGTAAGAGGCACTTGGCTGATAGTACATGGACACTTGCACAAGTGTGTGCACATGTGAGGGCTGAACATGTGAGACTACTGTCATGGCCAGTGTTTGCACAAATTATTGGAGAATCAATATTGCACAGAAAAAATATCTTGTCAAGACTATCAAGGACAAAAATCTAGTGAAGTATGTTTCTATGGGTCAGCAAGCTTCAACTATACTGACCTCCACATAAATAGTAACTTGACGATATATATATCATCAAGGTATGTCGATGTGGAGCAGGGAATAGTACATCTACACTTACCTAAACCCACGTGTCATCTCGATATCTCGATATTGTGGATCTTGATATTTTTGAAATGCTAAGCCTGGTCACCTGTCACAGGCAGCCTGGAGCAGATGGGACTCTGCAGAATTAGATCTTGACCTGGGTTAGGCCATATATTATTGGTGTACATTAATAGGTAAAGTCAGTGTGTTTTACTGTTTTGTCTGTAGTGACACTTTATTACTCACATAGGAGGAAACTGTCTCAGAGTACAGTTTTGTTTTACTTACACCTACAAGTATCCTGTGCAATATCAAAATGGGGTGGAATCTTTTCTAAAAAATCCAAGCTGTGAGTTCCAAGAGGACATCTGAACAACTTGTGGGTCATATAGTATTGTATATGTCTCGGGCTCAGCTCAGGATCAGAGCCCAGGCCTTTTGTCACCCCCTGTGACAAGTTAATTATATTTCACTCCAACAGTAGGAACAAAGACCACACCACACAATAGAAGTAATTAACAGGGCTTCCCTCAGCTCCTGAGCAGGGAAGGGTGGGGATAAAAAATAAAGAAGCCCAGACAACTGGTGCTAACATAGAAGAGGGTTTGTACTGGAATCTGGACTTCTTTACAGGTTACCCCCCCCCCACACACACACACACCTTTGCCTTCATTTGGACTACTAGATGCTATTTGTCTTACTCTGACAGTGGACTAAAACCTGCTAACCATTCTCCAGTGACAGTGTTATTTTCCCTAAAACTGACATGTTCAATTGTGACTCAATTGGCAAAGACTTTAGCATCCTTTTTTGTCCCTAGTAAATGGACACCTGGTACCTAGGGAATGGTACTACAGAGGGTCTTTAAGGGTCCCAGCATGTCCTATGCCACTCTAAGGAACTCACAAAAAAATCACATGCAAACTGCTGCTGCAGGCTGCGTGAAAAGCCTTCTGAAAACACAACATTGCACACTCTCAGTGTTCAATGCCAGTACACTACATGTTCTATATGTAACTCACCCTTACAGCAGTCCTTAAGAGCCCTAAGGCAGGGTATAATATATTACATGTGAGGGCAGAGCAGATATGACCCTCTGATGTCTAACTTGTTTACTAGATATTACAAGTGAACAGGAAAGCCATCTTAAAAAGCATGTCCTGGGCACTGGTCATTACGAGTTGCCCACCTACATGATGGCTCCACTGAAACCTATGGTATTTGGGATTAACACTTTATCTTGGTAAATCCGTACTGATGTCAGTATCCTATTTAGGAAGACATATATCCTGAGGGCACCTTAGAGGTGCCCCCTGAACTCTGCTAGTCTTCTAGTGTGCTGGCTGACAGGTATCGTGCAGCCTGCCACCACAGATGAGTTTTTGAAACCAGTCTAGGTGAGATTCCTCAGAGGTCAGGAAACAATGTTTGCTTCTATAGGATGGCCAGTAAATCTACAGGGTAGCATGTCGCCTTTAATATCCAACCCCGGTGATGATGTGGCTCCCTGGGATAGGCTTTGGGTGACTGGCTTTTAGAACCTTCCACCCCACTTCCCCCCTTTAATGCCTCTTGCACAAAGGAGAGGCTCTCTCTTGGCTTGTGCTTTTGTGCTCTTCGTTGCTGGATCTTAGGACTGCAACAGCCATAGACAGCTAGAAGAAGAAACCCTGTGATGCCCAAAAAGGACTAAAGACTCTGCCTCAGTTTACCCAAGGACAACTGGAACCCTACAAGGGCCAATGAGGCTGGTTGGCCCCTTACATCACCTGAGGACCAGTTGGGGGAAAGTGCTGGACTTCTATGCCCAGACACAAAGACCAGGAGGAAAGCTGGTGCACAGGACCAGTGGAACCAGCTCCCTGTGGATTACACTACTTTGGAGGTGAGGAGTTCTGCCACAACAGATACTGGTGGCTAGAGCCAGCCACCAAGAGTAAATTAAGTCCAAGATCATCCAGAACAGCCCAACGGGGCCAAGTTATTGTGTTTTTGTTTTTAATTGGCGACCTGTGATCATTTGGAGGAAATTGGAGCATGGGGCTGAACTTAATTTCCATTGTGGGCCAGGGGTCACTGCAATAAGTATTTTTAAATTTCAAGCCCTGGGAAGGGGCGTACCTGTGGCCTCCTCCTCACAGACCTGTCGACCCAGAGAGCACTCTATGCATTGGAGGCCAGGGGACTCATCTCTGAACACTTGCTGCATGAAGGGGATCTAATTAGTGGTCTCACTGTTGAGCCCTTCAAAGGAGCTATCAGGGAGCACAATATGGTTTTAGAGCTGATCACAGCACGGAATCAGCCGTAATCAAATATTTTGAAGGGATAAGGGAGGCTCTGGACTGTGGTGGGAAGGCTATACTGATAATGTTAGATTTGTCAGCAGCCTTCGACACGGTCCATCACAAAGATTTAATGGGCCGTTTGTCTGGGGTGGGGGTACGAAGGGTTGCTAGGAAACTCCTTCTCTCCTTCCTATCCAAGAGAACACAAACGGTTGACCTGGACAACAACAAATCCTAGCCTTTCAGCCTTCCATGTGGGGTTCCTCGGGGTCGTCATTGAGCCCCACGCTCTTTAATATCTATGTGATATCTTTGGCCGATCTGATTAGATCGTTTGGTTTTCAGTGGACCTCGTAAGCTGACGACACACAAATTGTGCTAGCCTTCGAAGACAGTCATGTAAAAGAAACTGGAGCTCGTTTTCATGACGGCATGAAGGCAATAGCAAGCTGGATGTCGACAAATTGCTTAAAATTGAACTCAAGCAAAACCGAGTGTGAGAAGTTGGCCCGATATGCAACGTTCGCTATTCTAGCGACCGCTATGTATCGCTCCAACGACCCTTATGGTGTTTGGTTGTAAGTCAACCTATAGACCAGCTATCCTAGTAGCGTGGATACGAGCAGTCTAAGGCTAAAGACTCGAGAGGGCGCGTTAAGCCAGCTGTTTACCACACATGTACCCCTTGAACACCCAGTGAAAGGACACCACACAAGTGTTATGAAAATAAACAGGATATTTATTAAGATTCACAACAGCCCTGGACTCTTTATGAGGACAGGGTACTAAGCACAAACCAAATCTCTTAGGAAAATACTTCAAGTGCACAATTAAAACAAGTGTCCGAGGACACGGAAAGTTTAAGGTCTCGGGCGGACCCGATAAGGCAAGTCGGAAGCGAGGGACTCGGGACCCTAGAGTAAAGAGACTATGCAGGCACCGAAATGCCGAGTTACCTAGCAAGAGGGCTGCGGCTGCGCAAGTCTTACAGGCGTCGGGGTCTTCGCTGATGAGCCAGGAGCCGGAAGAAAAGGAGTTGCTGGCCGGCGACCAGTGATGAATAGTTCGTAGAGATCCAAGCCTGGATCAGAGATTGTTGATACCTGAAAGCAGAGGGGACCAAGTTCGTACTACTAGCCAGTAGTCAGAGGGTACCAGGATGGCACCGGTTGGCCGTCACCTCGACCAGGTGAGTGGGCGACGCTAGGCTCTGCAGTCTCACGGACCAGGAGGCGTTGTCGGCGACCACGGTGGAGGTGCGAGCTGTCCCACGAAGGATGATGCTGTCGGCGTCGCTGGGCCCAGGATGGGGCAACAAGCCTTGGCAGACCTCGGGGCCACGTGGTGGGCCTAAGATGGCGTCTTGAGTGGACCAGGAGGGTCCGGGGTGCTTCTCGCAAAGATGGAAGCAAGGGCCAGTCTGGAGCAACCAGACCAGCAGTGTTGATTGTCGGATGTCGTCACAGAAGGGCACAAGCCAGCGGCTAGTGACCAGACAACGTGCTGAGCAGCGAGCAGAAGGGCCCCACGCAGATCGTGGAGATGCTGGGAGACTGCACTTCGGTGCTGGAGCGGCTCAGGGTCGGGGCTTCTCGGACCCCAGAGCACTCACCAGGGAATCGCTTCAATGGTCGTGCTGGTTAAGAGCGTGCAGGTTCTGATGATGGCCGGTCCCTCGAGGTCTCGTCGCACCCACAGATCACAGCTGAGCTGATGACGTGGGTAGAGGTCAGAGGTGCCAGGGAAGCCGGTTCTCGTCGAGCTGGGCCGTCGGATCCTTGAGGAAGGACTTGCAGCAAACCGCAGAGTTCTTAGGTGGTGCCCGCTGATCCAGGGTGACTACTCCTTAGTCACAAGGGAGAAATCTTGAGAAGAGTCTTGAGTGTCCTTTCGTAGAAAGTAGTTCTTGATTCAAAGATGATCTAATTTGGAAGGGTCCCCGCTCCGGCCTTTATTCTAAAGAAAGGGGTGGGTACATGACTAGGTCTCGCCCTAAGGGTGGGACCAGGAAGGGAGGTAGTTACACCCCTCTCCCCTGCCGGACTTTCCCCAGGCCAGGGTTGGTGCCCCTGGAACTGGTTCTGACCGGCAGATGCGTAGTGAGCACCGGGGTGCCACTCCGCAGTCACCTTCTCGCAAAAGCCCTACCTACCCAGAATACACAAACCCTGTCTGGGACGGTGCGAACACCGCCCTCAACAGGAAACCCTTTGTCCAAGCTCTCCTCGCTGGAAGGACTCCCAGCAGCAGGAGGTCAGACTCGTGTCTGTGGTGGCAGCATCCATTTTGTGGAGCTGAGGCTTGAGTTAACTTTAACCGGGGTTCACAGTTACGTACATGTCGTGTCCCTCTAGAAGGGCGGAATGCTAACCTCGTCGCCAGAGTTGGTGAGAGGGCAGCATCCCGATTCGTATGACACCTTACTCGACATGTCTTGATAACGCGACACCGAAGTTACCGATGTGGTACGCGTTATCATGGAACAGCCATTGGGTCTTGATTCCGCAAGCTGCAACCGGGCTCGGCTCGGGCCAGAGCCTAGTTCACACGAGCCCATGCACTCTGCCTTCAGGATTGTCAAGGCCTGCCATAGGAGTGACTGATAGGAACTCGAGTGTCCATTGTATGGTTAGATATAGGGCTACCATATCTAAAGCAAAGTGTGATTACACGACTTCGCCCCAGCTGTCATGCAGCCAGTTGTGTCAAATTTAGGAGGCCAGCCAGGGGTGGCATAATACATGCTGCAGCCCCTGGCGGCCCTGGGTACACCTATGCCCTGAGTTACAGGGTCTGATAAGGTGGCCCAGTACCAATTGGTAAATGCACCTAGGGTACATATCGTAATTTAGAAAGAGAACAGCCAGGCTGTGGGTCTGATTAGCAGGCCCACAGCCAGAGAAAGTCGTAAACCAGTGAAACAAAAGCGAAAAATCTGGGTGATCATAGGATTGCAGACCCTACTCTCCTACATGACCCCCCCCCAAACGTCGGAACAATAAGCTAACCTTGACCAGGTGAGTCTTCTTGTTCTAAGTGGAAATATCTGGAGAGCCCATCGGCATTGCCATGATCAGTACCAGGTCTATGTTCCACTGTAAAGTCCATCCCCTGTAGGGAAATGGACCACCTTAGCAGTTTGGGGTTTTCACCCTTCATCTGATTTAGCCACAAGAGGGGCTTATGGTCGGTCTGAATCTTGAAGTGAGTGCCAAACAAGTATGGCCTCAGCTTCTTCAGGGCCCAAACCACAGCAAAGGCCTCCCTCTCAATAGCTGACCAATTCTTCTCTCTAGGGGTCAGCCTTCTGCTTATAAAAGCAATGGGCTGGTCTTGACCATCAAAATTCAGTTGAGAAAGAACAGCTCCCACACCCAACTCAGAAGCATCTGTTTGGACAATGAATGGTTTGGAGTAGTCCGGACTCTTGAGGATAGGCGCCGTGCACATGGCCTGCTTTAGGTCATCGAATGCTTTTTGACAGCTCGCTGTCCACTGAACCTTTTTTGGCATTTTCTTACTTGTCAGTTCGTTTAATGGTGTCACGATGGAACCATAGTTCCTGACAAACTTCCTATAGTAACCAGTCAGGCCCAAGAAAGCTCGAACCTGAGTCTGGGTGGTTGGAGGAGCCCAGTCCCTGATTGACTGTATCTTGCTCTCCAGTGGCTGGACCTGGCCTCCACCTACAAGGTGGCCCAGGTATACAACCTGTGTCTGCCCTATCTGGCACTTGGTGGCCTTGATAGTGAGGCCTGCTGCTTGCAGGGCCTCTAACGCTTTCCGCAGGTGGACCAGGTGATCCTCCCAGGTGGAGCTAAAGACAGCAATATCGTCAAGATACGCCGCACAGAAGTCATCCAGCCCAGTAAGGACTTGATTCACCAACCTTTGGAAGGTGGCAGGTGCATTTTTCAGACCAAAGGGCATCACCACGAACTGATAATGCCCACCAGGGGTTGAAAATGCGGTTTTAGGCTTGGCGTCCTCAGCTAACCTGATTTGCCAATACCCAGCTGTCAGGTCAAACGTACTTAAGTAGTTGGCCGAGGCCAATCTATCGATAAGCTCGTCTGCCCTCGGTATTGGGTGGGCGTCAGTCTTAGTGACTGCATTGAGACCCCTGTAGTCTACGCAAAACCTCATCTCTCTCTTACCACCCTGGGTGTGAGGTTTCGGCACTAGAACTACGGGACTAGCCCAAGGGCTATCCGAGGGTTCAATGACTCCCAGCTCCAACATTTTCTGCACTTCACTCTTGATGCAGTCTCTAACGTGATCAGGCTGCCGGTAGATTTTACTCTTAACGGGCAAGCTGTCACCAGTGTCAACCTCATGGGTGCACCAATCGGTCTGGCTGGGTGTTAGAGAAAACATATGTCTGAACGACTGAAGAACCTGTTTACAGTCGCTCTGTTGATGTTCGGAGAGGCTGCCACAAAAGACAACACCATCTACCGATCCATCGTCAGGATTCTGAGTGAGCAGGTCGGGGAGAGGGTCACTCTCTTCTTCCTGTCCCTCATCTAGGGCCATGAGCAAACTCATGTCCTTCCTGTCGACATATGCCTTGAGCCTGTTGACATGAAGCACCCTGTGGGGGCTCCGGGGAGTTCCCAGGTCGACCAGGTAGGTGACCTCTCCCTTTTTCTCCAGGATGGTGTAGGGCCCGGACCATTTGTCCTTGAGTGCTGCTGGGGCCACTGGCTCCAACACCCACACCTTCTGTCCGGGCTGGTAAACAGTCAAGACAGCCTTTTGGTCATGCCAAGCTTTCTGGAGTTCTTGGCTGGCCTTAAGGTTTTCAGATGCCTTCTCCATGTATTCAGCCATCCGCGAGCGGAGGCCAAGCACATAGTCCACTATGTTGGCTGCAGGCTTTTTGAGAGGTCTCTCCCATCCTTCCTTCACCAAACACAGGGGTCCGCTTACAGGATGCCCGTACAAAAGTTCAAAAGGGCTGTAGCCAACCCCCTTCTGTGGGACTTCTCTGTAGGCGAACAAGAGGCAGGGGATCAGGACGTCCCATCTACGCCGAAGCTTTTCAGGTAGTCCATGAATCATCCCTTTAAGGGTCCTGTTGAATCTCTCAACAAGCCCATTGCATTGTGGATGATAGGGTGTAGTGAACTTGTAGTTGACACCACATTCCTTCCACATAGCAGTTAAGTAGCTCGACATAAAGTTTGCACCTCTGTCGGAGACGACCTCCTTAGGGAAGCCCACTCTGGAGAATACTCCAACTAGGGCTCTTGCCACAACAGGTGCTGTAGTGGTCCTAAGGGGAATAGCTTCAGGATACCTGGTGGCATGATCCACTACCACCAGTATAAACTTGTGCCCTGATGCTGTTGGTGGTTCCATGGGACCGACGATGTCGATCCCCACCCGTTCAAAGGGCACCCCCACCACAGGCATTGGTATAAGGGGGGCCTTTGTCGTGCCACCTGACTTACCACTGGCTTGGCAAGTGACACAGGAGCGGCAAAACTCCTTGGTATCTTCGTTCATATGAGGCCAGTGAAAGTGTGAGACAAGCCTGTCCCACGTTTTCGTCTGGCCTAAGTGACCTGCTAAGGGAATCTCGTGGGCCAAGGTAAGTAGGAAACCACGCTGAGACAAGGGTACAACCAGCCTCCTGGTCATGCCAGGCTTGGGGTCTCTTGACTCAGTGTACAGGAGTCCATCTTCCCAGTATACCTTGTGGGTACCTGTGGCGTTCCCAGCAGCCTCAGCAGCAGCCTGCTGTCTGAGGGGTTCAAGAGAAGGGCAGTCTAACTGGTCCTTCCCCAGGTCTTCCCTTGAGGGTCCCCCTGAACCCAAGAATTCAACTTGATCAAGTTCGAACTCCCTAGGCTCAGTTTCCCTCAATTCCTGTAGGTCAGCCTCCTCTGAGACTTGATCCACGACCTGGGGCAAGGGGGAAGGCGCAGCCTTAACCCTACTGCTCTTTTTCTTGGGAGGTGTCTGGTCCGTTGTTCCAGGATCCAGCACCTGTTCAGTGGGGCATTTCCTGACCTGTGACCTGGTCACAGCGAACACATGTGCTGGCAAACCTAACATTTCCATGTGAGTCCGGTGCTCCACTTCTGACCATTGTGATGACTCCAAATCATTGCCCAACAAACAATCCACTGGGAGGTCTGGACTAACTACAACCTTCTTTTGGCCAGTTACCCCTCCCCAGGAGAAAGCTACAATTGCCATACTATGATTGGTAGTGACATTGCTTGCATTGGTCACCAGGAATTCTGTACCTGGCATGATCTGTCCAGGGTCCACAAAGTTAGGCGTCACCATGGTGACGCTGGCACAAGTGTCCCTATAGGCCTGAGCCATCTTTCCATTTATGAAAGGCGTCTGTCCGTATTTGCCCAAGGTATTGGGACTTATGTCAGGGGACACGTCCGCGTCCCCTGTACTGACAAGGACAGCCTGAGTGAGTGTGCCAACTAAGTTGTCACGCCCCTCAGAACCCAGGGTTAACCCTACTAAACCCTTGGGAGGCGCACTACCACTGCTGACTGTACTAGGGGGCACAGGTGCCTTAGGGGCTGCAGTGGCAGGAGTCTGCCCTCCTCCTTTCTTGGTGCACTCACTAAACCAGTGAGATTTACTTTTACAGTACTGGCACCATCTTTTGGATTGGCCTTCCTTCTTCTTTTGGGGAGCCTGACCCCCACCCTCTTTGGGTTGTTGGGGACCTGTCGAAGACTTCTGGTCATTTTGTTCCCCCTTAGAATCTTTACCCTTCTGGTCTGCTTTCTTCTGACCTACTTGATTCTGGCCCTGGTTCTGTTTAACTCTTGTTCTAACCCATCTGTCTGCCTTCTTTCCCAATTCTTGGGGAGAGGTCAGATCTGAGTCATCAAGATGCTGATGCAACAACTTGTTCTGACAATTGTTTAAAATTTGTTCTCTCATCATCAAATTATACAATCCTTTGTAATCAGTAACCTTACTGCCCAGCAACCAGCCCTCAAAAGCCTTAGTGGCACAATCGACAAAGTCAGACCAATCTTGAGACTGCGTTTTCTGGGTATCACTGAACAGCACCCTGTACTGCTCAGTGGTTAGGCCGAACCCTTCAACGAGTGTATTTTTCAAGACTTGGTAATCGTTCGCATCCTCCACCCTTGTGGTGAGGAGCTTGTCTCTACCTTTACCTTCAAAGGAGAGCCACAAGATAGCTGCCCACTGGCTCTGGGGAACACCTTGCACCGTGCAGGCCCTCTCCAAAGCAGTAATCCATTTGTGGATGTCGTCCCCTTGTTTAAAGGGGGGCACTATCTTACCAAGGTGTTTCGTATCGAAAATCTTTTCCCTATTGCTAGGTACATTGCTGCCACCAGTGGGGACTACCCCACTTAACTGCTGCTCTCTCGCAAAGGCAAGCCTTTCTTTGGCCAGGGCAAGTTCTTCCCTTTCGATCCTCAGATTAGCTGCCCTTTCCTTAGCTTCGTACACTCTCCTCTGAGGGGACGTTATCCCTCTTTGAGAAGAGTTGTGAGAGCCATTGGTTTGAAGGGATCTGCCAGAGTCTCTCGACAGAGATCGGGCTCGTCCATTCCCAATGTTAAGCGGACCTGACAGTAGCGCTGGGGGTCCCCCAGTACCACTATCATGTTTGCTTAAGTTGGACCTGCTTAGTCTAACGACTTCTACCTGTCCCTTATCTGCCTCATCCCCAGAGGGATCCTCATCCTCATCATCCTCCACATCTTCGTTCTCAGTTGCGAGGTGGATGAGGTCAGGATCGTCTCTGGTTCCCTCGAGGGGAGGCATGTCTCCTTCTGGATTAGAAGAGCTAAGACGGGTCTCAGCTTTTCTGGCATCATAAGTCTCCAAGAGACCAATCAGAAAGGACGTGGTGGGGTTAGACCCCTGCTTGATCTTCCGGGAGTGACACACCTGTCTTAACTCCTTGAAGCTCAGCACAGTATATCTTGAAGGGATGACCTGTGGAGGGTCAACTGACACAAGGGGAGACTCAGAGTTTCCTCCTTTGTCCGACATACTGTTTCTAGTGTGGTGTAAGTGATGCACCTACCTACACTACGTGTTTACCTACTGTTCCCTTGTTAAGAGTTGCAGCCAAGGTGTGCTAAGCCTTGAGGAGCTGCAACAGCTGGTTCAGTAGAACTCAGAGTATTCTAAGCTTTAGTTATATGTACTAACAGTACTTATGTGATCTTTCAACAAGATATTCTTAGGATACGTGTGGTAAAACAACAGCAAGCTCAAATCCCAACCGCTGCTCACCAATGTGAGAAGTTGGCCCGATATGCAACGTTCGCTATTCTAGCGACCGCTATGTATCGCTCCAACGACCCTTATGGTGTTTGGTTGTAAGTCAACCTATAGACCAGCTATCCTAGTAGCGTGGATACGAGCAGTCTAAGGCTAAAGACTCGAGAGGGCGCGTTAAGCCAGCTGTTTACCACACATGTACCCCTTGAACACCCAGTGAAAGGACACCACACAAGTGTTATGAAAATAAACAGGATATTTATTAAGATTCACAACAGCCCTGGACTCTTTATGAGGACAGGGTACTAAGCACAAACCAAATCTCTTAGGAAAATACTTCAAGTGCACAATTAAAACAAGTGTCCGAGGACACGGAAAGTTTAAGGTCTCGGGCGGACCCGATAAGGCAAGTCGGAAGCGAGGGACTCGGGACCCTAGAGTAAAGAGACTATGCAGGCACCGAAATGCCGAGTTACCTAGCCACGAGGGCTGCGGCTGCGCAAGTCTTACAGGCGTCGGGGTCTTCGCTGACGAGCCAGGAGCCGGAAGAAAAGGAGTTGCTGGCCGGCGACCAGTGATGAATAGTTCGTAGAGATCCAAGCCTGGATCAGAGATTGTTGATACCTGAAAGCAGAGGGGACCAAGTTCGTACTACTAGCCAGTAGTCAGAGGGTACCAGGATGGCACCGGTTGGCCGTCACCTCGACCAGGTGAGTGGGCGACGCTAGGCTCTGCAGTCTCATGGACCAGGAGGCGTTGTCGGCGACCACGGTGGAGGTGCGAGCTGTCCCACGAAGGATGATGCTGTCGGCGTCGCTGGGCCCAGGATGGGGCAACAAGCCTTGGCAGACCTCGGGGCCACGTGGTGGGCCTAAGATGGCGTCTTGAGTGGACCAGGAGGGTCCGGGGTGCTTCTCGCAAAGATGGAAGCAAGGGCCAGTCTGGAGCAACCAGACCAGCAGTGTTGATTGTCGGATGTCGTCACAGAAGGGCACAAGCCAGCGGCTAGTGACCAGACAACGTGCTGAGCAGCGAGCAGAAGGGCCCCACGCAGATCGTGGAGATGCTGGGAGACTGCACTTCGGTGCTGGAGCGGCTCAGGGTCGGGGCTTCTCGGACCCTAGAGCACTCACCAGGGAATCGCTTCAATGGTCGTGCTGGTTAAGAGCGTGCAGGTTCTGATGATGGCCGGTCCCTCGAGGTCTCGTCGCACCCACAGATCACAGCTGAGCTGATGATGTGGGTAGAGGTCAGAGGTGCCAGGGAAGCCGGTTCTCGTCGAGCTGGGCCGTCGGATCCTTGAGGAAGGACTTGCAGCAAACCGCAGAGTTCTTAGGTGGTGCCCGCTGATGCAGGGTGACTACTCCTTAGTCACAAGGGAGAAATCTTGAGAAGAGTCTTGAGTGTCCTTTCGTAGAAAGTAGTTCTTGATTCAAAGATGATCTAATTTGGAAGGGTCCCCGCTCCGGCCTTTATTCTAAAGAAAGGGGTGGGTACATGACTAGGTCTCGCCCTAAGGGTGGGACCAGGAAGGGAGGTAGTTACACCCCTCTCCCCTGCCGGACTTTCCCCAGGCCAGGGTTGGTGCCCCTGGAACTGGTTCTGACCGGCAGATGCGTAGTGAGCACCGGGGTGCCACTCCGCAGTCACCTTCTCGCAAAAGCCCTACCTACCCAGAATACACAAACCCTGTCTGAGACGGTGCGAACACCGCCCTCGACAGGAAACCCTTTGTCCAAGCTCTCCTCCCTGGAAGGACGCCCAGCAGCAGGAGGTCAGACTCGTGTCTGTGGTGGCAGCATCCATTTTGTGGAGCTGAGGCTTGAGTTAACTTTAACCGGGGTTCACAGTTACGTACATGTCGTGTCCCTCTAGAAGGGCGGAATGCTAACCTCGTCGCCAGAGTTGGTGAGAGGGCAGCATCCCGATTCGTATGACACCTTACTCGACATGTCTTGATAACGCGACACCGAAGTTACCGATGTGGTACGCGTTATCATGGAACAGCCATTGGGTCTTGATTCCGCAAGCTGCAACCGGGCTCGGCTCGGGCCAGAGCCTAGTTCACACGAGCCCATGCACTCTGCCTTCAGGATTGTCAAGGCCTGCCATAGGAGTGACTGATAGGAACTCGAGTGTCCATTGTATGGTTAGATATAGGGCTACCATATCTAAAGCAAAGTGTGATTACACGACTTCGCCCCAGCTGTCATGCAGCCAGTTGTGTCAAATTTAGGAGGCCAGCCAGGGGTGGCATAATACATGCTGCAGCCCCTGGCGGCCCTGGGTACACCTATGCCCTGAGTTACAGGGTCTGATAAGGTGGCCCAGTACCAATTGGT
This sequence comes from Lissotriton vulgaris, assembly GCF_964263255.1. Lineage (NCBI taxonomy): Eukaryota > Metazoa > Chordata > Amphibia > Caudata > Salamandridae > Lissotriton > Lissotriton vulgaris. Next base: position 247,532,534 of record NC_141688.1, on the reverse strand, counting down.
AAATGCACCTAGGGTACATATCGTAATTTAGAAAGAGAACAGCCAGGCTGTGGGTCTGATTAGCAGGCCCACAGCCAGAGAAAGTCGTAAACCAGTGAAACAAAAGCGAAAAATCTGGGTGATCATAGGATTGCAGACCCTACTCTCCTACACCGAGGTTATTGTATATGGAAATAATCCTCTTGTTTGGACTCCAGACTGGTGGCCAGCAGATATGGGAAACCATCCTACCCCCACTCGCAAAGTGAAAAATCTAGGATTAAGAGTGGACAATAGACTGACTTTCTCTGACCACAGTAGCTCAGTAGTATCCTCTTGCTACCTTATTCTGAGAATTTTAAGGAAAATAGAACCTTACCTTTCAGAAGTAAACTTTAGGACAGTAGTTACAGTCCTTGTAATGGCACGTCTGGACTACTGCAATAGCATTTATCTGAATGCCCAAAATCAGCACATCAATAGGCTTCATATAACCCAAACCGCAGCTGCCTAAATTTCTTTCGTCTGAACAGAAATAACTTGGTTACACTGGCTTGCGGTAAAACAAAGGATTCGTTTTAAGGCCCTTTGTATAGCCTTTAAGTCTCTTAGTGGTAATGGACCCGACCATCTGAGGCAAAATGTCAAATGGTATTCCCCCATTAGGACCCTGCGGTCCACGGGAGCCAAATATGTCCAAATTCACACCTTAAAAAAACAGCTGGAGGTAGGTGTTTCATCACCTGCACATTCAAGGCTTGGAACGAGTTGCCGTTCCATCTGAGGATTGCTGCGGATCTCCTCTCCTTCAGAAGGGGTCTAAAGACCTGTCTGTTTTCTCATTGAACCTCACTGACCAACGTTTAGGCAGAGCTCAGTGCCAGGACACCCAAGGGTAATTCAACTAATATAACATAACACAAGATCCGAACTCCTTGTCCCAGGATGAGGGAGAGCACCCTTGAGGGTAGGAGGAGGAGTCCAGGACCTCATCCCCAGCACTTAGATGCTGTAGGGGGGTGTCGCTGCACTCTGTAGTGGTGGGCCTCTCCCTCTCCCTATACCCATGCCTAGGGAAGCAAGCAGCCACCACCATAAAGGAAACCCTGCAGAAAGTGGAGAAAAACTGCTTGCTCCTGTGACATCAGGAAAAATGCTGCTCCTTGGAAGCCTGCAAGGCAGTCATGCAAAAAATGACAATGGCTCTCCATGACATGGTGCGAGAGGCGCTCATTAGATATTAATTGCTCGTCCAGCTGGAGCGCCCCATAATATCCCTGTTTGCATATATTTACTTTCTCTTGTAGTGGCTTCAGGATTGCAGGGGCATCACCAATGTTAAAGAGAAAGTGTGGTGGGCTACTGGAGTGCAGCAGCTTCTCCAAGAACTTTTAAAAGTACTGGCCCTATGTTTGCGGGGTTATGAAATCCTGGACCCTCTGAGATTCTTACCTAATTTTCAATGCGCTCCTAAACCTAGAGGTTTTGCTTTACAGTTCGAACCACAGCTCCCCCTAGAGGCTTGTTTTATTGTTGCATTTTATATGACTTGTTGGTGCAAATGGAATGTACATGCACCGAAGTACTTTCCAGGTGCTGAATTTATGGTTGCATTTTATGTGATCAGACAGTGCTGTACTCCAGGGGTTATTTATGATTGCATTCAATGGGGCAGATTTATGAGGCCCTTGCGCCACGTTTACGCCGCTGTTGCGTCACGCAAGGCGGCGTAAACGTGGCGCATCCCTACGAACGATTTACAACGTGACGCATCTGCGTCACGTTGTAAAGCCCTGCGCCACTTGTGGGCGTTCCGGCGCAGGGTGGGCGTTCCGGGGCAGGTGCGCCTCGCAAAAGTGGCTGAGTGAAATCTATGAGATTTCACCCAGTCACTTTTAAGCCAATGCTGCGTCAAAAGCCTGCGCCTGCTTGAAGCAGGCGTAGGTCTTGACACAGCATTGTTAAAATGGGGCACCCCCGAGCCTTGCTGGAGCTGCGTCGCGCTTGCGACGCAACTCCAGCAATGCGACACATTTCCGGCACAGATGCGTCACGCATCTGTGCTGTTTTTGCACCATGGTGCGCCGCATTATAAATGCGGCGCACCATGGCTGGCGGAGCTGTGGCGCACTGTGGTGCATGTTAACTGGCGCATCCCTGGGGATGCGCCAGTTAACATAAATCTGCCCCAATATGCCTCGAAAATATGCAAAAAAAAAACTCAGACACTTTTAGTTCATTTGAAAATGCTTTATTGGCATAATATTGTTGGTAATGATTACTGATCAACGTGGATATGCTTTATTTACACTTATAAGTGCATTTACACATGGTTATGATTGATGAATGCATTTACAAACAAAATGATGGTTCTTTTAACATGTGTTTGCTCATCCTAAATCTTTATACAAGCCAATAGAGTTAGCTTATATGTTTGGGTGACCTCTTAGGGTTGCAAAGGTGATTACGCAATGTCATCTATGATGTTTTCCCTCTGACATATGTATATATTTGTAAAATAATTCATCATATTTAGTAGTGTGTGTGTGTAATAAATGTACTTTTTCTTTTTCTAAAGAAAAGTCACTGATGGGACAATCATTTATTGAATGTTATTGCCAACAGATGGTGATTACTTGCCCACACCACCTCCCCTGAGTAGGCCTTGGACTGCTCTACTTTGATACCTTGAGAGAGTCAATTGCTACAATAAGGTGTTTGATCCCCAGTAAGGGGAAAATGTGGACCTATTACTTGTGCAGGCCTCATATCATGCACAACTAATAACCCGATTTCCTACTCCTATGCATCCGGCATGTAACTGACAGAACCACAAAATAATGTTCTTGTAAAGCCTGGGAATGGATGGAATCCTTTCTGCAAGATTGTAGTTTCCAGGTAGCAATGGGACAAAAGACATCAAGTTGGAACGGGGGGTCATACAGGGGCCCACCCTTAGTCCAACCTTATTTCATCTGTATGTTACACCGGTGGCTGAGATCTCGGGAAAAATTAGGGTTAATCGTGTGTCATATGCTGATGACACGTAACTGGTGGTGTTGAAGGCAGCCAGTAATTTTTCCTTATGTCTCCAGGAATTGACATCATGGATGGCCAGCAACTGCCTCAAGTTGAACGGAAACAAAACAGAGGTGTTGATCATAGGCAGAGAACTTTCGGTGTGGACATCGGCATGGTGGCCACCGTCACTGGGCCCCATACCTACGCCTAGCGAACATATTAGGAATTTAGGGATGTGGCTCTACACCAAGCTCTCGTTCGAACATCACACAAGACGGGTGGCAGGCATCTGTTTTGGAGTCCTGCCCGGACTCAGGAAGACCTTGGACCTGCTGCCAACCACATCTAGGAAAACCATGGTCCATGCCTTGGTGACTTCGAGGCAGGACTATGGGAATGTCCTCTACCTGGGTGCTAATGCCAAATGCATTCAGAGGCTACAACGCATCCAGAATACGGAAGCGCGCCTGGTTCTGATGCTGCCCAAGAGAGCCCCTTCTAAGAAGGCTCTGGCCACCCTGCATTGGCTCCCAATTAAGGCACAAATTCTGTTGAAAGCGCTCTGCGTGAGCCATCGGACTCTACAGAAGAAGGGGCCCTCCTACCTCCACAACCTTCGAACTCCTTGCGCCCCTGCACGTCAGTTGAGATCTAGCGGGAAGGGGCAAGTCAGTATTCCCATCATCAGGAGAGCAAGGATGGGAGGTAGATCCTTTCGTTTGGTAGCGGTACAACAACGGAACAAACTTCCGCGGGGGCTACGGACGGAGGTATCAGAGCTGACCCTCCGTAATGAGCTGAAAACTCACCTCTTTCCCTCCGAATAGATCTGTCGGGGTCTTACCTGTTCTGGACTAGTGTCCTCTCTGACAACGAGGATGATGCAGGCTTTATACCGCAGCGCGGGGACACGCTAGCCTAGTGTAGCCAGGCGCTCTACAAATCGGCTTATGATTATTGTGTAGTTGAATAACTGATTCCACTACAACAGGCCTGTAAACTCAGCTGATTGACATAGAGTGTGACACGTGTACGCAGCGGTGTTGTCTCTCATTTGTGTTCCTCTTGCACTGACATGAATGTTTCACTGTGAGAAGAAATGCTAAGATTATATCCTGAGTGTATAATTCCAGTCATTGTTCACTGTCTTTGTCCATGCTTAGAGTATTCCATCTCGAGCTCTGCTGGGTATCAGGCAATGGAGGCTGGCATGGACTGGGGTGGCGGGGTGCAGGTCGGGGTTGAAAAAACAAAATAAAAAAATAAACAATTACCTCTTCACGCCCCATTCTTTCCTCTGCCGTTGCTTCTCTTCCTGACGAGTCCTGGAATATTTAGGCTCCCCTTAGCCAATCACGAAGCAGCTGTAACCCTTACAGCAGCTTGGGCATTGGTCAGAGCGCCATGGTTCAGCGTTTCCGTCGTGTGCTCTGCTGTTGTTTGGAGCCGGACCGGAACTTCAACAAATACCTAAGACAATAAATGAATAACAGCTCCAGGAGGAGTACGCGATGTGTCCAAGATCACACGTTTGCTCTTTGGTAGACCTGCAGCAATCAGGTCTTGCTGAGGAGTGCGTGTTTATGATTTTTCAAAGAAGAGGACTTGAACTTTGGAAAACCTACTCTTATCCCCTATTGTCTAGCAGAAAAAGACCAAAAGAACACCAAACAAAATAATTGAAAGACTTTTAGCCCACAATTATCTTCGTGTAGCACTGGGCCGTTCCTGCCTTTAATGTTTGGTGGGAATACAGGGTGTAAAGGGCTGTGGTGGGCCCTAGGCCCTCATGCTGGCAAGCACTCATGCACTGACGCAGGACACACTGGAGATCTGGTGCAACTGGCCCAGAGCACGTGCGCTCGGCCTCTTTTATTGATGCTGTGTCACATGACCAGTGACATCAGTGGTGGGTCGGTGTTAAGTGTAGATACAGAGTTAGCACTAGAATGCTAACTGATTCTAGGGCATTACACAGGGCAATACATTGACGATAAAAGTTATTTCAATATTAGTGCACTTGTCTGTGTTCTAAAGCAGGGATGGCTTTGTCACTTATTTCATGTCACTTTTTTGCCATTTTATGCGATTTAATTATGCGATGTAACGTAAGCGTCCAAGACATAACCTAACAAAACTAAAATGCAAAAAGATATTTCCTCTTTTATACCAAGGATGAGGGGGAAAAAGGCAAGTATTGGAGACTGTCTAAAAAAATGACTGTTTTGTGTGTGCATGCTCAGTAATCTGAATGCCTTGTGTACTGTCACACCTACATCACAAGCAACGTTGCAGTGATTTAGAGCAGTAATAGATCGCTTCTGCTTATGTTTTCAAGAAAGCACTTGAACCGAAGATTATGCATGCAGTGCAGCCGATTCTGACAGTGAAGTTGTGTAGAGCTGACAAGTGCTGTCCGTGGCACGCGTTTGCTTGCATAAGAATCGTCTGCTAAAAGCATTTGAGAGTTTCTTCCACCCATAAAACAAGCAGTATTTTTATGTTTTTTTAAGCATTACAAACCTCGAGAGCTTCACTATTAAAAACAAATCACAAATCTGGATATATGAAGTCCTGCAATTTTACATGCACTAATAACAATGAGGCATATTATTAAGCAACGGCGTTAAAATTATCGCCGCTTTAGCGGCAGGAAACTGCTGCTAAAGCGGCGATAATGGGCTTCATAATATGCCCTGGAGAATTCCAATAGAAGCCTATGTTTACACCAGAACATGGGCTTCTATTGGAATTTACAAGGCTCGGACCTTAGGAGATTGGTGCAGTATCTGTTTGAAGCTTGGGGAACCTACCTTTCCATTTGCCTGCCTGGACGCCTGGATTGCTGTACCCGAGCTGTTTGCTTTGAGGAGGGTAGTGGAGCGGAGCAGGACTGCTAGTCCTAGCAATCTCTGCGGTGCCTCCATCGGCCGCACCTGGGGAGTCTTCCCGCCCCCGCCTCCTGGGTCCTCATTACGACTCGCGGACCTTGGGAGATTGGTGCAGTATCTGTCTGAAGCTTGGGGAAACTGCCTTTCCATTTGTCTGCCTGGACGCCTGGATTGCTGTACCCGAGCTGTTTGCTTTGAGGAGGGTAGTGGAGCGGAGCAGGACTGCTAGTCCTAGCAATCTCTGCGGTGCCTCCATCGGCCGCACCTGGGGAGTCTTCCCGCCCCCGCCTCCTGGGTCCTCATTACGACTCGCGGACCTTGGGAGATTGGTGCAGTATCTGTCTGAAGCTTGGGGAAACTGCCTTTCCATTTGTCTGCCTGGACGCCTGGATTGCTGTACCGGAGCTGATTGCTTTGAGGAAAGTAGTGGAGCGAAGCGGGACTGTGAGTCCCAGCAGTCTCTGCGGCGCCTCCATCGGCAGCACCTGGGGACTCTTCCCACCCCCACCTCCTGGGTCCTCATTACGACTCGCGGCCCCCGTTTCCCGGGCGCCGCACGCAGTCGCGGACCTTAGGAGATTGGTGCAGTATCTGTCTGAAGCTTGGGGAACCTGCCTTTCCATTTGTCTGCCTGGACGCCTGGATTGCTGTACCGGAGCTGATTGCTTTGAGGAGGGTAGTGGAGCAGAGCGGGACTGCTAGTCCCAGCAGTCTCTGCGGTGCCTCCATCGGCCGCACCTGGGGGCTCTTCCCGCCCCCGCCTCCTGAGTCCTCATTACGACTCGCGGGCCCCGCTTCGCGGGCGTCGCTCGCAGTTGCTGACCTTAGGAGATTGGTGCAGTAGCTGTCTGAAGCTTGGGGAACCTGCCTTTCCATTTGTCTGCCTGGACTCCTGGATTGCTGTACCGGAGCTGATTGCTTTGAGGAGGGTAGTGGAGCGGAGCGGGACTGCGAGTCCCAGCAGTCTCTGCAGCGCCTCCATCGGCCACACCTGGTGACTCTTCCCGCTCCCCGCCTCTTTCTATTAAAACACGCCCAAACCCGCGATACGCGGGACGCGCGCGGGAGAAGCGCAGGCGAAGCCCGGGCCAAGGGCGGGCCCGTTTGAGCCCGTTCGAGCACGGGCGAGACCGGACCGGGCCACCCCTCTTGGTCTGTGCCTAGCTCACCGGAGGATACCTCACTTTTTCTTTTGCTGGAATTTCCATAAAGAACAAGGATAAGGAGAAGTAAAGCCACGGAAACAACTTCCATGGTTGCAGGTACTTTGAACAGTTTCCTCATTAGAGCGAACAATGATTTAACTGTTTTGGAACGACGGCTCTTAGATGGGATGGAAAGCGCTAGACGATCCTCCTTGGGTCTAATTGCGAATGCTAGAACCCCTGAAAAGGTAGACGATTCTCACATAGCTCTTTTGGATAGTATTGACCAAACGATTGAGTCTGTTTTGCAAGAGCTAAGGTCTACCTCATCCTCACACCGAGACTCGCTCCAGACCATATCTGAGGTTGCATCTGCTTTGATATCTGAGGCAGTACAGATCTCTGATGAGGGGAGTGACCCAAATATATCTCATTCACGAGGACTGAGGGAAGGGGCTGTCCCAAAAAGGAAAAGAGGGAGGCAGTTTAAGGGAGGAAATAGGGCCAAATTAGATCCACCACTTAACAACTCCGAGAACACTACCCAAATAGTGGAGTGTGCCTCCCCTTCTACTGTTAACCGCATCGCTGCGGCGGCTTTTCCCGCTGTGCGCGGCATTTTCAAAAATCCCGCGTAACGTGACAAAGCCAGCTCGACATCTGCGCAGCGCAGGTAACGCCCATGATGAGCTGGCTTTGTCATTAGCGTCGAAGGGGTTAATGTAAATGACACTTTCATCCAGTCATCCCAAACACAGGTGTCAGCCGTGCCTACTTCTATTATCTTTGGGGAGGGGTCTTCTGGTGGCGGGGAACAGTTTACCCATGCTCTCACTAATGTTCTGTAGAATTTGTTAGATCCCCTGTTGGCCAGACTTGACTGTATTGATACAAGGCTACAAGTAATAGAAACGGTCACCGGGGACATTGAGGACCATCTGAGAAGTATGGGTAGCACCCAAAGAGTGTCTCTGATGAACAGAGGGGCTTCTGTTCTAGCTAATTCATCTAGTTTGCCAACCACCAAGAAAATCAATCCCCCCATCCCAGCCACTGTACCTCCATCCAACTTACAAACTCCTATCTCAGTACCGGTCCCCCTGCCCTTAGTACAGAAATCCAACTTGGCAGTCACAAAGAATCCTACTAGGCCGGTAAGGATCCCCACTGAGATGGGTGACCGTTCTACTCAGGATTCAAGTAATTTAAGTTGGAAAAAGGTACTTAATCTACCCCCAGAGGCGGCACCCCACATAGTAATTCTAAGTGGTGTCCCCGAGCTTACCAACTTTGCATTAGAAACTTTTGATCCTTAAAAAATAAAGTGATCAGCTGGTTGAACATCCACAGGCCCCTTCCCCCAAACATAAGAAGTGAACTGCTGATTTTTAGTAGGTTTACATGGGTGGGATGCACCACGAAGAAAATTAAAGGTTATTGCATCCTGGTAAACTTTAGGAATCCACAGATTGTTTCTCATATCTGCAATTGGCTGGATAGCACGCGCAACACAACTTTTCAACCGTTGCCATTGTCCTTCTTTTACCCACCTTCAAACATTAGATTTCATCCAGGGATTGAAGAAGGATGGACAAGGGTCGGAACAAGTTTTCAAGGCAGAAGGCATAGGCCTATCTGTTATGATGCACCTACCCCATGGGATTATTCGTATAATAACAGGTTTAACTGCGTTGACCAGGTAGATTGACCACAATGGGAAGCAGGTTCAGGGGGAAGAGAAGGCGGGTTGGCCCAAATAAATCTCTGTAATAACCAGGAAATACTCCAGGCTATCCCAGCTTCGCTGGGGACAGTGGCGGATATTCCTGATATTGGTCACCTTTCCTGAGAACACTCACTCCCTGGCCCGGCGAGCACTATCGCTATCAATGATGAACTCGCGAGGCAACCTCCTGGCGGTCCCACCAGCTCTTCTGTATTAAAAATAATTTCCTGGAATGTAGCGGGCCTTTGTAACAAACTGGCCTGCCCTGACTGGAGAACATTTATAGATCTGAATGACATCTGTCTGTTCCAGGAAAAATGGGCGAGGGAGGAGCAATTCCGCACAGGATCCGCCTCATTTTCTGTCCCCGCAAGGTGGGCGGGAAAAGGCAGACCCTCGGGGGGTTTAACAATCTGGATAGCAACCCTTTTGGGCTGCAGTGCTAGAATTATGGACACAGCATCGGATGACATGCAATGTGTGATTCTAGAGTGGCAGTACGGCTACAGACTCGCACTAGTCAATATCTATTCTTAACCAAGATTCCTGAGGGTGCCATGCTTGTGGTGGGAGGAGATCTTAACTCCCACTTCAAACCACTTGAGGGTTTGCTGGACAGTGTAAATCAGGAGGAGGATGATGCCTGGAAAATTCCTCAAGTGGCAGGTCCTTCGGCAAGGTCATGGGCTCCCCTGGCCGTCCAAATTACGTCCTTGACGCCGACCCATTCTATCAGGGCATGTAACGGCTGTACGAAGTCTGACATCCCCCCCATGCCCACCTTTAACAAACCAGGGAGGGAGGCTCGACTTGATTATATCTTTGTTGAGTGTAGCGCTTGGAACAGAGTTTTAGATTTTAGCATTGTACCGAGGGGAGAGAGTGATCACAACCCCTCGATTCTGGATTTCTCCGTGTCGGGCACCTATAAGCACAGCTCTTCTTTACAGTCCAGCACACCTAACAAGGCCATCCTGTCAAGTAACAGACGTAGGATAAGATGGGACAAGCTGGTCAATACTTCAGATGGAGTAGGTGAATTGTATGCCCGGGTTCTCCTAGTATTAGTTGACATAGCTGCTCTTATTGAACAGCAATTTACCCCTGACTTTTATGAAAGGCTAGAAGAACTTAACAAGGTATTATTTAACAGCCTTTCAGATATCTTAAATCCTCCGGGTTTGAGTGGGAAAAGGGCGGAAGGAAGCCAACTTGGTATAATAGGGCCTGCAGATTGGCAAAAAGAGAACTCCTTGGCGCAATGAAACAGAATAACAACAGGGAACTTATAAAGTACAGGAGACATGAATACCGGCAGCTAATCCACCATGCTAAGATCGAGTGGGGGAATGAAAACTGGGCGAATTTCACATCAGCCCTAGCGGTTAAAGATGCACGGAAGTTCTGGCAGATTGTGAGCACTGGTTCGGTGGAACCAGGGCTGGCAGTAGGGCCAAACATCACAGCTGAGGTATGGGAGGAACACTTTAGTACCCTCTATAAGGGGGACAATTCCCATATTGAGTTCCCCCAAGATGACATATTGAACATGTCTGTCCCTGGCTCATCCGAGATCAGGTTCACCCTAGGCAAGGTCCGGGCTGCTATATCTTAGCTCCCTGGGGGTAAAGCTCCCGGGCTGGATAAGGTTCCAGGCGACCTTTATAAACATGAACTGAGGATCTGGGCTCCCTATCTACTAACGATTTTTAACGCAATCCTTGGAGGTATGATGGTCCCAAGTACTTGACTGGGAGCAGAGTTGGTCCCCATATTTAAGAAGGGGTCCCCTCTGCTGCCAGCCAACTACAGGCCAATCATCCTAATAGATGTATCTCAGAAACTCTTTTCAAGGCTGATCTTGGACCGCCTTTTGGACTGGATAGAGGACTTTGAAATATTAAGCCCGTATCAGGCGGGCTTTAGGAAAAACGTATCCACCACAGACCAGATTTTTAGATTAACTGTGCTCTTCTGGAAAACGGTCAAGATAGCGGGCGGTTCATTATATACTGTTTTCGTAGACCTTCGTGCGGCCTTCGTTCTGGTCCCACGTCGGAAACTTTGGAGCGTTTTAGGAGACTTAGGCATCCCGACCCCCCTTCTAAAGATCATAATACGACTTCACACTCAGAATTTCGTGAGGGTCAGGTGCGGGAGGGAAGGCAATTTGTCATCTAGCTTCTCCGTTGGCAGGGGGATAAGGCAGGGATGCGTTCTCGCGCCTACCCTGTTTTGCCTCTACGTCAACGGATTAATCCCCCATCTGAATGCGGTCCCCAATAGAGATGCCCCAAGGCTCGCTGGGGTGGGGATCTCTGCGATTAGGTTCGCAGATGATACCCTGCTACTTTCTAAGATTCCGATGGGTATCCAGTGAGTCTTGGATGGCTTTGTCACCTTTTGCCATGACCGGGGGCTGGAAATAAATACATCTAAAACGAAATTCATGATTTTTAATCCTCCGAAAACATTACGCCCAAACCCTGCTATAGGAGGTGTTCGGATTGAAAGAGTGCGACGTTCGAGTATGTGGGTCTGACTCTTAATGAAAAGATGACCTGGGTTCAACATCAGATTAAATCTCAACTAAAGCTCTCTCAAAAGGCGGGGGTATTCTTAAATTATTTAATAAATCCACACTAAAACCTATCGGCCCACCTCTTGAAATATATAAAATGAGGCCTGTAGGGCGGTAATCTATGGAGGCGAGTTGTGGGGTCACCACTGCGCCCCAGCAATTACCGTCACGGAAAACAAGTTCCTTAGGCAGCTGATATCTTTGCCCATAAGTACACCTTTGCTGTCCCTAAGGCTTGACTTGGGACTGAGACCATTAAAAGAGGAATTGGGCCTTATGCCTTTAACTTTTTGGAGGCGACTCTGGGTAACCCCAGAACTCACCACTTATAGGCAAGAACTGGTGGTGCTCTTAAACCTCCCGAATGTATGCACACTTCCCTGGCTAAAATATATAAGGCAGGAATTTGAGAGGCTAGGTTGTCCCCTATTATGGATTAACCCGGAACAAGCTTGTAGAAGTATATCCCGTAAAGAGCTGGTTAATTTGTACTATGATCATAATCTGTCTGTCTGCTTATTGAATGCCCAAACGGGGACACTGTCGAGCACATTCTTAGCAATGAAAGACTATTACAAAATGGAGACCGTTCTTGATGATATTAGCCCTACTGGTCTTAGGAACCTGTATCTCCAATGAAGATGCAATGGAGATTCTCTGCCAATTAGAGCCCTTACTAGTCGATGGTCCCCACCTACTTCTAAAAATTGTCCTGCCTGCACTGCGGAGCTAGAAATGATTTGCATGTATTGTTCTTCTGCCCGGCGTATCGGACACCCAGGAAGAACTGGATTGTTCCAATTTGCAAAAACTTGGGTATTAGGAAGTTTTCACTCCTACCGAATACTAAAAACTGATTTATCTCCAGTAATGTTTTTGCTGTAACCCTGTTTTTAGCTAATATGTGGAACATTAGAAGGAAATTTATTGTAAAATGACATCCTGTTTATCTTTGTATAGCCTCAGGATGCCGGAAGGTTATTAGCGAGGGCAGGGAATTTGACTTGATTTTTCTTTTAATGTTTTTGACAGTGCTTTTCTATTTTAGTAAGATGAAATAGTTGTATTGGCACGATGTATTTTTTCTTATTGTTAAAATGTAATGTTTCCAGTGGAAATGTTATTGTTAATCCATTGTGACCTCTTTTATGACATTTATGTCGAAATAAAGACGATAAATAAAGAAAGAAAAGAGTGCCATGGTTCAGCGCTTCCGTCGTGTGCTCTGCTGTTGTTTGGAGCCGGACCGGAACTTCAACAAATACCTAAGACAATAAACGAATAACAGCTCCAGGAGGAGTACGCGATGTGTCCAAGATCACACGTTTGCTCTTTGGTAGACCTGCAGCAAACAGGTCTTGCTGAGGAGTCCGTGTTTATGATTTTACAAAGAAGAGGACTTGAACTTTGGAAAAACGACTCTTATCCCTTATTGTCTAGCAGAAAAAGACCAAAAGAACACCAAACAAAATAATTGAAAGACATTTAGCCCACAATTATCTTTGTGTAGCACTGGGCCGTTCCTGCCTTTAATGTTTGGTGGGAATACAGGGCGATAAAAGTTATTTCAATATTAGTGCACTTGTCTGTATTCTAAAGCAGGGGTGGCTTTGTCACTTATTTTATGTCACTTTTTTGCCATTTTATGCGATTTAATTATGCGATGTAACGTAAGCGTCCAAGACATAACCTAACAAAACTAAAATGCAAAAAGGCATTTCCTCTTTTATACCAAGGATGAGGGGGAAGAAGGCAAGTATTGGAGACTGTCTAAAAAAATGACTGTTTTGTGTGCATGCTCAGTAATCTGAATGCCTTGTGTACTAAAGCGGCGATAATTGGCTTGATAATATGCCCTGGAGAATTCCAATAGTAGCCTATGTTTACACCAGAACATGGGCTTCTATTGGAATTTACAAGGGCATATTATCAAGCTCCTTATCGCAGCTTTAGCGGCAGTTTCCTGCCGCTAAAGCGGCGATAATTTTAACACCGTTGTTTGATAATATGCCCCAATATTATTGTGGAAGTTTCAGAAATGGAAATTACAATACTTAAATTGTGGAAAATTCACTGCAGGCAAAGCCACGGGATTATGTGAATCTGCAGCCGTGGCATTCTTCACAAATGTATGCATTTGCTATCCTTGCAACGCAAATTTCGCTCGCACTTGTCTTGTTGCTTGGGTGCCATTAAGCGCATCAAAAAGCAAAACTTTATTTTGTTTTGGAAATTTTTATTATTTAAATATTTTATTAATGATTATAATTTTTATTTTTATTATTTTTATTTTTTTCCTTTGCTCCTAAACTGAGTTACTCTTTCGAATTAAACACGTATATGTACAACAATATGCTCAACGCATTTCAAAGCCCACTGGGTCCTTCCTCTAGAGATATAGTCATCTCTTCCTTCCATTATAATTCCCTTCGTGTGGCTGCCAAAAAGAAGCAAAGTATGCAAACTATTTAATTCCAAATTACAGCCGCAAATAATAAATAGTATATAGCGTCATTAACCTCCATCTGCCATCTGGCATGAAACCGCCTGAGTCTTTGGTTTGTAAACAATGAAGGGCTTTTCAAAAAACAGCTCAGGAGTTGAATGTTTTCCAAAATGTAATGCTGAGTTAAACACTCTGATGAAGATGCTGCCCACAAGTGAGGGTCCAACAAGGTGAATATCAATAAGCACTAGGGGGCTTATTTACAAGCCCCTTGTGCCGCCGGTGCGTCACTTTTAACATGGTAAAAGGTGACGTAGAGGTGGCACAAGGAGATTGTAAATAAGTCCCCTAAGTCTGGGTCTGGTGCCTTATGTTTCTTCATGTCATTCAAAGCACTTTCCAGCTTTGGTACTAGGATGTCAGTTACATAAGGCCCGATGCGGGCACTCTCGCGGTCTGGCTCACTGCTGGTCGGGTCCATGGGATTGGCACAGTATAAAGTGCTAAAGTTAGTGCTCCATACAGATGGACCCATATAGTAGTAGTAGTTGTAGTAGAATTTATTTGTTGATTAATTAAAATCATTACAATCGAGAGAAGAGAACCAAAAAAAAAATATATATATACACAAAGCTATTAACATCCTAAAAACGATCCACCAGTAATGAGATGATAAATAACATTTCGATAAAATAGTAAAACATTACATAAAAATAATTAAAATGCATTATACTTGCTAAAGTGCCTTTCGCTAGCAGCAAATACTATTATAGCAGCATTTAACTAAAGAGACATGTGCTAGCAGTAAGTATTATAAATACAAATGTTCAGCTGTTTTCCATTTGCAAGCAATAATAAAGTGCAATGTGCGTCACTAGATTAGATTGTGCTACTAGGCCCTTAAGCTGGTATTACATAACATTATACTTCAAACAGTTCTCCAGTTACATTCCTTAGATATTTTATCTCGAAATACATTTACTTAGTCCATCAACTCTTTTGATTTTCTTTTCTATAATAATGATGAACTTAACAAAAAAAAATAAGTTTAATATTGACCCCACTCAAACAAGTAATACTTGCATTACTACATGTTCTAACTCCTAGGACCCATATAGGTTTCTATAGTATTTACTGTACCCTTCTCCACCCTTGATTCCATTTCCCAGACTTTTCTAGTATTTTTTATCATTAAAGACCCCCCAGATAGCCAATTGATGCAGCTATTTCTTGGTTTTCAAAAGACGTTTATACTCACGCCTACACTGTTTAATTCAGTGCTTGCTGGCAACGCCACACTCCCCTCTTGGCCTTCAGCCATTATTGTGCCGATCCACAAGAAGAACGATCAAACTAGCCCATCTAATTATCACCCAATCTCCCGGCTCTCTGACTATGTATGATCTCTTACAAATTTACGGTGGATAGGAAGTCATCACTTTAGTTAATATTCGTAGACCTGAAAGCAGCTATCGATTTAGTTGATAGAGAAAATAGGTGGAAATCCCTGGTAGATTTAGGAGTTAATATCTCCTTAGTAATGGCCATAAACACCAGTAACACGGCCAAAGCTAGGTACGGGTGGGGAGTGTACAGAACCCTTCTTGGTTGAAAAGTGTGTCTGGCCTTTGCCAGAATGTGCTGTCACCATTCTTTTTAGACACTTTTTAAATGATGTAGTGGACTATTTGATGGAAGATCCTTTAGACATTCCCGCCTTAGCCGTCCCACATTTTTTATATGCAGGTCTAATGGCATGAAAAGAAAATACACATATAAGTGAAAGAGCCGGTTTCCATGTTCTAGATTAACTCAGGAACCCCTGGCTGATGTCTCTTTTTGTCTGTTTGAAAGTGCCGAGGGGAGAAAGAATCATTAATCATATTTACTCCATTCTGTTCCAATGAACCATGACTTTGAAGAATCACAGACTCTTGATCCAAACTTTAGTAAGTTTATTACAAAGCCACGAACAGCTGGACATACAAAAACCTCAAGGCGAGAGTGTAAAAATACATTAGAACAAATACAAAGCGAAACCTACGGGTGAAGTTAAGACTGTACAGCATACACAGAAAAATTAATTCTAGAATCAGAACACAGAATATAACAGCTCGGTGTCAAGAGTCCCATTGATTGGACGTTCGTAGGCAAAAAGCATTAGTCAGTCCCTACACCACTGCTAACTTGACATCCCTACTTTACATACCCCAAGGCAAGGTCGGAAAAGGTGTCAGCTCGTGAAGGCTTCCTAAGAAGACCATTCACGTTGAATGGGTCAAGTAGCATAAAGCTACAGAGCTCATTCTAAGATGCTCTCTTCCCTCAGGTCAAGGCAGAAGTCCCCGGACTCTGTCCCTAACTCCAATACACGAATTGGTGCGAGACTTCCCACAATGCTGTGCAACATCACCCCATCCACGCAAGACACCTCCTCGTAGGTAACCTTCCATGCAACAGTGATGCTCCCAGTCCTTGGCTCGATGACCTTGATTTCCAGGATCTCTGGTGAGAAATAAAACACCACCCCACATTATCAATATCGCTGTTCACTGTATCTTCTCCTCCCTAAGCCTAACTCCTACAACAAAGAATTTATTCTAACAAACAAAGATGCATTTCTCCTGCTGCAACGGGAAACGTGAGTAAGAGCAAGTTTTGCAAACCCATGAATTCTACAAGCAAACCTATCATGAGAGCAGCAGGGAGAAATACACGTTAGGCCTACAGAATTTGGCCAACAGAAGAAACAGCACGTAAATTCATAAAACATACGTATACATGATTATTGTTACTGAGCACCTTTCAGTCAATGCGTTACATAAGCATACACATTGTCACATTCATTAGTCCCATGTATAATTCTTCACATTAAGGTTTTATTCTAATCATGTGAAAATGAAATGCTGATTTCTCCAAGTTATACTAAAATATATCTATTGCTTCACCTTGCACATTATTATAATCCACGGTCTAATAGCACAAATGTTAACATCACAAAAGAATATACGTGTGGTGTGCACTACCCATGACGGTACTGAGGCCCTCCTTCAGCTGTGAACAGAAGCCTTCGGTAGGAGCGGTACCCTTGGAAACTGTCAAGCAGTTCGATTACTTGAGAATATGATTTTCAGAGAATTTAACTGGGGTAGTCAAATACAGGCGACATCTTTAGTCCTAGGACAAAGAACAGGTGTGGATTTAACAGTCAGGCATAAGGCGGGTGCCAGAAGATTTAGTGTCAGTTTGCTAATATTTAATAGAACATAAGATATGTATTTGTAAAGCACACATTCACCCAGAAGCCTCTTGTTGCTGAATAACAGATGTTCATTTTTACCCAGCTCAATGGTACTCATTTTATCGACCTCAGATGGATGACAGCCTTAGTGGACCCACTGACCATGAGATTGAACACAGGCACCTGCAATGGACGCATTAGTCCACTGAGCCACCAGGCCCAGCTATAAGGGTGTAGCTCTGGGGGTATGCAAATGTTCGATCACTCCAAGTAACTGAGAATCATTTTTTAAGAGCTCTGCTAGGGCTTGGACTAGGTACCCCTCTAGTGACTCTGTACGCAGAGCTAAATTTTACGCCAGTATTGGAAATTATAGCCCTCAGGCCAATCCGTTATTGGGTTAGGTTGTTAAGAAACCTTAAGGCAGCAATATACCTGAAAACCCTAGAGGAAGCGACCACCAGTGTTATCTGCAGGGGGTCACTTGGACATACCATGTGCAGAATATTCTAAAAGAGCTGCAGATAGAGTCCGTGTATGCAGGCATCAGCCGAGTCAGGCAGGATACTGCAGATTTGATTACAGATCAGTATCAGAAATGCATGCAGATAAAACACTTTGGGGCATATTACCAACTGTTAGCGATATTTATCGCTAACTGAGCTTAGCGTTAGTTCTTTTAACGCCGCACTTCGCCCAATATTATCGCTCAGATATCGTCCTATTACCAACTTTTTTCTCAAAAGCGATAAAATTGCAGGCGTTAGCGTGAATATCGCTGGAAAACCCGCGGTGTTCACGCATTAGCGTGCAAATGCTGTTAGCCATGTTATCCACCTCCTATTGGATAACATGGCTAAGAACTGGTAATTGCAGGCGTTAGCGTTTGGCGCTATTCGCGCTTAGCGCAAATATTTTGATTGCTTTGCCTTTCTTAGTAATAGGGGATAGCGATGTTAGCGACTGCTGTCAGTCGCTAACGGGCTGGGTACGCCCACTTTGCATGTCATTAGCGATAAATATCGCTGACGTGCAAAGCGGGACCCAAACCGCTCGCTATTGCCTACAAGCTGTCGCTAACTGGTGTTAGAGACAGCTTGGTAATAGGGCAATGGAATTATCGTCGCTTAGTGCTCAAAAACGGCCGCTAAAGCGGCGATAATTCAATATCCCCACCCTTGGTAATATGCCCCTTGGTGCTGAGGCCAGGTTTTATCACGTGCAAATCTTTTTATCACGTGCAAATGTTCATGTACCGCTTATGGCCCCCCTTACACTGAATATCTGGATGTGTTATATCCCAAACTATAGCGAACTCTGGGGCAGATTTACAAGCCCCCTACGCCACTTTTGCATCACTTTGCTCATGTTCACAATGACGCAAAAGTGGCTCAAGGGCCTTGTAAGTAAGCCCCTCTGTATGTAAAGTACAGGCTGACCAGGGATTATCTCACTGGAATCCATATGCTTGCTGTTGGATTTGACTACTGTGACTGTAGCTTTGGAGGAATAGATAACTTAAACCATTTAATGTTGTTTCATAACAATCATGATTCTGCACGGCCCCAATGGCTCTTCCGCCTTTTTTAACACTGTGGGTCAGATTTACAATAACTGGCGCATCCCTGCGGATCAGCAGGGATGCGCTAGTAATTTTGCGTGACATTAGGAGCCCCTTGCGCCACCACGGATGTGACGCATTTACAATGCGGGGCAACGTGGCGTAAGGAGAGACAGATGCGTGACTCACTCTGTTAGCGTATAGGTGACGCAGTGCTGGAGTCATGTGCAAGAGCGACGCAACTCTAGCACTGCTCATGGGCATCCTATACTTGCAATGCTGCGTCACTCCTTACGCCTGATACAAGCAGGTGCAAGGTTTTGACGCAGCGGGGGCGTAAAAGTGACAGTGAAATCTTGTAGATTTCACTGCATCACTTTTACAGGGCTTCCTGCAACGAAACACTCACCCTGCATACATTATACCTGACGCAGGTATACTGTAGCGCAGGACTTTACAACATTATGCATCTCACTAGATGCTTCACGTTGTATATCTGTTGCATAGTGGTGCATTGTTTACGCCGCCGCTGCGTCACAAAAGTGACGCAACGGCAGCGTAAAAGTGTAGGGGCTTCTAGATCTGCCCCTGTGGCGTTAGATGTGTTAAATCAGCCATTGAACAGTGCATTAAACCACATGACACATATATGGTCAATACTCTAGTGTCATTTCAATGGGTAATGTGGCCTTGCCAGAGAAAGCTGCCTACTACGCTAGGCATCAGCTAAACCAGATAACCTATGCGGATTTCTGCAATTTCCATCACGTCTTGTGTTGATAGCCCTTGAACAAACTCCCCAACACTCCCCTGTACTTTTACATACTCTGTGAATTGGTGGATAGTTTTTACTGCGATGAAATACAGCTCCTAAATGTTCTTACTCTATTTAGTTAATAGTAATGTATATGTGTCTTAGATAGTAAGCTTTCGATTGAATTTGTGCCACTTTTTATCGTCTCCCTACACTTTTATATATTTGATGAATTTGTTGACTGATTTTTGCCGAAATGGAATGTAGTATCTAAACTTTATTCGGGTGCTCAGCGGATTGATCTGTGTGCATGTTTTTTAGATGTTTGTTTTGTACGTTCAGTGCTTTTGAACCAGTTTTCATCACTGAAAGGCTGTCAGCTAACACGGTAAATAAATAAAAATATAAACAAAAGAAAAATATCAAAATGTTATTCACAAAGAAGGGTGAGGACTTTCATCACAGGTAGTGTTGACAAGCTGTCTGGGGTAACAGTTTTACGCTTTACAAATTCCCCTCATCCAGTCATCTGTCACTAACCACTACAAGATTCCTCATGTGTCCCACAATTCTAGTTACCTTTCCTATCATGTCTTAGATACCCCCTTTTAGATCAATTCAGGACACTTATGCCTGATTTTCCAAGAGTCCTTTACCTCAATAAATTATGAGGACTTTTTTATCTAGTTTGCATTCCCTAAGATTCAGTTCACTTATATTCTGAATACATTAGTACAGTAAAAGAACATTCATTCACCAGACATTTCAATGTTTACACCTCCTTCAATGCACTCTTGGCAGTCACAGTCTTATTGGCTTTTAGTGGCTTTGAATTCCTTTAATCAGGAATACATCATTCAAATTAGTTTCTGTTCATTCATTCTAATTTTAGGATGCATGTTTGTAAACTCTTTGGGGCATATTTACAAGCCCCTATTGGCACGGGAACGTCACTCTTTGTGAAGTACCCGTGGCGATATCAGCCTTGCCTATGTACAAGGCAGCGTTATGCCAATTGACCTGACTTAAAGCTGCCTTGTACAGAGGTCCCTTTCACGCTATGTTTAGTATGAAAGGGGCGTGCATTGGGTGTTGTGTTGGGCGTTCCATCACAACACCTATTTTATTTGGTGCTGCCCCCTATGTACAAGGGTGGCATACATAGGAGGCAGCGCCAAAATTAAGACCAAAACGAGGTGGCGAAACGAGGAGAAATGCATTATTTCTCGTTATTTTTGCTTTTTCCATGTGTGCTGCCTTGTGCAGCACACATGGAAAAAGCAAAATGCCATGGTTTGTTTTGGAAGGTGCCCCTTCCTGTACATAAACAAACCTTTTTAAAAGGCACTACATGGTATTGTCCCAGACTTCTTCAACCTGCAATTCCAGTGGTACATTCCCAGAAGAAATCTTTGCACCGGAAGAGCCAAGTTGGCGATAGTGCCACCCATCAAAAAGTCCTTATGTGGGGGAGAAGCTTTACGGTGTGCACAGCTAAGTCCTGGATTGATCTTACCCCGTCTCTGAGAAAGGCCGCTGACCTCCTCACTTTTCAGAGAGGATTGAAAATATGTCTCTTTACGCTTTAACCCTGTCTCCTATCTCAATTTCTCAGAGAATTAGTGGTCAGCGCCAGGAGACCCTCGGGTAATTATTGCACTTTAGAAATAGCCATAACATAACAAAACATAACATAAAAATGGCATTTTGTAACTTTCATGTGTGCTGCATAAAGCAGCACACATAACATTTACAAAATAGCATTTTAGGATTGTTTATGTGCAGGAAGGGACATCTTCCTACACATAACCAATTATCCCCTGCTCTGTTGCAAGGGTGCCTGCGTTGGCGGTAAGTTTTGAAACTTAGCGCCATCACAGTGAGAAATGCAAGGCTGCACCATATGCTTGTAAATATGGTGCAGCCTTGTATTTCCAAAGTGGCGGAGCATGTCATGAAGCCCAAGAGGCTAACGACATGCTCCACAACTATGTCGTACAAATGGCCTTTTATGCTGCTCATTTCCAATGCATTTTAGGTCTCGCCTACCAGACAGTGCACACTGTCTAATTGTAAAAGACCTATTGAGGGATTGACAGGACTTAAAAGGGACTGAAAGCCTGCCCATTGCGTATCAATGTTTGGTTTTATTTATCACTCTCATTTTCAAGCATCTTATTTGAGGGCTAAGGGCTTGCCTTGTCCATAATGTGTTTGCTCCTCACTCACAGCATAACCTCTACACTTTGCTTTTGCCTGCCTGATGTGTATTCTCTCAGTGCACACTTTTAGAAAATTCTTTTTTATTGAGCACTCATAATGGAAATGAATGAATAGAGGGATTTCTAGAGTGCACAGTTACTCCAAGGAGTATCTCGGTGCTAAGTGGTAGTTATGAGGACACAGAAATCGAATTAGAGAGTAAAAAAACCTCATCTGAGTGGCTTTCTAAAAGGCTGTTCATTATAAAAGTGGTGTAATTCAGCAGGCAGGTTATTCGAGGCTTGAGGGCTCAGTCAGGAGAGGGATCTACTTCTAGTTTTTGCTCATCTTAACTTTAACAAAATAGCCATTGGATGAGTGCAGACATGTGAGAGGAAAGTAGTGTTGAATCCTGGAGGGCAGGTATTTTGGTCCAGACTGGTTCAAAGCTCTGTGTATGTGGACCAATATCTTAATCAGGATCCTTTTATACACTGGGAACCAATAGAGGTTCTTCAGGTTAGAAGTGATAGACGCTTGTCTTGGTAGTTCGCGGACCAGATGGGCCACTGCGATCTGGACGATTTGTAGTTTGTGCAGCAGGTATTGTTAACGACTCCCAAAAATGGAATTGACAAAGTGCAGTCTGAATACAATCAAGATCAAAAATAACCTTTATCCCCACAGGCAAGTAGAGGATCTGCAGGACATTTTTATCTGTTCGCATCAGACCCAACCCCGTGCCAACTACGGTGTTAATTCGATTTTGTAGAGTAAGCTGTGTGTCAAACTTTACTCTCCATCTTTTCATAGCTTCTGCTTGAACGTTGGGTGGGAATCCCTATCCGGCAAATGAGGTTGCAGGTTAAGAGTGACATTATTTCCAATGCAAATAACCTCTGTCTTGTCAGTTTTGCATTTGAGCTAATTGGTTTCCATCCCCTGGAATATGGCTGATAAGCAGGTTTTAATGGCATTTTAGGAAATTGGCTGATCTTTCTGCAAAGAAAGCAATAGCTGAGTGTCGTCAGCGTAGGAGATTATCTTGGCCGCAAAAGACTCAACCAATGCCGCCAAGGGCGTTATACAGATGTTGACATATTTGGGCACTCCCACCTAGACACTGCTCTCACCTGCCGAAAAAGGTGCAACCAGACCTCTTGGTATTTATCTCCAAGAAAGTATTCCATCTACTTCAGTGCAGTGCACCCGATGCCTAGGTCATGTAGTCGGGCAAGCAGCCTGGAGTGTGGAACCATATCAAAAGTGGAAGAAAGTTCCAACTGTAGCAGGAGTGCTTTTCCACCTCCATCCACAGTGCATTTGATCACTTCAGAAACTTCCAGGAGTGCAGCTTCTGTGCAAAATCTAGGCCTAAATCCTGGGTGGAGGAGCCTTTTAAACTCTATGTAGTTGGATAACTGCCGATTCACATACTTCACCACAATTTAAGACGAGGCATGCCGCAGGGAGATAGGTTTATAGATACTTGGGATATTAGGGTCTTCATTGAATTTTGTTTGAAGAGGCAAAATCTTGGCCTTTGATTTTCAGTTAGAGTGGACTATATTCCAGTTGACTGAGACTACAACACCGATTGACAGCATCCACTCCCTGTGCTAGAACAGAAGGAAGGCAGGGGTCAGTGGGTGAACCAGATTTGAGATTTAAAATAGAAAGTCTTGAATCCTATATCGAGAATGGATCAATAGTGTAGGGTAAATAGGTTATTTCGTCAGAAGCTTATATGTGAGAGTGCATAAGTGTTTTCTAGATTTCAGCTACATGTGCTTCCCCCACCCAATACCTGCTCCCACTTTGTATTGCTCTCATCCTCATGTTCTGCTTTCTCTAGTGGGGGTTCTCCACTTCCCCCATGCTCCATGTTGCTCTCCCCTTCATATGCTTCTTTTTCCCTCCTACCTTCACACAGCATTATTTATATTCCCCCCTCCAACCTTTGCTTCCCCCACTGCTCTGTTTCTCTCTCATCCAGCATAGCTGTTTCCTTTTTTTAAACATTTTGTCATTGCCTAGCAGCTGTCATTTGCTGCTAGGCAAATGACAGATGCTAGGCACTCTAATACAAAAGAGTGCTTTCACACACTTAAAATCACTGTTTTAATTACTTACCAATTTAAGTGTGTCTGCAACAAAAAGTGGTAAATAAAAAAATGAACATGGCATCTGAACTATTCTGTAGCTGCACATGTACTCGCCTTCAGGATGACAGCGGCCTTATCATTGCTATCATTGCACCTTTGATTTCTTTCCTTTTTTTGCAGATGTTGCTGAGCCCTGCTGTTAGACCTGTCAGCCTTAGGATGTTCTTCTCCCCAAAATGTTTGGCTTCCTCCTCCATTTTTTGCTCATCTCGGGGCATATCATCAAGGGCCTTATCTCCCCTTTTCTGGCTTTAAAAGCCAGAAAAGCAGAGATAATGTTTTCGCCCTATCACCAAGAGGGTGCTAACATGCATAATCGAATGTTAGCACCCTTTTTCCTGACGCCTCCCTTTGCATCTGTAATGAGAAAAGTGGGCGTTCCTTCACCAAATAACTGGAGAAATCTCGCTAAGCGACATTTCTCCAATTATCAATGGGCACGGTAACAAACATAGCGATAAGATAAGTAGCGCTAACCGCGGTTACTGCTAGTTTCCTTACACCTGCTTTTAGCTTGACTTAGCCATGATATCCAATGGTAGGTGGCTATCATGGTTAAGTATGCCCATCCCTATCAGCCAAACAATGTGCGATTATCGCTGAAATCCAGCGATAATTGCACATTTGGCAGCTAACTCAGTTGTTTTTATCACTCTGGAAATAAGCGTCACTGATAGCGCACTATCTCCGTGATAAAAACAAGCGATAACCGGTGATAATTATCCTAGCGCTCAGTGCGCTTAGCGATAATTATCGCCGGTTGTTGCTGATATGCCCACTCATTTTTTCTACCTTGGCTTAAGGAAGCCTAAGGAAGCTTAAGGAAGGAGCACATGAACTGGTTAGCAAAGGTAAAGTGGGCAGAATCCTAAGACCAGCAGAGTGGCACTGCATGTGCCAGGGCCTGTAAATTAAATGCTACTTCTGCTTCACTGATTTTTCTGGCTACTTTAATAAACCTATAAACATGTCTCAGGCTGGCCATTGCAGCTTATGTGTGTGCAATTTTAAACTGCCATTTCGACCTGGCAAATAGATTTTGCCAGGTCCAAACTTTTCTTTTTAATACATATAGGGCACTCTGAGGATAGCCCCAGAATATCCCAGAAAACAGGTTAAAATGTATTTAAAAAGTAGGACATGCGCTTTTAGCTTTACATGTCCTGGTAGTGAAAAACCCTTAAATTTGTTTTTCATTACTACAAGACCTATCTCTCCTATAGGATAACATTGCCGTTACCTTGTAACATTAAGACGTGTAATTTCCACATGGGAATAGTTAAATAGTTCATGTTTGGTGTCCTTGGAGTCCTAATTTAAAATCCTAACTTCTGGTGATGTTGGGTTTTAAATTACAATTCTTAAAATGCCACTATTAAAAAACTTGCCATTTTCTTGGCTCATATAAAGTGGGGGTTGTACTGCGCACTCTGGTTTTCTTTAAGTATTCTTAAGTTCAATAATTTTCTTACACTCTATTGACTGTGCGTGCCAAGTTGGGAGGAGGGCGCTAGCCTCCTATTTATCAAATGTGAGGTATAGGTGATAGATTATCACTGACCCAGCCTGCACTGCGGGTTGCTAACCTATGAGATTAGCTCCTTTTTATGTACCTGTTTATGTGTTACTTCTTCAAGATACAGTAGATGTACATCACTATTCACCAACAACATTTAACATTTTTCTCATTTATTCACTTGTCTTTTGTGAAATCCAAAACATTCTTTTTTACATCAAGAAATACAGGATATTAATTCATCACTGCGTAAACAAATTCATATAATCACAATACAATTCTTTTGGTGTTGCTGTGAATCCCAATGCATTTCGAGATCATGCGATCTCTTCTTTAGGGGAACTGCAATATAAAAAAATGATAATATATATCTCATTTCTAGAGGCACAGCAAAACAAAGGGATCAATCTATGTTTGTGAAATTAATAATACGAAACAGGAACAACTCAATGATCATGATACTTCTGCATTTTATATGTATTCATTATCACCTAATTCTATCGAAAACGTGCTACTGATGTTTAAACATCCTGTGGTAATGCTCACTCTGCAAACTTGCTAATGAAAATGAAACCTGGTCAATTGGTTATAAAGCATTATCCATTGATGCTTAACTACAATGTACCGCAATCATGCTATTAAAGTTAGCAGAAAAATAGCTAGCCCTTTTATGGTAACTCTCTCGAAACAAAAAACGAGAGAAAATAACATTTGCTCTCAAGAACTCACTTTACTGAACTCAAACTGTTGAAATAAACCGAGAACAATGTGTGACAGAGCGTACCTGTGATAGAATGTAGACCGGAGTGATCGGGAATCTCTGACATTTAAAAGAATCCTAAAACGATAGTCAAATACTATTGTAATATGAGGTCTAATACCTGGTTATGAGTTTGTTTGGTACGTCAAACACATGCATAAAGTACCGGTGGTAATGGTCACTATTCTTCCCAGATGAGGTTTTTCGGGACTGATATGCGGTGTCCTGTGTTTGAATAAACGAGCCATTGTCAGCCACATATTCATTAAATAATCAAGGGTTAAACTGGATAGCATGAATGACATAGCCATTTACCTCCGTGTTTAGTTAGAGGACATACACCAACCCTTCGTCTCTAATAATGATGCAACTCGAGTGCTGGGACAACGTGCCTTGTAATAAAGCATGGACACGATAGTAAAACCCTTATTCGGAATTAAACGCTGGCTATAGATTATATAAGAACGTAGTTGGCCGAATTACCTGAACGGTTCTTCTAAACGCATACGCCAAATATCCAACTCTCGTCACACTAGAGTCAGTACACCGGATGTGTTTATACACATAGTGTTCAAAGAAGGACTAACATTTACGCGAAAAAGTGAGTCGGCCATATTGTAGTGGGGTGAATCATCCTACACGAAAGAATGCGGGTGATCACTGTAATGATATTACTCCGTTCTTTGTGGATTGTAACGGAAAAATGTTGTTGAAAGTTGAACACTAACGTGACGACTAAATTGTTGAGAATGATCGGTCCTACAACCCCCACTTTATATTTCTTGACTACGCTAACCAGTACTGCTGCACCACCATCATGCAATTTGATTCTATCTCAAACATTACAGATAACAAAGCTGAAACAAAAACTTATACATCAGCGCAAGCTTTAGATATTTATGCTTTAATCACAGATATTCAAACTTTCAGCAAACAAAGCGGATCGATACCTCAACAACTACGACAATTAGAATTTCTGTCTAAGAGAGTACTAAATCAAAAACTTCATGCTTCCACACTCATTCAGTACCATAAAGTAAAAAGAATTCCTCGTGGATTACGCTTACCCATTAAACCAATGTTGTTCAAATTTCAATACAATAAACACTTTATGGAAAAACTAGCAGCTCGCGCCAGCGTTGCCTGGGGTAGAAGGGGGCTGGGGGCTGCATTTCAGGTTTGCGTGCTCTCCCGCCCAGGCCCCCGCCCGCCACGACACTGTCTGTGTCCCGGACAATGTTGTGGCGGGCGGGGGCCGGGGCGGGAGAGCACGCAAACATGAAATGCTGGCTTCCCCTACCCCCGCCTGCCCTGACATTCCCCAGCAGCCCGTTACCCGCCCGCCCGCCCCGACCCTGGCTGCCCCGGATTCTTACCTTGCCTCTGCTGCTCACACCGCCGGTCCATATTTCTCCGCTCCGCCGCTCTGCCACTCACCACCTGTCTGCCGCCGCTCCTCCCCGCGCCATATCCGCCTCTCCGTTCCGCTGCTGGCCTCACTTCACCGCTCCTCCCCTGCGCGCCATGTCCGCCGCTCCTGGGACGCTGCTCCTCCCCTGCTCCTGACGTGACGACGCACTGTCGCGGCCGGCGCTTCTTTGGGGGAACTACTTTTTGTAAAAATTTAACTTTTTATATAACGTTTATTTTTAAAAATGTTAATGTCTATGACCATCTACACACCCTGCCGATTTCAACGGTGTATCGGGTGTGTAGATTGGCGCTGTGGTTCCCGAGTTTACCTTGCCTAAAGGTGCAAGTTCTCTCTTTATAATAGTAGTATAGATGGCACGCCATACTTAATAAATGCTCACTAGATTTAATACTGCTGCTAGTGGAAGAGTTAGCCAAGATCATCAAAGACCTAGAAGAGGAACTTGAGTTGCTAACAAATGAATTATCACGTCAAATCCAATCAGAGGAATGGAACGCTATCTTGAAAGATTTGAAAGAAAAATTAGACAAATACGACAAAGACACCCAGGATTGTAAGTTGCGTAAATTTAAATGCGACACTATAGACTATAAATTAAACGAAGTTTACACCTGGGGAGAGGTGTATGCACAACGTAAACCACCTTTAAAACCTGTAACATCTTCTCAGGAAAGCATAGTATCCGACAAAGACTTAACACTTTCAAGACCACCACCAACTAGTGACCCAACATTGGCAACGACATCGGACAGCACTCAACCTCAAGCGTCAGGATGCCTCAACCCTCCTCAACAGAGGTTTTTAGACATGGGAGCGACAGCAGGCAAACCACCAGAAACCAGTACCAAAAAACAAGACGTGGGAAAGGAACCAGTAAGCTCGCATCTATGAAGCAAACGACTACCTTAGTAATAAACATTTCAAGCAAAGAATTGAACAAACAACAACTTCAAGTTCTTCAAAAAGGGACAAGTTTTGTCCCTACATTTTCAAGTAACTACTTCACCACTGAAATAAGTGTGTTTAGATTTATGAGAACACTACGGTTGAGACATTTTTTTAATAACGTGATGCCTACACTCACAGAACCAGCACCTTTACCTTTACCTTTACCGGCAAGTGAGTATAAGGAATTTAAACAACCAAGCACTTTCAAGCCTCCAACTTCACATAAATTGCTAGACACTTTTGAAGTCCTAGTAAAACAAGATCTCCAACGCATTAATTGGAACAAAAATACCAGGAAAACATGAACAAACATGAGGTACAAATCATCCAAAAAATATCTCAGGACTCAAGTCTAACCATTCAATTGGCAGATAAAGGAGGAGCCTTAGTCATGATGGATACTTTGTTTTACGAAACTAAAGTACATGAACACCTTGAAGACGAAGCAACTTACGTGAAATTACCAGAGAACCCAATAAATCACATAAAAACCACACTGAACATCATCTTGGATAAAGCAATTGAGATGGGTTGGATTAACAACAACACCAAAAAATTTCTCTCCACTACTACTCCAAGATGCCCAAAAATCTACATGTTGCCAAAAATCCATAAGAACTTACAGAACCCACCTTTTAGACCCATTGTAAGCGAATGTGGATCGGTGTTTGAACCTTTGGGACAAAATTGGCAGACCTATTTGAAAGACACCACTCATTTTTTACAATTACTTCAAACAATCTCAGGAAACTGTGAAGACATCACATTATGTACCATCGATGTAACTTCTCTGTATACCTCGATACCTATTCAAGAAGGGATAGAGGCCTGCGAATGGGCCCTGTTGCAAATTGCTGACTTACCAACCAACAAAGTGTTTCTGCTTGAACTGTTGGAATTCTGTCTACGCCATTCATACTTCACATGGAAATCTGATTACTACCTTCAAACTAGTGGAACTTCCATGGGCTTTTCAGGAGCCCCAGTTTTTGCCAATATTTTTATGGCTACATTTGAGAATGACTTTATTTTGACAGCAACAGCATGGAAGAAACATTTGATCTTTTTCAAAAGATTTATTGATGACATCTTTTTACTATGGGATGGTCCCCAAGACCTGCTTAATGAACAAATTCAGGAACTAAAAACAACAGGATTAAATTTACATCTTCTTCAAATACAGCACAGATTGCTTTTCTAGATGTCATGATCCACAAAAAAGAAGGCCAACTACAAACGACAGTGTTCCACAAACCAACTGACCGTAATAACACGTTGTACTTGTTATTCACCAGTTTTCACCCTCAAGCTCTATTAGGCAATCTACCTTTCTCACAATTCATTAGAGCTAAACGCATTTCCTCTTCAGAGCAAGATTGTTTACAGGAAATCCAATCCCAAAAAATCAAATTTATGGAGCGAGGATATCCGTTGTCTATCATACAACAAGCAGAAGCAAAAGTGGCAATGATCCCCAGGAGAAATTTACTACTAACAAAAGATAAAGTCAAACAAGAACGAATGGTCTTCGTATCTAAATTTTCGACTCAATCATCACAAATTAAAAATATCATTAACAAACGTTGGGAACATCTGTAAACAGAGGAAGATTTCAAAGGCATATCCAAAGACAAACCACTATTCGCCTACAAACGCAGCAAAAATCTAAAGGAAATGGTAACTAAACCTATGGATACTAAGCTGAACTTCACTCAAACAGGCATTAAAAAATGTGCTAATTGTTGCCACTGCAACAACGTAAATTGTAGGCAATACGATCCAACATCCACAAACCACAAAGACGATTAAGATAAGGCACAGAGCTGATTGCAACTCCAACCATGTAGTGTACAGCATAAAATGCCCATGTGGCAAATTGTATATAGGGAAAACGGACAGAAAAATTAAAACGCGAATATCGGAACACAAAAGTCATATTCGCAATGCATCTATCACCTCCAGCTTAGCAACGCACTGGAATTATAAGAAACACACCATACCACAGTTGCGATTTCAAGTCATAGAAGTAATTGAGCAGAAAACGGATCGAGACAACTTTAAATTGTTATCGCAAAGAGAGATTTGGTGGAACAAATACATAGAAACAATGATACCGAAGGGCCTCAATGGCAAAATCGATATGATTTGCTTTCTATAGAGTACTGAGAACTTCCTGGAGAACTTCACACTAGATAGAAACTCAATAGCTGTTCACACAATAGTCTAACACCTTACAGTTCCCCAATATGCAAAACAATAATAGAATTAACAAACAGCAAATCCCTTTCTCAATAAGCAAACAGTTTAATAAGTCAGCCATTAGTAACAAGACAGACGCTGTATTTTTCTATCCTAATTATTTCATTGAAATGTTTTGTTGAGAACAATAACAGTGTAATATATAGCAGAAATGCTAAATATGAGAGCAATAAGACATGTTTGTAAATGAATAATTGTATTATTTGTAAATAGAATTCTATTTATGCTGTGTAGGATTTTCAGATAAGCATCAACATTTATCTATTGTTGTTGACATGTTATTTCAATAAGGTTTCACATTAATACAACACAGCAATTATAATAGTCTAACTGTTTATGTATCAGGCAAATTAGGGTACACAAGGCAGATAGAATGAATGTCTTATTCTATTGCATTGCAACATGTATATAGACCAATATGGCTGCTACCCAAACAACATCATGTAGGACCGATCATTCTCGATAATTTAGTCGTCACGATCTAACGTGTCAGCGATAGTGTTCAGCTTTCAACAACATTTTTCCTTTACAATCCACAAAGAAAGGAGTAATATCATTACAGTGATCACCCGCATTCTTTCGAGTAGGATGATTCACCCCACTACAATATGGCCGACTCACTTTTTCGCGTAAATGTTAGTCCTTCTTTGAACACTATGTGTATAAACACATCCGGTGTACCAACTCTAGCGTGACGACAGTTGGATATTTGGCGTACGCGTTTAGAAGAACCGTTCAGGTAATTCGGCCAACTACGTTCTTATATAATCTATAGCCAGCGTTTAATTCTGAATAAGGGTTTTACTATCGTGTCCATGCTTTATTACAGGGCACGTCGTCCCAGCACTCGAGTTGCATCGTTATTAGAGACGGAGGGTTGGTGTATGTCCTCTAACTAAACACGGAGGTAAATGGCTGTGTCATTCATGCTATCCAGTTTAACCCTTGATTATTTAATGAATATGTGGCTGACAATGGCTCGTTTATTCAAACACAGGACACCACATATCAGTCCCGAAAAACCTCATCTGGGAAGAATAGTGACCAGTACCACCGGTACTTTATGCATGTGTTTGACGTACCAAACAAACTCATAACCAGGTATTAGACCTCATATTACAATAGTATTTCACTATCGTTTTAGGATTCTTTTAAACGTCAGAGATTCCCGATCACTCCGGTCTACATTCTATCACAGGTACGCTCTGTCACACTTTGTGCTCGGTTTATTTCAACAGTTTGAGTTCAGTAAAGTGAGTTCTTGAGAGCAAATGTTATTTTCTCTCGTTTTTTGTTTCGAGAGAGTTACCATAAAAGGGCTAGCTATTTTTCTGCTAACTTTGATAGCATGATTGTGGTACAATGTAGTTAAGCATCAATTGATAATGCTTTATTACCAATTGACCAGGTTTCAATTTCATTAGCAAGTTTGCAGAGGGAGCATTCCCACAGGATGTTTAAACATCAGTAACACGTTTTCGATAGAATTAGGTGATAATGAAAACATATAAAATGCAGAAGTATCATGATCATTGAGTTGTTCCTGTTTCGTATTAAAAATTTCACAAACATAGATTGATCCCTTTGTTTTGTTGTGCCTCTAGAAATGAGATATATCTTATTATTTTTTATATTGCAGTTCCCCTGAAGAAGAGATCGCATGATCTCGAAATGCATTGGGATTCACAGCAACACCAAAAGAATTGTATTGTGATTATATGAATTTGTTTACGCAGTGATGAATTAATATCCTGTATTTCTTGATGTGAAAAAGAATGTTTTGGATTTCACAAAAGACAAGTGAGTAAATGAGAAAAATGTTAAATGTTGTTGGTGAATAGTGATGTACATCTACTTTATCTTGAAGAAGTAACACATAAACAGGTACATAAAAAGGAGCTAATCCCATAGGTTAGCAACCCGCAGTGCAGGCTGGGTCAGTGATAATCTATCACCTATACCTCACATTTTCTTGGCTCAGCCATTTGGTGCCTGCAGACTGTTTCTGGCCATATGAATGGATGTAGATGGCTGTTGTGTTTTGTATATTCCTCGTATACAGCCACACACGATGGGGGATTAGATGTAACTGAATGGGCCATCACTGGCAGGAGGGCAGGGCAGAGCTGGGACCAATCTCACTTACACTTTAATAGGCTGTATCCTGTCTCAACACAAAGGGCTACATACGTCCTATGGTTAGTCTGGAGCCAGGGAAAGGAAGACAGTGCATCTGTGCAATTCAAAGGCATGCCTCTAGAAGTTTCTCTGCATTTCAAAGGCACAGTTATGTAGAAAAGAAGGACCTCAGACCCCACCACTTCAGGACATTTCTGAACCTGAGGATACTCTGCCAGGAAGAAGGAGTGCTGTTCTGCTGATAGGACTGTCACTGTGCTGGACTGGTAATCTGAAGGAGCTGCTGTTTTGCTGTGCTGAACTGCTATCTGCTGTCCTCTTGCCTGGAAAGGAGAACTGGACCTGCAGCTCCATCTTGAATCCAGGATCCCACAGTGACTCTAAGGGCTGGTCTGCTGGCCTCCTGACCTGATCCTAAGGACATAAAAATCTCCTCAACAGCTCCTGGATCCATCTTCCGCAAGGTCTTGACCCCCAACGATGGCCCCTCCAATCCTGGACACTTGGTATTGATCCCAAGCTCTTGAGTTTAAGCTTTTGGATTCTTTGTGACTGTAACTGCACTGCATGCACTGCAAATCAGCAAAAGCAGCGGCATCGACAGCTTGTGGGGAACCACCAAACACGAAGCTCCAGCCACCTGTACTCAAAATCCGGCCTGCTGTTCGCATCACGTCCACTGCCACCGGAGATGCTCTCCTTGCGCCTCACGACCATCTGCAACACGAACTGGACTGTTGGCACAAAACTTTAGAAGGCAATCCTTCAGTGGGAGTAATCTGGGACTGTATCCGACCTATGCTACATTGCGATCGGCTTGAACCTTTGACTTTAACTCGGCCCAGTACGACCTGATAGCCGCGGTTGGTGCTCTATGCTTTTAAGGGCTATTTTACAGTTAATTCTTTAAAAATTCATAGCTCTGGTTTGTCGTTTTGGTGTCAATCAATTTATTATAATTTACTCTATTTTCCTAAATTTGTTTTTGGATATATTTATGTTGTGCTTTTGCTTTATTAGTATTTGTGTGTTGCATAAATACTTTGAACATTGGCCCTAAGTTAAGCCTGACGGCTTTTTGTGCCAAGCTACCCATGGTTAAGCACAGGTAAATTTGGTGACTTTTTGTGTTTCACCCTGCAAAGTGTTGTGGTGTTGCCAGACCAGGACTCACACCTCAGTCAACCAACAACCCCAATGTCTCACATGACATACGTTGCCCCATAATTTAGTCAACTGTGTAGTTTAAATATCCTTTCCCACATAATGTTAATGGTGCTGGCTGTCCGAAATGTGATTTTTTTATTTTCCTTACTTAGATTTGTTTGCTTTTATTAAACTAGACTTACTAAACAATTTTAACTTTTGGTACTGGGAAACTACTAAACGTTTTGACCTCTAAACATTCAATCAATCAATCATTCAAACAATCAGGATTCTGGTAGAGCGCAGCTAATCACCCATTAGGCTCTGGGGGTAGGTCTGCTGTTCAGTTGAAGAGTCAGTTCAGTCGATGAGCCAGGTCTTGGGGTCCTTCCTGAATGGAGGCAGTGAGGGTGATTGCATAAGATCTAGAGGAAGAGAGTTCCAGGTCTTTGCGACGAGGTCGGAGAAGGATCTTCCTCTGGCTGTGGCATTGCTGATCCGTGCGACAGTGGCCAGGGCCAGGTTGGCAGAGTTGAGGTATCTGGTAGGAGTATAGAAGGAGAGGTGGTAGTTAAGGTATACAGGTCCGATGTTGTGGAGGACCTTGTAAGCATGAGTGAGGAGCCTGAAGGTGTTGCTTTTGTTGATCATGAGACAGTGGAGTTTTCACAGGTGATCGGCGATGTGGCTGCGATGGGGAATGTCCAGGATAAGTCTTGCGATGTCATTCTAGATTCTTTGCAATGTCTTTTGGAGCTTTTGGGTAGTGCCGGCTTAGAGTGCGTTGCCGTAGTCGAGTTTGATGCTGACAAGTGCCTGTGTGACCATTCTTCTGGACTCAGTGGGGATCCACTTAAACATTACATAGCTGGCAGAGTGTGTGGAAGCAGAAGGATGAGATGGCATTGATTTGGCAGTTCCTTGAGAGCAAGGAGTCAAGGATGATGCTGAGGTTACATGCGAGATCAGTGGGTGTGGGGTGGCCCGAGCTCTGCCGGCCACCAGGATGTGTCCCAGGCATGCAGAGGTGGTGGTTTCCAGGATGAGGACTGCAGTTTTGTTAGCGTTAAGTTTGAGTCAACTGTCATTCATCCAGGTGGTGACTGCCTTCATCCCATGGTGAAAGTTGAACTTTGAGGCATAGGAGATGATGTTTAGCCAATGGTTTCTGACAACGCATGCCAGCGGAACTATGTAGATGTCGAAGAGGATAGTGACTCCACAGCTGATCTCTGTAGGTTCTTAGGAGAATGGGTTCCGCTGGTGAGGAAGGGGTTGGATCCACTCTCAGGCTTTGTCATGAATGCTGGCATTGTGGAGTCTTGCATAGAGGTTGTGGTGGTAGACAGTGGTGAAAGTTGCTGAGAGATCAAGGAGGATGAGTTGGCGGATATTGTCTGTTGCGGCGAGGTGGGAAGTATCAGTTCTGTGGTTGCTTCTGTAGTCTAATTGGGAGTTGTCCAAGATGTGGTCTGTTTCAATGTATTTGGTGAGTTGGGTGCTGATGGCCTTCTCAATTACTTTGGCTGGTGAGGGCAGCTGAGAGATGGGTCTGTAACTCTTGAGGTCTAGTGGGTCAGCAGAGGGATTTTTTAGCAGGGGGTTAATCTTTGCATGTATCCAGTGTTAAGTGAAGGTTA
Source organism: Lissotriton vulgaris (assembly GCF_964263255.1). Classification (NCBI taxonomy): domain Eukaryota; kingdom Metazoa; phylum Chordata; class Amphibia; order Caudata; family Salamandridae; genus Lissotriton; species Lissotriton vulgaris. The sequence continues at coordinate 247,496,979 of NC_141688.1, read as the reverse complement.
CAGAGTAAATTGATGGTCTGGCAAAGTTCAGGGGCGATGGTGGGGCTGGCTTGATTGAAGATGAGGTAGGAACATGGGGCCAAGGGTGCTCCAGAGTGGATGGTCTTCATTATCCATAAGGTATCCTCAGTGGTGAGGGTCATCCAGTTTAACAGGGTGGGATGGGATCTAGAACATTTGGGTGTGGTGTTTGTGGGTGAAGTGGGTGAGTCCTGTGTTGCGAAGCATGCCTAGATGTCTGCGTTCTTGTAGTGGAAGAAGGCAGCGAGGTTATTGCAGAGGCTTGGGAGGGGGTTGTCAGTGGTTTCCATGCTGGGTTTGGCAAATTCTTTTATCACAGTAAAGAGATCTTTGAAGTTGTATAAGTTGGAATTGATATGTTCCAGTATGGCAGTTTTTTGTTTGGCTCTAATGAGGTGGTGGTGTGTGGAGACAATGGTTTTGAAGTCTTCTAGGGTCTTGCTGCTCCTCCATTTCTCTCGAGTAATCTGCAGGTGCACCTGGACTCTTAGGGGGGGAATGAGGTGGCTTTTTGAGCAAGCGTTTTGTTGGAAAGTTGCTTGAGGGAGTTCAGTGTGTTGGTGCAGTCAAAGATCCATAATTAAGGTTGCGTGGAGATGTGTTGGTGTCGGCGAGTTGGTCATCGGAGACCATGTTCCAGCTTCTGCATGGATAGCAGTGAGCGCGGTAATGTTGGGTAGGTTTGGTAAAGGAAAAGTGGATGCAGCGGCAGTCAGTCCATTGGAGTTCAAAGGTGTGTCAGACGAAGACGTTGTAGCTTGCAGAGAAGATGGGGTCGAGCGTGCAACCTGCAGAGTATGTAGGGAGGTGACCAGTTGTTTGAGTCTGATGGTGGTGAGATACTCCAATAGCCCTGGGGTGTTGGAGTTTCTGAGGCTGTCCAGGTGGAAATTGAGATCACCGAGGAGGATATAGTCTGATGAGGCAAGGGCGTAATGTGCAATGAAGTCGGCTATAGATTCGCTGAAGGGGAGTGGTCCGGCGGGTGTGTAGATGAGAGTACCATGGAGGGTGGAGTACAGGTTAGTCTGGAACTGGAAGTGGAGGTTGAGTTGCTCCTTGTTGGGGCTAGTTGTGAGGTGGAGCGTGTTTTCGTGTACGATAGTGAAGCCTCCTCCAGGTTGATTGGCGCTGTCTTTGTGGATGATTTTGTATCCATCAAGGATGGCGGTGGAGACATTCAGTGCAGAGGTGAGGTTCAGCCAGATTTCCATGAAGAAGGTCATGTCGGGGAGATGAAGTCAAGCAGTTCCCAGATTTCCACAGCATGTTTGTTGTGTAAGATGCAGCTGTGGTTCTTGGGGGGCTGTGGTGTGCGAAGGCAGGAGAAGGTGCAGTTGCAACAGCTTGGATGTCATTGGCGACGTGGGTGGTGGTTGAGCGTCCAGTGTGAGGGCTAGGAGGAGGATGGAGTTGAAAGAGTGAAATGCATAGGGACCTGGATCCGTGGCGCTGGGTGCAGTCCAGGTGACGACCGGCATGGACGGGCTTGCTTTTGGCACACCTTCAGTGTGGCCGCCATTAAGTAGTAGTAGATAGGTGGGAGGGTCTTGTTAGCTTGAAGGTGGGAAGCGGCCTGAAAGGAAGCGGGCACAGGGTCGAGCTGTGACAGTGCCAGAAAGTGAAAAGGCACAACATGGCATTGAAAAAGGCAAAGAAAAAGGTACAGAAAAAAGCAAGGCAAAAGGATCAGACAAAGTACAGAATAAAGAGAAATGAAGAGAAACACAGGAAAATGAAAAGACAGGAAAGCAGAGAAAAGCAGAGACAGAACTTACCACGGGCCACCAGGGATTAGGTGCAGGTGGGAGCCTGCGTGTGGAGGAGGGCCACGAACTTGAGGACTGGTGTGAAGAGGGGACCACAGCTACCATGTAGAGCTGTCCGGCAGGGGAGAAATGAATGCTGAGGGTCAGCAAGGTCGCTCTTTCACCGCAAACTAGTCGCTATTAAGTAGTGGTATGGAGGTGGGAGGAGCTGGTAAGCTGCAAATTGGAAAAGGGCTCCGGAAGGGGGAGGGGCTGCAGGGGCCGATCAGCAGCAGGGACGAATGCGAAGAGGCACAGAATGGTATGGAAAAAGGAAAAGAAAAAGGCACAGAAAAAGACAAAGAAAAAGGCACAGAATAAAGAGAAATACAGATAAATGAAAAGACAGGAAAGCAGGGAAAAAGGAGAAACAAAACTCACCACAGGACCACTAAGGATGAGGCACGGGCGGGAGCCTGCGGGTATAAGAGGGCCCGAACTCAAGGACTGGAGGATACAGGGGGCAACAGATACCAGATGTAGCTGCGCAGCAGGGTAGCAACAGATTCTGAGGGTCAGTGATTAACATTGTTAATCCTAATTGCATAAACATTAAATACCACATATTGGTCACAGTAAATTCCTACTGCCCACATCAGTGACTTCTTTGAGAGTACTATTGTGAGCAAAACTGCACCAAGCACATGTCAAAGGAACCCATTTTCTTAGATGTTTAAATGCCCACTTTTTAAATTAACTGGGTCACCTGTAGGTAGTACCGTGAAACCTGCAAGACACAGGCAATGTTCCACAAGCCAATATGTAGATTGACAGTGACAGCATACTAAAACCCATTTCATTGCTCCTAACTGTGTATGTTATTTTCTATATTAAAAGACCACTGCTGTATAAACATCACTGGGCTTGATTCACAAAGATGTGGCTGTTAGTAGACATGATTTACTATTGTCACACGTGTGGCTTATTAATGAATTTTATGAATAAACCAGGAGTGATCCTGCTAACAGCAAAGCCTTTGTGAATTGGATCCATCATGTCAAAAAGGCAGGTTAGTAAACAGCTACAGAGAGCACCTAGGTTTCACTGTAATATTTATGAAAACTCTAATTCACTAGTAAATATAAATTTTGTTCAATATGCTGCAAATATGATCTAATTAAAAGTCTTTTTTATGACTGAATGTCTGAGCAATCATTAATTCTGGTCTGATGAGGCTCTCCTTTTCAGTGGTATGAATTAATTCTTTCAAGAAGTAATAAATAAATGTGATGGGCAATTACAATAGGATTGGCTTGATGGCAGGAAAACAGGCAGGAGTTAACTAGAGATCATCTGATAGTAGTTATCGGGTAAAGCGCAGGAGGGGAGTGTACAGGAATAGTAGATGGCACCACAGGGGCCACATAGGTGCCTGTACATTTGTCAAGTTGCTAGTAAATAGGATTGTGGGAGTGTATTATGCTTCTGATGGCTGTCTGTTTTCAGCCACCTCTCTCTGATCCTAGAAGATCATAGCAAGAGGGTACCTGCCATCAAAAAGTAAAGTCCATGCCCTCATTTCAGTAAAGGAATTAAGAGTTCCATGTTTGGACTCTGGGGTCCTCTCATCTTGAAAGACCCACAGATTTATTTCCTTGGACTGATAACAGTAGAACAGCAGGAAATGCTAGGAAAGAGGGTTTTAGCTGTGGGAATTTTCTTAGGATTGTATTACTAGTTCACCAATCACCTGACTAGTGTGTCCTAGATGACAGGAAACTCAGAACGCTAATGGACTTAAAGAATAGAAGAGGATGTTGCTGCTGTTGGTGTCTGCCTGTGAAAAGGACTACAGGAAGGTCTGCTTTCCACTGCATTCGATGGCTGGAGGTGAGGTGCTTTTCCAGGGTCAGCCAAGTTGGCCTCTTGGTGTCTCCTGTAGTCTCTGCAAGAAGATGCAGAAGTAGGACACCTTAGAAGATGATTAATTTGGTGAGTATGGACTGAGACTCTGATGAAAGCTTTGGCTTATGATATGGGGTGAGCCTGCAGCAAGTCACTGTGGCTGGGACCCTAGAAGCCCAGCTGTTCAGGAGCTTTAGAAGTGACCAGGAGTGATTTGGTCATCAAGCTTTGCAGCAGTTCATACCTGTAACTGGGCTCTATTTAATATCCCAGAATCTTACACTGATGCAACAGAAGTGCAGCAAGAAGAAATGGGAAATGGGAAAACTTACCAGGACAGCCAGAAAGCAAGTCTACAGAGATTCTAGAAGATGACAGTGTTGTGTTTCTGGGTGATTGCCTGGTGCTTCAGAAGGCCCTAGACATCAAGGGACTATGTGCCAAGGGTGCTCTCTGTAGTACATATAGCAGTAGTAATGACTCTTTAGGCCCCTGTGAGGCCCACCATATCAGACAGCAGTCGTTTCATGCCAATTATGTTAACATGCTGGATCCCACATGATATATAGGCATATCCATCACCTTTCCATCTTCAATCTACATACGATCTGAAAGCCTGATGTGTCGTTTATTGTTTTACTTCCCTCAGTACCAATACTGGAACACTATTTCCCATAATTATAAAGCAAAGGAAACCTTGTTCTGCTTTACACTTCACAGGACCTCGGAAAAATGATTTCTTTTTCATATACCAGGAACAGTGATTTCATTTAGTATTTGTGTCCCACCATTTTGCGGCGTGAAATATGCTCTGATGCAGAGATTCTTGCCTTGTAGTCTGGGGACCTTTGGGGGTGTCTGAAGCCTACTGAGGGTGTCCACGACTGTTTAAAAAATGTAATAATATTCACAGATGAATAAAGTGTATATAAAAAAAGAAGCAAAATTAAAAATGTCAAAATGTTCTGTAAATGTGAAGAAATGTTAACCTGTAGATAAAAATGTAGGGCCTTAACTATGAAGGTCTTGCGCCGCCGGTGCGTCACTTTTAAAATGGGAAAAAGTGACGTACCAGTGGCACAAGGCCTTCATAAATGAGGCCCGTAGTTTATATCCTCAGGTTGATTCGTGGGAGGAACATAGTATGTAAATGTAAAGGCATTTATATAGCGCACTACTTACCCGGAGGGTCCCAAGGCGCTTCGAACGCTGCGAAACCCTTCCTGACTTCCCTGAGAGATGGTCCCTTAATGGGTATCTCCAGGGTGAGACCAGGCATCTCCGGCGGTCTGGTGGGGCCGTTAGTGAAGATGAGGCAAGCTAATGCCCAGAATTGCCGAGTGTGATCGCTGATCAGAGTGGGCACCGAGGCGAGAGAATTATCGAGTCCGCTGACCCTGGTCCAGAAACCTGCCACCGGGAATCAAACCTTGGTCCCGGGCCGTCCTCTGCTCTCGGGTCTGCCGCCTCTAACCAGTGAGCCACACTAAAGACAATGAGAGGCCTCAGTTGAATTTAGAAAAGCTCTGACATACTCATAAAAATTCATACGTTGATTTTTTTATGTTTATTTTTTAATTAAATGTAATATTTAATTTTGATTGATTTTGATTGATTGATAGGATTTATTTCGGTATATAAATACCATAAAAGCAATACAAACATACAATTTATAAAAAATATCATACAATCTATTATACACAGTTACATAAAAGCAGATACAATAGTTAATAGACAAGTCAAAACAAGGATTAAATTGAAATAGTAAGCCTTCTATTGCGAATCAACCAAGCCCATTTCAAAACTTTTGACACAGCACATAGAATCGCGGGGGTTGTGTCAGTCATTAAAATACGCATTACTACTATACATTGGCAAATGCCCAGCAATCTACAAAGTGGTTTGAGCCAACGGATTACCGGGACACGATAGTCCGGGCATTCAAAGAAAATATTGGCAACTGACTATACGCGAGTTGGACATGATGCACAAAAGGGTGAGAGTTGCTGAAGCCCCTTCCAGCGGGCAACTAGCTACCCTACTGGTAAGGTCCCCACACGAAACTTAAAATACAGAGTGCGGTCAAACGGGATGGTGATAATGTCTAGATAGGGTTCGTATGTCACCACATCCTTAATTCTCACAAAAGCTACTGTTGTATTGGAATGGCGTGAGTCTTGATGTAATTTCGCAGAAACCCAGTTCCAATACAATTTTTTAATAGTGGCCTTAGGTGGGGCAGATTTTGTAGACCAAGCATCAGGTAACCCTATCTCCGTTAACAATCTTTTGACATCCCTCAACCATTTGATCCTAGACCACCCTGCCGTATCCATGACCTAGGAGGCTAATTCGGGCACCCGCCACAACCTTGTCCAAAGAAGCAGTGGGCGAAGTTTGGCTTGATCCCCAATGGGTCAACAGCCTAGATCCAATAGCACTGGCACAGTTGGAGTGGTTCGTGGCAGGGCCATCAGGTCTTTCTGAAACACATTCTCTGATTTGACTATTGGATCCAAGTTGCAGGTACCCCACAACTCTGCCCCATATAAAGCGGGACTGACCCCTCTCGCTTTATATATATCCACCACTGGGGCAATGGGTTTACAAGATGAGGAGCGTTGTTTCTTAAGAAGGGCTCCTCCTACCCTTTTCTGACCCAGTAGCATTTTATAGATATGAGCTTTCCAGGAGAGGGAGTCATTGAGGCGGATACCCAAATAGTCAAACTCGGAAACTCTCTCTAGTGGCTCTGAGTTCAGGGTCAGGAGTCTGCCAAGTTTCCTAGGGGGGTTCATAACCAGAAATTTAGTTTTGTCGGTATTGATTACTAACCCTCTCGATAGGCAAAACTCATGGAAGCTACTTAAAAGGCTTTGCAGACCCATAGGGGACTTTGAAATGAGGAGAGTGTCGTCCGCAAAAAGCAGGATGGGGATCCGTTTGCCTGCCAAGGAGGGAGCGTCCGAGGGAGTGCCAAGCAGATGTTCAACCACTCCGTTTACATAAAGTAAAAACAGAGGGGGCGCCAGGACACATCCTTGTCGGACTCCCCTACCTACAGGAATTCTTTCTGTTTTTTCGCCCTTCGTCTCCCAACGCACCTGTGCAAAATTGCCATAATGAAATTTTAACAGCAGGGAGAGAATGTAAGAGGGCAACCCTAAGTCCACCAAGACCTTGTAAATGTAAATGTATAGGCATTTATATAGCGCACTACTTACCCGGAGGGTCCCAAGGCGCTTCGACCGCTGCGAAACCCTTCCTGGCTTCCCTGAGAGATGGTCCCTTAATGGGTATCTCCAGGGTGAGACCAGGCATCCCCGGCGGTCTGGTGGGGCCGTTAGTGAAGATGAGGCAAGCTAATGCCCAGAGTTGCCGAGTGTGATCGCTGATCAGAGTGGGCACCGAGGCGAGAGAATTATCGAGTCCGCTGACCCTGGTCCAGAAACCTGCCGCGCCGGGATTCGAACCCTGGTCCCGGGCCGTCCTCTGCTCTCGGGTCTGCCGCCTCTAACCAGTGAGCCACACTACTTCACTACCAGTGAGCCACACTACTTCACTAGTTTCTCTCTGGGAACCAGATCGAAAGCAGTTTTTAAGTCTATGAAGGCCAGGTATAGACTACCCCCTCCCAGCACCACCACCTTCCAGTGGAGAAGAGTTAATCTGAAGGCCTGCTCGATGGTCCCGGTGCCAGATCGGAACCCAGCTAAGAGGTCCGACAGAATGTTGTTGTCGTCCATCCATTCGAGGATCCTTCGCAATATCACCTTCCCGGACAGTTTTTAGGTGGAGTCAATTAAACTTATTGGCCGGTAGTTGGCAGGGTTGTATATCGGGACAACCTCTGCCCCCTTCCAGGATTCAGGTATGGGCGCGCCCTCGTTGATGGCATTTAACAGAGAGGATATGAGAGTCCCCCACTCCTTGGGGCTTGCCTGTATTATATCACCTGGTAACCTATCAGGCCCCGCTGCTTTTAGCGGAACCAGGGTTTTGATTGCATCCAGCACCTCTCTTTCAGTAAAAGGATCGATCTCTAATCCCGTTGTAAGAATTCCTGTGGGGGTGCATTGTTAAAAGGTGGGTCGCTTAAAGTGTAGAGGGATGAAAAGTGGTTAACCCAGCTCTGTGGGGGGATATTGCATGTCATCAGTGTGCTGTCTGTCCTATCTCTGGATCTTAAAAGGGTCCAAAAACCTCTTGCATCCCTATTCAAACTTGCTTTCCTCAGATCCTCCCAGAAGCAGTCCTCCCATTCCTTCTTTGCTGCAATCACAGTCAGTGAGTAGTTTTTCCTAGCCAGTCGTATGTCGTCCAATGACCTGCTCTTCACAGCGCAAATTAAGGAACTTTTCATCACCCTACATTTTTTTGTGTACCAGGCATAGGGGTTCTACCTAGGTTTGGGCTTTCCAGCACGAGGACCCGTATTAGGAAGATAAAAGAGTTTGCTCAAGGCCTCGGTGGTAGCACAAAAGAGTGACGTTACTTCCTCTGGATGTAATGAGGAATCAGCTAACCTGGATTGGGCAGAGGTCAAGAGTGTTGAGATGGATACGACTTTCTCTTGGTCCATGACGATGTTACCCCATTTTAGACGCCTACCACAATTAGAAGGGTAAAGCTCCTGATGCACAAGTGCTAGGGAGGTCACGTCTACTCCTAAGTGCTCCGTCCAGAAGGGACGTAGAGCAAGGGAAAGCAGATTATGGTTGCTTTTTACTGAAGGGAGTACCTCCATATCCAACAAGTGGTCCCAGGAGTTAGCATCAAGAAGGATATAGTCTATTCTGGACATATGACCCACCCTGTTATAGGTATGCGCTCCGGAGGAATCCAGAGACGTCCTGCCATTCACTGCCCTAAGGTCAAATTCCAGGGTTATGGAGTTGATTTGGACTGCCACTTGGGACCACCTTCTGATAGGGGGTAAGGTTAAAGCTGGTATGGCTCTTCTGGTGTCTTCCTCAACAGTCCCTAGGGAATCCTCCAGCCCAAGAGGCTCGAATGTACAATTAAAGTCGCCTGCGACTAGAACGTGGGAACTATCTAGGCCCCCTCTTAACCGGGATTCGAATTCAGACACAATGGGGGACAATAAGCCTCCCTTTGATCCCCTAACATAGATGTTAAAAATGTCAAGAGCTGGTCCTCTCTTGGGTCCTGTGAGCGATATTCTCAAATGGTCGAGTGAGTCGGTCACCACTGGGTGACCTTGCAACCAAGCGAAATAGCGACCCATATAAGAAGACCTCCAGAGGGGCGGCCTTTCCCAGAAGGGGAAGGAACTGCTGGCAGAAAGAATGATGAGTATCCTACCTTGTGGCACAGTTCCGTACTCCAAGTTTCTTGGAAGATACAGATGGAGAAACCCTCCACTAAGATGTTCCATTCCGGAACAGCCAGCTTCCTCGCAATCCCAGCAACATTCCAACTAAGAATCTTTATGACAGGATCAGCTGTGGTTGGTTCGGCGTAGAGAACGAGGTTGGTATCCTGCCCTCCCTCAGGAAGTGGGCAAATTACTCTCCTTCCTCCCTCAGACCAACTACCAGGACTGTCACTCTGAGGCTGGGGGCCACTCTCAGTGGAGGTGGAAATCCCACTATTGGTGATAGTCACCAGAGAGCAGGAATCCAACCGTGGGCTCGTGCCCAGGGATAAAAGATGTGACCCTGGGCGAATATCATTTCAGTAACCTTTAGTTCTTCCATAAGTCCCCGGCCATGGGGTTTGGTGGTAAGACACAGCAAAGGGGTCAAAACCAGAAGTTGGAAAATTGTGATAACAACTTACTTCTGGGGTAGTACCGAAATGAATGCCCACTGTTCTCGGGTAGAAGAAGGTCAGATAGACTACTCCAATGCTAGCACTACTAGTGCCTAGATTCTGGTTAGAAATCAACTGAGCTACCCTGGGATCCTTAAAGTTAACAACCACGCAGTCCCCCTCAAAGCGCTTGTGACTACTGCCTACCCAGCCTACCCTTCTGACACCAAGAATCAACACATCGACTTCCCTGGGCAGTGGTCTATTAGTCCTTAACCAGTGCATGGTTTTATTTTTTAGTATCTGGAAGGATTCTTGCTGCCCAACCAACAATGGTGGTACGTTGGTAAGGATGGCAACAAAGGGATGACAGTCTGGAGGCAGATTCATGGGAGGATTTCTACGGGGCACTTTGGGAGGAACTGGGTCGAGCTGGCTAGAGGGGAGAACAACGGGACAAGTCAGTGTGGATTGGACTAAGGGGTTACGGTTATTACGGTTATTAGGTCCAGGGTTCCCAGGTGTAGATCTAACAGTGGTGACCATAGCCTCGCTAACTAAGGCATCCTTGGGTTGGGATGTGTTTGCCCGGGAATGGTCTAAGGGGTGGGGGTTAGTCTTTTGGGATTGACCTGAAGATCGAAGGCCCCCTTTGGCTGTAACAGCAGCAGAAGGAAGGGACTCTAGAGCAGGTACCCCGCTAGACAACCCCCTTGTTTTGGAAGAATCTTGCAGAGTGATAGAGGTAGTTGTTACCGCATGTGCCCCCCTATGTTACTGATCCCAGTCCTAGAGTGTGTTTTAATTAAGGATTTTGTTGAGAAGAAGTTGTCAAATGTAGCTTGTTCAAAGCTGTCCAGATGGTCCGATAACCTTTTGACTCGTTCAACAATGGGGGTCAGTAGGGCTTTCATCAGTCTCTCTATCTGTACGAGTAAAGGTGAGTCTGGGGGAGAAATATCGGCAGGCGCCATCGCCAGAGTGTCATTTGGGTTACATGGTGGATCGCCAGTGGGCGTCCCAACCTTAACAGCTTGAGCCCCACCTAGACCACCCCTTTTAGATTTATAGGAAGTTCCAGTCACTAAACCAAGTTTCCTAACTTTCCTGGGGTGTTTGGGGTGATAACCTTTTCGGGGGCTGTTATTCCTTTTTCTTTTAGTATGGTGATTTTTAGATGCTGCATGGGTTGATACACCTTGTGAGGCAGGAAGTTCTTCGTCAGTAGATGGGATAATTGAAGCTGTAGGCATGGGGGGAGGTAGGTTGGTTGAGACTGCAGATCGGTCCCGGTCTGGGAGTCAAAACCAAACGTACCTGCCACCCTGACAAAACTTTCTCTAGGGGGTGTTTAAGGAGTTCGATAGACTGCCTGCGTTCAGCTCGTCTCTCAGCTAGGGCAATCTCTCTATCAATGTCGCAGGCGGCCCTGGTGAAGTACTTGTCTAGAGGGCCCAGGATTGCAACCCCAACCGAGGACGGGAAGGGATTTAAAGAGGAAGTAGTTGGGGTTGAAGACGTGCTAGCTGTCCTTACAGCACAAGGGATAGGTTGGAACACTGTAAACCGCAATTAGACCACTCTAAGTGCAGGAGATAACTTAATAATAATGTCAATCAACAAGGCTACAGGATGTAACAGTTCACTCCAGCTAACAAGGACTTGTCCAGTGAATGACGCTAGTTCACAGATGACAGAGAGTGGGCCCAGCCGAGCCTCCTGCAGCCCCTGACGGCCACAGGCGACCCATCCTTGTCCCGGGCTTCTCCCGGGACGCTCCCACGCAGCGGTATACTAATCCTGTTATATGGGGTTGGGAGAGGGCGAGGGGCGTGGCAGCAGGGAGAGCGGACCAGGTGTTCTAATGGTCAATGCAGGGACTCCTGAGATACAGAATCCCTGCTACGCTGCTCGCAGCCCTGCTGCAGTTCTTGCCCCTAGCGCACCGCACCTGGATCAGGCAACACCCTCCTAAGGCTGCGATGCAGGACCCGCGAAGCGGGTCCGGCGAGCAGTCAACGCACCCAAGGAAGGTAACGGCAATAAGGGGGTCCAAAGGCCAGCTCCTCCTCCACAAACGATGCAAGTCTCCAAAGGGTCCCACAAGTGCTGGGAACACCGCTCCTCTTCACGGCTCGTGGGCGGGGTGCGTGGCAGCAGGGAGTGCGGACCAGGTGTGCTAATGGTCAATGCAGGGACTCCTGGGATACGGAGTCCCTGCTACGCTGCTCGCAGCCCTGCAGCAGTTCTTGCCCCTAGCGCTCCGCACCGGGATCAGGCAACACCCTCCTCAGGCTGCGATGCGTGACCCGCGAAGCCGGTCCGGCGAGCAGTCAACGCACCCAAGGAAGGTAACGGCAATAAGGGGGTCCAAAGGCCAGCTCCTCCTCCACAAACGATGCAAGGCTCCAAAGTGCCTGACCATATGATAGGCTGTCTCCCCACTACTGCATGATCACTTTTCTCTTTCTTTAATTTTTTGTTTAGTTGTTTGATGGATGCTTGTTACTGTATTTTTAGTATATTGTTTTGTGGTTCAAATCATCAAAAATGCTTACGCAGAGGTTTCCGGTCTTCCAATAATGATGCAATTTGGGTCCCTTGTTCCCAATTATGTTTCAGTGAGAGGCCGTGGATTGAAGTATTGATAATATGGGGGTCCACAGATGTCAAACGGTTAAGAACCACTGCTCTACTGCAATGCTTTTGGGGACGATATTGCAGACGACTATGATATCTTCTGCATTGTCAGCTAGGGCGATCCTCAATTCGGAGGTCTGGCTGCAGGACTTAGAAGTCAGGTACACTGTTCAAAACGAGCGGCTTTTCTGAATGGATAAATTATTGTATACCCTGGTTGGCCACAAAGGTGCACACTAGTATAGTTTCCATTAGGAATGTAAGTTCCATGGATAGCATGGCTGATCACCTTGGTTTCAATCGACACAACAGAAGTTGATTTGCAGAAGCATGAGGATATGTTGCGGAAGTGGATGACAGCATTTTGAGTGAGGTACCTGAGCTTACTAGTGCAGATCGGAAAGCAGCTAATGCCACCTAGCTAGGAGGGCGGTTGGTGGGAAGTCCTGGTGGTACCCAGTCCTATAATTGGCCAGACGGATGTGTTGTTCTGCTTGAAGCCTACATGAGGTACAATATTCTTTGAGTATCATTATGACTGCATTGATGTGCTTGAAAATGTAGAAACCTTCAGTAAAGCCGGCTAATCACCTCCAGAGGTGTTCCCTTCAGATTCTCTGTCTGAGCTCTTCTCCCTAAAGATAATAATTTCAACAGGACTCTCATTTACCAATTCCCTCAGTGTTTTCATAGGTGCTTGCCCTCAGGGAAATGTGAGGTTAGATGCATGCTTTATATGAAACCAACATATTTAATCATTTTGTGCAAAACCTCAGAGTCATTTCCTTAGACAGGCATTTCTGGGGTGATTCTTCAGATATATGCAGGCATCGCACACCTTCTTGCAAATATGGCTCAGTCCAGTAAGATATATACAATTCAGTGTTTAACATTTTTGGCTACTTATTGATGCAGACGAACATCACAGTAGACATGATTTTGAGCTTGTTTTGCCTCAACAATTACATAAATATGTCACGTGTTATTATTTACCGGTGTTATGATACTTTTTGGAATTATCACCTTTCTGGGAATTGAATGCAAAGGGTTATTTATGGTCAGGAAGACATATATAACTTCCACAAATCCCTGGATAGATATTGAATCCTGGTAAATAGAGACTCTGAAGAGATGATATCAACTTTTGTGGTGCCTCAATAGATAAAACGATAATGTGTAATGGATCTATCACAGAGAGAGAATGGTTAGATAACCAAAAAAAGAAACACTGTAATGGAAATTGTATATAGTTATTTAAACACAAAATGGCCTCCCTCGAGGAATCTTCAAAGTGAGTTAAGGTGCTTTTAACAGGTTAGCGATGAGCTGACGATTGAGAATGGATTCCTGAAAAGATGTGACCTATTCGTTCCACCCACAATGTTAAGGAAGAAACTCATAAGTCTAGAACATAAGGGACACCCAGGAAGCACAGCTACTAAAATTATTCTAAAAAAGTACTATTGGTGGCCAGGGATGAACAGTGATGTTACATTCCTACATTGACAAATGCGAACAATGCCTAAAGGCAGATAAACATTGGAGAGTGAGTAAAGGGGAACTACACATGGTAGAAATACCAAATGGACCGTGGTCAAAAATTGCAATAGACTTTGTTGGACCATTTAATGTGTTACATGATGATTGTAAATTCTTAATTGTGTTGTCTGATTACTATTCGAAATGGATGCATTATGAATTTGTAGATACCGTAACGACCGAACAGGTGATACAATTCCTAAAGAAAGTCTTCAAGATAGAAGGGCAACCCAAAATAATAGTCTTTGACATTGGCACTCAATTGGTATCAAAACAAATGACAGATATTCTTGAAAATGCAGGAATTAGACGAGAAAAAAAACCCTTGTATAGTCCCAAAAGTAAGGTTGAGAGAATGAACACATTTCTAAAGGAAGGCATCCAGTTAGCAGTTGCCTCTAATTTGAACATTAAAGAGTACCTAAGGGAAAAAGTAAGCACTTATAATAATACTCCTAATGATACAACCAAACACACCTTTTTACTTGATGAGAGGGAGGAAGTGTAACACCTAAGTAAAATGAATGGTATAAGGATAAAAGGAAACAGAAATAATTAATGATGAAGTAATCAGAGTTAGGGAAAAGATTGTCTCAAAGCAAGAGAAAACCCAGAAATATGCTGACATGACAAATAAGGCAAAGGGAGAAGGTGATAGAACAAGGAGATTGGGTAATCACGAAGAAACCATATAAAGTAGCAAAGGGTGAGTCAGTGTTTACTAATCCTGTTTGTGTAAAAGAGGCTTCCAAAGGGGCTGTTTTCCTGGAAGGGAAAGGATGGCATAGCACAGACGATGAGGTAAAGCTGAAAGCAGGTCAAGAAAAATTCATAATGAAGGGAAAGTCAAAGCAAGGTGAAGGTGTTAATGATAGCATGCTGGGTTGGGAAGAAACAGTATCTGATAGCCAAAGCTCCTATGACTCGATGGATAGCTTAAATGTATCTGCTACTGAAACAGTCAAAACTTTTAACAACAGGCACAGACAATACCATCATCGAGGAGATGAACAATACTCTAAGTCAGAACAAGTCTAATGACAAGGTTGAGTGCAGAGAAGTGCAAAATGGAAGTCGCAAAGCGATTGATACTGATGTCACACAAACTGAACTATGTCATATGATACATCCTCAGACTAGATCTGGAAGAGAAGTCAGAATTCCTAAACGTTTTGATGATTATATGTTCGTTTGATACCTTCTTTATTATATCTTTATGGTTCTGTTGGGAGAAAAGGAGATGTTGTGTATGTACACTGGTACTAGTTTGGGTAAGCACTAGGGTAGTAGCTTGTGTAATGGTAGTATGTTTTCCATTGTTACTATACTTTACGACACTATGAGTCACATCCAAATGTTCGGGGGCTACTTATGTGACGTCACCTGACCTGCCGGGCAGATGCCGTTACCCTATTGACCTAGGCAGTCCACTTCCATACGCCTCTCGTGGGCCTTTATTACTTTGTTAGATTTTAATAAATTAATCTTTTAATCCTCACCTCCGTGTCTTCGTTCGTCCACAACGGGGCTTCATTTTAGAAAGCATGATGAGGGCCCAAGTAATACAAGTACTACCCTTAAATATTCAGTGTTACAATGTAAGGTAACTCACTGGGTGACTTAGCCCTGTATGATAAGTTGCTTTTTCCCTGTCATTTCCTACTAGAAATCACGTAATCCTTAACTCATCTTTCCATTGTGACAATACAGTCATGTGATCCACACAGCTGATCGTGTACACCAACACTAGACTGCTAACTTTCATCTGAATCGCACTCCATTCACTCTCACACCGATTCAAATGCCTCCAAAAGAAAATTCAGCTTTAAATGAAAACAGTGAAACTACAAAACTGCCATAAGAGTCAAGCCCCGGGCAATGCGCATAGTAGGGACTCCAACTGCCAGCCTCACACCTCGCATACCTGATAAAACTCCCAGGTACAAGTACTGTGGTGCTTATTTACAAGACGCCTGCACCGCCGGAGCGTCACTTTTTTTGACGCTTTGGTGGCGTAGTCCTCTCAAACATATCTATGAGGCAGCGCATGGCTTTGTATGGCCACATAGATATGAAGTAAAGCAAGGACTATAATGGTGCCGAGTGCTTGCATTGGTGCTCGGCAGCCCCCTAGTGCGCTAGCACAGGTGGATAGGACTGGATTGCACCCTATTGCATAAACGCCATGTATTCCTGCCCCTTTCGCAGTGGCATAGGGCAGCGCAGACAGAACACTTGAGGCGCTACCCTCTGACAATTCCTTGTAAATGAGGCCCCGAAATATGTAACAGATCATAATTGTGAGCAAACCATTAGTGAACATCGTTCACCAATAAACTCAAAGAAGCTTGCGCAGGGATACCGCTTTCTACACAAATTTTCAGCAATAGGGATATGTTATTGCCGCTGTTTTGTAGTGGGTTCGAAGGCCACTTCAAGAGATTGTTTAACCCATTCGATGCATTGGACGGCCCATGGCCGTCCAACGTCACGGTGGATTTGTGCGGAGTATGGCCCAGGGGCTGTCCAAACCTCGCCCACTCATTATTTCACCCGCAACACGGCGGAATTCGTGCTGCGGTCAACGGGTAAAAGGCACTAGACAGCCAGAATGATCTGATGAGCAGGGCTGGTGTTTCACTCACTGCTGCTTCCCATGCACAAATGACTTATTAGCAACAGCACAAAAATAATATCCAATTTGTTTACTCACTTTACACTTCCAGTTTTCTGCCTATAGGGGGTGGGTGGTCACTGGGAGTGAACAGTTACAGTCAGTAAACAAAGGGTATCAAATCACAAATGTAAGTCTAGGAGCAGATCTCCCACATAGTTATGCATATGGCTGTATATAATCTCTAGCAAGTCCAAGTGGAGATGTGCGACTAGTAGTTTGAGTACAGGTCCCCCTCCTTTTACTTGAGGTCTCTGGACACATAGGGGCAGATTTACAAGCCCTGTGCGCCACTTTTGCACTGGTGTTGCATCACTTCTGTGACGCAGCGGCGGCGTAAAGCTAGCGCCATGCTGCGACGGGTTTACAACGTGGCGCATCCAGAGAGGTGGGCGGTCCGGCGCAGGAATGCCATGGAAAAGTGCCTGAGTGAAATCTACAAGATTTCACTAAGTCACTTTTCCGATGCTGCTGCGTCAAAACCTTGCGCGTGCTTGAAGCAAATGTAAGGCTTCACGCACCACGTTGTGTATGGGCAGGCCATGAGCATTGCTTGTGTTGCATCGCGCATGCGACACGACTCCAGCAATGCGCCACCTTTCCGACGGGAGATGCGTCACACATCTGTTTATACTTGTGCCATGATGCTCCGCATTGTAAATGCGGTGCATCTGTGCTGGCGCAAAGGTAAACTTGCATGACACATCTTATCTGGCGCATCTCTGCTGATTTGCAGGGATGCGCCAGTTGTCATAAATCTGCCACATAGCATTGAAAAGATGCGATAAAGTTACTGCTAGTAACTTAATGGGCACAATTTTGGCATAACCCAGACAAATATAGATTTATATACGTTATGTAGAAAATATTTGAAACTGAAAAGTATATGGAAGTAGATATCACATGATGAAATCACACTCACCGGACAATCATTAAGAGCGGAAGCCAAACAAAAATATACAGCTAACCACCTGGTCTCACCTCTTCTTATTTTGCTATAAGATGTCATGGAGCCCCTCATCAGCTACAGTTGATTTTTGGTGTGCGATTCTGAGCGTGTGTCTGTCATGATGTTTATCTGAGTTTACACTGCTAGATGTGGGATGAGTCATGTGTGTTTTATAATTTAGTAGCAATTTACATATTTGTAATTCTCTATGTTTCTGTTATATTTATATTCTATAATGTCATTTGTATGAGTGTGTACAATGTCTTCAGTTAAATGACCACTAATTTGTTTAATTTCATTTCGTAATACGTTCTTAACATTATCACAATGTGATTTATATTGGTGTCTGTAATGTATAAGGTTTCTTGACCAAATTATATTTATTTATTTAATATTTTATATGTTGCTCTTTCTGCTGGTAATGTTATTCCCTGTCCACATTTATTTTTGTATGACCCTCATACAGTGCATCTCTCTGAGTGGATATGCAGAGTGTGTATCTTAATCTCAGGCCTGTAGTTTGATCCTCTTCAGGGTGTAGTCGTTCCGGAGTCGATGTAGGTGTAACTTTTATGAAAGGTGAATTGTAACTGAGTTACCTTTTTGTGGATGTGTTTTTATATTTGTATATCTCTCTCTGTCCCCTTCTTTAAAATCTTCTTTCCCCTCCCATTTTGTAGTATAAATGTCCCAGTTTCCAGTCACTTTCCTTTGCTTTTCCCACATGTACGACTAAAATGTAGAGCTACATGTGGGTAGGTCTGGGTTGGGGTTTCACCCTCTTGTGGGAGACCTCTAAACAAGAGAAACAGGAGAGCCAAAGTTCCAAGCTGTACATTTTCAAATTCCATTACAGGGGCAACCCTACACCTACTCATGCATGCCATTGTGAATTACCCCTAGGGTATTGTCCAGCGGGGTTTCAAGTGAAATGGAGAAAAACTGTCCAGATTTAGACTAAGATGTTGTAGGGGTAAAACTAGGCATTTTATCGTTGATCACGGAGCAATCTTTTTGCAACAGGGAAGAGGTTCCAGATTTTTACCCTCCTTGAGGTAGAGTAAGTCACATAGAGGCATATATGCAAGGAATTTACATAGTGCAGCATCACAAATAATTATGCTGGTCTGCCCTACGCCAATTTGAAAGGACAAGAATGCACCGTATTTACAAAATACAATACATTCCTGTCCTTTCAGCCAGCGATGGAGAACGATTTGCAGCCATGCGTCAATGCAGGCACCCTTGCACCATGGGGCAAGAATGCCTCTGTTGTTGGCATAATTATTCTTGTGCAGGAAGGGGCACCTTCTTGCGCAAAAACAATTATGAGAGGCATTTTCCTCGTTGTATGTGTGCATCAGAATGAAGCACAGGTGGAATGTGGTAAAAACAAGCAGAAACGTAAGCTGCAAAGTTGTGGCGCTGCCCCAGGGTTATCTAATGTTGTAAATCTGGGGCAGCATCAAACTCCATAGAGGTTGAGGAAGAACACCCACAGCAGCACCCACGGAAACCTCTTTCGCTTAGAGTAAGGCTAGGCAGTGACTTGCGCTGCTTTGCCATTCTCTATATCTAAAAGGCCATTAAAAGCCACTTGATACATGGCTTGACATGGCCTTGGAGATATGGCTGAGCCTTGACAATGAGGTGTCAGACAGGGCTTGCACTGCACTGAATGACATGGAAATGGCAGAAATGTTCCATATCTAAGTCAATACAGTGCATTCCTGGCTCTCCCCCTGCGATGGCGCCCTTTTGGCAGCTGAGTGCCAACAAAGCTCCCTTGCACATTGGTGCAAGGGAGCCTTTGTTGCATCCAGGATTGTTTTTGTGCAGGAAGGGGCACCTTCCTGCACAAAATAGATCATGAGAGGCGTATTCCTCCTTCAATGTGTGCTGCAAAAGGCAGCACAAATAGAAATAGGAAATAACAAGGAGAAATAAAGAAATTTCACCTTGTTACAGCTCCCCCTGGTAGGTGGATCTTTTTGGCACATTCCCAGGTTTACCAGTTTTGTTAAATCTGTAAATGCATTAAAATCCATGGATGTTGCTTGGAAACACCAATATAATACCCCTGGAACACCTTCCCAGGGCAGAGCAATGCAACGCAGTGATTGCGCTGTAATTGCGCTACTCCAGATTTATGGAGCCCCTCAGGGACACGCACAGCAGCCTCGCGTGGCTTCATAAATCTCATTTAGGACTTGCGTCGCCCTTGCACCGTCTTGCATAACTAGTGGGCATATTACCAACGATTAGCGATATTTATCGCTAACGAGGCTTAGCATCGAATTTTTTATCGCTAAGCATCGCCGGAAATTATCGCAGAGATAACTTGCTATTAGCAAGGTTTATCTCATAAGTGATAAAAATCCTCGCGCTAACTGCCAAACGAGAGATTATCGCTGGAAAACTAACGATAATCTCTCGAAGTTTGGCGTTAGCTTGATGATAGGGGCACACAAACTTAGCCATGATATCCACCTTCCATAGGATATCATGGCTAAGTCAGGAAAATACAAAGGGGCAGATTTATGTTAACTGGCGCATCCCCAGGGATGCGCCACAGTGCGCCACAGCTCCGCCAGCCATGGTGCGCCGCATTTATAATGCGGCGCACCATGGTGCAAAAACGGCACAGATGTGTGATGCATCTGTGCCGGAAATGTGGTGCATTGCTGGAGTTGCGTCGCAACCGCGACGCAGCTCCAGCAAGGCTCGGGGGTGCCCCATTTTAACAATGCTGCGTCAAGACCTACGCCTGCTTCAAGCAGGCGCAGGCTTTTGACGCAGCATTGGCTTAAAAGTGACTTTTGCGAAGCGCATCTGCCCCGGAACGCCCACCCTGCGCCGGAACGCCCACAAGCGGCGCAGGGATTTACAACGTGACGCATCTGCCTAGATGCGTCACGTTGTAAATCGTTTGTAGGGATGCGCCACGTTTACGCCGCCTTGCGTGACGCAACAGTGGCGTAAACGTGGCGCAAGGGCCTCAAAAATCTGCCCCCAGGTGTAAAAAAAGCAGCGTTAACCGCGGTTAGAACTGCTTTTTTTTATCGCTAACAGGGTTAGCGATATCCTTGATAATAGGAGAAAAGTCCCTTAACAACATTTCTCCTATTATTTTTCTCTAGAACGCCCCTTTGCATCTCATTAGAGATGCAAGGGGAAGCGTAGAGAAAAAGGGTGCTAACATGCAAATTTGCATGTTAGAACCCTGTTGCTGATAGGGAGATCATTTTATCTCCGCTTTCTTGGCTTTGAAAGCCAAAAAAGCGGAGACAAGTCCATTGATAATATGCCCCTAGGGCCCTAATTCTTCCCTGGCTGATATTTTAGTGCAACAACACCGCACCCGAAAAAGGAGAAATTACTAAAGGAAAAATGATATTCTGGGCAGGGTTTTACCACATAATTTGGACTCACAAACTTCTCCAGGTTTTGCCTGCCAATATTTTCGTGGAAAACCCAGTGGGTGCTGTGATTATAAAAATTGGGAAAGCGAGTAGGCTTAAAACTCCAACTCTGATCTAACAAAGGTCCTTCTGCAGAGGAGCCGGATGCTTTTGACTCGGTGTTTTGAAATAAAGATATCATGTCCGCCATCCAATAGGCGGCCTCTCCCTGCCTGCTCGAATTCTAGCATCTTCCCTGCTCGCCTGGCTTGGCGGATGGCAGCTAAGCAGCGCATGACGCTGGTTGTACATCTGAATCCAGCACACACCAGGGAGGAAATATCTGCTGACAGCTGGTCACAACATGCGTTTCAACATGATAAATTCCTTATCCATTACAACAACTGTCATGGAGTACGCAAGACCGGCTTCCTGCAAAGCCAATATCTCACTTGTCGTTCACTATTAAAAGATGACGTGTGGGAAAATGAATGCGTCTACTGAGCAATATATAAGAAGCTGCTCATGCATGCTGCAGGGATAGCAGAGTGGAAGAGCAGGGGTGGGCTCAGTTGTGTGTTAGATGGGCTTTTCAGACCATATTATTTAGTTCGTTTGATTCAATTATTTACTTATTTATTGGCCGGTGTGTGGTATATATTATTTATTGCTTTGATGTTGCATTGCTCAAAATGCAGGAGTTTAAAACACCATATATCAGGGAACAGGTACATCGGAATTTTTTTTATGGTTGTCTGTGAAATATGGGTTTTGTGATCATAATAAAAGCCCCCACACCACTTTGCAGAGCTAGATATGACATTGCCATGGTTTACTACAATTATGCAGCATGGAGGACCAAATTATATCTAAATATGCAGGAATAAATCTAATTTATGTTCCAGGATTAGTTTGAACTGGAAACAAAGTTTAACTGAAAAGTGAACAGTTTACAAACTATACTTGCCAACTATAAGGCAAATGCAATAAATCCATAAACACTGCTATCACATAAATCCACTCACCATTATAATTATATTTAATGGCAATTGTTCTCTGCAGTCTTTGAAGAAGACGGCTTTTTCAAGTTAACTTACTGTAAATTGAGCGTGTACCAGACGTAGTGACCAAGGCGGTACGCCGTCGAAACGCGTCTAGGTTGTTGTTTTGGATTAAATACTTCTGTGCCATCGTTTCACGGAGTCAGTGCCTGTCTGTTCGCCGCTGCCAGGATTGGATTACTATATATATATATATATATATATATATATATATATATATATATATATATATATATATATATATATATATATATATATATATATATATATATATATATATATATATATATATATATATATATATATATATTCACTGAAAAAAACATAGGTTTCACACACGTTATAGTTAGGAATTAGCATTTTAAAAACCTTTGAAATTCACTGAAAAAAAATAGGTTTCACACCAGTTAGCTGGTCAATTTACTCATACAAAGCCTTTGAAATTCACCCGTTATAGTTAGTTCAGCTAACTATAACTCGCATGCCCGCAATGCACTGCTGATGACGTCACATATTGCATCACTCATGACATGGTCAGTTACATCACTCATGACATCCCTATAATGTGTGTAAAACCTATGTTTTTTTCAGTGAATTTGCAAGCTTTTTTAAATGCTAATTCTTAACTATTATGTGGCTGAAACCTATGGTTTTTTTCTGTGAATTTCAAAGTTTTTTAAATGGTAATTCCTAACTATAATGTGGCTGAAACCTATGTTTTTTTCAGTGAATTTCAATGGTTTTGTAAATGATAATCTTTAAATGTATTAATTGTTATATTTTTTATACTGATTTACTACATTATTTTAAATTATTTATTTTTAGATCTTTTATTTTTTAAATACATATTTTATTATAAATTGAAAAAAAATGTTGCATACTGGGGGTCCCTGGGGGCCAACTAGCCCACCTGCAACCTCCAGTATGTGCCAGGGGGCTGCATTGCAGAGAGGTTTAATGAGGCTTTGCCCCTTTTTACACCTCTCTGCAACGCAGCCCCCTGGCGCGTTTGCAGAGGGGGAACTAATTTCCCCTGCAACCTCCAGTATGCGCCAGGGGGCTGCATTGCAGAGAGGTGTAATGAGGCCACACCCTTTTTTACACCTCTCTGCAACGCAGCCCCTGTGCGCATTTACAGAGAAGGAACTAATTCCCCTTGCATACTGGGGGTCCCTGGGGGCCAACTTGCCCACCTGGTACCTCCAGTATGCGCCAGGGGCCTGCATTACAGAGAGGTGTAATGAGACTATGCCACTTTTTACACCTCTCTGCAACGCAGCCCCTGGCGCGTTTGCAGAGGGGGAACTAATTTCCCTTGCATACTGGGAGTCCCTTGGGGCCAACTTGCCCACCTGGTACCTCCAGTATGCGCCAGGGGCCTGCATTACAGAGAGGTGTAATGAGACTATGCCACTTTTTACACCTCTCTGCAACGCAGCCCCCTGGCGCGTTTGCAGAGGGGGAACTAATTTCCCTTGCATACTGGGGGTCCCTTGGGGCCAACTTGCCCACCAGCAACCTCCAGTATGCGCCAGGGGGCTGCATTGCGGAGAGGTGTAATGAGGCCACACCCTTTTTTACACCTCTCTGCAACGCAGCCCCCGGGCGCATTTACAGAGAAGGAACTAATTCCCCTTGCATACTGGGGGTCCCTGAGGACCAACTAGCCCACCTGGAACCTCCAGTATGCGCCAGGGGGCACATTGCAGAGAGGTGTAATGAGGCTATGCCCCTTTTTACACCTCTCTGCAACTTAGCCCCCTGGCGCGTTTGCAGAGGGGGAACTAATTTGCCTTGCATATTGGGGGTCCCTGGGGGCCAACCAGCCCACCAAGTGCCTCCAGTATGCGCCAGGAGGCTGCATTGCTTTGCCCTGGGGGGCGGCGCTCCCTAGGGCAGTGTGGGGGGGATTGTGCCCCCCCACTTATTTATCACTATGACCCCGCAATTTGGTTCCCCCGGTGGGTGATTTGAAAAAAAACAGACCGGGTTTTTAAAAAATAAATTTGGGGCCTTGGGGGTCCTTGTGGGACCACCTGGGCAGGCCTAGGGGGTCAGGGTGTTTCTATCCTGCCCCCTTTTTGTGCTCTACACGTTTGTTTTCTGCTTTCTTGTGCCTTTATATAAATATAAATATATATATATATATATATATATATATATATATATTATACCTACCAGCAGTGGGCTAAGAGGAATATTTGCAGACTGATAGAGAAAGAGGGCATGACCTCCGACCACCTCTCAACAATTCAAATGTGGGGGGCTTACTGGCACTTTTTGTTGGTGCCTAAGCACCCTCAGCAGCGAAGGGGACTTCATTCCCCAATCAGAAGCGCATCTGGAGGTGCGTTTGCTGAGAGGTGGAGAAAGGTTTTTTTTTTAAGTGAGGCCGCATGGCATCCCTTCCCAGTAGCATTTCTGGCCTCTGGGACACCATCCCCTGAGGGCTGACCATTTTTTCTTTGTTTTAATAAAAAAAACAGACGATGGCTGTGCTGATTTTGGCCCTGGGAACCCCATCCCCGGGGCCCGGCTTGTTTTGATAAAGTCTTATAGGCTGTCAGGCTCCGAAAAAAAGAGCTAAAGAAGCAGTTCATTTAAGTTTCCCATGCATGACGTATTTCAAGCTGCACTGCTTATATGTCTATATGTTTTTTAAATATGCTACCTGAGGGGGTTAGCGCCATATGAAAGGATATGTTTTAATAATAGTGAATATTCCCAAAACATCGGAAGACATGGTGTTACATTATTCATGCTAATCGTTTAATTGTGTATAATCAATAGGGAATTGCTTATGCATTAAGCAGAAATACAGCATACCTTAATGCAATTTGAATTTTAAAGATCATTTTCATTTATTGAAATTTTCATTATGTACTTTTGTATTGATTGCATTACATGGTTAATGTGTGTCTCTATATATATGTATTTTACATTTTCACTTTGGGTAATTAGGATTATTTCTATGTCTGTTAATGGGGACTGGCTATATAAGTTGAAATAAGATGGCGCCTACCAGATTGATAAAGGCTGCGAAGTCAGCCGAAACGCGTCCCTTCAGTCGCTGGGTCGAAGGAGGCCCTTTTAAATAAAGAAGCCTTGATCCTGCAGTCTTTGTGTGCGTGCCTTCTTCATGTGAGGAGTAAAGATTGCCTTGGATGTTTTTTTTTTAAGTGCGGCCGCATGGCACCCCTTCCCAGTAGCATTTCTGGCCTCTGGGACACCATCCCCTGAAGACTGACTATTTTTTCTTTGTTATAATAAAAAAAACAGACGGTGACTGTGCTGATTTTGGCCCTGGGAACCCCATTCCCGGGGCCCGGCCTTCACCTATCTTTTTTTAATAATTAAAAGGGAGGGGGGTGCAAGCGTGCAAGCGGCCTTAGGAACCTTTCCAAAAGCAGCCTGCCCCTTTTCTTATTAGTATTTATTTTAAAGGCGTGGGGGACCTCACGGACCCCCTTCTGGGGCTCCCCTCTCGAGGCTGATTTTGGCCCAGGGCTCCCCATCCACTGGACCTAGGCCTTTATATATACTTTTCTTAAAAAGGGTAGGGGTGGGCCACACAGCCCCCATACCGGGGCATTTTCAGCACCGGGGAAGGCCTCTTCTTTGGGGTCCATGGGGGAGCCTGAAGGTTTCCACAGTCCCTGCCGGCCCCCACCTCCTGTGGTAACTGGCTATGCTTTTACAAACAGGGAGCTGCTGACATACATTGCTCTGTATGTAAAAGCAAAGTGTGCTCTAGGTTGAGCAAGTAAGAGCAACATTCTCTCACTTGCTCAAATTTGAGCACAATATTTGCTATGGCATGGTGGGAACATGCCATAGCAAACTGCAATGTCTTGGGGATGGGCACTGGGACATTTCTGGAGTCAGCCTGGTCGTAGGGGTAGTCCCATGGCCATTTAGGGTTTCTCAAGGATGGGCCCCCTCCTATTTTTAGCATATGCCTACGGAATCTGGCCCACCCAAGGGCATATGCACTTTTTTTGGTGTGGATTTGTGGCAAAATGAGTACAAAGAAATGTTTTGTACCCCCGCCTGCCCCCTTTTATTTTTTACTTTTGTTCTCAGACTCAGCTTCAAGTCGAGTCCCAGAAAACATGAAATAAAAACATCTTATCTCATCAGTTCCATGAGTAGCAGGAGTAAAAGAGTAGACATATCGGTCACAAACAAGTAGAGAAAGTACACTGTGGATCATGCACAGGGCAAACTCTAGACTTGTGATATGTACAAAAATATAAAAACATAGAGAAAAGTTTAATAAAATTCCAGATTGCTGCTGTGGATTTAGGCTTCACTGTAAGACCCTAATTGAATGGCTTTGTATGAGGGGACCAGAACGTTGTATCTAATTTTTGCCATTGACAGGAGCAACAAAACAATATATTGATTACATGCCCAAAATTGAAGCCAGGATGTCGGCAGCATTACCTACAATACTTTGGAGGTGCCCCTATACCACATACCATACAACAGCAGGTGTACCCACTGTCCTTGTCTTCCAAAATATATGTCCTTGAACTTACAGAACAAGGTGTGCCCCTAGACTTCTGCCTCTCATTCCGTGCTCACTTACCTTGGATGAGTAGGTGTTGTATGTATCGGGTCCACTTTAGTTTCCTTCTCCTGTACCTGTCTCTTGAGCTCCCTCTCAGAGCAGGAGGCTGCTGAGCCAGGGCACATCGCAGCTAGGGTCAGCAGGGCGAGCCCCAATATCATCCACGCCCCCTTCACCACTACTCTGTAAACGTACCTTGTGGTGCAGTGGTGGTTGGGGTTAGAAATCCTCTAAAAATGCTGAGGGCCTTTGGGGCCAACAAGCCCTCTTGTTACCTCCGGTAAGTTCCATGCAGTGGGACTGCTGAGTGGACTTGAAGGCCATGACCCATTTCTCTACCACTCTGTAAGCACATCTCCTGGCACGCTTCTGGGTGGGCAATGAATTCCATTTTACTCCTGAGGGCCTCAGGACTAAAGTGGACTACTTTCCCCAAACAGTAGTGTGTCAGGAGGCGCTTTTGCAGAGTGCTGAAGAAAGGGGGTGTTGCCTCAGACAACCTCTCAGGAATCCAGCTGTGTGGGTCTTACTGGAGGTGGCAGGAGGGATATTTGTACCCCAAGGACCCTCAAGAGCAAAGAGGACTTCATTCCCCAACTAGTAGTGCACCAGGAGGTGCGTTTGCATAGTGGTAAATAAAGGAGGTGTGGCCATTGATTACCTGTTTGCAAACCCACTGTGTGGGACTTACTGGAGTTAACAGGAGGGTTAGTTGGCCATAAGAATCCTGTAGAGCCAAGGAGACTTCATTCCCCCACTAGTAGTGCGCCAGGAGGAACATTTGAACAGTGCTGGAGTAAGAGAGTGTGGCCTCCATTAACCTCTCAGCAATTCTGCTGTGTGGGACTTACTGGAGGTAACAGGAGGAGTAGTCGGCATCTAGGACATCCTTGAGGGCCAACTACCCCTCTAGTAAGTCTCACACAGAGGGATTGCTAAGACGCCTTTGGAGGTCACGCCCCCTTTCTCCACCACTCTGCAAACACAGCTCAGCACGTGGTGCATTACTGGTAGGGGGATGATGTCCACTTTACTCGTGAGGGACCTTGGGGGCTAAAAAGCACTACTTGTAGCTCCTGCAAGTCCTACACTGCAGTTTTCCTGAGAGCCGGCCGGAGGCCCAGCCCCCTTTCTCTAATACTCTGTAAACATGATTATTAATTAAAAAACAAAGAAATTCAGTAAAAAAAACAAAGGATACAGGAACATTATCATTAGGAATTAGCTTTTAAAAACCTTAGAAATTCACTGAAAAAAACAAAGGTTACAGGGACGTTATAGTTAGCAAATAGAAGTAAAAACAATGAGAAATTCACTGAAGAAACCAAAGGTTACGAGGTCGTTATAGCTAAGGTCAGATTTCACTCTTACAAATCCAGTGAAATTTGGCAGGTATAGTAATCTGAGCTAACTACAACTTACGCCCTGAAATGCACTGCTTACGACCTCACATATTACATCAATCGTGACATGGTCAGTGACACCACTGATGACATCACTGATGACATCTCAATTGACTTCACTGATGTCATCACTGATGACATCATCCACAGTACCACTTACACACCTACTCACACCCCATACAACCTCTTGTATGCCCACTTCTACCTTTACAACCAATACCATAACCATTCATAGACCTATACTAGTACTCCCACACCCACTCATTCTTCTATTGAGCCACACACCCACTCACTTCCTTGTATAACCACTCACACAGCCATTCACTCACCCATACAGCCACTCATACAACCAGTAACTCACCCATACAGCCAGACACATAACCACACACTCACTCATACAACTTATTACATACCCACTTATTAGCCTACAAACTGACACACCCACTTACTCACCCAATCAGCCTCTCAACACAGCAGCACACTCAACTATAGAAGCCCTCATACACTTACTCACATAACCACTTAGCTACTCATCCACATATCCAAACAAGCACTCACACATTCCTGTACTGTACAACCATTCAGACAGATACTCACTGTCCAATGCAGCCACTCACACACAAAGTTACATAACAAAAAACACCTACATAAACAGCCCCTCACTTGCCCATGCAGCCACTGACATTCCAAGTCACTTCGTCATACAGCCATTCAAACACCCACTCACATACCCATACAGTCACTACACACCCACTTACCCACCAATAGAGCCACTTACACCGTCACTCACTCACCCATACATCAAACTGACACACACACTCACTCACTCACTCACCGATACAGCCACTCACACAGCAACTCACTTACCTTCACAGCTGCTTACACAACCAATTATAAAGCCATGCAGCCATTCATGCACCGATATAAACAAGGATACACACAGTCACACAGCCACTCACAAGATATATATTAAAAGTAGCATCACTCAATACCAGTACACCTAGTATACTACTTTAAGTTTTGTAGTATCTTAGTATATATGTATGACAATCATAAACTCTTACAAAATACTTACACTCAGTGGATGGTGGCAGCAGTTATGTCATTTGAGATGTAATCAGTGATGTCATTGACCATCTCATGAGTAATGTAATATGTGAGGTCATAAGCAGCGCATTGCGGGGTGGGGCGTAAGTTATAGCTAGCTCAGATTTCTATAACTGCTGAATTTCACTGGATTTGTACGAGTGAAATCTGACTCTAACTATACCGTCCTTCGTGATGCAATGTGTTGAGATTGCCCTCACCCGGACTTACTTCTGCTACAAAAATGAGCTTTTCTTGCAAACATCAGGTTCCTCGGGTACATCGATGGGCACTACATCCGCGCCCTGTTTGGTCTGCATTTATGTAGGACAGTTTGAAGAACACTCTTTGTACCATTCATCTTACCCCTTCCAGATTCATATTTGCCTCTGGAAGAGGTATATTGATGATGTTCTGTGTGTGCGGTCAGGAGAGCCGACTCCATAGTTTTTTGGAGTGGCTGAATGGGCGTGATGACTGCTTAAAGTTTACATGGAGCATAAGTAATAAGAAGGCTACATATCTTGATCTGGATATTGGAGTAAATACCAACTCGCTCACTTCAAGTGTGCTACAGAGACCGACAGATAAGAACTCATGGTTGCATTACCAATCATTTCACCCCAGGGCGTTGAGGGATAACCGGAGGAACTGCTCCTCTACTGGCGATTACCTGCGACAATCTGAGAGCCTCACTGAGAGGCTGGTGCAACATGCTTATCCAAGGTAGATTGTCAATAGAACCCGATAGAAGGCCCACCACATTCCACAGGTGGCTCTCCTTGAAAGGAACACAAAACATCCAATGACTGCTTGCCAGTCATACTGACTTACAATTCCTTGTCCACAGAGATCCGTCAGGCTATTAGAAAGCAGGGTACTCTGTTGTCCACCACTGATTATCAAATGCCGCAACCGAGGTTCGCCTTTAAGCGTGCCCAGAATTTGAAGGACAGGCTTGTCCATATGAGGCCCGTGCAGCGAACTGTGAATACATCGATTCCATCTGAGCACTACCCATGTGGGGGGTGCTCAGTATGTGATTTAACAGAGAAAACTATGAGTGTGCACCTGCAGAACGGAAGAATGTGGTACCTAATTGATTCAGCAACTGCAACTCTATGAATGTCATTTATAGATTAACATGCCAATGTGGGCTACATTACATCTGCCTCACAACCCGAAAAATCAAAGTCAGGGTGCAAGATTTATCTCAGTACCATTAAATCTGGAAAATTGACCACTAGACTGTGCCAACACTACTGAGAATAGCAACAGAAACCACAGAGCAGTGAAATGGGCGATTCCAACAATGTGGAGAAAACACTTGCTATGCAAGAGGCTCGCTGGATTTCTTCCAGGAAGGCGGACCAGATTGGCCTTAGGGACCAAATTGAATGGAATAAGATCAGTGGACAGTGACTGGCAGGCTCCCTAAGAATCATGTAAGGCGGTCCTCCTTTGCGGCCAAAAATGGATTCAGACTAGCCTTTCATTTATAGAAGAAACATACACATTCCCACTGGTTCTAGTTTGTGCTTTTTTCCTGATGCTTCACCAACTGGGTAATTAGCAATAGTAAAGCACTCGTTCTGCTCATGCATATTGCTGTTAGCGCCAAGGAGGCTTGGCGAATGTAAACAGAATTGAATGGCTTTGAGGTACAAGACGTATAAATCAATTAATAAAATCACTAACTAGATAGATCATCTTGAACCTCGAACCAGCTAAATTAATCATTTCACAAATTCCAACCGTACTTACACTAGCGTTGAATAATGTAGGGCTTTAAACTGTTTTATAAAAAGTTTGTTGATTTTTATAAATACATTAAATATTACGTATCAGACAAATATAATAACATTGTGCAGATGGATCAGGTTTTTAAGCAATAGGAGAATGGGTGAGAGAGAGGAAGAGAGAGAAGGGGAAGAGAGAGGCCTACATCTTGTAGTGAGCTGTGGCTGATCAAGAAACTCCAGATTGACTACTCTGAGTTAAGCCTAGTAGTTTGTTACAAGCGGTGTGGCTACCTACTGCCCATATTGTTGAGGGTGTGTGAGGGAATATTATACTACTTACACTTTCCTGTACTTGTTCTGTGTGGGAGGGACACACATAGAAGGAAGCTTGCAATCCTGCTCTGTCTTCTGTGCTGTGTCTGGTCTGTGTGGAAGGGACACACATTGAATAAGGCTTGCACTCCTGCTCTGTGTGCTGCGCTTCCTCTGGTCTGCGTGGGGGGGTGCACCTTGAAGGAAGTTTTCACTCCTGCTGTGTCTACTGTGCTCCATCTGGCCTGTGTAGGAAGGTGGCACTGTTGGACTTGGCCCTGCTTGCAGGGTCCTCCCGGTACTTTTTTGCCTTCCCCCTAGTTTTTTCCTAACATGAAATTGGTGGTTTACAATAAAACATAATAAATATGTGTGTTTGGTGTGGTTGAACAGAAAATAATAAACGCTGCGCAATGGTGCATGCAGGTTGGGTTACACTGTTTTAGAAAATGTCACTTTTAACATACGCCATTATGGTGTGCTTAGTGTCTGCCTGCCTGAGGTGGGTTGCGGGTCTAGTGCTCGAAGTGACAGGGTGCTCTACACCACCCCCACAAACCAGTTGGGACCGGTTTCCCCAGGGAGCCTTCCAGAAGCTTCTGGCCTTTTCCAGTAGGTAGGGTGAGGGGTGTCTATATATAGAGGAGCTGAGACTCCATGTGGGGGGCTGTGCTTAGACTTTGATCTAGAGGAGACACTCTGCCAGGTGGTACCGCCGCAAGGGCCTGCGTGCTGGACCCAGAGCCCACCTGTACCCCTCTGCTTTCCACAGGGCCAGTGAGAGACCTTTGCTGGAGTGAAAACTGCTGTGCCAGGAGCAGGGCCACAAAAAGGGGGTTGACTGTTCCAAGGAACTGCTATCCTGTTCTGATGAGCTGCCCACTGCCTGCTGATCTTGCCCAGTCTTGCCTCTGCACCCTTGGACCCTGACTTAGTGCCTTGTGAGTGCTAAAATTCTATTTTGCCTGCTGTTGGCACCGCAGGAGATGAGAGGCGCTATCTTATTGTCTCTGGAGTGTTATATTTTACCCAGGACTTTTCCAGCCCAGGTGCAGGATGAAAGGATCAAGCACGTGCAGTGCGGTGCTGCCAAAGCGCTACAAGGAAATCCAGGCCTGTGAGGTTCCCCCCTGCCTGCATGCTGAAAGTAGGAGTCCACCCCGCATTGTAGCGCCAGAGGACCAGGAACCATCCTGCCTTAATGGCCTGCTGATCTGTGGGTGCCCACCCCGCGTGTGAACAGGGAGAGTGGCTCCTTTAAAAATACTGCGGGAGCCCACCCTCATTATTCAGCTCTTTTGCAGCTGCTCCACGCCGCATTTATGCCTTTACAAACAGTGGGTTGCCCACCCCGTGCTATCGCTGTTATCGGGTGTCTACCCCGCCATTGTGCCACCATTGGGGTTCCTGAAGATGCCGGAGCCCACTCCGCTTTGATACTACTTTGCGGCGGGTGCCCAGTCCGCATGCCGCTCCATATTAGCTTGAGCCCACCCCACTCTCTGAAATCACTAGGAAAAGTCACCGGCACGGTCCGTGGTTCCGTTGAGGGCCGCCGCGCTGCCTGCGGTGACCTGGAAGGTGAAGGAGCAACCCAGAAGCCACGCGGACCAGAGGAAGGAAGGCGGGGACCCCGTGTGCCGGTGGAAGACCCACACATCTGGCCAGTGAAGCCCCGGGTCCCAGGAGGGGGCCTGGGTGCAGTGCAGAATGGTGCTGCTGTGGGTGCGGCTATCGTGAGGTGAAGAGAGCCCCTCATGTTGCCGCGCCTGCAGCTGGAGGAGGTAAAGTCAGGAGAGGAGAAGGCCCTGGTGCTGATGCCCCCAAGAAGGCGGGAGCAAACCAAGAAGATTCCAGTGAGTGGGGTTGCATGTGGGAACGGTCGGGCAGCCCGAGGCTTTTTGTCGATGCCTGAGGTCCCCCATTGCACAGGAAGGGGCCATGCCGACATTCGCTGTAATTGCAGGCAGCTACCCCGGGTGGCAGTGGGAAGCTGCCCTTCGTTCCTCACACGAGTATGTCTCCAACCAGCTTTTAGCTGGTGCTAGTACTCTTTTTGAGGCTTATTTTTTACCTCCAGAGTCCCAGAGGGGGACTCCAACGTGTCAGGCTCTTTTGGAGCCACAGCACGGCACCTCAGTTGCGGGCCGCTGCAACATTGGGCAAGATTGTGTGTTGTTAGGATCCAAGTCGGGGCTTTTGCGATTACCGAGTCCCAGAGGGGGGCTCCAAATGTCCAGTGCTGATGTACTTTATATCACTGCAACGAGGGGCATGTAAGTTTTGCATGCTAATATGTTATGCCCTATGTGACTGCTGCTGGGATGATGCATTGGTGACTATATTGATGCCTAACGTTATTACCATGTTGTTTTAGGGATATATCCACTATTAATGTTGTTTATGTTAGTGAGATGCTCACACATTTGATGGTTTTGTGCATAAGGTGTCTGATTTCTACTCCTACTATCCTCCAGTGAGGTTTCCATGCTACGCCTACTAAAAATGTCATTTATGCTCCTAATGAGATGCCTAATAGGATGTTTCAGGTTACGCCTGATTTCAAATGTTCCTGCTAAATGCTTCATGCTACTGATAATGCCTTCACTCTTGGATGTTTATGCCCAATGCTAACATGTTTAGGCCTAATGCTTATCCCTGAGGGGTGTATTGTTGATTTAATACCTAATGTACTTACGCTGATGTTATGCTCATATGTCAGGCCTCATGCTCTTATGCTAATGAGATGTTTCTAAGTTCAGGATTTTGCCAGAACTACTGGCCATTATACCTTTCTTACTGCTGGATTTTACATGTATTCTTTGTACCTGTGATGGTTCTGGCAGCGGCCCGATTGCCCCTGCCTGTACATAGTCCCCTGTAAATAATTACTGGGTGCCAGCTGGCACAGTGTTTACAACTGCGATTGCATTCTAATGTGTTTTTCTAATACACAAGCTATTTTACCTACCCGGGTGTGGAGTCTCTTTTGTAGTGTGCCTAGTGTGTCGCTGCTGTGAGTGTGGTCTTAATAGATGCTTTACACATTGCTCTAGAGTTTAGCCTACCCGCTCCGCACCCAGATACCCCGTTTCTAACAGGCACATTGAAGGAAGCTTGCACTCCTGCTGTGTCTGCTGTGCTCTGTTTGTTCTGTGTGGGAGGGTCAAACATAGAAGGAAGCTTGCACCACTTCTGTGTCTGATGTGCTCAGTCTGGTCTGTGTGGTAGGGATGGACATTGAAGGAAGCTTGCAATCCTGCTGCGTCTGCTGTGCTGTGTCTGATATGTGTGGGAGGGATGCACATTAAAGAAAGTTTGCACTCCTCTGTCTGCTGTGCTCCGTCTGGCCTGTGTGGGAGAGATGCCTGCTCTATTTGCTGTGCTGTGTCTTGTCCGTGTGGGAGAGACACAAATTGAAGGAAGCCTGCACTCCTGCTCCATCTGCTGTGCTGTGTCTGGTCTGTGCGGGAGGGACCACATAGAAGGAAGCTTGCACCACTGCTGTGTCTACTGTGCTTCGTTTGATCTGTGTGGAAGGGATACACATTAAATCCTGTACTCCTGCTTTGTCTGCTCTAAGCGGGAGTGACACACATTGAAGGACGTTTGCACTCCTGCTGTGTCTACAGTGCTCCATGTGGTCTGTGCGGGAGGGACACACATAGAAGGAAGCTTGCACCACTGCTGTGTCTACTGTATTCCATATGATCTGTGTGGGAGGGAAGCCCATTGAAGGAAGCTTGCACCCCTGCTGTGTCTGCTGTGCTCTGTGTGTTCTGTGTGGGAGGGTCAAACATAGAAGGAAGCTTGCACCACTTCTGTGTCTGATGTGCTCAGTCTGGTCTGTGGGGTAGGGATGGACATTGAAGGAAGCTTGCAATCCTGCTGCGTCTGCTGTGCTGTGTCTGATATGTGTGGGAGGGATGCACATTAAAGAAAGTTTGCACTCCTCTGTCTGCTGTGCTCCGTCTGGCCTGTGTGGGAGAGATGCCTGCTCTATTTGCTGTGCTGTGTCTTGTCCGTGTGGGAGAGACACAAATTGAAGGAAGCCTGCACTCCTGCTCCATCTGCTGTTCTGTGTCTGGTCTGTGCGGGAGGGACCACATAGAAGGAAGCTTGCACCACTGCTGTGTCTACTGTGCTTCGTTTGATCTGTGTGGAAGGGATACACATTAAATCCTGTACTCCTGCTTTGTCTGCTCTAAGCGGGAGTGACACACATTGAAGGACGTTTGCACTCCTGCTGTGTCTACAGTGCTCCATGTGGTCTGTGCGGGAGGGACACACATAGAAGGAAGCTTGCACCACTGCTGTGTCTACTGTGTTCCATATGATCTGTGTGGGAGGGAAGCACATTGAAGGAAGAATGCACTCCTGCTGTGTCTGCTGTGCTCCGTCTATTCTGAGTGGGACAGACATAGATAAAAGGAAGCATGCAGTCCTGCTGTGTCTGCTGTGCTGTGTCTGGTTTGTGTAATAGGGACGCACAGTGTAGGAAGCTTGCACTCTTGCTCTATCTGCTGTGCTGTGTCTGGTCTGTGCCGAAGGGACACAAATTGAAGAAAGTTTGCACTCCTGCTCCGTCTGCTGTGCTGTGGCTGGTCCAAGCGGGAGCTACACATTTAGACCGAAGATTTTACTCCTGCTCTGTCTGTTGTGCTGTGTCTGGTCTGTGCAGGAGGGACACAGATTGAATGAGACTTTCAATCCTGCTGTGTCTGCTGTGCTCTGCCTGCTCTGTGTGAGAGGGAAACACTTAGAAGGAAGCTTGCACTCCTGCTTTACCTGCTGTGCTGTGTCTGGTATGTGCTGGAGGGATGCAAATAGAAGGAAGCTTGCACTCCTGCTGTGTCTTCTGTGCTGTGTCTGGTCTGTGCGGGAGGGACACATATTGAAGGAAACTTGCACTTCTGAAGGGTCTGCTGCGCTCCGTCTGTATGGAAGGGACACACATTGAAGGAAGCCTGCACTGCTGTAGTGTCTGCTGTGCTCCTTCTGGTCTATATGGGAGGGACTATTGAGTTGAAAGGATAGGCACAGGCGCACAGCAGAAGGTTGAAGAAGAAGATGAAGAGGAATTGGTGAGAGAGTTAAGGTGGGTTGAAGGTGCTCTAACAGGCGACGCAACTGTCCAGGTGCGTTGGGCTATATCTGAAGATGAGTGCGCTACGTGGGTACGTGGGCGCATCCCTGTATGATAGGCACACTTGTAAATGTTCAGGTAGCCTGACTCAAATGAGGGTTCAATCGAAAATAGTTCAAATAAATGAGTTCAAAGTTTCATCATTATTTGTATTTAGTGGATTCACGAAAATGTACAGTCAAGCGTTACATCACGATGCGTTCAATATGAATCAACGGTAGTTCAACAAATGCTCCAATGCATTTCGGACTGGAGTAGTCCTTTATCAAGGAGCGCTGCGGGAGGATACAAAAAATGCATTTAGATCAACGGTAACTAATGCGGTAACGTGAAGAAATGTTAAACGGTATGAAGTCATGCGGGTGATCGAGGTTTTGGCGTGCACTACGGAGGGTGTAGGGAAACAGGGTTGGGTAGTGTGGGACCAGGGTGTGATGGAAAATTAATCACGAAGGAAGACGGTGAAAGCCCGTAATGGCAATTATTGTGATCAAAACGGAAGTTTTTAAACAAAAGTGCGAAGAGAAAAGAGCTAATCTTACACTTCAAACATTGATGTTGTGCTCACATCAGTGCTGCAAAAAAGACAGTAAAAAGCCATAAGGTGTACCGAACAGAAAAGCGTTCGAGTGAAAAGTAAAGCGCATGCAGTTAACGTACTTACTGAGAGTAGTTAAAATGGTGAACTGGGTGTCACGAACTTCGCGGAGTTACTGCGGAGTTCCAAGAAAGTAAGCAGATGATAGAGATAGATAAAGGACCCAAGGTGTGTGAAAGAATGGAAGCGGCCATCTTGTAGTGGGGTGAGGTGATCAGAAAGAGTATTAATAACAAAGGTGAAATGCAGAACGAGGGTACATAGCATCAAACAAAGTCATTACAAATAACAACTTAATTCAGTTCGATCATTGAGCCCGAAGGGCTTCAAGGATTGGAGTCTGTAGATCCATGAAGTCTCCCTTTGTAGGAGAGTTTTGTTGTTGTCTTTTCCTTCTTTAAGGGTAACCATCTCAAGTACGAGGTACTTAAGTTGAGCCACGCTGTGATGG
The DNA here is from genome assembly GCF_964263255.1 of Lissotriton vulgaris. Lineage (NCBI taxonomy): Eukaryota > Metazoa > Chordata > Amphibia > Caudata > Salamandridae > Lissotriton > Lissotriton vulgaris. The sequence goes on along the minus strand of NC_141688.1, from coordinate 247,459,955 downwards.
GCTTCATTGAAATGTGTTGACACGTTTGATTTGGTGTTTTTTGTTCGAATGTTCGATTTGTGCTCATTCAAACGGGTTTTTATTTTTCGACTGGTTTTTCCCACGTAGATCTTCCCACATGGACATTTAAGTAAGTAGATCAAGTTAGCAGAATCACATGTTGCGTCCACTTGGAGATTGATCACGAAACCTCTCATGGGGTGATAAATCGTATTGCCACTGATGACGTTATTGCAATTGCTGCAGTGATGGCACGGGCGTGTGCCCGTATATGTTCTTGAGGTAGCAGTTGGTTTGGACAATATTTCTCTGATGTTCATGGGTCTGCTGTAAGCAAAAATGGGTGGTTCTCTGAAAAGATCTTCAAAGTCTGGTTCTGATGATAAAATTCGCCAGTGCTTTAATATTATCTTTTTGTAGGTTTTGCTCGAGGTGGAGTATCTGGAAACCAGTGCCATTCTTTGGTTTGGATCTTTTTGTTTGCTTTTCAAAGCTTCAGTCCGGGGGATGTTGTTTGCTCTTTCTGTTGCCTCTTTGATGATACTTTGAGGGTACCCCCTGCTGGAGAATCGCTTAGCCATAGATTGTATTTGGGAGTTTCTTATATCGTTGTTGGATACTATGCGAGTGACTCTCAGCATTTGGCTAAAAGGAAGGTGTCTTTTCAGAGAATCTTGATGGAAACTGCTGTACAGTAATGTGTTGTTACGGTCTGTCGGTTTTCGATAGAGGTCAGTTTCAATACCCTCGGGGGTGATTTTCACGAGTAGATCCAAGAATGTCAGGGCTTTGTCAGAAATGTTCCATGTGAATTCTATGCGGTCATCTCTGGAGTTCAAGGTGGTTAATGCTGTTTCTAGATGATCACGTGAGTCTTTCCAGATGAAAAATAGGTCATCGATATATCGTGTGTATAGTTTCAGGTTGTCTTTCCAGTTGGTGTTAGTTAGGATGTGGTTGAATTCAAAATTGCCCATGTATATATTGGCATACGTCGGCGCGGCGCAATTGCCCATTGCCATCCCAGACAATTGTAGGTACCACCGTTCTTCAAAAGAGAAATAGCTATGGTATAAAGTGAAGATCATAAGCTCCAAAATGAAGCTCTTCATGGGGTCTGTCAAATTAGTTTTCAGTAATGCCAATTCAATTGCTTCAATTCCACCGTCATGGGGAATCGAGGTGTACAAGCTTTTCACATCAGCGGTGCACAATAGTATTTGTTCATCCTTGTTGATTTGTATGGAGTTCAGCTTGTTGATGAAGTCAGTGGTGTCTCTGATGTAGCTCTCAAGGTTAATGACTGAAGGTTGTAAGTAGCGATCAATAAATTTACCGATCGGTTCGTGAATGGATCCTCTCGTAGAAACTATAGGGCGGAAAGGTGGATTCATGAGGTCTTTATGAATTTTGGGGAGCATTGTGATGGTGGGGCTTCTCGGGTGGTCTACTGTAAGGTAACGTTTAGTACGGTCATCAATGATGTCGTTTTCTGTGGCTTTATCAAGGATGTTGCATAAGATCGGTCTGTATTCGTTGGTGGGGTTCCCTTCAAGTGGCATGTAGGTATTGGTGTCAAAGACGTGTTCCCTGGCCCTCCGGTTATAGAGGTCGGTATTGAGAATGACAAGGGCGCCTCCCTTATCTGCTTTAAGACATTTAATTGCTTTATTGTTAGCAATGTTTTTCAATGTGTCTTGGTCTTTATTGGTGATATTCCTACGTGATTTTTTCTTGAAGTTGATCTTAGCAATGTCTTGGCGTACTAAAGTTTCAAAAGTGTCAATGCTTTTGTGGCTGCTCGGAGGCATGTAGTTGCTGGACGGGCGTAATCCAAGTAGCAGGTCAGGTTTGGTTTCTGCGGGAGGTTCTAGGACTTTCTCAAAGAAATGCTTCAATCGCAACTTCCTGGTGAGCTTAAAGGTGCTGACCTCAAGTTCAAGTAAATTGGTATTGCTGGTGGGGATAAATGACATGCCCTTCTGAAGGGTTTTGGTTTCATGCGTGGTGAGGATAGTATCGGAAATGTTGATGACTAGCGATTCCTCTTGGATTTTGGTTTGGTCTGAGGTGGTTGTTGGGTTTTTTCGTTGTCTTTTGTTTGTCCTTTTGCCCCGTCCGGGTCGTCGATTCTGTCTGGGCGTGAATCTAAAAAAGGCACGCTGATGGTTGTGTCAGTGCGAGAAGTGGATGGAACTGAAGTTTGGTCAGACCGGTCTGTGGAGGTTGTGCGTTCAGTTGGTGGACGTCTAGGGCGGCGGTTGGTGGTGTCACTGTCTGAGGACGAGGTGTCGGTGTTTTGGGTGTATGGCTTATTCCTGCGACGTTGGGCGTAAACCTCCGCCCAGGTATACACTTCCCCAAGCTTGTAGTCTAAAGTGTCACGCCGAAATTTGCGCAACTTCCGTTCATTGATCTCACTGGTGTGACGGTCAATTTGTTTGTTGATTTCTTCCAAGGTCGTATTCAATTCTTCCGGGGTTAAGAGGGCTTTTAGTTCACTTTCAGTGGTGGTTATTTCTAGGGTGAGTTCTTGGAGAATGCCAGACAATTCTTCAATGATTAATAGTATCAAGTCAAGACTGCACTTGTTTAATATGGCATACCATCTTTCCAAAAACGCTTTAGAATTCTTACATAACAAAGGCTTAAGGGCTATCCGGAGGCCGCGGGGAATGCGGAGCGCCTTGTGGTATTTGATGAGCGTGCTCGCGTGAAGTTTCTGGTTGACGCAGCGTTTAAGAAGGTAAAGAAGTTGTTTGACACATTGCTCCTTCGTTTTGCTGGATGATGTTTGAGTTACCTCCTCGTTGATCAGTGCATAGATCCTTTCCATAGCATCATGATCAAAAGCTAAAGTTTCAGCGTGAGCTTCAGTGGATTTAGAGATCTCGTCGTATTGCATTTTTAAATGAAGTTGAAGAGGCGTGCTGCCAGCCTAATGGGCAGTAGGGTTGCGTCTATTGAGTTGAAAGGATAGGCACAGGCGCACAGCAGAAGGTTGAAGAAGAAGATGAAGAGGAATTGGTGAGAGAGTTAAGGTGGGTTGAAGGTGCTCTAACAGGCGACGCAACTGTCCAGGTGCGTTGGGCTAAATCTGAAGATGAGTGCGCTACGTGGGTACGTGGGCGCATCCCTGTATGATAGGCACACTTGTAAATGTTCAGGTAGCCTGACTCAAATGAGGGTTCAATCGAAAATAGTTCAAATAAATGAGTTCAAAGTTTCATCATTATTTGTATTTAGTGGATTCACAAAAATGTACAGTCAAGCGTTACATCACGCTGCGTTCAATATGAATCAACGGTAGTTCAACAAATGCTCCAATGCATTTCGGACTGGAGTAGTCCTTTATCAAGTAGCGCTGCGGGAGGATACAAAAAATGCATTTAGATCAACGGTAACTAATGCGGTAACGTGAAGAAATGTTAAACGGTATGAAGTCATGCGGGTGATCGAGGTTTTGGCGTGCACTACGGAGGGTGTAGGGAAACAGGGTTGGGTAGTGTGGGTCCAGGGTGTGATGGAAAATTAATCACGAAGGAAGACGGTGAAAGCCCGTAATGGCAATTATTGTGATCAAAACGGAAGTTTTTTAACAAAAGTGCGAAGAGAAAAGAGCTAATCTCACACTTCAAACATTGATGTTGTGCTCACATCAGTGCTGCAAAAAAGACAGTAAAAAGCCATAAGGTGTACCGACTGGAAAAGCGTTCGAGTGAAAAGTAAAGCGCATGCAGTTAACGTACTTACTGAGAGTACTTCCGTTTTGATCACAATAATTGCCATTACGGGCTTTCACCGTCTTCCTTCGTGATTAATTTTCCATCACACCCTGGACCCACACTACCCAACCCTGTTTCCCTACACCCTCCGTAGTGCACGCCAAAACCTCGATCACCCGCATGACTTCATACCGTTTAACATTTCTTCACGTTACCGCATTAGTTACCGTTGATCTAAATGCATTTTTTGTATCCTCCCGCAGCGCTCCTTGATAAAGGACTACTCCAGTCCGAAATGCATTGGAGCATTTGTTGAACTACCGTTGATTCATATTGAACGCAGCGTGATGTAACGCTTGACTGTACATTTTTGTGAATCCACTAAATACAAATAATGATGAAACTTTGAACTCATTTATTTGAACTATTTTCGATTGAACCCTCATTTGAGTCAGGCTACCTGAACATTTACAAGTGTGCCTATCATACAGGGATGCGCCCACGTACCCACGTAGCGCACTCATCTTCAGCTATATGGGAGGGACACACATTGAAGAAGGTGTGCACTCCTACCCTGTCTGCTGCTCTCAGTCTGGTTTGTGTGGGAGAGACGTACATTGAAGGAAGTTGCACTCCTGCAGTGTCTTCTATACTGTGTCTTGTCCGTGCGGGAGAGACACAAATTGAAGGAAGCTTGCACTCCTGCTCCATCTGCTGTGCTGTGCCTGGTCTGTGTGGGAGGAACCACATAGAAGGAAGCTTGCACCACTGCTGTGTCTACTGTGCTCCGTTTTGATCTGTGTGGGAGGGATGCAAATTAAAGCCTGAACTCCTGCTGTGTCTGCTGTGCTGTGTCTGGTCTAAGTGGTAGTGACACACATTGAAGGAAGTTTGCACTCCTGCTGTGTCTACTGTGCTCCATGTGGTCTGTGCGGAAGGGACACACATAGAAGGAAGCTTGCATCACTGCTGTTTTTACTGTGTTCCATCTGATCTGTGTGGGAGGGAAGCACATTGAAGGAAGCTTTGACTCCTGCTGTGTCTGCTTGGCTCCGTCTGTTCTATGTGGGATAGACAAAGATAAAAGGATGCTTGTACTCCTGCTGTGTCTGCTGTGCTGTGTCTGATCTGAGTGAGAGGGACGCACATTGTAGGAAGCTTGCATTCCTGCTCTATCTGCTGTGCTGTGTCTGGTCTGTGTGGGAGGGACACAAATTGAAGGAAGTTTGCACTCCCGCTCCGTCTGCTGTGCTGTAGCTGGTCTGAGCTGGAGCTACACATTTTACCGAAGACTGTACTCCTGCTCTGTCTGTTGTGCTGTGTCTGGTCTGTGCAGGAGGGACACAGATTGAATGAGGCTTTCAATCCTGCTGTGTCTGCTGAGCTTCGCCTGCTCTGTGTGGGAGGGAAACACATTGAAGGAAGCTTGCACTCCTGCTCTACCTGCTGTGCTGTGTCTGGTCTGTGGTAGAGGGATGCCAATAGAAGGAGGGTTGCACTCCTGCTGTGTCTGATGTGCTGTTTCTGCTCTGTGCGGGAGGGACACATATTGAAGGAATCTTGCACTGCTGAATTGTCTGTGGCGCTCCGTCTGGTCTGTATGGAAGGGACACACATTGAAGAAGCTTGCACTGCTGAAGTGTCTGCTGCGCTCCGTCTAGTCTGTGTGGGAGGGACGTACATTAAAGGAAGCTTGCACTCGTGCTGTTTTTGCTGTACTGTGTCTGGTCTGAGCGGGAAGGACAAACATTGAAGGAAACTTGTACTCCTGCCGTGTCTGCTGTGCTCCGTCTGGTCTGTGCGGAAGGTACTCACATTGTAGGAAACTTGTGCTCCTGCTGCGTCTGCAGTGCTGTGTCTGATCTGTGTAGGAAGGACATATATTGAAGGAATCCTGCACTTCTGCTGTGTCTGATGTGCTGTGTCTGGTCTGTGTGGGAGAGATACACTTTGAAGGAAGTTTGCACCACTGCTGTGTCTGCTGTGCTCTGTCTGGTCCATGTGGGAGGGACGCACATTAAAGGAAGCTGGCACTCCTACTGTGTTTGTTGTGCTGAGTCGGGTCACACATTGAAGGAAACTTGCATTCATGCTCTTTCTGCTCTTTCTGCTGTTCTCCTACTGGTGTGTGTGGGAGGGACACACATATAAGGAAGCTTGCACTCTTGCTGTGTCTGCTGTGCTCCATCTGGCCAGTGTGGGAGGGACACACATAGAAGGAAGCTTGCACCCCTGCTGTGTCTGTTGTGCTGTGTCTGGTCTGTGAGAGAGGTACACACATTGAAGCAAGCATGCACTCCTGCTCTGTCTGCTGTGCTCCGCCTGATCTGTGTGGGAGGGATGCACATTGAAGGAAGCTTGCACTCCTGCGGTTTCTGCTGTGTTGTGTCTGGTCTGTATGGGAGGGACACATATAGAAGGAAGCTTGCACTCCTGCTCTATCTGCTGTGCTCCATCTGGTCTGTGAGGGAGGAACATAGAGGCAGCTGGCACTCCTGCTGTGTCTTCTGTGCTGTGTCTGCTCTGTCTGGAAGGGACACACATTGAAGGAGGTTTGCACTCTTGCTCTGTCTGCTGTGCCGGATCCTACTGTGCCGTAGGGACACAAATTGAAGGAAGCTTGCACTCCTTCTCTGTCTGATGTGCTGTGTCTGGTCTGAGCGGGAGGGCCACACATTGAAGGAAGCTACCACTCCTGCTCTGTCTCCTGTGCTCCATTTGGTGTGTGTGGTATTGACAAACATTAAAGGAAGCTTAAACTCCTGCTCTGTCTGCTTTGCTCCATCTGGTCTGTGTGGAAGGGACACACATAGAAGGAAACTTGTACTCCTGCTCTACCTGCTTTGATGTGTCTGGTCCTTTCGGGAGGAGCAAAAATAGAAGGTAGTTTGCACCACTGCTGTGTTTGCTGTGCTCCGCCTAGTCTGTGCAGGAGGGCCGCACATTGAAGGAAGGTTACAATCCTGCTGTGCCTGTTGTGCTGTGTCTGGTCTGTGCGGGAGGTATGCACATTCATGGAAGCTTGCACTCCTGCTGTGTCTGCTGTGCTGTGTCTATTCTGTGTGGGAGGGACAAAAAATTGAAGGAGGCTTGCTGTCCTGCTGTGTCTGCTGTGCTCTGTCTGGTCTGTGTTGGAGGGACGGTCATTGAAGGAAGCTTGCACTCCTGCCATGTCTGTTTATCTGGGTCTGGTCTGTGCAGGAGAGACCACATAGAAGGTGGCTTGCACTCCTGCTGTGTCTGCTGTGCTCCGTCTGGTCTGTGTGGTGGGGACTCACATTGAAGGAAGCTTGCACTCCTGCTCTGTCTGCTGTGCTCTGCCTGGTCTGTGCAGGAAGGGCATACATTGAAGGAAGCTTGCACTCCTGCCGTGTCTGCTGTGCTCCTTCTGGTCTATGAGGGAGGGAGGCACATTGAAAGAGGCTTGCACTCTTGCAGTGTCTGCTGTGCTGTGGCTGCTCTGTGTGGGAGTGACACACATTGAAGGAGGCTTGCACTCCTGCTGTGTCTGCTGTGCTGTGTCTGGTTTGAGCAGGAGGGACACACATTGAAGGAAGCTTGCACTCCTGCTCTGTCTGCTGTGCTCCACCTGGTCTGTGTGGGAGAGACACCCATAGAAGGAAGCTTGCACTCCTGCTCTACCTGCTGTGCTGTGTCTGGTCTGTGCGGCAGGGGCATACATTTAAGGAAGCTTGCACTCCTGCTGTGACTGTTGTGCTGTGTATGGTCTGTGCAGGAGGGACACACATTGAAGGAGGATTGCACTCCTGCTGTGTTCGCTGTGCTCTGTCTGTCCTGTGCGGGAGGGATTCACCTTGAAGGAAGCTAGTAGTCCTGCTATGTCTGCTGTGCTCCGCCTGGGTTGTGTGGGCGGGACTTGCATAGAAGGTAACTTGCACCACTGCTGTCTTTGCTGTGCTCCGTCTGGTCTGTGCGCGAGGGACACACAGAGAGGGAAGCTTGCACTCCTGCTCTATCTGCTGTGATGTGTCTGGTCAGTGCGGGAGGGACACACATTGAAGGAGGCTTGCACTCCTGCTGTGTCTGCTGTGCTCCGGCTGGTCTGTGTGGGAGGGACACACATTGAAGGAAGCTTGCACTCCTGCTCTATCTGCGGTGCAGTGTTCGGTCTGTGTGGGAGGGACTCACATTGAAGGAAGCTGGCATCCCTGCTTTGTCTGCTGTGCGCCGTCTGGCCTGTGTGGGAGGGACACGCATAGAAGGAGGATTAAACTCCTGCTGTGCTCTATCTGTCCTGTGCAGGAGGTACGCACATTGAAGGTGGCTCGCACTCCTGCTCTATCTGCTGTGCTGTGTCTGGTCTGGGCTGGAGGGACACAAATTGAAGGAAGCTTCCATTCTGCTCTGCTCCATCTGCTCTATGAGGTAGGGAGGCACATTGAAGGAAGCTGGCACTCCTGCAGTGTCTGCTGTGCTGTGTCTGCTCTGTGTGAGAGGGATACACATTGAAGGAGGCTTGCACTCCTGCTGTGTCAGCTGTGCTGTGTCTGGTCTGTGCGGGTGGGATAAACATAGAAGGAAGCATGCACTCTTGCTGTGCTCCATATGGTCTGTGTTGGAGGGACGCACATTGAAGGAAGTTTGCACTCCTGCTATGTCTGTTGTGCTGTGTCTTGTCTGGGCAAGAGGAACGCACATTGAAGGAGGCTTGCACTCCTGCTGTGTCTGCTGCGCTCCATGTGGTCTGTGCGGGAGGGACTCAAATTAAAGTAAGCTTGTCCTCCTGTTGTATCTGCTGTGCTGTGTCTGGTCTGTGCGGGAGAGACTCTCATTAAAGGTAGCTTGCACTGCTGCTGTGTCTGCTGTGCTCCGTCTGGTACGTGTGGGAGGGACAGACATTGAAGGAAATTGGCACTTCTGCTGTGTCTGCTGTGCTGTGTCTGCTCTGTGTGCGAGGGACGCACATTGAAGGATGCTGGCACTCCTGCTGTGTCTGCTGTGCTGTGTCGGGTCTGTGCAACAGGGACACACATTGAAGGAAGCTAGCAGTCCTGCTGTGTCTGCTGTGCTCCTTCTGGTCTGTGTGGGATGGACACACATTGACGGAGGCTTGCTCGTCTGCTGTGTCTACTATGCTGTGTCCGGTCTGTGCGGGAGGGAGGGACTCAAATTGCAGGAAGCTTGCACTGCTGCTGTATCTGCTGTGATCCATCTGGTCTGTATAGGAGGGGCGCACATTGAAGGAAGCTTGCACTCCTGCTCTGCTTGCTGTGCTCGGTGTGGTCTGTGTGTGGGATACAGAAAATGAAGGTCTATGTTGGGAAGAAGCTTGCACTGTTTCTACATGTTGCATTTGTTTTATGCATGAGAGTAGCCTGCCTTGCTGCTTTCCTCTGCTCTATCTGTGTGGGGAAGTAGCTTGCACTGTTTCTATCATGCTGTCTTTCTTTTATGAGTTAGTGATGCTTACCATGCTGCTGTTCTCTGTCGGGTCTGTGTGGAGAAGATGGTTGTACTGTTACTACCAGTATTTGATTTATGCATGCAAGAAGCCTACTATGCTTGTGTGCTGTGTCTTGTCTGTGTTGGAAAGAAGCTTGCACTGTTACTAGCATGCTGTATTTGTTTATGCATGAGTGAGGCCCACCATGCTGCTGTGCTGTGTCTGGTCTGTGTGGGGAAGAAGTATGCATGATTACTACCAGTATGTGTTTTACGCATGTGAGAAGCCTGCCATACTGCCCCATTCGTCTGGTCTTTAGTGGGGAAGAAGCTTGCACTGTCGCTATACATGTTGTATTTGTTTATGCATGAGAGAGGCCGGCCTTGCTGGCGTTCTATGTCTGATATGTATGGGTAAGAAGCTTGCACTGTTAATAACATGCTGTATTTGTTTATGTATGAATGAGTGTTGTACTGTGTCTGGTCTGTGTGGGGAGGAAGCTTGCACTATTACTACCAGTATATGTTTCACACATGAGAGAAGCCTGCTATGCTGATGTGCTGTGTCTGTTCTGTGTAGGGAAGAAGCTTGCACTATTACTACCAGTATATGTTTTACGCATGAGAGAAGCCTGCCATGCTTCTGTGTTGTGGTTGGTCTGTGTGGGGAAAAGCTTGCACTATTACTACCAGTATAAGTTTTATGCATGAGAGAGAGCTTCTATGCTGCTCTGCTGTGTCTGGTCTGTGTGAGGAAGAAGCTTGCACTATTACTACCAGTATATGTTTTATGCCTGAACAAGCCTGCCATGCTGCTGTGCTGTGTCTGGTCTCTGTGTGGGGAAGAAGCTTGCACTATTACTACCAGTATTTCTTTTATGATTGAGAGATGCCTGCCATGCTGCTGTGCTGTGTCTGGTCTGTGTGGGGAAGAAGCTTGCACTATTACTACCAGTATATCTTTTACGCATGAGAGGGGCCTGCCATGCTGCTGTGCTGTGTCTGGTCTGTGTGAGGAAGAAGCTTGAAATATTACTACCAGTATTTGTTTTACGCATGAGAGAAGTCTGCCATGCTGCTGTGTTGTGTCTTGTCTCTGTGTGGGGAAGAAGCTTGCACTATTACTACCAGTATATGTGTTACGCCTGAGAGAAGCCTGCTATTCTGCTGTTCTGTGTCTGGTCTGTGTGAGGAAGAAGCTTGCACTATTACTACCAGTATATGTGTTACGCCTGAGAGAAGCCTGCTATTCTGCTGTGCTACGTTTGGTCTGTGTGGGGAAGAAACTTGCACTATTACTACCAGTATTTGTTTTACGCATGAGAGAAGCCTGCCTTGCTGCTGTGTTGTGTCTGGTCTGTGTGGGGAAGAAGCTTGCACTATTACTACCAGTATTTCTTTTATGCATGAGAGAGGCCTGCCATGCTGCTGTGCTGTGTCTGGTCTGTGTGGGGAAGAAGCTTGCACTATTACTACCAGTATATCTTTTACGCATGAAAGAGTCCTGCCATGCTGCTGTGCTGTGTCTGGTCTGTGTGAGGAAGAAGCTTGAACTATTACTACCAGTATTTGTTTTACGCATGAGAGAAGTCTGTCATGCTGCTGTGTTGTGTCTGGTCTGTGTGAGGAAGAAGCTTGCACTATTACTACCAGTATATGTGTTACGCCTGAGAGAAGCCTGCTATTCTGCTGTGCTGTGTCTGGTCTGTGTGAGGAAGAAGCTTGCACTATTACTACCAGTATATGTGTTATGCCTGAGAGAAGCCTGTTATTCTGCTGTGCTACGTTTTGTCTGTGTGGGGAAGAAGCTTGCACTATTACTACCAGTATTTGTTTTACGCATGAGAGAAGCCTGCCATGCTGCTGTGTTGTGTCTGGTCTCTGTGTGGGGAAGAAGGTTGCATTATTACTACCAGTATATGTCTTACGCATGAGAGAGGCCTGCCATGCTGCTGTGCTCCGTCTGGTCTGTGTGGGGAAGAAGCTTGCACTATTACTACCAGTATTTGTTTTACGCATGAGAGAAGCCTGCCATGCTGCTGTGCTGTGTCTTGTCTCTGTGTGGGGAAGAAGCTTGCACTATTACTACCAGTATACGTTTTACGCATGAAAGAAGCCTGCCATGCTGCTGTGTTGTGTCTGGTCTCTGTGTGGGGAAGAAGCTTGCACTATTACTACCAGTATATGTTTTACGCATGACAGAGGCCTGTCATGCTGCTGTGCTGTGTCTGGTCTGTGTGGGGAAGAAGCTTGCACTATTACTACCAGTATAGGTTTTATGCATGAGAGAAGCCTGCCATGCTGCTGTGCTCCGTCTGGTCTGTGTGAGGAAGAAGCTTGCACTATTAGTACCAGTATACGTTTTACACATGAGAGAGGCCTGCCATGCTGCTGTGTTGTGTCTGGTCTGTGTGAGGAAGAAGCTTGCATTATTACTACCAGTATTTGTTTTACGCATGAGAGAAGTCTGCCATGCTGCTGTGTTGTGTCTGGTCTGTTTGAGGAAGAAGCTTGCACTATTACTACCAGTATATGTGTTACGCCTGAGAGAAGCCTGCTATTCTGCTGTGCTGTGTCTGGTCTGTGTGGGGAAGAAGCTTGCACTATTACTATCAGTATATCTTTTACGCATGAAACAGGCCTGCCATGCTGCTGTGCTGTGTCTGGTCTGTGTGAGGAAGAAGCTTGAACTATTACTACCAGTATTTCTTTTACGCATGAGAGAAGTCTGCCATGCTGCTGTGTTGTGTCTGGTCTGTGTGAGGAAGAAGCTTGCACTATTACTACCAGTATATGTGTTACGCCTGAGAGAAGCCTGCTATTCTGCTGTGCTGTGTCTGGTCTGTGTGAGGAAGAAGCTTGCACTATTACTACCAGTATATGTGTTACGCCTGAGAGAAGCCTGCTATTCTGCTGTGCTACGTTTGGTCTGTGTGGGGAAGAAGCTTGCACTATTACTACCAGTATTTGTTTTACGCATGAGAGAAGCCTGCCATGCTGCTGTGTTGTGTCTGGTCTCTGTGTGGGGAAGAAACTTGCACTATTACTACCAGTATATGTCTTACGCATGAGAGAAGCCTGCCATGCTGCTGTGCTCCGTCTGGTCTGTGTGGGGAAGAAGCTTGCACTATTACTACCAGTATTTGTTTTACGCATGAGAGAAGCCTGCCATGCTGCTGTGTTGTGTCTGGTCTCTGTGTGGGGAAGAAGCTTGCTGTCAGGATTGGACCCAGGGCAGGCAGTTCTTCGCAGATTTCCTCCATCAGCAAGTATTCCCCCCCCTTCCCTCAACTGGACATTGCTAGTGGCGAGTTATCGTTTCGCCTTGGAACATCCACTTCCTTGTTGCCAGTGTCAGGGGACCAGTTAGCGTTCTAGTGTTTTCCTTAGAACGCCGTCCCTGTGACTTGGAGCGCGAGCGTTCGAAAAACGGCGCACTTCAACGGTATTATCCCTGAGAGGCGAACGTATTCTTTCGCGCTCTCTCTCAAAGTATAGATTCATAGCTATAGTGAGTAGTTCAGTCAGGACAGGTGTTTCCTTAGTTCCTTTCACCTTCCTGAGTTTATTCCTTGAGCCCGGCGGCTTTTCCCGGCTGCCCCCTTTTCCTCACGTTTTATTCGCTTGAGCCTCTCGGACTTTATCGAGGCTTCTCCCTTTTCCCACTGTCTAGCTTGCAGCTCTCCGCCCCTTTGTCCTCACTCTTCGATTTTGGTTTCTTCCCTGGGGCGCCTGGAGCGACTTCGTCATTCTTCAGTTAGCTGTTACTCGAGCTCTGAGTACTCCAGAGACCAGATCCCGCTGAGCCTTCACAAGCGACTAGCTGCCTCATGTCGGTGAGCTCGAACCAGTTTGGTTTATTCTAGAACTGTATTCCTGTTGCAGTTTCACAGTGTTCTTTGAGCTTATTTGAAGACTAGCACTAGTTGACAGCCATAAACTTTCATTGCCTTCTTGGAACTTCCCTGTTTGAACTTTCGTTGAAAGATATGTCAGGAGCTGCTAACTCAAATTCAAGGACAGTTACTTCATGTAGATGAAAATATATATATATATATATATTCTTGTGTACCTCCAATTTCTCCTGTGCAGCTGGACAGTTCACTACCTTCAACTTCTCCTGGTCAACTGGTCAGTTCATCTATCATCATCTAAACAGTAGAGAAATAAGGCCTATAAGAGAGCAGCTAAAGCTCACACTCACACAGGTAATTGAGGTCAGGTTTCCTTGGAGAGAGTTTTAGGAACTAGGGTATTGAGGGGTCAGAACTTAGTAATGTTGTCCTTATGTTTTACAGAATAATCTACACCATTCCTTGAGCGGGAGAAGATATATGTGTGAGCAGTCTCTCTGTTTGTTATCCACTTCCCCTTTCCCTGTTATCACTGTAGCAAGAGAAATCCGGCACAGTGGTGAAGGGGAATTGGGAGCTTAGCATCTCCTTGGGTCTGATACTCCAGCGGAGCCGGAATCTTCAGGTACCTTCTGACAGATTGAAGTGCCAGCTGAAAATTCCGCTTGGGTGTCATGGCCGAAGGACTCGACCTAAAAGCTTTGGGATCCATTTTAGAAGATTTACAAAAACAGTTGATAGAAACCAGAGAGGAGGTTAGGAAATCCAATCAGGAGACTAGTTTTCTTCGTCAAAAGATAAATGAACTCACGGTTAGTCCCAGTCCTGATTTGGGGGGTCCTAAGTCACAAACCTTTAATCCTTCGCCAGCCACCAGTGAGTTTTCCACACAGGTAGTGCATGCCATGTCCCCCACCATTCCATTAGCCCCTCCCGAGAGATTTCTGGGTGACCCAAATAAGGCACAGGTTTTTGTCACTCAGTGTTCTTTGCACTATCTCTGCAAGCCAATAATTTTCAAAGAAGATCAGTCCAAGGTGGCGTTCATGCTGTCATACCTGAGTGGAGATGCCGCTTCTTGGTCATTGCCTTTGGTGTCTACAAATGATCCTGTGTTGTACAATTTTCAGGAATTCAAGGCAGAATTCTTACGAATTTTTGATAGGAGAGCAATCTCTCAAACCACAGACAATGAGTTACTGGATTTAAAGCAAGGAAATCGAGAGTTGGTGGCCTACTTAGCGCAGTACATTAAGCTTATTGTGGAGACTAATTGGCCTTCAGATAAAAGAGCTGCAATTTTCTACAGAGGTCTACGTGACGAGCTGAAGGATGGACTCTCTCAGATTCCCAAGAGACCCACCGACGTCTCTGAACTCATAGACTTAGTACTTCAAATTGACCAGAGGCAATCGGAGAGGCGTCAGGAGCGACGAAAAGAAACTCGGACCTTTCCTCCAAGATTTGATCGCATGCGGCCTGAGAGTGTTAAGTCCAAGGAAGAAGTCACAGTAGAGGAACCAATGCAAATTGGAACAGTCCGGGGACCGCTTAGTACGGAGGAACGGGAAAAGAGAAGACAAGGCAAGTTATGTATGTACTGTGGAGGTTCTGGGCATTTCGTCAAGGAGTGTCCACGCAGACCCAAGACTTCGACGTGGGTAAAAGACAAGCTTCACCAGTAGACGGGGTTGCCCTGGTGGAAGCCGAATGTAAGACAACTCCTTTAATTCAGTCATTGTCAAACACCATGCAGTTATCGGCACCTCATCTCATCCTATCTTGTCAAATAATATTTGGAAAAGAACAAAGTGCCAATGTAGCAATCATGATTGATTCTGGAGCTACCGGAAATTTTTGCGATATTCTGTTTGCAAAAAGATTGGGCATTAATTTTGTTAGGAAGGAAAAGCCGGAACCTGTGCGAGCCGTGAATGGAACCCCTTTATCTTCCGGTCCGATAGCTTTCGATACAGAAACCATCTCAGTGATTGGCCCTGGAGAGCATAAGAGTTATCTTCGATTCAGTTTAATTGATGCTCCTCAATTCCAACTGATTTTGGGTCTGCCTTGGTTAACAGAGCATAATCCGAAAATTGACTGGACTAGGAGAACTGTAGATTTGACCTCTGATTATTGTTTGGAACATTGTTTCCACTCCCATCCTGTGAAGACGGAGTCGAGTGAAACGTACTGTTTGGCCAATCAACCACAAGTAATCTGTTTGGTGGAACTCCCCGAAATTCCTGCACAGTATCAAGATTTAAAAGCCGTTTTTGATGAACGAGGGGCGCAGAGACTTCCTCCCCATCGAGAATATGACTGCAAAATTGAGTTGGAACCAGGAGCCTCGCTTCTTTGTAGTCGCATATATGCTCTTTCAGAATCTGAAAATCTGCATTTGAAAGAATACCTAGACGAAAATTTGGCTAACGGATTCATCAGGCCCTCTCAATCCCCAGTTTCCTCTCCCCTTTTCTTTATTCCGAAGAAAGACAAAAGTCTGAGGACTTGTATAGACTATAGGGCATTGAATCTGGTGACCAAGAAGAATCTATACCCATTGCCACTTATCTCAGAACTTTTGGATCAGGTAAAGGAGGCCCAGATTTACACTAAATTGGATTTGAGGGGGGCTTACCACTTGGTCCGGATGGCAGAAGGAGACGAGTGGAAAACGGCTTTCAGAACTCGTTATGGGCTTTTCGAATATGCCTTTTGGGTTGTGCAATGCGCCAGCGGCATTTCAAAATTTTGTGAATGACATCCTTCGTGAATTTTTGGACCGCTTCGCAGTGGTGTATATTGACGATATTCTTATTTTTTCCAAAAGTACCGAGGAACATATCCAGCATGTACGTACCATTTTGGAATGTCTGTTGGAGAATCAACTCTTTGTGAAGTTGGAGAAATGTGTGTTTCATGCAACCAAGGTGGAGTTTTTGGGATACATACTCTCACCAGAGGGAGTTTCCATGGATGAATCCAAACTCAAGGCGATCCGAGATTGGCCAGCTCCAAGTTCAGTGAAAGAAATCCAGAGTTTTTTAGGGTTCGCCAATTTTTATCGGCGATTCATCCAGAATTTTTCAGAAAAGGTGAGCCCCATTACTCGCTTGCTGCGGAAGAACGAAAAATTTGTATGGGGAACTGAGGCAGAAGGCGCTTTTCAATTCCTCAAAGAATCCTTTGTCTCGGCACCCATCTTGCAACACCCGGATCCGTTGGAACCATTTTTTGTGGAGGCAGATGCCTCCAATCTGCCCATTGGGGGAGTTTTGTCCCAACGCCATAAGAAGACGGGGCAACTTCATCCAGTCGCCTTTTACTCTCGAAAACTTACTGCAGCCGAAATAAACTATGCTATAGCTGACAAGGAGTTGCTGGCAGTAAAGGTGGCGTTTCTTGAGTGGCGACATTATTTGTTGGGAGCCCGGCATGTGGTAACTGTGTTTACAGACCATAGGAATTTGCAGTTTCTTAAGTCGGCGCGAACCTTGACCCCGAGGCAGCTTCGATGGTCTTTATTCTTTGCTGATTATGATTTTGTTCTCACATACAAGCCAGGTGTGACCAATGGAAAGGCAGATGCCCTCTCTCGACTAAATGTGGGAGAGAATTCTGAGGAGAAAATTGAGAAATTCCTCATCCCTGCGGATAAGATCGTTGCAGTAACTGTAGAGGACGAGATGGAAGAGAAGATAGTCTTGGAATTCAAAAAAGATGAATACATGAATTGGGAGAATAAGGGTCCGGATCGTCTAGTGGAAAATGGGAAACCTTATTTTCGAGGGAAAATGTTTGTCCCTGGAGAGAAACTACAAGAAGAGACCATTCGAATGTTCCATGATCAGCCCTTGGCGGGCCACAAAGGAGTTTTGAAGACTTTGGAGCTGGTAAAACGAAATTTTCTTTGGCCAGGCATGGAAGCTCAGGTTCGACAGTATGTAGCCACTTGTGAACTGTGTTTGAAAGGGAAAAGTCTCAGGCAATCCCCACAAGGCCTTTTAATGCCTTTACCAGTCCCACCTTATCCTTGGCACACCGTCTCCATGGAGTTTATTGTTGAGTTACCATCTAGTCAAGGGATGTCTGTCATTTGGGTGGTGGTAGATCAATTTTCCAAAATGAGTCATTTCATTCCTCTCAAGGGTCTCCCTAATGCTACTGATTTGGCCACCCTGTTTGTTCAACACATAGTCAAGTTGCATGGAATCCCAAAAGTAGTGATCTCAGATAGGGGATCCCAGTTTGTGTCCCGATTTTGGAGATCTTTCCTAAGAGGTCTGGGGGTGGATTCTCGTTTGTCAACTGGTTATCATCCCGAGACCGATGGACAGACGGAGAGAGTAAACCAAGATTTAGAACAGTACCTGCGTCTGTATTTGTTGGACCAGGAAGGAGATTGGCCATCTTTATTAGCTCCAGCGGAATTTGCCTATAATAACTCAGTGCATACCGCCACGGGGTTTTCTCCCTTTTTCTTGAATTCAGGTAGACATCCCAATATGTTGGTGGGCAGAGTTGTAGGGGATGTTCCAGCTGCTGAGGAAGTTATCCATAAGCTACAGATTGCCCTGCAGTCAGCAACTGCAAATTTGGTCAAGGCTAAGGCAGCTTTTAAGCAGCAAGCAGATAAGGGTCGCAAGGCAAATCCAGTTTATCTTCCTGGGGAGAAGGTTTGGGTTTCCACGCGCCATATGCGCTTGCGGGGAAATCGGAAGTTTCAACCCAGGTATGTGGGACCCTATTCAGTGGACAGAATGATAAATCCTGTTAGTGTGAGACTCCATTTGCCAAAAACATTGAAAATTCATCCAACATTCCATGTATCTTTAATTCGGAAAAATCCACCAAATCTTCGTAAGGTTCTTCCACCCGTTCCAGTTCAGGTAGACTCAGTGGAGGAATATGAAGTTAAGAGAATTCTAGACTCTAAGATCAGGAAGGGACAGCTTTTCTATTTAGTGGACTGGAAAGGTTTTGGTCCTGAAGAACAATCCTGGGAACCCAGCTCTAATGTTCATGCAGCCAGACCAGTGAGAGAGTTTCACAAAACTTATCCACACAAGCCTAGGAAGGGGGTTTTGGTGGGGGGTACTGTCAGGATTGGACCCAGGGCAGGCAGTTCTTCGCAGATTTCCTCCATCAGCAAGTATTCCCCCCCCTTCCCTCAACTGGACATTGCTAGTGGCGAGTTATCGTTTCGCCTTGGAACATCCACTTCCTTGTTGCCAGTGTCAGGGGACCAGTTAGCGTTCTAGTGTTTTCCTTAGAACGCCGTCCCTGTGACTTGGAGTGCGAGCGTTCGAAAAACGGCGCACTTCAACGGTATTATCCCTGAGAGGCGAACGTATTCTTTCGCGCTCTCTCTCAAAGTATAGATTCATAGCTATAGTGAGTAGTTCAGTCAGGACAGGTGTTTCCTTAGTTCCTTTCACCTTCCTGAGTTTATTCCTTGAGCCCGGCGGCTTTTCCCGGCTGCCCCCTTTTCCTCACGTTTTATTCGCTTGAGCCTCTCGGACTTTATCGAGGCTTCTCTCTTTTCCCACTGTCTAGCTTGCAGCTCTCCGCCCCTTTGTCCTCACTCTTCGATTTTGGTTTCTTCCCTGGGGCGCCTGGAGCGACTTCGTCATTCTTCAGTCAGCTGTTACTCGAGCTCTGAGTACTCCAGAGACCAGATCCCGCTGAGCCTTCACAAGCGACTAGCTGCCTCATGTCGGTGAGCTCGAACCAGTTTGGTTTATTCTAGAACTGTATTCCTGTTGCAGTTTCACAGTGTTCTTTGAGCTTATTTGAAGACTAGCACTAGTTGACAGCCATAAACTTTCATTGCCTTCTTGGAACTTCCCTGTTTGAACTTTCGTTGAAAGATATGTCAGCAGCTGCTAACTCAAATTCAAGGACAGTTACTTCATGTAGATGAAAAAATATATATATATATATTCTTGTGTACCTCCAATTTCTCCTGTGCAGCTGGACAGTTCACTACCTTCAACTTCTCCGGGTCAACTGGTCAGTTCATCTATCATCATCTAAACAGTAGAGAAATAAGGCCTATAAGAGAGCAGCTAAAGCTCACACTCACACAGGTAATTGAGGTCAGGTTTCCTTGGAGAGAGTTTTAGGAACTAGGGTATTGAGGGGTCAGAACTTAGTAATGTTGTCCTTATGTTTTACAGAATAATCTACACCATTCCTTGAGCGGGAGAAGATATATGTGTGAGCAGTCTCTCTGTTTGTTATCCACTTCCCCTTTCCCTGTTATCACTGTAGCAAGAGAAATCCGGCACAGTGGTGAAGGGGAATTGGGAGCTTAGCATCTCCTTGGGTCTGATACTCCAGCGGAGCCGGAATCTTCAGGTACCTTCTGACACTTGCACTATTACTACCAGTATATCTTTTACGCATGAAACAGGCCTGCCATGCTGCTGTGCTGTGTCTGGTCTGTGTGAGGAAGAAGCTTGAACTATTACTACCAGTATTTCTTTTACGCATGAGAGAAGTCTGCCATGCTGCTGTGTTGTGTCTGGTCTGTGTGAGGAAGAAGCTTGCACTATTACTACCAGTATATGTGTTACGCCTGAGAGAAGCCTGCTATTCTGCTGTGCTGTGTCTGGTCTGTGTGAGGAAGAAGCTTGCACTATTACTACCAGTATATGTGTTACGCCTGAGAGAAGCCTGCTATTCTGCTGTGCTACGTTTGGTCTGTGTGGGGAAGAAGCTTGCACTATTACTACCAGTATTTGTTTTACGCATGAGAGAAGCCTGCCATGCTGCTGTGTTGTGTCTGGTCTCTGTGTGGGGAAGAAACTTGCACTATTACTACCAGTATATGTCTTACGCATGAGAGAAGCCTGCCATGCTGCTGTGCTCCGTCTGGTCTGTGTGGGGAAGAAGCTTGCACTATTACTACCAGTATTTGTTTTACGCATGAGAGAAGCCTGCCATGCTGCTGTGTTGTGTCTGGTCTCTGTGTGGGGAAGAAGCTTGCATTATTACTACCAGTATACGTTTTACGCATGAGAGAAGCCTGCCATGCTGCTGTGTTGTGTCTGGTCTCTGTGTGGGGAAGAAGCTTGCACTATTACTACCAGTATATGTCTTACGCATGAGAGAGGCCTGCCATGCTGCTGTGCTCCGTCTGGTCTGTGTGGGGAAGAAGCTTGCACTATTACTACCAGTATTTGTTTTACGCATGAGAGAAGCCTGCCATGCTGCTGTGTTGTGTCTTGTCTCTGTGTGGGGAAGAAGCTTGCACTATTACTACCAGTATACGTTTTACGCATGAAAGAAGCCTGCCATGCTGCTGTGTTGTGTCTGGTCTCTGTGTGGGGAAGAAGCTTGCACTATTACTACCAGTATATGTTTTACGCATGAGAGAAGCCTGCCATGCTGCTGTGCTCCGTCTGGTCTGTGTGGGGAAGAAGCTTGCACTATCACTACCAGTATTTGTTTTACGCATGAGAGAAGCCTGCCATGCTGCTGTGTTGTGTCTGGTCTCTGTGTGGGGAAGAAGCTTGCACTATTACTACCAGTATATGGTTTACGCATGACAGAGGCCTGTCATGCTGCTGTGCTGTGTCTGGTCTGTGTGGGGAAGAAGCGTGCACTATTACTACCAGTATAGGTTTTATGCATGAGAGAAGCCTGCTATGCTGCTGTGCTCCGTCTGGTCTGTGTGGGGAAGAAGCTTGCACTATTAGTACCAGTATACGTTTTACACATGAGAGAGGCCTGCCATGCTGCTGTGTTGTGTCTGGTCTGTGTGAGGAAGAAGCTTGCATTATTACAACCAGTATATGTGTTCCGCCTGAGAGAAGCCTGCTATTCTGCTGTGCTGTGTCTGGTCTGTGTGGGGAAGAAGCTTGCACTATTACTATCAGTATATCTTTTACGGATGACACAGGCCTGCCATGCTGCTGTGCTGTGTCTGGTCTGTGTGAGGAAGAAGCTTGAACTATTACTACCAGTATTTGTTTTACGCATGAGAGAAGTCTGCCATGCTGCTGTGTTGTGTCTGGTCTGTGTGAGGAAGAAGCTTGCACTATTACTACCAGTATATGTGTTACGCCTGAGAGAAGCCTGCTATTCTGCTGTGCTGTGTCTGGTCTGTGTGAGTAAGAAGCTTGCACTATTACTACCAGTATATGTGTTACGCCTGAGAGAAGCCTCCTATTCTGCTGTGCTACGTTTGGTCTGTGTGGGGAAGAAGCTTGCACTATTACTACCAGTATTTGTTTTACGCATGAGAGAAGCCTGCCATGCTGCGGTGTTGTGTCTGGTCTCTGTGTGGGGAAGAAGCTTGCACTATTACTACCAGTATATGTCTTACGCATGAGAGAAGCCTGCCATGCTGCTGTGTTGTGTCTGGTCTCTGTGTGGGGAAGAAGCTTGCACTATTACTACCAGTATATGTTTTACGCATGACAGAGGCCTGTCATGCTGCTGTGCTGCGTCTGGTCTGTGTGGGGAAGAAGCTTGCCTTATTACTACCAGTATAGGTTTTATGCATGAGAGAAGCCTGCTATGCTGCTGTGCTCCGTCTGGTCTGTGTGGGGAAGAAGCTTGCACTATTACTACCAGTATTTCTTTTATGCATGAGAGAAGCCTGCCATGCTGCTGTGCTGTGTCTGGTCTGTGTGGGGAAGAAGCTTGCACTATTACTACCAGTATATCTTTTACGCATGAGAGAGGCCTGCCATGCTGCTGTGCTGTGTCTGGTCTGTGTGAGGAAGAAGCTTGAACTATTACTACCAGTATTTGTTTTACGCATGAGAGAAGCCTGCTATTCTGCTGTGTTGTGTCTGGTCTGTGTGAGGAAGAAGCTTGCACTATTACTACCAGTATATGTGTTACGCCAGAGAGAAGCCTGCTATTCTGCTGTGCTGTGTCTGGTCTGTCTGAGGAAGAAGCTTGCACTATTACTACCAGTATATGTGTTACGCCTGAGAGAAGCCTGCTATTCTGCTGTGCTGCGTTTGGTCTGTGTGGGGAAGAAGCTTGCACTATCACTACCAGTATTTGTTTTACGCATGAGAGAAGCCTGCCATGCTGCTGTGTTGTGTCTGGTCTCTGTGTGGGGAAGAAGCTTGCACTATTACTACCAGTATATGGTTTACGCATGACAGAGGCCTGTCATGCTGCTGTGCTGTGTCTGGTCTGTGTGGGGAAGAAGCGTGCACTATTACTACCAGTATAGGTTTTATGCATGAGAGAAGCCTGCTATGCTGCTGTGCTCCGTCTGGTCTGTGTGGGGAAGAAGCTTGCACTATTAGTACCAGTATACGTTTTACACATGAGAGAGGCCTGCCATGCTGCTGTGTTGTGTCTGGTCTGTGTGAGGAAGAAGCTTGCATTATTACAACCAGTATATGTGTTCCGCCTGAGAGAAGCCTGCTATTCTGCTGTGCTGTGTCTGGTCTGTGTGGGGAAGAAGCTTGCACTATTACTATCAGTATATCTTTTATGCATGACACAGGCCTGCCATGCTGCTGTGCTGTGTCTGGTCTGTGTGAGGAAGAAGCTTGAACTATTACTACCAGTATTTGTTTTACGCATGAGAGAAGTCTGCCATGCTGCTGTGTTGTGTCTGGTCTGTGTGAGGAAGAAGCTTGCACTATTACTACCACTATATGTGTTACGCCTGAGAGAAGCCTGCTATTCTGCTGTGCTGTGTCTGGTCTGTGTGAGGAAGAAGCTTGCACTATTACTACCAGTATATGTGTTACGCCTGAGAGAAGCCTCCTATTCTGCTGTGCTACGTTTGGTCTGTGTGGGGAAGAAGCTTGCACTATTACTACCAGTATTTGTTTTACGCATGAGAGAAGCCTGCCATGCTGCTGTGTTGTGTCTGGTCTCTGTGTGGGGAAGAAGCTTGCACTAATACTACCAGTATATGTCTTATGCATGAGAGAAGCCTGCCATGCTGCTGTGTTGTGTCTGGTCTCTGTGTGGGGAAGAAGCTTGCACTATTACTACCAGTATATGTTTTACGCATGACAGAGGCCTGTCATGCTGCTGTGCTGTGTCTGGTCTGTGTGGGGAAGAAGCTTGCCTTATTACTACCAGTATAGGTTTTATGCATGAGAGAAGCCTGCTATGCTGCTGTGCTCCGTCTGGTCTGTGTGGGGAAGAAGCCTGCACTATTACTACCAGTATTTCTTTTATGCATGAGAGAAGCCTGCCATGCTGCTGTGCTGTGTCTGGTCTGTGTGGGGAGGAAGCTTGCACTATTACTACCAGTATATCTTTTACGCATGAGAGAGGCCTCCCATGCTGCTGTGCTGTGTCTGGTCTGTGTGAGGAAGAAGCTTGAACTATTACTACCAGTATTTGTTTTACGCATGAGAGAAGCCTGCTATTCTGCTGTGTTGTGTCTGGTCTGTGTGAGGAAGAAGCTTGCACTATTACTACCAGTATATGTGTTACGCCTGAGAGAAGCCTGCTATTCTGCTGTGCTGTGTCTGGTCTGTGTGAGGAAGAAGCTTGCACTATTACTACCAGTATATGTGTTACGCCTGAGAGAAGCCTGCTATTCTGCTGTGCTGCGTTTGGTCTGTGTGGGGAAGAAGCTTGCACTATTACTACCAGTATTTGTTTTACGCATGAGAGAAGCCTGCCATGCTGCTGTGCTACGTTTGGTCTGTGTCGGGAAGAAGCTTGCACTATTACTACCAGTATTTGTTTTACGCATGAGAGAAGCCTGCCATGCTGCTGTGTTGTGTCTGGTCTCTGTGTGGGGAAGAAGCTTGCACTATTACTACCAGGATATGTTTTACGCATGAGAGAAGCCTGCCATGCTGCTGTGCTCCGTCTGGTCTGTGTGAGGAAGAAGCTTGCACTATTATTACCAGTATTTGTTTTACGCATGAGAGAAGCCTGCCATGCTGCTGTGTTGTGTCTGGTCTCTGTGTGGGAAAGAAGCTTGCACTATTACTACCAGGATATGTTTTACGCATGAGAGAAGCCTGCCATGCTGTTGTACTCCGTCTGGTCTGTGTGGGGAAGAAGAATGCACTATTATTACCAGTATTTGTTTTACGCATGAGAGAAGCCTGCCATGCTGCTGTGTTGTGTCTTGTCTCTGTGTGGGGAAGAAGCTTGCACTATTACTACCAGTATATGTTTTACGCATGACAGAGGCCTGTCATGCTGCTGTGCTGTGTCTGGTCTGTGTGGGGAAGAAGCTTGCACTATTACTACCAGTATAGGTTTCATGCATGAGAGAAGCCTGCCATGCTGCTGTGCTCCGTCTGGTCTGTGTGGGAAAGAAGCTTGCACTATTAGTACCAGTATACGTTTTACGCATGAGAGAGGCCTGCCATGCTGCTGTGCTCCGTCTGGTCTGTGTCTGGAAGAAGCTTGCACTATTACTACCAGTATATGTTTTATCTCTGAGAGAAGCCTGCCATGCTGCTGTGCTCCGTCTGGTCTGTGTCTGGAAGAAGCTTGCACTATTACTACCAGTACTTGTTTTACGCCTGAGAGAAGTCTGCCATGCTGCTGTGTTGTGTCTGGTCTCTGTGTGGGGAAGAAGCTAGCACTATTACTACCGGTATAGGTTTTATGCTTCAGAGAAGCCTGCATTGCTGCTGTGCTGTGTCTGGTCTGTGTGGAGAAGAAGCTTGCACTATTACTACCAGTTTATGTTTTACACATGAGAGAAGCCTGCTATGCTGCTGTGTTGTGTCTGGTCTCTGTGTGGGGAAGAAGCTTGCACTATTACTACCAGTATATGTCTTACGCATGAGAGAAGCCTGCCATGCTGCTGTGCTCCGTCTGGTCTGTGTGGGGAAGAAGCTTGCACTATTACTACCAGTTTCTGTTTTACGCTTGAGAGAGGCCTGCCATGCTGCTGTGCTGTGTCTGGTCTGTGTGAGGAAGAAGCATGCACTATTACTACCAGTATATGTCTTACGTATGAGAGAAGCCTGCCATGCTGCTGTGCTCCGTCTGGTCTGTGTGGGGAAGAAGCTTGCACTATCACTAGCAGTATTTGTTTTACGCATGAGAGAAGCCTGCCATGCTGCTGTGCTGTGTCTGGTCTCTGTGTGGGGAAGAAGCTTGCACTATTACTACCAGTTTAGGTTTTACACATGAGAGAAGCCTGCCATGCTGCTGTGCTCAGTCTGGTCTGTGTGGGGAAGAAGCTTGCACTATTACTACCAGTTTATGTTTTACGCTTGAGAGAGGCCTGCCATGCTGCTGTGCTGTGTCTGGTCTGTGTGAGGAAGAAGCTTGCACTATTACTACCAGTATATGTCTTACGCATGAGAGAAGCCTGCCATGCTGCTGTGCTCCGTCTGGTCTGTGTGGGGAAGAAGCTTGCACTATCACTACCAGTATTTGTTTTACGCATGAGAGAAGCCTGCCATGCTGCTGTGCTTTGTCTGGTCTCTGTGTGGGGAAGAAGCTTGCACTATTACTACCAGTATATGTCTTACGCATGAGAGAAGCCTGCCATGCTGCTGTGCTCCGTCTGGCCTGTGTGGGGAAGAAGCTTGCACTATTACTACCAGTTTATGTTTTACGCTTGAGAGAGGCCTGCCATGCTGCTGTGCTGTGTCTGGTCTGTGTGAGGAAGAAGCTTGCACTATTACTACCAGTATATGTCTTACGCATGAGAGAAGCCTGCCATGCTGCTGTGCTCCGTCTGGTCTGTGTGGGGAAGAAGCTTGCACTATTACTACCAGTTTATGTTTTACGCTTGAGAGAGGCCTGCCATGCTGCTGTGCTGTGTCTGGTCTGTGTGAGGAAGAAGCTTGCACTATTACTACCAGTATATGTCTTACGCATGAGAGAAGCCTGCCATGCTGCTGTGCTCCGTCTGGTCTGTGTGAGGAAGAAGCTTGCACTATTATTACCAGTATTTGTTTTACGCATGAGAGAAGCCTGCCATGCTGCTGTGTTGTGTCTGGTCTCTGTGTGGGAAAGAAGCTTGCACTATTACTACCAGGATATGTTTTACGCATGAGAGAAGCCTGCCATGCTGTTGTACTCCGTCTGGTCTGTGTGGGGAAGAAGATTGCACTATTATTACCAGTATTTGTTTTACGCATGAGAGAAGCCTGCCATGCTGCTGTGTTGTGTCTTGTCTCTGTGTGGGGAAGAAGCTTGCACTATTACTACCAGTATATGTTTTACGCATGACAGAGGCCTGTCATGCTGCTGTGCTGTGTCTGGTCTGTGTGGGGAAGAAGCTTGCACTATTACTACCAGTATAGGTTTCATGCATGAGAGAAGCCTGCCATGCTGCTGTGCTCCGTCTGGTCTGTGTGGGAAAGAAGCTTGCACTATTAGTACCAGTATACGTTTTACGCATGAGAGAGGCCTGCCATGCTGCTGTGCTCCGTCTGGTCTGTGTCTGGAAGAAGCTTGCACTATTACTACCAGTATATGTTTTATCTCTGAGAGAAGCCTGCCATGCTGCTGTGCTCCGTCTGGTCTGTGTCTGGAAGAAGCTTGCACTATTACTACCAGTACTTGTTTTACGCCTGAGAGAAGTCTGCCATGCTGCTGTGTTGTGTCTGGTCTCTGTGTGGGGAAGAAGCTAGCACTATTACTACCGGTATAGGTTTTATGCTTCAGAGAAGCCTGCATTGCTGCTGTGCTGTGTCTGGTCTGTGTGGAGAAGAAGCTTGCACTATTACTACCAGTTTATGTTTTACACATGAGAGAAGCCTGCTATGCTGCTGTGTTGTGTCTGGTCTCTGTGTGGGGAAGAAGCTTGCACTATTACTACCAGTATATGTCTTACGCATGAGAGAAGCCTGCCATGCTGCTGTGCTCCGTCTGGTCTGTGTGGGGAAGAAGCTTGCACTATTACTACCAGTTTATGTTTTACGCTTGAGAGAGGCCTGCCATGCTGCTGTGCTGTGTCTGGTCTGTGTGAGGAAGAAGCATGCACTATTACTACCAGTATATGTCTTACGCATGAGAGAAGCCTGCCATGCTGCTGTGCTCCGTCTGGTCTGTGTGGGGAAGAAGCTTGCACTATCACTAGCAGTATTTGTTTTACGCATGAGAGAAGCCTGCCATGCTGCTGTGCTGTGTCTGGTCTCTGTGTGGGGAAGAAGCTTGCACTATTACTACCAGTTTAGGTTTTACACATGAGAGAAGCCTGCCATGCTGCTGTGCTCAGTCTGGTCTGTGTGGGGAAGAAGCTTGCACTATTACTACCAGTTTATGTTTTACGCTTGAGAGAGGCCTGCCATGCTGCTGTGCTGTGTCTGGTCTGTGTGGAGAAGAAGCTTGCACTATTACTACCAGTATATGTCTTACGCATGAGAGAAGCCTGCCATGCTGCTGTGCTCCGTCTGGTCTGTGTGGGGAAGAAGCTTGCACTATCACTACCAGTATTTGTTTTACGCATGAGAGAAGCCTGCCATGCTGCTGTGCTTTGTCTGGTCTCTGTGTGGGGAAGAAGCTTGCACTATTACTACCAGTATATGTCTTACGCATGAGAGAAGCCTGCCATGCTGCTGTGCTCCGTCTGGCCTGTGTGGGGAAGAAGCTTGCACTATTACTACCAGTTTATGTTTTACGCTTGAGAGAGGCCTGCCTGAAGGACTGGGTTCTTTTGGACCCAGCGGTGCCAGGGCAAAACACCTGAAACCTTCGTGGGTAACCTGCTCCGGCGTACAAGTCACAGAGACACGGGACACTTCCTTCGACGTCAAAGATTCAAGGTTTATTTGCTGCAGGGAACACAGAAGTCACAGGAAGTACATCAAGTGTAGTTCGGGGAGACTGCTTCAAATTGGTTCTGTGGATCGCTCCTTTTATACAGTTTTTACCCATAGGATAACATTGAACACAAAAGTTTACAACCCAGTTCCCACATTTAGCTCCCAGAGGGGTCGCTTTGGTCACTTTGAAATACATAAGGTCCGGAACATAAGTGCGGAAACATTTGGCAGTTCCCAACTGTAAAAACCCATCTTCCCACCATTAGCAAATTCCAATCGGCAGTAAAGTAGATCGAAAATAGGAACAAAGTCAGGTGCAGAGGAAGACGGAGACAGTGGGGAGATCGGAAAGGGTGTAAAAGGGGAGGTATCGGGAAACACGAGATACAGGCATCAAAGGGACGTGCCTAATGAGATGCACGGCTGAGACAATAAGCCCGTGCGGCAAGATGAGCCTCGAGCGGCGCCACCTGCCTTACAGCAGCAACCCCCTCGTCATAAAGACACTTACAAAGAACATGTGTCTTCCGCAAATATCTTGGCAGTCCCAGGGTCGCGAAGCGGACAACGTCCGTTCGCTGGCTACTTGAGGGCAAGAGACAAAATGGATGCCGTATCTAAGATGGAACCCATGGGTACAGATGAAAAACCCACATAACAAACGAACGGTTTAAGTTAGCACAGCGAAACTGCGCACACTTACTAAACTCGTCATTTGCGGTTCATAGATACCAGACTCGACCATATTCGTGCGAGTCGAAAGCACCACTTATAATTGTCACGGAACCTCAGACGCTCCTTTTGCCCTCATGTAGGCAAGCACTAGTCGGAATCATAATCGATATTCATCAGACCATCAAGATGTTGTTGTAGCATAGCTCTGTCCAACCGAGTCCCCTTGGTAACAGATGGTTGTCTCATACACGTTGTAGCACAGAGGCCACATAAGGCAGGACCACACTGCACACAAAGGCAACACGTGAACAGGAACACTACCACAACTCCGATGATCATCAGAATCTTCCAACCCCAAGTCGACATCAGGCCCCAAAACCATTCAAGTAGCGTCCAATCCCCTACGTCCACGTGTATGGATTCGGAGATCTTGTGCAACCTCGAGATGGCTTGATATACGGTAGGAGCATTATCTGGAATGAAAATGCAGCAGCTCGAATGGATCACCTTACATACCCCACCGCGATCTGCTAAGATGACATCTAAAACCATACGGTTTTGTAACGTCATAAGTCTCTCCGCCTGAAGTTCTGTGGTGATATTACCAAGGGCACTGGCAGTAATATTAGCTGTCGATTCTACCACTCGAGTCAACTGTCTCAGGTTCCTACTATTAACCATAGGTCCCCAAAACGGGAGGAAACCCTTGAAAAAGTCTCCTGCCTCTTGACCGGCAGTATCTTCTTCGCTAATTACGCCTCGTACAACTCTAGTCTTATGATAATCGGCATCTACAGTGAACGTCGGAGGCAACAAATTTGCAATGAAACATGAGCCCATGAAGTCTGCGGGCAACCATGTGTATGCACGATCATAACAGATAAAGTATGTACCCTTGGCAGCCAGAAACACAGGGGACGGGGACATTGGCACAATGTAGGTTTCAGCGCAAGCACTGTCTCCAAGTCGGGTTTGCGGACTTCGACCACGACCCATAAGACACAAATTACCAGTGTGGGGTACGACCCATATTGGAGGCGAGCTTTTAAGCTGCTTTTCACTAGTGAACATACTGTATTCCCCTCTACTTAGGACCTTATAGGCTTGTACCTCTTCTTCAGGGATAAGAAAAGGATCATGGATCTCATCTTCCATATCCTCTATTGCCATTGATAGCAACTTCTGATACGAGGTAGGACCAGAGTTGGGGGAACGTGGTTCTCGAATGGGGTGGAAACCCAGTGCGCTTCGAAACATTGTTTGGAATGCTCGAGCTGACCCTTGGGAACTATACGGTAACACCAGATATGGAATTCCCTTACCCGTAGTATGTGGCATCAACCCACACACCCAACAATTAGTAGTGTTAACCACTAACTGATGCTGATGGAGGAGCTGAATAAAGGAATTGTTGCGGAATTCTACACGTCTAGCCTGCTCGTGTTCCGGTAACATGTGAAAGGAATGGGGAGAAGCAGTAGTGGTAAGATTAGGGTAAGGAGTAGGAGTAGGGGTAGCAGGTAAGAAGTAACACATCGTATAATACACCCCACCCGCCAATAATGCAGAAGCAGTCAAAAACAATACAAACAGTTGGAATATAAAACATTTGGTACGACTGAGTTGCTGCAGCTTGAATCTATAGACTTGAGCTCCTTCCAAATCATTTAGCTTCGAGAATGCCATTCCCTACGACCGTCCGCAACGTTTCTTGACGCACTTCGTTCTGTGCAGCAATAGTCAATCCCCAGGAGTTCCTAGGAACCGACGGCCTTTAACCTAGCGTCAAAACCTACTGTCCAGAAGGAAGTACGCGCGCGGCCCTACGGCCTTCAATACACAATATGTATATATATAGGCACAGTGTCTCTCAGCTGTGGAAGTAAAAAGATACAAGGAAGAAGCTTGATATATGTACAAAAAAAATGTTCAATGATATGAATGTTCAAACTGATCACGGGAAATCGGGGATAATGCAGTTGTCAATTTCAGCAAAGCAAGAAAATTTTATTTGTCCTTAGTGCGAGATCGCAAAGAATATCGATGCTTCCCGGGACGTGTCTGCTCGTCGAACAAGGGATCCGTTGAAGAGACAGCGTCCTGCTGATCAGTTGGTTGATCTGGTCTTGAGTCTTTTGCTGACAAGTGTTCAACAGTGGCTTTCTGCTGTGCTGAGTGTTCTCCAACAAGCTGTGCGTCGCTAAAAGGTACAAACGCCGACAATGTTTCTGTTTCTGTTGACGCAATACCTTTCCTTACCCACGGGTCTGCCGGCAAAGGAATAGGGACTCGCTTACAATGGGTAGCATGTACCCAATTTTTCCGCCCCTCAAGTCGAACGGCAGTCCTCGTGGCCAGGAGTACCTGGTAAGGTCCAGTAAATCGGGGGTCCAGATTGTTCTTGCGTGAAAAGTTGCGAGTAACCACCCAGTCCCCGGGCTGGAGCTGGTGGCCTGGACCCTCCGTCTGCGTCGGCAAAGCGTCGTAAACCTGTTGGTGAATTAACCTCAGTTTAGCAGTCAAGTCATGTAAATAGTCAATCAACATCGGATACTCAAGATCAGAGAATATTCCTGGCCTAGGAACCCCCCACACATTCGCAGGACGGCCGAACACTATCTCATAGGGACTAAGCCCTATTCGGGAGTGTACAGTCGCCCTAGTTGACAGTAATGCTAGAGGCAGAGCGTCAGGCCACGAAAGACCAGTCGTAGCCTGAATTTTTGCTAGCTTTAGTTTAAGGGTGCCATTGTATCCTTCAACTAATCCAGCTGACTGGGGATGATTGGCGCTATGGAATTTTTGATTAATTCCAAGGCCCTTACACACACTCTTCATCACACTTCCAACAAACTCGCTTCCGTTATCTGACCACACGACTCTAGGCATTCCATACCGAGGAAAATATTCCTTCAGTAGGATTTTCGCAGTAGACAAAGCAGTATTGTCTTTGAGGGGATAGGCCTCGATCTATCGGGAGAATGCGCAAACCACAACCAAAACGTATTTCAGGTTATTGCATCGCTCCATATGGATGAAGTCCAATTGAATCACCTCAAAGGGATATGAAGGAGGAGCAAAACTGCCAGGGGGAGTTGGGGTTCCTTTGCCAGGATTGTACATTATACACACCATACAATTCTTCACCAGACGTTCAGCACATTTCGTAATTCCATCATTCTTCCACACAGCAGCCAACAACTTTCAAATGCCTTTCGCGCTAATTTGTGCTAACCCATGTGCCATTGTCACAACGGCCAGCACATACGCATCGGGCAACATCCATCTTTTCTGATCCGACAAATCAATCCAACAACCATTCGCATCCAACTTTCCCGTACTTTCTTTCCACTTCGTCTTTTCAGTCTCAGTGGCCTCATTCTGAATTGCTTTCACACTCTCAACAGTATCTTCACACATACTTGATTCTGCAGGCCACCTAACCGAACTCGTCACATACATTCGAGTGCTAAGGTTCCGGGCAGTCTCCTTAGCAATCTCATCTGCAAACGCGTTACCACGACCAACATCATCCGTCACTTTACGATGCGCACTACACTTAACAATTGCAACTTGTTCAGGCAAAGTCAACGCATCCAAAAGATCGTTCACAAGCTGGCCATGCTGTATCTTCGTACCATGCGACGTCAAGAAACCACGCTCTCGCCACAATCGTCCAAAACTATGCGCTACACCGAAAGCGTATTGGCTATCGGTGTACACATTCACGCGTTTCCCTTTTGCTAACACGCATGCTCTAGTGAGAGCGATCAGCTCTGCAGCTTGGGCAGAATTCTGATTCAACCTTGCAGTCTCAACAACAGTATTCAATGTTACAACAGCATAAGCAGTAGTCACATCGCCATTCGGCAACTTAAAACATGACCCATCCACATACAGAGTACCGTCCGGATCTTTCAATGGGGTGTTTTTAAGGTCCACTCGACCTTTTGTTTCCTCTTCTGTCCGCAAGTAACAGTCATGTTCTGCTACTTCATCTGACTCTGCACTAATTGGTAACAAAGTTGCCGGATTTAGGACATTACAACGTTTTATCTGAATGTGGCTTGCCAAGAGCGTCAATTCGTACCCAGACAACCTCGCACTCGTCAAGTGCTGAGTTTTCGTTCGATTCAAAAGAGTATCGACTGCATGCGGAACCATCACCGTAAGCATATTATCCATGACCAATCCTGCTGATTGTCGGATGGAGACCGCAGCTGCCGCAGTTGCTCTCAAACAACTCGGCAATGCTCTAGCTACTGGGTCTAAGGTCGAGGAAAAATATGCACATGGACGTTGCTTACCACCAAAAGGTTGCGTTAGAACACTCAAAGCACAACCTTCCCTCTCGTGAACATATAACGTGAACGGCTTGCTGTAATCAGGGGTACCTAACACAGGGGCCGAACACAATGAATCACGTAATTCAGAAAAACTTTTCTGACATTCCTCCGTCCATGGTAAAGGAGTTGAAACATCCTTGCACGTAAGAGCCACCAATGGTTTCGCTAACAATGAAAAATTAGGAATCCATTGCCTGCAGTACGACGTGATACCTAGAAAGGCACGCACATCTCTTTGGGTTTGTGGCACAGCCATTCGCGCAATCGCTGCAATTCTCTCTGGGGTCAATCTCCTTCCCTCCTTTGACAATAAGTGACCTAGATAGGTTACTTCTTGACAACAATATTAGAGTTTAGAAGGTGACACCTTATGATTTAACTCACAGAGATGTTGCAGCAACGACACCGTAGCAATTTTGCAAATGTCCTGAGTATCAGCAGCCACCAATAAGTCATCGACGTATTGGATTAAGGCCGCACCAACCGGCAACCGAAACGCATCCAGTTGGCCCTTCAAAGCTTGACTGTAAATCGATGGACTTTCACAGTAGCCCTGAGGAGCGCGTTTAAACCGGAAGCTACGTCCACCAAGAGAGAAACCGAAAAGGTCCCTGCTCTCTTCGGCAATCGGGATGCTGAAAAATGCGTTTTTCAAATCAATCACCGAAAACCATGAAGCAGTAGCTGGAATCAGAGTCAGTAGCGCCGTGATGTCAGGCACAACAGGAAATTGAGGAACCACAATTTTATTTACCTCCCGTAAATCGATAACAAAACGATAAACAGGCGGTTTGGTAGGATCAGTACGTTTCAGGATGGGCAATACAGGGCTATTGCACACGTTTCCCCGAGTCTCTTCAATAACATCTTTCTCGATCAGATCATAAATGATCGCTAACAAAGCTCGTTCACCATCAAGGGAGATACGATATTGGGGAATACGTGGCAATCGCACATTAGCTTTCAACTGAACAACATAAGGGGAGATATCAAGTAGGCCCACATCATTTGGACCCGTCGCCCACAAAGACGCAGGAAGAGAACTCAATTCCGGTGGAAGCTTATCAATGGACAAATACATGGGAGAGACTACCCTCTCTCCTAACGTAAGCTTTACACCCGCAGGAGAACAATACAAAGTTGCATACAAACGTTTAAGCAAATCCAGACCCAAAAGATTTTCGCCACAACCAGTGGTCAAAATCAACGGAGCTTGGAGCTCACGAGGCCCAATTTGAAGGGGCAACGGGCGCGAAACTGGATTGCTAACGGGGGCGCCAGAGAATCCAACGGATACATTTGTTAAGCCAGACAAAGGTGCGCCAGGGAGTTTCGAATGCATGATAGAACTTTTCGCTGCACCAGTGTCCAACAGAAAAGGCTCAACGACGCCCGATGTAGCAACTGCGACGTAAGGCCCTCTCTGATCAACCGGAACTGATACCACTCCCTCTCCGTGTCTTTGGCTGTCCTAGTAATTACTGTCGTCAGTTCCCTGATCGACGTAATATTCATCTACATTGTACTGCGCAGATCGTCCTTGCGATGATCCACGTTGATCGAAACAGTTATTAGAATTTGATGAATTGTCAGAACGATCATTCTGAGCACCACGACCTCTACCACGTGATGCGTGCTGTGAACCACCACGGCCTCCTTTAGACGAATTACCACTATTACGTTCATTTAAAGCAGGGCAATTGAATTTAATGTGTCCTTCCTGTCTACAATAAGCACATTGATTGTACCCTAACGAGGATCTTTGGAAAGAGGAATCATGACGCGGCTGCGATCGATTCGATTGCGACTGTGATCTATTCTGTTGGGGCGCATTCTGATTAGAACGTGGCGGATACGCTTGTTGTAACAACACTTTAGTTTTTAGCTCTTTCGTCTTTTTATCAGCACGGTCATTCTCCTCTTTCTCTCTATTCTCATAATATTGTGCCGTAGCCAATATCTGAGCTGAGGTAGAAACGGCCCATGCACTCTCTGAATTCCTTAATTTATTGCTCAAATCGGGCAACAAGTTCGACACGAATTTATCCACAAACAACCTCTGTCCACCCTCAGTACTCATATCCTGTCCACTATGGTCAATGAATGCTTCTTCAAACCTCGTAAAGAAGTCTGATACACTCTCATCTTTCTTCTGCTTACAGGCTGACAACTTGTCCCAATTGACTCTCATGGCTGGCATAAGCGTTTTCATTAACGTTATGATTCGTTGAGGAAGAGCAGTAATCAGCTGCTCAGGTTTACCGCCACCAGCTTGTAACCCATCTGCCGCTACAATGGCCGCCCAATCACCACCTAGTTCGTTTGTGTGATTTTCCTGACGAATCTTAGCCCATACCGGTTGCGGTACGACATTACCGAACAACATGTCGATATCGGCGAGATTCATTACCGTAGCATCTACGAGCTGCGATAATTCTTTGTAATACCCTGCAGGATTTTTGCGAGGGTCAGGCAAAGATTGCTTCACCTGTAATACTTCTGATCTTTTCCATGGGAGGTGTATCCATACTCTCTGGAAGAATGGCGGAACCGGGGGGTTTGCCCCAGGATTACCTGGCATCCAGACTGGCGGAACTTCACGCATAGGGTATTGGCCAGATTCGTCCTGTTTTTCAATATCCTCAACGAACAATGCATGAGGAATAGGAGCGGGACGAAAAGAAAGCAACCGCTCAATAGCACGTCGGACATTAGTATCGACTATCAGCCCATTTGCGAACTGAAGCCGAAGCTCAGACAGGGCGGTCAGCACCTCGTCAGGCGCATCGGCCATTA
This sequence comes from Lissotriton vulgaris, assembly GCF_964263255.1. Taxonomy (NCBI): domain Eukaryota; kingdom Metazoa; phylum Chordata; class Amphibia; order Caudata; family Salamandridae; genus Lissotriton; species Lissotriton vulgaris. The sequence goes on along the minus strand of NC_141688.1, from coordinate 247,424,466 downwards.
TCTGTTCATGTAGGAACTTGCACATTTCGTCAAACACATATCTCTGAGTTGGTATGTTGAATTGGCTAAATGTCTCAAGAACAATACGGGGTGGATTTCTCTGAGGATTTACCATCCAACCCATCGCCATATTATATAGCGCAACACGTTCTCTGTTTCCAGGAAGCTGACTACGTCTCTGAGGACCATCAGAACCAGCAGACCCAAAAACAGGTCCGAGCGACTGAAAGAAGCTTGTCGCAAGGGGAGAATTACGATTACGAGTAGAGGGAGAAGAGTAAGACACAGGACTAACAAGAGAAGGAGTAGAGACAGTAGCAACAACAGGGGTTAACAACACAGGAGCAGCAGCGGGGGCAGGAGTATGTGGAAGCGGAGGAGCAGTAGGAATAGAAACAGACAAAGGAGCAGGAACAGTCGGAAGAACGGGTGCAGGTTGAGGAACAGGCGGAGGAACAATAGGTGGAAGAACAGGTACGGCAGGGACCACAGGAGCTGCGGTACCCTGTACGTACGGAGGTGGCGACTTCATAAGATAGGACATTAAAGGATCCTCAACTGCCTCTTCCTTCTTATCCGACTCCGTAGGCAAAGCGGGATAGCATTTATCTATGGTCATACGCTGTAGCCTCTCAAACACTTCCTTATCCTTATCCTCCTTATCACGCTGAAACTGCTCAGCTTTCTTCACTATAGTAGCAACATTATCTCGCTGACTACGTTTATTCTGTCTGATTTCTTTCTGTCGGGCTTCTTTGCGCCACAACCGAAAGGCATCAAACATGGCCGGCCTTGATTTACGTTCGAACAACTTTATTTCCAAATTATCTAAGATCGACGCTTCGAAGCTACCGTGAGGTGGCCAACGAAGGTCGCCGTCTTTCTTTGTATATTTAATCCAATAATCATTAAAAGCAATCGGGCCTAGCCCATGTTTGCTATATAAGTCATACGTAGGAGTTCCAACCGGAGGTATCGGACACGAGTCCTCCAGCAGGGAATCCGCACCACAAGGTCTGAAACAACTGAACAAAGTACTGCGACCAGGCATCTTGCACGCTAGCCGAGTTTCACAAACTTCAAGGGTTACGGGATTTACCAAGTCCCAGCAAAGAACAAAACCCTCGGTTTTTGGCGGCTGCAGTCGTCAAACAATACAACAACAAAGTACGCTAGCAAAGTGTCACCGACAAAAACACTCACGCAGCGTGAACAACAAAGACACTCGCTAAAGTGTCAACAACCAAGAACTCTGGGAGCGACCCACAAATACTTAACTCAAAGATCGATGGCGTCTTCAGGAAGGCCCGTCAATCGTCTCGCTATACCAAGGTCTACGCCAGGCGCCAAAACAGGTCTACAGTCAGGGCAGCAGTCCGTTGCAGCCGTCAGGAGGCGGGAATCTTCGCGGGAAAAGTCTTCGGGCCACTTATTTCGACAACAGGATCGATGAAGCGGGGTGCACCTTCCCTCGGAGATTTCACACGAAGTTCCTCACGATCGTCGGGCTTGGACCGGTACCACTGATGCAGCCCCACGTTGGGCGCCAACTGAAGGACTGGGTTCTTTTGGACCCAGCGGTGCCAGGGCAAAACACCTGAAACCTTCGTGGGTAACCTGCTCCGGCGTACAAGTCACAGAGACACGGGACACTTCCTTCGACGTCAAAGATTCAAGGTTTATTTGCTGCAGGGAACACAGAAGTCACAGGAAGTACATCAAGTGTAGTTCGGGGAGACTGCTTCAAATTGGTTCTGTGGATCGCTCCTTTTATACAGTTTTTACCCATAGGATAACATTGAACACAAAAGTTTTACAACCCAGTTCCCACATTTAGCTCCCAGAGGGGTCGCTTTGGTCACTTTGAAATACATAAGGTCCGGAACATAAGTGCGGAAACATTTGGCAGTTCCCAACTGTAAAAACCCATCTTCCCACCATTAGCAAATTCCAATCGGCAGTAAAGTAGATCGAAAATAGGAACAAAGTCAGGTGCAGAGGAAGACGGAGACAGTGGGGAGATCGGAAAGGGTGTAAAAGGGGAGGTATCGGGAAACACGAGATACAGGCATCAAAGGGACGTGCCTAATGAGATGCACGGCTGAGACAATAAGCCCGTGCGGCAAGATGAGCCTCGAGCGGCGCCACCTGCCTTACAGCAGCAACCCCCTCGTCATAAAGACACTTACAAAGAACATGTGTCTTCCGCAAATATCTTGGCAGTCCCAGGGTCGCGAAGCGGACAACGTCCGTTCGCTGGCTACTTGAGGGCAAGAGACAAAATGGATGCCGTATCTAAGATGGAACCCATGGGTACAGATGAAAAACCCACATAACAAACGAACGGTTTAAGTTAGCACAGCGAAACTGCGCACACTTACTAAACTCGTCATTTGCGGTTCATAGATACCAGACTCGACCATATTCGTGCGAGTCGAAAGCACCACTTATAATTGTCACGGAACCTCATGCCATGCTGCTGTGCTGTGTCTGGTCTGTGTGAGGAAGAAGCTTGCACTATTACTACCAGTATATGTCTTACGCATGAGAGAAGCCTGCCATGCTGCTGTGCTCCGTCTGGTCTGTGTGGGGAAGAAGCTTGCACTATTACTACCAGTTTATGTTTTACACATGAGAGAAGCCTGCCATGCTGCTGTGCTCAGTCTGGTCTGTGTGGGGAAGAAGCTTGCACTATTACTCCCAGTTTATGTTTTAAGCTTGAGAGAGGCCTGTCATGCTGCTGTGCTCAGTCTGGTCTGTGTGGGGAAGAAGCTTGCACTATTACTACCAGTATATGTTTTACGCATGAGAGAAGCCTGCCATGCTGCTGTGCTCCGTCTAGTCTATGTGGGGAAGAAGCGTTCACTATTACTACCAGTTTATGTTTTACGCTTGAGAGAGGCCTGCCATGCTGCTGTGCTCCGTCTAGTCTATGTGGGGAAGAAGCGTTCACTATTACTACCAGTATTTGTTTTACGCTTGAGAGAGGCCTGCCATGCTGCTGTGCTCCGTCTAGTCTATGTGGGGAAGAAGCTTGCACTATTACTACCAGTATATGTTTTATGCATGAAAGAAGCCAGCTATTCTGCTGTGCTCCGTCTGGTCTGTGTGGGGAAGAAGCTTGCACTATTACTACCAGTTTATGTTTTACGCTTGAGAGAGGCCTGCCATGCTGCTGTGTTGTGTCTGGTCTCTGTGTGGGGAAGAAGCTTGCACTATTACTACCGGTATAGGTTTTATGCTTCAGAGAAGCCTGCTATGCTGCTGTGCTCCGTCTAGTCTGTGTGGGGAAGAAGCGTTCACTATTACTACCAGTATACGTTTTATGCATGAGATACACCTGCTATTCTGCTGTGCTCCGTTCGTTCTGTGTGGGGAAGAAGCTTGCACTATTACTACCAGTATACGTTTTTCGCATGAGAGAGGCCTGCAATGCTGCGGCTCATGGTAGTTCTGCCTGTGTGTCTTAGTGAAGCCTGAAGGGAAAATGTACACTTTACCACAGTGTAAAGTGATGGCATGTGGCAATCCCAGTTCAAGCAGAGCCGTGTCACCGGATAGGCCCGAGCAGCTGTGCAGGTGCGCCCAGGGTGAAGAGCGGGGTGATAGCACGGAGCAGAAAAGTCAGCTAGTTAGATAGGGTTGTGGCTGGACAGTGTGGGTCGCTCGACACTCACTTGTTGGTCGGTTGGGGGTAGGGGGGCAGGGAACCCCAAATCCTGCCTCCCATCACCCTCTGGCCTGCCAGCAATCTCCGTTCTCCCAATTATAACCTCTTCAAAAGAGGTGTAAATGGGTGCGGAAAAGGGGCCTTTATTTCTGCATAGAGTCGAGATCCGCATTCCGGTTGTGGCCCGATTGAAAAGGGTCTGCAAGTTATTCCTCATTCTGGTGGAATACATCATAATAGCTGGCTTTAGGTGCGAGAAGACTGCCTAGAAACATTAGTTCCATCCACCCCGTTTGTGTGCACAAATATCTGCTAAATTTGTAATCGGAGCCCTTCTTTATTGATTTTTAGTGACATATTTTCGCCTCTACTCCCCCGTCGCGCGTTTGTTCAGCAGAGCGCTCACCGCGCTGCATACAGAAATCTTTTAATCGTCTTCCGCTCCCATTTGCATGAACATGCGCGTTCATCTTTTAAGTAGGCCTCTCTCTATTTCTAAGTAAAACATTACCTTTCCGGCTGCACTTAGCGAATCCGTTCAATATTTGTATGTCGAGCTCTCGGGCTGTATACGTTTTTAATCTTTGTTTGCGCTCTTTGCAGCCACTAAGCAGATCTAATGATTTTTCGAAATTGCTCTATATTGAATGCATAATGATTGCATTCAATATCACATCATCCGGCTGCCAACAGAACATAAAATGCTGGCGAGGGCTGTGTTTAAGTGTCTGCCTGCTCCGGCTCTTTCCAGGTTCCGTCGAGAGTTTGTAATTAAGTCTGTAAATGGCACGCGCCTGCCAGCGGATATGTGAAGACTAATGTCAAGAGAAAAGGAAAACAGACAGCAAGGGCGCTGAAGCCAGCGTGTCGCGTACCTGGACACGTCTTCTAGGTGAACCGATGTCACTCACGGCCTGCAATTAATGGCGCTTGAAACAAGCGCCCTGAGTCGCTACGAGGCGCTACGTAGCGATGATCTATCGCTCTGTAGAATCTGAGAAGGTGGTATCCGGTGAGGCTCGGTGAGTGTAGATTGTTGCAAACCTTTTGAAGGACCACCGCGGCGAAGCAGAATAAAACAACATTAAAAAAAAATAATTAGAGTAAAATACAATAAGAGTGATTGAGCGTGCGGCCAATATGGTGTATGTAGCACCCCATAGCGCCAACTAGTCTGGAAGACATGTGTTGGACATGGGGCCTGAAACCTGCAGGACATACTGGCGAAATAAACCTTGGGCCTCATTTATGAAAAGTGGCGCATCACTGCGTGAAAACAGCGATGCGTCACTTTTCATTGAGCACTCTTAGCGGCATGCTGGATGCGTCATATTTACAATATGACGCATCATGTCGCAAGAAGTTACAGATACGTTAGTATTTCTGACGTATCTGTAGGCGCATAAAATGACGCATTGCTGGAGTGTGTCACAAAAGTGACGCAAATTCAGCAATGGGCCAGTTAACATGGGCAAGTCTCATTTCAATGGTCCTGCGTCAGTCATACGCCTGCTGTGAGGCAGGCGTAAGATAATGACGCATTTGCGTCCTAGAAGTGCCGCAGTGAAATCTCATAGATGTCACTGCGGCATTTCTATGAGGCTTACTTGCGTCAAAACGCCTACCCTGCATACATTATACGTGGCGCAGGTATAATGTGGCGTAGGGGTTTACAAAGTGACGCATCTACCTGGATGCGTCACTTTGTAAATATGATGCAACATGGCACATTTTTTACCCAGCTGGTGCGTCACAAAAAGAGACGTACCAGCGGGTCAAAAGTGACGCAAGGGCTCTTAAATAAGCCCCCTTGCACTTAGTCCATTTTGGTAGGTCCAGAAAGAGCAGATATGATACGGGAAGGGTGGTGTGGGGGTCTCCCATGATGAGCTCCCTTTATCTCTCCGGAAACTAAGGCATTGCAGCGGGCCACAATGAGGCAGAGCTTGAACTGGGAAGGGCAGAGCATAGACACCCACTACAGGGCTGGCTTTAGGGCAGTGCGACTGGTGCGGCTGCACTGGGCGCTGACTTGGAGGGGGGCTCTGGACCTCAGGAGGGGGGCAATGTGTTAGCAATAACTTAAGATTCAAAAAATATCTGCTGTAGTATTGCTTTGTCCAGCTTGCATGCAGGAATACAAAAGTCAAGTTAACTATTGTGAATAATTTTCCGTCTAGAGCGGGAGATGGAGTTCTGTTTGTGAGTTTTCACTTCCCATAATGTAGCGCAGAGGGTTAATGTACCTGCTGCAAAAACAGAGCTGTATTTTATTTGGATAGCTGAGTGGATTAGGAAAGCCAGCCTTTTAAAGCAAATAAAATGTATGTGAGAGAGGGGTTATGGAAAGATGAGGGGTACTTTTGCTGGGTGGCAGTGAGGGAATGCGAGGAGGCGGTTCAGGGGACGGGCGACAAAATAGATTGCTGCACCAAGCGCCACCATCGCGGAAGCCGAACCGACATCCACAGTGCTGGAAGAAGGAAGTAGAAGTGTTGAAATGAAGGATGGATTCAACCATGAACAGCATATGGCAGTAAAACAGTTTAGATCATACATTGTGGTAAAGCGGGGTAGGTGCTCCATGGCAACAGGTCACTCAGTAGCTGCTTCCCCTTCACATGTTTGAGGACTGAACAGGTAGGCCTGAGTCAAAGTTCTTTGGTTTTGTGCCTTGGGGCATATGTATCGAGCCCTTTTCCCGTTCTCAAACGGAAAAGGCCCGTTTGCGAACGGGCCTTTCATCCCAAAAGGGCCTCGCAAATTAGAGAATCGCAAAGTTTGCGATTCTCTATTTTGCGATTGCATTTATGCAATGTATGAGGCACAGAAAAAGTGCAGTTTGGCCCTAAGAAATCGCAAATTACCACCAACTTCAAGTTGGTGGTAATTTGCGATTTCTTTGAAAAATGCACTTTTTTGCAATTTTTCAAAGCTACATGTGTACACATACATATTTCAGGGGTACAACAGTGTGTCCTTTTAAAACCCTGGCACCCTTGAAATTGCAATCTCAATTTGCGATTCCCTAATTGCGACTCACAAATTGAGAATGTCTTACTGTTCATTCCTTTGGACCTCGTAGCCCGTAGGAATGAATGGGAAGGTATTCCTTAATTGTGAATCGCGATTTGCGATTCGCAATTAAGGAATATTAAGGAATCGCAATTATCATTGCGATTCCTACATACATAGAATTTTGCAATTCCTCAATAGCAATTAGCTAAAAATCGCTATTAAGGAATCACAAAGGGGCTTGTTGATACACATGCCCCTAAATTCCTTCTCCTCAGATTACACTCTGAAAAGTACCCTGTTTGCTGCCAGGTGTGGCGGTGTGATGTAATTAACATAACATATGTAGTTGTAATGCTCATTTTCACCAAGAAGGGCGTCTTGGTGCTTAATAACAGTTGTTTATTGTTACCCAACTCATTGGTTCTCATTTTATTCATCTCAAAAGGATGAATGGCTGAGTGGACACACCAGGATTTGAAACTGTGTTCATGAGGTCAAATACAGGTGCCAACTGTGGACACGTTAGTCCACTAAGCCACCTGACCCGCCCGCCAATATATTACAAGACGCGCAGCTGAAGAGGTGATAAGGAAGCGGGCAAGGTTCAGTAATGATGTCCATTGCCACTCTAAGCCAAAAGAATGTTAATACAGGCTCCCAATAAGCAGTGACAAGAGTAAGCTCACATCACAACTCGAGAAGGTAAGTACTACAGAGATAACAAATGCAAGTCTTATGCACCACTACCCAACCTTCTTGATTGACGACTAGAGGGCTGGTACCAGGTTAAATGGTGGGCACTAACTATAATGTCAGTTTACAGTGTCCAAAACGCAACATGAATTGGTTCAGAAGATGGGCACTTCTCAAAAGCTCCAGGCTGGAACAGGTCTAAACCATTCTAATACTGCTAAATGTCTCTCAATGAAAGACCTGCTCCTTCAGGCCCACCTTGCCTGAGCAAATGACCAATCTCCTCTAAACAGTTCCTCCACCTCCAGGTCAGTGGTTCTTAATCTTTCTACTTCTGTCTAAGTAATGATTACTGGAATCCAGGGACCCCCACTGAATCTTTACTGGGATCCAGGGACCCCTAATGAATCTTTACTGGAATCCAGGGAACCCTATTGAATCTTTACTGGAATCCAGGGACCCCCACTGAATCTTTACTGGGAAACGGGGACCCCCACTGTATCCACTGAATCTTTACTGGGATCCAGGGACCCCCACTAAATCCACTGAATCATTACTGAAATCCAGGGACCCCACTGAATTGTTACTGGAATCCAGGGAACCCCACTGAATCTTTACTGGAATCCAGGGACCCCCACTGAATCTTTACTGGGATACGGGGACCCCCACTGTATCCACTGAATCTTTACTGGAATTCAGGGACCCCCACTGAATCTTTACTGGAATCCAGGAACCCTCCACTATATCATAACTAGAATCCAGGGACCCCACTGAATCTTTACTGGGGTACAGGGACCCCCACTGAATCCACTGGACCTTTACTGGAATCCAGGGACCCCCACTGAATCCACTGGATCTTTACTGGAATCCAGGGACCCCACTGAATCTTTACTGGAATCCAGGGACCCCCACTGAATCTTTACTGGGGTACAGGAACCCCCACTGAATCCACTGGATCTTTACTGGAATCCAGGGACCCCACTGAATCTTTACTGGAATCCAGGAACCCTCCACTAAATCTTTACTAGAATCCAGGGACCCCCACTGAATCTTTACTGGGGTACAGGGACCCCCACTGAATCCACAGGATCTTTACTGGAATCCAGGGACTCCCACTGAATCTTTACTGGGATACGGGGACCCCCACTGTATCCACTGAATCTTTACTGGAATCCAGGGACCCCTACTGAATCTTTACTGGAATCCAGGAACCCTCCACTAAATCTTTACTAGAATCCAGGGACCCCCACTGAATCTTTATTGGGGTACAGGGACCCCCACTGAATCCACTGGATCTTTACTGGAATCCAGGGACCCCCACTGAATCCACTGGGTCTTTACTGGAATCCAGGGACCCCACTGAATCTTTACTGGAATCCAGGGACCCCTACTGAATCTTTACTGGAATCCAGGGACTCCCACTGAATCTTTACTGGAATCCAGTGACCCCACTGAATCTTTAATGGAATCCAGGAACCCCACTGAATCTTTACTGGAATCCAGGGACCCCACTGAATCTTTACTGGAATCCAGGGACCCCACTGAATCTTTACTGGAATCCAGGGACCCCCACTGAATCCTTACTGGAATTAGGGCCCCTACTGGTTCATTATTGGAATCCGCCTTAAGCGATTTTGATGATTTGTATCACAAAACAATACAAAATATTACGTGAATATGCATTCACCAATAAAATATGCAAACACTGAAATATTTTGTTTAATTCACAAACAAATATAGTAAAAATTAATTTATGGGGAGGTTTGTACTTTTCTAAATCCAAAAGAGGCCTCCAATAGTCCATACTATATTCTGTTTGATGTACTTGGACTCCTCCCGTGAATCAATCTGAGGATACCAACTGAGGGTCTCAATTATGAAAAGTGACGCATCACTGCGTGAAGACAGCGATGCAACACTTTTCACTGAGCCTTTCTTGCAACATCAATGATACGTCATATTTACGGTATGATGCATCATCGCACAAGGAGTTACAGATACGTCAGTATTTCTGACGTGTCTGTAGACGCAAAAATGGCTCATTGCTGGAGTGTGTCATAAAAGTGACGCAACTCCAGCAATGAGTCATTACACATCAGCAAGTCCTATGTGAAATGTGCCTGTGTCCGTCTTACGCCTGACATGAGGCAGGCGTACGATATTCACGCATTTGCCTCCTAGAAGTGGCGCAGTGAAATCTTATAGATTTCACGGCGTCACTTCTGCGAGGCTTATTTGCGTCAGAACACCCATCCTGCATACATTATACCTGGCGCAGGCATAATGAGGCGCAGGGTTTTACAAAGTGACGCATCTACAGAAATGCGTCTCTTTGTATATATTTAACAACAAGGGGTGGTGATGGACAGAGTTTCTGAATTAAGCAGAATACTCTCACCCAGTCAAGAGATCAGGGCTAGATCCAACACCGTTTTTTAGCTCACTGCACCATCCCAGCTCAGAACCTGGCTATATGCAAATTAGTCTGTTCCTGTCCCAGTGCATGATGGGAACAGGGCAAACTAAACTACCAAGCCAATTCTTACACTGGGAAGGAAACAAGCTTCCGGGGACCGGTTTCTGGCATTTCAGCCGTCGTCGGCCCGGCTTGCTTGAATCCTGATGGTGCAATGAGCAAGGGACTCACATCTGAGTATACCCTGCCACGCTTATGGTGGACAAAATATTTAACAACAAGGGGTGGTGATGGACAGATTTCTGAATTAAGCAGAATACTCTCACCCAGTCAAGAGATCAGGGCTAGATCCAACACCGTTTTTTAGCTCACTGCACCATCCCAGCTCAGTACCTGGCTATATGCAAATTAGTCTGTTCCTGTCCCAGTGCATGATGGGAACAGGGCAAACCAAACTACCAAGCCAATTCTTAAACTGGGAAGGAAACAAGCTTCCGGGGACCGGTTTCTGGCATTTCAGCCGTCGTCGGCCCGGCTTGCTTGAATCCTGATGGTGCAATGAGCAAGGGACTCACATCTGAGTATACCCTTCCACGCTTATGGTGGGCAAAATATTTAACAACAAGGGGTGGTGATGGACAGAGTTTCTGAATTAAGCAGAATACTCTCACCCAGTCAAGAGATCAGGGCTAGATCCAACACCGTTTTTTAGCTCACTGCACCATCCCAGCTCAGAACCTGGCTATATGCAAATTAGTCTGTTCCTGTCCCAGTGCATGATGGGAACAGGGCAAACCAAACTACCAAGCCAATTCTTACACTGGGAAGGAAACAAGCTTCCGGGGACCGGTTTCTGGCATTTCAGCCGTCGTCGGCCCGGCTTGCTTGAATCCTGATGGTGCAATGAGCAAGGGACTCACATCTGAGTATACCCTTCCACGCTTATGGTGGGCAAAATATTTAACAACAAGGGGTGGTGATGGACAGAGTTTCTGAATTAAGCAGAATACTCTCACCCAGTCAAGAGATCAGGGCTAGATCCAACACCGTTTTTTAGCTCACTGCACCATCCCAGCTCAGAACCTGGCTATATGCAAATTAGTCTGTTCCTGTCCCAGTGCATGATGGGAACAGGGCAAACCAAACTACCAAGCCAATTCTTACACTGGGAAGGAAACAAGCTTCCGGGGACCGGTTTCTGGCATTTCAGCCGTCGTCGGCCCGGCTTGCTTGAATCCTGATGGTGCAATGAGCAAGGGACTCACATCTGAGTATACCCTTCCACGCTTATGGTGGGCAAAATATTTAACAACAAGGGGTGGTGATGGACAGAGTTTCTGAATTAAGCAGAATACTCTCACCCAGTCAAGAGATCAGGGCTAGATCCAACACCGTTTTTTAGCTCACTGCACCATCCCAGCTCAGAACCTGGCTATATGCAAATTAGTCTGTTCCTGTCCCAGTGCATGATGGGAACAGGGCAAACCAAACTACCAAGCCAATTCTTACACTGGGAAGGAAACAAGCTTCTGGGGACCGGTTTCTGGCATTTCAGCCGTCGTCGGCCCGGCTTGCTTGAATCCTGATGGTGCAATGAGCAAGGGACTCACATCTGAGTATACCCTTCCACGCTTATGGTGGACAAAATATTTTTCTGAATCGTCTTTGTAAATATGACGCAACATGGCACATGCTTTACACTGTTGATGCGCCACAAAAAATGATGTACCAGCGGCGTAAAAGTGACGCAAGGCCTCATAAATAAGCCAAATTGAAATTCTTTCACATTTACAGAATTTTCAAAAAAATGCATTTCACAATGTGATTCTTTATGTATGTACACTGAGGGCCTGAGTCACAAAGGGGAACTTACACCTTTGTGTAAGATAACCTCTTTTTTGGTATTCAAATACTACAAGTTAATAGTTAGCTTACAGCTGTAGAGACGCCAATGTCAGGGCAGAGAACTCCGCCCATCAAAGGATAAGAAAGGCCTATCTGTTTATGCGCAGAGTTCTCCACTCCAACTGCACAGTCTCCACAGACGTAAACATACTTTTAAATCATAGTATTAAATACCAAAAATAATGCAACCTTAATCAAAATCGTAAGATTACCTTTGGGACTCAGGCCCTTCATTTTTTAATATTATTTTGTTTTTTAAGCAGTCGCAGTCTGCCTGAGTTGGCGTTCGGGACCTACTGGGGTCCTCGCACCGGAGGTTAAGAGTTGCTGCTCTAGGCTCTTCCCTAGGGCCAATTAGGTCTCCAAAACTCCGGGAGGAAAAAAAGGATTGAAAGTCCTACAGTCTCTTACTCTCTGTAGTCAATCAGCAGTTAATATCTGACTGAGTTGTTAAACGACAACAAACCATAGGGTGAAGGAAGGAGTCCCTCAATTAATCTCAGCCACTGGAGATTGCTCGGGCTGCATTCCAATCCATCATATTTCACCCATTATGTACCTATGAATAAAAGGCTGTCCCAGCCTAAGAAAAGAAAGATCGTGTCTGCTCAAGCTCCACTTCTATCTGTGAGGGAGCCACCGAGGCAAGTTGTGATAGCCTGCTTTAACTCAGATGACCCACAGTCGAACTGCAAGCTAGTGAAATTCTTAAAACAGATAGAGGAGAAGCTGGGAAACAATGGTAATACCACTAAGCATGGGCGAATTTTGCGGATCTCGCGTTCGCGAATTTGCGGATTTGCGAACTCGCAATCCGCAAAATCCGCGAATTCTTGCGAATTTGCGGATTTTTTTTTTTTTTTGTGTTCGCAAGGATTTCTGCCAGTTCGCGAGGGTTTCGTACCAGTTCGCAATTGCGAACTTACATTTCGTCGCGCAACGGTCGCGAATTATGTTGTTTCTACGTCTGGTTCATCATCACAGGTTCCCAGCACCCTCTGTTTCACCACTGCAACCCTCTGTTACATCAATGCCACCCTCTGGTTCATCATTACTGTAGATTATGGGGGGGAAAAGCAAGCACACCATCCCTGCTTCAACTCAGATGAATTAATTTGGGGTTAGTTTATTAATGTGTCACTGTTTTAAAATTCCAGTCTGGCACCTGCTTCCTTATCTGTAATTTTGCTTTCTGTTGCAGTGCATTTTTTTTCCCCAGGACCTTCTTTGTGGCCTACTTGTAGCTATTGTATGAGCCTGCTGTGAGGGTCAGAGCAGGGTCATACAATTGTTGCAACTAGCAACTGAATTCTTGAGGGGCCCCAGTCAGGAAGCACTACCGGGAATTGTTACTAATGATGAGTTTGAACTCTTGCCCCTGCCGAGTGCTTTCACTTTTGAAAAACTCGTTTTTCTGCAATTTCGCGGGGTTCGCGGGGTGCGAACACGCGCAAGATCGGATTCGGAAGCCGCAAATTCGTGCGAATATGCAATTTGTTTTTTTTGCGGCGTGTTAGTTGGCAAGGTTTTGTGCGTTTTTGCGAGCCGCTCGTAGCGCAAGACGCGAAGTTACCCTCGCGGTCGTTCAAGGGCGCAGCCATCTTGTTTGCCTGACGTATTTCCGTTTCCGGGCGCGAAGTGTAATCTCGCAAAGTCCGCGGTTTGCCAGTACAGTCTCGCGCGTGTTCGCAAGGAAAATCTCGCGCGAACTTACCCGCGCGGTCGTGAACGGGCGCGGCCATCTTGTTTCTCATTCATTGCTATGGTTCTGGGCATGGTCTTTGTATCCTCTGTCAATCTCTGCCATCCTTTGCTTGTTTGAAGTTTTTTTTTATCTATTTTACTTATTATCTATCCCTCTATTTTTCTAGCCCTATATTTTTGTGTTTACTGCTACTTTTGGTTAATTTCAAACTACTTTTGTAAACTCTTTTCTTTTCTTCTCTTCCCTATTCTATTTTCTTTATTCCTTTCCGCCCAGACCATGGTGAAGGGAGCCGGGAAGCATCCCGAGAAGGGGAAGGGTCCCGCACCCCGTGTCCGGCTCCCGTGCGGGCGTTTGAGGGGGGAGCTAGTGATGCCACGGGAGATCTTTACCCCGGAGGAGGTGGCCCAACTCATTTTTTATGTTCAGCGCCGCCTCCCCAGGACCATCATGGGAGGCGGCAAGATCAGTGCCGGGTACGGGGCCCGGGAGCGCCGGAAGCGGTGGGAGAAGGTGTGCCAGGCCATTTACCACCACTCTCGGGTCTGGCGCACCTACAACCAGGCCACCCACCGCTGGACGGATGTCCTGACCCGTGAGCGAGATCTGCTCGACCTCCTTGGCCTTGAGATCCCCGGGCTTGGTGAGTAGTAGTAGCTATGTCTTTACTACTATGTTTTCTCCTGCTGTGTTATTATATTGCAAATTTTTGTTTTTTACCAAGAGCAATAATGCTGCTCATTACATTGTAGGTACATTTTATTTCAAAATCTTCTGTGCATTTCAGGTACACTGCTCTCCTTCTCAGTAGTGTTGCTACTATGCTTATTTGTTTTAGATTTTGTGTTCATTTCATTGGCCTGTGAAATTATGTATGAGTGTAGTTGAAAGAACTGCGCAATGCTACACACTAAGGTTCAGATTTTTAATTACCGGCGCATCCCTGCAAAGTTGCAGGGATGCGCCAGTAATTGTGCGTCACGCCACCATCACCCATGGTGCGCCGTATTACAATGCGGCGCGCCATGGGCCCAAAACGTCACCAAAGCGTTACGCATCTGTGCCGTAAAGGTGGCGCATTGCTGGAGTTGCGTCGCAACGATGGTGCAGCTCCATCAATTCTCTGGGGTGCCCTATCTCCCCAATGCTGCGTCAAGCCGTACGTCTGCTTCAAGCAGGCGCAGGGTTTGAGTCACGCATCATTGTCCTCAAAGTGACTGATTGAAATCTTGTAGATTTCCCTCAGCCACTTTTAGGATGCGTTCCTGCGCAGGAACGCCCTCCCTTGCGCCGGAACACCCCTATTGGCGCAGGGCTTTACAACGTGATGCATCTCCCAGATGCGTCACGTTGTTAATATACGCCGCACCATTGCGCCTCTTTTTTGCTGTCGCTGCGTCACAAAAGTCACGCAACAATGGAGCAAAAGAGCCGCAAGAGCCTTATAAATCAGCCCCTACAGACTCAAGTCCAGTCCTTCCTTTGTACACATGGCGATAAGAAGAAATAGTGGTGGTGGATTAATAGTTTGAGTATTTTAATGACTGGTGAATGTAGTAGGAAACTTTAGTGTTGTCGCTGATCTTCAATCACGATGGACTTTGGCTGTCACTTTGCGTGCTGCGGACTGCTGCCTGCCAATCCTAGGCAAACCTTTTTAGTACTTTGTTTAGTGAGTTACATAGGGTAGTTTCCAATTCGACGGTCCGCAAATCAAGCAATACTAAAGTAATGACGTAGTCGACCACATGAGATTGGTCAATAAAATATCCCGTGGAGTCGTTCCCTATTTGCTATTTTGTAAAAATATTTTGTTACTTTGTTAGTTCTTTTTTAAATGTTTGATTTGGTTGAGAAATAAATATCATCCATGTTTTCTGTTTTTCTTTCTTTCATGTTGTACATCAGCTTCCCCCAGGGGCAAGAGGAGGACACAGGAGGAGGAGGAGGAGGGTGCTGTTGTCGATGCAGGCCAGGACCGGGCAGTCGAGGGCTCCTTTGCTGGCCCCAGTAAGTTTTAATTTTAATATAGAGTACTTATTTTTTCCTAGCGTTCCTCATTCGATTTTTTCTAAATCGTCTTTGATCTTCTTGTAGACAGGATCTAAATTCTTATCCCTATGACTCCGTGTGGTATTACTAGATTATTCTTATTAGTCTGTCTGTGTAGCTAACTAAGATTGCACATTTGGCATTTCCATTGGACTCCCATTCTAGTCAGCAATAGCTCTATGCACTGAGTGTAGTCCTCTGGGATTGTCCATAATGTCTTTTCAAGTATTCTAAATGTTTATGCTTTGACCATTGCCAACAATAAAAAGGTGAATGACCACCACCAAGAAATAATAAGATACTACTTTACTTTTGGTTTGGATAGGACAATCCATTCTACTACTGTTGCAGGGACAAATCTGCACAAACAGAACTATGGACACTAAATAATGCATCGCTTAGCTTATCAATTATAATAGGTGCTGTAACTGTTAGACTTTCCACATACCTCAGTGATAACAGACTTTGTAGTTGAACCCCCAATCTCCTTACTGACTAGATAGTGTGGCAGAGTCATTTAGCTCCCAAAGTCACCGATGGCAGAGGCACGGACTCATGCTTGCAAACATTCGAAAACCTTTAGCTCATCCACTCTAGTCTGGAGGACCAAAAACCACAGAGTCTATTTAAGTTTAAAAGCTTTATTAAAAGTAAACACATTTATTAAATTCAAGTTTGTCATAAAAGTGAACGTGTAACTGAAAATGGAAAAGTGCTTAGTGCTGACGATTAATTGGACACATTTCTTGTGGTCGAGGCGAGCTCTCACCTGGTTTGAACTTGATCCTGCTCGTGTTCTTAGAAGTCAAGGTTCTGTCTGTTAGGAGAAAAAGTGGTGCGTGTTAAAAAGTAAAAAGCAAACATTCATCAGTTGTGCCAAAAAGTGCAGCAAGACAACAGCCTTCCCTGGAAAAAGGGACATTTTTACTCTAGAGTACACAGTCAAAAATTATTAAATTGTACACTTTTTTTCACATTTCTTTCTTCCTCCTAGACCAAATATTATATAGTAGTGAGTGGTGTATTCTAACATTATTAAATGTACTTTGTAGGTGGAACATCTGGAGACGGGGCCAGCGCGGAGGTGGTGGCATTGGACGAGGAGGACAACTCTGGGGAGGAGGCGGTGCAAGTGCCGGAAAAGGACATGCCTGTGAGGGTTCACACGGTGGTGGCGGGCAGAGGTAAGCTATACATTCCTTAGTCATTGAGATTGAAGACTGCAGAGTGTGCTTTCTGCACGGGTGTATTATAAAAAAAGCAGGTAGTAGCCTCCTCTAAATGTACTTCGACTTAGCTGTGAAGTTTTTGGCGAGAAGAATCCCAATCAGATCTGAGGTGAACTTGATGGATGGGATGAACGAAAAGCGAAAGAAGGGTGTAAGTAAGTGTGGAAGCACGAGAAATGTAATGATGACTGGCAAAGAAGAATGATATGTGTTTGCTTGGTCCCCGAGGTGGCTGGGAAGGTAAGAAAATGGTATGGTGCATGGCTGGGTGAATGATGAAGCAAGGATGGGTGGAAGGAGAACAGCCTGGGTGGGTGAGACAGAAACTGTATGTGTGCAATATACTTTGAATGGATGGATGCCTGGATCATTCATGGTACTATCTGACTCTTAGATAGCATATGTGAATCTAGAGAGAGTAGACGGTCACTGGATGAACTAAGTGTTACTTTGAAGAGCATGTAACACCGCACCCGCACGTCCGTTCCAGTGTAGGAAAGGCAAGGAAAAGAAGTTGTAACGTTGTCCAAAGACTACCATGAATAGTAGCAGTAGTTTGTATTGCAACTGCAAGCACAGCATATATCCAGTTATTACGGTGGGCACTCCCTACCTCCCTTAATAACTTTAGTTTAGTAGTAGTACGTCATTCATGTGTGGGGGTATCACTGTTCACTCAATAATAAGCAAAGCACCTAAAGTCATCCCATATGACATCAAATACATCCCATGTGAAGTGATAGATAATCAGATAATTTAGCTTCTTCATTTTCCTTTTCTAATACTCATTTGCACTGTAGGGTGAAAGCTAAATTAATTAAGCAGTAGCCCTTTTAACAGAGTATTCTCAGTGCCACCCGTAATAGAAAAGTAAGAGCTTCACCACCTGCATGTACTGGACCGGTACAGTAACGCAAGTCTGTCTCACTCACCATGGTGTGCGTCTGTTTTTCTCGGGTGCAAGTTCACTGCGCTGGCATTATGCCGGCTTGCATAAGATAACGTACCAATTTTCCTAAACAAGAGAGAAGAAGAAGAATAAGAGTGGTGTACTGTCATAGTCGACTGTAATAGAAGTCCATAGTGCTCGTAGAATTTGTTCCTTAAACTCCCACTAATGTTAGAGCAAGGATGAAGAAGTCGGAGGTTACATAGATACTGTCCTCAATAGTTATGCACTGTGCTTTCAATTTGCTACTTGTACTGTGACAACTTTCTGCTCAATCATTTTGTGTTAATCTTAAGGAGCATTGGTTACAGACTATGTCTTTCTTTTTTCATGTAGTTGCTCCTTCCAAATCCAAGACACCATCAAGGGGCTCGAATGGCCCGGCAACGGAGGCTGGATGCCACTGTTGCTGAATATCGGCGGCTGGTGGCCCTGGAGGAGGAGGAGACGCAGTCTGGAACAACAACAACGTCCACTGGGACAGCTGCCTCCTCCTCCGTGCGGGCTGCCAGCCAGCGCAGTGCTCCAGCGGTACGGAGCCGGGCTACCAAAGCCAAACGCCACCGCCCAGCAGCAAAGAAAGCAGCTGCCCCTCACAGGATTTGCAAGGCACACCGGCGCCGCTTATCCCTCAGACTGTCCTACCTGGAGCAGGAGGTCCATAATTATAAGAACGTGGTGGAGGGCCTCCGATTCGAACTTGCCACCCTCCGCAAGGAGCATGATGCCCTGGCTGCTAATTCCAACAGCACCCTGCCATAGTGTCCCTTGCCCCTTTTTTAGAGACTTTTGGGGGGTGGGAATTGGGAGTTGTGATTTTTGGGGACTTTTGAAGGACAATCGTTGGGGTTAGGGAGGGTCTTGCGGGAGATTCTTTTGTTAGGGCTATAAAAATATACTTTTTGAAACTTTATCTGACCATACCTGTTTTTTACTGCTTTTGAGTCTGGTGGGTGGGGGTTTAACATAACAGTAAGTTTGTTTTCCTGAATAGTCCTAGGACTTTAGTAGTACTACCGTCAATCAAATCTCTCGTCTCTCCTAATACTCCATTATACTACCTCCAACCAAACGCCTATCTTACCTGTAATTTCTGTTTGCAAGTAGGGCTAGGCCCAGGGCTGGCTCCACGGGAAACAGCAAATAAGGTTGGCAATCCTGGGCGGATAAAATTTCCTCATAGCGGTGGTACTAGTGGTGTGACACAGTGGCAGTTGCTTGCCTATGAAAAAAAGAAAATGAAATCTGGTTTGTCCTCCTGAGCAATACAAAGGTACAATACAGAATATAGCAGGTGACAGAAGTACACTAGAACAGTGCCACGTTGTAGCCTAACAAATGTTAAAGTATAACTAATTCGGTTGAAGTTCTTTGACATTAGCCATGGGTCTTTGTCAAGCAGAGTAAGAATATATCCTCGGATTTCTTCACCAGCCTGTTGCTATCACCTTATCCTCCCCAGCAAGTGTGTGGATTTATTGCTGTAATTTAGTCACACATCAATCAAAACCACACAGCCCGGGGGAAGAGGGTTAGGGTTTGAAAAATGGATGGGTACGGGGGTTTTTGGGAAAGGTTTTGGGAGACAAGAAAAAGTAGCACAGCATGGACGAACAATTGTGAACATAAACAAATCTTTGGGTACAAACCTATCCCTCAATCTTTGAAAGTGCATACACTACTGTAACTGCATGCATGTCAGTTAAAAGTAATTAGTACTTTCGACAACTGTGGAAGAAAGAATGCGACAGTACAGGGCGTGGGTGGAAATATTGATAACTATATTCAACATAAGGTCTCTGTAGCCAGATACCTGAGAGCCTTGCTGGTCACTATAAATCCATTCACAACAACACTCAATGGGGTTGGTCTGGAAGGTGTCAGGTTTACTCCCCGTGATCCAGTCGATGCAAATATGGTTCCACCTCCAAATGTCACCAACACCCAGAAGTGTAAACACAGGGTGTTCGAGGCATTAGGCGGGGGAGAAAAATAACAAACTAAAATAAAAAATGTGGGATGGGTAAAGGTAGGGTCAGCAGGGAAAGGATACCTGTAACAGAAGACAAGACAGGCATCAGTGAAGTGCTGTCCTAACATACAAGGGTACTCTCATATAGTCTCACTAAATAGTCTGCAAGTCTCCCGCCTACTCATGGGAAATGTAGTTTCATAGTACGGTAGGCGCTTAGGGGCTGCGTAACCTGACAGAAGGTATAGTAGATAGAAAAGGAGAAATAGCTTTTTTTCTAGGTGTCCCCTCACTCACCAGGGTTGCCCCTTGGTGACATGCTTCATCATTGGGGCCATCCCAGTCCTCTACGGCCTGGGGCGTGCTGCGACTTGCGAATTACGTAGGAGCACTTACAAATGACTGTGTGGTGCAGATGTGATAGTGGAGTGGACTAAGTGATGTGTTAAGGGATCAATGTAGAAGCAGAGAGAGAGCCAAGAAATGCAGTCACAGTCAGAGAAAAAGGCAAGGGATACTGTATCTATGTGGTTGTAGTGGTCCTGTTGGAAGTGGTAAGTAAGTTGCCCGCAGAAAAAAAATCCTCCTATTAGCGGCACTCCTCCATTGCAGCCGACGCTTCGTCCATCGATGTTGGTCACCAGAAGACACCCTGTCCACTGCCTGCCTGATGCTGAATTGTGGCTCGCTACTGTGAAGCCTGACTCCATCCTTTTTTCCCCATTGCAGAGACTGAAACCCGGCCTGTAATTATTCAACGAAAAACAGGAAGTGATATAATATTACAACACCACTGATAAATAAATATAAGGTATGTAGGCTGTGGAGTGCAAAAAGTCACAATTTGTTTTTCCTAGTAGACAGTACAATGTTTTTGAAAGTGCGTACTCTGAGTCACCTTTTGAAGGATAAATAAGTATGGGCAAATTAATGTATCGGATCTTGCCCCTCAAGCTAGGTGTACTGTAAACTGTGTTTTAGAACAAAATTAGATCTTCCTAGCAGTGCTCCCACCCAGACCCTTACTAAAGCCAGTCGCAAAAATGTAGAAGACCCCCAATCAAATCTCAAAAAACGAGGCCTAGCAGAAAACTGGTGACAAAACTTACTTTGAAAGTAAAAGTAGGCCGAAGTACCCTAATTACCCATTACCCACCGTGGATTGCATTCAAACCACTTGCAAGCAACCAAGCAAAAGTAGCCATAGCCAGCATCGCTCCAAGACTCGAAATCCCCCCCACTCAAACACATGCAATAGAAATACTGCTAACCCTAACGAACCCTAAGTTAAGAATAGTGGCAAAGGCTTTCTTTAACTATGCCAAATCCCCCCTTTCCCACCATGGATTTTCTTCAAATGACTTGCAACCAAAATTACACATTCTCATGAGTGCTCTAAGACCCCAGAACTCAGTTTGAAAAATCTAGAACACCCCGAAACACATGCAATCCTGCTGCTAGGGCTAACCCTAACGAACCCTAAGTTACAAAAAGTGCCAAAACTAAAGGCTTTTCCGCGCGGATTTTGTCCCAACCACTTCTACCCGGTATTAGACCTTCCCAGGAATGCCCCAAGACCCGGCAACCCACCCGCCAAGAAGCGTAACACCCCCAAACAGGCCAAAAGCAAAATCTCATACTTGCAATATTTCTGGGCCTTCGGTCCAAACGCGCTGCGTAGCTAGGCCATAAGTCGGGGTTGGCACGACGGATTTCCTGAAAAGCAAATGCAATCAAGATTAAAGTGTCCCAGCAGTGCTCCCAGACCACGAAACTCACCCGCAAACACCAGGAAGCCCCCCAAACAGGCCCCCGAAAACGCTACATAGAGCAAAATGTCAGAAATAGCCCAAAAAAAAATCGGCCTGGATTTTGTCCCAACCACTTCTACCCGGTATTAGACCTTCCCAGGAATGCCCCAAGACCCGGCAACCCACCCGCCAAGAAGCATAACACCCCCAAACAGGCCAAAAGCAAAATCTCATACTTGCAATATTTCTGGGCCTTCGGTCCAAACGCGCTGCGTAGCTAGGCCATAAGTCGGGGTTGGCACGACGGATTTCCTGAAAAGCAAATGCAATCAAGATTAGAGTGTCCCAGCAGTGCTCCCAGACCACGAAACTCACCCGCAAACAGACGGAACCCCCCCTAAGAGCACCTCAAAGGCAAGCAAGTCATCAAAAACACAAAAAAAATTCCGCCTGGGATTTGGTCCAAAACACTTTTATCCGGTATTAGAGCTTCCCAGCAATGGCCCCAGAGCCGTCAACCCAGGAGAAAACGAGTAGAAGACCCCCAAACAGCCAAAGAGCAAAAGTACAAAAATGGGGACTTAGTCACTTTTTCACAAATTTCCCAAATCACTCCGCGCGCACTCTGCAGCTAGGCCCTAAGTCCCCTCAGCCACCATGGATTTGCTTCAAACCTCTTGCAAAGTAAAGTATATATAGCCAGCAGTGCTCCCACACCACGAAACTCACCCACAAACACCAGGAAGCCCCCCAAACAGGCCCCCGAAAACGCTACATAGAGCAAAATGTCAGAAATAGCCCAAAAAAAAATCGGCCTGGATTTTGTCCCAACCACTTCTACCCGGTATTAGACCTTCCCAGGAATGCCCCAAGACCCGGCAACCCACCCGCCAAGAAGCATAACACCCCCAAACAGGCCAAAAGCAAAATCTCATACTTGCAATATTTCTGGGCCTTCGGTCCAAACGCGCTGCGTAGCTAGGCCATAAGTCGGGGTTGGCACGACGGATTTCCTGAAAAGCAAATGCAATCAAGATTAGAGTGTCCCAGCAGTGCTCCCAGACCACGAAACTCACCCGCAAACACCAGGAAGCCCCCCAAACAGGCCCCCGAAAACGCTACATAGAGCAAAATGTCAGAAATAGCCCAAAAAAAAATCGGCCTGGATTTTGTCCCAACCACTTCTACCCGGTATTAGACCTTCCCAGGAATGCCCCAAGACCCGGCAACCCACCCGCCAAGAAGCATAACACCCCCAAACAGGCCAAAAGCAAAATCTCATACTTGCAATATTTCTGGGCCTTCGGTCCAAACGCGCTGCGTAGCTAGGCCATAAGTCGGGGTTGGCACGACGGATTTCCTGAAAAGCAAATGCAATCAAGATTAAAGTGTCCCAGCAGTGCTCCCGGACCACGAAACTCACCCGCAAACACCAGGAAGCCCCCCAAACAGGCCCCCGAAAACGCTACATAGAGCAAAATGTCAGAAATAGCCCAAAAAAAAATCGGCCTGGATTTTGTCCCAACCACTTCTACCCGGTATTAGACCTTCCCAGGAATGCCCCAAGACCCGGCAACCCACCCGCCAAGAAGCATAACACCCCCAAACTGGCCAAAAGCAAAATCTCATACTTGCAATATTTCTGGGCCTTCGGTCCAAACGCGCTGCGTAGCTAGGCCATAAGTCGGGGTTGGCACGACGGATTTCCTGAAAAGCAAATGCAATCAAGATTAGAGTGTCCCAGCAGTGCTCCCAGACCACGAAACTCACCCGCAAACAGACGGAACCCCCCCTAAGAGCACCTCAAAGGCAAGCAAGTCATCAAAAACACAAAAAAAATTCCGCCTGGGATTTGGTCCAAAACACTTTTATCCGGTATTAGAGCTTCTCAGCAATGGCCCCAGAGCCGTCAACCCAGGAGAAAACGAGTAGAAGACCCCCAAACAGCCAAAGAGCAAAAGTACAAAAATGGGGACTTAGTCACTTTTTCACAAATTTCCCAAATCACTCCGCGCGCACTCTGCAGCTAGGCCCTAAGTCCCCTCAGCCACCATGGATTTGCTTCAAACCTCTTGCAAAGTAAAGTATATATAGCCAGCAGTGCTCCCACACCACGAAACTCACCCACAAACACCAGGAAGCCCCCCAAACAGGCCCCCGAAAACGCTACATAGAGCAAAATGTCAGAAATAGCCCAAAAAAAAATCGGCCTGGATTTTGTCCCAACCACTTCTACCCGGTATTAGACCTTCCCAGGAATGCCCCAAGACCCGGCAAACCACCCGCCAAGAAGCATAACACCCCCAAACAGGCCAAAAGCAAAATCTCATACTTGCAATATTTCTGGGCCTTCGGTCCAAACGCGCTGCGTAGCTAGGCCATAAGTCGGGGTTGGCACGACGGATTTCCTGAAAAGCAAATGCAATCAAGATTAGAGTGTCCCAGCAGTGCTCCCAGACCACGAAACTCACCCGCAAACAGACGGAACCCCCCCTAAGAGCACCTCAAAGGCAAGCAAGTCATCAAAAACACAAAAAAAATTCCGCCTGGGATTTGGTCCAAAACACTTTTATCCGGTATTAGAGCTTCCCAGCAATGGCCCCAGAGCCGTCAACCCAGGAGAAAACGAGTAGAAGACCCCCAAACAGCCAAAGAGCAAAAGTACAAAAATGGGGACTTAGTCACTTTTTCACAAATTTCCCAAATCACTCCGCGCGCACTCTGCAGCTAGGCCCTAAGTCCCCTCAGCCACCATGGATTTGCTTCAAACCTCTTGCAAAGTAAAGTATATATAGCCAGCAGTGCTCCCACACCACGAAACTCACCCACAAACACCAGGAAGCCCCCCAAACAGGCCCCCGAAAACGCTACATAGAGCAAAATGTCAGAAATAGCCCAAAAAAAAATCGGCCTGGATTTTGTCCCAACCACTTCTACCCGGTATTAGACCTTCCCAGGAATGCCCCAAGACCCGGCAACCCACCCGCCAAGAAGCATAACACCCCCAAACAGGCCAAAAGCAAAATCTCATACTTGCAATATTTCTGGGCCTTCGGTCCAAACGCGCTGCGTAGCTAGGCCATAAGTCGGGGTTGGCACGACGGATTTCCTGAAAAGCAAATGCAATCAAGATTAGAGTGTCCCAGCAGTGCTCCCAGACCACGAAACTCACCCGCAAACACCAGGAAGCCCCCCAAACAGGCCCCCGAAAACGCTACATAGAGCAAAATGTCAGAAATAGCCCAAAAAAAAATCGGCCTGGATTTTGTCCCAACCACTTCTACCCAGTATTAGACCTTCCCAGGAATGCCCCAAGACCCGGCAACCCACCCGCCAAGAAGCATAACACCCCCAAACAGGCCAAAAGCAAAATCTCATACTTGCAATATTTCTGGGCCTTCGGTCCAAACGCGCTGCGTAGCTAGGCCATAAGTCGGGGTTGGCACGACGGATTTCCTGAAAAGCAAATGCAATCAAGATTAAAGTGTCCCAGCAGTGCTCCCAGACCACGAAACTCACCCGCAAACACCAGGAAGCCCCCCAAACAGGCCCCCGAAAACGCTACATAGAGCAAAATGTCAGAAATAGCCCAAAAAAAAATCGGCCTGGATTTTGTCCCAACCACTTCTACCCGGTATTAGACCTTCCCAGGAATGCCCCAAGACCCGGCAACCCACCCGCCAAGAAGCATAACACCCCCAAACAGGCCAAAAGCAAAATCTCATACTTGCAATATTTCTGGGCCTTCGGTCCAAACGCGCTGCGTAGCTAGGCCATAAGTCAGGGTTGGCACGACGGATTTCCTGAAAAGCAAATGCAATCAAGATTAGAGTGTCCCAGCAGTGCTCCCAGACCACGAAACTCACCCGCAAACAGACGGAACCCCCCCTAAGAGCACCTCAAAGGCAAGCAAGTCATCAAAAACACAAAAAAAAATTCCGCCTGGGATTTGGTCCAAAACACTTTTATCCGGTATTAGAGCTTCCCAGCAATGGCCCCAGAGCCGTCAACCCAGGAGAAAACGAGTAGAAGACCCCCAAACAGCCAAAGAGCAAAAGTACAAAAATGGGGACTTAGTCACTTTTTCACAAATTTCCCAAATCACTCCGCGCGCACTCTGCAGCTAGGCCCTAAGTCCCCTCAGCCACCATGGATTTGCTTCAAACCTCTTGCAAAGTAAAGTATATATAGCCAGCAGTGCTCCCACACCACGAAACTCACCCACAAACACCAGGAAGCCCCCCAAACAGGCCCCCGAAAACGCTACATAGAGCAAAATGTCAGAAATAGCCCAAAAAAAAATCGGCCTGGATTTTGTCCCAACCACTTCTACCCGGTATTAGACCTTCCCAGGAATGCCCCAAGACCCGGCAACCCACCCGCCAAGAAGCATAACACCCCCAAACAGGCCAAAAGCAAAATCTCATACTTGCAATATTTCTGGGCCTTCGGTCCAAACGCGCTGCGTAGCTAGGCCATAAGTCGGGGTTGGCACGACGGATTTCCTGAAAAGCAAATGCAATCAAGATTAGAGTGTCCCAGCAGTGCTCCCAGACCACGAAACTTACCCACAAACACCAGGAAGCCCCCCAAACAGGCCCCCGAAAACGCTACATAGAGCAAAATGTCAGAAATAGCCCAAAAAAAAATCGGCCTGGATTTTGTCCCAACCACTTCTACCCGGTATTAGACCTTCCCAGGAATGCCCCAAGACCCGGCAACCCACCCGCCAAGAAGCATAACACCCCCAAACAGGCCAAAAGCAAAATCTCATACTTGCAATATTTCTGGGCCTTCGGTCCAAACGCGCTGCGTAGCTAGGCCATAAGTCGGGGTTGGCACGACGGATTTCCTGAAAAGCAAATGCAATCAAGATTAGAGTGTCCCAGCAATGCTCTCAGACCACAAAACTCACCCACAAACAGACGGAACCCCCCCTAAGAGCACCTCAAAGGCAAGCAAGTCATCAAAAACACAAAAAATTTTCCGCCTCGGATTTGGCACAAACCACTTTTAGTGCTTCCCAGCAATGGCCCCAGACCCGTCAACTCACCTGCAAAGAGGTAGAACAACACCCCCACAAGTGCTGAGTCTTTCTTCATTGGGCGTAAACCAGCCCTCTGCTTTGATGGAAATAGGAGTCTGGAGGAGGAGGATAGAGGAGCATGTTCTTCTGAACTTGTGAACCTGAGGAATGCAGACTGCGGCACCTTCAAATAAATTAGCAAACAAGTGAAGACAGTTCTGCTGATGGGCTTGTTTTTGTGATTATCTGATTAAAGTTTGAATTATATTAACTGTGCACAACAAAGAAAGACAGACACACAGGAATAAAAGTGAATAAGGATGAAAAAGAAAGTTATTGATTCGTTGTCTCATTTTCAGGGCTCGAAGTCGGTATCACGGTCCAGGAATAAGAATAAGGCTTCGTCATCATACTTTGCGAATTCAGCCAGGGTGAGGTCAGTGCCACCTGACAGAGTAGAAATTCCCTCATCTATGGTGCTGGCCACCTCCTCTTCATCCGGCACGCTCTCTCGTACTCTTATATCTGGTGGTATGAGGTGCTGATTCATCTTGATCATTGTTAACCTCTCCACATTTTTGGGCGAGAGGCGGCTCCGTTTGGGAGTTACAATCCCACCAGCCGCACTGAAAACCCGTTCAGAAGACACACTTGCGAGTGGGCAAGACAAGTAGTTTAAAGCCAGGTTGGTGAGCTGTGGCCACAATTCTTTTTTCCCATGCCAATACGCCAATGGGTCAGAATTAACATAGACCTCTGTGGAGTCATTCAGATAGTCCTTCACCATCGACTCAAGGTCCTCCTCCAAGGTTCCTCCACTTTGCGTAGCTCTTGCTGTGCCTCTGACCTTTTGAGAACCAAACCCACGCAGAGCTAGCCAATCCTCTTCAGCCTCCAATGTTTCTGTTGTCTTTCGTGCAGATGATCCGGTTGCCGGTGTCTTTAACGGCTGAGAGGTCACTTGTGCCACAGCCACAGGTGCAGAAGTGGATTGTTTTGACTGGGGATGGCCTGCTGATGTACTGCCATTTCCTTCAATTTCCAGCCGTTCTGTTTCAAACTTCTTGGCTGACAAGGCTAGCCAACGTTTGTACTTTGTAACATCTTCATCAGCAAAAGGAAAGAATGCTCTGCCTGCCAGCGCCTTTTTGTAGCGTGGATCCAGAATAGTAGCACAAATGTAATGCTGTTCTGAGTGGATCTTTTTAAGACGTTCATCACCTTGTAGGAGCTCTAATAATTGCTCAGCCAGAAGCAAAGAAGAGTCTTTCTTTTTGTCATCTTTTCGAAACACAGAACACACCTCCTTCAGTTGGTCCTCCAGCATGTACAACAATGATATAGCTTTTCCCAAATTAGAGTCCTCCTTGCTGACTGCACGCGTGAAGACCTCAAAAGGACGAAGCATGCGTGTTAGGCTTTCAACTATGTTCCATTGCGGCCCACCCATCCTCAGCTCCTCTATACCCTCTTTCAAGAAATATTGATCGAGTTGCGTATACTGCTCATACAGACGCTCAAGCATGTAGAAGGTTGAGTTCCAACGTGTTACCACCTCCTGGATGAGTGCTTTCACTGGCATTTGACATTGATATAGCATGCTCCTCAGCTGCTTGCGGGCCTTAAAAGAATGCCTGAAATGCTTGCAAATTTTTCGGCAGTTCTCCAATACACTGTACGCTGCACTGCGTTTATTACCCAAGAATTTTTGGACAACCAGGTTTATACAGTGCGCCAAACACGGCACTCTGAAATAGTAACCGTCCCTCATGGCCTTAACTATATTGGAGCCATTGTCCGTGGAAACATAACCAACCTTGCGTTTTAGTGGGGACAGACAGTTAAGGACCTTTGTGTTAAAGACATCCAAAATGTTTTCTGCTGTGTGACGTTTCTCCAAACCAAACATGGCTAGTGTTGCATGTTTCCGAGCACCTTTAAAAACAATGTTAGTGTCAACACCTGAGTTTAGCTTTGCTTTAGCCCCTGAAAAAGAGACCCAGTGTGCAGTGATGCACATGTAATCAGCGCCTGCGCCACTGGTCCACATGTCTGTTGTCAGATGTATAGTGTGAACAGCACTCTTCTGCAAAGCTGCCCCAATCACCTTCAGAACATCTTCATGTAGTGCTGGAACCGCAACTCGGGCAAAATAGAACCGGCTAGGAACCTTCCATTTAGGGCAGAGCGCTGTCACTATTTCTAGAAAACCAACCCCTTCTACAAAAGAAAAAGGGAGAAGGTCCAGAGCTAGCATTTTAGCCAGCTTAGTGTTATACAGACGGGTCATTGGGTGGTTGCGTTCATATTGCGCTTCTGTAAACAACATCTTTTTAATGTTGCCCTGGACCAATGATTTACGGGATGATGATGATCTCTTCGACCCAGTTACGCTCGCTGATGAACTTTTCCGCATTGATGTCTCACTCTCTCCCACACTCTTAGTGTGGCTCCCATGGGGTGTGCTGCTGACATGGGAACTGGGTGTAAGTGAAGTGTTTGAATCGTCTTCTTCTACCTCCTCGTCATCAGCAGATGACAAATCAACGTTTTCATTACGTGCAATTCCGGCTTTCTTGACCGCCTCTAGGTGCGGAAACCATTCGACAGCGTGCCTTCTCTCAAGATGACCTCTCTGGCCTCCGGTACCATAGTTAGAACCAAGCTTACCACGACTAAATCGAAGCTTACAAAGGCTACAAATGGCTACGTTTTCCTTTTTTGGGCAAACACTAAAGAAGTCCCAAACTGGAGACTTGAAATGTCTTCGGGGGCCGGAGGAGGCGGCGATACTGGTGGTGGTGGTCCTGCTGCTAATGACAGATGAAGTGGAGGATGTGGATTGCCGAACTTCAGTACGTTTTGCACTTTCACCACCACGAATTGAGGTCGAGGACGAGGTGGGTACCTTCTTGCGAAGAAATATGGAAGCGGTAGGTTTTGGTGTACTACTTAACTCCAAATCTAATGATTCCATTTCCATTGCCTCCTCGCCGACATCATCATCACGCTCAGCAGCTTCTCGGGATAGGGTCAAAATGTCTCTTTGCTGCATGCCCGGTGGGGCTGCAGTGACCTTTGTGATGACTGGCTCGTCGTCATCGTGAGAGGCTTCATCACCAGCAGTATCTGTCACTTCTTGTTGAGCCTCATCACACTCCATAGGTTTGAGTTTTTGGACGACCTTCCTTTTACGCTTAGGTACCGGTGTCAGATCATGGTGTGCCTCTGCCTCACTGTCAGACCGCAGTTGTGGTTCCCAAGACAGATCACTTGCACCAGAACGAGGTGGGCTTGAAGAAGATGTAGACACCCCCCTTGATCTTTTCCTTGCTAGGGATGTGGAAGACAATGAATGATCATCAGGAGGAGTGGCTTCCAATGATACCTCAGCTTCATTGTCGATTTCCAAATGTGCCCCTACTTCGGGAGGAACAACTATTGTGGGCACTTGTGAACGTCCATGCACCTTTGCTTGCGCATCTCCTTTTGCTGCCTCTCCTTCCACATGTACTTGGGCGTGTACTTGCACATGGTGTTGTTGTTGCGGCTGTGGTTGTTCAACACTTGTCAGATGAGTTACAACAACCTGTGTTGATTCAGGGACATTGCTGCTACTTTCTTGCGATGAGCCAACATCACTGGTCGATGGTGATTGGAGAAGTACACTGACTGCCTCTGAAGCACTCAAGGGCTTTGACTTAAGTTGGCGTGGTGGTGGAGGCACTGAACCCAATGGAGCAGGGGTGCTGCTCTCAGGTTGGTCCCCAGCAGATCCTGCTGCTGCAGGCGTACTTTTTTTTTTGCTCCCAAAAAAAGTGGCGGGTGGCACACCAGCCTCCTTGGTAACTTGCTTCTTCTGCTCCTTACTAGCAACTTTCTTGCTAGAGGAGCTACGGAGAACTTTCTTTGGGGGCGGGGCCATCTTCTTCAGAGCAGGTCAGACAGCAGGCCGCAGTTGCACGAATTGTAGAGTTGTCTGAGGCCAGACGTGACGTCGCGTGACGTTATGCTGCACACACACACCGCTGCAGGACTTCTTCCTGGCACTGGTGGTTCTCTTGAGTCTTGTGCACCTAAAAAAAATGGAAGACAGAGGAACATCAGTTCAGTTATAGAGCACAAAAAAATCGAAAAACACTGCAAAATCAGCACAATCCCAATCCATCCATGCCCTCCATAATGTTTAAATTCAAGACAACCCACAGAAAGACTAGGCCCATGCTAGACTCAAATACCCCTGGTGAAAAGGCCACAAGTACAGGCCCAAAAATCGAAAAACACTGCAAAATCAGCACAATCCCATTCAATCCATGGCCTCCATGATGTTTAAATTCAAGACAACCCACAGAAATACTAGGCCCATGCAAGACTCACTACCCCTGGGCATAAATAAAGGTTGAAAAGTAGGCAAAATGGTTGGAGGCCTAACAACAAAGCCTGCATTCAAAATGGCCACTTGCCTGCCAGCACATGGCCAGTGCCTGTAGCTGCACTCAAAACGGCCACCAGCCACATGGCATGTCCCTCCCCATGAACACCCCCAAAAATCGAAAAACACTGCAAAATCAGCACAATCCCATTCCATCCATGGCCTCCATGATGTTTAAATTCAAGACAGCCCACAGAAAGACTAGGCCCATGCTAGACTCAAATACCCCTGGTGAAAAGGCCACAAGTACAGGCCCAAAAATCGAAAAACACTGCAAAATCAGCACAATCCTATTCCATCCATGGCCTCCATGATGTTTAAATTCAAGACAGCCCACAGAAAGACTAGGCCCATGCTAGACTCAAATACCCCTGGTGAAAAGGCCACAAGTACAGGCCCAAAAATCGAAAAACACTGCAAAATCAGCACAATCCTATTCCTTCCATGGCCTCCATGATGTTTAAATTCAAGACAGCCCACAGAAAGACTAGGCCCATGCTAGACTGAAATACCCCTGGTGAAAAGGCCACAAGTACAGGCCCAAAAATCGAAAAACACTGCAAAATCAGCACAATCCCATTCAATCCATGGCCTCCATGATGTTTAAATTCAAGACAACCCACAGAAATACTAGGCCCATGCAAGACTCACTACCCCTGGGCATAAATAAAGGTTGAAAAGTAGGCAAAATGGTTGGAGGCCTAACAACAAAGCCTGCATTCAAAATGGCCACTTGCCTGCCAGCACATGGCCAGTGCCTGTAGCTGCACTCAAAATGGCCACCAGCCACATGGCATGTCCCTCCCCATGAACACCCCCAAAAATCGAAAAACACTGCAAAATCAGCACAATCCCATTCCATCCATGGCCTCCATGATGTTTAAATTCAAGACAGCCCACAGAAAGACTAGGCCCATGCTAGACTCAAATACCCCTGGTGAAAAGGCCACAAGTACAGGCCCAAAAATCGAAAAACACTGCAAAATCAGCACAATCCCATTCCATCCATGGCCTCCATGATGTTTAAATTCAAGACAGCCCACAGAAAGACTAGGCCCATGCTAGACTCAAATACCCCTGGTGAAAAGGCCACAAGTACAGGCCCAAAAATCGAAAAACACTGCAAAATCAGCACAATCCCATTCAATCCATGGCCTCCATGATGTTTAAATTCAAGACAACCCACAGAAATACTAGGCCCATGCAAGACTCACTACCCCTGGGCATAAATAAAGGTTGAAAAGTAGGCAAAATGGTTGGAGGCCTAACAACAAAGCCTGCATTCAAAATGGCCACTTGCCTGCCAGCACATGGCCAGTGCCTGTAGCTGCACTCAAAATGGCCACCAGCCACATGGCATGTCCCTCCCCATGAACACCCCCAAAAATCGAAAAACACTGCAAAATCAGCACAATCCCATTCCATCCATGGCCTCCATGATGTTTAAATTCAAGACAGCCCACAGAAAGACTAGGCCCATGCTAGACTCAAATACCCCTGGTGAAAAGGCCACAAGTACAGGCCCAAAAATCGAAAAACACTGCAAAATCAGCACAATCCCATTCCATCCATGGCCTCCATGATGTTTAAATTCAAGACAGCCCACAGAAAGACTAGGCCCATGCTAGACTCAAATACCCCTGGTGAAAAGGCCACAAGTACAGGCCCAAAAATCGAAAAACACTGCAAAATCAGCACAATCCCATTCAATCCATGGCCTCCATGATGTTTAAATTCAAGACAACCCACAGAAATACTAGGCCCATGCAAGACTCACTACCCCTGGGCATAAATAAAGGTTGAAAAGTAGGCAAAATGGTTGGAGGCCTAACAACAAAGCCTGCATTCAAAATGGCCACTTGCCTGCCAGCACATGGCCAGTGCCTGTAGCTGCACTCAAAATGGCCACCAGCCACATGGCATGTCCCTCCCCATGAACACCCCCAAAAATCGAAAAACACTGCAAAATCAGCACAATCCCATTCCATCCATGGCCTCCATGATGTTTAAATTCAAGACAGCCCACAGAAAGACTAGGCCCATGCTAGACTCAAATACCCCTGGTGAAAAGGCCACAAGTACAGGCCCAAAAATCGAAAAACACTGCAAAATCAGCACAATCCCATTCCATCCATGGCCTCCATGATGTTTAAATTCAAGACAGCCCACAGAAAGACTAGGCCCATGCTAGACTCAAATACCCCTGGTGAAAAGGCCACAAGTACAGGCCCAAAAATCGAAAAACACTGCAAAATCAGCACAATCCCATTCCATCCATGGCCTCCATGATGTTTAAATTCAAGACAGCCCACAGAAAGACTAGGCCCATGCACCACTCACTACCCCTGGTCAAGGCCCCAACAACAGGTCAAAAATCGAAAAACACAAAATTTTACAAAAAAAAAAAATCGAAAAACACAGAAAAATCAGCACAATCCCAATTCATCTATGGCCTCCATGATGTTTAAGTTCAAGACAACCCACAGAAAGAATCAGTCCACCCACCACTGAGTACCCCTGGGGAAAAGGCCCCAAAACAGCCCAAAAATCGAAAATCCCAAAATTTTAGTTGCAGCAACTGTAATGCCCCAAACAAACTTACTTGTAAAATTTCTAATCCAACAGTGATCCAAAGAAAGTCAAAAAGGCCTCAAATCCAAAGATCCAGCAGCATCCACAAAAAGTAATCCTTCCAGGTCCACATCCGAATGAAAAGTGACCAGGAGATGGACAAGGCACTGGGAGGAGCCTGCTGAACAGGAACAGGAAGTTGAAGACTATGGGGCACTTCCTTCCTCCCACCCCCCTGCCCCCCTCCCCAAAATGGACTCCTCGCTAAAAAAGTGCAGGCAAATGTCAAACTAAGGAGTTATTCACATAAAAATCATCATTTCTAGAAGGTTTATGCTGCTTGCTGGTGGATTTCTTGTGCAGAATTGCAAATTTATATTTTCGCTCGCCGCATCTCAAATCTCGCAATTGCGAAGTACCGCGAGACGTGATCTCGCCGTACTCGCGTTGACAAACTATCGCTGGCAAGCCGCGATGACGTAATCGCGCTCGCAAATTCCCGCGGGATCACACAGCAAGATCCAAAATGGCGCAGCACTCGCAAACTATCGAAAAAAACAACTCGGCAAACGATGATAAACGCCGCGCGCCGCAAAAATTGTATCACCAACGCCGCGCGCCGCCAAAAAAATCCGCTGCGTGCGAATTTGCGGATTTTGCGGGAAATCCGCAAATCTCGCGGATTGCGGATTTCCCGAAAATCCGCAAAATCCGCGAGCGGAACAGATTTTCCGCCCACGCTTAAATACCACAGATGAATGTTAGTACTTCATTGATCAGCGGGAAAAGCGCACACGATCAATGAACTGATATGAACCTCTGCCAAAACTGGCTGAAGAGTTGGGAAGAGGAGGTGGCCTAACGGCTAGGGCGGTCAACCTTAAATCTGGGGAACCGGGTTTGAGTCTCCATTACAGAAATGGGGTAATCCAATATCAGTTCTTGGACCTGACTAAAGTTCTATAAAAAAAAAATATTTTTTTGAGCTAGTGAATTCTTATCACTATTGCTTGGTTAGTGACAGAAATTTACCGCTGAGCTACGGCGACTTTTATCGCAGATAAACCTTGGTATTACCAAGGTTTATCGCAAATGCGATAAAAATCGGCCGCAATGCATGAACATCGCTGAAAATTCAGCGATATTCATGCATTACCGAGCTAATGCTCTTAGCCATGTTATCCACCTCCCATTGGATAAAATGGCTAAGAACTGCTCAGGGGCAGGTGTTAGCTTTTGTAGATATTTGCGCTTAGCGCAAATATCTCCAAAAGCTGGTAAGAGGAGATAGCGATGTTAGCGACTGTTTCCAGTCGCTAACATCTTGGCACGCCCACTTTGCATGTCATTAGTGATAAATATCACTGACATGCAAAGTGGGGCCCAAGATGGTCGCTATCTCCTACTAGCTGTCGCTAACTGGTGTTAGCGACAGCTAGGTAATAGGGAGATAATTTTATCTCCGCTTTCTTTGCTTTTAAAGCCAAAAAAGCGGAGATAAACCCCCTTGATAATATGCCCCACAGAGTTTTTCAAAACAGGAGAACATTAAATTAAAGAAAACTGTGCAGCAGCCAAATTTGTACGGAAACATATCATTTTATTCCGTCATATTGAAAAATGGCAATAGAAGAAAATAATGTCCGTAATTAATACAGGTTTGAGTCTCAGCAATGATGCTGAACATCCTGTGATGCTGGGCACATTACTTAATTTCTCCGTGACTAACTAAAATGAATGTGTCCTCATGCAATCCAACTTGTGCTGTGTAAAGTGCTCTGTTCAAGTGCTCAAGTTCGCAATATATAAAACTCTGTAAAAAAATAAAGTAGAACAAATCAGGCAGGTCATATGGCACTCTCCTCTCCTTTCCTTTAAGCCGGCACTGAAATCAGCTGACATGCGCCAGGGAGACACCTTTGTGCCAAGGTACAAGGGTGTCTCAGTGAGTCTGGTTATTGGTTTTGTACTTGAAGGGTACCCTTCCTGCACGAAATACTGTGCTTAGACTTACTTAAACTATTTTCCCTCTTTGTCTGTGTACTGTACAGTGCAACACACATACAAAGTCAGAAAAGGAAGGAGAAATAAAAGCATTTCTCCTTCCTTGCGTCTTCTTCAAAAAGACAGTTTTGTGACACTAAACCCTGTCTGCTTAATTTAGTAAATTGGGTTTACCATCAGAAACCTAGGGTGGTTGCCTGGGAATGACCAGGCTCCAACCCTGCTATGCTCCCTTGGTGCTAAGTAATGCAGAGCAGCTGTATGCTCTATTATGCGCCGCTTTCACGTTATTTCCAGTGCTAAACAAGTTTAGCACTGTAAAGTAATTTGGAAAAAAAAAAATTCTGCTGATTTTCATCCCTCTGTTACGTAAACATGGCATAAAATCTTAGACAATTTCGGACTTAGTCTTCGAGGGTGGTGTAGGGCAGAGTAGCTACTTCAGTCAGCACATGTGCAATCACAATGCATATAGTGTCCATACAGTGTTACTTTTTCATAAAAGCGATAAAACTTCATTTACAGTTAAGGAAATGTGCATAGTAATATCGTGGGGGGAGAGCATTGGCAGGTTTTTAGGACTCGGTCTGGTGGTCGCTTTCATGGAGTTATCGGGGCATGTGTTTAGAGATCAGGTCTGGGGGTCATTTTTGGGGGGGTCAGTTGCAAATTTTTAGGGCTTAGGGAGGGAAGGCGGTCAGGGTACTTATAAGGAGGGGACAACTTATAGGGCATAGGAGAAGGGAGTTGGGGTAGTTATATGGGCAGGGTTGGGGGGATGTATGACGTTACCACGCATACTATTACCACGCATACCTTTACAACTCAGTATTTACAACGAATACCGTTACAACGCATAGCGCTTAGAGGTGCTGGATAGTGGTAAGTATAATTTTCTATTCCAACTCCAGTCCCCGTGGACACTAGGGAAGGTGTTGGATAGAAAATTAAACTTATTCCCTATCCTAGAGCGCCCCCCAGCGCAATGCGTTGTAATGGTATGCGTGGTAATGCCTGGTTTGTAATGGTAGTGCGTTGTAAAAAATGCGTGCTAAACGTTGTATACCGGTTTGGGGAGTGTGTAAGGAATGGGGCTTTGTCAGGGCTCAGGGTGGGTGGGCAGGGAGGTGGTTTGTAATTTAGGGTGGATGGTAGGTTGGGGGTTTGTAATTTAGGGCTTAGAATGGTGTGGGCAGTTAGGAGGTTTGTAATTTTGGGCGGGAGTTCAGGTAGGTGGTTTATAATTTAGGGCTCAGGGCTGGGAGGCAAATTCTGATTTTATTAAATTTAGGGCTTATTGGCAAGTAGGGGGTTTGTAATTTAGGGTGGGGCGAGGGGGGTCAGAAAAGTGGCGACCTTAGCCACGCATACACCCTTACCATTCATGCCTTTACCACAAAATTGTGCGGTAAAGCATGCGTTGTAAAGGAATGTTCAATTAATTCGAATTCGTGGTTCAGGCTGCGTGGTAGAGGCACGCGTGGTTGAGCCTTGTATGTCTCTATCATTCAACCGTCACTGGCAGAGGGACACAGCACAGGAGGTCGTTGCTTTGCATACGTACCTTGGACACTGATGTCTGCAGCAGCTCAGGTTGGGATGCAGCACTGCTCTCTGATGCAGAGTGGAGAATGGTCCCTGAGGTGGATGACAGTCAGCACAGGGTCCACGACCTCTGCTGTCTGGTTCTATGTTGTATGGATGGGACGTGCTCTCGTTGTTCCTGGAACTCATAAGTTCAGGCAGAACAGCAATCATTCATCGCTGCTGTGAGGGATTTCCACGAATTGCAGCTTCTATTTACAGTAGGAACCCACATGCCTGTACGTCTCCCCTACTCTTTCTAAGAAAGGGATTCAATTGAACATTCTCAATAACAAGAGTTCAACCAAACTATGACCAGCAGGTATGACGGGCCACCTTCCTTTAGTGCTGCACCTGCTCTCTGACTCAGTAGCCTGACCTGCAGAATCTCTCTGTCCTCTCTTCTAAGATGACTCATCTGTCAGCCATGAATGCCATCGTGTTGTTCCTGGCAACACCAATAGCTGTATAGCTGTGATGCACCGGGGTTACAGACAGTTCAGACCCCAGTGACAGTGGGTGAGTGCAACCTGTGCGGAATGAATCTGAGAACCGCAGTTTTAACAGCTGCTACAAGTGCTCGCCTGGATAATTTTAGCAACAATGTTCTGTACAGCATTTTACGTACACATTTCGTGTCCCTGTCTTGAGGCAGACATGAAACATCACAATCTCAATTTGTAGCACAAAGAAAATGCAACAATAGCAGGAATCTTCTTTACAAGATGTAAACTTGTATATTTTGTAGGCTATTTCCCCTTGACAAGTGTGCGGGATGCACTGGTGGATGGGGTTATATATGGTCTTTAGTCTCTGTCCATAGAGATTGGGTATCTCCTCATTCTGTCATGGAGCTGGAGATGAACTGAGAGTAAAAGGTGCGGGAACAGGTGGGTGTAGACATTTCATTTAGTGACCACTTCGCCTGGCTGAACAATATCTTGGCAAAACCAAAGGGGATAATGGACGGATCGTTTGAGCAAATCAAACACTCACACCCAGTCAACTGATCCGGGTTTAATCCATCATCATTCTTTAGCTCACTCCACTACCCCAGTTCAGACATGGCCATATGCAAATCAGTCTGACCCAAGGCCTCATGGGAACAGTCCAGCCCAAACTGCCAAGCCATGTCTTCCCTGGACCGGAAACAAGCACCCTGGGACCTCATAACCCTCATCAGCAAGGGACCCACGTCTGGGCATACTCTGCCAACTTCTCCAGAGTGTTGCACAGTGGTCTCCCACAAAGCACTATTCTACCAAAATTCAAAATGTCTGAAGTCTCAGCAGAGAGGTAAGTACTAGCAAACCAACCTCCATGATGACACATCTCCATTGTCTTCCTTCCCCTGGCATCTGCACATTTATTCCATAAGCCTGCCATCTGGCTAGGTTCATAGGTTAGGGCTGTAGGTGGGCCTGGCTTCTTCTGCCTGTGCCCTCCTCACTTTGAAGATCATGGTCTATGACCCCTCCCACTTGCTCTGGCATTCCTGGGCAGCAGGTACCCTCTCCTCTCAGATTGTGTTCCTCACCCCAGGTGCCACTCATCACTTTATTAAAGTAGTCTGGCTAATCAATTTACTCTGACCAATCAGATTAGATCACTAGAAGGCTGAATTTTGGCTTACAGATAAGAAAGTCTTATACCTTATTTTCTGTACATTTTAGGACAAATTCAACAGCATCATATTGTTGGTTTATCAGTACCATTCTCCAGAGTCCATGAATTATGTTTTCTGCAAAGCCTAGCATCAGGTATTAATTAGGTACTGAATGCCATATTAACCTATGTGTCTGGGGATCTGCAATGGGAAAATTAAACTAGACAATTTCTCCAACACCAAAGCTTGTAAAACATCTTTTTGTAAGTACCTTGCCTATCTCTACAGGACCTCCCGCCCCTGGAACACCTAGGGGAGGCTTTAGCTTCACAGTGCTTCTAGCACAAAAGTCCTAGCACATGGTGTGTTCTCCAGCACCTGTTTCTGTATGGGATCTTGTGCTGCAGTCAGACACACAAGCTCCCATAAAGAAAAGGCAGTTTGTGTTCTTCTGTGCAACGTGCAGCAGCCACCTCATGGTGCCTGCCACACAGTGCAGGAATCAACATAAGTGTCCCCTCTCGGTGCCTGCCACATGGTGCGGGGATCACCATAAGTGCTCCTGCGGCCTCAATCCAGAGGACGCTGGCTGAAGAGCGCCCTGCTACGGGCCGCCAAAATAGCTTTCCGACAGGATTTCCATGTCGGAAAGCCCGGCATGTAAACCTTGCCAGAAACCAACATCGTAATCCGACCGGATTAAAATGCCATCCATATGGATTACGTACCGGTTCAACCTGGCAGATGGGCTTTATGAGCCAGTTGGATGCCAGCCGGGATGTCCAGCTGGCTTCAAAACCGACAGCCTCCATTGTAATGAGGCTGTCAGAATTGAAACCGACGATCTCATCGAAAAGCCTCCGATCTACGGTCAGAGGCTTTACAACTGAGATTGTTATAGGCCCCTAAGTGTGTTTTCAGCATAGCACTGGCCCTGGGCCTGGTTAGGCAGAGCTCAGGGACAGTAAGAGTCAACCAATCAATCAAATTCAGTGGTTTTCAAATTTTCGT
Source organism: Lissotriton vulgaris (assembly GCF_964263255.1). NCBI lineage: Eukaryota > Metazoa > Chordata > Amphibia > Caudata > Salamandridae > Lissotriton > Lissotriton vulgaris. The sequence goes on along the minus strand of NC_141688.1, from coordinate 247,384,872 downwards.
ACACAAAAACCATAAAAGCACAAATTTTACAGTACCATATCGCAAATATTGCACAATAGTCATTAAAAATTAAATTAAAAACATGAATGCAGGTTTATAATTTCATATTTCCAATATTATACAATAATTATAAAAATAATTTGTTAGAGAAAAGTTAAAAACATGATTTACAGATTTGTGAATCAGTTAGAGTGAGTTACCACCACTACCAGTCTGCAAACAATTAGGGTGCCCAGGGCACAGGATGACTTTGCAAAACTTACTTTAGAAAAGTATTCTCTCTTTATATTGCATTGTTTGATTTATGCTGGTCTTTGTCTTGGATTTGCCATTCACTCGTTTTTTTTCTCTTTGTTTCGTGTTTATTTTTATGCTGGTTGGTCTGTACCATTTAGAAAAAGACAAACATTGTTTTACTGTCATGTTTTCCCTTGGTGTGCCTGTTAAGGCCACCAGCAGTTATTCCCTCTGGAAATACTGGACACCCTTCCATCAACAGCAAGTCTTGGTGGAGGTAGAAGACAACTGTTTTCTGTTTGGGAAAGAAGAATTGGAAGGTGGAAGTGGTTGGATTTTGTGTTGGACCGGACTTCGGAGAATGAGTAAGATGTATACGAAGACCTGTATTTGATTGGTTGTTTTGGTATTCTACATTAGTAGTGAGTGGTTACTAGGGGTTGAGGATGGGGCAGTACACAGATATTGCTACTATTGACTGATGGATGGGTGGGTGCTATCAGGTAACATCAAGTCATGAAGGGGCGACGCAAAGATAATGCAGGATACGTTTTCCAACACTGACCGCAGTAGGGTGGCCCGAAGGGACGCACTGGTGATCGCCTGGAGACAAGGGAGATCAAGTCAAGAACAGAGCATATAGAGGATGATGAGGGTGGAGAACTGGACAATTGCCTTGCGATAGCCCCGGTTCAGGGTTCAGCTTCTGCACTGGCTGTAGGCAGGTGGAGCATATTATAGTAAACAGTGCAACCTATGGGGGACAACTAACCCTAATATTAATAAGTAACCAACATATTCAAAATAAAAACCAATAATTGTGTAAAATGTATTCATGTTATTTTTTTTAATCCACCATCAAAACCCACACCAGGCCCACAGCTGCTTAACAATCAAGGTACTAATAAAAAAACCTTCCCAACTCTCCCACTCCCACTACCCACAACAGCCGCACTTCCTAAACCATCAAAAAAGATCCTGAAACCACCCTCTCCCCAACTGTCCCACCCTCATTTCACACAACAAGCCCAACCCCTCCCTAATAATAGTGCCCCTCCAGCTCACAAAGTCTTTGGAGAATTTTAGCTTGGTTAGACCTAATCTGTCAAGGAGGCACGCCCTTATGGAGCGGGTAGGGGGCGGCCTCCTCCTATGGGGGAGGTGCAGCTGGGTGCAGGGTCCCTATGCTTGCAGCATCTGCTCCACTGCTTCAGCCTCCTTTCTTCCGGCTAGCTCCTAGAGGCAGTGGCCGCTGCTGCCTCTTCATCCTCGCGGATAGCTAGCTGGTGAAAGGATGCCAGTGGGACCTCAGTCAAGCCACTCTCTCCCACTGGTGACTGTCCACTAACTCCATTACTCTGGGAGGGGGGCTCTGGGGGGCACAGCTGGATGATCTGAGAAAAGACAAAAAGAACATGAAATGTAGTGCCCACTGTGAGGAGCAAAGAAACAAAACTCTCCTCAGTTCTATGAAATGTAGATAAATATTATCCACTGTGCACTGTGCAAAAGAGTATTCCAATACTACACAGATACACAAACATATATAGTTTATTTCCACCAATATAAATGCATTTGAATACACACATAAATATAAAACATGATAACTATATAAATGATAACTCTATAAATATACAGAGGGTCATGTACAAGACACCTTTGAAAGTTGAATAGGTCATATTTACAAATTCCAAAGCCATGTGTGAGAGGATAAGTTCACAATATTCGTCAAGGCGTTTGGGTGGTGTAGCTTTTTAGTACTGGCCGTTGTTCATTTAACATAGTCCTTGGAGACAAATAGATGCAGTCAATAACTGTTGTCCCATAAACAGTATGCATAATTTGCCCATGTATTTTATTTCCCTCAGAGCAAATATACATGCTTATTTTCGCTTTTATCTTTGCATAGCTTAGAGGACCTTTCTACCTTGATTTTAGATTTGACCTCTATTTTTTGGGTACATTTTTCATAAAAATGCGTAAGGGGACACATCAAATCCCTGGTCTCATTATTATCAAATGTGTGAATTTGAGGTGGATACCAATGAAGGGTTGAAGAGGTTTATTCAGAGAGTAGAAAGACGTGCCTCTCTCAACAGGGGCCAGATACCAACTGCTATGTGTGGAATGCCATGGTGACAACCAGGCAATCCATGACATACATTCCATGACATTGCTACATTCCGTAATACACATTACCACAGTGTGTTATGTCACAAGTTTCAGGATAACTGCTAAAGCTAATGAAGATTCATACTATCACATGAGAACCAAATATTAGACACAGAATAACACACCTCTTAATGTAGATACATGTGCATCAGATGTAATTTCCATTTTTTCAACATGCAATGTAACTCATGCTTTTCCAGAAGACATGGTGAATGGCCCCCAGGACGAACCTTCTCAACCATCTATTCTATTTTCGTTTATCTTTCCTGCTCTCTTTCCCTCTGGCCTCCATCTTTAGCTCTGTGATCTTCTCACCTTCATTCCTATTTCTATCTTCAAATCACCCCACCGTTCACATCTTCTTTTCATGCCATCTCCGATTCCTTCCTTTCCATAATTACTGTGTTGTTATTACTATTTCTTATCCTCTTTCTTCGCTACTATTTCCTCCTTCCTTCTCCTCGCTCATTTTTTTGTCTTTAATCCATTTCTCCCGCTTTCTAGCCCTCTTTGTTTACTGCTCCTTTTTAGGTCGAGCAGACCTACCCTTAATGCGTGAGCATTGAAGGTGTCTGCTTCAGACCTATTGTGGCCCGTATTTAGGAATGTGGACAGCTACCAGACGCGCGCTTTGACGAGGTCAGATTTCACCTCGGGAGCGAGCGTCTGGTAGCTGCGCATGCGCAAAGCCCTTTTCTCACACACAGACACAGGCAGCCCCCACCCCTCTGCATGCACGTACGCACGCACGCACACACACACACACAAAGGCGCGCGCATGCACACGCAGGCATACGGCACCCATACAGGCACACATACAGGCACACTATCCCCTACCTCGCATTCTCTCTCAATCACACAGTCACGCATGCGCGCACACACGTTCCCTCGCGCACACACGCGCGCACACACTCCTCCCCCACCCCCCCCAGGCATACACACAGACACGCACGCACTTTACATCAGCCCTGGGCCCCACTCACCAACTTCGCTCTTCCGGCGGGGCTCCTCACGGCGCGTCTCCTCATCTAAATCGGGGCTCCCTCAGGTCAGAGGAGCCCCGCAACAGGCGCCACACTCCTCCTTCTCCCCGGCCCCCTCCTGGGGACCCGGGCTACACCGGACGGCAGGGCGCTCCATGCGCCGGCAGCTCGCGGACCTCGGGAGGCGGGACTTCCGGTCGGCCGCGAGCGGATTGGCCGGCCGGCCAAGAGCGTCCGGGTCGCCGCGGGCAGCGCGGCGGCACTCTCGTTTCTTACCTGGAGGGCGTCATACTCGCTCTCTATGCCTGGTGCAGCTTGTTTTTGGTTAGCGGACAGTCACAGAATCAAAAGCATAGACTTTAGTAAGTGTTTTTTTTATTTATTTTTTAAATCGATTGTTATGACTATGCTTTTGTCCCTGCCTGTTCAGCTTCATTACAATAGATATCGCGTAAGCGATCACTTTCAGTGCTGCTTTTTCTTGCAGCATTTTGACATATTTGGGAGATCGGTAAATAAGCGAGATCCGAGTGTGAGGCGAGACCTGCGTGCAGAGGGAGAGACAGAGGCAGACGTGCTCCCGAGCTACGGCCTGAGACCAGACCCCTGCAAGGTAACCGTCACCATCCTTTGGGAGAGGGCTACTGCCCCGCATTTCCGTCTCGTTACAAGGTGGAATTTGCTTAATTTCCTGGTATTTGAAGTTTTCTTTCAAACTGTCCTGATCCAGAGACGTGGGGTGCATTTTAGAGGTTTCGGTGTTCTAGAGACTGGGGCTCAGTTTTCCCAAGCTGTACTGACCGCTAAGAAGTTCATTTCTTCGTCATTCTGCAGAACAGCTGGCGCGGGTGAGGTGCTGCTGGACTGCAGAGGTGTCGGTTTTTGAATGCAGATGGGGTGGGGTCGGAGGCATCTCATACACACTAAGGGCTGTCAGCGGGTGCATTTGAGCGCTCACGCTGCCCATCTGATATAACAACTACGATCATATAACAATGTTAACAGCAGTCAAGGTAGCTCATTGGGTTGAGCGCTTCCGCCGGAGATCACAGTGTAAACTTCAGGACTCGGCTCCCAGGCCAGGTGTGATAGCTTGAGGTGTTAGTGCCCCTGTAGCGAAGTCTGTTTGTGACATGGAAGTCATCTGTTCGTTTTGTCTGGGGTGCACGCGTCGAACCATGTGCTTTGAAGAGCGTGCTGGGTAATCAGCACATCACGAATCCCGGAAAGCAAGACTCAGCCTGTCATGCCGGATATTTAAACACAGCACTGCATGCGCTGTTATAAAATGCTCAATATATTGTTTGCTCTATTGGATGTTGGGCATCAGGTTGTGCACGGGGCTGGGTTTTCTTGCGTGCCTGACTGACTGAGTGTGGGGAGCTGAGAGGCGGTGCACGTCCAGGAATGCCAGCCGCGCATCGTTACAAGGTGGAATTTGCTTCATTTCCTGGTATTTGAAGTTTTCTTTCAAATTGTCCTGATCCAGAGACGTGGGGTGCATTTTAGAGGTTTCGGTGTTCTAGAGACTGGGGCTCAGTTTTCCCAAGCTGTACTGACCGCTAAGAAGTTCATTTCTTCGTCATTCTGCAGAACAGCTGGCGCGGGTGAGGTGCTGCTGGACTGCGGAGGTGTCGGTTTTTGAATGCAGATGGGGTGGTGTCGGAGGCATCTCATACACACTAAGGGCTGTCAGCGGGTGCATTTGAGCGCTCACGCTGCCCATCTGATATAACAACTACGATCATATAACAATGTTAACAGCAGTCAAGGTAGCTCATTGGGTTGAGCGCTTCCGCCGGAGATCACAGTGTAAACTTCAGGACACGGCTCCCAGGCCAGGTGTGATAGCTTGAGGTGTTAGTGCCCCTGTAGCGAAGTCTGTTTGTGACATGGAAGTCATCTGTTCGTTTTGTCTTGGGTGCACGCGTCGAACCATGTGCTTTGAAGAGCGTGCAGCAGACGCCTTGGTAATCAGCACATCACGAATCCCGGAAAGCAAGACTCAGCCTGTCATGCCGGCTATTTAAATACAGCACTGCATGCGCTGTTATAAAATGCTCAATATATTGTTTGCTCTATTGGATGTTGGGCATCAGGTTGAGCACGGGGCTGGGTTTTCTTGCGTGCCTGACTGACTGAGTGTGGGGAGCTGAGAGGCGGTGCACGTCCAGGAATGCCAGCCGCGCATAAGGCAGACGTGTATTTATTTCCACAGCCTGGTCACAGTTGCTGGCGCACCAGGAACAGCGTCCGGAGCCGTGCCAGAGCCCCCGCTGCCCACTCTAGCTGTCACTTTGCAGGGATGGTCCTCACAGGCCGCCCTCTAGGGAGCGGGTCTTTGTCCACAGACCCTCACCCAGGCTGTCATTTGTTGAGCTGGGGGCTTTACTCACAGGCCCCAGCGTCTGTCTCTCTTTTTATGGCACGTGCTGCTCCAGTACTCCCCTTGCCCACCACGTTTAATAGGATTGTCCTATTGGTATAATAGTTGTTCCGAGGTGGCCCCCTCTGGCGGGACGGCCCCTACCCAGATTGTACTGAAGGGACACCCGAGATCCCTGCCGTAGCTGGCCCCAGTAAGGGCGAAGGATGTCTAAAAGGCCGGGGCTGTTTCCAGACGCCCCCTTCCCAGGTGCCACCATGTGTACGGTTGCCGCATAGACCCTGTACCGCAGCCGGCGGCCCTCGCTAGCAATGGGCATTGCTAAACTCTTTTCTGACCCAGTTGGATCAAAAGTATTTTTTGTGTGGAAGAATCTTTGTGATGTACGAAAATGTACCTTGAACTCTAAAAACAAATAAACCAACACAAAAATAAAAAAATTGTCATTTACAATACCAATAGCTCAAACTTTCCTAATGCGAGACCTATTGCATTGCAAATGCTTGTTACCCTTTTACTTTCTCTTGGTTCGTTCTTTCATCTTTCCTCGTAACCTGCTTCCAATTGCTTGCTCATCTTGCCATTCTCTCCCTGACTCCCAATACTCTTCTGCATCCCTTCTTTCCCATTAATGTATCTTTGTTTCGCATTTTGTAGTTCCTGTTATGCTCTTCCTCGCCGTCTGTCTTCTTTCGGACTCCTACTCTTCCCTCTCCTTGCCATTAACAAGGCATACTTCGCCAGCCCCCTCAGTCAATCAGTTCATCTTTATTCGGTCTGAAAAGTACAACCCATTAAAAATAGAATAAACCAACCAACAGCAGTCCATGCACACCCCTTTGGGCCCCTAGCACTTACTACTCGAGCAGGGCCACACATTACCCCTGCCAAAGGCCTATTCGTGAGGTAGTGTGGCTCACTGGTTAGAGGCGGCAGACCCGAGAGCAGAGGACGGCCCGGGGACCAGGGTTCGATTCCCGGCGCGGCAGGTTTCTGGACCAGGGTCAGCGAACTCGATAATTCTCTCGCCCGGTGCCCACTCTGATCAGCGATCACACTCGGCAACTCTGGGCATTAGCTTGCCTCATCTTCACTAACGGCCCCACCAGACCGCCTGGGATGCCTGGTCTCACCCTGGAGATACCCATTAAGGGACCATCTCTCAGGGAAGCCAGGAAGGGTTTCGCAGCGGTCGAAGCGCCTTGGGACCCTCCGGGTAAGTAGTGCGCTATATAAATGCCTATACATTGGTCTGGCAGCAAGGGGGTGAGGGGGGGCTCGTGGAGACACATGAAGCCATCACATGTCCAGTGGGACACACAAGGTTTGAATGATGGTTGAATCATGGAAAGGCTCACTCCCTGAGCTCCTCAGTTGAACCAACCTTTGCTTCTTTCATTCTTTCAGATTACTGATGGCTGTGAGGTTGGGGGTGGGCGTGTGCGCGTGTCTGTCATTCGATCTCTCTCTCACCATCTCTCTTTCTCTCCTCTCTCACCCCGTCCTCTCCCTCTTTCTCTCTAGCTTCTCTTGTAGTCTTTCTCGCAGCGCTTCTCTTTGTGCTGTTTGCACTTTTTCATTCTCTCTCTCATATTATATGTCGTTCTTTCTTCCCCTTGTGTTTTTCTTCTAATTTGCTCTGTTTTGCCCATTTTCATCCTCCCACCATCGCTCTCGCTGCCTCTTGCTCATTCTCCTTTGCTTTATCTGTTCCCTTTTTTGTCTGTCTCTTCCGAGTTATTTTCTCTGCATCTTTCTCTTCTCTTTCAGAGGCATATCAGCAAGCGGCAGCGATTGTTATCGTAAGAAACAGGCGATATAGCCAGTTAGCGCTAGATTTAATGTCGCTAAGCCGGTTAGCGATTCCCTTGATGATAGGGATAACCTTTGTTAGCGATTATTTTCACTGTATTTCACACGGGAATACCTACCCCGCATCTCATTAGCGATGCAAGGCGAGGCGGAAAGATAATGGGCGCTAAGGCATAGATTCACGCATTAGCGTGTCCATGCTGATAGGGCGTTCAAATTATCGCTGCTTTTCGCCCGAAATCGTACTCAAATGTGGCGATAATTTTAACGCTGGCCCTTGATGATATGCCCCTGAGTCTCTTTGGGGCATATTACCAACGATTAGCGATATTTATCACTAACTAGGCTTTGCAACGATTTTTTTATCGCTAAGCATCGCCGGAAATTATTGCTAAGATAACTTGCTCTTAGCAACGTTTATCTCAGAAGTGATAAAAATCCTCACGCTAACTGCCAATTGAGAGATTATCGCTGGAAAACCATTGATAATCTCTCGAAGTTTGGCGTTAGCTTGATGATAGGGGCTCACAAACTTAGCCATGATATCCACCTTCCATAGGATATCATGGCTAAGTCAGGAAAATACCAGGTGTAAAAAAGGCAGCGCTAACCGCTGTTAGCGCTGCTTTTTTATCACTAACAGGGTTAGCGATATCCTTGATAATAGGAGAAATGTCGCTTGACAACATTTCTCCTATTATTTTTCTCTGGAACGCCCCCTTTGCATCTCATTAGAGATGCAAGGGGAAGCAAAGAGAAAAGGGTGATAACATGCGACTTTGCGTGTTAGCACCCTGTTGCTGATAGGGAGATCATTTTATCTCCGCTTTCTTGGCTTTTAAAGCCAAAAAAGCAGAGAAAAATTCCTTGATAATATGCCCCTTTGTCTCTTTCTCATATTATTACTCTCTCCTTGGGACATATTATCAAGCAGCGGCGTTAAAATTATTGCCGCTTTAGCAGCAGGAAACTGCTGCTAAAGCGGCAATAATGGACTTGATAAAATGCCCTTGAGAATTCTAATAGAAGCCCATGTTAGATGTGAAGGACATCTAATATGAGCTTCAATTGGAATTCCATAGAGCATATTATCAAGCCCATCATCGCCGCTTTTGCGACAGTTTCCTGCCGATAAAAGCGTCGATAATGTAACACCCTTTCTTGATAATATGCCCCCTTGTCTCTCGCTTCTCCTACTTATTTCCCTGTGTACTTTTTCCTCGCACGTTCTTTGTTTGTTCCTGTCTCACTCATGCTCACTCTTGCCCTGTCTCTTCCCTTTCTAACTTCCAGACTTTGTCTCTTTCTCTTATTTTTTGCTCTTTATCTTCTCTTTGCACCCTGTCCCCACTACTTTGTTCGTCATTCTCTCTATTTCTCTCCCGTTGCCGCTGTTACTTTCCCTTTCCTCTCGCTTGCGCTCTATTTCTTTCAACCTCTCTGTTTTTCTCCTTTGACTCTCAATCAATTGCCCCCGTTTTTTCCCTCAATCTCTCTTTATTTTTCTGGCTGTCCATCTCTCTCTCTCTCTCTCGTAATTTTTGTGTCTATTTCCTACTCCTCATTCTCATCTCAGCCCCATGCTCTATGCCTTGTTCGGCTCTATTTTTTCTCTCTATCTCTGTCTGCCTTTGTCACTCTCTCTCTCTTTGTCTCTTTCTCTCCCTGTCCGCCTCTTTCTCCATCTCTCTCTCTCTCCCTTTCTCTTTGTCTCTTTCTCTCCCTGTCCGCCTCTTTCTCCATCTCTCTCTCTCTCTCTCTCTCTCTCTTTGTCTCTTTGTCTCTTTCTCTCCCTGTCCGCCTCTTTCTCCATCTCTCTCTGTCTCACGTTCTCCCACATACCCTTGACTCACGCGCTGCAGATCCCAAATTAGCCTTGAATTGGACCACAACAAGCTGCACCCTCTGCCTCCTCTCCGCTGGTCGCCACTTGTCACTGAACCTGGCGAAATGGAAATTCCACTAGGAGGCTTGTGAGACCCCTGGGTGTTATTGACTGAGGTGGGATGAAAGAAGAGATTATGGGAGCCCTGCTGAGACCTCTTGCTCCCGTGGTGCCTTCACGCGCCACTCTTTGCTATTCAATGCTCATTGCAGGGGCTGCGCCTGTGCTGTGGTAAACACTTGAGACCTCAAAGCCTGAACATCAATGAGCCTCTCTGCAGTTCAACATCCCTGGAAAGGCTTAAACTCTTAAAGAGATGCATTAGAGGAATCAGCCTGCCTTCATTATGTCTCTTGCCTGTTTCCTTTAGTAAAAACAAACAGCAGACATTGTACAGTAAATACACACTTCGAATTTATGGCTTCAAGTCTAAAGGCATACACAAAACCTGCAGTTTGCAAAAACACAGGATTTGCGACAGGAAACATGTTTTTAAAATGTATCAAAGCCCTTTGTGTAATTGAAAATAGAACGCGGTATAAAAGAGGAATCTCCTCCTACATGGGACGTGCAGTGTAAGGTGTCAATGCTTTGTGACCGCAGTAACGCCACAAACCATTTATCAGTTATCGATCAGCGAGGTACCTTGGGCCTAATAATTATCAAAGATTACGAATAAGAAATCCAAAATTGCATCAAATGACAATTTGAAATTTGTGATTTCTTAGCTGGAAACGTATCAAAAATACTGATTATGGTGGGTCGCAATTTGGACCTGCCTCATGAATATGCATGATGTAGGTCGCAAATTGAGACCCTCTACGATTGAACATAGTCCTACAGATGGTGGCCTGCTGGGGTTCAAATGCAGCATGACAATAAGTACCTGGATGAACGAGTATTGCTAAAGCTGAGTGTCGATATAAGTGAGATATTTGGTGAGCAAATGTCGGTATGGTCTAAGTTGTGGTGGCAAGAGACCTGTGGCCCCTTACCATGACCTGTCACCAAACCTAAAAATGTAAGTGTAATTTTTGACAGTACCCTCTCTTTTTATTTTCAGGTTAAGAGGATAGAGAGAACCTGCTTTCTCATCATTATAATCCTGAAAACGATTTTCTCTTTTGTTCCTGCCAAGTTCAGAGTGGCAGTGGTTATTGCCCTTATTACTTCTTGGTTGGACTACTGCAATTCGTTGTACCTAATTATCAATAAATCTACTCTAAATAGACTTCAGATTGCACAAAATGTGGCTGCTTGTTCAATTCTGGATGTCCCTAAATTTTTATCGGTTAGGAATGGCATTCACTCCCTTCGTGGCTACCGATCAGGACACGAGTAACCTTCAAAGCTCTTTGTTTAGTTCACACACTTGCCCTGAAAAGAGCTTTTCAAGAAGGTAAACAAACCAAGATTTTAGAGATGAGTGAGTGGGTGTCTGAATGGCTATATGAGTGAGTGACTGGATGAGTATGTGTCTGTGTGAATAGCTGCATGGGTGAGGGAGCAGATGTGTGAGTACTTGTATCGATGTGTGAATGGGTATGTAAGTGTTTGTGTGGGTGTGTGAGTGAGTGAGTGTGTGATTGGTTGTCTGGGTGAGTGAGTAGTTGTGTTGAGAAACTGTATGAGTGAGTCAGTGGGTGTGTGAGAGGCTGTATGGATGAATGACTAATTGCATGGGTAGCTGTATGGATGAGTGACGGGTTTTGTCAGTGGCTGTATGAGTGAGTGGGTGTGTGAGTGGCTCTATGGATGAGTGTGTGAATTACAGCATGGATGAGTGACTTGTATGAGTAGCTCTATGGATGAGTGACGGACTGTGTGAATGGCTGCATGAGTGAGTGAGTGGGTGTGTGAGTGGCTTGGCTCTATGGATGAGTAAATGGATGTATGAATACTTGTGTGGGTCTTTGAATGGGTATGTGACTGGTTATGTGGGTGTGCGAGTGGGCGTATATGAGGTTGCATGGGGTTGTGAGTGGTTCTGTGGATGATGTCATAAGTGTAGTCATCAATGATGTTTTAAGATGTCATCAGTGATGTCACTGACCATATCATGAGTGATGTAATATGTGAAGTGATCAGCAGCCCATTGCGGAGGCATATGTTAATGTTAGCTCAGGTAACTATAACTGGTTTTGTGCAAGTGAAATCTGAGCCTAACAATATTGTCCCTGTAATCTTTGTTTTTTTTCAGTGAATGTGGAAAGTTTTTTCCAATTCTATTTCCTAACTACAACGTCGCTGTAACCTTTGTTTTTTAAAGTGAATTTCTAGTTTTTTTTAAAGCTAGTAGTCATGTTTGCAGAGTGATGGGGAAAGGGGGCGGGGCTCCAACCAAATCTCAGCAAACCCGTTGTGTCAGACTTACTGGAGGCAACAGGAGGGGTTCTTGGCTCCCAAAGACCCCCGTCATCCCAGATGACTGCATCCACCAACTACTAGTGTACCAGGAGGCACATTTGAAGAGCTGAGGAGAAAGGGGGCAGGGCTTCCGACCAGCTCTTAGCAATCCTGCTGGAGGTAAAAGTGGGGGTTCATGGCCCCCAAGCACCCTTAGAATCTATGGGAACGTCTTCCTCAAACCAATAGTGCACCAGGAGGCGCATTTTCAGAGTAGTGGAGAATGGGGGTGGGGCCTATGACCATCTCTCAGCAATCCTGCTGTGTGGCACTTACTGGAGGAAACAGGAGGGGTTCTTGCCCCATAGACCCTCAGCATCCAAGGGAACATTATCCCCCAACCAGTAGTGTGCCAGGAGGTGTGTTTGTAGAGTGGTGGACAAATTGGGAGGGCCCTCCATCAACCTCTCAGCAATCCTGCTGTGTGGGACTTACTGGTGATAACAATAGGGGTTCCCGGCCCCTAAGGACAATCAGTATCTGAGGGGACTTCATCCCCCAAACAGTAGTTGACTAGGAGGCACGTTTGCAGAGTGCTGGAGAAAGCGGGCGAAGCATCGCATGACCTCTCAGCAATCCTGCAGTGTGGGAATTACTGGAGATTACAGGAGGGGTTGTTGGCCCCAAGGACCCTCAGCAGCCAAGGGGACATCATCCCCCAACAAGGCGTGTGCCAGAGATCACTATTCAGAGTGGTTCAGAAAAGGGATGGGACCTCTGGCAGTTTCCCTGGGGCTGGAGTATCTAAATGAATGAATAGTTTTATTAGGGGAGGGGACCTCATCACCCAACCAGAAGTACACCAGGAGGCCTCTTTGCAAAGTGGTTGAAAAAGGGTGCAGGCCCTCCAATGAGGTCTGAGCAATTCTGATGTGATGGGCTTACTTATGGGTGTCATTTAGCCCCAGAGAGGTGGTGGTCCCCGGGGCTCATGGGTTCTGCGCGGCCCCCCATTAATCATACTTGAGTCCTGGGGAGGTGGTGGTCCCGGGGGATCAATCAACCTCAGGAGGGGGGCTCAATGCATGTCCTCTTTTTTTAAAAAAAAATGTTTTACCTCAAATTCACTGCCCCGTCAAATTTCCACTGCAAATATGTTTTCAAGTGTGCTTGTTGGCCCTGTCTGAGTTCGAGGAAGACCACGGGAAGACGGTCCCTATCCTGCCCCTTTTCCTTTTTTTTGTATTTTTTCTGGGACGTGATGAAAGCTGAGTCCAAAGATGGATGAAAACACTTCCTGGTTATAGTGTTGGGTTCCAACCAGATATTAGCAAAAGATTGGGAGGGTTTGCAGAGCCTTTGTGTCCCTAGATATGCACTTTTGGTTTTCTCTTAATGTCTCAAAAACTATTGAATGGATTTACACCATTTTAGACAAGGGTTGCTCTGGACCAACAGCTGCCTTTCTTTCAAATTTTGTGTATTTCGTTTAGCAACCCCAAAGTGAAATTGCATGGGGAAAACTTGTTTTGGGACCCCCTTTTTTTTATCCCCACCTTGATGGATCCCCCCGAAACATTCCAGACGGGTGCTGAAATAAGTGGTAAACTTGTTTTGAAAATTTAACAAGGATTCGAAAGAAAAATCCTAAAGTTATTGGCAAAGAAAAAAACACTTTTCCAATGCTATGTTCTAACTATAACCACCTACTGGCAAACGTCAGTAGGTAAAAAATAAATAAATATATATATATATATGTATACAAAAAAACACCTCAAAAAAGGACTACATCATACCAATAGACTGCAACTAGTGGTAATGACAGCAGCCATTTTAGAGTGTGCAATATGTATATACATAGAACTAACTCCATCCTGTATATTTATCACATAATGTGGAAACAACATATGGCTGTATACAAGGGTACAGGTGATCACAAAAATACACATGATCAATGGGGTAAATTAAACTTATTGCAAATTGGGTGCTTTTCTACCAAGTGTACTTCCCTACTTAAGAGTGCATATGTTACATGGAATAAATAACATGTTGAAAACATATAGGTATTCTATAAAAGACAAAAAGTGTCAAAGTTCTATAGGCAGCCGTCTAATATACATGTCCCAGTGTAGTCATGAACAACGATCTATATTTCCCTGGATAAAAGACCACAGCAAGTGAGGCTCAATGTTGATGCTAGATGGTTCGAAAGTTCCACATGATTCATGCAATGAACAAACATGCAAGTACAAAATATAAAAAGCAAAAAATCACAATGTCATACTGTACAGGGCCTTGGCTCCTAATGGACCAGAAAGAAACTCTGCTTGAGTGAAGGCGACTCTGCTGGAAGGATTGCCGCTCTGCTGTGATTGACTGTTTCTAGGAACTGCTACCCTGCATTACTGGGCTGCCCTATTGCCTGCTGCCCTCTGCCCATCCAAAAGAACCAAAGAACCACCCAGAGTGACTACAAGGGCGTGCTGGCTTGCCCCCTGTTCTTTCCAAGGTCCCAGGGACAGAAAGGACCTCACAACCCAAGAATAGCCTCTTCCAAACAAAAGTGCCTTCTGAAAGCTGCGGCCTCAGCGCCCTGTGCCTTTTTCCAGTCAGGCCTACTGGTTTATGGTAGAGGCCGTATAATGCTCCGGTACCCAAAAACTGCACTGTAGACTATTGTGATGGCAGTGTACTTAAAAATCCAGCACAGGCACCCGTGCGCGGCAACCCCTCCCAACTATGTGCCAGGGCAATGAGACCACCTGAAGCTCTGATGACATCACCGCCACCCCAGCTGAGTCAAGCTTCACTCCACGCCTGTATCTCCATAATGGGATGATTGCACTGGAAGGCGGTGCAGACAGAAATCCCTCCCACTGCATTCCCGCAAGCATTTATGGTGTGCGGCCTGTCCCAAAGTCCTGAGACTGTGCTCTGCAACCAAACCCGGGCGGTCCCTGAGTGTGTGTTGTGCTCCTCGAAGTGGAGCGTCCCCATATTGTTCATCTTTTCCATACTCAGGGTCAGGCAGTCCCTGTGGATCGTGTATTCCGTAATCATTCTAAAGGGAAAAGACGGGGGAGTTGTAGGCGTGTCCTTCAACTACTCGCTGCACTACATTTTCAGTGTTGCAGTTTTGCTCATACCTGAATTGGAAGCTTGGACTGGGTCAAAGCGGTCCCAGAGCTCCCCTACAGAGCTCCTGGTTGTCAGGAACTATGGACTTTTTCAACACTTTCCCAGTGAAGCTGTATCAGCCCTAAAAGAAGCACATCTATGTTCATTTCCTTTTGTCTAAAACTATCTATATGAGCGATCCGGATTCAATTTCAGAAAAAAGGAGTGATCATGGTTGAATGAGAAGGCATTGATACTACAATTGGTCTACATTAGCTTTTATAACTTGTGCAGCCCCTGCCTCTAGAATATGGACTCTGAGGCTCACGCCTTAATTGAATTACATGGTGAGCAGTTTCATGATCCCACCCCATCTGGTTTGTATACACTGATGGAACCCGCTTCAAAGCCTATTTGCATGCTTATTTTCCGTGCAGTCTTCAGGAACTAAGCATTAAAACCCTTGTATCATTTCCTCCTTACCTCAAGGCGCATCCCTTATGAATGTTACGAGGTCAATCATCCTCCATGAGAATGCTGTCACAGGGATCCAACAAATGAGACCTGAATATAGTATTCATTTTGCACACTCTCGCCCTCTCAAATGTGTATTTTTAAATCTACATGTATGGTTCACGTGTCCACTAGTGTTTCAACCTCTATATAGTTTTTAGTTGGAGTCGCCACCAGACACTCCATGAAATCTGGCGAAACATGTGTCCCTTGTTCTGCGCTGTCCAGATGCGATACTTTCAGACATTGATTCTGCAGAAGTGTCCGTCATTTCGGAGGCATGTTTGGCTTCTACACCAGTTACTTTCTTTTACTTAAATGAGTCTTTGAGTACAATCCTATATCTTTCTTCTTCATACCGACTTCAACTTCACTCACTGGTTCATGTTCCTGACTGACATATTCGTCCTTTCTGCAATACTCAGTGTGACCATCCTTTCAGTGTTTTTTCATGTCCCCAGAATCCTACAAAGAATGAGAAGAACATCTATCAGTATGTTATGTTATGTTAACATTTTGTTAAAGCGCACAGCTGCCCCAGTTTAGGGGCGTCCCGGCGCTAACCGTCTAATTATACAGGAAACAGTGTGGGCTGAGAAGATGGGAACTCTAGATCAAAAGAAAAAGAAAGGTCTTAATGGCTTTCTGGAATAACAATAATTCATCAATGCAACGAATAGATACAGGCAAGGAATTCCACAATTTGGCCTCAAGTAGCCGAAGTATGTTATCAGCATCAACTTTTGATGTTATCATTGTCCCTCAAATCATAACCACATCTACAGCTGGATTCCTGTTGTGGCAAGGACCCAGTCCTGGTTTTCTGAACTGCTTTCTGCTTTTTCTAAACATGTGATTCAGCTTTGTCCTTAATAAGGCTCTCAAACTTGTTTTTTGTTTTGAGTGTGGGTTCACGATCAGGCACCTAAGGCTTTCCATCGCACACAGGTTTAAACTTCTGAAATAAATGTAGGACCTCCCCATTCATGATCCTGAAGAAGAACTGCAGCTAAATGCTGTCGAACTGCAGAACTGCTGCTGCCTCTCCTTCAATAATATTCAGAACTATTGAGTCAGCTGTTTCAAAACTCGCTAGTATTTTATTCCTAAATAAAGAATATTGCGACTATGTAGTCATTCTTATTTGTTACAACACCTCCTGTAACATCACTAATGTGGGCGTGCCTTGCATAGTAGGATAAATACTTACAGAGATTGTACATCGTGTAATAAACTCTTCTACAGGTGGAGCCTCCAGAGTCAGCATTCTAGGCTTGTCTTGGTGTGTTTTTTTAAGAAAGACTGTTTCTAATTGGTAAGTTTTACAATCATCCCAAAATGGAACCTTGTCACGCTTTGTGGGAGTTTGACAATTATAGCATTTGTGAGTCTGTGGACTAATTACCTGCACTGCTGTCTGTGCTTGTTGTGAAAGGGCAGGTGCAAAGGCCCCCATTAGCAGTTAAAGCAAAGTGTAAAAATGATTATACATTTCTAATAACTGATTTAGTAAGTTTCTTAGATCGGCAGGTGGCAGATCTGGTGTGAAAAGATATGGGGGCATATTACCAAGCATAAGCGATAATTATCGCTAAGCTTGGTTAGCGGCAATAATTTTATCGCTGTGCTTCGCCGATTTTTATCGATTAGGAGCCTTGCTATTATCAAGGTTTATTAGTAAGCGATAAAAATCAGCCAAAATGCATGAATATCGCTGAAAAGTCAGCAATATTCATGCATTACCGAGCTAATGCTCTTAGCCATGTTATCCACCTCCCATTGGATAACATGGCTAAGAACTGCTCAGGGCAGGCGTTAGTTTTTGGAGATATTCGCGCTTAGCGCGAATATTTCCAAAAGTTGGTAATAGGAGATAGCGATGCTAGCAACTGTTTTCAGTCGCTAACATCTTGGCACGCCCACTTTGCATGTCACTAGCAATATTTATCGCTGACATGCAAAGTGGGCCCCTAAATGTCCGCTATCACCTACAAGCTGTCGCTAACTGGTGTTGGTAATAGGGCGATGAAATTATCGCCGCATTAGCAGGAAAAGTCCCGTAAATGCGGCGATAATGGCTCTTGGTATTATGCCCCATGGTGTATAGCCATGGGCCACCTAACCCCTACGTTGCTCTATGGGCCCATTATAATATTCTGAACTATACGTTTCAACCAAGGTTGCTGTTCTTGATATCCTCTCTCAATTTCTAAATCACTATAGGGTCCAAAATTAGCAGGACATTTATCAGGCCTATATGTATTAAAGGTTTCCATGTTGGAATTGTGAGAATCAAGCTCCACCCATGAGTAAAATATTACGAGGGGGTATGGAGCATGTGCATTTACAATAAAAGTTACATGCCTGTTAGGAAAACCTCAAGCCAAGAGGTGTTGTGTAAGTGGTGCACTTAATTTAAGACTATTGGAATAGGTTAACCCATTGTAAAACAGATTCAAAGCATGAGAATTAAAACTGAAATCAAAAGTGAAAAAAAACTTTTATAAGCCACGTGCCTTACAAATCCACAGAAGAGAGGAAGCACCATTCTGTATTGAAGAAAGAGACCAATATTACAGTAGATGTCTCAATTGTTAATAATAGTTGGTAAAATCTTGCCTGTCGTCCAAGATGGCTCAATGGAAGCCAATTATATGTTTTCTGGAGTTTTCTCAAGAACACAGCGAGAGATAGGGTTATTTACACCAACTGTCTAAAAAAACCCATGATAATATACTTTAATGATACAAAGAAACTACAACCTCCCTAAACCCAGTGAGCACGTCATAAATAAGATATATATCCAGTAAAGCTCAGTCCTGAGAGACCCACTGGAGTTCTTGTTGCTAGTAGACACCAAACCTTTTTTCATCTTGAAAAGAAATATTAAAAAATTCACACTAGGATATACTTTTATGATGATATTAAAATCGAAACTCTATCCAAGTGTGCACAAAATGTACAGTGGTTACTATCAAAATAAGCAGGATAGTGGTGGCAATAGCTTTCAATAAGAAAAGCAACAGCGAATACTCTAACATTATAATGGTAATTCAGGATTTCTCTGCATTGAGATGTCAACCCCTCCCTTTTTTCTCTAACTAAACTTATCTTAGCACTAGAAGGTGCCTTGATGAGTAGTTGCTTTGTAAGGTTTAGGCCTGGTCACAGGTTTATTTGGCCATGTCTAAATGGTAGTTTAAAACTGCACACATATGCTGCAATGGAGGGCCTGAGACTTGTTTAAAGGTTACTTGAGTGGGTTGCACAATAAGTGCTGCAGATCTTTTAGCAGCATTTAATTTACAGGCACTGGGTGCAGGTAGTGCGACTGTGCTAGGAGCGTGCACGTTAATTAAATGTGCCAATTGAGTGTAAGCCAATGTTACCATGTTTTAGGGAGTGAGCACACACACTTTAGCATTGGTCAGCATGGTAAAGAACACAGAGTGCTAAGGCCACGAAAAATGAGACCAGCAAAACTGGCTCCATGAGTTATTTTATGATGCTTTGAGAAATATATAAAAATACATGCAAAACAATAGTACTTTGAGACATTCCTTAGACCCCAACTCTGTAACTGTGCTCCCTGTCACAGTGTTTGATTAAACTAACGGTTCCTGTTTTGCCAAATGCCTCTGGTCTTAGGTTTTTACAAGGCAAATTCATATTCAAGCAACATTTTTGCAAGCCAGCCAGGAGAAATTGGTGCTTTGAGCCTGACTGCAGCCAAAAAAAGGAGCCAGTTCTCATGGATTCACATTCACACCGAAAGAAAGTCGAGTATATGCCGCAATTGTTTGAAAGCTCTGCTGAATACGCAGGGTGGAGGTCCATCTTGTAGCCGCCGTCAATTGGGGAAGACACGTCTGAGCCTTAGTCCCAGCATTTGGTGTATGGCATACTAGTAGGAAACACAAACCATTATCCTGAGCACTCTGCCACTGACAGAAATCTGACATATTGCCCACCTCATCTGTCCGAACTGAGTAGTCGCACAGTGGCCTCGGAGGTAATCCCGCCGAGGTTACCTTCTTTTTGCTAGCCTAAGACAACACGCTAGGATAGGTGAAGATTGTTTTTTGCTTGGAACACTGGATGTAATACTGTTAGCATGCTTGTCCCCTGGGTGTGATTCGGGGATGAGGCCTAACCGCTTGGACCACTGGGTGTGATACAGGTGGTAGGCATAGGCCCTGGGTGTGATATAGGGTTAGCACCTTGATCCAATATTTTAGTCTAAAGGGTTTTTTCAGTGCCATCAATTTCTTGACACTGTTGGTATCTGAAAAAGTGAGAGTTGTTATTCGTTTGGACCACTGGGCATGATACAAAGCTGCGGAAGACCCCTTGGTGTGATATAAGGTGTAATTTGGACATTAGGGAAAATTTGGGCATTGGAGAATAGGTGCAGCTTGTTTATTGGCCAAGCAAGACCTGTGGTAGTCAAGTTGCTTCTTGTGTCCGCATAAATTGTTCTTATCTTTGTCTTGGAGCTGATATTGACAGATGGTAAACATCGTTCACCCCGAAACACTGCATGCTATTACAATGTGCGTTACAATGACAGCATTATTACAACGCATGCAATTACTACGCAGGTTGGAACAGCGACTTGCTGTAGTGTTCAGAAGGTCTTCCCTACTGCTGTACAGACTGGAGTCAGAATAGTTAATTATACTATTCAAGCACCCAGAACCCACCCTAGAGCAAGTCGTTGTTCCGACTTGCAGAGTAATGATATGCATTGTTACAACGCAATCGTTGTAATGACCGCGTTGTAATGGCATGTTTAAAAAAGGCATGCTGGGAAACAAAGCATATTATTGACAGACTATCAGGCTCACTTAGTCCCCTGTACTGTTCAAAGCCTGCCCTCATCAAAGGGTAGTATGCGCTAAAGAGGAGGCTTAGTTTTTTTTTTTTTGCAAGGTCATACTTTTTACTGTGTCAGTTTTTCTTTCCTCTTCTCTCTTTCTACATTTTGGTTATTTATTTCTGCATTCTTGCCTCCTCTGCCTCGCTGCTGCCTCGTTTTGCCGGTTGCCGGCTGGCGCCGCTGCGGTTGTTTTTGCCCTTGTTTTGTCTAAAATTTGTGCCTGTTTTGTATAACTTTGATTTTTTCCTTGTTTTGTCGAGAATTTGTGCCCGTTCTGTTTAATTTTTATTTCCCCCGTGTTGTGGTTTCCTTCCTTGTTGTCCGCCTACCTCGCCGCCCTCCGCCCTCCCTTCCCGCCACCGCCGCTTTTCCCCGCCCCTTTTTCTATTCTGTACCCTCCCCGCTCCCGCCTCCCAGCTGATCCGCCCACCCGCGCACCTGGCCTTAAATGGCGACCGTGCGAACGCGCAGCGGTCACGCGCAGCGGGCGCGCCGATTGTGCGCCGAAGGCGCGCCAAAGGTAAGCCCGTCTACGCCCGTCCGCGCCTGGACCGCGCCCAGTGCCAGGACCCCTGGCCCAGGAAGACCACGACCGACCCGCCTGACGTACTCCGCCGCCACCCTCACCGCTCTCAACACCGGCCGACTCCCAGGATGCCATCAAGCCACTCCACGACGTACCCACGGACCCTTCAGCTGCCACGCCTGCAAGTTCACCTGCATCCGGACCTGCCTCGCACCAGCACCCACCAAGCCGAACACCAGCAGCACCCACCTCAAGTGCATCCTGCTCAACACCCGCTCCGTCCACAGACATGCCATCGAACTCTGGAACCTCCTCGACACCACAGCTCCAGACGTTGCCTTCCTCACGGAGACCTGGATGAACGCCTCTTCATCTCCCGACATCGCCATCGCCATCCCAGAGGGCTACAAGATCGTCCGGAGGGACCGAAACGCCAACCAGATGGGAGGAGGCATCGCCATCATCCACAGGAGCACCATCCGTCTCACGACCAGCACCGACAACTCCCTGACCACCGCCGAACACCTGCATTTCCAGATCCACACCAACCCGAACACCACCCTCAGAGGCACCCTGATCTACCGACCCCCTGGACCACGCACACAATTCAGCGAGGACATCGCCGACCTCGTCAGCCCACATGCCCTCCCCTCCGCTGACTACATCCTCCTGGGAGACCTCAAATTCCATCTGGAGAACAACAACGACCGCAACACCAGCACCCTGCTCGACAACCTCGCCAACCTGGGACTCAAGCAACTGGTGTCCACCCCCACCCACCTCGCCGTACACACACTCGACGCTGTCTTCTCATCCAGCAAGGACATCGACTTCAGCCACGCCACAGAGCTTCAATGGACGGACCACAGCTGCGTCCACTTCACCTTCAAGAAAACAACGACCCACCACCACCAGCAACAGGCCGCCCGCAGAAGCTGGAACAAGATCACAGCAGACCAGCTCGCCACCTCCCTGAGCCAGCACCCTCCTGCCAGCTCAGCGAACCCCAGCCAGGCCGCCGACAACCTCACGAAGTGGATCAGCAAGTGCGCGGACGAACTCGCCCCACTGAGGACCCCGCCCAGCAGACCCGGCAGCAAGAAAGCCCCATGGTTCACCGACGAACTCAAGAGCTCCAAGAAGAACTGCCGAGCCCTCGAGAAAGTCTGGAGAAGGGAACCAAAACCGGACAACAGGACCTCCTTCAAACTTGCCACCCGGAAACACCACCAGCTGATCCGCGCCGCCAAGAAAACAGCATTCAAGGACCGGTTGGACAACAACGCACACAACTGCAAGGAACTCTTCAACATCGTGAAAGAGCTTTCCAACCCCAGCGCAGGAAACAACGACATCACCCCATCGCAAGACCTCTGCAACTCCCTCGCTTCATACTTCCACAACAAGATCGCGGACATACACAACAGCTTCAACAACCAACCAACGCACACCATGACCGAACAACCACCCCCCACCACCACCCTCCACGCCTGGACCCCGATCAGCACCGAAGACACCATCCGCACGATGAACTCCATCCACTCCGGATCACCGACCGACCCCTGCCCTCACCACGTCTTCAACAAGGCCGACGCTGTCATCGCACCCCACCTGCGAGACATCATCAACACATCCTTCGACACCACCATCTTCCCTGAGAGCTGGAAACACGCCGAACTCAGCGCTCTACTCAAGAAACCAACAGCGGACCCCACCGACCTCAAGAATTACCGCCCCATCTCGCTCCTCCCGTTTCCAGCCAAAGTCATCGAGAAGACCGTCAACAAGCAGATGGCCGCTTTCCTCGAGACGAACGGATCCCTCGACCCCTCACAGTCCGGCTTCCGAGCCAACCACAGCACCGAGACCGCCCTCATCGCCGCCACCGATGACATCCGAGCCCTGATGGACAACGGAGAAACAGCGGCCCTCATCCTCCTAGACCTCTCCGCGGCATTCGACACGGTCTGCCACCGCACCCTAGGACGGCGCCTCAGCAACGTCGGAATCCAGGACAAGGCGCTGGAATGGATCATCTCCTTCCTCGACGGAAGAACACAGAGAGTCCGCCTACCACCGTACAAGTCAGAGGCCACCGAAGTCATCTGCGGCGTCCCCCAAGGATCATCTCTGAGCCCCACCCTCTTCAACGTCTACATGAGCCCCCTCGCGGCCATCGTACGCAAACACAACCTCAGCATAATCTCCTACGCCGACGACACCCAGCTGATCCTCTCCCTGACCAACGACCCCGCCGCCGCCAGAGCCAACCTGCACGAAGGGATGAAAGAGGTAGCCGAGTGGATGACGACCAGCCGCCTGAAACTGAACTCGGACAAGACGGAGGTCCTCTTCCTGGGCTCCTCTCCCTCCGCCTGGGACGACTCCTGGTGGCCTCCCGCCCTGGGCACCGCACCCAAACCGACAGACCATGCACGCAACCTGGGCTTCATCCTGGACTCCTCCCTCTCCATGACCAGGCAAGTCAACAACGTCTCCTCGGCATGCTTCAACATTCTACGCATGCTACGGAAGATCTTCTGGTGGATCCCCACCGAGACCAGGAAGACCGTCACCCAGGCCCTCGTCACCAGCCGACTGGACTACGGCAACGCCCTCTACGCCGGTACCACCGCCAAGCTCCAGAAGAGACTCCAGCGGATCCAGAACGCCTCAGCCAGACTCATCCTCGACATCCCACGTACCAGCCACATCTCCGGACATCTGAGAGACCTTCACTGGCTCCCCGTCAACAAAAGAATCACCTTCCGCCTCCTCACCCACGCACACAAAGCCCTACACGACCAAGGCCCGAGCTACCTCAACAGCCGAGTCAACTTCTACGCTCCCAAACGCCACCTCCGATCAGCCAACCACGCCCTCGCCGCCGTCCCCCGCATCCGAAGAGCGACTACAGGAGGAAGGTCCTTCTCCTACCTGGCCGCCAAGACCTGGAACTCCCTCCCGACCGACCTGCGCCTGACCCAAGGCCACCTCTCCTTCAGGAAGAAGCTGAAGACCTGGCTGTTTGAGCAGTAGCGCCTTCCCCCCCCCCCCCCCCCCCCAGCGCCTTGAGACCCTACGGGTATGTAGCGTGCTTTATAAGTGTCACTGATTGATTGATTGATTGATGTTGTGGTGCTGGGAAATTGTTACAATTGCAGGTCTTGTCTTGAGTGTTGTGTTTTGTTAATGACCAAATGTGCTTATGAAGACACAGCTCATTCTTACAATTGTTTTTCCATATCTGCTGTTTTCACATGTTTTGAACTAACTACGGCATTTTCTTTCAGGTTGTGATCCTTCATTGCATTTTTTGTTTATGTTTAATGTCTATCCTGATGCCACAATGTGAATAGTATTCATCTCTTGGTAGTAGTTAAAAGCAGTAATCCCAGTGAATTTTTTGCTGCAACAATCATAGTAGATATAAAATTAATTGATCATGAAAAGCTATAGTGTGTCAGTCCTACAAAAAGTTCCCAGCTATCATGGAGTTGTTGCTAAAACACATGCACACTAGATACCCACACAGATAAAAAAAACGTAGGAAGTATTGCCACGAATGGCACACACAAACTAAGGCAGATGTGTTTCCCTGGCAGGAGGGAGGCACCTTCAGCACCAAGATAACGGAACACATGAGAACACACATTCAGACAAAATATGCAGGACAAAAGAACTATGGGCCATCTTTGAGGAGACCAAAACCAACAATCCTATCTAGGAACCCGCAAGCAAGGTGTCCGCGCCTCTCCCGCCGTATGTATGAATTGAGCTGCTCTCTCTGATTCCTGCCATCCCCGCTGTACACATCCACCGGTCGAGGGAGCCAGGGGCATTACCCCAGTTGCACTTACCAACACACACAGCAACGTGATAGCGAAACTCTAGAGCGACTGGTTCATCCCTAGCCTTACCAAACAAGTTGCTATGTATTTAAACGGATGCACCGTATACCAGTTATACTCACCCAAATTTATACTCAAAGTCATGTCATCGGCTATCCCCAGACCAATGGGGCCCTTTAAGGCACTACATCTTGACTTTATCAATTGGATTGATCGATGTGCCAACTATTGATACCTAATTTTAGTGGTCTGTCCATACTCCAGGTGGATTAAAGCCAGCCCTTATGTACACCGCAACATCAACGAAACAGCGATGTTCATCATCAGGGAAGTAATACCTAGGTGGGTGATACCATGTCATCCGATCAGACAACGGAAAGCACTTTGTCAACTCTATTTTCACTCACATCAGGACCCTCTTAAGTATAAGACGCAAACTAGTCTCAGTATATCACTCCAAATGCAACGGTGTCATTGAGAGACTCAAAGGGCAGTTAAGAAATAAATTAAGCAAAATCTGTGCCAGACTTAATAAAATGTGGCTCCATTTTCTGCCCTTAGCCTTGTTCGCATTACGAAAAACACCCTGCAGCAATCACCATCTCACATCAAATTGTAGCCAGTAGACTGACAGGAACCATCATCCCAAATATACAGACCTCCTGGTCCTATTGGGTCCTTTTTTGAGGATCTGCAGTCGGCCCTTTCTGTACCATGCATGCGCTCTGCGCATTGCATGCTACTAGGCGACCTAAACATTCATATGGATTGTCTTACTGACGCTGATGCTGGCAAGCTTCGTGATATCACGGCGATGTTAGGACTAGCCCCTTTTATCCACAGCCCCACTCATGTGAAAGGCCATACGTTGGATGTTATATTTTCCTCTATGCCTATTGAGGCGTCCCCTCCAATCCCGGTCCTTTGGTCAGATCACTATCTGCTAAACTTTGCCTTAATTCCTGATTCTAAATCTAGCCAAAGGGCTCTTAAGGTAGGGTCTCGGAAGTCCAGAGCTTTCCATCTTGTGACAGCTGAAATGCTCTCCGATGCTCTTGGCCAATACCCGTGTCAACTGACCGGGGCTCTGGAAGCCGATTTAATCCTGGTCCAGAATTGGATGCAGGCAAGATTCGAGGAGCTGGCCCCTTTGAGGGCTGCTAAAACAGCCCCTGATCTTAACTCTGCCCCTTGGTTTTCCTCCACTCTACGCATAATGCGTCAAGAATGTAAGAAGTTGGAAAGGCGTTGGCGGCGCAATTATGAGCCGGTGGAGAAAACGAAATACAGAGACGCGATAAAGGCGTACTACAAACAGATTGCCTTAGCAAAGAAGAGCTATCTTGAACAGAGAATCGATAAAGCCGATAATATCAGTCGAGAACTCTTTAGAATTGTGAAGGAGTTGTGAACCCAGTTGTAGCCACCCCTGTTCATTCACATACGGAGGAATGGATTAAACAGTTGGCCGACTTTTTTGTGACCAAAATCCTAAAGATTCAGGCCACTTTTCCATCTGTGGACTCCCGTATGGCAGACGCCATTTTAGACCCCTGTCGGGATGACTCTGGGCCCACATTATCTGTTTTTCCTCAGCTGTCCTGCGAAACTTCGCTGGAGCTGCTATCCCGGCTGAAATCTGGCTCGCCACTGGACGCCTGTCCGGCGAAATGCCTGGGCAGGCTGGCTCCAGCGTTGAACAACTTGCTGAACCCCCTGCTGAATCTCTCACTGAGCTCGGGGGTTGTCCCACGTCAGTGGAAACATGCACTCATCTTGCCGTTGATCAAGAAGCCTCTGTTAGACCCCCTGCAATGGGCTAACTATCGTCCGATCTCCCTCCTCCCTGCTTTGGCGAAGGTGTTGGAAAAACATGTTCAGCTTACTCTTTCCACCTTTATTGAAAACAACAATCTGCTGCATGACTCCCAGTCCGGCTTTCGTGCAAATTACAGCACGGAGACCGCTCTGGTAGAAGTCACGGGCACCATCAGGGAGACACTCGATCATGGGGGACGGGCGATGTTGGTCATGTTGGACCTTTCGGCGGCGTTCGACACCGTCCCACACGCAGGCCTTCTCTCAAGACTTAGGGAGATTGGTCTGCGTGGGACGGTGCTGGACTGGTTTCAATCCTTTCTTGCCGACCGCCGACAGGTGATCTGGGCTCCGCCGTTCTCGGCCGAAATGCCTGCGCTGGAGGTGGGGGTGCCTCAAGGATCTATCTTGAGCCCCACCATTTTCAACATATACATGGCCCCTCTAGCGGAGGTAGCTGAGGCGTTCGGGGCCCGGGTCATCTCATACGCTGATGACACCCAGCTTTTGTTCACCTGCAGGAAGGGAGAGGTCTTCAACGGCGGCAGAATTAAGGACTGTCTGAGCGCAGTCTTTGCGTGGTTTCAGCGGCACAGCCTGAAATGCAACTCAGACAAGTCTGAGCTGCTTTTCTTTGGCTGTGCCCCAGACCCGGACTGGAAGTCGTGGTGGCCCCAGGACATGTTCCCCCCTGAAACACCATCAGCTCAGGTAAAAAATCTCGGAGTGGTGTTTGACGATGATCTGTCTTTTCGTCCCCACATCCTGGGACTTGCAGGGAAATGCTTCAGCATCCTCAAGATGCTTAGAAAATTTCTGCCCCTGCTTTCTCTGCAGTACCGCAGGAATATAGTTCAGGCGTTGGTGGGATCACGCCTGGACTATGCCAATGCGCTCTTCGCGGGCCTTCCTAAATATCTGTTATCTAGGTTGCAGGTCGTGCAGAATTCGGCGGCCAGAGCCATCTATGGCCTGCCGAGGAGAGCAAGAGCCTCAGCGCTCCTAGCCAGGCTTCACTGGCTACCAATAGCGGAGAGAATTAAATTTAAACTCCTTACACTGGCGTTTAAATCTCTCCATGCGACCGGCCCTTTCTACCTGAGGAAGCGTACTGCCTTCTATGTGCCACGGAGGTCTCTGCGGTCTGCGGACCTGGCCAAAATGGAGGTTCCTGTGGCCAAACGTGTGAGGATGGGAGGTCGCTCCTTCCAACACGTTACAGCTTGCCTGTGGAATGCACTCCCTCTTTCCCTCCGGAAAGTAAATAATCTCTTGGCCTTCAGGAAGGAGCTGAAGACTCTGCTCTTCACCTAGTAACCCGCGTTTCTGCAGTTTGTTTACCTTTTGGTTTTTCTGTTTCTAGGGGCCTCTTTGCTAAAGCGCCGGGACACCCTTTGGGGTAGCCGTGCGCTCTAAAAGTGTGGCTAACATTAACATTAACATTAACATTTGGCGCTGAGATGAGCAAACAGGTACCAGGGGACAAATTTGATGTGTATCTCTCTGAATTAACTAAGACCATTAAGATCTGATCTAAACAGTTCAACCATTACAACTCTAAGGGCTATATGTAGGTAGCTAAATACCGGTCGGTAACAGACGAAAATCGGTAATTATCCCGTTACCGACCAGTATTTAGCATTTTCAGATGTAGGAGGCATGATTTAAAGATTCTGTAATTTACAGATTCCTTATTTTAAGGAATCGCTAAAATACTGATTCCTTATTTTAAGGAATCAGTAAATTACTGAATCCCTAAGAGCTATGTAGGAGGCACTCAAGTGAGTGCATTTTTGCATTCAGGATTCGTTATTTACCACCAACTACAAGTTGGTGATAAATACTGTATACCTTTGAAAAATCAATAATTTTCTTTTTTCAAGGTACCATGTAGCAGACATACATGACCTTAGGGCATGTATGTGCACCACATGTGTACTCATACACAATTTAGGGGTGTAACAGGGTGTCAATGTGACACCCTGCCACCCTTGAATATGCTCCCCCTATTACCGATTCGGTATTTACTGAATCGCTAATAGTGAATGGCTTCCCATTCATTCCTATGGGAATTACCGAATTGGTAAATACCGAATTGGTAATAATAAATATTACCGAATCAGTAAAATTTACCGAATGTTTACCTACATTCAATTGACCGATTCCTAAATACCGAATCGGTAAAATTCGGTATTTAGGAATCAGTAAAATTAGATTATCTACATATGGCCCCAAGTGCACCACCATCAAGCTACTCTATCAGGCACCTTCGTCTGGGCAGAAAGCATATCTCTACAATTTTCTAGGGAAATAGAAGGAAGCTAAGTTGGAGGTACCCTATTGAGTGACTTTCGCTACACCTACTGCCCTCAAGGTGGAGTGAAGAGAGGCATGCAACACCGACGTGTGTCTAAAACCTTCCACGGCAAATCCACCATGAACCCGCCAAAGTAAAGAAATCTGCCAATCACTGGATGGCCACAGACATCTTTCCTGGATCCATCCCAAGATATTTAATGTTCCACAAGTTATGTATTGCTGTATAATTGTATACCTGTTTGTTTTCTGTGGCCACATCCATATTTACCAAAGATCTGGCCAAAGATCTGGTCCACCCCGATATTTGCACAGTGCTTGCGTAGGGACCTCATCCATGTCCCCTAGAATTACACTGAACACAACAATAATATTCAACATGCACTACACAGCGCACTCTTATACAACACATGGTATCAGCACATGACCACCGTGGGCACCCAGAGGATAGCCTGGTTGTGCTACATCTGTTCATTGACCACATGCAGTAGGCACAGACAGGCTTTACTTGTCCCAAGAGATAGCCCACAAAATAGCAAAATGCTTTCTCCACCTGTACATATGTAGCATTAGGGCCAAGGTACAACCCAACAAAGAAGAATTCCATAGAGTAGTAGTGATTGTAACCCGTAACGAGACCAATCCCATAGCACTATACCTCTTGACTGATCCTAGCGACTGATCCAGAGCTAGATAGGATGCTCAGGTGGGCACCATAGGGGAGGAAACTGTTTGACTTTCCACAAAAAAAGATTATTGCAGGTAGCAAAGCCACCGCATCAGTGCACAAACACATCTGCTCCCACTAATTTGGCTGTGCTCAGTTCGCGACCATTCTAGATGACTGTTTTATGACACTCAAGTTAATGCGGCAGGGTCCATACCATTCTTCACAGTGCATACGAAAGCAAACCCCTGCTGGTTGCAAATAACCAGATGGGAAATTATGGAAATGATGAACAGAACTCAGCTCGGCCTTTTGCAATTAAGGAAGAATTAAGAGCCCTTTGCGTCATGGTGATGCAACATTGGTATGTGCTAGACATGATGACTGCAATAGAATGAGGGACATGGACCAAGATTGGTGTCTACTGTTGCAAGTTTATCCCTGGCAACAACAAGAACAATTGACTCTGACTCTTGACATCCAAGCAGTGCAACGTTTATAAACCCACATGTACAAGGATGGAGGTGCCCCTGAACAGGACTAGAATATTGGCTGGTTTTCATGGCTCTCCCTGTGGGTGACAGGACTGTGCATATCATTGCTGCCTATTCTCATTGTTGTACTGTCTTTTGTGTGGTTTCCAACTAGAGGGAGTTTCCTGCTGTAAATACACAGACTTCAAATTGGGTGGAATGCAAGTAACTAGGGAAGTAGTAATAGTTAAAACTGAAACACACAAGCTCCTAACATTGTGACTGTCAGAAAGTACGAGGTAAATGATATAGTTGAAAATTCAATTAGAGGGGGTAATGTTAATATTTTTGTTGATGTAGGCAATGATACGTTTATGTACAAAAATGAAAATAAATCATTATTGTGGAAATCTCTCGATATGACCTCTCCATCGACCCAGAGTAAGAAATATATGGTCAGGCAGGCCCTGCGAACTAGACCTGCGGCTTCTGATTGACCGATCAAGGTGGGATGATACGTAACCAGGAGAAGTGTGGCTCACTGGTTAGAGCAGGCAGACCCTGAAGCAGAGGTCAGACCCGGAACCAGGGTTCGATTCCCGACGCGGCAGGGTGTTGAGCTCAAATGTCCACGGACTCGATAATTCTCGCTTCGGTGCCTGACCTAATCATGGGTTCACACTCTGCAACTCTGGGCATTAAGCTTGCTTAATCTCTACAACGGCCCCCCGCGGCGGGATGCCTGGCTTTCACCTTGGGGATGCCCTGTAGGGGATGTCTCACAGGGAAAAACCAGAACGGGTTCCCAAGGCAAGCGCGGAGATACCCCTTCGGGGGTCGATTCTGGCGCTATATAAGAAATACAATAACCAGCAAGAAAAACGCCTGAACAGGAAAAACCCAGATTAGTCCCACAGATAGACATCAACACCATAATGGTCCTGGGAGATTAGCCCCAATAAATCCCCTTTAGCACATGGCCAAAGGCGAAGGCATTCCCAAAACACCATAAAGTTAGATTTCACATGAAGTAAGGAACACTCAGCCACACAACATACGCAGTGATCATGCTCTACCCATGCCAGATATCTGAACACGTTACGCACCGGCCTTTATTGTGACAACGCATTGTCAAGCCCCCTGCATTTGTCTTTATATGGGAGGAATTTAGGGCTTCATGACTAGGCCCACATTCCACTCACAAAAGAAGGATCCATTAATTGCTTTATGATGCTTCGAGAAATGCAGGAAAAGATGTTCAATACTATTGCACTTTGAGACCAGACCCTTACTCTGTAACTGTGTACCCGGCCGTAACGTTTCATTATTATAACTGTTCCTGTTTTGCTAAACGCCTCTTGTCTCTATTTTTTTCAAGTTAAATTCGTATTTGAGCAACACAGTAATTTACAATTAAGGATTCCGCTGTCAACACTTCAACACTAAGGTCTAGATTAACCTTCATCCTAGAAAGGTCCGCAGAAGTACAACGACCTGCATTGTTGAGGATCGCCCCTGATCCTCACTCACTGTGCCCTTGTCTGCGTCCTTGGTCCTGTCCCTCCAACACCAGCTTGTCACAAGCGCTACAAGAAGTGTGACCAGGAGCTAAAGCCCCATGCCCTACATTGATGGACCGTGCACCCACGCTCGAAGCTGGTATGAACATCCTGTATCAGAATCTGGATTGCTATTTTCACCCTCAGTGCTGCTCTAAGAAGTATGAGATGAAGTGCCCGAGCTTTTGAGATGCTATCTTAGAGGTAAACTTTCTGCCAGGAGGACGACCAAGTCAACCAGGTCCCTCTCCTCCCCACTAGAAAACAAGGATTGGGTAAATACCCATATGTTGTCAGTAAGTAGACCAGCCCATATATCATATAAATGTACTCCATCCAGGTAAAACATGAAGCTATTCATATCCATTTGTGAGGATGTTCTATAAGCTCCCTGGGTCCAGCACAGTTTTGCCATTTTAGAGTTGTACCTCCTGACAGACATGTTAAAGAAGCTAGACTGAGGGCCTGATTTAGAAGTAGGTGGAGGTAATACTCTGTCACCAATGTGATAAATATCCAGTCCTCCATTTTACGATCCCCATAGAAAAGAATGTGATTGTCCTACAGTGGACGGGAGATTCATCACATTTGTGACAGAGTGTTCCCTTCCACCGACATTTGAAGTCACTTGTGGCCTTTTATCTCCTCATCCAACTGGCGAAACTGCAAAATCTGTAGACACTGGACCCCGTACTACCAAAAAAAGTCATCCTTTAGCGCTCCTGGCTTTGGCTTATGATGCTGTTGTAACCCGTAGGCTTCCCGCCCCACAAAGGAGTGGTTGATAACTCACACCACCTTGGAAGGCCTATTACTAGAAAAAAATAGCAGAAAAACAGCGTGAGGAGAAGACATAAGACATTCTGCCAGATATAAAGGCCACTCCTACAGCTACTCTGGATGTATATATTGCTTAAAACAACATGATGACCACTTGCCTATCCACTTAATGTCATGATGTGAAATGCCCGCCTCACCCGGAAAAGTAGCTGTCCCTAGCCTAAAGGAGTGCAAAGAGTATCGGATCTCAACAGGATGCGGGATACATCCATAGTGGGACACAGTATATTTTCTACTTTTAAGTAGTCATTATAATAGAATAGTCGTCATTCATTTGGCAGTCCTCATGATTTAATACAAAAATCAGGATTGGCGGGAAACAATGTCTTCTCCACACATGAGGAAGAAGTCGAGGAGCTCCAATCGTCAGTCTCGCATCTTCAACAGTATCGGAGGGAGTCACTTGGAAAGTATAGTGTCCTGCTTTGGATGGATGCATCCCGCATCGCAGGCCTTGCCTGCGGCCATTTCCTCAATATCCTTCTTGGGGTTACTCATACTAGGTCCCCGAAGTAAGTAACTCTTTTGTTTCTATTTTTCGAGCACCTTGGGTGGTTTCGTGTATCTATATAGATGTACAGCCCCAAGGGAGATAATTTAAGAGAGTCCCATTATTTGTTGGAGCTTATGAGGCCCATTATCCACAACTGGGTGAAACCTTGTCGACATTTCAACAAACAAATCAACTAAAGATACCCCTGATTGACACATAGGCTTGGATTAATCACAATCCTTGATTTAGACTGATATATGGTTGTTTGTTCTATCGAACACATATGTTTATGTTGCTTTGCCTTTTTGTTATATGTGTGTATTGTTTATTACTATTTTTTTTTGTTCCTTTCCCCTTTCACATGTTATGTTATGTTTTGGTATAATACACTTATAACACGTACAGATACTCAAGAGTGTCCCAGCGCGGGCGGTGACCGTGAGAGTGAAGGTTCTGAGGTTTAAATGGGCATATTAAAGAGTTGGCTCTTTAATTGTTTCTTAAATAGCCTAGGGTCCTGAGTATTCCGAAGTTCAGTAGGAATGGAGTTCCAGGCTACCGCTGCTTTGACAGAAAGGGAGCAAACCCCCAAACGCATCCTGCGGAAGCGGGGGGGCACAGCCAACCGTTGCAGGGCCGTACGCAGAGATCTGCAGGTGACATAGAAGGCAAAGAGCTTCCTAAGATAAGTCAGCCCTGATCCATACAACGATTCAGAAAAGGGGGTGGTGATGAACAGAGTGTCTGAATTAAGCAGACCACTCTTACCCAGTCCAAAGATCAGGGCTTGATCCATCACCGTTATTTATCTCACTGCACCATCCCAGCTCAGCACCTGGCTATATGCAAATCAGCCTGTCCCTGGCCCAGTGCATCATGGGAACAGGGCAGACTAAACTACCAAGCCAATTCTTCACCAGAAAGGAGACAAGCTACCGGGGACCGGTTTCTGGCATTTCAGCCGTCTTCGGCCCGGCTTGCTTGAATCCTGATGGTGCAGTGAGAAAGGGACTCATGTCTGAGTATACCCTGCCACACCTATAGTGGCCAAAATCGATTAAGAAAAGGGGGTGGTGATGAACAGAGTGTCTGAATTAAGCAGACCACTCTTACCCAGTCCAAAGATCAGGGCTTGATCCATCACCGTTATTTATTTCAGTGCACCATCCCAGCTCAGAACCTGGCTATATGCAAATCAGTCTGTCCCTGGCCCAGTGCATCATGGGAACAGGGCAGGTAGCTTGTTTCCTTCCCAGTATAAGAATTGGCTTGGTTGTTTGGTCTGCCCTGTTCCCATGATGGCTTGTGGCCCCTGTGCCGACGAAAACCTTAAAATGACTTGCTTTTCTGGTTGCTCAAGATTTGTACCAGCTCCTGTGAAAAGGAGCCCCCGCTCTGACCCTCCTGGTCTGAGTGAGAAGCAATCTCCCGGTTCTATGTGGATTGCTTTTGCCAAGTGCTGTTTGCTCTAATCTCGAAGCCGACAGTGCTGACGGCGAGAACTTGCATGGGACAGATTGTGACCTGCTCCTGGACGTCACAGATGCCCCAGAGCCCACGTGACAGTGGAGAGAAACTCCTCGACAACCATCTGATTGCGCACGACATTGCCTGGTTCCGTCCTGGTTCCACCCTGGTCACTGCTGAGTGACCCAGACTCTGTCCCCTCTGCTTTCAGATACTTTTCAACTTCGATCCACCCTTGGATCACACCGGACACTTCTGCTTCCCATCGCCTGCAGCATCTTCAGCTCCAAGCACCAAGAGCCTGCGTGTCAAAACCCGACGCCATTTCGACCCTGTGCACCCACTTCCTGTGGGTGAGGTAACATTGCAACGCCCGTGTTCCTACACTGGTACACACCTCTAGGGTCTGTGTCTTAAGTTTTGTTCCTCTAGGTTCAGCGGAAGTATCTTTAAACTAACTTTGTGTAACTTTTACGCACCATTGACATTGCATTGGTGCAAGCCGCACTTTACGTGCTGCACCCGAATCCCGCGGGCTTCTCCCGACTTCAGCATTGCTAGTCCTGACTGCTCCAAGCGATTCCCTAGGCCCTAGGCCTAACCACTGTTCGATTGGTATCTCTTATACCACTTTTTTAATATATGGTTTGAGTGGCCACCCGCCCTCATCCACAATTGTGCTACTTTGTATGTTATACTGTGCTTTTGATTTAACGCGTGTGCCCCTTTGCTCATAAAGAGTACTGGGGATTAATTTAGAAATAAACACATATATTTTTATAATATATACTTGTGTGGTGTCCTTTCATTTGGTATTACAGGATTGTATGTGGTAAAACAGCTCGCTTAACACGACCTCTTAAGTTAAGCCTTTAAGGCTGCTTAGTCCATGCTACCCCTAGGATAGCTTGTCTAACAAGGTTGAGACAAGCTATCACACCGGACACTTCTGCTTCCCATCGCCTGCAGCATCTTCTGCTCCAAGCACCATGAGCCTGCGTGTCAAAACCCGACGCAAAACCCGACGCCACTTCGACCCTGTGCACCCACTTCCTGTGGGTGAGGTAACATTGCAACGTCGGTGTTCCTACACTGGTACACACCTCTAGGGTCTGTGTCTTAAGTTTTGTTCCTCTAGGTTCAGCAGACGTATCTTTAAACTAACTTTGTGTAACTTTTACGCACCATTGACATTGCATTGGTGCAAGCCGCACTTTACGTGCTGCACCCGAATCCTGCGGGCTTCTCCCGACTTCAGCATTGCTAGTCCTGACTGCTCCCAGCGATTTAGTAGGCCCTAGGCCTAACCACTGTTTGATTGGTATCTCTTATACCACTTTTTTAATATATGGTTTGAGTGGCCACCCGCCCTCATCCATAATTGTGCTACTTTGTATGTTATACTGTGCTTTTGATTTAACGCTTGTGCTCCTTTGCTCATAAAGAGTACTGGGGATTAATTTAGAAATAAACACATATATTTTTATAATATATACTTGTGTGGTGTCCTTTCATTTGGTATTACAGGATTGTATGTGGTAAAACACCTCGCTTAACACGACCTCTTAAGTTAAGCCTTTAAGGCTGCTTAGTCCATGCTACCCCTAGGATAGCTTGTCCAACAAGGTTGACTTACAACCAGACACCATAAGGGATTGTTTGGACTGTTACAAGGTGGTTCCAGAATTGGAAACACCACATATCAGGCCAACTTCTCACAAATGTAATACATGAGCTAATCAACAATAGCATATCTATCTAATTAAGATTGTTATGTAATTTGATTGTTAGTGACTTCATTGATAGTACGTTATATGTGTGTTTATCTATGGATCGAATGTATCTGTTATCTTCCAACTCTCCTAGTTGCATACTCGATAGCCGGCGTATTTCATTTTATCATCGGTGTTAGAGCTAATGCCTTCCTTACTGGGTTAAAATTTTTATACATCAACATGAAGTCTAACGAATAAGTCGTCCTCTATCGATAAATGATCTGTTCAAGCTACTCGCGCTTTAACTGCTGCACTTCATGTGGACCTTCCATGTGAGATTTAAAAGTGTATAAACGCTAGTTGCAATACATTTTTAAACATTAATCAGGGTGTTTTCCTACTGGTGTTACTCCTGCTCATATTATTTGCGTTGTGTGGCTTCTGAGCGTTAAGAGCTTTAAACTGGCCTCCGCCCTGCTAATACCGCTCACCACTCCTTTGATTTAGTAGCTCTCTGTGCTCCTGACTCGGCGTTCGCGTGTTTGTTCAAACGTCTTGGTTTGTTCTCCTCTATCGCGTAGCGCTATCCAGGTATTTTTTACGCGCATGCGTGAATCTATGCTTCAAGTTTTAAAGGGACCTAACCCTAGTTTGTTATATGGACGCCTAAAACTTTATTAAGATAGTGTTGATTCGTATCACACTAGATACGTTCTAAGGGAGTTATAAAGATGTGGATCTACTAAGTGGAATATTATGATACATTCCTTTACTCGTATTTGAACTTTACCACAATTTATAACAATCACATAGCTGTCCTTATTGATTAAATAAAAATCTATTTAACGCCTTGCTTGTCCATTGATATAGTTCATATCAATCCCAATGTTATGACTAAGAGTTGTTCACAGGTAACACATAAGTTCCACTCTTTCATTTAACCCATTCGGTTTAAATGCGTTCAAGTGGTATATCCAGTAGTTTTCTCTAATGAACATATTCTTTTTGTTATCCGTCCCTTCTCTCCTTTCTACCACCTCCAATATGCATGCCTTCAATTGGCTTATATGATGTTTGGCCTCCAAAAAGTTAGTGGTCATAGTGGTTTTCATTATCTTTGTCCTGATGTTGCTTTTGTGTTCATTCAGTCTCGTTTTCAATTTTTTCTGTTTGTCCCACGTAGACTGAGTCACATGGGCACTTTAGCAAATACACAATATTAGCCGTGTCACACGTT
This sequence comes from Lissotriton vulgaris, assembly GCF_964263255.1. Lineage (NCBI taxonomy): Eukaryota > Metazoa > Chordata > Amphibia > Caudata > Salamandridae > Lissotriton > Lissotriton vulgaris. The sequence continues at coordinate 247,347,580 of NC_141688.1, read as the reverse complement.
GCTGTCCCTTTCAAATCAATCTTAAAACCTTTCATCAGGTGTGTAATTTGATTACCTCTGATAATGTTATTGCAGTTACTGCAGTTTGTGCATGGTACTGATACTGTACTGGTGTACACGAACACAGGTTCCATAGCAAATATGTTGTTAAAACCAGATTCTGCTTTCAATATGGCCCAATGTTTTTTGATGATTTATTTGAACTGTATGCTTATATTGGAGTATTTGCTGACACATGTAATACGGTTCTCAGATTTCCGCGATGCGGGTTTAAGTAATTCTTCTCTGGTTTTGTCATTGCTTCTGAGAATTGCGTGTTCTAGTACTTGATTCGGATAACCTTTATCTTTGAAATGTCTTATCATACTTCTGGTTTGTGTTACTTGTTGTTCTGGTTCTGAGTCCACTCGTTTAACCCTTGGCAGTTGCGAATATGGGAGATGCTGTTTAAGTGGTGGCGAGTGATGACTCTCATACCGCAAAAAATTGTTTCTATCTGTGGGTTTTCTGTACAAATTAGTGGCAAAGCTCATTGGTTTCCTAGTAACCTCTACATCCAAAAAATGGATCAATTCATCTTGTATTTCCCATGTGAATTGGATCCTGTCAAACATTGTCAAACATTGTATTCAGTATTTCTAATTGATTCTGTAGTATCGCTCTGGTCCCTTTCCATATGACGAAGATATCGTCTATGAAGCGGACGTACATTTTTATGTTGGTCTTCCATTCTTCTTTGTAGTAGATATATTCCTCTTAAAAGGCTGTCATAAAGAAATTCGCATAGGAGGGAGCTGCGTAATTTCTCATGGATGTTCCTTTTTTTTGTAAATACTACTTCCCATTGTATGTAAAATAGCTGTGCATAAGTGTGAATTCCAACAAAAAGATTTGTAAGTCTTCTTCATATTCACTATGCAATAGTGCGTTTTCTACCGCTTCTAAACCTAGGCGATGCGCAATAGACGTATATAGTGCTTTCACGTCAATGGTAGCCATTAGGATGGTTTGCATTTCTGTGATGTTAATTGACAAAAGTTAATTGAGGAAATCAGTGGTGTCCTTTATGTATGATCTGATGTTGATTACTCGTGGCTGTAAATACCTATCCAGAAACGTTCCTACAGGTTCATGCAAACTCCTTTTGGTAGAGACGATCGGGCGACATGGTGGTCGGTATAGGTCTTTATGTACCTTAGGTACCATGTAAAAGCTAAGGCTCATCGGGTTTTCTTGTAATAAATACTTTCTGTTCTTCTCATTAATAGTACCTTTGTCAACAGCCCTTTGCAAGATTTGCTGTAAAGTTTTCTTGATTTCGTTAGTAGATTGAAGTCTAACAGCATATGTGTTTTCATCCTGTAGATGAGTCAAAATTTGTGATTCGTAACCGAGACGTTTGAACAAACACGTGAACGCTGAGTCAGGAGCACAAAGAGCAACTAGATCAAGGGAGAGGTGAGCGGGATTAGCAGGGCGGAGGCCAGTTTAAAGCGCTTAATGCTCAGAAGCCACACAATGTAAATAATATGAGCAGGAGTAACACCGGTAGGAAAACGCCCTGATTAATGTTTGAAAATGTATTGCTACTAGTGGTTATACAGTATTAAATCTCACATGGAAGGTCCACATGAATTGCAGCAGTTAAAGCTCGAGTAGCTTGAATAGATCATTTATCTATAGAGGACGACTTACATGTTAGATTTCATGTTGATGTATAACATTTTGAACCCAGTAAGGAAGGCATTAGCTCTAACCCCGATGATATAATGAAATGCGCCGGATATCGAGTATGCAACTAGGAGAGTTGAAAGATAACATATACATTTGATCCATAGATAAACACACATATAACGTACTATCGATGAACTCACTAACAATGAAATGACATAACAATCTTAATTAGATAGATATGCTATTGTGGATTAACTCATGTATTAAATTTATGTCCACTTTGTATTTTTCTAGATTACCCCCTGATGAAGGCATTGCACACCGGAATGCATTGGGTATAAAAACAACGTACAACATGGATAGTTAAGACTAAATTCAAATGAAATATACAAAATAAAATCATATTGGATGTGACTGCAACAACGAATAAATGAACAATAAAGTCATCATTGAAGTTTAAAAGAACAAGAATTGAAGAATTTTTATGTCTATGGAAATTGAGCTGACTTTATGCAGCAGTCAAACTAGTGCCCAGGGAGACAGTTCTACATTCCGTAGAACTGCAACTTAAGCCTTCAAACCTACACTTCTGGTGGGAGGTGAGTCCCAGGAGCACAGTAAACATTAATAAAGGAAATCGAGAACAGCAAACGCAGTGCACGACCTACTCTAAAGATTCTCCAATTAACTAACAGAGAGAATCTTGATTTTGTTAAAGACAATGGAAGCTAACATTATGCAATAATTCTTTTATTGTTGCCCTTTGAGAACATGTTACATCATGAATAAAACATTGCATAGAACCTCAGAACATTATATAACATTATGGTCACTAGGCGTCATCCTCTTGGAGCTGGGACAAAAATCTTGAAATCTGTTTCTTTGACATCTTTAAATCTAATTGATAAGGAGGTGACTCTCATAGAGACAAGTGTCTGGAAAGAGAGGGTAAAAAATCAGCTGATACCTCCTCATAAGGAGTTAAGCACATCATCATAAAATATGTTAAAAATCAATCTAATGGGTAGTGATAATAGATACCTTATAGAATGTATATGTAAACAATGTATATATATACCTTATACTATGTATAAGTAAACAATGTATATCTATACACAAATGTTTCCCTTTGTTCCCCCTGGTGTGTGGTGTGTGGGATAATGGTTGCCTCTGTTTGTCTTTAATGAACTTTAGATTCTCTCTCTCTCTGTTCATTACAAGAACGGAGGCTATAAATATTGAACTTTAAAGCTTTTAACCTCCATACTGCTTACATGCTCCACTGGTTTAAGGTAAAACTTTGCAAAGGTGGATGCATTCAACCAGTCTGCCATTTTTAATATATCAGCCAGTGAGCCTCTGGCCCAAAACACTTTACTGGCCATCGCACCACGGCATGAGTGCACGCCAAATTTAGACAAATCTACTCCTGCTTCTAACATGACTGTTCTAACCTATCTTGAAATGGTAGCTGTAGATACCGCCTCATAGGGTATTACAAATTATATCAGTAATTGACATTCACCATTTGGTCTGACATCAATCAATTTTGTTCATAAATTTTCATGCAATTTACAACACACACTTTATTACAATCAGCAAAGTAAGAATACACAGACATAGTTTTGGTCCTTTTCCATGTTTTGAAATGCACTCCTACTAGAGAGTAGTATCTTTTAGAGACCTCTACTGCCTTAACATCTGATACTCTTCTAAAGTTTATAGACAGAGTACGGTTGATTATTTTATCAATAGTTTTTTTTTTGTAGAGATAAGGTTTATCACGCTATACAACAAATTGGTCAAAAATAAGGTCATAATGATTTATATCTGGCTTTGGGAGGGTGTCTAAGCCTTATTGCTTACATTACCCTCTGGATTAATGGGTCACTTGTGTTACGTTCTTTCATTAGTTGGTCCTTTCATTCACACCATAGCAGCTTCCCTGTGCTAAGTCATCAGATGTACGTTCTGGAATGTTGCCAAATGACAGCTGATGACAGAGGTCACCGGACACCCCACCTGGTGTTCCTTCACTGACCTGAATTTGTACTTGTGTTGGTAGACACATTCAAAAAAACTTTATTTTCACTCACGCCCTGTGTGAGTTCTCGTTTTTATAACTACCAATAGAATAATAATATATTAGTAAGTGGCCTGCTGAAATGCCTGATCTGTAACAATTGACTGTTCTATAACATAAACCTGATCAAAATAAATCTGTGAGGTAGTTTGCTACATACACAACAGATGCATCCACAGGATCCAAATACTGTTCCAGTAACCAACTACACAATTTCCTCCTTATGCCTTTATATCTACTCCTTAGTCCTGGTGGCCATGACTCATCCAGTAGTTTTTTTGACTCTCTTGAATGGCCTGAGCATCTATTGGATCCCTGCAATCCTCCAAGCAAGAAGGTTCTTGTTTCCTTCTCGAAGAAGAGGATGTTCCTCCCCTTCTTGCCCTTGGAGGCGACCTAAGCTGCCTGGGATCAAATGTGGGATGTCCACTGCCAATTCCATCACTCCCAGAAACAATACCTGGGAATTCAATAAACGGTGTAAATAAGGCGATGCTGCATTGCTCAGTCCATACTTTCAGTAAAACCCTGTGAACTAAGTGCGCACAGAGGAAATGTATAACAGTTCTATTTGTTCCAAGTCTGGACCAGAGCACCTACTGCTGAGGCTTTGGGGTCTGGTCTCTAACTATAATACCGCTCTATCTGTAAAGTCAGTATGCTGGCAAACAGGTCTACCTGAAATAGTCCCCACAGATCATAAACCTTCCTGAAAATCGCTTGAATCCCTTAAAAACACTGAGTTCCAATGTGCCTTTGGGTTTTGTTGACCAGGGGTGAACTCTATCTTCAATACAATTTTTTGATTCCAACAGAAGCACCAGATCTTCTTGGCTAGGTCTGTAAGTACCTTTGACCTTGTGCCCCCTAAGCGATTGATATAGGAGACAGCTGTAAAACTGTCTAGTTTAATTAGGCCAACACTGTTTCTCAGCGTGGATTTGAAGCTCATCAAAGCATTCAAACTTGCAATCATTTCTAAACAATTTATGTGGAGTGGTAGTTCCTCTTGAGATCACTTCCTCCCTGTTTCTATTTCTCCGATTTTTGGACCCCAACCCAGGTTGATTGCATCTGACTCCACAGTATTATCTGGGGTGTCCCAAATATTGCAATGCCGTTCCAGCTGTCTAAATTGTTCCACCACCAAAGGTGGTCCTCCCGAGTTTCCTGTGACAAGGGAATTATGTCTGAATACCATAGGCCTTTCTTCAGCCCCAAAGAATTCAGTCTTGGTAAGGCCCTGTAGTGTAATGGGCCTGGGGAAATTGCTAGAATGAAAGAGGATAGAAGCCCTACTACTTTTGGTAGCTCACATAAGGTCACTACGTCTTTTAAGGCCAGCCCAATAATTCTAAGACTATTAAGGACCCCCAGAATTATTGGACTGGTCTAAATCCTTGCCAAGGAGGTCATTATCAAGGGTTACCATGGTCTCAAAAATGTATTCATCCACGACATCATCAACATTTGTTGAGAATGGATTCTCATTATCAGTTTGTAAACTGAGCTCCTTTGTGGCATGTAGGTCACTCGGTCTTCTTGTGCCGAGAGGGACACCTGAACTTATTGCACCAATATGGCCGCTCTTGCCAATTGTGCCTCTGTGGGCACCAAGGTCATTTGTAGCGCACAGGCTCCGTAGGGATAGTTTCATATCGTTTGTAGCACACAGGCTACTATGAGGCTGAAGGTGTTTAGTCTTTTTTAAGGTAATATATTTTCCTCTTATTAAAAACTACATGTACTGCCTATTTTAGTGAGGACTTTGTTTCTCAAAAAAGCTCATTAACATATTTTCATTAAGAGGTGTATTCTCATCCTCTTGAATCCCATTTGCTGAAATGCTTATTGTGAGTTCCTTCTTGGGGATTCTTAGTGTATTCAATTTAAATCTCCTTCTAAATTTCTTTAGATTCTCGTATTTTTTTTTATTGTCAGCTAGACAGTTTTCTTACCCCTCTAATCAAGTACGACTTAGCCATTAATCCTTTGTGCGTAGTCATGGTAACACAAAAGAACATTTCTGGCTTGGTCATTTTTCTCTTCCTCTTTCGTGTGTCATTGCACAGGAGAGGGGAATTGGCACACTCGTCTTTGTGTGAAGTTAGTTTTAGGGTGGGGTCAAGAGCATGACATGTGACCTCATCTCTGTCCTTTCTTCTTGCATCTAGTGAGAGTACAGGAACTGTGTTGTTCCCAGGAGAGCAGCCGGGCGGGCAGCCAGGGAGAGCAGCCGTCTCTGGGATTTTGTCTCCTAGTCCCGACCGAGGCCGTCTGCTGCTTCCACTTGTGTTTGGCATTCGTGTCTGAGCACATGTCATGCTGGGAGCGGTCGTCTCCACAGTTTGTGTCACCCCTTGCTCATTGTCACTCTGAGGTATTCAAAACGTGTTATTTAGTTGTGGGTACCCGACCATAAACTGGAAAGGTGGTAGAGTCAAAATGTCACTTACAAACATTTCTATCTATAGAATCAACCAATATTATCATATACCTACCTCTTGGTTGTATAATGATATAAACGAATATTGATGATACATTTATATAGTAGAAATAGTAATATGATACTAGTCAAGCTCCTCCTCAAAAATTCCTCCGCAAAAGCAACAGACCCATCTCTCTCCTCCTCTATGCAGCAAATGTCACAGAGAAGATCGTAAACAACCAGCTAAAGAACCTCATCAAAGCCAACTCCATCCTCGACTACTTCCAATTGGGATTCTGCAGCAACCACAACACCGAGAACGCCCTCCTCGCCACAACAGATGACATCCGCACTCTCCTCAACCAAGGCCACATGGTGGCCCTCATCCTACTAGACCTCTCTGCAGCCTTCAACACCAACTCCCACCGCACTCTCACCACCAGACTCCACGATGCCGGAATACATGATCCAGCCTCGAATAGTTCCAATCCTTCCTCACTGGCCTAACCCAAAGAATCAGACTCCCACCTTTCCTCTCAGAACCCCACAGAGATCAACTGTGGAGTACCCAAAGGATCAGCCCCACGCTCTTCAACATCTACATGGTCCCTCTCGCCGCCATTGTCAAACAGCACAGACTCAGCATAGTATCCTACTCTGACGACACCCAGCTCATCTGAAATCTACAGACTTCTAGCTGACAAGTTTGCCAGATACCTAAGTATACCACCAGAGGGCAGTACCTTTGTTGACCTACATATCGGGTTTTTCAAAATATTAATATCATTGGTAACCAAAATGCCAAAAATATGAATAACATACCAAGTAGGAAACCTTGGTACGGTAAGGATTGCCGTAATCTCAAGGTTAGACTCCCAGAAGGGATAAAAAGTAAGTCCCCTCAGGAGATTAAAGAGGCCAGAAAAGAATACAAGAAGATACAGGAGAAGGCGAGAACAAATTGGGATGAGGAAAGCTGGTCCAAGTTGCTTATGGCAGCTAAGATTAAAAACCAAGTTGGGTTTTGAAGGTTAGTGGCGAATGGGAACCATACAGGAAGAGTGGTTAAGGATGTGTTTCTTAATGAAATAACTTGGGTCGAACATTTTTCACAGTTATATAGGGCTCCAGATCCTACTGGGGGATCGGAAAAGGATATATTATGGTCTACCCCCAATGTGATTAAATTAGAGTTTGAAATAGAGGAAACAGTGCTAGCAATCAATGCAGTAAAAAACGGAGAGGCACCAGGACTGGATAAAATCCGGGGCAATTTATACAAGCACGAAATTAACATCTGTGCACCTTATATTAATTTTCTCTGCAATGCTTTAGCAGCAGGTGCCGATTTTCCTGATAGCTGGGTGCGGAAATAGTTCTAATTTTTAAAAAGGTCGATAGGAATGAGCCCGCTAACTATCACCCCATTAGTTTGATGGATATCTTACAAAAAATCTATGCAAGGCATATTTTAACACGTGTGAATATATGGATGGAGGAAAGTTGAGTACTCACTAAGTTCCAATCTGGCTTTAGGCCCAGAATAAGTACTATTGATCAAGTTTTCAGATTTTGTTGTTTATGTTGGAAATATGTTCATATAAGGAAAGGGCATCTTTACGTTGCATTTGTAGACCTCAGGGCTTCCTTTAATCTCTTCTCACGTGATCTTTAATGGGAGTCTTTATATTCTCAAGGGCTTCCGGTCTGTCTTCTACAACAGATCACAAGGTTGCATGAAAATAATTCTGCTAGAGTAAGATGGGGGCCAAATGGCGAACTAACTAAACCTATCCCAATTGACCGAGGAATCCAACAAGGATGTGTTGGCTCCCATATCATTTTTAATGTTTGTCAATGACATCCCATCTAACTTAGAGGGCTGTAATAATGATTCACCAAAGTTGAATGGAGAAAGGGTCCCAGCCCTTTTATTTGCAGACGATACTATATTGATTTCTCAAACACCCAGAGGTCTGCAATTCCTTCTAAATGTATTCCAAACATATTGCAACAGGAAAGGCCTAGAGATTAGTACTAATAAAACCAAATACAACTTTTAAGGGGAATTTTAAGGGGAATTTGTTTTTAAATGACCAAAAACTAGAATCTTTACAAAATTTCACTTACCAAACTTTCGTAGAAAACCCAAGTAGAAATGTTTTGATGAATAGCGAAAACAAATTGTATAGGACTCTTCTGAAGTTGCCAAAAAGTACACCATTAATACCCTTAATGTTAGATTTAAACATGATCATCATGCTATCTTTAGTCCATTATCACTATGGGTGAGACTCTGGTGCACACCAGAGCTAGTAGAGTACAGAAATGGACTCCAGGAAATAATGCAATTAGATTTGATAATTCAAATACTTGGCTAAAATACGTTCGCATATGGCTAAATAGAATTGGGCTCCCACAGTTTTGGAAAGATCCTTCCAACTTGATACAAAATTCGAAAAAACTGCTGAAATCGACCTTTTGGGTATACATGGTACATAGCTTGTCAAATGACCAAGTAGGTGGAACCTTGATATGTAATTTTTAAGGATATTCCCTGTTTTGAACAATTTTTAGACGAGGTTCAACTACCTCTCGCCAAAACCTTATATATGAAATTTAGGTATGGTATGTTGAAAACTAACACGACCATAGCCAGGTGGACAAGCACCTGTACAATAAAGATTATTGAGCTACGTACTATGTGTCAAAGTAATTCAAAGGAAGATGAGTCGCACATCCTCTTTTTCTGCCCAGTTAATGAGGCGGCAAGAAAAAGATGGATTAAGCCTCTCTGCCTTAACTTAGGAGTCTGTTCATGCAAGGAAGCGAACAGGATCATGAAGACCGACACTAGGCAGGTGATCATTTTTGGTGTAAGTAGATTTTTATTTGCTATAAGCTTTGTACGCAATAAGGTGGGCCTGAAGCTATAAATGGAGCTGTGATGTAACTCCTCTTTGTATCTGAACTTAATGTTGCTGCTATTTTGTGCTCATTAACCTGTCCATATATATATCCTCAAATGTTAAAGCTATTAGCATTTTGAAACTGGTGAGAATAATTTAAGAATTGTTTCCATGTGTTTTTTCCAAAATTGATGTCCTTTTATAAATTGATGCCTTTTTAAATAACTTATAAAGATGTTACTGTACCGATTTCCTAACAGTATCCATGCTATCTCTAAAATCATTTAATCCTCTATGCAGACCGTGCATTATGTAATGATTGTTTTTATGCATCTTTTAGGGCTCTATTGTGCCGAAATAAAGATTATAAATGAAAAAAAAATGCTTGAATTAGCTATAAAACGGAGGTGGTTATCATATAAATGTAGCCATTCTTAGAAAGAAGACAAGGTGTCAGAGGTGTCTATCCAAATGAAAAAGGTATCATCTATATATCGCAACCATTTGGTCACAGATTCAAAAAATGGGGCTATCTCATTATAGATGTATCATTTTTTAAACTTGGCCATGTATATGTTTGCCACTGTTGGAGTACAGGCAGCCCCCATACTGCATCCTTTTGTCTGTTTATAGAGGTAACAGTTAAATGAAAAACATTGCCCTCTAGAACTACTCAGAGACACTCTAGGATGAAAATCGTACAACATGTTATGTTATTGTCCATCATTAACCAATTGATAGTCTCAAGGGCTCCTTCAATAAGGATGTTACAGTATAGTGCCTCTATGTCCAAGGTGTCCAATACATGGGCATCCGTGTAAAAGATGTTATCTTCTATAAGAATGATGATGTGTCTAGTATCTTGGACATAGGAGGGTAATGGAGGTACATGTGGGCATAGAATAGCATCAATGTATTTAGATAGCGGTTCTGTAACAGCACCCTTGGTAGTGACTATCGGTCTGTAAGGTGGATCGGTTTTAAGTTTGTGTATCTATGGGCCATTTCAGATACTTCTCATTTTCAGATTCTGAACGTTTAGGTAAATAAACTCTTTTTCACACATGTCGTTGTCCTTAAAAGCCAAACTGGTCAGTCTTTTGATCTTCCTAATCGTGTTATTAGTGGGATCACGATAAACAGGTTGATAAAAATTTGTATTGCCCAACATGATTTCCATGTTGTTGATATATGTAGTAGTGTCTAAAACCTCTATACCACCTACCTTGTCACAATTTTTTATTGTGATGGAAGGGTTCTTTTTTAGGTCAATCATGACTTGTTGTTCTTCCTTACGTCGATTATAGGATGTTTTAGGTATATGTTTTGTTATTAAAACAATTTTATCATATACCACTTTTTCAAACAACGCTATTTCTGGTGGGAGTTGATCTAGCTGAGGAGTGAATGAAGATGCAGGTGCTAACCCTGAGATATTGATTTGGGTATCTCTGTTGTACTCCTGCGGGAAAAATACTTTAAGGCGGACTTTACGGAGAAAGGCCTTCAAATCAGTCAATAATTCAAATGTATTTAGACCTGAATGGGGGACATATGATAAGGTGAAGTAGTGTGGCTCACTGGTTAGAGGCGGCAGACCCGAGACCAGAGGACGGCCCGGGACCAGGGTTCGATTCCCGGCGCGGCAGGTTTCTGGACCAGGGTCAGCGGACTCGATAATTCTCTCGTAGTGAGTTTACAATGGGGTATACCCTAAGAACTCCCTGACCTGGGTCAGTAAAGGTAAGTATGTGTGAAATGGTCAGGGTCTATTGATTACCAACAAGCATTCATCTTGGGAACCTATATATAAATGAATTGTTTCAGGATTCCTTCAAAGTAGTACATGGAGAGTATTTATTTACTCAAACATTATAGCAATCAAGTTATATGAAAAGAAAGCAAACAAGTGCCACAAGTAATACATAAAGCTAGCGACCCATTAATTCATTGGAACAAGCAACACCAACACGGGCATACATCTCCATAGCTTTGGTATCAACATTATCTTGTGAATTCAATTAACATATATTATCAATACAATAAACATTTTGTATGCGCTCAAAGTGATCAGAAAGGGAGACAGTTTGGGTAGGATGGGTGTGGTTGGGTGGAAGTGAGGACTGGGTAAAGGGTGTTGTGACTATGTTCAATCACAGTGAAATACGATGCAACCTTTACAGACTAATTTTGTTCATTAGTTCCAATAGACTCTTTAGCATAGGATCTGTATGTATCCACGGGCTGCTTCCTGTGCTAAGAGGGTAAAATATAATCCGGTCTACTTTCGACCCCTGGACTAAGGGTTGATTGAAGCCTCATTCTAGGGTCTTCTTCAGGACTTTGAAGGTTCACTAGCGGCTGGGCAGCGCTGCAGAATAGACGTGCCTTCACAAAGCACAGGAGAAATAACACATCTGAAGAATTACATATGGACATGAAAATGGACAGACTGGAAAGCCCCTGTTGTCCTAGTCAATTTTAATCGCAGAGGAACCAATGATGGTCCAACTCTAACAGGCCACTAGACGGCCCAACATCAAGCGCTCCTGTAGTTTACTAAGTCCTGAAGAAGACCCCAGAATGAGGCTTCAATCAACCCTTAGTCCACGGGTCGAAACGTAGACCGGATTATATTTTACCCTCTTAGCACAGGAAGCAACCCGTGGATACATACAGATCCTATGCTAAAGAGTCTATTGGAACTAATGAACAAAATTAGTCTGTAAAGGTTGCATCGTATTTCACTGTGATTGAACATAGTCACAACACCCTTTACCCAGTCCTCACTTCCACCCAACCATACCCATCCTACCCAAACTGTCTCCCTTTCTGATCACTTTGAGCGCATACAAAATGTTTATTGTATTGATAATATATGTTAATTGAATCCACAAGATAATGTTGATACCAAAGCTATGGAGATTTATGCCCGTGTTGGTGTTGCTTGTTCCAATGAATTAATTGGTCGCTAGCTTTATGTATTACTTTGGCACTTGTTTGCTTTCTTTTCATATAACTTGATTGCTATAATGTTTGAGTAAATAAATACTCTCCATGTACTACTTTGAAGGAATCCTGAAACAATTCATTTATATATAGGTTCCCAAGATGAATGCTTGTTGGTAATCAATAGACCCTGACCATTTCACACATACTTATCGATAATTCTCTCGCCTCGGTGCCCACTCTGATCAGCGATCACACTCGGCAACTCTGGGGATTAGCTTGCCTCATCTTCACTGACGGCCCCACCAGACCGCCGGGGATGCCTGGTCTCACCCTGGAGATACCCATTAAGGGACCATCTCTCAGGGAAGCCAGGAAGGGTTTCGCAGCAGTCAAAGCGGCTTGGGACCCTACGGGTAAGTAGTGCGCTATATAAATGCCTATACATTTACATACATTTACATAAGCCTTTCACTAATAGTGAATGGATGGCTGGTGAAAGGCTCAAGGTAGTTAGGTTGAAGATGGGGATCTTCTTTACTCCCTCCATTACTGTGCATTTCGTGTGACTAAGTACTCGTTGTGGCCCATCTGTTGATTTTCCCTGAATCTCGGCCGATATTGCGTCAGCCTCTCCTGGAGAAGCGTCTCCCTAAAAATGGTTGTGTAAGTTATGGGGTCTGGTGTTATATTGATTACCTCTTAGGTCATATCGATCATATTGATTGTTCCGATTCTCGTAGTCAGAATCTGACGTATCTGAAAACGTTGTGACTTTACGATTGTAATGTCTGTGAGTGTATTGTTCATTGGGGGCTTGCTTAGATTGAGTACAGTAATTATCTCTTAAATAGGAATAGGTGTTTTGGTTGCTGAAAGGGTATATATCTTTTTGAGTTTGTACATTTTTCTTTTTGTCAGATACTCTGTATAGGAGTGGAGATCTCTGTCTACATCATCTAATTTCTTTTGGGTGTCTTCAACTGCTAAAGTACTTTTGATTTGATTTTCAATTTCAGAAATTTCTAAGGGTAATTGTTGCATGACTTCTTTGACTGTCTTTACAATCAACATCATGAGATTGCGAGAACAGAGATTTGCAATCAATGACTATCTTTTCAAAAATTGCTTAATCTGAACGAATAAGCAAGGTATGTTCCTGACTTTTAGCCCTTGGGGACTTACTCCCGTCCTAAGGTGCTCTAGCATGTAATGGCTGTGTAACTGAAGGCGCTTGATTTTCATTTTTAATGTTAGTAGTTTTATACTGTTGTCATATTTATCTATACTTGTTGTTGCTTGGCGACAAAATCCAGTGGAGGACCCTACCCTAGGTGCAAAATCTTCATTTGTGAACCCAGAGGTTTGGAGATTAGACATGATAAGTATAAAGAGAAAATTAGGGGCAAAGATGTTTTATGAAATTGACGACTGGAAAAAGAGAGGCGAACAGAATACAACACTCTACAGAAGGAAGTAAAAGTGCTTAGTGTCAGTGAAGAAAAGGTATATAAGTGACTGAGTGTTTGAGAAACCATGCAAAACATAGAGCTGAATATAGAGCAGACACAACTAAAAGTATTAACCCCTTCCGTGTGGCCGCGATTTTTCCCGTGTGCGGCCGCCGGCCGAACACGGGCGGGCCATGACGAACCCCAGCCGTCATCAGCACACGAGCACTGTAGTGCATGACGGCTGGGGTTCGTCACCAGCATGGAAGGGGTTAATATATATATGCAGCTACCAACAGGATGACGAAAAATACCCCTTGTAGACAAGCTGAAAGTAAACAAATTTGGTAAATAGTGGGGCCCCAGTACACAAGACAAGCTTTCCTATTACATGGAAGGAAACAATTGAAATAAGCAAGCCTAAGGCGAGGCAGTGAAAGATATGCTAGTTTGGGCAAAAAAAAACAAGTGAGTAACAAACACCAATTAGGACAATTATACCAAACGTTTAATATAATTGAATTTATTGTATATAAACATTTATTTATAGTTTTTATTATATAGAATTTTTTAAAATATTTATTTAAAATACATTTATTTGTCATTAATAGTGATTGTTTGTGTAAAAAAAGGTTTAGTATAGTACAGATATCAGGAGAGAAAATATGCAACAGGCGTTGTTGTGACTGATCTGAAAAATTCAATAGATATTCATAACTGATATATACCTTAAGTTATAAGCTCTGATTTGTTGGAATCTGAAGATACTCAACCTGGGTTCTGCTTGAAAGTAGCTGTGAAACGGATGGTAGTATCACATTAATGTAGCCATTCTAAAAAAGCAGTAAAGGTGTCAGATGTTTCTATCCAAATGAAAAAGATATCATCTATATATCGCGACCATTTGGTCATAAATTCAAATAATGGGGCTATCTCATTGTAGATTTATCTTTTTTCAAACTTGACCATGTATATCTTTGCCACTGTTGGGGCACCGGAAGCCCCCATACTGACTCCTTTGGTCTGTTTATAGAGGTTACCGTTAAATTAAAAACCAGTGTACTCTAGAACTATTTGGAGACACTGTAGAATGAAAATCTTAGAACATGTGATTTTATTGTCCATCATGAACCAATTGACAGCCTCAAGGGCTCCTTCAAAAGGGATGTTGCTGTACTGCACTTTCATGTCCAAGGTGACCAATATATGGCTTTTGGTGTAGAATATGGTATCTTCTATAAGAATGATGATGTGTCTAGTATCTTAGACCTAGGAGGGTACTTGAGGTACATGTGGGCGCATAATAGCATCAATATATTTAGATAGTGGTTCTGTAACAGAACCAATGGTTCTTACTATCAGTCTGTAAGGCGGTTCGGATTCATGTTTGTTTATCTTTGTGACGGCGTAGATACTGGCCCTTTTCGGATTCTGAACGTTTAGGTAAATAAACTCTTTTTTACATTTGTGGTTGTCCTTAAAAGCTGAATTTGTCAGTCTTTTGATCTTCTTAATCATGTTGTTAGTGGGATCACGATAAACAGGTTGATAAAAATTTGTATCGCCCAACATGATTTCCAAGTTGTTGATATATGTGGTAGTGTCTAAAACCACTATTCCATCTCCCTTGTCACAACTTTTTATTATGATGGAAGGGGTCTGTTTTAGGTCAATCGTGGATTGATATTCTTCATTAGTTAGATTATAGGGTATTTTAGGTATGTGTTTTGTGATTAAAACAATTTAATCATATACCACTTATTCAAACACCGCTAATGCTGGTGGGAGTTGATCTAGCTGAGGAGTAAATGAAGACGCAGGCGCTAACCCTGAGATATTGATTTGGGTAGCTGTGTTGTCCTCCTGCAAGAAAAAAACTTTAAGGCGGACTTTACCTAGAAAGGCCAACAGATCAGACAATAATTCAAATGTATTTAGGCCTGAATGGGGACATATGATAAGCCTTTCGCTAATAGTGATTGGCTGGTGAATGGCTCGAGGTACTTAGGATGAAGATGGGGATCTTATTTCCTCCCTCCAACACTGTGTATTTCGTGTGACAAGGTACTGCTTGTGATCAATCTGTTGATTTCCCCAGAATCTTGGCTGATATTGTGTCCGCCAATCGCTTCTCCTGGAGAAGCATCTCCCTAATAAAGGTTGTGTAAGTTGGTCTGGTGTTATATTGATTAGCTCTTAGGTCATATTGATCATATTGATTAACAATTACTCTCTTAAGCACTCTGTTAAGTTAATATATAATTGTAAAGTTCCAAAAGTACTCAAAATCTTGGATAGCGCAAGCTTCAAAGTCCAAGTTCAGATTCCGATATCCCGGAATAGTGTTCCAACAATATGTATTTCTTGACAATGCAGTTCTTCACAATGATGCAGCCAACACATGTTTCGTCGTGATTATTGTACACAAAATGACTTCCTCAGGGCTGCAACCCAAAATAGATAAATAATAATCATAATTACAAGGGATCCTTCCTCAAGCATTGACACTCAAAAAACAGCCAAGTTGTGATAGGATGGTATATTCAGAAGGCCCCAGTGAAAACTAGACGAAATTTGAAAAGAAAAGGGAAACCCCCATCATTTGCATGCATCACCTCATGCATGTGAAAAATATTGATTGTCCCTTGTTAGACTATTGAAAGAGTCAGCGACTAATCAAAGTCAATAAAAAGTTATTCCAAATTATTAGTATTATTCACCTGTTTTTCAGCACAATCCTCCTTCACAAGAAACTTTTCCATTAATAGTTGTATCCAAATCTGCAATCATAATACACACCAATATATCGAATTCTCAAACATCAACCACATCAGACCAGGTTCCAAATTACCGATTAGTTATACAAAAATAATTTTTAAATCCCCACATTATAGTGTTTCACATCCGCTCCCTAATTATTAATATGCACTAGATATTTGCACATAATTACCATCAGTTCCGCAAAAAATCCCAATCTTGTCTCTGTTAGGTCTCTGTTACTAGTGGTACAATACGTCCAAATTTGTTCAATATTGAGGTTCGAATCTAAAAGCAAGACCAATTTAAATTTGTCACAAATTTTTCCTAAGTCTACCACTATATTGACTAGAAATAAATATCACCCTACACACCCCCTATTTTACAGTCTCCATGCACACCAGGTTTAACGCATCCAAGTTCCAAATATTCGTATCCATACAAGTCAACGTTTTGAACCCAAATTCTTAAATATCCGTAACTACGTCCTAAAAGAACAAATCAAGATGTATAAAGTGCTTAAGATATCACGCAGATGGACAGTCACAATACCGAAATCAAGCGGGTTCAGAACTCACTATTGATACTACCAAGTATCATCGCATCTACAAGTCGGCGTTGCACACGGGCGCAAACTTAACCTGCCTATTTGTA
This sequence comes from Lissotriton vulgaris, assembly GCF_964263255.1. Lineage (NCBI taxonomy): Eukaryota > Metazoa > Chordata > Amphibia > Caudata > Salamandridae > Lissotriton > Lissotriton vulgaris. The sequence goes on along the minus strand of NC_141688.1, from coordinate 247,330,675 downwards.
TGTTCCAAGTATTGCGCGCCATCTTGTTGTGTGCAATTTGTTAATTCCAACTAAAGGGTAGCCACTACCAGGATATATATCATTATTATTTATTTATTGCTCCTTCTAGTCTAATCGCGATGATCACGCGAGTAACCCAATGTATTGATATTGAAATGAATATTCCAAAAGTCGAAAAGGGTCACTCCCTTACCAATTGAACCTTGTCCGCCATCTCTAAAAGAGCTGTACCGTATTCCGCTAGATCAAAACCAAATTTATGAATATTAGGCGAAACACCTATTAATTCCTCGGGATTCGCCAAAGCTCACTGTATTATGGATAACACTGTTATCCCAATTAACTGACGTTATTGAGTTTGCGTTCACAAAGTATAGAAACATCTCCTCGTAAACATCCTGATAATAGAAACCAAAATCTTTCGTCAAATTTATCTAAATTAGAATGTACTACAGTTTAAAGCACTCATGCGTGTGTTACATAGAGAATACAAAGGAGAGAGTGTTCACCAGTCTTACAGATAATGGTCTTGAGTCAGAATAAGAACAAAAGAAGAAAGATAAGGAAGCGTGCCGGTGCTCATGGCTGAAGTGAATCCATTAATCAAATAAAATCAATTAAAATAAAAGTATAGGTGAATGGACTTATATATATATATTACCTACTGGCAGTCGCCAGTAGGTAGTTATAGTTAGGATTTTTTTCAATGTTAAATCTCAAAATTCTATTTGGAATAACTTTGGCACCGGTTGACGAATCTGCCTGAAAATTTCCTGAAAATGGCCTCGTCGAGCTCCGGTTCTTCCTTGAAAGTTTGGGGGGGATACGTCAAGCGGGGGCCGAGATAAAAGGGGGGTCCCAAAACGCCTTTTACCCATGTAAATTTCCATAGGGCGGTCGATTTTACTTTTAGCCCGAACGGCTGAATGGATTTCCACCAAACTTGGCAAAATTGAAGGGACTGGTAGCCCGATGTGCCTTTGCTATGTCTCAAGATATGTGCTGCAGTGGATTTTGAGTAATTTAGGTGCCAAAAAATATATATATCTATAGGCGCTCTCCGGTGCGCGTACCGGAGTGCGCTCCAGGCGCGACACGTGACTTGCGCGCAGGAAGCTGATTGGCTCTTGGGTGTCTGTAAACATTCTAAACAGTCTGGAGCGGCCGCCATCTTGTGTCTCGGTAAAATCGAGACACAAGGGGTTTGAAAAAAAAAGGGGCAAATGACCATAAGGGGGAAGAGTTAACCCCCTCTGACCCCCTAGGTTTGATGTAGGGGCTAAAATAGGGTCCTGCGGGGCATTACATTTTTTTTTTTTTTTTCGTTTTGCGCGGGGGAAGCGCATGGTACGCGCACCGGCGAAGCACGGGGAAAATCCAGGACCATATTTATGAAGGCCTTGCGCTGCCAGTTTTGCGCCTCCTGTGCGTCAATTTTTGTGACGCACCAGCGGTGTAAAAAAATGCGCATTGTTATGCAATATTTAAAAAGTGACGCATCTATCTAGATGCGTCACTTTTTAAATATAGTGCAACGAGGCACATTTTTTTACACTGCTGGTGTGATGCGTCACTTTTCTGTGCGCACTCCTTATGACATTCCAGATGTGTCATATTTAATGTATGACGAATCATGTTGCAAGGAGTTACAGATACATCAGTATTTCTGACATATCTGTAAACATAAAAGTGACGCGAGGCAGGTGCAAGATTTTGACGCAACAGCATACTAAAAGTGACGCAGAGAAATCTTATAGATTTCAGTACGTCGTTATTACCAAGCTTTTTGCGGGGGAATGCCCCCTCTGCATACATTATACCTGACGCAGATATAATGTGGCGCAGAGTTTTAAAAAGTGACCCATGTACCTAGATGCGTCACTTTTTAAAAATAGCGTCAGGTATAATGCATACAGAGGGGGTGTTCTCCCGCAAAAAGCTTTGTAATAGCGACGCAGTGAAATCTTTGAGATTTCACTGCGTCACTTTTAGGATGCTGTTGCGTCAAAATCTTGCGCCTGCTTTACAGCAGGTGTTAGACTGACGCAAGACCTTTCACATGGTGCTTTTTCCATGTGAAAGGACACATTACTGGAGTTGCGTCACTTTTGTGACGCACTCCAGCAATGCGTTACTTGGAATGTCATAAGGAGTGCGCACAGAAAAGTGACGCATCGCACCAGTGGTGTAAAAAAATGTGCCTCGTTGCGTTATATTTAAAAAGTGACGTATCTAGGTAGATGGGTCACTTTTTAAAATCAAGCGCCACATTATATCTGCGTGAGGTATAATGCATGCAGAGGGGTGTTCCCCCGCAAAAAGCTTTGTAATAGCGACGCAGTGAAATGTTTGAGATTTCACTGCGTCACTTTTAGGATGCTGTTGCGTCCTTTAAATATAGTGCAACGAGGCACATTTTATTACACTGCTGGTGTGATGCGTCACTTTTCTGTGCGCACTCCTTATGACATTCCAGATGTGTCATATTTAATGTATGACGAATCATGTTGCAAGGAGTTACAGATACGTCAGTATTTCTGACATATCTGTAAACATGAAAGTGACGCGAGGCAGGCGCAAGATTTTGACGCAACAGCATCCTAAAAGTGACGCAGAGAAATCTCATAGATTTCAGTACGTCGTTATTACCAAGCTTTTTGCGGGGGAATGCCCCCTATGCATACATTATACCTGATGCAGATATAATGTGGCGCAGAGTTTTAAAAAGTGACCCATGTACCTAGATGCGTCACTTTTTAAAAATAGTGTCAGGTATAATGCATGCAGAGGGCGTGTTCCCCTGCAAAAAGCTTGGTAATAATGACGCAGTACGTCACTTTTAGGATGCTGTTGCGCCAAAATCTTGCGCCTGCTTCACAGCAAACCTTTCACATGGTGCTTTTTCCATGTGAAAGGACACATTACTGGAGTTGCGTCACTTTTGTGACGCACTCCAGCAATGCGTTACTTTTGTGTTTACAGATACGTCAGAAATACTGACATATCTGTAACTCCTTGCGAATTGATTAGTCATATATTAAATATGACATATCTGGAATGTCATAAGGAGTGCGTCCACAAAAGTGACGCATTGCTGTTTTCACGTAGCGATGCGTCACTTTTCAGAAATGAGGCCTCCAGTTTATTCACTGTGTCATAACTTTCTTTTCTAACACTCACCTTCTTTCATTCCTCCTACTTCACTTCCTTTCACCTCTCATACCTTTCTGTTCTTTCTTACTCATTCTCCTTTCAATTATCAATGCACTATATTTCACTTACTCTTCATTTTTTTAAGAATATAGCTCTTTGATGAGAATTGGAGGTAGTTCTGAAAAGAACTTTTGGTTTTCTTCTTTTAACTGAACAGGAACAAAAACAGGGAATGGAAACTGCTCAACAGGAGCAAAAAGAAAACAAAAAAATTATGGGTGGGAAGGGCAGCGATGGTTCTCCAATGCTCGAACCATGAGCAGGACACTTTGCTCCCCATAGGTGAGGAGTTGATTGCAGTATCTGCATTTGACGACCCCATGGTTAAATGCAGGTTGTATGTTTGCCACCTGCTCCTGCGATTGCTCTCTCCCAGAAGAAGTTGCTCCTCCGGTTGATGTAGAGGCCCCATCTCTGGGAACCTCTTGTGCCAGAGCCCTGACACTTTCCCGGGCAAAATTCTGGGGGTGCCTCCTCTCCACATGGCGAATCATGGTAAAGTTGCCAAAAGAGTACTTTTTTGGGGGGTTACCCCATGACAGGACCTGTTTGCAGATCCTGCACTCTACTTTTGGTGCATTCACCTTTTTCTGGTCTGCTGGAAACTTAAAAAATTTCCAGATGAAATGCTCTTTGACCTTCGGCTGAGGAGGCTCTTCATCAATTAATTCAGGCTCATCTTCACTGATGGATGGTCTGGCAGCCATGATTATCCAAGAAATATGCAAGAGCAAAAAGGCAGGTCTTTCAGTCACAAAAGTGAAAGAAGAAGTGAAGGAAATGGGTGGGGATTTCATTCATTGTAAAAAAAAACTGTTAGCAACCAATGAAAAGTGTTATTTTAGGGTCACATGACCCGACGCGTTTACGCTGCGCGCTCCGGAGCACTTCCGGTGCGTTTACGCAGCGCGATCGTAGGCGCTTCCGGGGCGCAAACGTGGCGCGATCGTAGGCGCTTTTGCGTGCGTTTATGCACCGCAAACGTAGGCGCTTCCGAGGGCACTTACGTTGCGCGCCGAAGTGACGTCATCAAACTTTTACAGAAATGCATAATCATTTTCCTTATTAAAAAAAACTAATTTTATTTGTATGGTACGAAATGTTTTGCATTATTATTAACTTTTCATTCATATTTTTTTTCACGAACGACAGTTGCGCTCTGGGTGCGCTTTCAGATGAGCTCACGGAAAAGCTTACCGGAGAGCTTAGCTGAAAGCTTCCCGGAGCGCGCACCCAGAGCGCAAAAGAAAAAAATTATATAAAAAAAAATGAATACTTTAAAAAAAACAGCAAATTGTAAAAAAAAAAAAAAAGGTTAGAAACTCGATATACAAAGGAATTAGCATTTAAAAAACCTATGAAATTCACTGAAAAAACCATAGGTTTCACACCAGTTATAGTTAGGAATTAGCATTTAAAAAACCTATTAAATTCACTGAAAAAACCATAGGTTTCACACCAGTTATAGTTAGCTGGAAATTTTACTGATATAAAACCATTGAAATTCCCACGTTATAGTTAGATGGACGCACTATAACTTGCGCGTGCAATGCACTGCTGATGATGTCCTAATAAGCCAGTTAACCAATCAATTTTTAAAAACTATCCATTTAGACACTTATTTAAACATTTATTCTTCCATCAACTTTTACATATACATATATAAAATATATTTATTTTTCAGAAAGACACACATTCACTGGATGGTGTCATGAGTGATGTCATGAGTGATGTCACTGACCATGTCATGAGTGATGTAATATGTGACGTCATCAGCAGTGCATTGCACGCGCAAGTTATAGTGAGTCCATCTAACTATAACATGGGAATTTCAATGGTTTTATATCAGTAAAATTTCCAGCTAACTATAACTGGTGTGAAACCTATGGTTTTTTCAGTGAATTTAATAGGTTTTTTAAATGCTAATTCCTAACTATAACTGGTGTGAAACCTATGGTTTTTTCAGTGAATATATATATATACAGTATCTTTCTGTGTTAGAGAAGGAATGATCAGAGTGTACAGCTTATAACAAATTCAATAAGACCTAGTTACAGTCAAACATAGAGGTCCCAATACACAAGAGATTAATATAACTTGTGATACATTCAAGTATAATGACCTACAATAGTAACAAATCAATTTACATACCTATACACCCATAGTATCTGAGAAACACAATAGATAATTTAAAACATATACAGTTTGATCCATTGTACCTCAGTGCGTATCATTTACATACTTCATTCTTGACCCAGGAAGAATTGGTATTCGTTATCAATATTCATACCATCCTCCACTGCTCTAAGTTTCATTAAGCAAATTACCTCCCTACGTCTTAGCTTCAATAGTCTGTTGCCCCCTCGTGGGTCCTGTGTTACATGATCGATACCAAAGTAACAGAATTTAATCTTCTCAAAGTTCTGTACAGCATGAGCTGCAATGGAGTACCTAGTATCCCCGTTCTTCCATGCTGTAAAGTGCTTTACCATTCTGTCACGGAGTCTCCTGATTGTACTCCTGACAAAGGTTTTACCACAGGAGCACACTATAATATAAACAACAAACATGGTATCACACGTAATGATGGTCTTAATCTGAAATCTTTCAGATCCATTGTAGCTAAAGTTAGTCACCTTCTTCTGTGGCCACCTACAGGAGCTACATCGACCACATTTATGGAAGCCCGTGGTAGGACTCGTAAGCCAAATCCTGGGCAACCTGGTACGGTAACTAGGGCTCAGATCATTAGAGAGTGTTTTACCTTTTCTAAAAGTAACACTAGGTCTGTCATTAACAAAGAGCTGAAGGTCCTTGTCTGCCTTCAGCAAATGCCAATGTCTACTCAATATAGAGTACAGTTTATGACTCTCAATGTTATAGCTAGTAACAAGGCATATTTCCTTATTGCCTTGTCATCAGCTACCTCCTGCCTGGTTGTCAAGGTATAGGTTCTTTTTAATCCATACACCCTTTTCCTTGCTTTCTCAATCACTTTACGGTTATATCCCCTGGCTTCAAATTGATTGGCCATATCTTGAATATTCCAGAGGAATTCTGTGTCTTTTGAGCAATTCCTTTTTGCCCTAACTATCTCACCATAGGGTATCGAGTTTATCTGGCTACTCGGGTGACAGCTTTTCGCATGCAATACAGAATTACAGCTCGTCTCTTTCCTGTACATCCTAGAGCATAATTTGTTATCCTGGACATACAATTCAATATCTAGGAAAGAGATCCCATCTTGGTTATATTGGGTGGTAAATCTTAAATTCAAATCATTTTCATTCAGATAAATAAAGAATTTGTGTAAGTCATTCAGGGTCCCAGTCCAGATCATCAAACAATCATCGATAAAACGACCCCAATAATAAATAAAATCCGCCCACCTCAGGCCGCAATGGCCCCAGATCCACTCCGCCTCAAACCACCCCATAAAGAGGTTGGCAAAGGACGGAGCGAATCTGGAACCCATCGCCGTACCGAGACATTGTCTGTACCATTTATTGTCATAGATAAATACATTGTTTTTTAGTACCAATTCTGTCATGTCCAAAATCATCTTGGTATGTTCTAATAGTTTGTCCGGTCTCCTGTTGAGAAAGGTTTCTAGAGCAGCAATTCCCAAATAATGTTGTATATTTTAATGCAGGGACACCAAATCCAGAGTAACTAGATACATCCCAGTCTCCCACATCACGTCCGTCATGATGTTTAGTACATGTTTGGTGTCCTGAATATGAGAGGAAAGTTTGAAAACATATGGCCTCAAAAAAGTATCAATATACTCAGAGTCTTTCAGTCGAGCCACCTATTCCCGAAATTATGGAACTACCAGGTGGGTTATCTCTGTCTTTATGAACTTTGGGTAAAGTGTATAAACACAGTGCACGCGGGCAGGATATTATCAGATAATTAAATTCATCAGTATCTAAAAGTGTTTGATCATACCAAAGTTTCAATCTGTCATTAATCATCAATTTCAATCTCCCAAGTGGATTATTCCTCAAAGGTTCATAATATCTAGCATCGTTCAATAGCGAGAGGACCTCTGCCTTGTACTTGGTAGTATCTATAACAACAATATTACCACCCTTGTCTGCCACACGGATAATAATGTCATCATTAGCTTTCAACATTTTGAGTGCCTTCCTCTCTCCTACAGTTAGATTATCACATTTTCTAGAGGGACCACTTCTTCTCTGTTGCTTAATCAATTTATCAATATCCAACTCCACTGATCTATAAAATGCATCTATGGTGTTACCAGATATAATTTGTGGGGTCCATTTAGATTTTAACTTGCGATTACTACTCTCACTAAGAAATCTATTCACCTCAAGATCTTCATGTAATTGGGATATCGTAATAGGATCTTCTTCATTTTCAGTCAAAGACAAAAGTAACTTTGTTGCATTAATCCCTTCAATGGTCAGTTCACTCATATATTTTATTTCACTTGTACATTTCTCTTTTCTTGGTGCATGCACAAACATTTTTTTGATTTTCAACAGTCTCACACATTTGTATATATCTATTTTCGTCATATACCAATCTGGTAATATATTTGAACAAAAGCATAGTCCTTTCTTCAACAGGGTAAACATATCCTCGGACAATTCTAATGAAGATAGATTAATTATCTCTAGCTCATTACTGGAAACCTCCTCAGTATTTAAAGGTTATTCCAAGACCTTGTTCTCATACCTCTTCTTACTCCCTGCTGTTCCCTTGCCTCTGGTACCTCTCCTTGTCTTGAGATACCCTGACCACAGCCTCTGGTTACTGTATCTCGATTCCCTATCCTCGGTCTTTTCATCTCCTCTAAAAAAAATAATTCTATATTAACTACAACTTGAGCACCATCATCCTCCTCATTCTCACTACTTCAGAGGTTGCTCGATGAAGCGTCTGTGTCACTAATGGTGGGGGTTGTCTTCTTTTGTTTTTGACCTTGCTTCATAAGATAGTCAAAACGTTTGGCAAAGGTAAAGACGCGTCCAGATTTATAGTCATTCTCATCGCGTCTGAGCTTTCTTGCTTTCCTCCTCTTAATATCAGCTTATAGCTCACTCAAGTAAGTGTCTAAAATTGTATAATTTCTAATTATAGCCTCTGGAAGATTAAGTTCTTTTATTTAATCTTTCACCTTTTGGATCTCAAGTAGAAGTTTAGTGATTTTTCTCTCTGCATTCTCAATTAGAATGGTCATCAAGTTCCTAGAGGAATTAGTAAGTTCTTTTTCCCAATTCACTAATAAATTTGTTTCCAGGTCTTCGTATGTGGGCATTATTTGAAATCTTAAGCCCCTGGGTATCCTATTCAGGGTCAAATACTGCTTTAGTGTTGCAGCATCCCACCATTTGTTGAGTTCCTGTCTTTTCAAAGACTCTAGTTTCCTGAATTTATCTCTAAGTTCTTCTACATTAACAGTCTTGTTCATGTTGGTAGCTGCGCTTATAGATCCCCCTGTTATAAGGTTACTGAATATTTCTTGTGCCTTCTTATCTTTATTCATTTTCCCCTTTAAACTAGCGGCTGCTCCTTACTGTGTTAAACAAAACTAGAATGGGTAACCACAGGCAAAAGGGCGCTCAGCAAATCCGGGGTCTGTAGAGTTCAAAAGTAAAGTGGTGCTACCAGGGAAGAGGATGTGGTTACCAGCATCCACACACGGTTTTACCTCAATAAAACCACATAACAAACAATTCCCCTCTCGAGCACTCTAATAAGTTAATATATAATTGTAAAGTTCCAAAAGTACTCAAAATCTTGATTAGAGCAAGCTTCAAAGTCCAAGTTCAGATTCCGATATCCCGGAATAGTGTTCCAACAATATTTATTGCTTTACAATGCAGTTCAATCCAATAGACAGCTTATATCTTCACAATGATGCAGCCAACACGTGTTTCGTCATGATTATTGTACACAAAATGACTTCCTCAGGGCTGCAACCCAAAATAGATAAATATTAATCATATTTACAAGGGATCCTTCTTCAACCATTGACACTCAACAAATAGCCAAGTTGTGATAAGATGGTATAGTCAGAAGGCCCCAGTGAAAACTAGACGAAATTTGAATAGAAAAGGGAAACCCCCACCATTTGCATGCATCACCTCATGCATGTGAAAAATATCGATAGTCCCTTGTTAGACTATTGAAAGAGTCAGCGACTAATCAAAGTCAACAAAATGTTATTCCAAATTATTAGTATTATTCACCTGTTTTTCAGCACATTCCTCCTACACAAGAAACTCTTCCATTAATAGTTGTATCCAAATCTGCAATCATAATACACACCAGTATATCGAATTCTCAAACATCAACCACATAAGATCAGACCAGGTACCAAATTACCGATTAGTTATACAAAAATAATTTTTAAATCCCCTCATTATAGTGTGTCACATCCGCTCCCTAATCATTATTATGCACTAGATAATTGCACATAATTACCATCAGTTCCGCAAAAAGTCCCAATCTTGTCTCAGTTAGGTCTCTGTTACTAGTGGTACAATACATCCAAATTGGTGCAATATTGAGGTTCGAATCTAAAAGCAAGACCAATTTAAATTTGACACAAATTATTCCTAAGTCTACCTCTATATTGACTAGAAATAAATATCACCCTACTCACCCCCTCTTTTCCAGTCTCCATGCACACCAGGTATAACGCATCTAAGTTCAAAATATTCGTGTCCATACAAGTCAACATTTTGAACCCAAATTCTTAAATATCCGTAACTACGTCCTAAAAGAACAAATCAAGTGGTATAAAGTGTTTATATTAATATTGCCTTCATGTCATTAACATTAGAATTTTAGTGTGTTGAGCACTGGATTTCTAGACTCATGCTATGCGGTACTTAGTATTGCAGCTTCCCTTATTTCTGCTTTTTATGTTTTTATGAATAGACTTCTTAGAGTATTGAAGAATTTTAATAATGTTGCATGTTCTCATTATGATGAATATTTGTTTAATAAATATCTTTTTTTATGATGTGCTTGTTGAGGAGGAGTAAAAAATTTACTGCAATACTATCTTTTATGGTTATGTTTTTAACAACTTAAAGATCTTTTGAGTGAGTGAGTGGCTGCAATTTCTTCTATTAGAGCTTATATAGGTGTTGCATATGGACTCTTCTCTCTGTGCCAGAAACTGCACTACCTTTCGCCCCGTCGAGTCCATCTGTTGCAGCGCAAGAGGCATCCACTGTATGAGGCTGGGATATCAGGTTGGGCTGGCAACTCTGACTGTGGTTGTGCAGGAGGAGTTTCACAGAGACTTGTGATCTTTTGCTGCATGGATGTGATGGTGTCCTTGCCATTAATTTCAGATGGCTGCATTCTGTCTACAGAACTGAGACTATAGATAGACTTTACGGGGCATATAATGAACCCCTTGCACTGATGTAGCAGCCCTTTTTGTGACGCAGCAGTGGTGCAAACCACCAAATCATATTTATGAGGCAACGCCAAGCCACTGTTCATGACTTTGCATGGCCTCGTGGATATAGAGTAAGGCAATGCAATGATTTTTTTTGCGTTGCCCTACTGTGCGATAGGGAGTCGTTTCATGTGCATTGCGGTGGGTGTTCCCACACTACAACCAAGGTTTTTGCTGCATTCCCAGTTTTACAAGGACTTGTCAACCGGGGTAGGAGGTAAAATTATAAATCTCCCCAAGGGAGGTGGAACGAAGGGAAATATCAATATTTCTCCTCGTTTTATCCTCTTTCTCTGTGTACTGCATTCTGAGCACATGCAGAAAGAATAAAATGCCTCTATGGATTGTTTTTGTGCTGGAAAATGCCCTTTCCCTCACAAGGCAATACTGCGGATAACACAGACATCCTTGCAGGATGGTGTAAGGTTGCTTGCGTTGAGGCTAGGCTGCCAAAGACAGCTCCAGCGCAGAGGGAGAGGACATGAATGCACCGTATTGGATAAATACGGTCCATTCCTGCCCTTTCCCAGTGTCGACAGGCAGCCCAGCAAGGGACCTTGATACGCTTCCTTGCCCCACCAATCCCATAAATTTCTAAATATGATGCGCAGTTGTAATAGGTAGAGTGGTAATCACGGCATCAAGGCTCCTCGGATTAGTTTGACAGAGAGATATATCATTGCATCGTAATTGAGATCAGGGTCTACCTCTGGTGATAGCATGCGCTTCACATGATCCATCATTGTTGTTGGTGTGTGGGTTTGTGCTTGGACATCCTCTAATCACAGATGCTTTGGCATGGCGTCTCTCCAGCCTGTCCTTTGCAGTGGTTAGGCCACAGTCGGGCTGTGCTGCTTCCCACAGCCCTTACCCCTGCAGTAGAAAAGACAGATCTGGTGTCTTCTGGCTCAGAATTCCAGACCTAATAATTGCAGGCCTGACGACACTAGTAATTGCTTGGGGTGGAATTCAACACAGAATGATGGCTTCGCCCAGCTGCTGGAAGTAACTTAAGGTGCTGCAGTACCCCTTGATAACACGTTCAGATTGTGGAAGAGCAATAAGGGCCATTAACATGTGTTTATTCCAGCAGTATTAGCAGACAGAGTGTCAAACATCAGTCAATGTGTTTTGACAAAGTTCAGCTATTTTAACACAATGATTTATATTTTATTCCTGTCTGAGCATTTTTCAACTTGAGCCTAGTGACACTTTTCCTGTGGTACAGTGGTATGTGCAAAAAGGCAGGACAATGTCTAAGATTTTTTAAAACACATCTATAAATATACAAGTTTGTTTGCTTTACAAAGAAAACTTTAAAGTTTTTCCAAATAGCCCAACAGATTGCAAGGTACACATGAGGCACCTTGACATTTAATTCAGAAAATCAACAGGAATATAGTCAGTTCAGAATGCTAAAAAAATGTGTTTGTTTTATGTGGTGCATGCAACATTGACAAAACACTTTTAATCATCACTCATTATTAGACTCTCTCTTCTAGAAGTATTTAGATTTTTCACATCCCTAATCCTTTGGAGACCTGGTGATAGGGCCAGCACCCCAACTCATAAAAAGCTTCGAATGCTTCTGACACTCCAGGGGAATTCTGCTACTTCCAATGAGGGCCTACATGCTATTCACATATATGAAGGCTGCTCAGTTCTTTTCTAGAACATATTCATTGATGGGCCTATTTATGAACCCTTGTGTTACTTTTGCGCTGCAGTTCGTCACTTTTTGTGACGCACCAGCCATGTTGCTTCATATTTACAGACTGATGCATCTAGGTAGATGCGTCAGTTTGTAAACCCCTGAGCCACATTATACCTGCGCCAGGTATAATGTATGGGCGGGCTTTCCGATGCAAGTAAGCCTCGTAGAAGTGATGCAGTGAGATCTGAGCTTTCAATGCACCACTTCTAGAAAATAAATGCATCAATATCTTACGCTTGCCTCACAGCCGGCATAAGACTGATGCAGGCACATTTGAAATGGGACTTGCCCATGTGAAATGACCCATTGCTAGAGTTGCGTCACTTCTCTGACACACTCCAGTAATGCGTCACTTTTGCGCCTACAGATAAGTCAGAAATACTGAAGTATCTGTAATTTATTGCAAAATGATGATACTGTAAATATGACGCATCCAGCAAGTCACAAGGAGGGCAAAATGAAATGTGATCCATCACTGTTTTCATGCACCGATGTGTCACTTTTTATAGATGAGGCTCTGAGTTACAACCAAGGGCTTAATTAAAAGGGGATAGAAAATTCCTTTTTGGGTATAAACTCCTGCCTTCCCCCAAAATGGAAATGCAAATGAGGAGCTTCAGTTGCTGAACACGGCAATGCTCCAGTAATGTAAAACTTGCTTTACATTACAGAAGTAATTAGCCAAGTTCTTTTTGCACACAGCAGCAGAGAGAATGGAGAATGGCATGTGCCATTAGCATGTTGTTTCACATTCACACTGAAAATCAATCAATGTGAAGAAACTTACAGAGCTGAAAACCCTTCAAATCTCTTGTTGACTGCGTGTTGACAATATTGTCAACCACCATATTGTCCACATTGAAAATCACCTTCTATTTGGCAAAAAGCTTGCTCTACAGACAGACCGCAACCACCAAGGGGAAGAACTCCAAGAAGGCAATGCTGCATCCACCACACCTCGATTCCTTTGACCATGACTTTGCTTTCCAGTGCCCATGCCAAGCACATCAACACTCAAACTACCCACCGCATCTAGAAACAGCTCCAAAGACCACCCTGCCTCTTCTCCTCCCACATGTTATGTTATGTTAGTAGGTATTTGTTATAGCGCATGTTTTGAGCCAGGAGGGACATCTTAGCACTGAGATAGTGTCAAGTACTGCAATTTCAAAGTCGTTAAGTTAGGATTTTGTCTCAGATTACTTCTGTGAATAGGGCCCATTATTTATGAAAGTTGTTTTCTGTTATTTGTCCTTGTTCTTCTTGCACCCCTTTTCCTCTGCCCACATCAAGTCCCCTTTATCACCCACCCCTGCAGCAACTTCCTTTGTCTTTACCTGTTCCACCTTATCGTGTTGCTAGTCGTTTATGTACTTGTCTTTCAACAATCTCAACTCCTCGCCATCCTTGATATCCACTGCACATAACTTGACAGACTGTACTAAAACTTTCTCCCTAGTTTTCCCTGACACTAGCCTTATCTCCTTACCTACTTTCAAGGTTGGTGCCCGCACAAAAGCTTGCCGTCCTGGTGCCAGTTTCAGTGTTGGCTGAATCAACACCGCTCCATTCGCCCAGCCTTAGCAACACCTTTTGCAAAATGCCAACTCCACTACTTTAGTTAGTCAGCATGCAGATATGATGTAAATCCTTGGATGCACGCCACCACTCCCTTTCTTTGACTGCACCCTCACAAATGTCACCTTCCACCAACTCCTTGTCATCATAGTCAATTCAATTCAATTCAAAAGACCTTTATTCGAATTTCATAAAATCCATAAAAGTACACAATAAAAACATCCATTTGTACATTAAAAACAGATGTAAAATAATACATTTTAAAACTGTAGCATTTCTTATGGGGCAAGTAAACAATTTAAGGAGGGCTTTCCATAGTTTTGCGTGCACATGCAATAATTCTCAAGAAAGTGCTAGTGTGGAAAATTACTTCATCAGTATCCAGGGACATCAACATTGCATAGGATTCCCCTAATGAAAGGGGTCTGTGTTTTCTAAAATATGGGGTTAAAAATCAATTAATATATTTTAAGTAAAATTTACAGAAGAATAGAAAATGCAAATCATTCTGTTTACTAATACCATCACATGGGCATGGATTATAATCATTTGCATGGTGATAGCGCAAGGGAAATCCCAAAAAGTTTTTATAGAGCCTGCCCTTAATCGGAACAGTAGTGATCTTTCCCAATTCGTCATCAGTAAAGTAAGGTATTGTGCAAGGTTATTCCTACTTAATTAATTTTTCTGATAAAGCACAACAGTTGATTTGACAGTTTCCTTTTCCATCCGTTCTGATATATAAAGTGCAAACAGTGCTTGTTTGACCTCAATTTTATCATTCGCTTCAATGTTGTTAGGATCGGAGAAAAGATGTTCCCTGTTTACATCGCTCAATACTTTTGAAACATTAGCGAGCCAGGGAATTGACATGCCATGATCAAATTTAAGGCAGTCTTTTATTATATTTTGAGTTAAAATTGCAGAGTCATTTCTTCAGATCCTTAGCCAAAAAAGAACAGGTCTAGATCTAGTATAGTCGCATACATAGGAGAGGTTAAGTTCCTCATGGCAAATCCATTCTGTAGAGGAAATTGGGGCACCCAGGATTTTCCTGCAAAATCGTGCTTCTTCACGCTGGATCCCGGGACTTTTTCCTGCTCCCCAGACCTCAGCCCCGTATGTGACTACTGGTAAGCACTGTAGCTTAAAATTTTTCAAAATAGCTCTAGTGGCACCTATTTTCTTGGGTCGAGACAAACTCAGGATAGAGTTGTTGGCTTCCGAGAACTTGTTCATGGCGTGGGCCTTATGTCCACTCCATGAGCCGTTCGCAGCCAAAACCAAGCCAAGATAGGGAAATGAACTAACAGATTCTAATTTATCTGCCCCTATATGTATCGTATTGAGTTTACATTTCCCGGTGCCACAGGGCATGATAAAAGATTTTTTTAATTGACGCGCAGGTCTAAGCCCTCCATGTATTGGACAAAGCCTCTGACCAATAGACGAAGGGCATTGGGAGTTCTTCCCATCAAGACCGCGTCGTCCGCATATAATAAAACTGTCAATGGGTGCCCCTGGATCAATGGTACGTCACTAGTTACATCTTTTAGTGCCTTGGCCAAACAATTAATGTAGATAATAAATAGCAGGGGTGCTAAAACGCACCCCTGTCTGACCCCTCTACCTATTTTGATGGGTCCCGATACTTCTCCACCCGCCCCAATCCTGACTTGCGCTTTGAGGTCTGTGTGGAGATATGCGAGAAAATTTACAAGAGCCTCATCCAATCCATAATCTAAGATAATTGCCCATAGTTTAGTTCTATTCACTAGGTCAAAAGCGGATGAGAGATCCATGAAAGCAAGGTAAATAGGGGACGATCGGGCAACGCTGTACTTATCAATAATCAATTTCAAGTTCAAGCATCAAGCATTGCTCGACAGTCCCCACCCCGTTCCTGAATCCCATCTGGCACGGGTCCAGCATGCCCGTGTCCTCAGTCCACTCTACCACCCTAATATATATAACTCACCCCTGAATTCTTAGTGTATTGTCCAGGAGAGAGATCGGGCGATAATTCACTGGATCCGATCTCTCCCCTTTCTTAAAAATTGGGACTATGATGCTGGTGGCCCAGGTTTTGGGCATAGGGACTGTAGGGAGGCTGTTAAAAACATTGAGGAGGATTGGTGCCCATAGATCTGGGTTATGCTTAATCACGTCTATGGGCAAGCCATCAGGACCTGGTGCCTTGTTTCCAAGGCTCTCTTTAATGGCTAAAACCACCTCATTCAGTTCTATCTTTAAGCCTTGGAGCTGGCCCTCTGGTGATCCGGATATATCTTCAGTTGGGGCAGCGTATATTTTAGAGAAGTGGGCCTCCCATGAGTTACTGGTTATATTACAGCTAACTGGGGTGAGTTGTTTGCCCATTTCTCGTTTTTTTTTCACTGCTGACCAAAATAGTCCACTATTTTTTAAATTGGCACTCCAAACCAATGACTCCCTTTGTTCTGTTAGTAATGTGGCCTTCCTTTCGGCTATTTTTAGTTTATAAAATTTTCTAGCAGTCTGTACCTCAGCTAAGCATCTTGGTTTAGCATTTAATGCCCTACGCAGCTCCCTATTTGCTAGTGAGCAGGCGGAATCAAACCACCTAGGTTCTTTCAACACCTTGGGTAATGGGACTGACAAAGAGGCTTTTATTGCTGTACACAGTTTTTCGAAATCTTCGATTATCCTGTGACAGTCTCCATCCATATTTAGGCAGGAGGTGAGCAGATTAGGGTGTGCTCTGGTTACGTTTTCTAGCACAACCCCGCTATCGACTCCCCTCCATTTAAGGCGCAAGCCATCTCCTGTTGGTGTAATGTCTCTTGCCCCATTTATTTTTTCATAGACCTTATTACATCCTAGTTTTAACATCACATTGAGGGGATTATGGTCACCGAACGAGGTTTCGATCACAATAGATTTTATCACACAATCTAATAATCGAGGTGACATAAAAATAAAGTCAATTGTGGATGAACAGTCCCGCCCTCTAAACGTGGGGGCGTGGGATTCGCTAGAGGTATGACATATATCCATGACATTACATAGGTTATACTCAATTAGGATATTTGCTAATTCAATACCCCTACGTTCCGCCAAATCTGGGTGATTCCTCCCTTCGGTGCTATATTTACTGAGAATTTTTGCATTAAAGTCCCCTCCAATAAGGAACAATGTTTCATCCTCATTCGCAAAACTAGATTAAAGGTTTCGTAAAGTCTTAGAAAGTGCTTCAAGGTGCTTCAAGGTTCTTGTTAGGAACAAAGGAAAAATCATTATTATAAAAGTTAATTAAATAAATCCGGGTCTTTCGCCTATACTCTAAAATCTGGATATTCGGGTGCCCTCTTGAAAGGTCTGTGATTGTGCCACCGGCCAGTGTCTTGATACCAATAAACAGGCCTCCCACTGCACGTCCGAAATCTGGTTTTGGTGCTGTCACACTGAAACATTGATACCCTTCTATGTATACGTTCTCCACAGCCCAGGTTTCTTGAAACATAATAATATCTTTGCCATCCAATATTTTAATCCATTCGGGGTTTGTTAGTCTTGCCTCTAGTCCTGCAACATTCCAGCTGAGAACTGATAAGTCACAGTGTTCAATATGTTTGACAGATTTTCTTATAGCATTATTGAATATGCTCTGCGTGGGGATAGATGAAGTGGGAAGTGCTGCCTCTTCCGTGGTTAGCGATGTTAAGGCATGACTTTGTGCAGATAGTTCCTGGGTGGAAATGACTGACACCAAGGAAGGAAGTTCCTCAATATCAGCACTTCGGTCCTGCCGTTCATCACTGTTTCCCTTTACCCCAAGTCAATCCGGTTCATCTAGGTTTGAGAAAGCATACTCAAATATATTATAAGTTGGTATATTATATATAGGACTCAACTCATTATCCCCGGAGTTAGAATTTACATTAGAACTAAAGTGTGGCCTCTCACTGTAGTTATACTGGTGCATGAACGAAGGATGTGAATGAGTCATCGGATATCCCATAGATTTTGTTTGATAGCACTGGGCTTGGATATTCATGGGATTGAAATCTTGGTTTAGTTGGTGTGATGGATAGAAATTCCTAATTCTAAGATTTTGATCCTGAGGATGTACAGCTGGTTTGGGCATAGACTCAGATGCTGGGGCTAGATGTCTGTAGAAAGAACCCAAGGGGAGCAGGGTCGTATTAAATTCCCAGGGTGAAGGTAGTGGTGCATTAGCAAGGGTTTTTTGTGCCCATTGTGGGGACCTAAAATTAATAACAACACAGTCTCCCTCTAACTTCTTTCTCAATGGGCCTACCCACCCCACTCTTTGTGTTTGGATAATCTCCCCTGCTCCTTCCAATGGGAAGTTGCAATTAGTAGTTAGCCAGTGGAGAATCCTAGTATTGAGGGTTGTATGGCTTTCTTCTTGTTCATTCTTTAATTTAGGAACATTTACCAGAATCAGCACATACGCCCCACATTCAGGAGGGAGGTGGATGCGAGAGGGCATCTTCTTTCTAGGATTCAGTGAGTTCCTTTCAGATTCAGTTATAGGGCAGTTTTGGGGATTGATCTTCAAATGGTGAGTTGGGGCCCTTGCACTATTGTCTGTGTTAGGGGCCATCCTCACCACGCTTGTTGTATTAGTTAAATTCTGGTTTGAATTAGGAGCCTATTTGGGAGGTTGGTTATTGCTGGTGCTAGGTGTGGGGACAGATGGGGTGGATTTGTTATGGGCCACTGTTCTTGTTTTTGGGTTAGTGTTGTTGTTTATATTAGGGCCGCTGGTTTTGGCCTTAGGAGGGCCAGATGTCCCATTTTCAACTATATTACTAGGGATCTGCCCTACACCCAATTTTAATATTCGATCATCCAACACTTTCAGCTTTTTGTCCAAATTTGAAATTTGTTGATTAATTGGGCCTAAAAGTGTGGACAGTAGTGTCTCCATTCTCCCCCAAAATGCTCACTTTTTTTCTGGTACTAGAGTAGTTTCTGTGGAAGGAGTTTTAACAGCCACGTTTTCATTTTCCCCCCTAATCTTTTCCTGTTCTACGGAGACATGGGTTCTCCGGTTGCGCTTACGCCCTCCTTTATTTCTGTGTGTTTTTAGTGGGGACTCAGTATTTAGATGCTTCGTTTTCCTCTTCGCTTTTTGGCCCCCGGTTCGTATCGGAATGCTGTCGCTTTTATCTACCTCAGTAATTGATATATCAATATCCGCCTGAGATTCAGTTTCATTTATACAAGGCTGGTCATCAACCAATAGTGCGCAAGAGTCTTGGGTAGTATTTATTTCAGCCGTAGGCAGAGTAGGGGTAGAAGATAATCTACTGCCAGGGGTGCGTTGGGCCACTGATACGTTATCCAGGATTATGCAGTTCTCATTTTGCTCTGGCCCTGGGAGTCCTGCATAAGAAGCAGCGAGTAATGAGTCCATAGAATTATCATGAAGCAATAGGAGGGGAGGCAAAGTGGATGGGAGAGAAAAGCGTCTTTCTGTATTTTGAATGGCATTCGCGACAACATCGACGGTTTTTGGGAGCATTTTATCAATTGCAGTCAATGTAGGTCGCGGGGTGGTAGTGACCAGAGAGTTGCCCGGTTTAAGAGAGTTTTTTGGCCTAGTTACAGGTACGATTTTCTTCCCCATAATTCAGGCGCAATTATAACCAAAATATAAATGGCTTTGTCACTGATCTTACGTGTGGTCCTCAAAGGTGGTAAAGGGCAACCAAAAGGAGGGTGTCCCAGCCCAGCCTCCTTCGGCCTCTGACGGCCTAAGACAGCCCGCCCTTTGCCCGGGCTTAGCCCGGCGACGCTCCCGCGAAGCGGGGGAAGTGCCTGTTGATATAGCGCCTCCTGGCGCGTTTCTGGCGGCGGCTTCCGGCCGCTTTGCACGATGGGACCTGTAGTCCTGCAGTCCCGATGTCAGCTGCCCTCCCCCGCACAGCGGCCGCAGAAGGTCTGAGGTGGCTTGCGGCGGCGGAGGGAGAGCTAGGAGACAGCAGCCGGTCCTGGTCACGGCGAGGGCGAGGGGCAGATTCTCCGAGCCCCTACGCGAAAGGTGAGCCTTTCCCACAGCTCAGTAGCAGCGTTTAATGGTTCCCCCACTCCGCCGGGGAAGTGCCTGTTGATATAGCGCCTCCTGGTGCGTTTCTGGCGGCGGCTTCCGGCCGCTTTGTACGATGGGACCTGTAGTCCTGCAGTCCCGATGTCAGCTGCCCTCCTCCGCACAGCGGCCGCAGAAGGTCTGAGGTGGCTTGCAACGGTGGGGGGAGAGCTAGGAGACAGCAGCCGGTCCTGGTCACGGCGAGGGCGAGGGGCAGATTCTCCGAGCCCCTACGCGAAAGGTGAGCCTTTCCCACAGCTCAGTAGCAGCGTTTAAAGGTTCCCCTTGTCATCATAGTCACTGTCACCTGCACCACCATCACTGTACTGAACATTATAATGTTCTCAATATGAATTCTGTTTTTCAAGGAGAGGCCGGATATAGCCTTCCTCCCTCCTACCCGCCGAGGTCCCTTGAAGGAACAGAACCAATTGTGTTGACGCAAGTTCTGCCTTCAGGGCAGGGTATTTGAGCCACCCTGCGCCCTGCCTGCATCCCCTCCCAAACCTGTTCATGCAGCCAATCCACAGCTGTGCTGGTATCAGCTAAATCATTGCTCTGAAACTAAGCACAAACTAAGCATCTCCATCCCTAAAGCTGTGCTTACCAACACACACCCAATGAGCCTCATGCAGCCTTAGCACCTCTGCAGTACCCCCAGTCATCTACTCCACAACATATGCCCCACGCTGTCTCTGCTTGATGTTTCCCCCATCCCCTATCCCCCATTCCCAGCCTTGCTATCCATTGTTCTTTGATAAACGCAGCCCCTTTTGAGGGGGTACCCACACCACAGGCCATCAATAAAGACCCTGCCCACCTCCACCATTGCGACCACCACCTGATGAGGCTTCACAGGCGCGGAACTCTGAAGGAAATTGGCACACAGAGCCTTCTCTCTCCATTTCAACAAGGTGGTTCCCTTTATTTGGTATTATTTAAAAGTCCCAACCTCTGCCACTGCAGGTACTGTGACCAGATGCTGCCTCCTAGGCACAGCCCTCACTGCACCCTAGGAGGACCGCAACTCGTCCCCTGTGCCCACTCTCTGCAATGGGCTCACTTTTCTGCTGACCTTCATGTTTTCCATCACCGCTTCCTGGCGAGGCCTCTCTGGTCCACTGGCCACCTCACCGGTGGCCTCTGTTCCTCCACTCTCCTGCACTGTTCCCACCTGCCACATGCTTCCATTTACTTTTGGGGGAGAGCTGTCCAAAATTTCCACCGTTAATCCTCCAGCCCCCTCTTCCTGTGAAGCAAGATGTACATCTTTCACTACTTTACTCTTGGTGCTAGCAATGCCTACCGATATGCCTCACCTCACTGTTGACCAACCAAATAAAGGGTCCTACACCTTCTGTGCCTGCCAACAAGTCCTTAACTAGAAGAACTACGCAAAGGAAAATGCTTGCACTTTCCTTGCTGAACAACATGCCTGATTCAGAGGAACAAAGGAGGGGGCAGTCTTATTCACCCTTCCTTTGAAGTACCTGACCCCGACCCTCTAGGCCAGCATCCAATGTCTGCCCCCAAACCACCCATCTGAAGAGCACGAGGTATAGGACTCCAAATCACCCAACTCGCCCTACCCCAATGCCGGCTGCTGACAGGGCAGAGGGGGGTTGGGGGATGACAGATTTCACACAAAAAATAATAAACAATAACTTACCTACAGCCAGCCGCATCACCCTTTACTGCTCCTCAGCAGACAGGCTCCCGGAATCTCCTGCAGCTAATCCTGAAGCTGCTCTCAGCAGGATGAGAGCAGCGTCAGGATTGGAATGAGTGCCCTCAATGTTGGCTCCCGGGGAGACTGGGAACTGGTGCCTGCTGGCTCCAACCAGGCAATGCAGCTTGGGTTGGAGACTACTACAGTGCGCATGTCGGTTTGGCCGTCCTGAGATAACCGGTCAAACTCACACGTGCACCTAAGTCGGTGCATACCACTCCCCCTCAGTGCCTGTCATCCCCCTCCTGGCCCGCCCCAAGAATCAGCACACTAATTAGAAAAATAAAATCATAATAAAACAGGTTTAATACCCATTTTATTATCATTTATTTTTCAAGTTGTTGAGGGTCTAGCCAGGGGGCCGATGCTCCCCCATCATATCGGAGGAGCCACCACTGCCCCTAACCCCTAATGGTGCGTTACATGGAGTAGTTTGCTAAAGCAGAAAGGTAAGCTTGTGGCCGACCAATCACAGTAAACTTCCAACTCAATGCGAACTATGCATCGCAGAAGTTCATTCCCAATTCTGGATTCCATTTTTTTTTTTAATTTGTGCACTGATCAGCATTTTCTTAGTTGTATAAAGCAATACGTCCTAACCAACTTGTTGATTCCAAACGGATATGTTTTCTCATTTCAGTTTCTCAATTCTGCCTCAGGTGACCCTCTTTCTTGTTCTTCTGCCCTGGAGAAAAGCCAATTCACCCTTGCTTTGGTCCAGGTGTGTTACAGCAGCTACAGCTGCAGAATTTTCATTTCAGATATCAGAAGAGGGGTATGTTGTGCTTTTGTTTCGCATGCTTGCTGTGACAAGCAATACTGATCCGCTCGAGACGCTGGGAACACAATGATCTTAGAGCACTGCAGTTAATAACAGCAACTTGTGACCCGGGGGATGAAATCTTATTATGAACTGCTGCTTGAAAGTGCACAGAATTTGAAGCTGTGGAAATGAGCGAGGGCCATCCAGACTTTGTCAAGTGTCGCTCTCCACCACTTCAGCTTTTTTTCCTTTAGGAACACATTTTTTAGGCGCAGGTCAGCCCAAGTCACATTGCTGAGCTACCCTGCATCACAAAGAAAGGGTAGGGATGCTCTGTATTTATCCAGTACCATGCATTCTTGTCCTTTCCCCTTGTGCTTGCGCTGTTTTGACAACCTAGCGCCGACGCAGCCACCCTGGCAGGATGTATGATGTTACAACGCATACTTTTACAACGCCTACCTTTACAACGCATTTTTTACACCGCAACATCCATTACAACGCATTCCATTACAATGCATGCCATTACAACGAATTCTATGACACTACCTTTACAACGCATTCCACTACAACGCATAATACATTTACAATGCATACCATTACAACGCATAACATTACATTGCATAACATTACATTGCATGTAAGGTAAGTATTGGATAGTGTAGGGGTTAAAATTACTATTCTAAATCCAGGGGGTGCAAGAGTAGGGTAAGTGTTGGATAGTGTAAGGGTACTATGTGTTGTATTGCTATGCGTTGTAATGGTATGCGTTGTAATGAATGCGTTGTAATGGCATGCGTTGTAGTGGTGTGCGTTGTAGTGTCATGTGTTGTAATGGTTGCGCTGTAAATGCATGGGTTGTAATGGATGTTGCGTTGTAAAAGTTTCGTTGTAATGGTAGTGCGTTGTAAAAGTTGCGTGTAAAGGTTGTTTCCCCCCTGGCACCATGACGCAAGGAAGCCTGTGTTGTTGGTAAAATAGTTTTTAACAATGTTGAGAGGCTTTTCCCTCTTTCTATGTGTACTAGGGATTGCAGCACACGTATAAAGAGGAAAAACAAGGAGAAATAAAGATATTTCTCCTCGTTACACCTCTCCCGGCATATTCTCAGGTTTACAAGTCCTTGTGAATCTGGGAAAGCATCAAAAACCACGGGAGTTGCATGGGAATACCCACCCTAATGCCCATCGATTGCCTTCCTTTGCAGAGTAAGGCAACACAGCAATTTGCACTGCGTTACCTAACTTGAAATATTTTTAGTCATTCATAAAACTGACTTAGAGCTTTGCGTCAAGCATGTACCACGTTGTGTGGTGCACCCATGATGCGCAGCTCTCATAAATATGCACCTTATGGAACAAATAGTCCAACACCGAGGACACTGGGTTGACACTGCTCCAGAAAGTCAGCCAATGGCAAAATGGTGTTAGCGTTCACCTCATATTTCATTACAAGACTGGAGGTTACCATTATGCAATAATCATTTTATTGCTGCCCCACATGCAGCACTCTAATGATATGAATAAAATATTCCATAAGAACTGCAGAACATTATATAAGGTCATGGTAAATAGGCATCATCCTCTATTATTCGCTGCTTCTGGACAGTTAAGTATATTTCTTCTTGACTATGATATTTACTATTTATATTATCTATATTGTATCAATCAATCAACCAATAAATCAGTCAGGGATTTGTGAAGTGCGCGACTCACCCGTGAGTAGGCAGCCCTCCAGCGGGTGGAACTCCGGTAGCGACTCTAGCTGCCGAATCAGGGAGGCCAGTGTGTGACGGATCTGCAAATAGCGATGGAACTGCGATTTATGAAGGGCAAAATCCACCTGTAGCCTTTGAAAGGATTTAAGAGTGGTCCCCTGCATAATGTCCCAGAGTGTGGATATACCGATCTCATCCCACTTACAAAATACTACAAGTGACGAGACAGGCTGAAGATACGTTCCCTGCCAGAGGTGAGTGACGCCGGTTAACCTACCTCACCAACCTGTGGACCTAACCACCTGTCTCCATGTCTAAATGACTATCCAGCAAGCCAGGGGAAGACGCTCGAGGGAAGAACTACTGTATGGGAGATGGAGCAGCGGGGTACCCGCCATAGCTAACTGCTCCACAGCGTAGGCCGGATCTGTCTGGGAACTATATCACCACTCAGTGATCACCAGGAGGTGCGAAGTCCAGTATTTCACGTGGACGGCTGGCGCAGCGATACCACCACAATACATGGACTATATACATATTGCGAGCACCACACGGATCGCACCCCCTTGCCAGAGGAATCTATTCAGGAGTGCATTGAATTGGAGAAACCACGATGAGGGGATTGGGTATGGGTAGTTCTGGAGCCTGAAGTGTAAGCGCGGCAGGGACACCATTTTAAAAATTGTGGACCTGCTGTACAACAATAGGGGTAGTTGGGACCAGATTGTCATTTCATCCCGGACGGCAGGGAGCAACAGGGCTATGTTGTGCATCCAAGCATCGCTGGGACATCTTGTTATAAAGACCCTTATGTACTTATGGCCCATGTGTTTGCAATGACCAGCTGCGAAGCCCAGGCTTGACTCCTCTGCTTACTGTGAATAGGAAACAATGTAGATGTGGATAGGTTGGCCCAGAGTCCAAAGGTCTCCCCAAAGTTTCAGAAAATTTGAATGACAAGAAGCCCAGAGGCCCAAGTGTCTGACATGAAGAAAAGCGTAAAGCGCGATCCTGTCTGAGTGCTCCGGCGAATAGTCCAATCTCTTAATGACAGAGTCCCAGCGCACCAATGCATCTAAGGGTTCAATCACTAAGGCGAATAGGAGAGGGGATAGGGGCACCCATGCCTCATACCCCTGCGGATAGGAAAGGGGGCAGAGCAGCATCCAGCCAAATGAATTGAGGCGGTGAGATCCGTATAGAGTAGTTTGGCATGTGCCATGAACTGGGGACTCAGGTAAATGGCCTCTTGGTGTTTAAAAAGGTAAGTTCAACTCAGCGAGTCAATTGCCATGTCGATGTCCGCCAACAAGACCGCAGCGGGGCAACCTAGGTGAGGGGCCTCCGTGAGTGTGTTGTGGACTCGCCTGATATTGTGTCTGGTGGAGCATTGTGGCATACATCCTGACTGATCCGGATGTACCAGATTTTCAATGCAGGTAGGGAGGCGGTCGTGCAAGACCTTTCCATAAAGGTTTTGGCTCAAACTTCAGCAAAGAGATGGGGCAATATGAGCCTGGGTCTTCCCGGGAAACAGAATATTAGTTTTAAATAAGGGTTACCCATTCACCGGGGAGAATTAGGGCATCAGTACTGACTCTGGTGAGTCTCTGAAAAATCAACAACCTTATGAAAAGCATGACAATCTCTGCTGAAGCTGGCTGTCCAGAGAGAAGTGTAGGTTTCTGATCTCACAGGCTTATTCCTACATTTGAGCTTTCTTTATATTGGTGCAACTTGTCAATACTTCTCATGCGGCTGCTATGGGCAGTAGGGATCTATGACAGAATTTCGACAGACAGAATTTCGACCTACACAAATATTGGCGTAATTATATCGATAGCAAAAATATCGACGCCCTATGTACAATATGGTAAGTACCAAAATATCGAAAAAATAATATCGATGTTAAAAATATCGTTGTTAAATGTATCGATTTTTTTAAAATTTAAAATAACATAAAAAAAACTGTAAATAATACTTATTAATTACTTAAACATATTTAAATATATGTAATAATTGTTAAAAATAATAATAATACATATTTAATAAAAAAATAAAATGATAAATCATATATAATATATCATTACTTAACAATAATTACTATTCCCACTCCAGTGGGTGCAACAGTAGGGAAAACTGACCCTGAACACTAAAAATACCCCTTTACCCAAAAACTGAAAACTGACCCTGAACACTAAAAATACCCCTTTACCCAAAAACTGAAAACTGACCCTGAACCCTAAAAATACCCCTTTACCCAAAAGCTGAAAACTGACCCTGAACCCTAAAAATACCCCTTTACCCAAAAACTGAAAACTGACCCTGAACCCTAAAAATACCCCTTTACCAAAGAACTGAAAACTGACCCTGAACCCAAAAAATACCCCATTACCAAAGAACTGAAAACTGACCCTGAACCCAAAAAATACCCCTTTACCCAAAAACTGAAAACTGACCCTGAACCCTAAAAATACCCCTTTACCCAAAAACTGAAAACTGACCCTGAACCCTAAAAATACCCCTTTACCCAAAAACTGAAAACTGACCCTGAACCCTAAAAATACCCCTTTACCCAAAAACTGAAAACTGACCCTGAACCCTAAAAATACCCCTTTACCCAAAAACTGAAAACTGACCCTGAACCCTAGAAATACCCCTTTACCCAAAATTAATTAATATTACAAATAAATTACTTCCCACCCTATTCCCCTATAAACCCACAACCCTCTCCAGTAGTAAAACATATAATTTAGTTAAAAATATACATAAATTATCAATTAATTAATCAATTAATCAATTAAAATAAATCATTGCCAATTAATATTTAATTGCAAAATAAATTAATCATTGAAAAATAAGTATTTAATTACAAATAAATTACTTCCCACCCTATTCCCCTATAAACTCACAACCCGCTGTGGTAGTAAAACATATAATTTAGTTAAAAATATACATAAATTATCAATTAATTTATCAATTAATCAATTAAAATAAATCATTGCCAATTAATATTTAATTGCAAAATAAATTAATCATTGAAAAATAATTATTTAATTACAAATAAATTACTTCCCACCCTATTCCCCTATAAACCCACAACCCGCTGTGGTAGTAAAACATATTATTTACTTTTATATATTTTTAAATTATAAAAACATATTAAACACATATTATAACAATTAATTTAAATATTTAACTAATATTTCTAACACATATTAGTAAATCGAAATTACTTACATCGATATATATGCTATCGATATTAGTAATTTCGATATTACTTACCTTAGGGTCGATATTCTGGCCATCGATATTCTGGACATCGATATTCTGTCCCATCGATATTAGCAACTCGATATAAGTGTAGGTCGAAATTAAGAACTCGATATTTTGACTGTTTACCGGGCAGTAGTGGTGAGGTGGGGGGAAAAAATCACTTAACTAACAGCTGCCGCCTCTGCTCTACCCGGTTTGATCTACGAAAGAAGCACACAGGCACTCAGACTCCCCTAAGCCAATCACAACGCTGCTGTCATCAGCATGATAGCATTATTGTAAGTTGCCTGGGCGGCATGGTTCAGCACTCAGACAGGTAGTGGGACCCTTTGCATATTCTCAACCCGACTGTGCAATACAGCCAGGAGGAGAACATACTAAATGCACATGTCTGTTTGGCCGGCCCAAGAAGGCCGGCCAAATCATCATTTACACTGAGAAAGTGCCCACCACTCTACCTGCTGCTCTGGATGCAGCCAGACCTGCCTAAGCCCCGCACCCCCAGAGCCAGTACTAAAAAATAACATGATGTTAGCATGGTGTTCTTATCATTGTCTTTTTCCAGTGGGGCGAATCTCCTATGCCTTACTGGAGAGGCCGCTGCCTATACTCAACTAAGTACTGTTTTTAATGCCCCATGTAGGCCTATATAAGCCTGGGAACACCATGCGCCTAACCATCTATTCGGCTTGGACGGCCCCTGGACCGTCAGAAGCTCCTTGATGGAAATTGACAGTCTAGAATAGTAATTGACAATGGCCACAGACTCTAGTTCACCATCCAGGCAATCAAGGAGCACATTCTGGTTCCTTGACGACAAATTGACAAGCAGATTCACCTCATCAACACGCTCTCCTCGTATTTCTCCTCTGCCACCAGAGGAGGAACATTTACACTGGGCTGCGTAACCTTTACAACCTGATTCAAACAGTGGATAAAAATAATTTAATCACTGAACACAATGTCAAGAACTGA
This sequence comes from Lissotriton vulgaris, assembly GCF_964263255.1. NCBI lineage: Eukaryota > Metazoa > Chordata > Amphibia > Caudata > Salamandridae > Lissotriton > Lissotriton vulgaris. Next base: position 247,302,163 of record NC_141688.1, on the reverse strand, counting down.
TTAGTCAGCAAAAAAACCCAGTAGGTCATTCGAAAATGGTATAACATCAATTAAACTGGATATATCACTGCCTGTAAAAGTCAGTTTTAGAACCGGAATATCAAAGTAAGAATCAAAAGCAAGCAGCAGAGAATAAGTGATCAATAATACATTTAGGTCTCCTCATTAGGGAGTGCCAGAGCCTGACCGCTGGTATCTTCAACACCACATGTAAAGCTGTTAGAGAAGTGGCAATGTCAAATGTTACATTCGCCCATCCAGGCGACTAAAGGGCAAATCCAGAGAATAGGAAGCCTCTCCATCTTGCCTTTCATAGAATCAGTAATATCAGTGTTTTTGAGATACAAATTGTGGTTATAGAAATTAAGTAATTAAAATTACCGAGACCTTAATCACAGCTGAACAATTGAAAATGTGATGAAGCCAGATCAGACCACACAATATTTCCCAGAAAACAAGGTGAGACCGAGGGGAGCAGCCCCACTTTCGCCCGTCTGGAGTTAAAAGGGATGGCAAGGGTGAAATAGGAGGTGTAGCGATCCAAGTGGAATGGAGCAGAGGACCAAGTATCCTTGTAGCAAATTACATCGAAATTACTCAAAAAGCACTGACAATCGGGGTTCTTACACTTAGTGCCCAGGCCTGCCATATTCCAAGAAGCATTTTTATATGCAAAGGAAGAATGAGTTTGTGGAAGTGGCTAGAGTCTGGTGACCGGGTTGTGCAGTGATCCATAATCTCAAACTCGTAGCAGTTAAGAGAATCCATAGGGATCACCAAATGATGAGTCGATGGATAGGAATACTTGAGGCCACCAAACGATGAGTTGATGGATTAGAATACTTGAGGTCACCAAATGATGAGTCGATGGATTAGAATACTTGAGGTCACCAAACGATGAGTTGATGGAATAGAATACTTGAGGTCAACAAATGATGAGTCGACGGGTAAGAATACTTGAGGTCACCAAACGATGAGCCTATGTATTAGAATACTTGAGGTCACAAAACGATGCATTCATGGACAGATTAAAATACTTGAGTTACAAAATGATGAGTCAATGGATTCGAATACTCAAGGTCACTAAAAGATGAGTCGACAGATTAGAATACTGTAGATCACCAAATGATGAGTCGACTAATTAAAATACCTGAGGTCACCAAAAAAATGAGTGGATGGATTAGATACATGAGGTCACCAAACGATGATTCGATGGATTAGAATACTTGAAGTCACCAAACATTGATTAGATGGATTAGAAGACTTGATGTGATTAGGTGACAGTGTAGACCCAGATGGTAAGTTCCCAGCAGGTCAGACTGAGGAAAGTACAACTTGTAGCAGAAGAGATAGGAAACATTGGTGCGAGCCTAAGCAAGTAACACAGGGGTACCGCTTCAACCCAACTAGGACCTAGTAAAGCTGAAGAGACCCTATTAAAACTATGGCATACAATAACAGATTTATTAATTGATTACCACAGTCCTTGCTATCAGACTTCCAACTGTTACCAATCTATGATACTGGCTGCACCATAATAATCTGGTCATGCACCAAACCTGACTCGACTCTTCAGCCAGTAAGCTACTTTGTTTGCTAACTGTTCTTGGCTCTCCAATTGTTGACATTTTAGCAACAGGACATCTTTAAAAATGATAGCATATGGTGTAGCTGCTGTTGATAGTTAGAGTGAGAAAGGCTTCCCAATGGTTGGTGAGGAATGCTCATTACTCAGTGAGATAACTAGGGGTCTTGTAGGGTTGGCATGTGGACAAAACCTGGGTACATAAGAGATGGGTTATTAAGTGTAGCATTTCCTGGCATGACTGCAGGTCTAGTGGATGGAACAGAACTGAAACAGTCCTTTTGGGAGCAAGGCGGGACCTCTTTGTGAGAATGTACACATGCATTAGGACCCACAATACGATCTTCTACCCGGTCCATAAATTTCATTAGTAATCCTGACATGCTATATATTGAGGTGAACACAGATTCTTCACCAATTGCTCCACCTCCCACTTTGGAAGTTAAGACAGTTGCATTCATAGTTGGTTTGGAAGAGGGTTTCTCCTTCCCCTGCAAAGTACACACCGAATCCTTTTTCGTTTTGGGGAGGGTTGGAAAACAGGGTGAATCAGAACTCATTTATGACCCTTCTCCTTCGACTGAGTCAATGGAAAGTGGAGCCTCTAAAACGCAAAAGTGGCCTTCCTTCCACCAATTGGGGACAGTCCTGTATAGGGAGCAAGGTATGGATAGCAGGACCAAAATTACCAGTCTTGCTAGAGACCGCAGTTGACACTCTATCAGTAACGCCCAGTCTTGCTTTCGCAGAATCATCGTCTTTTTTAAAAGCACTCATTAGCTAGAAAGATAGCAAAAGGGCTGATTAACTGTTATTCCTTGCCAGTAATAACAGATTTCTCTTCATCATGGTACAGGATATTGACACTGATTGGTGTCAAAATACAGAGTGTAAAACCAAGAGGGGGGGCCCGGTCTGGCCTCCTTCGGGTTCTGATGTAGTCTGATGGATGCTGCCAGGCCCGTCCTTGGCGTGGTCTTCGCCCGGGTAGCACTATGGTGAGTTATGCACCACGGGTGATATTAGGCCTTTTTGAGAGCTTCAGAAGAGGGACCCTCCACCCACTCACATTAGCTGCAGAGAATACAAATGTCTCTGGGACTCAAAGTACTGCTATGAATCCACTGGTAGGCACAAACAGAAGCAGGAACTCAGTAATTTAACTTGCAACACCCACATCTATGTTGAGTTATCACAGCTTCCACATACAGGTGAAGCTGTTGCACTCAGATGTACATAAGTCATATATCTTAGTGGAAGTGTCGTCAGCACATGAGCAATTGTACGCTGTCAGTACAACAACACAAGGCTTTGCTGAATCGAGTGTGGAGATTGGGTTGGCATGTTTGTGTCAGAAGCACTGGCCAAAGATGCAAATTTAGCAGCAGCAGGTACACCTCAGGGCAGTATTCTAGCTCACTTATTGATGGATATGTGTTAATCTGATGGTGGAAAAAGTACTTTGTTGACATTTCTACTATAATTTGAGCACCTTTGTTCTATTTGAGGTAATTTGTAGATTACTGTCTTCCCACAAAGGATTGCATATCCCCTGTAGTTATTGTGTCGCCAGGGCAGGGCAGGCAAGAAACCTTCATATGGAAGCCCCAAAAGCTTTTCCCAGTTCAGAGGACACACCAGGTATAAATAAATATGGGACCTGATACACTCTTCAGAACACTTATGGAGCAGTGGAAGACTCTGCCAGTAAAAAAGGACTGCTGTGTTGGTGAAAAAGACTGCCACTCTGCTTGACTGCTGCCCTGAAGGATTATTGCATGCTGTGCTGACCTGCTTCCCTCTTTCCTGGGTGAGTAGAACTTCACGTGCAACCTGTACCCATGACCACAAGAGTCACTCCAATGGCTAGTCTCTTGTAACCAGCACCTAGACTCAGCAACTGTAAATCCTACCCTGCCAAGTGGAGCCACCCCACCCCTGGACCCTTGGAAGTGGGCCTCAAGGTGCTCTGCCAAACCGTTTGTGGATCCAGCAGAACTAATGTGTCTTATCTAATGTGCTGCAGACACCTGAGCAAAACTGATGCAACACCTCTGCTGCATGGACTTTTCCAGTGCCAAGACCTCGCATCGCAGCCTCGCAGCTCCTCTGAACTAACGCATCACCTTCACTGCAAGACTCATCTACAACGCCAGACCTCATATTAAGCCCTTATGATCAACAGGATCCTAGATGACCATGCAGGACTTCACCTTGCAGCTCCTTTGAACTAACGCATAGCCTCAGCTGCACAATCTCCCATCCTTGACATGGGACCTCATAGTGCTCCACAACCAGGATTTAACGTAATCTTATTCAGCAGGCTTAACTGGGTCCCTGTAGCCGGCCCATTCTCCATTGTGGCCGACCTGAACTTTTGACTTTATTGCAGTCTGGCGTAACCAGATATCCACAGTTGGCACTTAAGGCTTTTTGATTCCTTTTTCTCTAAAAACATTTTAAAAACTGCATATATCTGCTGTTCTATTGATTAAATGTTTGTTATTTTGGTTGGCTTTTATATATTAAAATGTACTCTAATGTTCTAATCTGAAGTGAGATCCTATTTTTGGTATGTTTTCACTTTCTTACTTTCTGAAGTAATGCACACATACTTTTCACATTGCCTCTGTGTATAGCCTGACTACTCTATGCCAAGCTGCCTGGGGGTCGTTTAGAGGTTAATTTAGGGTTGGTATATTATGTTATATTGATTTGTATAGCAAACTAAGTATGCAAGAGGATATACAGGTGCTTGGGAAGGTGTGTAGGTGTGTGGTCCCCAAGGTGCTTATGCAATGAGGCAGGTCTCCAGCTTCTTTGCGGAACTCAAGAAGTGAGAAGGAGGCTCTGATGTGTTGAGGGAGCCATGTCTTGTGTGCGATGTAGGAGAACGAGCGACCTCTAGTTTTGCTTATGTGTATGATAGGAATGTGTTCAAGTTAAAGCAAGGCAGAGCATAGGTGTCTGTTGGGTTGGTGAAAGTGTATGCAGCTGTACAGGTATACTGGTCCTGTATTGTATAGGGCTTTGTTTGTGTACATGAGGAGTTTAAATTGCCTATGCTTCAAAAGGGGAGCCAGCAAAGATTCCTGAGATTTGGTGTGATGTTTGTGCACCGTGGGAGGTCGAGTTTGAGTCTTGCAGTAGTGTTCTGGAAGCTCTGGAGTCTGTGTAGGAGTTGTTTGGTGATTCCACAATTAAGGGGTTCCATAGTCCCGCCTGCTGGTGATGAGTGCTTCTGTGACGGTCCGTCTGATGTTCTAATGCAAACATTTGAAGATTTTTTGCAACATACGTAGGATGTGTTAGCAGGTGGTGCACACTGCATTGACTTCACCCTGACAAGGATTGTAAATCCTGCTTGGGTAGAGTTTTCACCTCCCCCCATTCCAGCCAGCAACCCAACTTCCTACCGTGTGTATGGATGGATGTATATGGTGTATGGTATTTTCATAGCACAAACTTAGCCAAAAGGCAGAAGAGCACTATACAGAGTCAAAGAAAAGCATAAAGGCAACATAGGAGAGGTAGATGTGTTTGGTGGTTCATGCATTGTCATGTAGTGTTCTTTGAAGAGAGGTCTTCAATTCTTTTCTAAACTAGAGCAGCATTGGTGCAGTTGAGATGCAAATGGCAAAGTAGTTTCTGATTCTGGGTGCATAGATGGAAAAGACCTCCTGCTTCTTTTTCCTTTTTCACATTTCTTACTCTGAAGTCTGATGATGTCTTGTGCTGAGATCCAACATAGATGGTGAGCTTGCTTGCAAGATAAGGTCATGACGGTGTTGTAAATGATGCAGTTGGTGACGAAGCTGGTGTAGGCCAGGATGGTATTATGTGATTATATTTCTTCAGGCCATGGATGAGACATGTTGTGATATATAGGATGCCACCATCCAGATCCAAGAGGTCTAGGATTTGAACAGCAGTTCTGAAGTTATTTCCCGGAAGAAATTCTTTCAATTTCTATAGAAGAGACAGATGGTGCCTAGCAGTCTTTCTTATGCAAGATGTCTGCCAAGTTTATGTGGAATCTAGCAGCTAAAACAGGTGAAATACCAGTAGAAAGCACTATGAGATACTTCACTTCTCATGCGAGCAGGTGATCGATTGCTCTCAGATGTCAAGAGGTGGAGGAAACTCTCACCTGTACATGTTTTGACATGACCTGGTCCTACTGTGTGTTTGGGCCTATTAATAGCCCTACCTTATCTGTGAGATCTAATATGGTGGCTGCTGGGTCTGTTCCATATACACACTTCCTCCTCACTCTGTACAGATAGTTTCCCTTCATCTGATAATTTTGTTCCTATTTTCCATCATTAGCATGGCATATGGAGCCGACATTGACTAGAATTGGTACATCATTCGTATGCCTTTTTACTTTTAGATCTGATAACCACCTGGTTAGAGGTACTCAGATTTTTAGGTCTTGCTCGAGCCAGGGGGGAAGGGGGATTTGCTAGGATCCACCAATGTCACTTTCCGGAAGCTTTTCCATGACAGAAAGGCCAACATGGAAAGGTTGTCGGAAACCGAAATCGTAATCTAGACAGCGAAGTCGTGGCTGACTCTCCCATCATTAAAGGGATTACTATTACGCTCCTGTTCCAACAGGCTCACAGAGGAGCAGAATACCCTTGCCGTTTCCCTCCGACCACCTCAATCAAAATATTGCAGTCGTATGAAAAGCTCAGTATGTCTGGCGGAGAGTCTCCAATGACTACACCCGGCAGCTAAATCAGGCCCTCTGTATCTTGAATACTTATTTTTTGTCTTTATTACTCCTAGATCTATCTTTTTATAACGTATTACTTGCCGTCTCACATTAAAAATCAGGAGGTCGTTAGTGGTTGCTTTAGTACAGATGGGAGAATTTGTGGGTAGGGAGTGTCTTTATGATCCATTCCAATGAGGGAGAACATAAAGGTGAGGGAGTCTGTGGGGCTTACATGCACCTCACAGAGTAAGTAGTAAGATAAGGATGTGTCCCAGGGGGCATTTGCATGGTTTCTGTAGTCATCATATGAAGATCTTTTCACTTTCTGTGCAGTCGTATGATTCCTCTCTCGTCCCTTCTCTCCATTTTCATGGATATATATGTCATATCCTCTTGTTCTTATTGCTCTCCATGCTATAGTTTGTATATGAAGTCCAGTGGCTCTCACTTTCATTTATGTTATTTAGGCCTTACTGGTGTCAGTAGAAATGCAATACAATATTTAGTTCCTTGCCCAGCGTTATCGATGTATTGTGCTTACCTCTACTCCTGTATTTTGGACTTTAGCAGATGACCAATAAAGCATACATCTGTGACAATGTCCACTGTATCTTCCCACTATGGAATATATTTTGGAGTGTAGACAGAAGCGTTTGTGGTCTGCACCCACTCCATGTATAAATGCCAGATACAGACTGTAATACATCCCTGGGAGAAATTGGGGTTTTTGGTTGAAGGAGGTGATCCCTGGTCAAGTATCAGCCACAATCCCTGTCAGAGTGAATAACAAAAGTCACTAAATTAACCTGTTCTTAACTCTTTTTTAGTTTGTCAAAAAAGTAGTCAGGCTTAACTTAGAAAAAAGTATTTATTCAGCACAGAAACAGTAATAAAGTGAAGATACAACACAAGAAAAATCCCACACTAATTTAGAAATATAGGATACCTTTTAATAAATTGTTTGACACCAGAACAACAAACATCCAATCAGTAGAACCATAATCATGAATTTTTATAGTTTTTTGTAAAAAGTAGCGCCTAAAAGTTAAAAACACCAACTGCTGGCGTCTAGTTGCCCGAGAATGGGTCAAAGTCGAAAAAATATGGCTGACCGCTCAGGAGCGATGGTTGGATACAATTAGTGGTACGGCCCAGTCAGTGTTTAACTTACTGCTTAGAAGAAATTTTTAAGAGAAAGATCTGATAAGGTAATGTTCAGTGGGCCATGGCTGCAGGTGGTGCCCGAGGAGGGACCATGATTGTTGGGTAACCAATGGGTGAAGTTATGATGAAGATTCCTATGTTTGTACTTAGTCACCTTTTGGAAGTCAAAAATCTCCAGCAGAATAAGGAAAGGGGCTGTAGCCGCTGAGAGTTCCAGCAGGTGGGATACCCATCTGGCAAAAAATGGCTGAGCAGGATCTGTTGCTGCAGAGAAGAATAACGAGGGAGGCACCGCAAAGCTAGGCTGACTGGCAATGCACCATAGGGGAATAGACCAGCAGGTTGGTCCCAGTCTTCTCTCGGTGAACATTATAGCTAAACATTTTCTAAGTTCCAAGTTCTGGATTTTGGCTTTCTGGACAGGTTTAGCACCACTGCAAAAGGGTCCAGGACTAGAGGGGCACCACTTGAGTGAGGTTAGGAGTAAGGCAGGTTTCAGGTACCGGTTCAAGAATGTAGATGCCTGTTCGGTCTCTTGGCTCTAAACAGCAAGCTATCCATGGTAGTCACTCTGGTAGTCCTAAATTTAGGTGACGTATCAGGGTTCAAGCAGCAGGGTATGCCTCTAAGAGTTCAAGGCATGCTACAATCAAGAAAGCTGTCCGTCCAGGTGTAGCTAGCAGTCTTGTGGAGTTTTCCGCAGGCGACAGCAGCAGACAGTACTCTGAGAGGCCTTCCACTGGTACAGAAAGTAAACTTAAGAGTGGGTTTGAGAGTCCAATTTTTATACCTGGTTCCTTCTATGAAGTAGGAGATGTTTTACGAGGTTTCTCTTTGATGTGCTAGAAATTTTCCAACTCCATTGCCCTGACTCCAGGCTGGCTGCAGGGATATTGCACTGCTGACAAACCCTTTGTGTGGTGGCAGGGCACATCCTATTCAGTAGTAAGTGGGGCAGTACCAGGCCCACCCCCATTGTGCTAGAAGACGGCCCATTCAGGCACACCTAATATCACTATTGAGTGTCTCTCTGGGAGGAATGCACAAAGTCCAACTGCCAACTGCACATAGTCACGTGCGTTAGAACAGGCTGCAGGCACCAAATGGCAAAGGGCAGGAACATGACAACAAAGTTGCATTTTCAAAATTGTAGTTTAAAATCTGACTTTACCATTAAAGAGGATTCTTATTTACAATTTTATAAATACCAAACATGAAATGTTTATCTGTTCCCAATCAAAAGGTATAACTTAAATTTACTAAGGCAACCCAATGTTAATTCTATAGGACAGGTAGGTCTCACGTTAGTGAAAAATGAAATTAGGAGTGTATCACTACTATGATATGTAAAACTTAAAAGCACATGTCCAAACTTTAAATTACAATGTGCACTGCCCTATGGGCTACAAAGGATCTACCCTAGGGGTTACATATGTAATGCAAGGGGAGTTAAAGGCCTGGAAAGGGGGTTATATTGCCACATCGAATTGGCAGTTTAAAACTGCATTCAGGCTGCAATCTAGGCCTGGGACATGTTTAAGGACTACCTAAGTGGGTTGAGCAATAAGTGCTGCATTCCCCCATCACCATTTATTTACAGGCCCGTTGTTTATGGTATACCACTCTACAAAGGACGTATAGGTAAATTAAATGTGCTAATTGGGTGCAAGGCAGTTAGTAGTGGCTAAATGCACAGTGTGCTAAGGCAAACAAAACAAACCACAGCACAAATGGAGGGAAACAGGCACATTGCTTTAGGGAAAACCACCCTAATGCTGAAAGGTCTATTAATTGTAAATCTGGGTATACAAGGTCAATATAGTCTGAGTGTACGCCATTACCAGTCATAAAAGGTGGTGGCCTTCTGTGATCTATACCCTATATAAAATTGAATGCAGTATTTGAAGTACACCTGCACCAGATTAAGGGTGGCCACCACCCTTCTCATTAGGGACACCGTGCACAGCCCTTGGCTTATTTGTGATAAGGTACCTGATACTTGGTGTTTCATTCTTGTTTTTGTTGCCATTACAGTAAATAGACTGACTCAACTAAATCAATCATTTTAGGTAAAAATTTCAGGACCACAGATGCATGTGTGTAAGTGGAATGAGGTAGTCACCCTAACCATAGGTGAAAACAGGAGGCATTCCGTTGTCAACATCTTTGCTAGATATAAAACCAGGAATCATTGGCTTGTAGTCCTTCCTTGAGTGCAAAGGTGGATGCAGGCTCTGGTATGCATCCATGCCGGTTGAAAGGGATCATGTACCTTGCAAAGGAAGGGCAAACGGGGTATTTAAGCGATATGCAGTCTCTAGGTTGCGCCCTTGTTCTGCTTCAAAGGAGTACCTAGACTGTGGTTTATTTCTACACTGGTTTTAGGGTCGTCAAAATAAAGAGCAGAACGCCAAGAGGCTTTTGTGTTAAATATAGTCTATTTTACTGTTTGGCACTCCACTCTACACCACTAAACTCTACAATGCTCCACTCTATGTCGCTTAACTCGCACCTTGTTCCCCTATAAACCCACAACCCGCTATGGAACTAAAAGAGCAAAATTCAAATAATATAAAATATAAACAAATCTTATTAAAAAAACATACATCACGTACATATAAAATATATACTAAAGTGCATCACAATAATAAAAAACTATATTTCTAACAACTGTATTTTTGCAAATGATATTAAACAGTTTGATATTTTTAAATACAATGTTTCTTACCTTATGTCAATATTCTTGACCATGATATTCGTGCTGTCAATATTCCTCACACATGATATTAATGACTCGATATTTGGGACTCAGTATTCTGTCTATGTACTGTGGGAACACCCACTGTAATGCCCATGGAACGCTACGTAGGCAACACAGTGACTTTAGCTGCGTTGCCTCAGTTCATGTCTACAAGTCGATGATACGCCACACAGGGTGGATATACTAGTCCTTGTAGATATGGTTCTGCAGTGTGCACCAGCGGACCATCACTAAAATAAATGAGGCCACTGTGTTCTAGGATCATCACTATCTCATGGGCAAAGTGGAGAGGGGAGGGTCATGGGACAGTGATCTTTACTGTGCAAGCACAGAATTTAAGAAGCAACTGTGGCAGATATTTTATAGTCTACCCAGTAATATACTGACAGAGCTGAGTTACAGTGCCTGACCCTGAATTTGATAAAAAATGAGGTTGCAAATACCAGTTTTTAGTAAACGTTAATACTGGTAATGTGCCCAGCGTGAATCTTCCATAAAGCGATCTTTTCAGGTCAGAATAGAGTAGATCCATATGCTGCTAGAACCTGCTGAAAGGTTTATATTCCAGAAACCGTGTCAAGAGATCTGTTCCTTGCTATTGCTTCATATTGTACCAGTATTTGTCCTTCATGCAAGCCACACTTGCAATCAATCAATCAATCATTACATTTGTAAAGCGCGCTACACACCCGTGAGGGTCTCAAGGCGCTGAGGGGGTAGGGGTAGGTGCTTCTGATCGAAAAGCCAGGTCTTGAGAAGTCTTCTGAAGGCCAGCAGGTCCTGGGTCTGTTGTAGGCCGATAATGAGAGTGTTCCAAGGTTGGCGGCGAGGTAGGAGAAGGATCTGCCGCCGGCGGTGGTTTTTCAGGTGCATGGAACTGTGGCGAGGGAGCGGAGGCTGCGGGTGGGGGTGTAGAAGCTGACTCGGTCATTGAGGTATGCTGGTCCGGCGTTGTGTAGGGCTTTGTGTGCGTGGAAGAGGAGTTTGAAGGTGATCCTCTTGTTGATGGAGAGCCAGTGCAGGCCTCTCAGGTGGGGTGTGATGTGGCTTCGTCGGGGGATGTTGAGGATCAACTGTGCCGAGGTGTTCTGGATGCGTTGCAGCAGTTACAGGAGCTTGGTTGTTGTTCGTGCGTAGAGGGCGTTCCTGTAGTCCAGTCTGCTAGTGACGAGAGCCTGGGTGACGTTTCTTCTTGTGTTGGTGGGGATCCACTTGATGAACCTGCGGAGCATTCGGAGAGTGTGGAAGCAGGAGGCGGAGACGGCGTTGACCTGCTTGGTCATGGAGAGGGAGGAGTAGAGGATGACCCCCAGGTTGTGTGCGTGGTTGTGGGTTCTGGGGCTGTTCCTAGCGATGTTGGCCACCAGGAGTTGTCCCAGGCTGAGGGGGTTAAGCCGAGGTTGAGGACCTCCGTCTTGTCTGAATTCAGCTTCAGCCTGCTGTCCTTCATCCATTCGGCGACGGCCTTCATTCCTCTTTGGCGGTGTGGGGGTCTTCGGTGAGGGAGATGATCAGCTGAGTATCGTCGGCGTAGGAGATGATGTTGAGGCTATGTTGTCGTGCGACTTGGGCGAGTGGTGCCTTGTAGATATTGAATAGCGTAGGGCTGAGGGATGATCCCTGGGGAACGCCGCAGATGATCTCGGTGGCCTTGAAGCGGAAGGGTGGGAGGCGGACGCTCTGGGTTCTGCCAAAGAGGAAGGATGTGGTCCAGGCTAGGGCCTTCTCTCGGATTCCGGCGTCGTGGAGGGCTGCTGTTAGGGTGCGGTGGCAGACTGTGTCGAAGGCTGCTGATAGGTCCAGAAGGATGTTTCTCCCTTGTCCATAAGGATCCTGATGTCGTCGGTGGCGGCAATGAGGGCAATCTTGGTGCTGTGGTTGCTGCGGAAGCCAGACTGGGATGGGTTCAGGATGTTGTTGTCTTCGAGGTAGCGGGTCAGTTGCGTGTTCTCTGTTTGATTATATCTTTGAACCCAAAACTGCAAGTTTATGCAGCCGTGAAATCTTCCGTATTTTGACACACAGCACTTCTATATACACCGAGTCTTACATAAAGCTCTTCCCCTGTGAAAAGTGAACCTGCTTTACCAAAGTCGGATGCGGGTCCAGTTTATACTACTCTCAGAAGAAGTAAAGCTACTTCTGTCCTTTGAAGAGGAGTAACAAGTGAGATCCAGAGAATAGGATAATACAGAAAATAAATGACCACATTAAAGTGAGTAATAATTTAAATCTAGGACTAAATAAGAACGATTTAGGGTATCCAACAAGACCATATATATTTATCATCTACATTGAATGTCTTTTGTAACCCATTGCAGACGTTTTATCAGCTTATCAATAAGAGTGTTGTCTTCGCTATTTGACCTGTTAAATCTACCTATTCAGTAAGTATTTATTTAGGTGTCGATACATTCTAAAAATTGGCCAACACTAATGGAAAAGTGATACAATTATGGCCGTATGTACGTGTATATAGGAAATATATAATATGGCCTTTAATGTAAGGTATTATATAAACTGGAGTTTAGCCTCTAAACAAATGAGCTTTAGATATGCAGGTCTCTATTGTGATTATAGGTTAATGTACTTTTGATCAAAATGAACACTGAAATAAACGGTACTATATGGACTGTATCCATTATAAGTCCTTCTTGTCTGTTATTAATTGAGAGGCCGCAATCTAGTCATATGTTGTTCAACTATAGGCTTTGCTTGATGTCTTTTTTATTATTTTTAAATCATGTTAATTGTAATTATATTTATATATGTGAAATTTAAAGTTTTTATTAAAAGTATTTTATTGTACACCTTTTTTTATGAAATACGTGGCTATTCCTGAAGAAGGCGCTGGTTCGCCGAAACTCGCGTCGAATGTATTATTGTGCCACTTATATTGTTTTCTTTATGAATTTGTGATATTGTTTTTATACAGTGATGTGATTTGGTCTAAATTGTCTTCAGATACAAATCTTTTATGCAACATGTATTTTTAATTAAGACAATAAACAGCAGAACCTTAGTTGTTTATGTGTTACCTCTCCTTTATGTCATTGTACAGACGAGTTGACCTAATTGCTTAAAGTGCCTAGGTTGTAACTTCTCCTATACCCCTCAAGAAAAGACCAGGCAAAATCTAGCACCACGTTGCGCCGTATTTGCAAAGTGACGCATTTAAGCAAATGCGTGACCTTGTGAAGCCCAGGGCCACATCATACCCGCATCAGATTTGATGTATGCAGTATGTGTGTTCCTATGCAACAAGGCCTCAAAGGAGTAGAACAGTAAAATTCATCAGATTTCACAGCGACTATTATAGGACAGCACTGCATCAGTGCCTTACGCCTGCCTAATGGCAGGCGTACGGGTGATGCAGTGCCACAGGGATACGCTGGCCCCATGCATTGCTGGAGATGCATCATACTTGCGACACAACTGCAGCAATGTGTGACTTTAGCGCTGACAGATATGTCAGGATTCCAGACGTATCTGTCATTACTTGCAACATGGTGCGCTGTCCAATGAATATAGCGCATCCATGGTGTCGCAAAAAGGTCGTAGTGAAAAGTGTTGCAAGGCTCTCTTGTTGCAGCCCTGCAACACTTTTCATGACTGAGGCCAAGGAATTCAAACAAAGTAGTGCAGTAACATTGCTTGCAGCGCTGCCCAGCACCAAAACCTGCTGTAATGAGGCCCCAAGTGTTATCTCCATTTTTCAGACTAGCTATTTTCTGGTCGTAAAAAACTGCCTCTAACTGTAGTTAGAGGCAGTTTTTTTGGTCTTCCAAACTTTATGGATTCCCTTGTAAACATCAGCGAATTGGGGTTAGTGGCCGTTTTTGCACAGGAACGCCTCCCTTGCATGTCATTATCGTTAACAGAAGTGGCAATCTTTTCTATGGACGATTTCAGCGGAAACCTGCCGCTAACTGAGGTTAGCGACAGCTTGCACATATGGCGATAACAAAATTGCTGTAATAACGTATTAAAAGTGCTGCTAAGGCAACATTAACTTCTTGTACATATGCCCCAGAGTCTTTATACAGGTGGAAATCAAATTGACTTCATACAGCCTCATTACTTGGTTGATTGTACCTTGAATCTTCTGCTTACAGAGGGAACAAAATCCCTTTTTTTGCTATCCAGGCCTCCAATCGTGTGAGGAGTTTCTTATAGATCTTTCCAACTCCGTCCAGTAGAGATATTGGGGCAGATTTACAAGAAAGTGACACATCTGTAAAGATGTGTCACTTTCCCAGCGCCACCCTGAGAAACCCTTGCGCCACTATGAATGCGCCATATTTACAATACAGCGCACCACGGCGCAAGGATTGACAGATGCGTCAGACATTCTGACTCATCTGTTGACGCAAAAGTCACGCATTGCTGGAGTCGTGTCGCAAGCACGACGCAACTCCAGTAATGCAGGGGAGGCCTATCCTCATTGTGCTGCGTGACTGAATTTGACGCAGTGGCGTCCTAAAAGTGGCGCAGTGAAATCTTGCCGATTTCACTGCGTCACTTCTATGAGGCTTTTTTGCGTTGAAACGCCCACCCTCCATACATTATACCTGACGCAGGTATAATGTGTCGAGGGGCTTTACAAGGTGACGCATCTTCCTAGATACGTCACGTTGTAAATAGCTGCATTTTTACGCTGTTGGTGCTTCACAAAAAGTGACACAGCGACAGCGCAAAAATGACACAAGGGGCTTGTAAATCTGCCCCTCTGGGGGGTAATTGGCTGGGTACCTTCAGGAGCATTTTTGTCAATAGGGACATTTAGTACTAACCTCCAGGTGTCTTATAGCAGCTCGTGCGCCCATGCAGCATCATAGACCTTTGTCAGGATCAGGTTATCATTTCTTCCCAACAGACATCACTTGGCGTTTGGTCACAGCCAGGTGCTTTCTTTGGCTTTTGGCCAAGGTATGGTGCACTCATTTTCACCTTCGGCAAACTCTGGGTATGATGAGCCATTTACTTTGGAAAATGTAGAAGTAGCTAGTATTCCTGGTGCCGGACGAGGGTCAGCAGTGATGTTTTGGAAGGGAGAAAGCGTTGTGTGACTAATGGCTTCTGCGTGTATGGGGTCGTACATTGCAGAGAAGTGCTTGGTCCATTCAGGGGCAGTGATCACAGAATCCAGATTTCGGGCCTGACCATCCCTTCCCCAGCTGACCAACTCCCAGACTGCCATGCTATTTTTCCAGTTTTGATGACTGGTTTAAAAGAGAACAGACTTTACGCCTACTGGCTTCTGTTTCTTTTTAATTATGCATTTATGTGTCTGCCTCTGCAGCTTTATTCTTTGTTCCCCAACTTTTGTGTCATGCCTGCTTCTCAAGGCATAACCTACAAGGCCTTGAACAATAATGGTCCTGACTTCTTCAAAAACGCCTTCAAAATTTACAAACCCAGTCGAACTCTGCGCTCATCCACAGCTCAACAGCTCCAAATTCCCCCAACAAAAAAGGTAACTTGGGGAGACAGACGATTTGTAGTGGCTGCATCCAAACTGTGGAACCAGATTCCTTCTCAGATCAAGGAACATACTTCGCTGTTTTCCTTTCGAAAACATCTTAAAACATGGCTTTTTAACCAGTAACATCTTCTCACAACCATGTAATCTGTACACACTAGCGCCGAGACACCGGAAGGTATTTGCGCGCTCTAGAAATTTAAAAAATAAATAAATAAATAAATAAGGCCCATGTGAGAGCGTGTTTTAGGTTGGCTCCTCCTCCTTCAGGGTCAAACCAGTCTAGGACCAGGTTCCTAGAGATGGTCTTTGATCCCTGTTGGTTCTTGTTCTAATGAGGGCCTGAATGAAGGAGCTGTATTAGCAATGCTTCCAATTGCTGAATTGTTTCTGTGGATGGAGACTCCTTTTGGGTGAGTAACTCCTTTTGCATAGAATGAAATTGCTTCAAAGCCCTGGGATACTGATTAGTTTTTTTGCCAGTTTAAATTGAGTTTATTAGAACATAATAAAGCACAAGAATAAGGAAGAACATAGTACAAATAAATAAGCCATAAGTTATGAATAATTAAGCAATACAGGTCATCTATGAAAGAGAAGAATTGTTAATGGTGTAAAAAGAGGAAAAGTTTGGTAGTACAAGCAAAAAAAAATGCATGACATAGAAATTTACATACAGAACCGAATTAACAAGCAATATATTTAATTATATTAAGTGGAGAAAAAAGAAAACTCAAGGAGGTTGAAGAACTTCCTGTTGGGCTGGTGTGCGTGCATAGGATCGTTGTGCACTGTCGTCTAAGAACTGTGTAACTGGAGACCACAAGATCTGGCACTACAGAGCTAGAGACATGGGAGAGACGTAATTTGTATCCAATCTATGAATGAAGCAAACCGCGTACCACCAAGCTTGAAATGGTAACTTAGTAGAGTCCTTCCAATTCTTCCTGATCTGTTGGAAAAGCCGCTGCCAACATAAAAGCCAAAATACAAGTGTCACATGAGGTTCAGTCCCAAACATCAGATATGCTCCCTAAAAAGATGATAGAAATAGAAAAAGGGACCGCAGAATGAAAAATCGAGTTGCCCTGTGCCCAAACCTGTGTCCAAAAGTGCATTACAGAAAAGCATGTAAAAAGTAGGGGGCATATTATCGAGGGGGTTTATCTCTGCTTTTTTGGCTTTAAAAGCCAAGAAAGCGGAGATAAAATTATCTCCCTATTACCTAGCTGTCGTTAACACCAGTTAGCGACAGCTAGTAGGAGATAGCGACCATCTTGGGCCCCACTTTGCATGTCAGTGATATTTATCACTAATGACATGCAAAGTGGGCGTGCCAAGATGTTAGAGACTGAAAACAGTCGCTAACATCGCTATCTCCTATTGCCAACTTTTGGAGATATTCGTGCTAAGCGCAAATATCTCCAAAAGCTAACACCTGCCCTGAGCAGTTCTTAGCCATGTTATCCAATGGGAGGTGGATAACATGGCTAAGAGCATTAGCTCGGTAATGCATAAATATCGCTGAATTTTCTGTGAAATTGATGCATTGCAGCGATTTTTATCGCATTTGTGATAAACCTTGGTAATACCAAGGTTTATTTGCGGTAAAAATCGCCGCAGCTCAGTGGTAAATTTTTATCTCTAACCAAGCAATAGTGATAATTATCGCTATTGCTTGGTAATATGCCCCCAGATGTTTTAAATCCGCCTGTGGCAAAGAGCATGTCTAACGTGTGTCCTCAGTAGCTAGAAGTATTGCGTGCAAAAGTGTAGGAGTCAGTAAAACTCGGTTATATATAAAGAGTAGGGACTGTGTGGTATTTGCTGCCCTAGATGAATTCCTGATTTTTCGCAAAATTTCTGCCGAGAATGGAATTGACCAGCCCCGAAGGATGGGGTGGTGGGCATCAGGGCCTTACCCCTAGGTTTTTTCTATCCACCACCCAAAGGAGCTTAGCTATTGAGCAGATCACAATGGGGGTTAGGCCCGCAGTAGATAGATTGGGTTGTTCCTCTACCCAATTAAGCTGTGGTGCCGAGGTCCATGATATGACCGCCTGACCGCCTGCAGGTCAATGACTCCACCTAAACTGCCTGTAATGTTCACCTGGCTTGTCAAAACAGGTTCCTGTCATTAGCCAATCTACATGAAAATGACTGACTGGAGCAGCCTCGTTGTGCACAAAGCTTAATTAATGACACCGCTAGTGGACAGGGGTCTGGTGAGAATGAATTCTCTAATTGTAAGATCATTAGCTGAAATATAGCTGGACTGAAAAGTAAAAAAGATAACTCTGGATGGCTTGACTTCATAGGAGAATATGATATTGTTAATTTTCAGGAGGCATTGGATCAGGAGATCCATTTTTGGGTGGATGGATGTAAATCCTATGGTGTGCCTGCACAGCCCTCTTCGTCAGAGAGAGCAAAAGGGGGTCTCTTAATGTTAATTTCACTTTAATTGTCGTGAACCCATAGGAGGGTGGATGTTGGTTCTCACAACTGCTTGGGAATTGAATTTATTTCTCCCAACATGTCAAAAATGCTGGTTGTTAACTTTTATAATTCTGGAGAGTACAGCTTCCTAAATGAACATTTTGGATTGCTGAAATGTTTTTTAGAGGAGTACAGATCGAAGCAAACCACTTCTTATTCTATCATAATTATGGGTGATTTTAATATTCATTTATTTTATATGAATTGTCAGGTTGAAGATTTGTTAGAGCCGATAAATTGTTCCATTCCTCACTTCGAGCACACACAGTGTGGGGAATGCTTGGAGGATCTGCTGGCAGATTTAGACCTCATAGAACGTAGTTCAAATGTAATGGCGGGGAGAATTCCTACTTTTAAAGCTCGTGGGCCGGACACCATAATAGATTATATATTTGGGGCCCCCGTTTTACAACCTTATATAATCCTTTACAATGCTAGATGGTTCCATTTTAGTGATCATAACCCAGTCCTTCTGGTATTCGGTAGGGGCTGTGACCTAAAGGCTAATCAGGCTTTGCAAAGTACTGCTATCTGTTTAAAAATATCGGAGCAGGGAGGGAAGCTAACATGGGCTAAAGTAATCCCAAATCTTTTTTTTCAGGACCTTTGCGAGAAGGTTGACGAACAGCTCAACACCTGCCTTGATAAATCTATAGAGGGGACACACAGCCTTTGAGGGCATCTGTGTACAAGTGGCGTTGGGCCTCTCCTTGCCCATTAAGAGTTGGCCACAACATGGTGAGGGTAGTTTTGACAGTAATTGCTCTAAAGCACACCGTAAGTTGGTAACAGCAGTCAAACAAGAGCCCTCGAGATAAGGACCTTATAGCCTTGTTAAGAAAGCTGTATAAGTCTATTTGAAAGACACAGAAAAATTAAATTAAAGAGGACCCATGGAATGAACTACTTTCAATGGAGGTTTTAAGAGATAGTTCTATATTTTGAACTATCGTGAATAAACCTGTCTTCTCTGGAATTGAGAACACTCCCCTAGAATCTAATTTTACAGAAGAACAATGGCTCTCCCACTTCGAAACCATATAGGAGGTCCCTGTTACTATGGACCTATCTGCTAGCCTGGAATACTTAAGGAACCCCCCAGAATTGTTTTTTAGTGAGGAGGAAGTAGAACAGGCTATAAAGCAAATGACTAGTTATAAGGCCCCTGGCCCGGACAGGGTACCGACCGACTAATACAAACAACATCCTATTTTTTGGGCCATGATTTTGAAAGACGTTTACAAAGCGTCAAGCCAACAGGGCTTTCCTTCATCATGGTCTTCTTCTATTATTATCCCGGTTTTCAAAGAAGGCCAAAGAGGTGACCCAATGTGTTGTAGGCCAATTTCCTTAACTGACACTGCTGTAAAAATATTAAGGAGAGTGATTTTAACTAATTTGACACCTTTACCATGGCGGCAATTCCGCCAACAGATGCACGCAACTGGTTAATGGACTGGCTGGATGAGAAGGGTGTTTTATCAAATCTCCAATATGGTTTTAGACAAGGAAGGGGTACACTGGATTAGTTTCTAAATGTACACTTACTAGTAGGCAAATATACATTTGGCGAAAACTGGGACACTACACCTGACTTTAATGGATCTGTCCTCAGCTTTTGATCTAGTAAATAGATCAAAGCTTTGGTCTATTTTGATGGAGATAGGATTAGATCAACACTAGGTTCACTTCTTGGCTGACCAAGAAGGGTACTCCACAAAGCACTTTAGGTCTAGAAGAGGAGTACGTCAGGGCTGTATTTTAGTGCCACTGCTTTTTACTCTATATATAAATAATCTAGGTGCATTTTTAGATTCTGCCAGTTTACGAATTCCACGAGTAGGAGACAGGGTTATTCCGGTGCTTTTATACACGGATGAAGCTGTATTACTGGCCCGCACAGGGGTAGGGCTTCAGAGGCTTTTGAAATCACTGGACCTAGCTGTTAACATAGCTAAACCGCATACAATTATTATGGGTCAGGGGTCAAAAAAGCCCAAAACTGTGAAGCTGGGTAAAGAGTTATCCAGATTGGCGTCTTTCACCTATTTCGGGATACTTTTTGACAAAAGGGGTTTGTGGGTCCCTCAAAAGAAAGCAAAAAAAACGCGATGGCAAGGTCTGCGGCGGCTGTGCATGGTTTAGCCATCACAACAAATGGATCTGCCATCTGAGGCCATAAGATGATGGAGGGGTTACATAGCTGAAAATAAGTTTATACGTACTCTTCTGTCAGTCCCTCAATCTACCCCTACCTGTATAATACATCAAGAGTTAGGGGTTAGATATACATCAGACTGGTTAATGTTGGACCCAGTGATTTTCGGGCTTAAAACCTGGATGAACACAGAATTGTCTTTTTTTTTTACAGAGTTTTATATTGCGCAAACTTGACCCGAATCCGGTATCAGAGTATTTTACATAGCACCAGTTGCATTACATGAGGACACAACTCTAGCCGTTAGGCCAACTCGACTCTCTACTTTGAATCATGTGATTATTAAGGATTGTGTCTTTATGAAGTGAGCTAATTATATCCCTTGGTTATATTACATTAAGCAAATTCTAAATAAACTAGGGTGCTCAGAACTGTTTGACTCCCCGGACAAAATTGGGAAAGAGGATCTGGTGTGGGTAAAAACACAATTGTTAAACTTAATGTCGGCTGAGAAAGAGGTGTAAAAGCTAACAAATCCCTCAGTAATGACCTATTTCTTGGTAAAAACTTTTCCGGCGATTCAACCAAACAGGACTATTGTCACAAAGCCATACCATTGCTTGCTTTTAACTAGGTTCCATTTTCAATTGATTCACTTTTTTTAGGAGACTCACAAGGTTGGAAAGGGGGGTGTGATTTGGGCCCTTGCACTTGCGACAATTTATTATCTCAGGACACCATGCACTTTATAATGTTCTGTGATCATTATAGTGATATTCGTTGGAGGTTTTTAATTTTAAAGGGGACAGGTTTTATCCAGGTTAGACCTGCTTTACTTTATCTTCAGATGTTGAATGACACATGGGAGATATTTAATATTGCGAGCTACTTGGTGGCCGCTGTTAGACTTAGGAGAAAATTGTATCCCCGGACAAGTGTATTGGGAGTTCCTGTCATGATCAAATGATTGCTCTATATTTGAGGACATGCTTAATCTTGAACTGCTATTAAATCACTAACTTATAATAGAGCCATTTTTATTTTATATATATATCTATATATATATATATATATATATATATATATATCAATGGCATTGTGGGTTTTTGAATGAAATCTGACTTTGTTTTGCTTATTATGCCGCCCATATTTGTTGATGAATTGTATTTAATTATTTTTTATTGTGTGATGTACTATGTTGTATGTGTTGTAAATTTTTGTTTTTTAGTAACCAAATAAAGTGGTTTGACTCACTGACTGACCAGTCAACCTCGAAGTTGGACTCCCAGGCCAACTCCACATTTGTTTTAGTTTTATTAGAATCAGAGGGTAGTAGGAGGGAATAAGTGTTAGATGCACTTGGAGAAGAGTGCAACAGTGTAAACCAGAGATTGTTAGTTGATAATGCTGAAGATAAAGAAAGTTGACTTCGTTCATCCATACTAATATAATAAAGAGAGAGCCCAAACCTTTGAGACAGGTAATCTCAGGAAACACAGCACCAATCACAACACCCAATACAGCGTTGGAAAGGGCAGTTGCAGCAGAAGGACATAGGCTATGCAGACGCCCACCATATAGATTTAAAAGGTAAAAGGACCGTGCCAGCAAAGTAGTACCTTGTGGGTGTGTCTGCATTGTGCTGTGGGCTTGTGCTGGGGGCGTGACAAACACTGAGGGTGTGTGGTATGTTCCGCCCTTTATGCCATGTCTCATATCGTGTGCTAATCCCACCCTGCTCCCTTTAAATACCCCTGCACCCCATAATCATAACCCACCCTTACTCCTTAAAATGCCCCAACACCCTTAAACACTAACCCAGCTTATCCCTATAAATATACCCTGTACCCCAAAACCCAAACCTATCCCTAAACCCTAAAAATACCCCTGTACCCCAAAACCCAAACCTAGCCCTGAACCCTATAAATACCCCTGTACCTCAAAACCCAAGCCTACCCCTGAACCCTAAAAATACCCCTGTACCCCAAAACCCAAACCTAGCCTTGACCCTAAAAAAACCACTGTACCCCAAAACCCAAACCTACCCCTGAACCCTAAAATACCCCAGTACCCCAAAATCCAAACCTAGCCCTGAACCCTTAAAATACCCCTGTACCCCAACTCCCAAACCTACCCCTGAACCCTAAAAATACCCCTGTACCCCAAAACCCAAACCTACCCCTAAACCCTAAAATACCCCTGTACCCCAAAACCCAAACCTAGCCCTGAACCCTAAAAATACCACTATACCACAAAACCCAAACCTAGCCCTGAACCCTTAAAACACCCTTGTACCCCAAAACCCAAACCTACCCCTGAACCATAAAAATACACCTATACCCCAAAACCCAAACCTAGCCCTGAACCCTAAAAATACCCCTGTACCCTAAAACCCATATCTGTCACTAAACCCTAAAACTACCCCTGTACCCCATAACCCAAAACTATATCTGAACCCTTAAAATACCCAAACACCCCAAAACATATACCTCAGTACCCCAAAACATATACCCCTATACCCATACTTACCGTATCCAAACATTAAAAAAAAACATGCTTTTACCATTCATGCATTTACAACGAATTTTGTTGTAAATGTATGCGTGGTAAAAGCATATAAAATGTAATGCAATGCGTTATATTGGCTCTGCGGAGTCATGGTACTATCGTAATGAAAGTATGCGGAGTGAGGGTATGCGGAAAGAAAGTTGCGGAATAATGGGCGTTTACCCTTCCCCGGTAAGTACATTGGTGGCACGGCGACCCACATCTCCAACAACATACTCATATTTTTTCACCACCCATTTGAAAAATGCACAGGTCTCTCTCATTAATGGCCAGCACCGACATACACTTTTAGACACACCTCCCACCACAAGTTCTAGGATTGCGAACTTTAGAGCTGGGGAGCTACGTTCGAATCTCGGCATCAGCTCAACATCCAGTGATTCCAGGCAAATCGCTTTGTCTACCCGTGCCTACCACAAATGAATGTGTTCTTCTGTAATGTAAATTGTGCTCATGCCATGTTGTCGAGTTTGCGCTATATAATATTGCAAGGAAAAATAAAGTACGGAAACTCGAGTTCACACACTACTGAACGCGCACTCTTAAGTGCATCAGCAGTGCACTGTGAATCGGAGTGTTTCATATGCCTGTCACAGATAGGAAATGCTATCAAAACGAAATCCTACAAAACAATATACTACTGGCCGGCAGCAATTCATACCCGGACAACGTCGGGACGGGCTGCTAGTAAGTGATACAAAGGCACAATGCAATATTCTATACTTGTTCTCAAATGCTAAGGGGAGATCAAATTGATGAGAGACGTAGGAAAATTATAGGAAAGTTGTGTGCTGAAAAAGTAGGTGAACCAGGATTTCCAGTAAATGGGTTTATTATTAACTAATATATCTTAATTGCGCCAAATGGTAGATCTAAGAAAAGTATCAATGTCTGTGGGAGTGTTATGAAGAGTGGAATCCAATATTATACATGAGTGCTTAAGAAAAGGAGTAGAAAGAGATTGTGGCTTGCGAGTAAAGGATAAATATTCCTTAACAGAGAAAGGGAGGAAAAAAGACCTCTCTATATCCATCCATAATGGGGTAACCAAAGTTCTTTCAGAGAGCCATCTAGATGACTGACATAATAGAAATGCCTTATGATACGTGGGAAAGTGGGAATTTAATCCCTCCTTCCAAATTTGAACGAATTAATTTGAATAAGGACATGCAAAAAAATGTATGATTTCAAAGGTACGTACTGAGGATAGAGGTAATCTACCTAAAGTATTTAAGAGGTATGGACACCGAGAGATTAGATATAGTAAATAATACAATGAAGCCCAGCATCATTTTAAGGGTATCCAAACAACCCCACCAGGAAAGATAAAGCGGGTGCCATCTGTTGTTTAAAGTCGTTAATTTATGTACACATTTTTCTAGATTTATAGAAACTGAGAAAGAGATAGGGGGGTGAACTATAAACCAAGATATTTAATATGATGTAGGCTCCACGTAAAATTGGATATGTTGAAATATTCTTAATATAATAAGGACTCCACATAACTTTAGTCAGGGGCAGCATTTCACATTTATCGTTATTCAACTTATAACTGGAAACATTACTGTATGAGGTAACTTCTTGAAAAAAAGCAGACAAGAATGAGAGGGGTTGGGAGAGGAATAATAAGATATCATCAGCAAATGCTGCAAATTTAATCTGCAAACCATTAAAAGGGTACCCACAAATATCCTGATTCTGTCGCAAGCGGGAAAGAAAGGGATCAAGTGCTAAGTTAAAGAGAGAAGGTGAAATGGACCACCCTGATGTACACCTCTTCCCAAGGAGAAATAGGCGAAGGTAAGGCCATTATCACAAATAGCCACCATAGAATACAGGAGAAAAATGTATTAAATACTCTTTGGGCCAAAGCCAAACCACTGAAGAGTATGAAAAAGAAACTGCCAATAGACTCTGTCAACCCCTTTCTCTGCATCTAAAGCAATCACCACTGTAAAGTCTGATTTAGAGGGAGAGCATGTCAAAAAATAGACGAGTGTCTTCCTTTAACAAAACCTGATTGGTCTTTAACAAGTAGATCAGGAAGATAGGAATCGAGCCTCACGGCTAAAGCTTAACTGAGAGGTAGATCTTATTGCAGAGACATAGGGGTATGATCAGAAATGGGATTTAATCCAATAACCGCAGAATGTAGAAACTGTGAGATATTGTGTGATACAAAAAAATTATCAATACAGGATAAAGTTTGCTAGGCAGGAGAGAAGTAAGTATACTCTCTCAGAGTAGGATTGCAAAGATGCCGGGAGTCTATGAGCTTCTATGGTATAATAATTTAGACGAAAAATCTATTGTTATTATTTGGTATAAAAGTAACCGTAGAGTTAAGATCTATAAAGGGGTCGAATTTATCTGGTTACAATCACCAACCAGAATAACATTTTCTTCAGGGTACTTAACTAGGTTCAGGTCAGGCCAAAAATGGGAGTAATTGACCGTAGGGGCATGAATATTTAACAAAGAGACTGGAACCTTCCTATTTGACAGTGTAGTATACAACCATCTATCATCATCAAATTCCTGGCAAACCAGTTTAGCACACAGCGACTTATGGCATAGTGTGATAACTCCAATCCTTTTACCATCACCTGGGAAAAAAAACTACACCTACCCAAACTCTTTTTAGTTTTAGAGATACTTGCTTTGTAAAGTACGATTCCAGAATTAAAGTGATACTGGCACCTAGTCAAGCCAAGTGGTACAAAACGCGTTGTCTTTAAAATAGGGGAATTTAAACCTCTGACATTCCCAGAAATAATCTTAAAGGGCATAAACAACTTTTGAAAAGTAAAAAATGTAACAATTCATACCAAACAAGAAAAAAAGAAACTGTAGACCATATCATGATATGGATATAACAAAATAATGTAAAGCATAGATAAAAAGGAACTAGATGCAATAAAGAAACAGGAAGAAGAAGCTAGGAATAGAATACTAACAGAAAGAGATATCGAGAATGAAAAAATAGTCCATAAATAAGAGGAAGTGTATTGATGACAATAAAACAGATTAATAAAGCATACCTATGAAGAACAGTATCCAAGGAAGGATTGCGGGGGATGAGGCTACATGGAACATATGGCACATTGAGAGTCCATGGTGAGAGTACGAGAGGAGCACAGCACATATTACATAATACTGGGAAGACCACAAACACGAATAATATACCTGCAAGAGAAGCAAATAAAGATGAATAATCAAGACTACCTGTATTAATGATTTTACTAATGGTGAAGAAGAAGACTCCTGAACACTATGAGGAGCAGCAGAAACTTCCTGAGAGAATACAAGGTAACATAAGAGAGCATCCCTTCAGGAGCAGAAGCAGGACCCGAAGGGTTCATGTTTGCATTTTTGCACGCATTAATAAAGGTCTTCGACTTAACCGGATCCTCATATGTAGTAGTCTTGTTTTTGTATGTGACTTTAAATTGGCATGAATGAAATGCGCCAAAACGAGCGACAAGTAAACATAGGTCAGGTCTCAAGTTGAGGAATTCTTTGCTTCTGTCAGAAGCATATTTAGCGTAGTCCTGAGAGAAAAATAGGGGGTTTCCTGACCAAGAAATATGTTTTAATGACTTGACAGCAGCAAGGACTTTGAGGAGCTCAATGTATTCAAGAAAGTACATTGTGACTCCTCTTGGGTTACGTTCATGGAAGGGAGATGTTTACTGACCTCCCAGTCCAGGGGCCCTATGAATATTAAAATGGGTATCCTCAGGCAAATTCAAAAGTTTGGAAAGAAAGGACCGTAGAAAAATAATGGGAGCAGAGCCTTCCGGTCCTTCAGGCAAACCATAAAGGTAGAGAATATTCCTTCTGCTTTTATTTTCTAAGTTTTCAACTAGCTGGTGGAGAGAAGAAACCTGGTTTTGAAGAGATTAAAATGTATTATTGCAGAATCCAAGGATGTAATTATCTGCTCTTGTGTATTCAGCATCTCCTCCATTTGGGTCCACTTATCCGTGAGATTCTGCAATTTAGAATTGGTTTCTTCCTTAAATGGTCCTAAGGCGAGTATCTTTTCCAGCAAGAGCTCCATTGGAACAGGTGGTAGAGATTGTGTAGGAGAGGTAGGCTCTTTTTTCAGATGTTTGTATGTAGCCTTCCAAGTAGTGGATAAAACAGGCTTACCATTGGTACTAGATGAAGAATTACCTTTATGTAGAGCAACCAAGGAATCCACCATATTTGAACATTTTGAAAAAATTGTTGAGTTCTTAATAAACTTATGGGCAGAATATGGAAGTAAGGTTTTTGTTTTTTCAAATGTCCCATAGATATATTTGCATGTGGGAAAATAACTGTGAAGATGAATAGGTCATGTAAAACTAGCACTTAAGCCCTAAAAACACACACTCCAATATCATAGTTGAGAGGATTGTGCAGGGACTGCCTATGTAGAAAAAAAAATGATAAGTAAAAAAGTAATTTCACAGCATGAGGAAAAATTTCTGAAGAGACAAGTGAGCTGGTAAATCCATAATAAAAACCTCTAAAGTTAGAGCAAAGCATACTGGAGAGCCCTCATCGCACTTGCACGCTGAGTGAAATGAAGAATTAACTGCCTTTTGACCAGTTTCACTGATCTTTGAAGGAATTCCCGATATGTGTACAGCAGCTGTTTGGGAAAAAGGTGGCCAGCTCACTGAGGAGAGTTGAGCCGTCAATTAGTACGTAGCTCTGTTGGCGAGGCAAAAGTCAGGAAATAGCAGCAAATGTATCCAGGTCTCACCGCAGGTCAGAGCACTCACTCCGGACTCGGGAAAGCCGCAGGGAGAACCGTACGAGCTATCATATCCCGCACTGAGCTCCTGAGGTCTACCTGCACGCCACCAACTTCTGTGGGCTCCAAGACATGCCCCCATACTGATGAGTTTTGGCATTGCTACAGCTTCACTGGACGTTTTTCCTATTAGGTTTTAGAAGCAGCTGAGTCTTGGCCAATGTATGCTAGGCTGAAAAACTGGGCGTCAGCTACTAGGGTCAGCTACCAGAGGCCAGAATTTAGAGATTATTTTAAAGTAGTCCAAGACACTCTCACAAGTGGCAATTTAAATGTGCTTTGCACTCGGGTATCCAACTGTGTTTGGCCATTGAGGAAGAATAGATCGATTGACATCAAGAAGTTATTATATTTATCGGCCGCCTACTAGAGACAAGATTTTTTATCACAAATTTAGCGGGGGCTCTTCCAGATAGGTCATTACAGACATTAAGTTCTGCCATTGACAGGTGAGGTCTGGTGTTAAAATCTCCACAAACAATGTTGGGGTGTGATACCCCTACCTCTGTAGGTTAAATAAATGACTACTGAATCTCTTTCTGGCAGCAGCAATGGCGTTTTTAAGATCTTTTAGGAGAGTCACAAATTCTGTCAAATGTAAAACTCCTCCAAATCATGGCTAAGTCTAAGATGCTGAATATTTTTGTTAGGGTTATTTTCAGCTCTCTGGATTTGTTTATTTAGTTGCAGGGAGACCTCCTTTAGGCCTCCCACACCCTCCTTGTGTTGCTTGGACATAGTATGTGAAGTAGCCATCAAGATAAATTTCATTTAGTGCCCAAGTCTCCTGGAGGCAGCAAATAGAGTGTGACTTGATATATGTGACCCAGCCCTTATCTTCAATTTTCGCTCTTGGGCCAGCAATATTTCTATGTATAAGTTTCCCCTACTTGATGGCTTGATAGTCTAGAGCTGGTTATTATAGTCATTTGGAATTCTCTCTCTTTTGCCTTGGAGAGCATGTGGTATCCAGCACCAGTCTTTTGTGCCTGTAATATATTGAGGGGGCTCTTAAGATTTTGTACCTGCCAGTCACCAAAGGCAGTGGCTTGTGCGTTTATCCTCAGGTTTTGAAAGTTATTTCCATTGTTAGTTTTTATGGTATTCGTGGGGCCCCTTGTGGCAGGGTATCTACATGGTGCTGCCTCTGTATGTCACAGTGCAATACTCCACTCACCACACTCTATGCAACTCTACTTACTCAACTAGACAGTACTACACTCTGCACCACTATACCACACTGCACTCAACTCTATGGCCCTACACTACACTATACAATCATCTGTTCTACTCTATGACCCTACACTCCACTGTACAACACTCTACTCCACTCTACAACACTTCCTAACAGTTTACGCCACACCACTGCACTGTACTGCACAAGCTGCCATCCAGTTTATGACAGTTTACTTGATTCTATGCTCCCCCTCTTCAATCTACTGCTCATTAGAAATTCGAAAATTGTAGTTATGCCTTCAACATATTATTTACGCACCATCTTTAAATTACTATACCTTTATTTATTCTTGTTAAAGAGACCAAACTTAAACAACACAAACATTAGAAATTCTAAAGGTATATTTGTACCATAATTTTATATTTTATGCAACACTTTCAAATTATTATAACTCATGCACCTCCATTCACAGTGTATTGAACTCAGTAGCCACACTACATTAAGTATAATTCACATTATACATGCACCTCGTATCTCCTTTCATGTGCATAACTTATTCCATCTGAACATCTTAGCATTTATAACAACAGTTATGACATTGCAAATCAGATTATTTGTGAGATGACATGCATGGTGGAGTAGTGATTTATAGTTATTGTAGTGTGACATCTGATTTCAATAGGATAATATTATTTTTTCCTAAATAGATTATGATAATGAATACATATTCTAGATTTAAATAGTTTTCTTGATTTGTATGGAAGGGATGACACTCTCCCATACCTTCAAATGTCTAACATTGAGGGGCTATTTTTATGTAGATGAATACAAGTGCACAAGCAACATGCAGTCACTTAAACTGAAGGTATCTAGCGGCTGAAGCAGGCTGACACTGTGCTCTAAACTTGGCACGAGGTGAAAGGAGGCATAATTTGAGTGACATTTTAGCAGATCAATGAAAAAAAGAGAAATGACTAAACGTCCTTAATATGCATGTATTTTTATTAGGATTTTGGGGGGGAACATGAGTTTAGCAAAATAACTAAAGCTGTCTTTACGCCAGAGCTTAAAAAAGTGTCTTTCACTGACCAGTGCTAAAAACACCAGGGCATATTTGCGAGCCCCTTTTGCAGGTGTCGCGTCACTTTCTGTGACGCTAAGGCGGCGCAAACTCCAAAATCATATCTATTAGTTCACCAAAGTCACATTGAGTTGCTTTGAATGGCCTCATAGATATGGAGTAAAGCAGTGCAAACTGCTGTGTTACATTAGTCTGCACTTGGGGGGGGCATTGCATAGAAATTGTGGCGGGTGCTCCCACGAAACACTTATGGATTTTGACTCTTCCCCAGATTTAGAAGACCATGCAAACCTGGGGAAGCTCCAATACCGTATGCCTCCTGAGATGAGGAGTAACGAGGAGAAATTTCTCCTTGTTTATTCTTCCTCGCATGTGTGCTGCATTTTGCAGCACACCTAGAAAGAGTAAAATGCCTCTCTGAATTGTATTTGTGCAGGAAGCTGCCCCTTCCTGCACAAAAATAATCCTGCATGTAACGGAGGCACCCATGGTGCATGGGCGCTTGCGTTGGCACTAGGCTCCCAAAACAGCGCAAGCGCAATGAGAAAGGACAGGAACGCATCGTATTAGATGAAAACAGTGCTTTCCTACCCTTTCATAATGGCGGAGGGCAGTTCAGCAAGGTACTGTGCTGCGTAGCCCTATGCCAGAACCCATAAATGACGCCCAACATTTTGTACGAGTTGGTCTAGGTAATTATCAGTTCAAGACTGGTGCAAATTACTTAAAATCAGCAAAAGATTGCAAATGGTGCAAATGATCTGATGAGTTTCATGGTAAGAACTCAAAAAAGATCACAAACAGCAGACCCCCTAAAAAGGAAAATAAGTAAAAATACTCAGGCCCTGGTCTGCAATGCTCATGCCAAAGCAGCCCATTCACAGGGTCTGCAAAAGAAAACAAAGGATTAGAAGCGTTTAAAACCCGAGGGATTGGATCATGATGCCTGGTAAAAGCAGCAGGTGAAAACCACTTACTTGCTGAATTGATAACAACCAGGGATGCATAGAGCGCGAGCGATGCGTGGAATGTAAAGCGCGCAGAGCCTGGTTTGGGCCTTACGCTAACAGGGAGCCTTCATAATGCTCATTGCACATGATCAAGTGGACGGATTCTGCCTTTTTGCAGTACTCTAGCAACACATAAAATGAGTTTGCTCATTATGGCACACTGCAATGATAACTCTTTAAATACCTTAAGGGAAATCTTGCCCCCATTATCATATTGCCATTTCACAAGCAAGATGAAATGTGGATAGGCCTCAGCACAGAGGAGTGGAGAGGAAGGGGAGAAGGGAGAAGAGAGGGAAGGAGAGGGGAGGAAAGGTTGGGAGGGGGAGAGGGAGGGGTGGAGGGGAGGGGAGAAGAGAGTAGCCTGTGAACAAACCTAAATTTAAGGTGAAAAAATGTAGAAAGCACATCTATTGTATGTACAATTCACTTATGCATATGGTTAACGCTGTACCCATAGTCTCTGTATTGTGGGAGAGAACGTAGATTGCATATTAGTACATACTACCTGTCCAATTGGGCAGGTAGTATGTACTATTCTACATTTTTTCTATTTTTCACCTTAAATTTAGGTTTGTTCACCAAAGTGGTACACATGTGGCTGGCCCTCATGTTGTCCTGAAAAAGAGGTGTAGGGGACACCTTGAAACATGTCGACAGAATATTAGGGATTATAACCACATAACAGTTATTTTTCCTTTTATCTTCCCATTTTTATCCTACCAACTAAGAGCAGGAATAAAACTTTGGCTTACTAGTTAAGTATTGTTAACTAGCACAAAACACCACTCCACCATACACTGCACTACACATAGATTCACAAACCAGTGCTCCAACATATCCCTCAAAAGTGAACCTGATTTCAATGGGTATTCACTCGTAGCAAAAACATAAAAGACATACTTTCCACCAAACACCAACAACACAGCAATTTAAGGGAATGCGGAAATGCTTCAATTGTGTCCATTGCAATAACGGCATGACGGGGAATGTCATCCATCATCCACACTCAGGCAAACCTTTTCTCTCAAACATAATGGTGATTGTTATACATTGAATGTCATCTACACAATCAAATGTCCATGCAGATTTTTATACATGGGCAAAACCTCACGCAAAATAAAAATCAGACCATAAAAGCACTATACGTACCAAGTCCACTAAGTCTTATTTTGCATCTCATTGGCTAGAACATCAGCATACTAATGCACAATTACAGTTCACGATCCTTGAATTAAGTTTAAGTTTAAAGTATTTCTAAAGCGCGACATACACCGAGCGGTTTCTTGGCGCTAAGATAGCAAACTACCAGAGGGGGAAGAGTCAACCACTAGGACATAAACTGAAAGGGGGGATGTTAAGGCAGAAAGGCCTGGGCAAACAGGAAAGTTTTCAGAGATTTACGGAAAAGGGAGTACTGGGTAAGGGATCTGAGGTGGAAGGGAAGGGAATTCCAAAACACAGGGGCCAGAGTAGCAAATTTAGAGCCACCCTGTATTTTTTTTGAATCGCGGGGCAACTAGAAGATGTTGAACTGAGGAACGGAGGTCTCTGCAGGGAACGTAAGTTTTGATGGCTGAAGATATGAAAAGGGGGGCCAGACCAGACCTGGCCTGAAAGGCCATGCAGCCTAGTTTGAATAGGCGCGTTCCCGAATGGGAAGCTAGTGAAGGGTCTTCAACAGAGGAGAGGTATGGTGGAATCTGGGGAGACCGAATGCAAGACGGGCCGCCTGGTTCTGAACAAGTTGGAGCCTACGCAAGCTGTACTGTGGGATGCCGTTGAACAGGGCATTCCCGTAGTCCAGGCGGGATAGAACCAGTGCGGACATAATCAGTTTGAGTGCAGGGAAGGAAAAGAAACGAGAGATAATGCGGATAGTACGGAGAGTAAGAAAGCAAGAAGATACCACGGAGCCTATCTGGGAGTGCATGGTGAGTTTATCATTGAGCTTGATACCTAAGGTCTTAACTGAGGAAACAGGAGTGGGGGGAGAGACGAGAGAGGGGGGCCAAAATAACGAGTTCCAGGGACTGGAGCAACCACCCGTAAGCACCAGTTCCGTCTTATCGGGGTTGAGCTTCAGGTGGTTGAAGTTCATCCAGTCACTGATGAAAGACAGAATTGATTGGAAGTTAGATATAGAGTCAGGGGAAGAGGAGAGATTAAAGATGAGCTAGAGGTCATCGGCATAGTTATATACCGTGACCTCCAGCCGCTGAAGAGCAAAGATGAGAGGAGAGATGTACAGATTGAATAATAGGGGAGACAGAGAAGAACCCTGAGGCACCCCGCACTGGACCTTACAGGGGGTAGCTGAAAACTCCCCAAGACGAACCGCCTGGGTCCGGTCCCTCAGGAAGGATGAAAGCCAAATGAGGGCCGTTCCTCCGATACCTGCCGCCCTGACACGGGAGAGTAGGATGGAGTGATCCACCGTGTCAAAAGCGGCGGGTAAATCAAGGAGGACCAGCGCCTGAGGTTGACCGTTGTCCATGCCCTCCCTGAGGGTATCCAGCACAGACACCACCACTGACTCTGTCGAGTGCCTTGGCCGGAACCCCGCCTGGCAGGGGGCCAGCACCCCATTCTCCTCGACAAAGGAGCTGAGCACAGAGGTGACGTGTCGCTCAAGCACCTTACCCAAAAAGGGTAGCAAGGAGATGGGGCGATAGTTAGCCAGGGCAGAGAGGTCGGCTCCTGTTTTTTTCAGAATGGGAACAATGGTGGCGGATTTCAGTGGCGGGGTCACAACACCCTGGGCCAAGGAGTTATTAAGAAACATGAGAGGGGGTAGGGTGCACGCTGAGTAGATCTGCCGTAGGATGTGTGCAGGGCAGATGTCAGCTGGGGAACCAGATTTGATTTTAGGGAGAAGGGAAAGGAAAATTTCCTCGGAGAGAGGGGGGGAGAGAGGTGAGTGAAGCATGGACAGGGGGTGGCTGGGGATCAACAAATAAGGGGGACGGAGGAGGGATATTGGTTTTAATGGTCGCAATTTTTTCCACAAAGTAGGAGTTCAAAGAATCACAGAGATTTTGAGAAGGGAGAGGTTTCAGTGAAGTCCTGTCGGAGAAAGCCAGGTCGTGAGTGATGGAAAAGATCTCCTTAGGTTGGTTCTCAGCTGCTAAAATTTTGGCGGAGAAATAAGCCTCCTTGGTCTCTAGAATGCTTTTTTTGTAGGCCCCTAAAAGGAGGACATAGCGGGACTTGGAGATGGGACAGTAGTCCTGTCTCCATCTACGTTCTGCCTGTCGGACCGTGAGTTTGTGCTCTTTTAGTTCTTTACTGAACGGTTTGCGTCTTTAGGGCGCCTAATCGAGGTACGCCGAAGGGGAGCCATGCTGTCGCTTCCATCCATAAGCCAGGAGTCAATGGCCTTAGCTTGGGCGGCAGACGCCAAGCCCGATAGAGAGGGAGAAGAGGCCAGTAGTGAGGAAGTAAGGTCCGACAGGTTAACTTTGCCCCAATTGCGAGCCCAGGAGTTTTTGGCGAGGGCGGGCCTCTTGGTCAAGCAGAGGCGGAGAGAGAATGAAATTAGAAAATGATCTGACCAAGTGCAAGGGGACACGGTGAGTGAGGAAAGGGAACAGTTGAGGGACCAAACTTGATCTAAGATGTGACCGTGGATATGAGTGGGAATGTGGACCAGAGAGGAAAAATTGAGTGACAATAAAGTTTCTGAAAATTCCTTAGAAGAGGAGCATTCCTTGGGGTCGGAGGGCCAGTAGTTAAAGTCCCCAAGGACCAGCATCGAAGCATAATTAACAGCCAGGGTGCCAAGTAGATCTTGAAAGGCAGGGAGAAAAGAGGGGGTGGGTTGAGGTGGACGATATACCAGCCCACAGGCTAGGTGAGGGGAGAAAGAAGAGCGGACCACTAAGTGGTCAATTCCTCCCATAGGGGGTGAGGGGAGAATCTGAAACTGAAAATCCATACGGGCAATGAGGGCAACGCCTCCACCCGTTTTCCCTAGTGGGCGGTTGGCGCGGATAGAATAATATGATGAGGGAAGGACAGCCAGTAGAGACGGGAGGGAAGACTCACAAAACCACGTCTCGGTTAGGAATAAAAGATCGGGTTTATCCGTATCTAGGAGTATGAATAGTTCCTGATGGTGTCTGATGGCTGACCTAGTGTTTAGTAACATAATAGATAATGGGGGAGGGAGAGTGTCAAGAGTGGGCGTCGACTGAAGTGCCGATGGAGAAACAGAAGGGAGGGAGCAGCCCTGAGGGCAGGCTTGACAGGGGAAAAAACAGCCCATGTTGGTAATCCAGAGAAT
This sequence comes from Lissotriton vulgaris, assembly GCF_964263255.1. Lineage (NCBI taxonomy): Eukaryota > Metazoa > Chordata > Amphibia > Caudata > Salamandridae > Lissotriton > Lissotriton vulgaris. The sequence continues at coordinate 247,266,863 of NC_141688.1, read as the reverse complement.
AGTCTGGGGGTCAAGGGGCCAAGGACCTTGTAAAAGAATGAGATCAGCTGAGGAGTAGCGAATGAAGAGGCCAGGGGGAGTAGCCCCTAGCCCCTGCTGGCCGCGGACGGGCGCAGACGGGCTTAACTCAGGCGCAACTCCGGCGCGCCTTTGTCGCGCCCGCTGCGCTCGTCCGCTGCGCTGCCGCATATAGCCTCTTTAAATAGGGAGTAACGTGGGGGGGGGTGGCTAACAAGTACATTGAGCTGAGTAGCCCAAGCCAAGATGGCGCCAGCGTCCGCGGGAGCCCGCCACACAACGCTCGGCCCACGGCGATCCTCTGAGCCCCTAGATGTAAAACAAGTTAGTCAACTAACATTTACTCAGGAGCAAAATCCTGAAAAAACACTAGCCCAGAGGGAAGCATGGTGGATAAAGCATTTGCAAACCCTTGTTCCAGGGGGTTTAAATGACAGGATTGAACTGGTATGCTTTCTGTAATGTATGTTATTTACATACTGTCCTGTGTGCCCTTGGCGGGTCTCTGTAGTTTTGTACATGTGCCGGCTTTCTGTTCAAATAATACGGTACTCTGTGGGTTGCAAGGGTTCAGAGGTATGTTCTAGGTGATCCTTTTTTCCTTTTCTCCTTTTTTCTCTTTTGTCTTTTCTTTGTATGTCCTTTTTCGAGTTTCAATTACTCACATAGTCACGTTTTGATCCATTCTGCATCTACAGCATTGTTTTTTCATCTGTTGCCTGGCTATAGGCAATCTTTTAACCATCACATTCTTTGGGGAAACAAGCCGCCCGCTAGCTAAGCGGAGGCGCTCGTCCTCTCCCACTGCTCCTTTGCAACTCTCTCCTCCCCGAGGCAGCATGCTCTGGGCAACTACATGTCTGTGAGCGCTAATCGCTTTACTTTTTTCCCACTTCTAACCCTCCTACCTGCTGCTGGGACCGGGACGCTGGGGCGCTGCAATACTGGTGCTGGAGCTGCCGATTGTGGAGACCTTCGGCGCATGCTCTCGTCTTGCCTGCCGGCCTCAGACGCGGGTTTTGCTGGGTGGCTGCCTCCTGTTTTGCTGTAACGACCCCTGGTCGCCGTCTGAGGTGCTGTTTTTTTGTTTTTCTTCCCTGCCTTTGCTCGGCTGAGTCATTGGCTTTGAATGTTCCCGGAGGCATGGACAGTAGCATCAAGCAGCTCCCACTCTTGCCGTGCTGGCTGGAATTGTCGTTTTTTTCAGATCGGCAGGCACTGCAATTTCAGAGCTAGACGCTGTGGGGGAAGATACCACTAAGGCAACAGCGACAGCTTCTACAGAAGACGGTAAGGGGGTGCCTGAATCAGTCAAAGGTAAGAGCGTCTGTTTATTGAAACAGGGGGACCCTAACTCTATTCTCTCCAGGGAGGCAGCTGGATCACATGCACCAAAAACCACCAAGTTATTGAATAAAAGCAGGAAAAGGGCTAGGAAGAAGGGGAAGCGCTCTAAGTTTACTAAAAACTCCCTTTTATCTCAAAGTAATACACGCACTCTTGATCTCGGTGATGGCACTGAAGACACAGATACTTTTGATTTAAGGTGAACACCCGGCGCAGGGGGATCCTTCAATCGGAATCGCATCAGGACTCTGATTTGGCACCATGCCCTACTCCAAGGGGGAATCCTGGAAAGAAGAGGGCAGAGAGAGGGTCTGGGAATGTAGTATCATTTGAGAGTAATACTGTTCGGATTACTCCATCCCTGCGATCCTTTTTTAGGGTACAGCCCCAGGTTTTGAATATCCATTGTGAGGCTACAAGTGAGATATACAACCCCCCTCCTGAGTTTCTATCCATCATGTCTGACTTTCCACCTGTAGAACCTAGTACTGGCCACTCTACCCTGACTGAACAACTACCTACTGAAAACCCATCACTTGGGTTAAAAAGTAATACTCCCTCTATCCCTAATCCTGACGAGCCTAACTCAAGCAAGAACTCTAAACAAATTTCTGTTGTTACACCTGGGTCTTCTCAGTCCACTGTTCTCTCTGAGACGGGGGAAAGGGAGTTAGCTGAGTCTTCAGCTGAATCTTCAATTGGGGCACTTCTCGCATCCCTGAAAATGGATTTGAAACAGGGCTTCAAGGTCTCGGCCGATAATCAAACAGAAATCCGAGCAGCATGTGATATCCTGGAAAAGAAAGTGGACTTGCTCAATCAAAGAACTGAATCTCTTGAGAGCTCAGTAGATGAGTTTAAGGCCAACTTAGGGACGGCTGAAACGAAAATTCAAGTCCTTCGAAGGGAGGGAGATGCGATAAAAGAGAGAATGGAATCTCTTGAGAATAATTCACAAAGGAATAACCTAAGGTTACTGAAATTTCCGGAGGGCAAAGAAGGGAGCAATATCAAAGCCTTCGTTGCAGTGTTATTGAAGGAATCTTTGAATTTGGAGGAACCTGTTGATCTCCTGGAAAAGGATATTCAGAGGGTGCATCGAGATCCTTTTAGATTGAATGCAGGCAGGACTAAACCCAGAAAAATTCTGATTAATTTTCTTACGTACTCCCTAAAAGAAAAGATATTAAACCTAGCCGTGAAAATAAAATCTGTAAGGGGCACAGATTTCCCATTTAAGGTGTGCTCAGACTTATCCAAGGTCACTCTGGATCGCCAATGGGAGCTAGGTCAAAGAATGGAGAAATTCAGGTCTTTGGGTGCTACGGTCCAGATGAGATTTCCTGCTTTTTTGAAAATTATGTACAATAATAAGATGTACAATAATAAATCTCCAAGCGAGGCAGATGATCTGTTGACATCTTTAGGGGATATCTCACGCGAATAGCAATGATGTAATGAAATAAATAACAATAATAAAAAAGGAATAAATAAACAAATATAAAATATATAAAATAAATTAAGGGAAACCAAAAACACATACTATAAAAACATTAATAACTTTAAGGAAGTAAAAATTTAAGGTGCCCAGAAATATGCCTTCATACTGATCAATATGGGAAGTAATCTGTGCCCATGTTTCAATCGTAATTTAGTACTTTTTTCCCCCCCTTAGCACTCATAAACATTTGTGGGGCCTAGGGTAGAGGAGAGGATGAGCAGTGGGAGGTAGCTGGAGGATGAAAATTCTGGCCAATCACCTAGCCAGAGTAAGTAGGAATGGGTTTCCCAAGGGAGGGGGGTGGGTCAAGGGGGGTAAAAGGGCAAACATTCCTCATTTGTCAGCACTCATCAGATATCAGGCGTTTTTGAGCCACATTCAGGTTTCTTTTCTTGAGCTCTCTTTTGTTGGGGTTTGTAGAGATAGCTGAGGAAACCGTGACTCTATGACTTCTTTCCAGTGTTTATCCTGGAATGTTAATGGTCTGCGCATGAAGGGCAGAATGGACAGAATTCTTCAGTATTTGAGAGACTTCCCGGCCCAGATCATTGCAATTCAGGAGTCACATCTTTTGAGATCTGAGACTACCACCATATTGAAAAAACTGAAGTGGATTGATAACTTCATCTGTACAGACCAATCTGCAAATATCAGGGGGCTTTTGTTCATTTTTAAAAAAGCAGTTAATGCACAAATCTTTCAGTACAAGAAGATCGTAGTGGAAGATGGCTAATTTTTTAAGTATCTTCAGGGGGGACGATTATTTCCCTGGTGGGGTACTACGGTCCGAATCAGGATGATCCGTCGTACATAGAAATTTTTCGTTCTCACGTTTTAGGTGTTTTGAACCCAGTAATTTGGGTATGGGACTTTAACATTGTGTCAGACCCCCTCTTGGATAAATCACCTAATTCAAGAGCTAATGTACCCTCCAAGTCACGACAATTCCTCCTAACATCGATGGTGCAGCTTGGGTTAGCTGACATATGGAGAGATAGAGCGGGGGATCAACTAGGAGTTTCATTTATTAACTTAAAATACAAACACAAATCAAGAATAGATTATGCTCTGTTCAGTCATAACATCAAAGACTCAGTCCAAAATATTTGCTATTTGCCATCTCACCTCTCTGACCACTCTGCAATCTCTTTTAACCTGACTCTGACACAGCAGTGCCCTCACAGTTCCTGGTCCTTTGATCGCACTATTTTGCTAGATGAAGATGAAATTAGCTTCCTCCGGGCCGAAACTAAGTTTTACCTCAACACAAATCTGTATTCGACTAAGACATCTATAGTTTGGGATTCTTTGAAAGCTTCTTGCGTGGCTCTATCACTAACAGAGCCTCTTATAGAAAAAAGAAATACAGAGATGCCATCAGGGCCTAGAAGATGAGATGAGCAGTATTGAGCAAAAATAGGCATGGGAAGAGAAATCAGAGATGATCGAATGAGATTAGATTCTCTTAAGACACAAATTGAAACTATATGCAAGAAAGAATTGCGCGCAGATGGAAAGTGAGTAAAATCTCCCATTTTGAATATGGCGAGGCGGCTGAGAAACTTCTTGCCTGGAAAATAGAATCTGGCCAGATTCAAAATCATATTAAAAAAATCGTGGTAGAAGTTGAGATCTCCCCCTGTCTCTCTAATGTAAATATTGGTAAAGCATTTCGGGATTTCTTCCAAACAATATATAAGGTAGATATTATTGAGGATAGCACAAATAGTAAAGTCTAGTTAGAAGGGGTCTCTCTTCCTAAAATTTCAAATGACCAGATGTTAGGTTTAGAGCTTGAGATCACAGAGTTGGAAGTAAGAAAAGTCATCTCCCAGTCTAAACGAGGAAAGGCGGCAGGTCCGGATGGGCTGCCAGGTGAGCTCTACCATGTACTTAAGGTAACAATATTCAATGATATCCTTATCAAAGGAGATGATCCCCCTAGCTCGTGGAGTGAGCCCACAGTAGTGTTCATTCTTAAGCCTGGAAAGGATCCTACCGGCCTATTATTCTCCTCAATAGCGATTATAAGATCTTTGCTTCTATTTTGTCAAACAGGCTGGGGGGTGTTGTAGGTAACATCATTCACTCGGATCAAAAAGGCTTTATCAAGGGTCGTCAATTATCGGATTTAACGTACGATCTGGTTGGAGCTATAGATATGGCATCCACCTTCTCACTCCCGTTTGCTGTGTTTACCCTCGATGCAACAAAAGCTTTCGACAGGGTTATTTGGGCTTATCTGTCTAAGGTCATGGCAAAATTTAATTTGGGAGACAGATTCTGTCAAGCCATCCAAGTCCTGTATAAGGCCCCGACTGCCAGATTATTGGTGAACAGCTCTCTGTCTGATATATTTAACATCACGAGAGTTACAAGGCAGGGTTGCCCGCTTTCCCCTCTTCTTTTTAATCTTTATATCAAACCTTTTGCTCAGGTCCTTAGGGAAGAGCTAAACATTGTTCCCTTTAAATTTGGAGGATGGGAAAAGCGGGTGGCATTATATGCTGATGATATCCTCATCATGACAGCTGACCCCTAAGTAGCCTTTCCAACAGTGATTAATCGGGCAATTGAATTCTGCAAGTTCTCAGGATACGAAATAAACACCAACAAGACTGAAATTATGACATGGAATATCCCTAGCACACAACTTAATGTAGGTTCCTCTTTGAGATATTTGGGGATAAAAATCACTCAAGAGGTAGGCAAGCTCCCTGAACAGAACTTAGATTGGGTGTTCAGGGAATGCCAAAAGCAGATGAAGTCTTGGGCACTCCTCCATTTGTCTATTCTGGGGAGGATTAATATAGCAAAAATGTCCATCTTGCCTAAGTTCACATTCCTCTTTAATACTATTCCTCTGGCTTTTGACACCAAGCAAATACAGAAATGTCAAAGGGAATTAAATTCCTTCTTCTGGAAATACAAAACAACAAGACTTGCGTGGAAGAAGCTTAGGCGGAGGAGGGAAAAAGGAGGCTTGGCTCTACCGGACCTACAATATTACGTCTGGGCCTACCAGCTTTCGCATTCGCGAATGCACTTAAAGGTACCTACCAACTCATCAGGCGGTGAATTGTTTTGGGCCATGTTGAAAGGAGAAGGTCTACAGGAAGAAGGTTTTTTGTTTAAATTTGGAGATCATAAATATTTTTTAAAAATTGAGTTAACATTGTTTTATTCATTAGCTAAAAGCAGGGCACCTATAAGAAAGAAGGTGGGGCTCAGCTATTACTCAAATTTTGCACCAATATGGGACTCCCCTGCTACGCCCCTTTGTTTCCGGGATAACTTGATTGTGCCGGTGAGGGACACGGGTATCTATAACTGGGGTGATATGCTGTGTGGGCAATCTATTCTGCCCTTGGAAGATCTACGGGGATTAGTGGGCACAGGTCTTTCCAGATTCAAACATATACAGATGAAGAGCTGGGCACAGGCACAACTTAGGAAAGATAATCTCCTGGGTAAAGATAGTAACATTGAGGAACTTCTAGTGTTCAGGCCCCAGGGTATGAAGGAAGTTACACTTTGATACTGGGCAATCAAGGAGGAGGTAGATGGCGACTTTAAATTGGCCGACGAATTATGGGGAGATGAGATAAGCTTACAGTGTAAGGATGCTTGAGTGGAGTCATTCAGTCTCTTGCATAAAATAGTAAAACCTGCTTGGCTGAAACGTAATCATCCTTTTACTGCACATAGGGCATATTTTTCCCCTCTAAAACTGTCAACATTTTTGTCTGGGAAAGTATGTAATAAATGTGGCCTTCCCGAAGCATCGGATGTTCATTTGTTCAAGGATTGTCCGCTAATCAGCTCTTTTTGGGCTGAGGTGAAGAAAACTTTTATACTCCATCTTGAAGACTTCACTGACTTTCAATCCTCATTTAATTATCTTCAGTATTGACGGCAATGTCACAGGCCAAGCTAGATCTCTCCTCTTTTATGCAACTCTTAGGGCTAGAAGAGAAATATGTAAATTCTGGGTGGACTGCACTGCCCCATCTTACTCAGTCTGGCTGACTTCACTATACACAGTGTCTAGGTTGGATTTAGCTAGATCTCGTTGTAGGAAGAAGTGTGCCTTCTGAGATCTCCTGATATATTGCCAGTAGGATTTCATTTTTTTTTCTCCGGGTCCTAAGATTATGCCTTTCTTTAACTCCATGGGCCAGTTCCGTAGGTCTCCTCGCTTAAACAGTATGGTCTGCAGGTCATAAAACACCTTGATGGAGTAAAACCTTCTATCCTCTCTCTGTGGATGTTCCTTCCGCCGCTTATTCCATCGTATCTTGGTCCAGACTTAACATCCAGATAAAACCCCCAGAAATTGCATGGAATAGATACGCATGGTGGCTGGCGCTTCCCAAAGAGAGCCACGGCAAATGAGGACAAAGAAAAAAAAAACATCACAGTCTTTGTTTACCACACGGAGTGGCAGGTATCAGTACCTTTCATTCAGGCTTTCCCCAGCAGTGCGTTCCCCTAGTCGCTTTTCTCACTGTCTGGGCTTTACTTTCGTCACCAGGTATTCCAGCTTTGCCTTTTCACATGTACAGATCATGTTCGTATCACTTTTTTGTACATAGTGTAACATCATTGCCCTTGCCAGTTGTTCTTGCTATTTGCGATTAATGGGCTGAGTCACATTTTCTATACACAGAACAGTTCCCTTCATCCCAGCATCTACTCAGCCAGTCTTAGCCAGGTGTGCACATTATTTAAGTTTTCAGTTTTTCCTGCACATCTACCAGTCTTTAGCCTGTCAGCTTACTTATCTCTTCATGGAGTTAGCGATCTATATTTTCAAGATGTCCGCCGCAGTCATTCCTCTTTTTACCTCTATTGCATCACTTGGCTTCAAAGCGGACACGCGAAGCGGGTGATTACGATCACTCGCTCCAATGTTGCCGTCGGATCACTGAAATAATATCGAGGGACAAAATATCGACTTGCAAAAATATCATGGACAAAATATCGACAGTCAAAATATCGAGTTTGTATCTACAAACAGGTAAGTACAAAAATATCGAGTACACAATATCGTTTACAATAATATAGATGTAAAAAATATCGACTTTATTAAAAACAGTGTTAAATTAAATTAATATTACATTTTAATTATTAAAATATACTTTAAAATACTTACATTAACTTATAATAATTAAATAATAAATGAAAATAATAAAAAAAAAGTTTACAATCTTATTTGTTAAAACATATACATAGTAACATACTATAACTAAATAATATACTATTATATTACCGTACGATACCAGAAGTTTAAAAAATATTATTGCCACTCCAAAGAGAGCAAGCGTAGGGAAAGCGTTGGATAGCGTAGGGGTTAAAATTACTATTCCCACTCCAGTGGGTGCAACAGTAGGGAAAACTGACCCTGAACCCTAAAAATACCCCTTTACCCAAAAACTGAAAACTGACCCTGAACCCTAAAAATACCCCTTTACCCAAAAACTGAAAACCGACCCTGAACCCTAAAAATATCCCTTTACCCAAAAACTGAAAACTGACCCTGAACCCTAAAAATACCCCTTTACCCAAAAACTGAAAACTGACCCTGAACCTAAAAAATACTCCTTTACCCTTAATTAATTAATATTATTTAATTACCAATTAATTATTAATTAACAATAACAATAAAGTAAATATATTAGCACATTAGCTGTAATTAATTTAATTTAATAATTAATATTATTCTTTACCAATTAATTAATTAACAATAACTAAAAATTATATATATAAATGAATTACTCTAATTACTGTAATTAACTAATTAATATTATTTAATTACCAATTAATTACGAATTACAAATATGTACAAAATATATTAATTAATTAACTAATTAATATTAATTAATTGCCAATTAATTAATAATTCAAATATTTACAAACATATAATAATTAATTTATTATTATTAAATTACTCCCTACCCTTATCCCCTATTAACCCAACATCCCGCTCCTAAACATTAACTACAATTTAGATTACTATTAATAAAAAAAATATATTTTTTTAACCTTTTTTCTACATATTATTGACATTTTTTACTTTGACTATTTATATATATTTTGTCGATATTTTTGTACTCAATATTTTTTTAACATTATTTTAATCGATATTTTGACCAACGATATTTTTGTTATCGATATTTTATTATCATCGATATTTTTAACTCGATATTTTGTCCATTCGATATTTTTGAGTCTATATTTTGTCTGTGCACCGTTGCCGTCAGCTACCTCATTACTCAATTGGTAAGTTGCCATTTGTCGACTCTGAGTCTTTGCTTAGTGTACGATGAGCGTCACTTCCACAAGTTTGGTGCACTCCTAAGAGCGCGTGTTCACGCTTTGTATCTTGCAGACTCCGTCATTGTGCAATACGAGCACCTCTCCATCCACACCCCGCTTTTTCACCGCGGTGGTTTAAACGTAGGAGGACTCTCTCTGTCCCAAGGTATGGAGGCTTCGTTTTTTCCTCTACCACGCTGCTTAGAGCAATCACTGATGTTTGTTACAGTTACTGGTTTTTCACCCCCTCCTTTCAGATTTAATTTTTTGAGTCTCAACCTCCAGCATGGCAACATCAGAGCAGTGTTTTAGTAAGTACACTTTTCTAGCATTTTTGCTACACATCAGGTCACCATTATTTGTAATTGCTGACGCTTATATCGGGGTTCTCTTTTCATATTTTTAGATTCATTACTGCTATTGGTTGGCCATATAGCAGCAGATTACTCCTTCTCTTCCGGTCTAAGTAAGTGCACTACAGATTGCCTGCTTTATGATACACTTTGCTCACAGTGCATGGTGCTACATGTTGGTTTCATTGTGTCACTGCTGTTTTTAAATCAGTTGCACTTTCACTTTAATCTTCGTATTTTCATACACGGGCATGGTCAGTGCCCATTTCATTTCATTGGATTTCACTCGACAAACAGTGTTTTCTTTCTTCACAGTTTTTGTGCACTTCTACTAAACTAATACACAGTGTCTTTCTACAGTACTGTTATGGATTGACTTATACCTGGTACATCAGGTGTCATTCTTGACTTTGTTGTTTTGATTCAGTACTGCGCTAGTTTTCTCCTTGGACATTGTCATATGCTGCTCCAACATTGTGTTAACTTTATGTAATAGCTCTCAGTGATAATGTCTTTATTACATGCCATTTTTTCTTTTCTTTTCTGTTGTTCTTATTTATACTGCCCCTGAAGAAGGGATTATATCCCGAAATACATTAGGCATTACCCAGAAGATTGTTTTGGCTCAAAGTGTATATTCAGCAATTTCTTTTGATGTATTAATGTGAATAGAACATAATGTACCTGTGTGTTCAAAGCATTTTCATTTCTGTGCAACATTCATGACTTTTGATAATGAAATGTTTGCAAATCAATCAGTGTAGTGATTTAATTACTCTGATTAAACAACTGTATACTTTGTTATTTGCATTTTCTTAAAACCACGCTTTAAAGTGATATACTTTACAGTAGCAGTGCGTCTGGTATACCAGTGGTTTTCCACTAGCTGTTGATCTGTTTTGTTGGGCTGGCCGCCCTGTCACCAGGCTGCACGCATTCTTTGGTCAAGTTTGCTAAACTATTGGTTTAAACTAGTTGAATAGGGAGTGCACAGACTACACTTTTACTTGTTGTCATGCTTCAAGAAATACTGCTGGTGAGGAACTCTTGTAGGGTGCTACACACGTGGGGATACAAGATGGTGGCAAATGCGGGGTTCACAACTAGCTCATGGGGCATTGGAATTATGATGAGAAACTCATTTCTCCTCACCGTTAATTCCACATGGACAGAAGACCGGGGTAGATATATAGGAGTTGCGGGAATTTGGGTAGGTCACACTATTACTCTCACGTCACTGTATGTGCCACCTGGTTTCCAAGCTACAACATTCAAAGACTTAGGGGCAATTCAACTCTTGTTACTGGAAGGGCAACTTTAATTCAGTGGTATCGGATGTATTGGACCGTCACCCCCCCACATGAGGGTGGGACATCATCTCGTTGGTTGCCCAACTTTCTTGAGGCCTTGGAACTGGCAGATGGATGGAGAACATATCATCCAGACAAAATACAACATATGTTTCACTCTGGGACTCATCACAGTCTTTCCCATATAGACGATATCCTAGCCATGCCCCACAAGTCGCACAGATACACAAAATACGTCATTTGGCTAAGGGCATTTCAGATAATTCCCTGGTGTGGATACATGTGGCCCTTGATCAAGGGTAGGTAGACTTCCACCAATCAACCCAAGGTATCTCCGGGAACCGATCATCCGTAACGGCCTGGTTGAAGCCATAGATAGCTACTATCAAGAAACTGAAGGGACGGTAGATTAGGCCCAGTTGCTGTGGGAAGCTTTTAATGTTATAGAAAACAATGGTCCCTATTTTCAGAGGAAGCATCACTTATATACAATAATCATACTCTAAATAGGTAGTATGTCTTTTGTCCAGCCGGACAAGAATTTATTTTGCAAATATATATTAAATTAAATTGTTAGATACATTCAATGACAAGTGGGCACAGCCGTGACCAACGAAACAGTGAGACAACAAAACGAAGCACAGAATGGCCAAAGGGCAAAGTGAAATACGTCTGTACACTCCTATTTGAAAGTTTTAACAGACTAAGATAATTTTCTTATACACCATTGCACATTACAATATTGCATAGTCATATTACATATGGCATTTTTTGGTGTCGACGACGTTTCGATGCCACCACTAGATACTGGGCATCATCCTCAGGACAACATAATATTTCATAGTTGTCTTTATGAATATACAATTGCACTATGCCTAAATCGCATTACTGCAAGTTGGATCAGAAGCGAGCGCGATAGCTCGGGGTCACAAGGGGCGGTTAGGCTCACCGGTTAGGAGTGGTGTGGCTCACTGGTTAGAGGCGGCAGACCCGGGAGCAGAGGACAGCCCGGGACCAGGGTTCAATTCCCAACGCAGCAGGGTCGTGGACCAGCGTCAGCGGACTCGATAATTCTCACCTCTGTGCCTACTCTAACCAACGATCACACTCGGCAACTCTGGGCATTAGCTTGCCTCATCTCCACAATGGGCCCCCACATACGCCGGGGATGCCTGGTTTCACCTTGGAGATACCAGTAGGGACCATCTCACAGGGAAAGCCAAGACGGGTTCCTCAGCGGTCTACTGCGCAGAGATACTCCTACGGGAGTCGATTCTAGCGCATTACAAACACACAATTAATTAATTAATCAATTAATTAGCCAGATGATAGGGATCGTAATAGTTCGGGAGTCCACTTGGATAGTCGAGATAGGGATTCCTTACAAGTGCGCAATCGCACAGTTTCAAGATCAGGAGCTCGATGGTTGGTCCGGCTTCAGGATACAGGAAGTGGACGTATTTCACTTTGCCCTTTGGCCATTCTGTGCTTCATTTTCTTGTCTCACGGTTTTGAGGGTCACGGCTGTGCCCACTTGTCATTGAATGTTTCTAACAATTTAATTTTATATATATTTGTAAAATTAATTCTTGTCCGGCTGGACAAAAAACATACTACCTATTTAGAGTACGATTAGTGTATATAAGTGATGCTTCCTCTGAAAATAGAAACCATTGTTTTCTATAACGTGATACTGCCCAAGGTCCCTATACTATACCTTTTGAGTTCCCTTGTTTTTTGTAACAGTGGGAAGCTTTTAAGGCAGTGATCCATGGGCAAGCCTTATCACGTATATCCGGAAGGATGAAAGATAAACAGAGATATCGGAAGCTGAGGCCAAAATTTACCAACTAGAAAGGGACTTGGAACTAGAGATTACACCAGATACACTCCATTCCCTATGTCTCAAACAAGACAAATACAAAGCACCAGTAAACGACAGAGCTAAAAACTTGGTAAGGGAAAAAAAAAAGGCACAATATATGAATTGGGAGAGAAGGCGGGAAAATTACTGGCATGGCTTGACAAAAAGGAGTGGGCGAGCAGACTGGTTCCAGATCTCAAAGATAAGGGAGATGCTCTCATAACAGACCCACAGGACATAGCAGACAAATTTACAGACAACTACAGGGCTGTATATGCGACTAAAGCACAGTACACCGAGGATGACGCTCACAAACTCTTACAAGACAGAAAACTCCCCACGCTCTCTACAGAGGAACATAACTTTTTAGACAGTGGCCGGACAGCAGACGAAATTGCGCAGGCCATCAGATCATTAAACTCAGGAAAGGCCCTTGGCCTTCATGGCATCCCCATTGACCTATATACACTCAAGCCTGATAAACTAGCACCATACCTGAAGGATCTGTTTGACTAGAGCAAAAAAAGGGGGATACTGCCATTGGACCAAAGAGTTGCTACAATAGTCACTATTCATAAAGGAGGCAAACTCAAAACTGACTGTGCCTCATATAGGCCCCTCTCGCTCCTGAACGCAAAACCGAAAATTTTAGCCAAGCTTTTGGCAAATATCCTAGTTAAAGTAATTAGGGGCCTGGTACACCCAGATCAGTCAGGCTTTATGTCACACCGTAACACAGCTTTAAACCAACGAAGAGTTCATGGAGTACTGAGTAGAGCAGCCACAATACAAGAGCCAGCTGTAATTGTCTCATTGGATGCAATAATGGCCTTTGACACCATCGAGTGGCCATATTTATGGGCGGTACTTGCAAAAATGGGATTTGGCCCGAACTTCATTCAATGGATACACCTTTTGTATCGGGAGCCCATGGCACAGGTAGTGGTCAACAATAAAAAATCTGCGAGATTTGAGTTAAGTCGTGCCTCCCAGCAGGGATGCCTGCTTTCCCCTCTACTGTTCGCATTGGCACTGGAACCATTGGCAGCAGGGATCCGAATGGAACCAATTCTGAGAGGGCTGCATTGGTCCCCAGACTGGGAGGATAGCATTTCGCTCTACGCGGACGACATACTACTATACTTGGAATCTCCCAAGTAGTCCCTGGTAACAGTTTTGGACATCTTGGCAATATTTGGTAGATACTCTGGGTGCTCTATAAACTGGAGTAAATCCCTCCTCTATGTCCTCAAGGGTGACCATCCACCCCCACCACGAATCTTACGATCCAAGTTAACACAATGGGCTTCAAATTCTTAGGAATATTTATTTCATTAGACCAAACTCTCCGCTAAAACTGTAATCTTTTCCCACCGCTTCAGAAACTTATGCTAGCAGGAAGGCACTTCCCCTTTCACTACTGAGCAAAGCGTCTCATTTTAAAATGATGTCCATACGACTTTTTTTATATGCTCTGCAAAATACTCTGGTCCCTTTGGCCTACTTTAAAGAGATCGAAGGCATCCAGAGAGAGTTGTTATTGCCTTGGCAAAGCTAACACTAAGCTGGTATGATGGGGGCATTAGCCTCCCTGATATTGAGAAATATTATTCGTCAGCCCACCTGGCAGCCATTTACCATGGTGCATATGGTCGCCCTGATAACCCTGGGTATGCCATGGACAGATGGCTCCTCCTGGGAGGCAACTACAATAGGCCATTCTACTCAAAATCTAATCAATACCCACTGACGGGCCCCACTAAGCACTCAGTTAAAATCTGGCATACAGCCACTAAATCCCTAGGATGGAAACATAAACTGACGTTAGCAACCCCCCTCTGCGACTCTGAAAAACTGGGTAATTTATGGAGATCAAAGGAATTTGATAGGTGGGAACTCATTGGCATCTCACAAATTAAAGACTTGTGGGAGAATGGTGAGGTGAAGTCCTTTGCCAAGCTGAAGCAACAACACAAGTTAGCCAAAACACAGCGTTTTAGATACACACAAGTGCGCCACACAATTCAATCCCAGCTCCCTAAGGGATCTACTGCTCCTGAGTCCTCCCGCTAGAAGATAGAGTACTGGATGGTCATATACCTGAGAAAACTATTTCACTAATTTATAAAAAAATTAATGAACAATATGGCAGATCCCCTCGAACAGCTGAGGGAAAAGTGGATAAATGACAGTGTTGTACTAGGCGATAGGGACTGTCAGGAAGCGGTGTCCTCCCCTAGAGTGGTCTTAATACCGGCCCAACTTATCCTGGTGTAGCTCAAAATCCTTCATAGAGTGTATGTCACGGGACCCGGCTGGTAAAGATGGGTAAAGTAGATGAAGGACATTGTAAGAGGCAATACGGTTAACTAGGCACGCTCATGCACATAATATGGGAATGCCCGCATGTACAACACTACTGGGGTAAAATCCATGAGATAATAAGTGATGTAATGACTGATGTCCTCCGGCCAGAAGCACGTAGATGCCTCCTGAATGCTTGGGACCCTACTGATTTAAACACTTCACAAACGCAGTGGGTCACACTGGGGCTCTTGTTGACAAAGAGGAATATCGTGCAACTATGGGGGGGCAACACATACGCCTACAGTTGAGGCCAGGAAGAAGGATCTTGATTGATGCATGCACAGAGAAAAGATGACACAGGGTTGCCCCAAAAAATGGTCCCGAATATGGAGCCCGTGGAATACATACTGGGGAGAGATAAGCCGTCCATCATGTAGCAAAAATCAGGACAAATCCCCTCCACGTAGCCCATTTCATAAAGCCTATGCTGTAAAGAATGAATACCTGCGTTTCCATAATATGCAAATCTGTTGATTCTTCTGTACTGTATATCATATGTCGAGGACTGTTAATAAAAAGAAAGTTTAAAAAATCCATTATTGTGAAGCAGGCTTGCCTTCCGATGTTACATGAGTGAAAAAATATGGCCATGAACGCTGAACTCCTGAGAGGTAGGCCAATCTGGGCTTGTTCGGTCACTTTGGGGACTTTAGATTACCCTATTTCATCAACCTTCCCATGATGATGAAAATGCATGTCTGCTATTGTTCCATGTTATGGAATACGAGGCGTAGATGGAGCGTTCTCACTAGGGACCAGTACTCCTGATCCACCCGTAAGACGGACTTACACGTCCCCCTACGTCTGATTAATACGGAGCATTTAGGGAGAGCAAAGGACCTGTCCTTCCCTGATATCCCTCGTGGCATCTCCACGATTTACTTTGTAATTTTCAGCCCTATATTGACCGGGTCGGAAATATCACCGGTCTAGCGATTTCATGCGCAGCTGTGTAGTCTACTTCTACAGCCCTGAAGAGTCACAGGATAACTCCTGAGTGACGAAACATGTGTCAGCTGGCTATCTTTCTGTATTGACCCACATGACTAAATACAAAATAATTTTTGCTTAAGATATTACTGATGTCGACCTTCATAATTTTGGAACGTTAAGGGGCAGATTTACAAGCCCCTTGCGCCTCTCTTGCACCACCGCCGATGCGTCACTTTTGTGAGGCCGCGGCGGCGCAAAAGATGCGCCATGGTGCGGGCTATTTACAACGTGACGCATCTGGGAGGTGCATCACGTTGTAAAGCCCTGCGCCTTAAGGAGGCGTTCTGGTGCAAAGGGGGCGTTCCAGTGCAGGAACGCCTCCTAAAAGTGGCTGAGTGAAATCTACAAGATTTCACTCAGTCACTTTTAGGCCAATGCTACGTCAAAACCCTGCGCTTGCTTGAAGCAGTCGTAAAGCTTGACGCAGAATTAGTAGAATGGGCCCCCCAGAGTATTGCTGGAGCTGCGTCGCGCATGCGAGGCAAATCCAGCAAAGCAATACCTTTACGGCACAGATGCGTGACGCATCTGTGCCGTTTTTTCCCCATGGTGAGCCGCATTGTAAATGCGGCGCATCATGGGTGGCGGAGGCATGGCGCACACTAACTGGCGCATCCCTGCTAATTTGCAGGGATGCGCCAGTAATTGAAATATGCCCCTATGTCTTTGAAGAATGGTTCCAACACTAAAACCTTTATTTTGAAAACGTGTGCACAGGCCTTGGTTCTAAATTTCATTGTGTGGGTCCTGACCCACATATTTGCAGGGGTTGTTTTGTTTGGGTTTGTTTTTCCCCTGACCTCGTATTTATTAATTTCATCTTTAAGTCTATTGCGTACTGCTCGAGGGACACTTCTTCCTGCCCCAATTCTAAACTCTTCACCAAACCAATATATAAAGCCTATGCTGTAAAGAATGATTACCTGTGTTTCCATAATATGCAAATCTGTTGATTCTTCTGTACTGTATATCATATGTCGATGACTGTTAATACAAAGACATTTAAAAAAAATCCATTATTGTGAAGCAGGCTTGACTTCTGATGTTACATGAGTGAAAAAATATGGCCATGAATGCTGAACTCCTGGGAGGCAGGCAGTTATCAAACCAATCTGGGCTTGTTCGGTCACTTTGGGGACCTTAGATTACCTTGGACCCATCAACCTCCCCATGATGATGAAAATGCATGTCTGCTATAGATGAGAATGAATGTGTCTGTCATCGACTCAGGATTTGATCCCAAAAAGGGAAATTTAAAAATGACATGCGTGCACAATATCTGTTTCTAATTTGAGGAGATAGTTATGAAAAATAGCAATTCAGAACTCTTTCGAAGATCTATGTTTTGAATGAGTGCACTCTACATCCTATAACTGAGATCCATTGGAGAGTCCAGCTCCAGCAGTGTATATTAAAGATGCTTGAGTTGCAGAGTTTGTAGTGGGATCTTTGGGTTGGACTCGTGGTGCTCTGTCTGGTGAACTACTGCCATTCCCAGCCCTTGTCTCTGATCGCCCCTACGTCTGTTTGCATGAGTGTTCCGGGGATCTGTAGCACCAGCTTTTACATTTAATTCACTGGCTATCACTCGAGAACTTCAGCAAGGAATAACCGAGTTATACTCTGGCTCTATATTCTTGGTTTTCAGGACTGGGGTCATGATTAAAAGGGATGCACCGACAGAGGTGAGATTCTTGAGTCAGTGCAATAAGATTCTAAGCAAAAGTATAAACGTTTTCTTTAAACAAGAATGAAAGTAAGAAATTAGAAGACAATCCGATACTATATTAGCAGGTCTTGTTGCCCTGTAATGCCTGGCAATGGACACGCACAATACTGAATGAATTCGGTGGGTGGGGTGAGGAGGCAGGCAGCCATCAAGCATTCCCGAGGGCTTTATGGAGACATGGAGCCCCCACAGCGGTCTCGTCAGAGCTCGCCACCCCTCTGAGTACAACAGTTCTCTCTGTTATGACGTCATCCTGTCTTGAGTAGGGAATGTGACTCACAGAGGACTCACAGGAGATTCTTCGAGTTGGCCAGACCCTGTAACTTCTGTGATGCAGAAGTATAATGAGTTTAGACCATTGCTAGAGAGGGATTCGTTTTTCCATACTAGTGATGCAATAATTATTCTGCTCAGTATCAAAGGACTGAAGGCTCAGAAATGTGTTGCATGTGCTTGGATGATCAGTCTATCGGTTAAATCTATGATTTGTAAGGAGGACTGAATGCCTGTAGGTCATAAACCAAGTTGTAAGAACAGCTAAGGCTTCTTCAAAGACAGAGTCTTGCCAGCCCCCGGTTTGCAAAATTTAGAAACATCGGCGTGGTAAAAATTATGAGCTGTGAAATCTGATTTTGCCCAAAATGTCACTTTCTGTACTTATCTTTAATTCCTGGAGATGATCGGGGCATTACCGTACGAGCCAATGAACCTTGTGTTCCTTTTGTATACAAAATGTCACTTGCCAAGCAGCCTCAATACACTTTGAGCACCCCTAGACTTATCTCGCCCTCTCTTTCTACTTCAAAGGGTAGAGTCCTCCATGGCAGAACAATAGTACTGTTAATTGCACCAATTAGCGCAGAGGTGGCCCACCCTCATTTACATTTGGACACGCCTAAGAAGTAATTTCCTAAAATGCTTTGCATAGGTCACGAGGAAGATGTAAGTAGTATTTCATCTGCTGGAACAGCATCTTTTCAAAATAATTTCACATTTGGCAGATGCATAGAAAATCCACGTACCTTGAGTCAAAGTTCTACATTATCATTATTGAATTCAGATAATAATCCTTGCATGACCAGCAGACTCTGTGGGCCCAGCCTGATGCCAGAAAAATGCAGGTGTGAGAGAAATTATTTCTCTTCATGTTCTTTTAAGAGTCGTGCAGTGCTTGGCATGTTTTTCCACAGAATCACATTAAATTACACTGTGTTATCAAGCAACGACCAGCAAGCCTGTCGTAGGTGTAGTTAATATGTGTAGTTAATATATCAGTAGTGTAACTTTGAAAAGGGGAGACTATTTTGTACATTTAAATACAAAACAAGATTTAACTGTCAGTGGAGGTAAAACTAAAGTTTAGTAAAAGTGAGAAGTTTCAAGATTTATATAAGAGCGGATCACATCCTTATACCATCAGGCTGCAGTTCAAAAAAGCAAAAAAAAATGGGCATCCTGCATCCAGGATCTGGTTCATTATCCCACCAGCAAGTTCAGGACTGCTCTGACACTCGTGCAATCCAGACACATTGGGCCCCATTAGGATGGCAGGTGGATCGCCCCCGCTGGGCCGGCGGTAGTCACTGCCAGCCCGGTGGGGGCGATCCGTCCGCCATCTTTGCAGAAATGACCCCCCGCCATATTACAAAGGCTGGGGGATCCGTGATGGATGGAAAGACCGTCTGCCGCTTTTCCGCCCGGTCAACATGTCGACCGGGCGGAAAAGGGTTTAATATGGTGGCGGTGTCTTTCAGACACCGTCAGACCAGACATATTAGAATGTGGCTTTGGAAATGCCTTTCTGTGGTGGCATTGCCGCCACGGAAATGCATGCAGAGTCTGATTGGTGGGGCCCCCAGGGACTCCGGGGGGTGCACATGGGGGGTACCTATTGGCATTTCAATGTACAACATAGCAGGCACCGCGCGGTGCCTGTCACGCTGTGCATTGAAAAGCACAACATGCATTTTTGGCAGTGTGGTGGGTGCATCCTAATGGTATGTACGGGACTGCCGCCCCCTTAGCGGGCGGTCCCATTTCCCACTGGCATGGCGGGCGGACAAAATCCGGCCGCCATACTAATGTGCCCCATTGTGTCAAAGATCATCATCCTGCTAACCAACAGGAACCAAATCATGTTACTTGCAACATTGTAAATGATCCTTAATCTGTATCCGTGGGCTTTCACTATGTGTTCATACTCGATTACTTTCCAGCTACTTCCTTACTCTACACGTATAAATACATACACAGATATTCATGTGTATAGGTGTGCCCTTAAACCCCAGGTGTAAACTCATATGCCTGGGTGATAGCGTAATACAGCATTGTGTGCACAACAGGTGTATTCTTCAGATGCCAGATGTAGGACCTATATGTATATCTACATCATAAGCTAGGTACAGCCTTGTAAATCGATGTATTACTCTTACAGGTCAGTTGCAGCCAGGTGAAGGTGTGGCTACCAATAGAAATCAGACCCTTGCATATAAAGTGAGGTGCATACCTCCACACCAAGCTATACTTTCACAAACCTAGATCCGTCTATCATTTACGTGTAACCCCATCTACCCAGCTGTTTTTATGCCATTTACAGCGAAATATGACCAGGTGGTGCCATCACATGGCATGCATATTTCTCATCTGTTCAGGTATTTCATTTATAGGCCAATATCAGAAACAGACACAAAAGCGCGTTCATGCTGCAGGCACAGTCTTAAATGTCCAGCTGATGTCATTACTTTGTCATCACTTTTGAGATCAAGCTATCCTATCACATGTAGAGATTCATATTGAGCAATATTCAACTTTGAGTCGTGGCTTGGAAAAACAACTTTGCTGTAATGAACTCCCGCTTGAGGGAGCCCCTATTGAATGTGTAGGAGAATGCGCCCACATATGCATGTGCGACTAGGTGTCAATGGCAAACCACAGGTACTACAAACACTTTTTTATATAGAGGAGCCACAAGGTATTGGAAAAATAAAAATGTCTATGGTAGCCCATATAGGAAACATGCATTTGAGAAGTTGGTCAATCCAAACTGTGAGGAAAATCTTAGGAAGTTGGACCAGAAGCCAACCATGCACAGGGGAGTGGATATGGACTCAGATACTGAGGACCCGTCACATCTTTTGAGAGGGGTCCAGAGGTGACTTCCAGGAGAGCAGAAACTATCATATAACAGTATGTGGTTTGAACGGATTAGAGCTCACACCTTAAGTGAATAATTTAAAAGAGGTCTTGACGTTGGAGATAATGTTAGCTAAATAAAGGGCAGGTGAAAAAGAAGTAAAGGGTCCTGGGTATGATGAGACAGTGCCATTGCTCTTTGAGCTTGCACGTTTCCCCACCAACCGTGTCAGAGTGGTGCTGGAAGGTGCAGAGACAGATTGTTGAGTACAAAATATTGAGTTGCAAAAATATCAAGTTGTCAATATCGTGGGTCAGAAATATCGACAGCATGAACATCATGGTCAAGAATATCTACTTCAGGTCAGTAATATTGATTTAAAAAATGTCGAAGTGTTTAATATCGTTTACAAAAATATAGTTGTTAAATATATAGTTTTTTTAATATTGGTATATATTTTAGTATATATGTATGTGATGTATTTTTTTTGTGTAAGAATTGTTTGTAGTTATTAAAAAAAAGTATTAGCATTTTGCGCTGTTGTGGGTTTAAAGGGCAATAGGGTGGGAAGTAATTTTACTATATTCCATTTTTTTGGGGGGGGGTGTTTGTATTTTTAGCTCCATAGCGGGTTTTCTGTTTATAGGCAAATAGGGTAGGAAGTAATTGAATTATTCTAAATGTATTAATATTTGTTTAATTGAGAAGTTATAGTATTAAATGTATAAAGTCATTTATTAATAATTGGTTGTTAATTAATTTTAATTAATTAAATAATTGCTAATTAATTTCGGTAACTTAGTAATTAATTTTAGGTGTGTGTTCTGATGTGTATGGGTGTACAGGGTGGGAATTAATTCGTTTTTAATTTTTGAATTAATAACTGGTTGTTAATTAATTTGAATTAATTCATTGATTATTACATTTAGTATTTAGTGAATAATTTTAGGTGTGTATTGTGGTGTTTATATTTGTAAAGGGTGGGAAGTAATGTATTTTTTAATTTATGAATTAATAATTGGTTGTTAATTCTAATTAATAAATTTGTCATTAATTGTGGTAATTGTGTAATTATTTTAGGTGTGTGTTGTGGATTTTATAGGCATAAAGGGCGGGAAGGGTGGGTAGTAATTTATTTTTAATTTATGAATTAATGTTAATGAATGAATCGGTAATTCATTATGGAAAAAGTATTATTAATTTTAGGTGTGTTTTGCGGTGTTTATAGGAGTAAAATGTGGGTAGTAATTTGTGTTTAATTATATATAGTTGTTAATTGTTTTTTTGTTTGTTGTTTCTATTTTTAAAGGGTAATGGCTGAGTAATGAACACATTTTAATTATTTAATTATTCGTTGTTAATAGTAATAGTTTTTCATTTTAAAATAGGTTTTAATTGTGTTTTATTATTTTATAGCATAATTAGGTGAGTATTGGGGATATTATAGTGTTAAAGTGTGTGTAGTCAATTAATGTTTATTTTTTTTAATGATAATTTTTTAATTCAATATTAATTATGTTAATTATGTAAATGAATATAATTAAAAATGTTAAACTGTTTTGTTATTGTTGTGGGTTATAGGGTAGTAAATAAAACAAATATATGTTTTAAATAATTTTGTTTGTAAATATTTTCTAATTTAAAAGAGAAATTTTTTGTAAATATAGTTATTTTATTTTATATAATATTTGTAGGTTTCTGTTATATGTAATTAGTATTATAATACGCGTTATTTTTATAGTTTAATTTATTTTGTAAATGTTGTGTATTAGTTTTGTGTTTTTTTATTTCTAACATAAATATAATTTTTCTAAGTGTTTGAGTGTGAATAGTAATTATTTTTTCGCCGATATCCAACGCTTTTCCTACTGTTGCATTTAGTGGAGTGGGAATACAAATTTTTACCCCACCGCTGTCCAATGTTTTCTCTACTGTTGCAGTATTTGGAGTGGGAATAATATTTTTTGCCCCTCTGCTATCCAACACTTTCTATACTGTTGCTCTCACTGGAGTGGGAATAGTAAATTGTACCTCTCTGCTATCCAACACTTTCCCTACTTTAGCACTCACTGTAGTGAGAATGGTAATTTTTATCTCTCCGCTATCCAAAACTTATCCAACTGTTGCACTCATTGGAGTGCGAATAGTAATTTTTACTCCTCTGCTATTCAACACTTACTCTACTATTGCTCTTACAGAAGTTGGAATAGTAATTTTTACCCTTCCGCTATCAAGCACTTTACTACTGTTGCACTCACTGGAGTGGGAATAGTAATTTTTACCGCTTCCCTATCCAATACTTTCCTTACTGTTGCACTCACTGGATTGGGAATAGTAATTTTTACCAATCTGCTATCCAACATTTTCCCTACAGTTGCTCTTTTTAGAGATGTAATCGTAATTTTTACCCCTCGACTTTCCAACAACTTCCCTTCTGTTGCACTCACTGGAGTGGGAATAGTGATATTTTCCTGTCCGCTATCCAACATTTTCCCTACTGATGCTCTCAATGGAGTGGAAATAGTAATTTTACCCCTCCGCTATCCAACATTTTCCCTACTGTTGCACTGTTTGGAGCTGGAATAGTAATTTTTACCCTTTGCTATCCAACACTTTCCCTACTGTTGCACTCCCTGGAGTTGGAAAGAATATTTAACTTTTTTGACATCCAACACTTATCCTACTGTTTCACTGATTATATTGGACAATTTAAGCTTAAATATTTATCCATAGTTTAATGTTTTTTAATTTTTTTAGAATGTTTTTTATATTTTAAAATATTTATATATGTATATGTATTTTCTGAGCAATTTCAAAAAGACACCGCACTCTTCTCGGATGTTTTCAAGCTTATTTAATCCATCTTAAGTAAAACTTCCTTACCTACGCGTTTCGAACAAAAGACTGTTCTTGATCACGGTAGTAACAAGTCCGTTTTTACTTTTCAGTATTTATACCCTACTACCCAGTTGGCAATTAGGATGCATTATGGAAGGGGAAGTTTGTTGGTTGAATTACAACCAATGTCAGTTTCCTATTCCAAATCTATAAGCCACATGTTAATGACATTATGTGGGTTGGTTGTTATTCTTGGACTTAGTGCCTCTTGGATTAGAAGAATTAAATTCTTCTAATTTACATGATGTAAGTTTGGTATGTATGCCTGCTTACATCGTTATGTATGATTATATACATATGTTGGGGTGATAGCTAAGTGCTATATCCCAAAGTCAGTGGCTTATGTTTTGGTCCAGGAGCTTGACATTAATTAAAACAACGAACAGTGCAAACAACAAACGTAAATTTCTCATTTTGTTCTAGTCCGCTTTGACCCTTTTCAAATTTCAAAATCTAAAGAAAATGTACTCTAAAAAGCTACTAAGACGCTAAGTTCAAGCATAAAGTATACATTTTCTCAAATATTTCAGCTATTAATCCTCACATTGCATAATTTGAATATTGACCGCTTGTCTTATGAGATAGATATCATGATATCTGGATTACATTCATTCTTTAATTGTCTCTTAATTGGTTGTATAAGTCCTTCATAAGTGTACATACAGTTCTTCGTCCCCATTCAAACCCATGGGGATCTTGGTCTTGAATCTTATTATTAGTTTAGATTCCAAACGTCTGAGTTTTTGTAGGCGATTTCCTCCTCTTTCATTTTCTGGCACCATGGCTATCCCTGAGTATTTTACATTTAGCCAGGTTTTGTTTTTATGAGTCATGAGGTGTTTAGCCATTGCATACGTTTGGTCTCTGTTTTGAATTGCCCTGATGTGCTCTAACATTCTTTTTTTAAGAGCACATATTGTCGATCCAATGTATCTTTTACCGCAGTCACATTCAAGAAGATAAACAACATAATGAGGCTCACATGTGATCTTGTTCCGAATTTCAAAAGGTTGGCCTTTCGGGTCAGTTAGGGATTGTAGGTTTTTTCCAATCTTGCAAGCTTTGCACGATATACATTTGGTAAAGCCTTTTTGTCTTTTTTCCAGCCAGGTTTCTTCCCTTTTGTTTATGAAGTGGCTGTTAACTAAGGTGTCTCCGAGTGATGGTGCCTTTCTAAAGGAGATAAATGGTGCATCTCCAATCATATTTCCAATGTCCGGATCCTTTTTCAACACACTCCAATATTTGGTGACCATTTTTCTGATTTTCACACTTTCCTTAGAGTCTCGAACCTGGTTCCTCATCTCCGAAATCACATGCTCTCCCCACTTTCCTGGTTAGTAGTTAGTCATGTTTTAGACGGTACTAACAGGAGAAATGGGCTGGCGCAAGCCGCCTCCTAAAGAGAGCTCTGGCACTTACTTTTCTACAAATTAACCACTGCTGTTTATGCTGATTCAGGGAATGTGCAGTTCCTCGAGTCTCTGACCCAACTCCTGACCAGCAACCAGGAATCTAAAGTCATATGGGGTGATTACTATATAGCACTGAAAGATGACCTTCATAGAGCCTTTCTGCCAATATGAGAAGTCCATAGTACACCAGTGATGCAGTAGTTTTAATCATGCGTCCAGTAGTGGCAACCAATGGATATTTGAAGGGAGATGCATCTGGATACTCATGAATACTCCCATCATGCATGATAGCACATGCTCTATACCAGACTGGACATGTGTTTGGGAATGGAACACTCTGGGAGGCTAGTGTTATCTGGCCTGATCTGTTGTAGACCACAAAACCCCTTAAACTGCTTTTGATATGGTGTGAAGGAGCCCTGAGGATACCATTGTGGCAGTTACAACCTGAGCCATTACCTAATGAAGGTTTCTGTGCAACAATAGCAAGCAAACAAACCTGCATTTTGAGGCAAATGAGGGCTCCACCTCCCCTGTGGTCAAATGGGATGCTATTAAAGCATTATCAATGGAATCCAGGTCCTAGAGGATTTTCTTCAGGTCTCTCATTTGAACAATAATTGGGGTGGACTGTATGCATTTCCATTGAGACAGGATGCACCATTAAAGAGGTGTGGTCAGCTGGACACGGCATCACAATGGGAACCTGATACAATTGAGTAATTAGGGGTGTACATTTAGAATAATGATGAAAGACTCTTTGCTGAAAATTAAGACAGATTATTGAAATCAGTGAGGCAGTCTCTTCCCTTTAAAACAGGTTTTACATTGTGTCCTGTGGGTTGGATTGCAATATCCAAAATGATGACACTGCTCTGATTGTTATATTTTTATCTTCTGAAGAGGCTTTTGTAAAGAGTTAAGTTTGCAATCTGGAATGTTACGAATGTTGGAATGTTTGGAATGTTAATGCAGAAAGTGGTCCACTACATATTTATGAGAGGTATGGATCCTGCAAATTAAGGGGCCTACTAACTTGTGGCACAACTGCAGTGGCATATGTGATGGATAGGTGGGGCTGTGAATGTGGGATGTGCAGAGGTGAAGCACCCACTAGGACAACAGGGGATTTTGAATGTCTTTTGGGTGTGAATAATTATATCTTTTGAATGTCCTAGAGCTTTACAGACACTTAGCTGGTGCTGGAAAATATACTTGCAAAATATGGGTGTAAGTATCCCATACTCTCCTGGGATCCCCATACAGACCCCTTGAATGATAGGAAATGGAGTACTGCAATCACAATGGAAAATGTGAGTGGGTTCTGGACTAGGAATGATAGGAGATTTATATCAAGAAGGTGACCTGAGCTCCTTTGAGGAAACCCACAAGGACTTTTACTTGAGCGCTGGTCTACTTCTCCTTTCTGGAGTGTTGACAAATGTGATAATAGATGTGTGGGGCATGGAGGCAGTGGACCTGCCAAAGAACAATGTGTTGTTGTAATTACTGTATAGAACAGGCTGTGTCAGCATTGTATACCACTTTGACGCGTGCCTTTTTCATGAATGTTAACAGACCGGATTGCAATGGAAAACTAACTTCTATGTAGAATTGGCAGGTGTGAAATGGTCTTGTATAGTAGAATATGTAAAGGCTATACATAGGAATCAACTAGAATATGGGCAGGGGCTGCGGTTGCAACAATAAATTCACACAAAATAGAGGTCGGTAAGCCCCTACGTCATAATGACTGGACAATAATCCTAGCCTATGAATAATGATCCCATTCATGCAGCACTGAGCGTGAAATTGGTGTGCAATGGGTGTTGCAGGGGGGGTTCCACCACAACACACAATGCTCTTTGATAATGCCCCATATTTACAAGGTATGGGGTGCACCAAAAATACCACCGAAAAAATACCTGGTCTTAAACAGGCAGTACGAGGAAAGATATTTCCTTTTCCTTGTATTTTGCCCTTTTGATGTGTGATGCCTTCTGCAGCACAGATAGAATCAGCAAATCGCCTGTTAAGATTTTTTATGTGCAGGAAGCTGTCCCTTTCTGCACATAAACAAACCCCCCTGCAGCACAGTCACCCTTGCAACATTAAGCGCACGGGTGCCTGCACTGGCACTAGGTAGCTTTGTTAGCGCCAGAGCTAGGGGTAATACAGGGGTGCGCCGTATTCTAATGAATACGGCCCATCCCTGCATTTCGAAATTGACGGAGCACGGCGTTACTACTTTTGCCGTAACACCGTGCTCCACCAGTTTCTCGTAAATATGACCCCAAGCTTTTATGGATGTTACTATGAACATTTGAATAAAGTTCTTTTGACTTGACTTGACTTGACTGACCCCAAGTCTGAAAAAATGCCTTCTTGAATTACTAACCTTGAAGGAGGTCGAGTTTGAGTCGGCACGCATTGATGTGGAAAGAGATTTACAGTTTGTGGTTTGCAATCCGAATCAGCAATCGAAAGCGATTATGAGGCCATCCCTAAGTGAGCCTCAAGAGTTATGCAGTTGATATAAAAAAATATTGTCATGATAATATAATCCATGTGTAATAGGAATTTATATGCTCTTCCTCCACTAGTCCCTTAATAGTTTTTATTGTTACAGTTTAAATATAGTTTTTTTTTGTTCTTTTGATATAAGGAAAATAGTTCAAGCGAAAGGGATGACATTGTGTACGATTGGGATTTGGAAATTGTCAGTGCCTGAGATATGTAGCTCTCTAGGGATGTGTAATTTTCATTACCCGTTTTGTCATAAGTGCAACTCTCTGTGATATTCAATTATTTCCTGCTGATGAAGACATATTAAAAAATACAAGTTGCCACTATGACAGGTACTACAAGATCAATGGCATCTGCCAGCACAACGGGGACCACCGCATCAAGAAACATCTGACAGAACAACTTGACCAGCAGCCACAAATATAACATCAGCAGGGTCCAAGTCAGCATCAACTGTCCACAAAAGTAGGAACTCCAGCCAGTGTCATCTTAAGAATTTTGGGGGCTAGGGAAAGAAATATTTTGGGGGCCTCTGTTTGGGACAACTATGATATTTCTTTGCCACTTTTTGCTAACTCGAGCCCTATGTTGTCTAATTATATGCAAATATAAGTCAAAGATATAAAATGAGCTAGAGACTGAGTTCATTTTCCTAGGATGGCCTTGTAAGCTGAGAGCCCTTGCAGTTGCCCACTTTGATCATGCCTTAAATCGTCTTCGACTACAATTGTAGTAATGATAACAGCAACATCAGCTAGTCTCAAAAGCAGCAGCTTCAACTGCAGCAACTACAGTAACATCAGGACCCAGCAGTGACCACTCCTGGGCTGGTACAAGAGCAACAGCAGCTCTCAACAAAGCAGGTATGTAGGTAGCTGGCTCTGTAAATACTATATCCAAATGAGGTATAGCGTGCACAGTCCAGTGGTTCCCCAGAGGCCTTACAGAAGGTCAAGTAGATAATTCTACATGCTCTCTTTTGTGGTAGTGTGGGCGAGCAGTTAGGCTAAAAGGGCAGTGCTAAGCATTTGTTGAACACACACAGGCAATAAGTGATACACACGCTCAATGACTAAATCTGAGACGAAGGGGCACATTATTATGGCGGGCGGACTTTGGCCACCCGCCATACCAGTGGGGAATGGGACCCCACGCGATGCCAGCGGCAGTCCGTACACCCCATCATGATGCGCCTGTATTTTTAACATGCTGAGAGCACCGCCCGCCGCAATGCTAAAAATGCATGTTGTGCTTTTCAACGCACAACGCAACCGCGCAGTGCCTGTCACGTTGTTCTTTCAAAGGCAGCCGCTAGGTGCACCCCTCACCCCCCGGAGTCCATTGGGGCCCGCAATGGCCCCCCAAGCAGACTCTGCATGCCTTTCAAAAATGCACATTCTAATATGGCTGGCGGTGTTTGAAAGACACTGCCACCATATTGAACCCTTTTCTGCCCGATCGACATGTCAACCAGGCAGAAAAGTGGCAGATGGTCTTTCTGCCTGCCCTGGACTCCCCAGCCATTGTAATATGGCGGGGTCTTTTCTACAGGGATAGCGGGTGGATTGCCTCCACTGGGCCGGTGCTGATGGCGGGGAAATCTGCCCGCCATCCTAATGGGGCCCCAAGTGTTAATAAAAATAAGCTGATAGGGACAGTTAGTTATAGCTTCCCTACCTTAGAATTTCTACCAGGCGTCAGTCTGGATCCAAAGAGTTTTTCTTCAGTAGTACACCTGAGTGTCATTAGATGGCGTTGGTCGGCTCGTGTGCCATTAGTGTCGAGTAAAATGTTTACTCGAGCAGCAGAGAGCAGCAGCTACCTCTGGTACAATGCCTAGTGCTGTTTGCCCTGATTTTACAGCGTGGGACAAACAACTGGCACTAAAAATCACCACAAGCAGCAAGACTTAACAGAATCAGCTGCTGGCCGAACTCCGCAGAACATGGCAGAGTTTTTTGGCACTTCACGGAGGTACCCGTAGTAAAACTCCACAAACTCCACACAGCCTTACCAACAGTTTGGCCAGTCCACCCTTTACCCCACCACTGCAGCATCCAAACCTTCCTAGTCTGACATTTCAGGTCTATGTGGGCTCTGCAGTGGACCTGGAGTTCCAGTGGGCGCAGCATCAGGGGAATCTTTCTGACTACATCCAGATCTCAGAGGGAACTGTGCACCACCTGCAGTGGTGGCTCATGAACCAAGATTGTATCAGAGGCAGATACCTCTCCCTTCCTCAACCAGACCTAACAGTGGTGACAGATACGTCACTTTTGGGATGGGGCGGCCACCTGGGAGAGCAGTTCAGAGGCTCCTGGTCTCCGGCATAGTCTGGCGGAGTCCAACCTCCATATCTACAATTTGGAGCTTGGGGCGAACATACTCGCACTGAAGGCATTACTTTCCTCTCTCAGGAAAAAAGTGATGTAGGTGCTCACTGACAACACAAACGCCATGTGATTCTGCAACAAACAGGGTGGGGTGGGGTCGTGGACACTTAGTCAAGAGGCTCTCCACCTCTAGACATGGCTGGAACATCAGGACATAACCCTGGTGGTTCAACACAGGGGATATCTCCATTAACGCCAGGGAGGACAAACTCAGCCGTCGGTACCTAGTCGATCACAAACGGCATCTCCATCCGGAGGTGGCGTACAGTCTTTTTCAATGGTGGGGAAAGCCTTGGTTAGATCTGTTCACCTCGTAAGAGAACGTGCTCTTGCTCAGGGCTCTTTTTGACACATGTGGAGCTTCGGCTTGTACACCTTTCCGCCAGTACCACTAGTGCCCAGAGTGCTCTAGATGATCAAGTGCAACTGGACTCAAGTCATTCTTGTAGCTCCTGACTGGTCCTACAGAGTCTGGTACCCCGACCTACTGAGGTAGACCATAGTTCCTCCGATTCGACTGACCCTTCAAGGCTCTTTTGTCACAGCAGCAGTGGAGGGTTCTTCATACGTACCTGCCCAGTTTCCATCTCTTTGCATGGAGATTGAGCACTGGCAGTTGACTGCGTTTGACCTTCCAGCTGTAATCAGTGATGTAATCATGCCAGCCAGGGGTCCCTCCACTAAAACGATATTTGCAACTATTTCTGCTTTTCTTTAGCTGCCTGAGCAGCCTTCTTCAATCAAATCTCCTATTGTTAACAGATTCTGTAACGGCCTTCTCATCTGTTCCCTCCATCTCCTTTTGTAATGCCCCAATGGGACTTAGATCTGGTTCTCACCTTTCTTATGTGTGTTCACTTCGAGCCTCTTTATAATAACTGTCCCCTCAGGTTGCTGACTCTCAAAACTGCTTTTCTTGTTGCCATCACCATTGCTCACAGCTGCCTGAACAGCCTTCTTCATTCAAATCTCCTATTGTTAACAGATTCTGTAACGGCCTTCTCATCTGTTCCCTCCATCTCCTTTTTTTAATTCCCCAATTGGACTTAGATCTGGTTCTCACCTTTCTTATGTGTGTTCACTTCGAGCCTCTTCATAATAACTGTCCCCTCAGGTTGCCGACTCTCAAAACTGCTTTTCTTGTTGCCATCACCATTGCTCACAGAGTGAGCAAGCTACAGGCTTTATCTTCTAAGAGCCCTTTTCTATCGATCTTTGCCAATAAAGTGGTACTTTGGACCAGGCCTTCATTTCTTCCTAAGGTTGTCACGCTTTTTCATGTGGGACACTCTATCACTTTGCCTTCTTTTTTTCCACCCCCACATCCATCAAAGGATGAAGAGAGACTCTACTTTCTGGACCCAAGACGTGCATTGTCTTTTTATCTTGATCACACAAAAGACTCCCAGGAGAATGATCAACTCTTCATTGGCTATGCAGAGAAAGGTCAATCTGTTGAAAAACAGACGATCTCCTGAATGGATTATCTTTTGTATCAAAATATGTTATGCTTTGGAGAAAAAGGACCCTCCTTTGTTGTTGCATGCTCATTCCACCAGAGGAATGGCGGCAAGTACAGCTTAAACACATGAGGTTCCAGTCCTTGACATCTGTTAGGCAGCGTTGTGGGCATCCCTGCACAAGTTTACCAGACATTACTGCATTGATAGCCAAGTACGCAGGATGGGTACTTTGCTCATTCGGTCTTTACAGGACTTACTAGTTTGATCTTGGTTCGCAGACCCTTCTCCGGGGATCGTATTGCCGGGTTATCTGTTCTAAGGTAAGGAATCTACAACTAACAGCCTGTATCAGATGAACAAGTTACTTACCTTCATTAACAATGTATCTGGTAGAGACATATGTTATCTGAAGATTCCTTACCGCCTAACCCATCCCCCTACTCTACGTACTGATTTCTAGAGCCAGGGACTCACTTAAAGGCCCCTAGCTTTGACGCACCAGTGGTCACTGTTTCATGGCTCTGCACTTTTGGCGTGGAAAATCGTGTTAAGCACTGATGTCAGTGTGCATTGGCGTCCTCTATGTAGGTCCCTCGATGTCATCCCGGTGCCGATGACAGATGCAGAGCCAACCAACGCCACCTAATGACACGCAGGGGTACTGCTGAAGAAACAATTTCTGGATCCAGACTGACGTCTGGGGGAAATTGTAAGGAAAGGATTCTACAACTAACAAATGTCTCTACCAGATACATCATTACCAAAGGTAAGTAACTTATTCTTTAATAGAATCAAAGATACTTTGTTGCATGTAAATACAATTTGTAATAGAATTACTTTTCAGGATAAAAAGTGGACACAGTGTAATTACCAGAAATACACTGCTATCCTATTGGAGGAAACACAATCAAACAAATTGCAGGTAAGCAAATGACTTGCAAACTTGATTTTTAAGATAAAGAATTAAAACCAGGCAATGTTTAGGTAAGTAACAAATCTGCACCTCCACCGGCACAGGATGGCTGAGTACAGGGTTTAAATTAGGGGTAGGCGGTTAACACGGTGTAGTACTCTGAGTTTTTCCCACTTAGCTTGGAGCATACAATTCGGGAAAAAAATTCACCAACCGCCAGGAACCAGAGTTTACCAGCACCACCCCTGCAGCCTATTTAGAAAATTGTTGTAGGTCTTTCCCACCTTAGGTAGTAACTTGCATTCCATCATTATCATTATATAGATTGAGCTTTTATTCACAGCCAACTATGCTTGTTTTCCCAGTCAGACTGGGCAAGACTGCAGCTGATTGGTTTGCATGTTGTGTACCACATGGGCTGCAGTCTGCAAGCTGAATGGCGTGGGAGAGTTCCCACACTGGGAGGGCAGAAACGGTACAGGGCCTCCAGTGTGCTGCCAGGGCAGAAGAGCTATGCAGACTCAGGGTGCCAGAGGATTCCATTTCATGCCCCCTCCATGGGAGCTTTGTGCACAAACAGGAGCAGCTCTAAGTAGCCCACCACCACTATCAACCTTCATACACCCACCATGTCAGACTGCCAATGAATGGCATGCTTTTGTGTGTGGTTTTAAATAGTAGGAAAGCTCTTTGCACATCGGGGAATACATTTAGTATAAAGCTGCTGTCACTGCTGTCCTTAAACTGTTCTCTGGGCCCATCTCCACTCGGCTCTGGCCTTGGGATGGCATCAGGGGAACCTGCATGCAGCTCTGTAACAAAGCACCTCTCCCCCGGTCTACGCACCCTCCCCACAATCGGAGTGCTGATGCATTATGTTGATTAAAGCTGGATTCCTTGATATGTTTATTAAATTCATGTAGGTATTTGACAAGCAAGTCTGTGACAACTTAGGATGTAATAATGTTGCTTGAAGCCTTAAGCCATGTCTATACATACATTTAGCTACTTGCATATCATCTGTCTAGCTTACTGTAGAAAAGTACCCCTTTTTGCATATTTACCCCCGACTTTTTGCCTGACATCTGATGCGACCGGACTTTATGTGATCTGGGTTCCTGCCTATCAGGTACCCAGGGCTTGTGCTCATTCCCAAGACTGTACCTTTGTACCCACAATTGGCACATCTTTGTCCACAGGTAAGCCCCATTTAAAAGGTACCGTGGGTACTAAGGGCACTTTGACCAGGGAAGGCCTCTGAGGGCTGCAGCACCTACTGTGCCACCCTCAGAAGCCCTGTACCTTAACACCAATACACTGGCATTGAAGGCTGCATGTCTTGGTGCAGAGAAAAGTGAAGAGCAAACATGGCTCATATCCCTGTTTGACATGCCTGCAAGCCACTGCATTAGGCCTAGGTTAGTCACCCCTCTAGCAGGGTGCAATAGCCCTAAGGTGAGGGTACAGAGGCATGAGCCCTGTACCCATACAGTGTCTAATCCCATTTTTAGACATTGTAAGTGTTGTAAAGTCATAAAGAGTATATAGTCTGGGAGTTCGTTATTACGCACTACACAGCTCCATCATAAAAACTGGGAAGTATGGTAATAGTTCTCAGCACATTAAATCCACACTGATGCCAGTGTTGGATTTAATGTAAAGTGCACTCAAATGGCATCTTAGTGATGCCCTTGTAAATCAATCGGCCCTGGTGTGGCTCCTGAATGGCAGCCCGTCATTTGCCTCCACGAGAAAGGCTTCTAGACCCCTGGGTAGATAGCCTCCGCTTTATGGGTCCAGAAACAAAGGCCAACCTGGGCAGGGATGTATGACGTTACAACGCGTTATTTTACAATGCAGACCGTTACATCGCAATTTTTACAACGCAGGATCCATTACAATGCATGCCTTTACAACGCATGTCATTACATAGCAGATGCTATTACAACGCATGCCATTACAACGTAAGTATAGGTAAGTATATCTTTTTTTAAAAATGTAATTAAGTTAATTTAATTAATTTAGTTTAATTAATTTAATTTAATCAATTTTAAAATAGTAATTAATTTAATTTAATTAATTTAATTCTATTAATTTAATATAATTAATTTAAAAATTGAAATTAATTTAAGTTAATTAATTTGATTTAAATAATTTAATTTAATTAATTTTAAAATTGTAATTAAATTAAATTAATTAAATTAATTTTAATTAAAAATGGAATTAATATAATTTAATTAATTTAATTTAATTTAATTAATTTAATTTAATTAATTATGAAAGTGTAATTAATTTAATTTAATTAATCTAATTTAATTAATGTAATTTAATTAATTTATAAATTGTAAATAATATAATGTAATTAATTTAATTTTATTTAATTAATTTAATTAATTTAATTTATTTAAAGTCGTTTTTTTAAAAAACTGAACACTAAAAATACCCCTGTACCCCAAAACCCAAACCCAGCCCTAAAACCTAAAAATACCCCTGTACCCCAAAACCCAAACACAGCCCTGAAACCTAAAAATACCCCTGTACCCCAAAACCCAAACCCAGCCCTTAAACCTAAAGATACCCCTGTACCCCAAAACCCAAACCCAGCCCTGAACCCTAAAAATACCCCTGTACCCCAAAACCCAAACCCAGCCCTGAACCCTAAAAATACCCCTGTACCCCAAAACCCAAACCCAGCCCTGAAACCTAAAAATACCCCTGTACCCCAAAACCCAAACCCAGCCCTAAAACCTAAAAATACCCCTGTACCCCAAAATCCAGACCCAGCCCTGAAACCTAAAAATACCCCTGTACCCCAAAACCCAAACCTAAAAGCTAAAAATACCCCTATACCCCAAAACCCAAACCCAAACCCAACCCTGAAACCTCAAAATTCCCCTGTACCCCAAAACCCAAACCCAGCCCTATTACCTAAAAATACCCCTGTACCCCAAAACCCAAACCCAGCCCTGAAACCTAAAAATACCCAAACACCCCAAAACATATACCTCAGTACCCCAAAACATATACTCCTATACTCATACTTATTTTTAAAATTACTTAAATTAATATATTTAATTTATAATATAAAAAACATAAATAAATATATGTATTTATAATTAATAATAATTAAATTAATCAAATAATATTAAATAAAATAAAAAAAAGTTATATACTTACCTATGCTTACGTTGTAATGGCATGCGTTGTAATAGCATCTGCTATGTAATGGCATGCGTTGTAAAGGCATGCGATGTAATGGATCCAGCGTTGTAAAAGTTGCGTTGTAACAGAAGCCCGTTGTAAAAGTTGCGATGTAACGGTGCAATACCCCTGGGCAGAGGTGTTATGCCTCCTCCCCCAAATTGGCTAGAGCCACCAAAAGGGAAGCTCCAAAGGCCTGCCGCCTTTGAAAGCTGTCTCTGCCTTTTTCTGCCCCCCTCAACTAGATCCCAACTGGTCTGTCCCCCACTTTGGGCAGGAAAATCAGCGGGAAAACCATGCTAGGAAGAGAGGTGTGCCCGCTTTTGCAAACCCCACCCCTCAGTTAGGAGAGGTGAGGTGAAGTACACATCCTAGACCTCTCCATCTCGAAGATCGGGGGACTCAGCCAATTAGGTACTACTGGCTCATGCCCCCTCCCACTTAGGGTAGCATAATAGGGGGTATCCCCATCCCCAAGGAAGGGACCCATTGGACCTGACCTGCACACCCCTTAAACACTCCTAAATTTAGTATTTAGGGGCAACTCTGAACCTTGGCATCTCAGATTTGAGGAAGAAAGAAGAAGGACCGAAAAACCGTGCTGGGTCAGGAAGAAGTAGAGGACACCAACTACTTTTGCCCGAGCCCTACCGGCTTATCCCATCTATGACCTGCCTACAGCAAGAACCATGGCAAGTCCAGCAGCCAGAAACCCCCAGAGCCCGGATGACTTGCCCTCAAATAATCTTACAGATTCTAGGGCAGATCTACAAGAAAGTGCTGCAGCGTGGCACCGCAAGCCCTTTGGCTGCGCCACGCTGCAGCACTTTCAGATTACAGGAATGCGACATATCTACAATGATATGTTACATTCCTTTCTTCTCCCCAGCGCTGGTGCAGAAACATCTGCACTGCCCCGGCGCAGGCACGTTTGCACCATGGTGCAAGGATACCTGCGCCATGGGGACATTGCTTTTGAGAAGGAAGGGTCCCCTTCCTGCACGAAAGCAATCACTGCAGGCATTTTCCTCGTTTAATGCGAGCTGTAGAATGCAGCACGCATTGAAAGATGAAAAAACGAGGAGTAATGAAAACATTTCTCCTTGTTTCGCTTGGCTACGACACCCCTATGGTGGCATAGCAAACTGACGCAATCCCAGATTTACGATTTCTCGTAAATCTGGAACTGCATCAGTGTACATGGGTGTTGCGTGGGAATACCCACACCAACACCCATGTACCAGCCCTAAAACGCTAAGTGCTGCGTGAATAGGGGGGATATTTACAAGCACAGGTCAAGTCATGCAGGGTGACTTCATCTGTGCTTGTAAATATCTCTTAGCAGGCTGCTCCACCGGTGCGTCACGCAAGGTGGTGCACCGGCGGCACATGGTGCTTGTAAATCTGCCCCAATGTCTCCTGTGAGCACCAGAATCCGGATTCCAGCGACTCTGTAAATCTGTACCACTCTGCACCCAACGCACACGCCCGAGTTGAGTGGCCCAACACCACTAGTAGGTCTCCCCAGCAATCCTGATCTGGGATCTAGTGATCCCTGACCTCCCTCAAGCTTTGAAACAACGCCTCCAGCCTCAAATTGAAGTGTCCCCCCGGAGGGGATAAAAAGAAAGCGATGCCAGAAGACACCCCTGCACCTGACACTCCACGGTTTTGCTTAGCGCAACCAATGGTGTCCAACTTACCTCTCCAGCTCTGGCCGCCTTCAGGAAGTCTCTCTACCCAAGCCTACAACAACGTAGCACAACCAAAGCTCTCCATGAAATGCACAGGGTCCCGACGTCCTTTTTGCATCCGGCCACCCCAGTTCCACTGGTGGTGCAGCTCATGTGTTGGTCGTTGGTCCCTGCAGTGGTGAACTCAGCCCCAGGAGCTTTGGTCTCACAAGTGAGTGGCCTGCTCATCAGCAGTCCCTAACTGAAGGCCCCATTAGCCACATTGACTAATATTAGACCCCTGCATTCTACTTCCAGCTACTCCAGTGATGCTGGTAGTGCAACTTGAGTGCCCATTTACACCTCGGGGAACCTTGGTCCTAACCCCCAAAACTACCACTCATAAGTCGTGTCCGAGAAGCCACTAACACTTTCCTCCTACAGGAACCTATGTTAAGAGATTTTGGGGCCTAAAATGTTGTGTTGAACTGATGTTTGTATGGGGAAAAGAGAACTAAACTGCAAACGTATAAAAAGTCTTACTTACCATATATTGTGAGATCCTAAGGTGTGGTATCTAGGCATACCACCCTGGTACTCAAAGTAATCCCAAAGTAACTAAAAAGTAATCTGAAAGTAATTACTGTGTAATTTGAACTGTGTCCAAAGCATATACAAACCTGTAAGAATGTCAATTTCAATCAAAACTGAATTTCCTTAAACAGTCTTGCACTTGAGAGGATATTTTACTTACCTGTGCCAAGTCCTGCTAGGTTCTAAAATAAAACATATTCATAGCTTTTTTATACTTTCCTAATTGGTCTGTATTCTGTCTCTAAATGTGTGTAATCAGTCCTTAATTGAGTGAATACAATAAATGCGTAACACAGCTGCTGGATATGCCTAACTGCTCACCCACACTACCACAAAGAGAGCTGTTAGTACTTACCTAATTTAGCCTCTACTATACCTCTAGGTACTACCTGGACTCTATGCACACTATACCTTGCTTTGGTATAGTATATAGAGCCAGTTTCCTATACTAAGATTCGCAAATGGCTTAACGGATTTCCTGCTATAGGCAAACGCATTTTTAACTACGCATATGGATGGCAGTATTTGCAGCAACTTAAATATGGCATTAATTAGACACTCTGCAAATTCGAGGAACTCTGCAGAATTTGACTGAGTTTTACGGTAACTGTGCGGAATTCCACGAAGCAAAACTCCGGGAGCCCCGCCCAGCCCTAGTTTGAATTCATACTATGACACCAATGTTAACCAGAGAGATGATAATTAATCGAAGAGATGCTGCTCATAAAAATTTTCTTTTTGCATTTGTTACCCCGAGTGGGACGGGTATGCCCAGACGTGGGTCCTGTGCTCTCCATGCCACTGAAGTCAAGCTATCCTGGCTGATGAGGGGTGAAACCCCGAAACCTGTCCTAGGATGCTTGTTTCCAGTCCAGGGAGGACCTTTGTTTGGCAGTTCGGGCTGGACTGTTCCCATGGGGCACAGGTTCAAGACTGATTTGCAAATGTCTGGGTTGAAACTGGAATGGCATGGTGAGCAAAAAAAAGGATGGATTTAGGCCCAGATCACTGTACTGGGGTGAATGCATGACATAAATTAAGGTAATTTTATTTGCACAGTTAATTAAAACCAATGCAATACGATACAAAATATAAAAAATAAAATCACAATATAAAATCACATATGTTTAAAACCATCATAGTATGAACATTTATGTTCGGTTCTTCATAATTATAAAATCATACCAGCCTTTCAGTTATCACTCAGTATTTGAAATTAAACATGATTTGTGTTACAAGACAAGTTGGAACCAAGTCAATTCAAGATTCAGGCCCTGGCATTTTCTCCTCCACAGCCTTTAAAAATTTTACAAGGCCGCAGCTCAATTGAGGGTCCTGAGATGAAAAACAGGTTAGTACTGCACTCCTTTGTGTACATAACCCAAACCGAATAAAGTGTTGTTTTAAAAGAAGTTTCCTCTCCTCTCCTCTTGCATTTTCTCGCAAGAGGATAGTAAGTGAATCATATCTTCTTGTATATGACCGCATAGCCGGCATGACAATCCTGCTTTCTTTTTTTTACCAGTGCGGGAAATGCTGGGTGCAGGGCAGCAACCCTAGTCTGTATTTTAAGAAGCACATTTTTGTCTTTTTGGCATAGCCCAAGCCCAAATAGTTCTGAGGAGCGTTTGCCGAGTAAGAATTCAAAGTCATCCAAGCATGCG
The DNA here is from genome assembly GCF_964263255.1 of Lissotriton vulgaris. Lineage (NCBI taxonomy): Eukaryota > Metazoa > Chordata > Amphibia > Caudata > Salamandridae > Lissotriton > Lissotriton vulgaris. The sequence continues at coordinate 247,227,190 of NC_141688.1, read as the reverse complement.
TTCTTTTTGAAAAAACTGTTTTATCTTCTACACACGACTGGTGTTTGATAGATTTCTTTGCCAGTTTATTGAAGGTTTTATGATCTAAGGAGGATGTCCAAAGCTGTTCCAGCCCGGTGTTTACAAGACTTTTTGCAAGATTTTTGGCTGCAGGCGAAGTCGAAGACTGCTCTATCTCCCTCCATAGATGTTCGTTCAATGTTCCCTGTGCAGATTTCCTCACTTTGTCCCATACACAGATGTAGGCCCCCTGGCGTGCCAGGAGCTGTTGTTGAATGCCAAACTCCAGCCGATCTGTGATGGGGAGGACCACTTAGGAAGACTAAAGATGATTCTGTATGCGGCTATGATTGTGCTGTCAAGTATTGTTGCATCTCTGCCTCGTAGAACCTCACTTCCATAAGTGATTGTAGGCAGTAGTTTAGCTCGGATAACTTGTACCAATGGTGTTAATGATGGACCAGATAGCTTATTATTCATGGTTTTTAAAGCAATTGTCAGAGCTATCCCTTTGCCTTTGATGCAAGACCTTTGAGCACTGAATCGGCCGTCGTTGTCATTTTTTACGTCTACATTTTTATATATTGACGTGTCTTTAATGCGAGATTTGTTCCAGAGCCACGTGAAGGTCTTTCTTTTTCTTTTGCTGATGGTCATAGTTTGGGTTTTCTCGAGGTTAACTTTTAGATCATTTGCCTCGGAATAGCTCTGAGTGATGTTCAGGATTCTTTGAAGCCCTACTTTAGTGTGGCTTATAAGAACATTGTCGTCCGCATATCAGAGGCATGGTAAATTAAGCCCTCCTAGTTTAGGGGCATGTGAGTTGCAGTCAATCAGATTTGGCGCCAGGTCGCCCAAAAACAGATTAAACAATGTTGGGGCCAGGACGCAGCCCTGCTTAAGGCCGTTGTTTGTCAGTATGCGCCTGGACAGCAGTGAGCCATACCCCACCTTTATCCGTATCCAGGTTTTCGTCTGCAGGTTTATTAGCAGGTCCAGCAGCGGTTTTGAGATCCCCCCAATTCTTTGGTTTATACCACAGGAGATTCCGATTGATGTTGTCGAAAGCCGCTTTATAATCTATGTAGCAGAGATGTAGTGGCAGTTTTTTCGTCTCTGCCTCATCTATTAGTAGGCACATGGTTAGGATATTAGTCATCGTGCCCACTGTTTTAACAAAGCCTGTATGATAAACCGGTATCAGCGATTTCTTTGCAGCCCATTCCTGTAGTTCCTCCAGCAGTAATCCTGTGAAGTACTTTGCCTCGTTGTCTATTAGGGCCACTAGTCGGTAGTTTTGAGGAAGAGCCCTGTCCCCTGCTTCATATATTGGGGTTATAATAGAGTTCTTCCAGGAATCTGGCAAGATGTTCGAGCACCTGATTTCTAAAAAAAGGGGTTAAAGAGCTGCTGCCCAGTAACCCGCATCTTGCTTGAAGAGGATTGGGGGGATTCCATTAGGTCCCGGAGCTCCTTCCCTTCTACCTTTTTCAATGTGACGTTCAATGCTGTGTTGGAGCTTCGAGATGTTGGTAGGTTCGTATTTGTCTTTAGTTTTTGTGCACAATTGGGTTTGTTGTGCAATGTTGACATTGTCGACTATTCTGTTATCATGCATTGTTCTGCATTCTGTCCATCAATTGTTCTTTTTGGATTTGTCACCCAGAGTGGCAGAGGTGTGCACAGACGTGGGTCCCGTGCTCTCCATACCACTGGAGTCAAGCTATTCTGGCTGATGATGGGTAAAACCCACAAACTGGTCCTAGGATGCTTGTTTCCAGTCCAGCGAGGACCTGGCTTGGCAGTTTGGGCTGGACTGTTTCCATGGGGCACAGGGTCAAGACTGATTTGGATATGGGTGGGTTCAAACTGGAATGGCCTGGTGAGCAAAAAAAACCGATAAAATTAGGCCCAGATCTCTGTACTGGGGTGACTGCATGACATTGTTCTGCATTCTGTCGATAAATTGTTCTTTTTGCTTACAGGTTAGTAACAAGGTTTGGTAACCCAGTCTCCGGGGCTTAAGGTGAACACAGGGTTGGCCACAAGGCATCACCAAACCTCAGTGGCACTGGGATGGCCATGTGCAGAATGCCAACACAGTGTAACGTACCCAATGTAAACCAATGTGAAACCTCGGTTTTGGAAAAAAGCTGCATGCTCAGACCAGGAGGCTGGGCAAAGAAAACCTACAGATAAACTGGTAAACTGATCTACCCAAGGCTCAGGTGCTCCTGGTGCAGTATTGTCCTTTTGCGTGGGTAACGGCTTACCTGTTCAGGTCGCGGTTGTAGGTAGACAATTGTGCAGAGGCTGCAGGCTTCTATGTGGGGTCTGGCAGGGGTCAACCTATGATAGACTCTAGCTAAGAATCGCTGGGGAACGTTCGCAGAACTGCTGGGCCACTTGGACTCAGGCTGTTTCCCCATTCCTCAGGCCAAAGCTTGTGGTCTTTAAAGATGATTTCTTCTGGACAGGTCCACTGTCTATGGAAGATTTGGAGTCTTTGTGGATGCCAAACAGTCCTCCCTGGTTTCTGGAGGTAGCTGACGGTGGAGTATATGAATTTGGGACCCTAGTGTAATTTTTCCGATTCATGCCCATATATAGGTATAAATCACCCTATCACTATATAGGCATAGAAATCATAACCCTATTTAGACTTAGCCTATGCAGTCCAAATACGGCATCGCTACTTCCACTAGTTCCGAAATTCCACAACGATTTCATGGAAAAACCCGCCTACAGCAGACAGGGACTTCCCCTTGCTTGAATATTGATTTATCTAAGAACTCATGGAGTTTTCAAAGAACTGAGTCTTTGATGACGTTATTATGTACGACCTTACGTCAAACTAGGCACCTTCAAGGTATAAATATGCCCACACTTGCCCAGTCAAACACACATTGGTGTCGAGCAGTTCGACTATCTACCTACACGGCACATCTCGCCGCAGCAAGTGCCGAAAGGAAGCCGACCATCCAGCAGACGCACTGAGAGAGACAGTCTTTTCTCTTGCTGAGTAATCCAGCTCCAGTGTTTCCAAGCTACCCTTGCGGGTTGTTGGGAAATCGAGTCCTGAGAGAGAGAGATACCAGACCTCCTTCATTCTAAAACCAAGGTACAGAGCTCATTAGACCCTTATAGAAATCTTGGATAGGTTCTTGGCAAAAGAATACTGAAATTAAGCTACACCTCACTTACTTCTTTCCTTGTACTAGACCTAGGTCAGGTACACCGGGGTAGGCGTATTTTAGAAGCACCAGTTGAGTACTTATTAGTCTTTATTCATTAATGTATGTATTCTATGTATCTTATGGTTTAAAAACCATATCATGCTTTTGCAGTATTATTTTATAATACTCTTTGTACTGTACGCATTGTACTTTGCAACCAGTATTACGATTGTAGCAGTTCATTTCCTCTGCATGAGAAAGAAGACTGTTCAATAAACACTTTTATTGAAAACATCCGTGTTAGACCTGACATCATTGGCTTGAGTCTCTCCTCCATTTTTCTGTTTGCCTCTACTGTTTTACGATGTTTTGCTGGTATATGCTTTGGGCGCCGTGTCACTGCTGATCAGTGCCATAGCGCAAGTGCTCCCTACGTTAAAATGATGTATCTATTGTATCCATGTTTGGCTTATTTGGTTTACTGTCAGTCCCTAGTCTAGTGCACCAGGAGTGCCGGGGCTTGTAAATACAAATGCCGCTCGTGGGCTTGCAGCACGTGTTGTGCCACCCACAGGAGCGGCCTTGTAAAAGAATGTCTACGGGTCGGTCATTGCGAGACCCACGTGCAGTCTTGCACTGTCACGTCGGCTGCGCAGGTATACCTACTTGCCAGCCCCTCCAACCTTCCCTTAACTTCATGTTAGTCACCCCTATGGTAGGCCCATGGGCAGGGTGCATTGTAAGTGTAAGGTAGGACAAGCCTGACCAAGTTGGCATGTCCTGATAGTGAAGTGCCGCCATCTTAGTGCTTCACTATTGCGAGGTAGCCTGCTCTCCGTTGGATAGAATGGGCCGCCGGGATTATTAATGCTATGATCCTAGCTGGCTCGGGGAGCATGGTGCAATGTCGAGTTTGGTATCCCTGAACTCGGGGTTTAATTACGCATCCGTTGGTGTGGATGGTTTTTGGACTCTGGGTTCGAAAGTAGTACTTTTAGAAAGTGTCTATTTTCTTGCCTAACCATATCTGGTTTCTGCTGGTCTTGCGTGTGTGTGACAGGAGCTGGGTGGCTCCAAGAGGTCTGGATGAGTCAGTGTGGGATGAGTGGGACATTTACGTTGAGAGTAGGGGGAGAGTAGTTGTTGATAGCCTGCCTTGCCGGATACAATGCTGGCTCCACCTCCTGCCAAGCGACTGATGGCTCTGTGCCTGCCATGGACGATCCTAGCCCCACCTCCTGCCAGGAGGGTGATAGCTCTGCTCCTGCCAGTATCAATGCTGGCTCCACCTCCTGCGGGGCGTCTGAGGACCCGGCCCGGCTCAATGAATAGGCCAGGTGCGACTACCTAGCTCCACCCACCGCAGACCCAGGGTGTTGGGAAACCCCCGGCATAGACAAAGGGATCAAAGACGAAAAGGGGTATAAGAGAAGGACCCCTGAACTAGGAGATCAGATCACTTCTGACAAGGAACCCTGTAACCAAGGACAAGAAGCCTGCTGATCTAAAGGACTGCCTACCCCTTCTGCCAGTGTGCTGTTGTTGGGGGAATCCTGCAGTGCTTCTTTATTTTTGCCAAGGAACCAGGAGAGAGGAACTGTGTGTGTACTCTCACGCTTGCTAAGAAAATCTCCAAGGACTGGAAGAGTGCCAGTCTCCTGCTGAAGTCACAGGGCTAAAGGACTTCATCTGCTGAAAGTGCTATTTGCTGGAAGTGTGAATCCAGCACCTCTGAAAGAACCAGCAATCACGACGATCGGACGCTGGGCCCGACCGACGCCAGCAGCAACGCCAGTGAGTAGGAGTACGGCTCTAACTCCAGAGGACCTCGTGTCTGCCCCGCTGCTGATCGCATCAACCGTGTGCCCTTCGACGCCGTGAGCGCTGCTCACTCTGTGCAACTGCATCATCGACAACGCCTGCTGAGGCCTGATCAACACCGACGACGCGACGCCGGATTGCTCGACGCCGCTGATCATCGTGTGCTCCATTTTCCTAAGGTACTGTGTTGTTGGGGGTCCGTGTGACTCCAGGCCCGGCGCAGCGCTCCTCGCGGTCGACGCCGAACCTGTGGATTATCTTTGCCCCGGCGTTGTGTAGCTCCCGTGTGAGTTACCCTGTTGCTAAGAACTGTGTTTCCAAGAAGAAGAATTGCTTGATACTAAAGACTTTTGTGCTAAAGAAGAAACTACCTTTGAACTATCCTTTTTCCTTCCTAAACGTATTTATTCCGATTGTGTACAGTTTTGCCGTTATTTGGTCTTGTGCTAAGTCTTATATAAAAATACTTATTTTTATAATACTACTGTGTCGTGTCCATTTGTAGTGTATTCACTGTATTACTGTATGTGGTCATAATTGCTTAACACACAGCCTCTGAGATAAGCCTGTTCTGCTCTGCCAAGCTACCAAAGGGGTGAGCAGGGGTTATCGAAGGGTGTGATCCCCTTGCCCTGACTAGAAAAGGAGTGTCCCTATTTGTCAGAAGTGTATACCTCTGCCAACTAGAGACAGCCGGTTCTAACATTGGATGCAGCGGTGAGGATTTGGACCTTGCATTTATGACCCATGTACAGTGATTAGTGTGCGCTACGTAGTGAAAGCAGACCATAACGCAGTCACAATCTGATTCGGAAGGATCCTATTTTTGTTCTCCGCTTTCCTGAAACTTGATTTTCTGAACACTGCCAGTTTTAACCATGAGTGACAACGGAGTCACTGCCCCTGCTATCGTTGTTGTAGAAGAGTTCGAGAGGAGTAAGCTAAAGAAATACAAGAAAGATGAGCTAAAACACTTTTGCAACCAGTTTGAAGTTCCTACCACCGGCCTCTCGAGAAAAGATGATTTTTATAAAGCATTACAGGCCTGGTGGGAGTCCAGAAATCCCTCTGATGTGGTGGTGGTACCCACAGAGGAAGGGGATGAGGAGGTGCCAGTGAATGGACCTGTGCCCTCTCCCGGAAGCAGTGTTTCCTCCAAAGGTCTTTCCCCTGAAGAAAGAGAAGAAAGGGCGAAAGAGCGAGCTTACAACATGGAGATGGCAAGGCTAAAGATAAATGGGCAGTTGGAGTTAGAAAATGCAAGAGGTAGAAGGGAAGCTGATTTAGAGATCAAAAAGTTGGAGTTTGAACGAGAGAAGTTAGCTTTGGAGCGTGAAGCCAGGTTGAGGGAACTGGATATCCAAGCTAAAAAGTTAGAGTTGAATCCCTCTGGTGGCAGCATGCCATCCGAGCCTGCAGAAAGTAAGTTTTACTTCCCGAAAGATGTGATCAAAGATTACAATAAGAATGAAGATATTGGTCAATGGTTTAAAGCAAAAGAGTTAGCATTGTTGGCCCACCAGGTCCCTGAGAAGAATTGGGGAGCGGGGTTGTGGGGTCGCTTTGTGAATGAGGGAAGAGATACCCTGTTAGACATGCCTGTTGCGGATAGGATGTCGTATGCTCATATGAAAGATGCATTAATGTTGCGATATGGTTTAACCCCCGAGCAGTACAGACAAGCTTTTAGAGAATGTAAGAAGTTGCCTGGTACGACGTGGGTTGAATATGTGTCTTATTTTTGCAGAGCCATGGATGGTTGGGTAAAGGGCAGCAAAGTGGAAAGTTATGAAGCTCTCTATGATTTGTTTGCGTGGGAGCACTTGTCTAATAACTGTTTTCCAGAGCTGCGCCAGCACCTGATTGATAGCAAGATATCTAACCCTAGAAAACTTGCTGAAGAGGCGGACCGCTGGGTCAGTACCAGGGTCCACAAGGGTCCAGTGGGAGACTCAGCCAAAGGTGGGCAGGGTCCCCAGCAGAAGAGTGGGGGGGGACAAGGGTAAACAGAAGGAGTCTCAGAAAGGGCCCCAAAGTAATCCCCAAGGGAACCAAGGGAAAGGTTCCCAGCCTCCCCCGGAGAAGAAGCCAGGGGCCCCGACGGGTAAACCTGTTCATAGGGGCCCCCTAACCTGCTACGGTTGAGGGCAGGTGGGACACCGGTTTTATGACCCCCAGTGTCCCAAGAAGGATTCAAATGCACCGCCGCGTGCACCCCCTCGTCAGTTGGCAAGTGTAGCCTTGGGAGGGGAGGAGATGGTTGTCCATGGTGGGAGGGGTCCCGCAGAAATGTCCCTGGTCTCGCTAGGAGACATGCAAATGGTCCCTCCACCCCCTCTGCCTAGTAACACTAGTAAATATAGGCAGTGGGTGACCATTAATGGCCATAGAGTGGAAGCTCTCAGAGACACCGGAGCGAGTGTGACAGCTGTCAAGTGTCACTTGGTGTCCAGAGAGCAGGTGGTTCCCCACGCATTCTACCCCGTGATAGCTGCCGATAACTCCCAGAAAGAGTGTGAGGTGGCTCAGGTTTCCTTTGAATTGGGGGGAGTTTCAGGTACTCTTCAGGTTGCTGTGAGGCCCGCCATGCCTGTCGACTGTCTCCTGGGCAATGATTTGGAAGACTCCCCTTGGGCTAAGGTGGAGCGAGCGGCGCACTTGAAAATGTTGGGTGTACCGGAGTGGGTGTGTGCAACCACTCGATCCGTGACAGCGAGTAAGGGTGTTGATGGGGTCCCGGAGCCTGAAAGTACGGCCCAGGACCCAGCTGTGAAGAGAAGAGGCAGGAGGCGCGGGAAACCGGCCCCCGTTGTTCCCGTGATCCAGAAGGAGGTAGACCCTGAGGGGGATGCCCTGGAGCCCACAGGGGAACAAATTGCCGAACTGGGAGATCTGCCCGAGCTGACCCACTGGCAGCAGGATGGTGGTCCCTCCAGGGAGGAATTCTGTGCGGAACAGAAAGTGTGCCCTTCTCTTGTGGGCATGAGGCAGCAGGCCTCAGCCCAATCCTCAGGTGATCAGTCAGGGTCACATTTTGTGTACTGGGAGAACGACCTCCTGTATAGCGAGCCTAAGGCTGCTGAGCCTGGGTCAGCCCGTGTGCTGGTGGTACCCCAGCGCTTCAGAGCCTTCCTACTGGGTTTGGCTCATGACGTACCGTTAGCTGGACATCTGGGGCAGGACAAGACCTATGACAGGCTTGTCACCCATTTTTATTGGCCTCAGATGCGTAGGGATGTAGACATCCATTGCAAGACTTGTCGCACTTGCCAGGCAAGTGGGAAAAGCGGAAGGAAGCAGAAGGCTCCCCTCCAACCTTTTCCGGTGGTCAGCACCCCCTTTGACCGGGTGGGTATTGACATTGTTGGGCCCCTGGACCCCAAGACAGCCCTGGGCAACAGTTTCATCCTGGTCTTGGTGGACCATGCCACAAGGTACCCGGAAGCCATCCCTCTCAGGACAGTGACGGCCCCCGTGGTGGGACGGGCACTGATGGGTGTTTTCTCCCGGATGGGGTTCCCCAGAGAGGTGGTGTCCGACCGAGGCACCAACTTCATTTCGAACTATATGAAGTCTCTGTGGAAGGAGTGTGGGGTAACCTACAAGTTCACCACTCCTTACCACCCTCAAGGAAATGGGCTGGTTGAAAGATTCAACCGGACCCTGAAAGGCATGATTATGGGTCTTGAAGAACCAATGAGGCGGAAATGGGACGTCCTCTTGCCATGCCTGTTGTTTGCTTACCGTGAGGTGCCGCAGAAGGCTCTAGGGTTCAGCCCCTTTGAGCTCTTATACGGTCACCCGGTAAGAGGACCTTTGAGTCTGGTCAAGGAAGGCTGGGAGCAATCTCCCAGGAAACCTCCCCAGGATGTATACAGCTACATGCTGGCCTTTAGGAACCAGACTCGGCGCTTCAGGGAACTTGCTCAGGCAAATCTGGAGGCCAGCCAGGAGGAGATGAAGCAATGGTACGACCGGAATGCCACTCTGGTAGAGCTTCAGCCTGGTCAGGAAGTGTGGGTCATGTCCCCTGTGGAACCTTGTGCGCTCAAGGACAGGTGGACTGGACCGTTTAAGGTTGTGGAGAAGAAGAGCGATGTCACCTACCTGGTGGACTTGAAATCTCCCAGGAACCCCTTGCGGGTCCTGCATGTCAACCGTTTGAAGCCCCACTTAGAAACGTCCGAAGTGGGCATGCTCCTAGCTACAGATGATGGAACGGAGGAGGAGAGTGAGCCTCTTCCTGACCTCCTGTATGCTAAAGAGCAAGATGGGTCGGTGTATGGTGTGGTCCTCTCTGACACACTGACCCTTGAGCAGAAACAGGATTGTCGCCAACTGTTGGGGCAATTCCCGGATCTGTTTTCCTTGGTTCCGGGTGTCACACATTGGTGCGTCCATGACGTTGACACCGGAGACAGCCCTCCTGTGAAGCACAAGGCTTACAGGGTGACTGACAAGGTCCGAGCGTACATTAAGGAGGAGGTCTCCAAAATGTTCGCGTTAGGGGTGATTGAGTCCTCTAGCAGTCCTTGGGCCAGCCCAGTGGTCTTGGTCCCGAAGGCTGCAGCGCCTGGTGCTTCACCGGAACTCCGGTTCTGCGTGGACTACCGAGGGCTCAATTCAGTCACGAAGACTGACGCGCACCCCATCCCCAGAGCTGATGAGCTCATCGATCGGTTGGGGGCTGCCCGGTACCTTAGTACGTTTGACTTAACGTCTGGGTACTGGCAGATCGCCTTGACTGATGGGGCCTAAGAGAGGTCAGCGTTCTCCACACCAGATGGGCTATACCAGTTCCGGGTGATGCCCTTTGGGATGAAGAATGCCCCTGCCACCTTCCAGAGGTTGGTCAACCAGGTCTTGGCTGGACTGGAGGATTTCAGTGCCGCCTACCTGGACGACATCACAGTGTTCAGCGCCAGCTGGGAGGAACACTTGCGCCACCTCCAGGAAGTGTTGTTGGCCCTGGGCGGAGCAGGCCTCACAATCAAAGCCAGTAAGTGCCAGATTGGGCAGGGTTCTGTGGTGTACTTGGGGAACCAAGTAGGGAGTGGTAAGGTGGCCCCCCTGCAACCCAAGATTGATACCATCCTGGCTTGGGCACCGCCCAAAACCCAAACACAGGTGAGAGCCTTCTTAGGACTCATGGGTTATTACAGGAGGTTTGTCAAGGATTACGGCAACATTGTGCACCCCTTGACTTCGCTGACTTCCAGGAAGCAGCCACGAAACGTGATCTGGACTGATGCCTGTCAAACGGCCTTTGACACCCTGAAAACTGCAATGTGCACAGCACCTATACTCCAAGCACCCGATTTTTCGAAATAATTCATTGTTCAGACGGACGCTTCAGAGCATGGCGTGGGGGCTGTTCTAGCTCAGGTGAATGAAGAGGGCTGAGACTTGCCGGTAGCCTTCATCAGTAGGAGGTTACTTCCCAGGGAAACGAGGTGGAGTGCGATAGAGAGAGAAGCATTTGCTGTGGTCTGGGCGCTGAAGAAGTTAAGACCCTACCTGTTTGGGACTCACTTCCGGGTTCAGACAGACCACAGGCCCCTCAGATGGTTGATGCAAATGAGGGGTGAGAATCCAAAACTGTTGAGATGGTCCATTGCTCTACAGGGGATGGACTTTACGGTGGAACACCGCCCTGGTACAGATCACGCCAATGCTGATGGTCTGTCCAGATTTTTCCGCCTTAGTGATGAGGACTCCCTAGGTTAAGGGTAGTTCTCCCCACATTTCAGCTGGAGGGGACACGTGTTAGACCTGACATCATTGGCTTGAGTCTCTCCTCCATTTTTCTGTTTGCCTCTACTGTTTTACGATGTTTTGCTGGTATATGCTTTGGGCGCCGTGTCACTGCTGATCAGTGCCATAGCGCAAGTGCTCCCTATGTTAAAATGATGTATCTATTGTATCCATGTTTGGCTTATTTGGTTTACTGTCAGTCCCTAGTCTAGTGCACCAGGAGTGCCGGGGCTTGTAAATACAAATGCCGCTCGTGGGCTTGCAGCACGTGTTGTGCCACCCACAGGAGCGGCCTTGTAAAAGAATGTCTACGGGTCGGTCATTGCGAGACCCACGTGCAGTCTTGCACTGTCACGTCGGCTGCGCAGGTATACCTACTTGCCAGCCCCTCCAACCTTCCCTTAACTTCATGTTAGTCACCCCTATGGTAGGCCCATGGGCAGGGTGCATTGTAAGTGTAAGGTAGGACAAGCCTGACCAAGTTGGCATGTCCTGATAGTGAAGTGCCGCCATCTTAGTGCTTCACTATTGCGAGGTAGCCTGCTCTCCGTTGGATAGAATGGGCCGCCGGGATTATTAATGCTATGATCCTAGCTGGCTCGGGGAGCATGGTGCAATGTCGAGTTTGGTATCCCTGAACTCGGGGTTTAATTACGCATCCGTTGGTGTGGATGGTTTTTGGACTCTGGGTTCGAAAGTAGTACTTTTAGAAAGTGTCTATTTTCTTGCCTAACCATATCTGGTTTCTGCTGGTCTTGCGTGTGTGTGACAGGAGCTGGGTGGCTCCAAGAGGTCTGGATGAGTCAGTGTGGGATGAGTGGGACATTTACGTTGAGAGTAGGGGGAGAGTAGCTGTTGATAGCCTGCCTTGCCGGATACAATGCTGGCTCCACCTCCTGCCAAGCGACTGATGGCTCTGTGCCTGCCATGGACGATCCTAGCCCCACCTCCTGCCAGGAGGGCGATAGCTCTGCTCCTGCCAGTATCAATGCTGGCTCCACCTCCTGCGGGGCGTCTGAGGACCCGGCCGGCTCAATGAATAGGCCAGGTGCAACTACCTAGCTCCACCCACCTCAGACCCAGGGTGTTGGGAAACCCCCGGCATAGACAAAGGGATCAAAGACGAAAAGGGGTATAAGAGAAGGACCCCTGAACTAGGAGATCAGATCACTTCTGACAAGGAACCCTGTAACCAAGGACAAGAAGCCTGCTGATCTAAAGGACTGCCTACCCCTTCTGCCAGTGTGCTGTTGTTGGGGGAATCCTGCAGTGCTTCTTTATTTTTGCCAAGGAACCAGGAGAGAGGAACTGTGTGTGTACTCTCACGCTTGCTAAGAAAATCTCCAAGGACTGGAAGAGTGCCAGTCTCCTGCTGAAGTCACAGGGCTAAAGGACTTCATCTGCTGAAAGTGCTATTTGCTGGAAGTGTGAATCCAGCACCTCTGAAAGAACCAGCAATCACGACGATCGGACGCTGGGCCCGACCGACGCCAGCAGCAACGCCAGTGAGTAGGAGTACGGCTCTAACTCCAGAGGACCTCGTGTCTGCCCCGCTGCTGATCGCATCAACCGTGTGCCCTTCGACGCCGTGAGCGCTGCTCACTCTGTGCAACTGCATCATCGACAACGCCTGCTGAGGCCTGATCAACACCGAAGACGCGACGCCGGATTGCTCGACGCCGCTGATCATCGTGTGCTCCATTTTCCTAAGGTACTGTGTTGTTGGGGGTCCGTGTGACTCCAGGCCCGGCGCAGCGCTCCTCGCGGTCGACGCCGAACCTGTGGATTATCTTTGCCCCGGCGTTGTGTAGCTCCCGTGTGAGTTACCCTGTTGCTAAGAACTGTGTTTCCAAGAAGAAGAATTGCTTGATACTAAAGACTTTTGTGCTAAAGAAGAAACTACCTTTGAACTATCCTTTTTCCTTCCTAAACGTATTTATTCCGATTGTGTACAGTTTTGCCGTTATTTGGTCTTGTGCTAAGTCTTATATAAAAATACGTATTTTTATAATACTACTGTGTCGTGTCCATTTGTAGTGTATTCACTGTATTACTGTATGTGGTCATAATTGCTTAACACACAGCCTCTGAGATAAGCCTGTTCTGCTCTGCCAAGCTACCAAGGGGGTGAGCAGGGGTTATCGAAGGGTGTGATCCCCTTGCCCTGACTAGAAAAGGAGTGTCCCTATTTGTCAGAAGTGTATACCTCTGCCAACTAGAGACAGCGGTTCTAACAATCCGTCTCTCTATTTCTCTGCACCTCTCGTGAAATGAAGCATGCACGATTGACTGAGTAAAATAACTATCTAATGTTTCTGTGACTCTGAAGATACATTTTTATCTCAGGAAACAAAGTTGTCATGTTTTAAGCGGTTGTCAGAAACTAATCCCTTCTTGTTCATTCAAGAAAGTTTCTAGTGACCTCTGAGCTAGCTGGGACTCACAATTAAGTCTAATATATTCGATACAGACCTAGTCGACTTCAGACCTACGTCTAATCTATAGTATATGCTATTCCAATGCGCAGAACCTATTGGGAATGTAGGAACTACACTACATGGCGCCCAACATTTGGTAAGGCAATAATTTAACACTAGATACTAGAGTAACTCAGTTGTGCTTTTCACACAGACCCCTTTTTCCCGTAAAATACTCCAATAGACGTCTGGAGTGGGTAAAAGGATAATATCCACCAAAACTGAGTAGAACGAAAATCCTATGTGTTAGTTGTTAGTTTGTTCAACGTTGAAGGATACAGTGTGCGAAAAATATTGTGCACCTTATCTTTGTTTCCTTGAAACTTGCTCTGCACACTTTCACTCAACTAAATGTCAGAGAGTGACAACGAAATGAAGAGAGCTGCAGCAGCATTTCAGGCAGTTTTAGACAACACAAATCTCCAACAAAATTACCCAGATGCTATACTCATTCCAGTAAATATAAGGAAAACAATCACTATAAAGCCTATAAATAAAGGAGTATCATCGAGAGGTGGTAAAGTAATATTTGTTATAGAAGCACATGAATATCGGCAGACAGAGGTATTCTATTCATGGATCCTGTTTCCTGCAGCAAATCCAGTAACACATAAGTTCCACTACTACAAAGTAAAGGATCCTCCTGTGGAATAGGTTCCTTTTGGGGACGTTGAAATTCCACTAACTTACCAAGAGCATCAGCTCTGTTTTAAAGGCGCCCTACAACATCAAAATCACATTACCAGGCTCGGTCCACTAGGTAGACCAGGAGCCACATGGCCGGTATTAGCCAGCTATACACCGCATCCTGCCATTGAACAGATGACAGATCCAGAACTATTAGCTCAGCTAAAACAATTAATTTAAATACATAGACAGTTGGTTCAATACGTCATGTGGACTTTAACAGTCCAACCTCCTATAAAGATTCCACAACACACCCCTCATAAGGGGAACACAAACAATAATACACCACAGACTATACAATCAGTTATTGGTAAATTACCCGCAAAACAGGAGCAAATTCCGTTCTGGTTAGCTAACAAAATTACTCAAATAGAGGCAGTATTTCCCAATAGTACACCTCGTGAGAAACACAGGATTTTAACAATCTGTTTGCCAATGGGAATCGCACCACACGCTTCAATCTACACAAAAACATGTGGTGTTCTGTTTATGGCGTCCTAAAACAGATTCAAAATGAATACGGACCAGAAACTGCCTTAAATCTTGATATGAAGTTACTAAAAGATTTCACACAGGTCTTGGCTATACTATTAGTTAACACCAAAGGTGTAGCAGCATCCGTGGCAATCCGCCAAAAACTAAAAGAAACTGATATAACAGAGCAACCATATGAACTTGCAAGAATTATTGAAAAAGCCTATGAGGAAGTGATAGTTTGGGGGGGAACCAGTAAAACCAGAACTAACGGAAGATCCTGAAAAGGTTTTTATTAAAAATATTCTCACTAATCCTAAAAAGAAGTGGGAAAATAGTAAACAGACGCTTCCTAACAAGAAACGCTCTAATTCCAGAGGTATGTCTCCTCAAAAGGAGCCCTCTGAAAAGAGTTATAATCTCAGAAATAGGGATAATTTGAGAAAACCTGATAGATATCAAGATAATGATACATGTTCCTCCCGTACCTTTTAGACTTCCTCGCAGAAATCCGAAAGAAGAGGACGATCAGAACAAAAGGAATAACGCGTGAAGTCCAAAGACAAATAGCACGTTCCAAAAAATAAGAAAACTCAATTCACCAAGTAGAAGGTTGCAAGTCTAAAGACCAGACATGCCGAGGAGCTTGAGAATTCAAGAATGGGGTTTGGGCCCAGACAATGCTAGACAGTGCAGCAGAAGTCACCATACCTCGCAAGGTCCTGAAGGATCATCTGGAGACAGTGGACTTGAATGAATGTATTCAAGTTGAAACTGCCGACACCAGGGTTAGTGTAACCCATAAGTTATATGAAGTAACACTCTGGATGGAGGGGGACATAACTAGAGAAATTAAAGCACTCTTTTGGGAGAAGCTATCTAAGGGTTATGACATTCTTCTAGCTGAACAAGACTGGCCACCCGAATATGTCAGGGAGGGCCCACATGGCGAAGAGATAATTATGCCAGCCTTTTCTAATCACATTCCAATTCATAAAAAATACACCTATGCCAGAAAATGGGCTGTAGCCCAGGCTCCAGCATTATACAACAATCATGTAGGATGGGATGAGGATTCTCCT
The DNA here is from genome assembly GCF_964263255.1 of Lissotriton vulgaris. NCBI lineage: Eukaryota > Metazoa > Chordata > Amphibia > Caudata > Salamandridae > Lissotriton > Lissotriton vulgaris. The sequence continues at coordinate 247,211,719 of NC_141688.1, read as the reverse complement.
CAACAAAAAATCCAGTTAAAAACTCAACCGACAATGCCAAGGCAATATCCTGTTAAACAGGAAGCTAAAAAACAGGCCAGGGAGATTTTAAATCAACTTGAATACCAAGAGTTGATTGAAACATGCACCTCATCTATGAACAATCCCTTGTTTCCTGTCTCCAAGCCAGACAATACATATTGTCTAGTTTTGTACTACAAACACTTAAACTCTTGTTGCAAAACTTTTGCAGTACAAAATACACACAGTGCAGGATTGATCAATAACATTGTGCGGAAAAAATATAAAACCACATTAGATATTTCTAACGGTTTCTTTTGTCAAAACATTTCACCAGAAAGCAGGAATTTGACCGCTTTCTCAATCATGGGTACACAGTGACAATTTTGCCGTCTCCCCCAGGGATTCAAGAATAGTCCAGGGTTATTTCCAGCCAGAGTAACAGAGTTACTACAAATGTATGATGATGAGGAATTATCTTATGTCAATGACATCTATCTTACAGACGATGATTTGGACGTGCACTTGAAAAGAGTGAATACCATAATACTTGGGTTCGCCTCTGAGGGGTACAAATTCAATTTTAAGAAATCACGAATTGCCGACCTCAATGTCCTATTTTTAGGATACGAACTTTCAAGTGAAGGCAAATGCCTAGCAGCAAACTTTCTAGAGAAATGTGCGCTGCTCCAACCTCCAAAAACGCTGAAAAACTTACAGTCAATTCTAGGTTTCCTTGAATTTTGAAGAACTGATGTTCTAAATTACAAAGAAAGTGTTAAACCTCTCTACGAACTAATAAAACCTGATTTCAAACCAACTAATTGGACTCAAAAAACACAGAAACTTTGCGTTCAGTTCAAACAGACATGTTAGCAAAAACAAAGTTACAGACACAGGACTACATGCGCATTTTTGTGATCCGAATCAGTCCAGGGAGATCCGGATTCACATACCTAATCTTTAATGACGATGAAAAGGTACCAATAGCTTACAAATCAAACTTGTACACAAAAGCTGAAATGAAATTCACTTCAACAGAAAAGATTCTGACAGCGGTTCAAACTGCAGTAGCAAAAGAGAGAGCCCTCGCGCAGGGTAAACTCATAATGATCGTTACACCTGTACCTGCCTTAGAGGCTGTGACAAAAGCGAGCATTCCAAATGCTAAGGCTTTACATCCGAGATGGATACAATGGGTTAATTATCTTGCTGCAACAGACGTTGAATACGTTTTTAACCCCTACTTAAAAACACAAGAATATCTACAATACGAACATGAATGATCTCTGCCCACTGAGATTATGCCTGCGCGATTGTTAAAGGTCGCTGCCGCAAAGGGAAATTTCGACCTATGGTCACAAAAACTCAATCACTCGGAGACTTGACAGCTCAGTAAGCTGCACTACAGGCTTTCAAGATGGCGCTTGAAAATACTGATCACCAATTCCCCACACTCATAGTGTGCGATTCATATTACTGCGCCCAGTCTTACAATGAATATCTGCAGAACTGGTTGCAAAACGGTTTCAAAGACGCAAAAGGTGGCACAATTAAGCATTAACTGCTTTGGGTACAAGTAGTTCTATTACAGAAAGAACTACAAAAGACTCACGTGATCCATACACTGAGTCATCAGCGTGATGGCGTTCAAGTTGCAGGGAATTCATTGGCTGATGAAGCCACGAAGGCTGCTGTGCAAACAGCTTCACTAGCTGCAATCACTCGTTCAAAAACAAAAATAGCGAAATAATGCAAGCTCTCACCACTTCAGTAAAACACAGTGGTAAGACAAAACCAAAAGACTTTCCAATAAAGTACTCATATATAATGGATGCAAATAATGTTCCGTTTGCTAGAATCCCTGGAGTGGGGGATAAGGCAATTCCAAACATGGAACATAGGTAAGGACTAATCTTAGCAGCACATGAGGGGTTAGCATCTGCACACGCAGGAGTTTCAGCCACAGTATCATTATTAAAACAGAGATATTGGTGGCCACGCTTGAGGAAACAAACTAGGAACTATGGGGCATATTACCAACGTTTAGCGATATTTACCGCTAATGATGCTTAGCAACACATTTTTTAACACTAAGCATCACCGGAAATTATCGCAGAGATAACTTGCTATTAGCAAGGTTTATCTGAGTAGTGATAAAAATCCACGTGCTAACTGCCAATTGAGAGATTATTGCTGGAAAACCAACGATAAACCAAAGTTTGGCGTTAGCTTGATGATAGGGGCTCACAAACTTAGTGATGATATCCACCTTCCATAGGATATCATGGCTAAGTCAGAAAAATACCAGGTGAAAAAAAGCAGTGTTAACCGGGATTAGCGCTGCTTTTTTTTTATCACTAACAGGGTTAGCGAAATCCTTCATAATAGGAGAAATGTCGCTTAACAACATTTCTCCTATTATTTTTCTCTGAAACGCCCCCTTTGCATCTCTTTAGAGATGCAAGGGGAAGCGTAGAGAAAAAGGGTGCTAACATGCGAATTTGCGTGTTAGCACCCTGTTGCTGATAGGGAGATCATTTTATCTCTGCTTTCTTGGCTTTTACAGCCAAAAAAGCAGAGATAAATCCCTTGATAATATGCCCCAGTGTTCTAGAATGTGAAATGTGCCAAAAAATGAAAGTTTCATCTGTAAAACAACCTGCACAGATAACCCTTCTAATTTCAGATGAACCGTTCGCGTCTGTTTACCTGGACCACGGTGGTCCCTTACAGAGGGATGGCAACTATCAATATATCTGGTCGCAATGGATTCATGCACGAGATTTGGATGTGGCCTCAGCGCTCGGCTGACGCCCGAACTGTTATAAAAGATTTGCGAGTCTTTATCGGTAAATACGCAATTGGCACACTAAATTCTGACCAGGGTCCTGCGTTTAGCTCTCAAGCCTACAAAGAGGCCATGGCCAGCTTGGGCGTTGCATTGCGGTACTCAAGTCCATTCCATCCTGAGGGAAATGCGGTATTGGAAAGAAAAAACCGTGACATAAAGCAATCTATAACAGCTAGGGTATTAGGCTAGGGTGACGGGTGGGTCAAACATCTAATAAGTGTCCAATGTAGTCTTAGTAATCTGTCAAGAAATTCTCTGGGTGGAATCACTCCTTATGAATTACTGTTTGGTACTAGAATGATCATCCAGGATCTTGATCGTCACACTTCAGTGGTGGAACAAAAACCTTTTGATATCAAAGACCGTTTGGCTGTTTTACAGGACTTAAATGAAATAAAAAGAAGTCTGAGCAACACAACACAAAAGCTAACGACCACTGAAGAAAAACCACCTGTCCCAGCAAAACTTGTCTGGATTCCAAAGATTGGGGATCATGTCAGGGAAAAGATTGCTGTGAAGTAGGAATTTGGGCCTTCTTACAGAAAACCAGTACCTGTCTTAGCAATCCAAGGAACAAGATCATTGTTACTACTGCCACTTGCTGGAAAAAGAGAGTTGTGTCCATCAACTTTTTCAAAACCACATCATGGGGCCGATAATAAGTAGTAGGCCTAATGGACTACCAAGATGTATTAGACGACCAGATCTTGCTACAATCCAAGAGGTTCAAACTGAAAGACTTATCACCTTTGATAAACCTGCAGTGAGAAAAGAAGGACTATGCAACAAAGCAATAGAACTTGTACCTCTTGAGACCCAAATAACAGTTAGTGAAGAAACACCTGCCTACAATGCAATAGCGCCTGACTATACTAATATGACAAAGGAAGAAACCGCTCCAGCAATTCTAAACAATCCTGATGGAATTCCAACAATTGACAGAACTGCCTCTGGATATTTCATCAACTTTGATACATTTTCTGAAGATCCCAGTGAACCTGAAACCATGCCAGCTAATAAAGCTTTCAAAGAAAATATAACAGAACTCTTTCATCAACTTGGAAAAACATACCTGGGGCCTCGTTTTTGAGAAATGACGCATTGCTGGGTGAAATCAGCGATGCGTTACTTCTCAGTGCGCACTCCTTGCGACATTCCTGATGAGTCATATTTAATGTATGACACATCATGTTGCAAGGAGTTACAGATACGTCAGTATTTCTGACGGATATGTAAGCGCAAAAGTGACGCATTGCTGGAGTGTGTCACAAAAGTGACGCAACTCCAGCAATGCGTCCTTTCACATGAAGCAAGCCCCATGTGAAAGGGCCTGCGTCAGTCTTATGCCTGCTGTGAGGCAGGCGCAAGATTTTGACACAACGGTGTCCTAAAAGTGACGCAGTGAAATCTCATAGATTTCACTGCATCACTACTATGGCCCTTCCTTGCGTCAATACGCCCCCTTTGCATACATTATACATGGCGCAGGTATAATGTGGCGCAGGGGTTTACAAAGTGACGCATCTACCTAGATGCATCACTATGTAAATATGGCGCAACAAGGCGCATTTTTTACGCCACTGGTGCGTCAAAAAAAGTGACGCACCAGCGGCGTAAAAGTGACGCACAATCTCATAAATGAGGCCCCTGGTTTCATCATAGGTTGAATTTTGGATTGTGCAAGGTGTACTATTTCTTCTACTTTGGCTCATTCTTATTTTAAGTTTGGGAAAGATGATAGATTGAAAAAATACAGTGCAATGGACACAGCAAGTAAGAATATCAACTTGCTCCTAAAACCTCACAAATCATCTCATCGTGAGCAAAGAGACCTGTCATCAGTGAACAACACAGCCGTTCCTAAACCTGATGGTATAGCATGGAACACAATTGATTATGACATTCATGGCCCGGTGGAATTGTTGAAAATTCCACACCAATTTAAGGTTTCTTTGATTGACTTTGTTACACCCAGCACATTTTCTGATGATTGGGACTTTGAGAATGTTATTTACATGATAACAGATTTAGAAATGTCAGCTAAATTCACAAAACATGAATACTTAGAAGGTTCATCAGATTATGAACAAATGTATTGTTTTAATCATTATGGTCACCATTATTTGCACAAATCTGCAAACCCTAGAAATGTTTTTACTTATATTCAATGGGAACATTGTCCAACACCGCCAAAAGGCAGCTCAAAAACATTTTATGAAACGTTCCCATACTTCTCAGGGTTTAGTGTCACAAATCCAGAAATGTTTTATTTCAAAAATATGATTAAGACACTAATGAAAAACATGTTGAATAATGCTAAACAAATGTATTCTGCGAACATTTATGCTCTGCTGTCTACATTAGGTTTTAACTTTTGGAAAGACAACATTGAGACGAAAACTGTCTGGGGCACAAAAGACTGTCAGGTGCAAGGTTTAGAAGACTTATTCAGAGCCTGCATTATCCCAGAACAAATAATGTTTTTAAATGACACTGTTCAACAAACATCTTGTCTTGGCTTGGCTAAGATAAAAGATTTAAACAAACCGTCCATACCTAAACCCATACCTGATAGCAACTGAACTACAGATGAGGAGGTAGACGTAAACTATATTTACAACAGAACAGAACTAATCCTGATTGGAAAAAATGGTTAATATGGCAACACAGACACAAATAACTGTCAGGAAAGATTCCTGAACAAAACACAAGGGTTCACAGTAACTAGGACAGATCCAAGATATTCCCAGAGACAACATCCAGGGATAGTTAAAACATACAGTGTACGAAAACTATGCCTTGAGTGGCTACAGAAATCCACACTTCCAGAAATTAAACAAAACTTGACTTTACTAAAAGTAGGCGTAGATTTACGAGACTTCTTACTTGGACCTCGTAAACCACGTCAAAAACAATTCATACACGCCGGTATATACTCTGCTTACAATGAAGCATGGAAAATCACCCAAATGGAAACTGCAGAAAGAATACGAGAAATTGATCATATTAATTTAGAGAAAGCTCTCTCTGCAGTGGACAACGGGTAAACGACTCTGTCCTCCAGAATCTTTTCTTTGGACAGCATTGTATCCTCTGCCATTGACATAATAGAGCAGGACTTGCTAATGTTACAACATGGTCAGTCCTAATTTCGTTCTATAATGTTGCTAGGCTGGACGTTACAAAATCTCCGTTCAGGCTACGTGCCATGGCGTCTAATCAACACCACGTCGTTGTTTAATGTATTTAACCTTACATATAAACAAATCTCTTTGGCACAAAGAGGAGCAGACTATACGGTGCTGAGCATAGAAAAACTGAAAGATTACCATTAACTATTTCTGAGAAGCCAGTCGTGGAATGGATAATACATGGCCCCATCACGATACCAGAGACGATTTTTCAGTTACAGTATTGCTTAAGACACATACCAGCGTGCCTGTATGAAAGGTTGGGTAAAGAGTACATTAAGTCGACCTGGAATTTACCATACACACACAAATGTTAGAGTGGGAGAAAGGAGGTATTTCTTAGTGGAAAAAATTGTGAGAACTCGCTAAGCGGTACGCTTTTATGTCAAGGTATTAATTTACACGCAGCATGTGAGGGTTCTTCAAATAACCTTTCTTGCCACCTGCATTGTTCTCTGCAGCAGTAACAGACCCAATTTTTAGGCAGCTATCCAATGGTAGCTATATAATGTTGAGTGATCACAGCTGTTGTGGAATGATGCCAGGTATAGCCTATCTAGTTAGTGTGTCAGCCAGGGTCACTTGTTGTATGCAAGTATTGTTTCCTAAAAGCAAGACAGACGGGGGGCCGCCGCTATGGCCTTCACTGAATATCTCTTCTATACGAATTGATACTTTAAGCAGAATGAAAGCCATTCTTTTGCAAAAAACTGTGCCACTGACCTCATCCAGAGAAATGTATGATCTGCAAGTCGCAAGGACTTCTGCGAAGATACATGCCCTATTATCAACAAACTGTCCAATACATTTCGCAGAAATGTTAGGTCGAATCTTAAACATGTCTGAATCGAGTGGTATTGTATATGTATTTAAGACAGTTTTTTCGGGACTGTTAGCACCCTTTGAAGTAGTCCTGGGCATTTTTCCAAATTTCATATACTCTGTGTTTGGCGGCCTGCCTCTCATTTTGGGCCTCGTAGCAAGAATTCAATTTTTGTTTCTTCTGCTCCGATATGGCAAATCCAGTCACCAACGATACCCAGACTACCACGGAGAACACTCTCCTAGCCATGCGGTACCATGACAGAATGACACAGATTCTTGGCTTGGCTCATTTAAGAGATCTGAATACCACATGGTTTCTTTTGTTCAGACCAATCTAGCAAGATTGGAACTTACCTGTTCTAGGATGCCTGCTTTGTGGAGAAGAATGCGTGTTGGACGTTTGTCTTATACTTCCATCAGCACTGCCAACGGATGTTGACGCATTGCTAGGTCCGGTAACGGCTCATGCATCGTGTTGCCCCCAACGGCTACCAATCCTGATGGCGGCATTCATAGAGATCTCACCAGCAACTACTAGCTAAATGAAGTATGTGGAATAACAGGCACACAGGTACCATCTACTGCGAACATTGTTAATGCAAATGACGCTGACGGTGATGCTTCTCCTTTGTGCACAATTGATCTACTTAATGAAGTAGTTCCACTTTCACCTACTGTGGTAGACAATTTCTTTGCCAGTGAGACGATTAGATGTTTTCTCCTGACACCGGGAATAACTTTTGAAATAAGGACACGGCGTTCCATGAACTCTGAATTCGACCTTTGCTCGTCCAAACAAAACTACTAATTCTGGAACTCTATTTTCTCTACTATTTTTGATATGATTATTTTTCCAAAATTGAACTTCTTTTTGGCACTAAGTAATCTGCTTAAAGTAGAACTATTTATAGAGAACAAGAAGTCTTTGAATACTTCCTAGAGACAATATTTGACCTTATCCTCTAAAGCAAAACAATATATTACTCCTGTTATGGGATGGTCACGAAAAAAAATGTTCTTTCTGTAACAAGAACCATTTCATAAATGTACATTTCACTATTCCTTTAGTTAGTATTAAAACTTTGATGCTATATACTTCGTATGAAAACACTATTCTTAAATGCGTACAGTCAAATGCTCCTTTATCGTATGCAACCTTATCAAATTCATTTTGTGTATTTTCGGTGGGATTTTAAACACATGCTTTAGATATGTTTTAGTGCTTATAATTTACTAATGGTAAACACAATAAAGTGGAGTGGGTGTTGTATATGAATTTGGGACGCTAGTGTAATTTTCCCGATTCATGCCCATATATAGGTATAAATCACCCTATCCCTATATAGGCATAGAAATCATAACTATATTTAGACTTAGCCTATGCAGTCCAAATACGGCATGGCAACTTCCACTAGTTCCGAAAATCCACAACGATTTATTTATGACTCACAAGAGCAAAAGGCACCACCTCAGGGGCATGGAAACATGTTGAGAGGTTTGGTGGGACCCAGCCAGGCACAAACTAGCAAGTTGGTAGGTTTTGAGGGTAGTTGCTTTTCCTAATAAATCCAACACCGGCATCAGTGTGGGTTTATTAAGGTGAGATGTTTGGTGCCAAACATCTTGGAATTCAGTGAAGTCATCATGGGCCTTTGAAGCTTCTAATGACAAGCCCCCAGCCCATGTACTCAGTAAACAGACGTGCAATATTCTTTAACAAAGTTTCTCTGCGGTAATTTCTCTTTAGAATGCACCGTAAAAATACAGCCATTTAAATTACTTTTTTCAGAAATTTCATTAAACGTTGCAGCTCTTCCCGCTGTTGAATGCCTAACATCTCTTGTACTTACCTTTTTTACATGAAAGGTAAGATTAGACTCATAAGCGGGGCAATGATAAGTAGGACAAGTATAAGTCAGAATCCATACTTATAATATTTTCACATTCTATTATATATTATAGAGTCCGACCAAGTCCTGGTCCCAAGGAGAACCCCCAAATAAAAATAGGGTTCCAAAACACATCGACCATATACAGTTAGCCACAACCATCACCATTGCACTGAATGATACAGTGTGCAAACATGGCATTTAGCCTGTTGTAAGGTAATGACTTTATTGCATGATTAATTAAAACCTTCGCAAACAAGTAAAAGATTAGTTCACAGAATGCAGCTTCTCCTTTAAAAGATGCTAAAAGAGTATGAATATGTTGTGGTTCAATAAAATTACAAAGTAATAAAAAACTTGTAGGTAAAATAGTTCTTCATGGATAAAACCATAAATCAGCATAAGGCTTATTTTCGTGGGTGAATACACCCCAAAAAAGGATGTTAGTGGAGAATACAAGTCAATGAGCTCGGAGCCAGGTCGTGCTGACTACTACGTACTTGGCAGCCAAGGAGGAGTTCATAGGATTTAGTCACAGCACTAGTAGAGACATTTGTTGACCTTGACTCATAAGCACGCTGGGGTAGGATAAAGACCAATAACTTGAGGGTCATTCCGACTTAACATTTGCTTCCCTCATAAATCGTACAAGGCTGCCAGACAGGCGGATGTTGCTGCCCTCGAAACAGGCCTTTACCGCCTCCCTACAAGATCAAACCTGACTTACAATCAGGAGCTGTTTTAGGAACTGTCTCCTTTCCGCTCTCAAGCCGTTGCAGATGCATAGTAGATGCATTATATCTTCGTTTAAATTTCTGCACAGTCTGCAGTGATTGGAAGTTTATGTACTTGTCCAAGAAGGGGATTCTGGATATCCCACTTCGTGATGAGGGTGTCGCTCTTTAAGAATTTTCGCTGCTATTTCCTGGTTTTCCCAGATAGGTTTGGTTGCTTCCTGATCCGAGAGGTTTTTGAAGGTTTCAAATTGTCTTGTGATCAAATCCCTGTCAGATTACTGATGGCAGTTAATATACGAAGAATGTTCCCTCTGTTGAGGATGTCGCCCCGACCTTTAGATTTGTATTCAGGGATGAAGAGTAGTGACTGGGTAGGAGCCCGTCATAGGCTATCTGAGGAGATGACGAGGTGAGAGAGTGCTTTTATCAAATCTGGGGAGCAGAATGACTCTATTACGGGACCGTCTCTGTTTCCTGAGTCGTCACTTGGCCCTTTGTTCCACCGTGCTGTATTGTTCGTAGTTGGGCCAGCTGAGGCTCCCCTTGTTGCGATTTCCATTGTTAATTTTGGCTTTACCGGACCTCCTAGCTTGCCAGCAGTTGCTATTTCCATTATTAATTTTGGCTCTACCGGACCTCCTAGCATGCCAGCAGTCATTGAGGCTGCGTCTGAGGCAGTGGGAAATTCTCCTTTAGTTGGTGGAGACAGAGCTTTTGCTGCCAAATCTGCAGTGTTGGAGGTCGCGGATTGTTCCAGTTCCGTTAAATGTATTGTTCCTGCCTTATCTTGAACTGTTGAAACCGATGATGGGGTGGTGGTAGCCTTAGACTGGGGAGTTGGTGGGTCGCTCGGTACTCTTTGCTCGAGTTTCAGTTCACTCTGAACTTCATTAACGGGGTAGAAGAAGGTGTTGATTGGGGGAGTGTTATTCCTCCCTTTCCTCCTCTGTTTTCTCCTTTGTTTAGAGTTTTGGGGTTTGATTGGCGGGAAGTCTCCTTCGATTGGTTGACTTGGCAGTTTTTTATAGATGTTGCAACCCTGTACCGCTCGAGATAGTTCTGGAAAGTTTGCGTTGCTGATACAGATGGGACTTGATTGGATACTCATTCTACCCCCTCAATGGCTGCCTAGGTCGTCTTGAATAGCTTGGTTGATTATAACTGGCTTTTCTCGAATGAGGTTTGATTCTGGGCACAGCTGGAAAAGAAGCCTGGAATGAGCCATTCGTATCTGATGGAGGTAGCTTATCATTTCCTTCGGAGATTGGGACACTAGTACTTTTAGGAGATCTTGTTTGATTAAAAATTGGTTTGTCTAGAATAGTTGGTTATGTTGTGTTGCTGTTTTTTTAAAAATTCATTAAAAGGTCGCCCATCACCGTGGGTAGTGATGAAAGTTTGTCAATGATTAGGTAACACAGGCAGCTTGGTGGAATTATCGATGTTTCAGCTTGAACTTTTGAGATGAAATTGTTCAAGTCAGATAGCTTTCTTTCAATGCTTGTAACATGAAGGGCTAGGCAGTTAAGTAGTGTTAGCTGTATATCCATCTAGTCGGAGTGGTACTCCATAGCTTTTGTTAGGAGTTGCATTGTGTTGAGCAGGGGGGCCCAAAGTGCGTTCTCGGTTGTTAGAGGTTCCTCTTTCGACGTCCCTGTGGGATAAGATGGGTCTTGGTCCCCTGTTTCGCCTTTGATCACATAAGTGTATGCGGTGACGAGATTTTCCCATTCGACGCTGGAGAGAACAGGTGCATTGTCTGATGCGAGAGCTAGATCCTCTGCTTCGGTTCCCCAGGCATCCCCTGGCCTGCCTACGGCTGCTGGAGCCCCCGGGAATGGGCTACAGATCGATGATGTTGACAATTCCGGTTTGTGTTCGGGTGTTCTTGTCGGTGGAACCGTTAGAGCTGATGGAATCTGGAGCTGAGTCCGGGGTCCCTTTGTCCTTGAAGACTCTAGTGGGACTTGCGATTACAATGCCTTGGGGGTCATGCGAGGATCCCAGGTTTGGTTGTGAATAGGAGACCTCGGCTGAGTTAGTTGAGCAAGGGTCTAAAACAGTAGTTCTTGTGGTTCTCGGTGTTATCTTGATCAGTTTGTGATCCAGTGGATGATGCGGAAGCTCTGGGTGGGAAAAAACCTTGACATAGGCCGGGCCGTATTTTGATTTCCGGCTCCAATGGAATTGATGTCGGAGTTTTGTGGATGCTCCTTTCGGAAAGGGGAGAGATGGTAATTTCTTTGTTCTATTTCCCGCAGTTGGTTGAAGAGCTTTTTCCGATTTTCCGGTCGTCACATTCAGGCCCTTGAACTATACCTTTGTTGTCAATGGTTTTGTTGCCAAGATGAGTATTGAGTCCGGGGATAGCACCACCCGTTGTTTCCGCAGGAGTTATGATTGCTGAAGGTGAAGTAGAGGGTGAGGTGTTCATTTGTGAGGCTGACACTGTGTCTATTGACGGATGCAGAGGTGATGGAAGGCCCAACTGATTGCTAATGCTGAGATTTAGCACTGCTCCAGCATCTTTAACAAAGGAAAATGTAGAATATATTTTGGGTTGAGAGTAAAACTTTTGTTGACATTTTTGGTTTGATGATGATGTACTTAGTTCATCCCCAATGTCCACCAATATATCAGAATCCTTGTGGGTTTGAGTCTTTTCAATGCTCGGTGTTGTTGTTGTTGTAGTGTTGGCTTGAATTCTAATCGATTCCTTTGAGATCGCACTTTTCTTTATCCTGCTGGTAATCACTTTTGAGATAGAACATCTTTCTTTGCCAAATCTCAATGGAATTAGATTAACCGTTGATTAACCGTTGTTGGTTATTTGTTGTTAATTGTTGTAGGTAATTGAAGGTTGGGGTGGGGGGAAGAGTGACCACTACTCCTGGTGCTTCCTTAACTCTATACTTCCCAAGATGCTGACCTTACCGGATTCTAGCCAAATCACCTCCTGAGCTTAAGGTACACAAAGCAGAGCACAGAGCTTGGACCCCCCCCAGAGCGCTCTCACCTTTTGGAGGTTGGAGTTTTTAGTTTCTTGAACTAGCTCTGGTTTTCTGGCAGCCTGGGAGCCTGGTGACTGGTGAGTGAAGAAACCCACCGGGGCCGGTTGACGGACCGGCAGATGGCTGACTACTGCTGTGGTACAAAAGGGGGTGGTAATGGACGGAGCATCTGAATCAATCAAACACTCACACCCAGTCAAAAGATCTGGGTTTACTCCATCACCGTTCTTTAGCCCACTCTGCCACCCCAGTTGAGACATGGCTATATGCAAATCAGTCTGACCCTGTGCCTCATGGGAATAGTCCAGTCCGAACTGCCAAGCCATGTCTTCCCTGGACCGGAAACAAGCTTCCGAGGACCGGTTTCAGGCATTCCAGCCGTCTTCAGCCTGGCTTGCTTGAATCCAGTGGCAAAGTGAGCAAGGGACTCACGTCTGAGCATACCCTGCCACACTTATGGCGGCCAAAAGCGGTACTGCTGTGGGCAGCAACGACCACTGGCTCAGGCGGGGGGGGAAGCACCCGCAGTTATCACGGCTCTGCGACTCCGTAGCTCCCCGTGCTCCCCAAATGCTAAGATGCTTGGATGCTTGGTGCTCCCGGCTCTTCCGCTCTTCCGCCTACCACCTCGCCACCACGCCAACCCACCCAACTCGGAGGAAGCAGGACGCAGCCGCAGCCCACAGCGCCCAGACGCCGTGCGTACCACCAGAGCAGCTACTGGTTGGTTCTCACCAGCTTGCCCGCGTTTTTATCATCATCGATCACTTTCTCCAAAAGCAAATGTGATGTGTTCAGTGAAAGAAAACAGCGTGTAAAAAGCAGAAATCAAGACCCCATGAAACAGATGAGACTAAAGAAATCTCTATTAAATTTGGGCTATACTCACATACAGCCTTGTCACTTTTATTTCGAACTATGAGTCTGCACAAAGATTAAAAACACAGCATGTTGTAGACGGCCGGAAATATATAGGCCCATTGGTAAAATATAAGAATGGACTCAGACACTTTAGGGACATATCTTCTCATGCAGATCTACTCATGAAGTTATGCCCTCACATGAGGTATAGTGTACCCTGCCTTATGGCTGTAAGGCCTGCTGTAGGGGGTGACTTACCTATGCCACAGGCAGTGTTGGTAGGCATGGCACACAGGAATGTGTATTATCAGAAAAAGATACATTGACTGTACAAGTTACCCTGTCTCTTGGAGTATTGGGGCAGCTCTACTTTTTTGAGAAACAGGGATGTGTGCCAGTTCGACTCTTCACTTTTATCTGCACCGCAAAACGCAGGTTGCAGTGTGCAAGTGTTTGGTGAGGGTGTCTCTGTAGGTGGCACAAAACATGCTGCAGCCTTTGAGACCCCGTCTGGTCACAAGACCCTTGGAACCACTGATACCTTTTACAAGGGACTTATATGTGAGCCAGAGGGGTGCCAATTATGGAAACTGAGGTACATTTGTGGGAAAGAACACAGGCACTGGGTACCTGGTCAGCAGGAACCTAGTGCACACTCAGTCAAACATGAATCAGGCAAAAAGTGTGTGTGTGTTGGGGGGGTAACCATGCGAAAAGGGTACTTTTCTACAAGGGACAACAATATTGACCACGACTGTTACCACAGTTGAAATCACAGAAGCAAAAACACCAATCACAATATCAGGAACACCAGCTGTTACTAAATGTGTGGGAAAAGTGCAACAACAACTTAGCAAAGTAGGGACAACATCAGCGAGCACAGTTTTGACGACGAGAAAAACATAAAAGTGATGAGGGGAATGCTTAGTTATTCTTTACAAATGGTAATTAGTTTATTTGTTCACTGTGCCATTAAAGACAGGGACTAACTGTCTGCAAATCACCCTTGGTCCAGTCTTGCTCCAATAGGCCAGTCCAGCCCGAACTGCTGAGCAGCGCCCCCTCTGAATAGGAACTCGGGCAAGCATGTTGGGCCTGTTGGGCACCATGGAGGTACAGCTTGAGTCGCATGGCACAGCAGGCAGATCATTCATGTGTCCATTTAGTTTTTCCACTTAAGGCATCTCGGTGCGGAAACCAAACAAGCACTGGTAAAGTCAGTTTGTCTGGCTTTATTGTGTTAATGTAGGTAAACTCGCACATGCAAAAGTGTGTGCCTATGAGATGTGCCTCTGCCTGTACAACTCTGCCTTCCCCTGATGATTGTGATTTACAAAGTGACCCAGCGCAAATTGTCTGTGCACATCTTCGCATGCCAATATTTCGATGAAATAACAGGTTAAGGTCAATACTACTGGCTTGGTAGCTCTTTGGATTTCATTAGTTGAAAATTATTTCAACTTTCAGCATTCAGTGAAACATAAAATGAGTTCTTTTTTTCCTTCCTTAGCAGCCTGCTGACGAGAGCGTTTGCTAAATGAAATTCTATAGTTAAAGTAGTCAAACATTACAAGTATTCAGAATTGGGGTCATTGTGACCCTGAGTGCAGCAGTAACCTGAATATTTCTCGCTTAATTGCTTTCTGGATCATCTTTAGGAGCACTTTCTGTAAAACTGCTCAATCCCAGGGCTTTAAGGTGTCTTCATTTGTATGAGGGCATGTGGATGCGGGGGCGATGGCGTGTGTGAGATGTTAAAAACAGAGAAAATCCTTTCTTCCCTGGCTATATGCGGCCCATTGGAGCTTCGAATCGCACAAGGTGGAAATATGCAGACCCCCGAGAGCACCACAAAACAGAAATCAAAGCCCAACTATGTGTATCCAGGACAGATGCCAACATCTGTGACACCACTCTTCTTGGAAGGTGCCTCTTTTGCAGATATAAAACGCACCTAACACTTTTATGAATTCTGAAGGGGGTGTCCTTCCACACAAGAGCAACAAAACGTACATTGATGTGATAAGACATTATTCTGTAATAATAAACTACAACTATGAGCAAACTACAAGAGGCAAAAGTAAGTGCACACACGCACGCAACTAAAAATAGTGGGGCATATTACCAACAACTAGGGATAATTATCGCTATGTTGGTTTAGCGGCGATATTTTTATCGCCGAGCTGCGGAGATTTTTATCGCTTAGGAGCCTTGCTATTAACAAGGTTTATCTCCTAAGCGATAAAAATCGGTCGAAATGCATGAATATCGCTGAAAAGTACGCGATATTCATGCATTACCGAGCAAATGCTCTTAGCCATGTTATCCACCTCCCATTGGATAACATGGCTAAGAACTGCTCAGGGGAGGTGTTATCTTTTGGTTGGTAATAGGAGATAGTGATGTTAGTGACTGTTTCCAGTCGCTAACATCTTGGCACGCCCACTTTGCATGTCATTAGTGATAAATATCACTGACATGCAAAGCGGGGCCCAAGATGATCGCTATCTCCTACTAGCTGTCGCTAACTGGTGTTAGCGACAGCTAGGTAATAGGGAGATCATTTTATCTCCACTTTCTTGGCTTTTAAAGCCAAAAAAGTGGAGATAAACCCCCTTGATAATATGCCCCTAAGTACATAAATAATTACATGAATACATTTAATGAAATTGATGAAAACAAAAAGGGTACTCAAACAATTCCACTCATACTATACATTCAAAAAACATAAACATGTGTGAGATCAACAAAACAGTGGCAGAGAGAGATAAACAATTAACAGTAATCACTGTCCACAATCAAAAAGATTAATATCATCTCGGATTTAAGTAATTGTTAAAGGCGTCAACAGCATTTCAACCCAAAATTTCTTTAAGGGTCATCATCAGGACAATAAGCTTCAAGAGTGAAAGCGACCACTTGATTGACTTTCTTAGCAATCTATCCTGCACGTGGCAGTGCTCTTCCCCTATCGTACCAAGGTAATTTCCAAAAGGGAGACATGGCAATGCACGGAAATCCCACTTAATGAGGATCCTCTGAAATAAGTAGCATATGATTTATAGGCTTGGATAATGTGGAGCCAGAGTATCAAAATCTTGAGAATGTTTTGATGGAGAACTTGACTGGAGCACACAAGGTTTTGAATTTATGAATTTTCTGCCTACTCTGTGTCTTATATAGTGACAGGGTTGTAAAGTCAAGTGGATTGTTCCCAGTTGGTGTTAGGGGGAACATAAATGTGTCTCCAGGGTATAGGTCCTCAAACGTGTTTATGCCGAGTTGGGGTGTCTTTGTCATGCTGCCTTTGTCTTTTAATGGTGGTATGTGTGGGTTGCTGCCTAGGGGCATAGACGAGGCATAGAGGATCGTGGTTCCAGCTCTGTTCCACAGACCCTTCCAGGCCCATTGCAATGTTTCCACAGTGTTCAATTAATTTCTGTGGCGTTTGAATATTTGAAATGTTACTAACTTTAGTGTAATAGGGGCCATTTTGTCTTTTTGGATGGTGATGGGGGGTTGTAATGGGGTTGGGTCTAACCAGTCTTGGCGGAATAGGGCTTGAGAAAAATAGGCATTAAGGGCCCGATGTAGGTAGCCCTTTACCGATCCGAAACGGCCGAAAATACCGATTTTCGGCCGTTTCCGAACAGTAAAGGGCTACCGAGATGTAGGGGCACATTTTCGGTAATTTTACCGAATCGGTATCATTACCGAATCGGTAAATTTACCGATTCGGTAATATGTACCGAATCGGTAAAATAATTACCGATTCGGTAATATTTACCGATTCGGTAAAATTACCGAAAATGCTATGTAGGTAGGCAATGTACCTTCTGCACATGGCTTACAGAATCGGTATTTTACCATGGAATACAAATCCATGGTAAAATACCGATTCCGGTGTGCATGCACATGTGTGCATGCACACCTATGTCACGTGACAGGCAGACCTGCCCTTAAGGCAGGTATGCCTGCCACATGGCACCTGTGCCTGTTTTGGGGGTGCCAGAGGGTGTCAAAGTGACACCCCCTGCACCCTTGTGAATTCTTTAATTACCGATTCGGTAAATACCGAATCGGTAATGCCTAATCATTCCTATGGGCTTCAAAGCCCATAGGAATGAATGGGCATTACCGATTCGGTATTTACCGATTCGGTAATTAAAGAATTGCTAAGGATTCGGTAACGAATCCAGATGTTGGGACCTACATACCATTTACCGATTTTGAAATACCGAATCGGTAGGATTCGGTATTTCAAAATCGGTAAATGGAATTTACCTACATCGGGCCCATAGTGATGTGTATGGAGCTCCCGAACTGCCTTGCTTGAGGGGAAGCGTGAGGAGTTCCCAGGGAACTCGGGCATGTTTGCCTGCCAATGCAAGCGATATCAAAAGAGATGGCAGCTTTTGAAATATTATCTAATTAATAGCAGGGGGATGTTGACGAATCGGTATAATAGCTTAGGGACAATTATAATTTTTCTTGCTGCTATTCAGCCTGCTAGAGACAGTGGCAGCTAGGATCAAGCTCCAACCATGTTATGGTATGCTCGTAGTTCATAGTTCAGAGTTCTTGTGTGTCATGGCTCAACCAGATCCCCAGATATTTAACTGGGGTTCGGCCCAATAAATGGATAATCTAGAATGAAGGGGAATGTGTGGTCAGTAAGGAGAAATAATGTGGATTTGGTCCAATTTATCTGCATCCCGGATAGTCCCCCAAATGTTATTTCCTGTAGTATTGTATTTAGATTTACTTTTAAGCCATGTATTTATAGAGTAATGTCGTCTGCCTAAAGGGAAATGTTGAGCCCTCTGTAGGTGAAACCCAGTACCCTGGCAGCATGATGCTGTTGCAGTTTTGCCATCAGTGGTTTCATCGCTTGGTGACGCAGAGGGGCGAAAGAGGGCAGCTTTGCTGTGTACTCCGCATTATGGGGAAAGGGATAGAGTTCATACCACAGTCTAGCAGTAGGTTTAGTGTACAAAAGATGAAACTGTTGTATATATAATGTGCTGAGCCCGAGTCTGGTAAGGATAGGAAAGAAATACGTTCATTCAAGAGAGTCAGATGCCTGTAGCATCCAGTAGAGCCGCCAGGGCGGGGACCTGGGGGTCTTGGTAGTCTAGGACCGCAGATAACGTACACAGGTTGAGCGCCATTGAACGTCCGGGTATGAAACCAGATTTGCGAGGTCTAGCAATGAGTGCATTAGGGGCTACAATCTATTTGCGAACAATGTAGCATAAGTATTGCTCTCTATATTTATGAGCTATGGTGGGCGACAAGAGTCTCGGAGATTGGGGGTTTTCCTGGCTAAAGCAGTATCAATATGACTGCCTCGCACATAGTAGGGGGGAGGATTCCTAGTGGAATTGATTCTTGGTACCCCTTTAGGATGGTGTGTTGCCAAAAATGATGCATAGTTTTTATAAAACGAGACCATCTGATCCGGGTGTCTTGCTGCAAAAGAGATTAATTATGACTTGAATTATGTCATCAGTACTGATGGGCTCATCGAGGTAAGCCTTGTGTGCATTGCTTAACCATAGTAATTCAAGTGAGTCTAAGTACGTAGTGAGTTCTTAGTGGGCTTTGGGGATGGTAGAGGAGCATAGTGAAGAGTAAAAGCTAATGCAGCAGCTAAGTATATTTTGGGTCTCTCTCATGAAATTTGAATCATAGTCTAATATATCTGTTATGAAGGAAGCACTACACGCAGGTCTAAGGATGGGGGCTAAGGTTTTTCACAGTCTGTCACTCTCTCCATATCTTCTGGTGGTAAGTATTTCCCTAGGAAATTCGATTCCCACCAGCATTCTTTCTCGTATTGCGATATATGTTCCCTGAGTGTCGCGATGTGTGTTTGTTATTTAGTGTCATAAAATTGTACTTTGTTCTCCCTGATCGAAGATTCTAGTTTTCCCAGGGTTTGCCAGATGACTTGCAATACACCTGCTTGTCTAGAAATGTATGACCCCTGATTACCACTTTGAAGGCTTCCCAGAGCGTGGAGTGAGAAGAGACCGATCCTTCATTTAGGGCAAAATAGTTCACCATGTCTTTCCGTATTTCCTTTCCAAAGGCCTGGTCTAAGTGCTTGAGGTGGGAGTGTCCAACTAAATTCCTGTTGAGTTAACGGTGAGAGTGTGTAGAACAGGGGCGTGATCTTACAGAGTGCTAGGTAGGTGTCTAGTGTAGTGTCTGTTGTCCATGTCTCTATGCAACTTCACAATGCTACCCATTATGGAAGAGAATCGCACGATGAACTACGCTACAGATTACTGGCAAATAAGGCACATATACAAAACACAGAGGGAGTTTCCCTCGATGTCCAAGGTAGACATCGACTCTCCTTCTTTTAAAAGAACCGGAGTACCATTTTATTTCTGTTTGTGGGAATAATCTGAAAATGTATGTAATTAGAGGTTCAGCATATCTTTCGAGTGCCATAGGGAAGTATCATTGGTGATAGATCGAGGAAGACATCGCCCCCGAAATAGGTTGGAGGATGTTTTAGCCTCCCACAAGAATCCCACCATAACTAGAGGATCACCATATCCTGCCATCATCTGGGAAAGATTTAATCCCACAGCTTGTGTACATCGAACTAAGCTTGTGGTTCATCATCCGCGATCAATACTAGAGGCATATATGGCATTCTGCCAAAACACGGAGAGACAATAATTATAAATGTCTTGCAGTAGGTGGTTTATAACTAGATTGAGCCAATCGAAATGAGTTGACGCCCCTTTTCACATGGTCAAATTCGAGGAACATTTGAGTCTAATCATATGAGTTCTGGTAAACCCCATCAGAATTGATTCAAACAAACTAACCGACCCATGATGTTTTTTTAATGTTTCACTTGCTTTTTGTCTCTCATGTAGCTTAAGTATTATGTTTGTTTTATGTATAAATTTGTTAAAACATATTTTTTGTATCTGGTCTATATGTGATTTTAGGAATTTGAGATTTTAATAAAAGAAATGTCTGTAATTGTTGAATTAGTTTTGGTCTATGTGTTTGTAATTGATTTATGGGCCCTGAAATGTAAAATATATTGAATAAGTTGAGTGTGTTTAGGAATTGTGTATGGTTGAATGTAGTACAGTTAGACATTGGTAATCTATCACCCAAGAGAAATATTTTTTTACATTGATTGTATTTGGTACCCTGTCTCTTGGAGTGTAGGCGCACTCCCTTTTTGTTTTATGTTATTTTACAACCCTGCGAGGTTCATGACGTCCGCTGCCTTCTTCTTGTGTTTCAGGAGTGTTGGGCGTCTGGAGTCTCCTGATCATGAGCAAGAAGGTCATGACTGTCCACCGCAGTGCCCAGACAGCACAGGTATGTTGTCGGCCACAGACACACATGTCCCGCGACCTTCGGTTGTCGCTCCGCGCCCAGCGGTGCCCCACATTGGCAGCAGAGGTCAGTCGGATTTATTGTTGGTTTCACGCCAGCGGTCAACGCCACATTTATCCTCCCACTGTCCGACTCTGGTGTCTGATGCTACAGCACCGATTTAGTCGCAGCCTGATTGGCAGGCCGGTGGACCCAAGAAACCCCAGCGTGGACCAGAGGGCCCTGAATCATCTGACCGGTGCCGCCCTAGTGGGCCTTTCCGCGCACCACCGATAACCTGCTCTCCTGCCAAGCTGGCTCCATGAACAGGGCACTCTGGATCAAGGCGTTCTAGTTTTAAAATCCAGCTGGCCCGGATAAATGTCAGCGCATATATGTTTGCTGTCACACGATCCTCGATCCGGCAAGGCCTACCTGGCCTATCTTCAGTCCACTGTGCGGCTCTTCCCACAAGGCTTTGCAGGGTCCACGTATCTTCCTCAGCTCCGTAACCGGAGCTGCCAATGCGTATTCCCAGCCACCAGACCCTTTGCCCCCTGCAAATGGGGCACTCCGGTATGGGGTGGCCGGTGAGGAAGGCTGGCCTGCAATACCATGGGAGCACCTGGAGGTAACCTACTGCCTCAAGCCCACTGTAGGGACCTGTGTCATTCGGCCGTCCCCACACACCAGCCACTGCTCTCACCTTAAGGCCCACCTGGAGTGCTGATTCTGCTTCAGGTTCTCTTCGGAACTAGCGCCGCATGTGCTCGGCCCCCTACTTACCACAGCTCGAATGCCTCCGTTGTCCCGGGTCAGGCCCGAGTTTCCTGAATTTTCCAGTGTAGTCTTGCCCTCAGCGAGCAGGCCAGGGGCCGTGGAATAGTCTCAGGGTATCAACCGGATGGTTGCTGCAAACTGGTTTGTATTGCCTCAAGTTGGAGTTACTTAACATGTTCCTTCAGTCAGGATTATTGATGGATCTTTCCTAGGCTGACAGATCCCTTTCAGCGAGCGGCCATCTTTCTGCTCGGCGAGACCACACCCCACACTGCCTTAATAGGTTTGACTATTTCCTCAGATTCTATTGGTTTATTCAAGTGCAACCTTTCTGCATAAGACACTGTGGACAAGAAAAAGGGGGGAAAGAACTCTAGACATGTTGATTTATTGCACAAAAGGAGGGGGTGTACAACCTTTCATAGAAGTCTCGAAATACCTCAAGAATATCATAATCAAGAACATTTTGAGAGACATTTTTGTCTGTGATATGGGTAGTCTGGATGCTGAGATTGGTACATTTAATGGTAGAGCTAATAGTTTACTACTCCATTATGTAGTAGCTGATGCTGGATTTTTTAGCATGAACACCAAGGTGGCTCTCTTACTAACAATGCAATTAAAGGAGTATTTTTGGTATTTATTATCATGCAAAAGGGACTTATTACTGGAATGTCTATATAGATCCTCTTTCCGTTTGATTTCATTCCCAAGGGGTTGAAGTGTATTCTTAATTTCACTGTTTCCTCTGGACCTTTTATTGATGATATGAACTCTCATAGCACAATTAAACACATCCCATAGGACTATCAGAGAGTTAACAGAATTTTCGTTTTTGTTGAAAAAAAAATCAATCTCTTTTTCGAGATCTAGAACATTAGATTGTTTGTCCAATATTTTACTATTTAAGCACCACGCTCAATTCCCACGCTTTTCGGCTAGGCTAAGAATAGACATTGAGATTTAAAGCATGATTTCAAACCCACTGGGAAAGGCAAAAGGAAAGACGATGCAAAGAAAGGGAAAAGCATTACACAGTCTCAAGGGTCAGGCATTAAATGATACAAATAAAGGAAAATAAGAAATTTGAGAAATGAGACACATTTTAATCTTAGAATTTTATAATAAAACACCCTCAAAATCACTTATACTTTTTCAGAAAAGTAAATAGCGACTCTGAATCAGACTTAACATTTACTACATAACCATTTAATGCGTATGTTTTTTTTTTTTTTTGTCCTCATTTGCCTTACCCCCCGCTTAGGAAATGCCAACCACCTTGCGTGTCCCCGACCAAGAGAGGGAACCAAGAATATGATACCCATCTCTGGAGCTGGACTCCGAGATATTTTACTGGTGGCAGAGAAGTCCCAAGAAGAAGGGGATTTTAAGTTCTTACGCTGACTCCATCTAGGTATATCTCAACCTGAAGGACCAAAAAACCGTATCGAGGCCAGACCCGGTCCAAGGAGTGTTGGTGGCATAATCATAGGACCCGGGGAAAAAAAAAAAAAAAAAAAAAAAAAACCCGGAACACTATCTCCACTGTATCAACAGATCCCAAAAGGCCAGATTACGGTTATTGCAGGCTCTAGCCATGTCCACCTTTGATGTTTCATATAAAGACGTGAGCCAGTCCGAATATATTGGAGCAGATTTTTCCACCCACCGTATGCAAATCTGCCTCCTAGCCAACAGAATAGCATAAAACAGAAAAGATCTTGCTTTGCCAGATATACTGTCCTCTGTTCCAAAGATGATTAGTGGCAATGAAATTACTAATGATGTGTTCATAATGGAATTTAAGGTAGACAGCACTTCCTCCCAAAACTGACCGATGTTGGGGCATTCCATGAACATGTGAATATCTGAAGCTTCTGGTAAATTACATTTATTACACTTCTTGTCTGGGAGAAATTTGGAAAGTCTCAGTGGTGTTATATAAGCCCGATTTGCTGTGAACAAATGGTTGCGCCTCAGCCATGATGGCTTCACCACTTTATAGAGGAGCGCAAAAGATCTTAACCATGTCTCCTCACATTGAAAGCCCATTGTCTCTCCCCACAATTCATCTGGAAGGGTGACATCCCCATCGGTTTCCTCCAGAAGCTGCCAATACCAGAAGGCCACCTCCTTACCACCCCTAGGTCTTTCTAGTAGCAGCTGCTCCAGGGAGCTTGATTTCCCAAATAATACATCTTTGCACCGCTGGGCTCTCCCCCAGCTTTCCAGCTGGATGAATTTAAATCTAGAAAATGCTGGACCTATACGCTCATGTAGTTCATCCCAAGGAAGTATCGATCCGTCCACCAATAGCTCTCCCCATCTAGCAATTCCAGCTTCCTCTAGTGGAGAAGATAAACTGTCCCTAAGACACTCCGGTAAACCCGGGGAGTCCCATATGGGAGCGTAATTGGAGTAGTAAGACAGCCCCAATCTTCTTCTAATGGCTAGCCAGCCCTTAGCCCATGACTGTATGATTTTCAGTCTTATTTTCTTAAAATATTTCTGGCTCCCAAATTTATATAGAAATCCGTCAGCTGGTAGGTTTGCTCCGGTTAACATGGCTTTATACATTGTCACCTCCAGAAGACTCGATGGTGTTTTTAATAACATCCTGGAGTAGGACAACTGAAAGGCCCAAGCGTAATACACTAAATCCGGTAGGGCGAGACCCCCCTTCTCCCTTCTCCTCCTCAACTTCTTCCACGCAATTCTAGTTGACTTATAATTCCAAATAAAGGAGTTAAGCTCTCGCTGACATCTGTCCAACATCTTCACATCAAACCCCAAAGGAATGGCACCAAAGATAAATATAAACTTGGGAAGGATAGACATTTTTATTAAGTTGACCCTACCCATTATAGAAAGTGGCAAGTGAGTCCAAGATTTCAATAGGCCCTTACATTCCCTGGAGACTTGATCTAAGTTAGTTTGGGCAATGGTTCCGATGTCTTGGGTGATTCGGATCCCGAGATAGCGCATAGAGGTGGTGATGTTTATGCCTAACCGTGGGTCCGGAATATTCCAGACCATGACCTCGGTCTTACTTGAATTGATATTGTAGCCCAAGATCTTGCCGAACTCTACAGCCTTCTGAATCACGGCAGGGAAGGACAACACCGGATCCGAGGTAAAGATTAAGATATCATCGGCATATAATGCCGCCCGCCTCTCCCACTCCTTAAACTTGAATGATGGTATATTTTCGTCTGCTCGCAAAGCCTGGGCAAACGGCTCAATGTATAAATTAAAAAGGAGGGGAGAAAGCGGACAACCCTGCCTCGTATCTCTAGTAATCTTAAAGGGTTCTGTCAAAATCTCATTAATCAGCAGCCTAGCCGAGGGGGCTCGATAGAGCAAGGCAATAGTTCTGCGAAAGCCCTCCCCAAAGGTAAACCTTTTTAACACATCATTTAGGTAGGGCCAATTGACCCTATCAAAGGCCTTAGCTGCGTCAAGGGTTAAGGTGGCCAGTGGAAGGGAAAAAGCAGAGGCAATATCTATAGCCCCTACCAAATCATGTGTAAGATCTGAAAGATGGCGCCCCTTAATAAAGCCTTTCTGGTCATGATGAATAATGGTGCCTATTACATTACCCAGTCTTGCTGAAAGTATTGCGGCAAAAATCTTATAGTCGCTGTTCAGCAAAGATATTGGTCTATAGGACCCACACTCTGATACGTCCTTCTCTGGTTTGGGTATAAGAACAATTGTGGCCTCACCCCAAGATTTTGGCGGTGGCTTTCCTTCCCTAAGGATACCATTAAAAAGGGTTGTCATTACTTGGACGATATTCTCCCCCAAGACTTTATAGATCTCCCCAGGGAGACCGTCTGGGCCAGATGCTTTCCCTTTTTTTACCTGCCTTATTGCTTCCTTTACCTCTACCTCTGTTATTGCAATCTCTAAACTATTGCTCTGTGTTATTGATAAGGTTGGGAGCAATATTCCATTCAGCCACGTGTCTCGTGCCATCTGATCATCTGGTAATTCTTCCCTATAGATAGTCTCAAAGAATTCATAAAAGGCTTTACCTATCTCATGACTAGCTGTCCTTGGTGCCGCCTCCCTTCCACCTTAATTTCTCTGATATATTTCTGAGCTTGGTCCGATTTAATTTTCCACGCCAGTACTCTACCCGCGGCCTCTCCAAACTCAAAATGGGAAATCTTACTTGCATTCCATCTTTTATTAACCCTCTCTTGTAGGATATTTTCTAGTTGGTGCTTTAACTCAGCCAATTTTAACTGCTCCTCAGGAGAACCTAGAGACTGACATAGATTGAACTCAATGCCCTTCATTTCCTGTTCCAGACTATCTATCATGTCTTTGTATTTTTTACTCCGATATGAGGACCTACTTGTGATGCAGCCCCTCATAAAGGCCTTAAAGGCCTCCCAAACCACTTCTGGAGAGGAGGACTCCATATTAATTTCAAAAAAAGCAGTTGTCTCTCGGCCAGGAAATTCACTTCACCTTCTTCAAGTAGGAGTGTCCGGTCAAAAGACCAAGAAGGATGTTGCCTCCTACTGTCGGATCTAATTG
The DNA here is from genome assembly GCF_964263255.1 of Lissotriton vulgaris. Lineage (NCBI taxonomy): Eukaryota > Metazoa > Chordata > Amphibia > Caudata > Salamandridae > Lissotriton > Lissotriton vulgaris. The sequence goes on along the minus strand of NC_141688.1, from coordinate 247,185,667 downwards.
AAAAAACAAGAGCTGAATGGTCTGACAGGTGAGATGGGAGATAATCAATCGCTATTAAAGCGTCTTTCAAATTATAAGTAAACAGAGCATAGTCGATTCTGGATGAATGCTTGAAACGACTATTCCGATAGGAAACCCCCAATTTACTGCCTGCTCTTTCCCGCCAAGGGTCCGCCAGGCCTAGCTGAACCATGATAGCTATTAGAGTTCGCCTAGACTTTGGTGAACTACAGGCCCGCGAATTTGCTGATTTATCTAATTTAGGATTCAGCACAATATTAAAATCGCCCATCCAAATCACCGGATCCTGAAAAAGTAGCAGGTGATTTCTGACGGCGTCCAAATGCGATGGATCATCCGAATTTGGGCCATAATAGCCCACCAAGGTGTACCGTTGACCCGCCAACTTAACTCTCAATATCAGCCATCTCCCTGTGTGGTCCTCTATACACTCCAAGATTTGAGCTTTCGCAGCTCTTTTAAAAATAAATATAACCCCCCTAATATTAGCATTGTGGTCGGTAGAGCAGAATTTATCGACCCATTTCTGTTTTTTGAGTATCTCCACTGCCTCTGATTTAAGAAGGTGTGACTCTTGAATTGCAATGATTTGCGCCGGGGAGTCCCTCAGATACTGCATTATACGCTCCCGCCTACTTCTCCCTCGCAAGCCATTGACATTCCAGGACATATAGTGGAGAGCTGTCATGGTACCACCGCTACCCCCCTCGTATCAACCTTTCCCAACAGCTCTTGCGGGAACCTTACTATTTTCCATTTTTGATGTTGGACAGATGTCAGAAATAACCATTCCGCAAAATAATAGGCAGACTTATGAGGATTTTTTGCTTTATTCCCCCTCCCCAGGAAAACCCTCCCCTACTTACTCTGACCTGGTAGATGGCCAGATTTACACCCACAACGGCTCTCCAACCTCACCTCCACCCTATTAGTATAGTCTGTAGACAGACTCAAAACCAATATGGCTGTTGAGAGGAAACTTAATTTGTGATATCAGAGGACTCTTATAAGGTGAAGGGAATGCAGAGAGTGGGTCATTCTTGCTATTATTATTGTTTCCATTCCTATTTACCTACACCTTTGATTATACAAAGATTCATACATGTATATATATATGTATGCACACTCGTATACACACAAACCTTATTAGATTTTAATTTAACTTGTGTTTCCCCTACACTCTCTCTTGTCCTAAAATAAATTAGGAGAAAAAAATAAAGAAGGAATTTATTTTTATATTTTTACTAATATCAGGTGTAGTTATTTATTTATTTATTTTTTATGCATTTGTTTATTTATTGTAACTCATTCCTACTCACCCCCCCCTTTTTTTTTTATGAATTCTTTTTATTTTTTTATTTTTTTTTTATTATTCATTTCCCTTCCTACCATGATTTTTACCCATTGTGATTTCAGGGCTATATAATCTTTAACAGAACTAATATAGCCCAGACATAATTTATAATGTCGGTTAACCTATATCAGACCCAAATAACCCACTATCCTTTACTCTGAGCCTGAGCCTGAGCCTAGGCATGGTCTCTAATAGATTCTAGTAACTCATCTGCTTCCGAGGGTGAACGGATATTATACATTTTATTGTTGTACATAATACGCAAAAATGGCGGGAACCTCATCTAGACAGTGGCGCCTACAGCTCTGAATTTTTCCATGCGCTGCCCCAACTCCCATTGCCTGTCGAGCGTGGTCTTAGATAGGTCTGATTGCACCTCAAAAGAGAAGTCCGGGCCCTGTAATGATCTAGCTTTCAGTGCGAGGTTCAAGATCTTATCTTTAAGTGAGAACGTTAGGAAGTTAATCAAAACCTTTCTAGGTTTATCTCTCCCTGGCTTTAGGCGGAATGGATCACGGTGAACTCGCTGGATGTCGTTGTCAAGCTTGTCAGTTGACTCCTCCAAGTTAAGAGAATCTTTTAGGATCTTGATCACAAAGCTTTTAAGATTTGTGCCCTCTTTTCCTTCGGGGATCTTTAAGAGTCGCAGGTTATTTCTCCGGGAATAATTCTCCAAACTCTCAACTCGCTCTCGCATACTTTCACCATCCTTCTGCAGTGCTTGAATTTTGGATCTAGCTATTTCGAGATTAGATGACAATAATCCCACAGAACCTTCCAAAACCTCTGTCCTTGCGCATAAGCCGTCCACTTTTTGGTCCAGCATGTCACAGGATGCTCTAATTTCGTTCTGATTCACCTTAGAAACTGCGAAATCAGCACGGATTTCCTCCCTCATTGCGGCTATTGACTTTACTAAAGCCTCCAGTGTATTCCCAACCCCTGGGCCTTCCAAATCGCCCTCACCTCCACCTCCGTCTGGTGCTGCTGCTTTGTTAGATGCAACCCCCTTTTGGGGCCCTTGGTATCCTTCATGGGATTGCTGGTTGCTTACAGCTGTGACCTCTGTTTCATTTATAGGCGTGGGGGGCTCCGCTAACCCATTTACTGTACCGGGAACGGGGATGGCTATTGGGAGTGGTAGTACTACAGGCGCTGTTGTCTCCTTCGACCCACCATCAAACTTGGGTATAGGTGTAGGTGTTGATGCGACTACTAATGTTGAAGCTGTCTGTGCCTCTGAACTCCCTGTCCCAGCAGGCGCCATCTCTGATGTAATGTCCAGTACTTGGGGTAATACTTTAAAAAATGTGCGTAGAGAAGGGGTGATGCCGCTGAGTCTCTTTAGGGGTTGACTTTTTCCCCCCTTCTGCTTAATGTCTTTAACCAACTCGCTAGTGGCACTTGTGGAGCACCCCTGAGGTTGTCTTTTTTTTTTCGATCCCCTGCGCCCTTTCTCTGAACTCTTATTCCCACTCCTAGTATTCCTTAGAGCTACGGGCTTATTTCTCCCTTCAGAGTCAGTTTCCCTGCTGGAGTCTCTGACTGCCTTACAGTCCGTTACACTGAAGTCTACCGTGTCCTTTAAACGCGCTGGTATACCCCCGCTCACCTTGGAGCCCGTTTCCGGATTTACTGTTGCGACGCAGTTCTCAGCTTGGCCCCCCCCCTCCTCCGCTCCGCCACCACGGCTCCTCGGAGCACCCGGGCAGCCGCCGTGCGGCCGCGCCGAAGCTCCACGGCTGCTTGTCTCCACCGAGGCAGGAACGCGGGCAGGAGAGGGCGGGTCGCAGCAGGCAGGCACATCGATCAAGACCGGGGGTCAGTTAACACTTCGCTGCTGCCCAGTTTCTTCGTTTCTCGCATTTATTCCCCCGCCTTACGAAGCGTGTCCTCTAGATTGCAGTCTGACTAGAAACGCCGTCCCGCGGCATGGTCTCGCTTGGGCAGAGTAGGGTGAGATTCTGAAGAGCCGACTCTGGGCGTGCGAGCCGCGCTAGCCTGCGGCCGCCATGTTTTCAACAGTCTTCAAGAAGTCTTCTGTCGCTGTCTGCCGGCCAACATCCAGGCTTGGATACTCAAGAAAGACATCCCATAGGACTATCAGAGAGTTAACAGAATTTTCGTTTTTGTTGAAAAAAAAATCAATCTCTTTTTCGAGATCTAGAACATTAGATTGTTTGTCCAATATTTTACTATTTAAGCACCACCCTCAATTCCCACGCTTTTCAGCTAGGCTAAGAATAGACATTGAGATTTAAGCATGATCTCAAACCCACTGGGAAAGGCAAAAGGAAAGACGGTGCAAAGAAAGGGAAAAGCATTACACAGTCTCAAGGGTCAGGCATTAAATGATACAAATAAAGGAAAATAAGAAATTTGAGAAATGAGACACATTTTAATCTTAGAATTTTATAATAAAACACCCTCAAAATCACTTATACTTATTCAGCAAAGTAAATAGCCACTCTGAATCAGACTTAACATTTACTACATAACCATTTAATGCGTATGTTTTTGTACTGTGGGCCCGCATACCTGGGGGGCCATGTAGGGGTTCCCAGGGGGTCGCATGGGCCTCTGCAAGTGCATGTAAATGAAAATGGCCTGGAACTGCAGCCTTTTATTTATTTTTTATTTTATTTATAGAGTTTTGTATAGCGCAAACAAGACCCAAGAGGGTATCAGAGCGCTTCGCATGATAGGGTATGAGGGATACAATAGTAGGATCAAACACTCCTCCAATATGTGCTAGTAGCATGCTAACGCTGGAGTCTATAGGTGCACATATGAGTAGTGAATAGTCAGAGCATCGGAGTAACAGGCAGATAAATAAACAATAAAAAAATATTGTGTCTTCAGGCAAAAACTAAATCATTAGTCTAGTTTTCACTTCATATTTGAATGAGGAGCTCGATGAGATTCAACGAACGTCTGGTGGCAGAGGGTTCCAAATCTTTGGGGCGCTGCCTGAGAAGGCTCTGTAGCTCATTCTCTTTTTTGGAAGATCTCTAGTTTCAGTAGTAAAGAGTTTGCGCTTCTTGAATGGCTGCATTCCCCTGATAACTCAAGCTTATACACTAGCTGTATGGGGGTCTTGAGATTTAGGACTTTATGAGTCATGCACTCAATCTTTTGCAGAATTCTAGCTTCGTACGGAAACCATTTTAGAGATTTTAGGGCTCGAGTTATGTGACCCTTTCTTTTAGTACAGGTTATCAATCTGGCCCTCGGATTAACACCTTTGCTGCTAGGCCTCCCCCGTGCTAAGCCTTTTTTGGCTAATTGGGGTAGTATGTGCTTAGGCCCCCGTAACTTTTTGACCACATAAGGTGTCCACGCCAAATGTGCATCCTTTTCTTCCAACATCATGGTACCCAGGGTTTGTGGATTGCCCTGGAGAGGACACAGAAATTAGCCAAAATACAGCTAAAGTTTCTTTTTAGGGAGAAAAAGTGCTGCAAATGAAAGCATCTGGTTTTTCCCCTGCAAATGGTATCAAAAAAGGGTTTGTGGGGCTGAAGTCACCATTTTCACAGCTTTCGGGTAATGACAGACATTTGTCATAAAACCAACATTTTTTACACAGTTTTGGCATTTTCCTGGGACATATCCAATTTTTGCTATTTTTTGTGCTTTCAACCTCTTTTCAGTTTATGGTAGAAATGGCTATGAAAGCAATAATAGATCCTGGAAAGCTATACATTTTAGAAAAGTAGACAATATTCTAAATTCAGCAAAGGGGTCATTTGTGTAGATCGTTCAAGTTTTCTTTATAGAAACTAACAGGTAAATATAGGAAAATTTGAAAATTAGTTGAAAAAAACAGCCATTTGTGTCACCATTTTCACCTGTAACTTATTTTAATTATCACAGATTTTTGAAAGCAATATACCGTTACATTTGATGGACCTTTCTGGTTGTGGGGATATTTAGGACTTGTTGATTCACCAAGAACCCGACGAACCCAGAGCCAAAAACTGAGCAGCGACTTGCAATGGTTTTTTATTATGTACCAGTTATATAGCAATTATTCGGGTAAAATGTATACATGGAAAAATCGGTATGAAAGACACCTATATATTTCTGAAATGGGAACAAAATATAGAGTTTAGAAACAGTAGATATTTGCATATTTCCGAAATTGGGAATACCCATACTAGCATGAGAATTATAGGTCATATTCCAAAATGACTTATTTTTTACACATTGTCTTTCATTTGGAAGGCAGAAATGCATCGAAAGTTATTAGGTAATAACAGTTGCTCTACAAATGTGTGTTACCCTACGTCTCCCAATAAAAATGGTACCTCACTTGTGTGAATAGGCTTAGTGTTCATGACAGGAAATGTCTCAAAACACAACGTGAACACACCACGTTTTCACAATGAAAAATTACCCTTTTTTGCAAAGTGCCTAGCTGGAGTTTTTGAACCCTAGCTCTGCCGGCACCTAGGGAACCCTAGTAAGCCTATACATTTTTTAAAACTAGACACACAGGGGAATCCAGGATGGGATGACTTTTTATTTATTTATTTATTATTTATTTATGGCATTTGTAGAGCGCTCTGCAACCCTACGGGCATCCTCGCGCTGAGTCCATATAGCTGAGAAACCTGTAGAACAGAAGAGGACAGTGGTCAAGGTTCTAATCAGTTAGATTTTTGGGAAGAGCCATGTTTTAACCATTTTCCGAAAGGCCATCAGTTTGTTTGTCTTTCTGATTTCAGTAGGGAGGTTGTTCCATAAATGAGCTGCAGGTATACTGACTAGAATGGCTCTCACCAGTTTCTGTCACCCAGAATCCCTTGAAACCTAATAAATTGTCAAAAAACCCACATTTTCCTCACATTTCTGTGGTGGAAAGTTCTGGAATCTGTGTACCATATCTGGTGCAGGTATAATGTAGTGCAGGGGTTTACAAAGTGACGCATCTACCTAGATGCGTCAATTATTAAATATGGTGCAATAAGGCACCTTATTTACGCTGCTGGTGTGCACCGGTGGCATAATAGTGACGCACTGCCTCATAAATGAGGCCCCAGAACATTACAACACAGAAATTAGAAGAAAAAAAGTGCTTTTTCTCATCAAAATCTGAAGTTTGCAGGGTATTCTGGGTATGGAAACGTTGGGGTACCTAAGCAAGCCATACCTTCCTGGACTCCTCTGGGTCTCTAGTTTTCAGAAATGTGTGGGTTTGGTAGGTTTCTCTAGATTGCTGCAGAGCTCCAGGCCACAAACTCCTGGGACCACCCTTACAAAACCAGATTGTTTTGTGATAGGTAATTTTGAAGTTGCCTCAATAGGTTTTGGGCCCTTGCCTGTCGCGGGTACTTGAGCCACCCACACGAGCGAGGTACCATTTTTCTCGGAAGACTTTGGGGAATGTGTGCTGGGTGGAAGTTTGTGGATCCACACAGATTCCTGAACTTTACACCAGAAAAATGTGAGTAAAATGTGTATTTTTTTCCAAATTTTGACGTTTGCAGGGGATTCTTGGCAACAGAACCCGGTGAGAGCCAGACAAGTCACACCATTCTGGATTTCCCTGGGTGTCTACTTTTCAGAAATGTATAGGTTTGCTACGTATCCCTACGTGCCGGCAGAGCTAGGGTTCAAAATCTACAGCTAGGTACTTTGCCAAAAAAGGGTCAATTTTGACTGTGAAAATGTGTTGTGTCCATGTTGCCTTTTGGGCCCTTTCCTGTCGCTGGCACTAGGTCTAGCCACACAAGTGAGGCACTATTTTTCTCGGAAGACTTTGGGGAATGCAGGGTGGGTAGAATTGTGTGGATCCACGTAGATCCCAGAACTTTCCGTCACAGAAATGTGATGAAAATGTGTTTTTTTAAACTAAGTTTGAGGTTTGCAAGGGATTCTGGGTAACAGATCTGGTGTGAGGCACACAAGTCACCAAATCTTGGTGTCTAGTTTAAACATTTTTACAGGTTTGGTAGGTTTCCATATATGCCGGCTGCGCTAGGGCCCAAAATCCAGAGGTAGGCGCATTGCTAAAAACAAGTATTTGCTTATTGGGCTTTCTGCCGCCCTGGGGTGAATTGGGGAGGGGGGTGTTGCCCCATTATGCCCCAAGGGAGGCAGAAATAGTTTGTCTATGTTTTTTGGGGGTGAAGGAATTGGTATGCCCATTCTGGGCAGCCCCCTCGCATAAAAGAGCCAGCGTAATCGCTGGCACCCAGTTGGGTTTCTACCCCCCGGGGGACAGATTTGGACCTACTGCCCACATCTTACCCCCAGGGGGGCAGAAAGACTTACCTTTCTCTAGGGGGTTGGGGGCATTGCTGTGCCCTTTTATGTGCAGCCCCCACTCCAACATCAATAAAAAAAATCCCTGGTTCCCAGTGGGCTTTGTGCAGGGCCGGACTGGCCATAACGGGCACTGGGTGTTTCCCCGGTAGGCCGCTAGGGTGGGGGCCAGTTTTGGGCCCAAGGGGTGTTGCTTTGGGTACAGGGGGTCAGTAATATCGGCCCCTGGTAACAAAATCAGCTGAAAATGGCCCTCGCAAACTGCTCGGTTGCACTCCCCTTCACCCCATGGGGAGGCAGCTGAGCAGTTTGCCAGGGCCGGTTTCTGTTCCCAGTCCAGCTTTGTGCCCCCCCGGCAGGGCAGATTTGGGGATATTGCCCCCATCTTCCCACTGGGGGGCATGAAGAATGACATTTCAATGGGAGGGCATTTTGGGCAGCCCCCACCCCAACTTCTACAAAAAATAAAAATAAATCCCTGGTTCCTGGTGGGCTTTCTGCCACCTGGGGGGCAGATTAGGGGCTACTGCCCCCCATGGGGACAGAAAGACTGACATTTCTCTGGGATGGCGGGGGCATTACCATGCCCCTATTTAGGCAGCCCCCACCCCAACATCAATAACAAAAAATATTTCCTGGTTTCTAGTGGGCTTTCTGCTCTCCTGGGGGGGAAGATTGGGAGCTACTGCCCCATCTGCCCCCAGTGGGGGCAGAAAGACTGACATTTCTTTAGATGGCAGTGAGGGCTTTGCCATGCCCTTTTTGGCCAGCCCCCACCCCAACACTCAATAAAAAAAATCCCTGGCTTCTAGTGGGCTTTCTGCCCCCCGAGGGGGGCAGATTTGGTGCTAATTGCCCCAATTTGCCCCCCAGGGTATGGTTCCGTGATGAGCATACTAGAACTTGTGCTCATGACGGAACCATTCCATCATGAGCATGGACAGGGTAAAGGAAGACCCTCAGTGGGGCTGTATTAGATTTAGAAAGTATGCAAAGGTGGAGCTTCCGTAGTGTAGTGTAGGCAATGTAAGAGCTTGGACTGCCAGTTTAAAATCATAATGTGGTAGAAAGGGTTTGAGTTTCCTTTAAATACTCATTGAGTGATTAGCTCCCTTGTTGGCATTGCTGATATGATTCTGCATATTTACGTGTCTAGAGTGACTCCAAGGGATTTAATGGACTCAATAATGTGAGGTGTGCAGTTGAAGGCTGTTCGATGCTTCATCCAGGGGTCAATCTTGGGAGTGTGTTTGGGGAGTGATATGAGGAGGAATTCCATTTTGGCAGTGTTGAGCTTAAGATGGTAATCCGTGAGCTAGTTTTGCATGTTCAACAAGGTAGAGTTGAAGGAGATGAAGTGTTCTGGGGGGATATTTTCAGATGTAGTTGGGTGTCATCTGCATAGATGTGATAAAGGATGTTCAAAGAGTCCAGAGCATTTGCAAGTAGTGAAATAAATGAAAGAGAATGGTGGAATGAGCGGACCTCTGAGGTACTCCCATATTGACAACGAAATGACTGAGAGAGTGATTGATTTTCCTTGACTCTTTTTGCTCGATTGTGTAGGAATGATGTAATCCATTGCAGTACAGGCCCTGAAAGCCCCATCCTTCATTCTAGTGTGGATAGTAAGCTGTCGTATTTAACAGTATCAAACGCAGAGGATAGACCAAGGAGAATCCAAAGACATGTTTCAGTATGGTCTAGCATTTTTAGTATGAAATCCATGATGTGAGTGAGAACAGATTTGGTGCTGTGACCTTGACGAAAGACAGATTGAATTTAGTCCAAGAGTTAAATGGTCTCAATGTGGGTGTAGAGTTGAATTTGTACATATTTTTCCAGACGTTTCGCTATAGTGGGGATGTTGGAGATGGGACAAAAGTTGTTACGGTCTGAACTGTCTGCTTTGGCTTTTGTTAGAATGGGGGTAACCTGCCCAACTTTAAGGCAGTTGGGGATAGTGGCTTGCAGCAGGGAGGTGGTAACAATCATAGGCAATAGTGGGAAAATGGCAGATTTTTATGTCTTTGAAGATTGAAGGTGGTAGTGGGTAGCTGAAGTGGTTAGATGGGTTGATCGTTAGAAGAATGTTATAGATGTCACTTTCACTGAGTGGAGTGAAGGAGTGCGAGGAGGTATTGTTCTTAGGAACATTTTTAGAGGCACTGAACCGGTCAAGGCCCCAGGAGGAGAGAGGAGAAGCAATCCTTGTGTTTGGAAGAAGAGTCCTCTTTCATTCTAGACCAATTTCAATGATTTTTGTTTTCTCCAAGAAGAAAGTGGCCAATTCCTCACTAGTTGGAGAAATTATGTGACCATGGTTATGCTGGTTAGGTGCGTAGAGCGATTATTGTTTAACAATTTCAAACAGTTTTTTGGGCCGGTTTTGACTTGTTTAGGTTGGGTTCTAAAGAAATCCGCTTTTGCATCTCTTATTTTTCTGTTGGAAGAATTCCTAACTGATCTAAGAATTTTTAGGTTTTTGGTTTTTGATTTAAGATGCGCAGTGAAGGGTACTGGGGCAAGAGATGAGCCTGTTTGGGACTTGGACAAGTACCCTAGGGTACTAGTGTGTCTGAGCATGGGTAGATACTCGATAATGATGTACGTCAGTTTCTAGAGGTTATTCGTGAGGAGGCACAGATAGGTCGAGATCTCATTGAGGCGAAAGTCCAAATCAGTGTGGTAACAGTTGGATAAGGTTTGTGGTGTGAGTTTCCGTCTGGGGAAGTGTTCTCGTGAGAGAGCAGGTTGATCTGATAAGTGTTATTATGGTCAGAGAGAGTGAATGAAACATAGCGGTCTTGAGAGGGTCTAATCCCAGTGGAAAGGGAGTCAAGGTTGGGGACTCCAGGTAGGTCGCTCCCCCTAAGAACAGCCCCTCCAGTGTCTCCCTGCCCCAGCTGCCGCTGCTGAGGATGTACGAGGTCCTCCACCACCCGCAGGCTACCACCTGTGCCTCATCCCTGGCCAGTGGTAGGCCGTAGGTAGGTTTGCTCATCCTCCGCTTTATTGCTTTTATTGTAATGCCTATATTTTCATTGTTGTGTCTGTGACTGCTGTTGTCTATCTTCCCCCGCTGCCTGTATGTGGTCCTTGCCCCTTTTACTTCCCTCTGTTCCTCTCGCTGTCCCTGTGCTCTCTCTGCCCGGTCTTTCCTTCTGTACCCCTCGCTGCCCCCGTGCCTCTCTACCCGTTCTGCCTTCTGTTCTCAGCTGCCTCTGTATTTCTGTATTCTGTATTTTGCCTCTGTGCCACTCGCTTTCCGGTATTTCTGTGCCCTTTTTGCCTTCTGTGCCACTCGTTTTTCCCTCATTTTTGTCCCCCTTTTGCCTTCTGTTCCACTCATTTTTTGTGTCCTTCTGCCCTCTGTACCACTAAAGTGCCCCTTTTGCCTTTTGTTTCACTCATTTTTTGTGCCCTTATGCCCTCTATTCCACTCGTTTTTTGTGCCCTTCTGCCCTCTGTGCCACTTGTTTTCCCCTCATTTTTTGTGCCCTTCTGCCTTCTGTTCCACTCGTTTTTTGTGCCCTGCTGCCCTCTTTTCCACTTATTTTTTGGTGCCCTTGGTGCCACTTGTTTTTCCCTCATTTTTTGTGCCCTTCTGCCTTCTATTCCACTCGTTTTTGTGCCCTTCTGCCCTCTGTTCCACTCGTTTTTTGGTGCCCTCCTGCCCTCTGTGCCATTCGTTTTTCTCTCGTTTCTGTGCCCCTTTTTCCTTCTGTTACCTTTGTTGTCCTTCACCGCACTCGCCGCTGCGAACCCTAAGGCTCCGCCCCCCTGACTGCCCACTGCCCATTCGCTGCCCTGCCTCCCGCCTCCCAGCTGCTCCTACCTCCCACCTCCCCATATATGCCGGCCACTGCCCGGTCGTGCTGCTGGCGTGCTGAAGGCATGCCTAAGGCAAGCCCGTCGGCGCCCCTCCGCGCCTGGACCGTGTCCAGCGCCAGAACCCCTGGCCCCCAAACCCTCCACGACGACCACCGCCACTACGACACCAGCACTCCAGCACTCTGCACGCTCTCAACTCCGGACAGAGCCACACCTGCTTCAAGGATGCCCAAAATGCACACACAGCCCCTTCACCTGCCGGTACTGCAGCTACACCAGCCACATAGCCAATGAACCTCCTGCCAAGAAAGACCCCAAACACCTCCAATGCATACTACTGAAAAACCGCTCCGCACGCAAGCATGCCGTCGAGCTCTGGGACCTGCTCGACACAACATCCCCGGACGTTGCCTTCCTGACAGAGACCTTGTTTAACAATTCCTCCTCCCCCGACATTGCCATAGCCATCCCAGACAGCTACAAGATCAACCTCAGAGACCGCACCAACGGAGTCGGAGGAGGAATGGCCATTGTCCACAAGAACAGCATCAGGGTCTCGACTAGCACCGACGATGTGCTCAACACGGCCGAACATATGCATTTCTAAATCCACACATACCCTAACTCCACCCTCAGAGGCACCCTCGCCTACCGACCCCCCAGACCCTGCACTCAGTTCAGCGACTCCATCGCCGACTTGTTCAGCACGCACGCCCTGACCTCCACCGACTACATCCTCCTGGGAGACCTGAACTTTCACCTTGAGAACAACAACAACAACAACTCCACAACCCTGATCGATAACCTCGCTAACCTCGGACTGAAGCAACTTGTCACAACGCCCACTCACTCCGCCGGCCACACACTCGACCCCGTCTTCTCCTCAAGCCTGCACGTCTCCGTCAGCCACACCACTGAACACCTCTGGACCGACCACTGCTGCATCCACTTTGCCTTCCAGAAACCCACCACACGCCACCACACCCAACAGATCCCCCACCACAGCTGGAGCAAAATCACCGAAGACCAACTACACGCAAACCTCGCTCTCAGCCCACCCACCGAACCCTCCAACACCGGCGACACTGCCCACAGCCTCAGACGCTGGATCGAGGACTGCGCCAACATCCTCAACCCGCTGAAGAAACCCCCTCACAGAGACACCAGCAAGAGGGCCAGCGGGTTCACCCCAGAACTTCTAGCCTCTAAGCAATCCTGCCGGAAACTATAGAAAAAAATGTCAGAGTGAACAAACTTCGGACAGCCACGCAGCACACAAGGACACCATTCGCAACCACCAACACTTCATCAGGTCTGGCCAAGAGGACCTCCTTCGAAGACCGCCTCGACAACAACGCTCACAATAGCAAAGAGCTCATCATCATCGTGTTGGAACTCCAACCCCAGCTCCAACACCAACGACATTCCGCCGTCGCAAGCCCTGTGTGACTCCCTCGCCACCTTCTTCCACAGCAAGATAGCAGACATCCACGACAGCTGCTACACCTAGACAGCCCCAACAGACAGCAACACAACAGACCCTCTGCACACCATCGACCATGACCGCCTGCTAGCCTGGGCCAGCGTGAGCATCGATGACACCATGAAGACCATGCGCGCAATCCACTCCGCCTATCCGTCAGACCCATTCCCGCACCACGTCTTCAACAGAGCAAGCAGTATCATCGCACCCCACCTGCTGAACGTCATAAATCTCTCCCTCGAGACTGCAACCTTCCCAGAGATCTGGAAACACGTGGAGATCAACGCCCTGCCAAAAAAACTAAGGCAGACCCAAGAGAAAACTGTAAACAGACAGCTAGCCCGATACCACAAAGAAAACAAAATCCTGGACCCTTCCCAGTCAGGGTTCCGCAGCAACCACAGCACCGAGACTGCCCTCATTGCCGCCACTGACGACATAAGGACCCTGATGAACAACGGCGAGACCGCAGCACTCGTCCTCCTAGACCTCTCTGCCGCCTTTGACACCGTCTGCCACAGCACACTATGCGCACGCCTCCACGCCGCAGGGATCCAAGACAAGGGTCTGGATTGGGCCACCTCCTTCCTCTCCGGCAGAACCCAGAGCGTCCGCCTCCCCCATTCCGTTCCAAAGCCTCCGAGATCATCTGTGGCGTACCCCAGGGATCCTCCCTCAGCCCGACGCTGTTCAACATTTACATGGCCTCGCTCGCACACGTAGCCCGACAGCACGACCTCATCATAATCTCCTATGCCGACGACACTCAGCTGATCCTATCCCTCACCAAGGACCCGATCACCACCAAATACAACCTCCACGAAGGAATGAAGGCTGTCGCCGACAGGATGAAGACTAGCCGTCTAAAGATGAACTTGGACAAGACGGTGGTCCTCATCCTCAGGCTCCAACCCTTCAGGCTGGGACGACTCCTGGTGGCCGACAGCACTGGGGGCAGCCCAACACCCACCGACCACGCACGCAGCCTGGGAATCATTCTCGACTCAATGCTCTCAATGACCAAGCAAGTCAACGCCGTCTGTTCCTCCTGCTTCAACACGCTCCGCACGCTCTGCAAGATGTACAGATGGATCCCGACAGATACAAGAAAGACAGTCACCCAGGCCCTCGTCAGCAGCAGACTTGACTACAGAAACGCCCTCTACGTGGGAGCCCCGACCAAGCTCATCAAACGACTACAACGCATCCAAAATGCCTCGGCACGACTGATACTCGACGTACCACACCACGGCCACATCACCCCCCACCTGAGAAACCTACACTGGCTCTCTGTCAACAAGAGGATATCCTTCAAGCTCCTCACCCAGGCACACAAGGCACTCCACAAGACCGGTCCATCCTACCTGAACAAACGGCTCTCCTTTTACATCCCCAACTGCCAGCTAGGCTCTGCTGACCTCTCACTCGCCACCATCCCGCGCATCTGAAGTACAACCACTGGAGGGAGATCCTTCTCCCACCACGCCGCCAAGACATGGAACACCCTCCCACTGAGCCTACGACAGACTCAAGACCTGCTGACCTTCAGGAGGATACTCAAGACCTGGCTGTTCGATCAATATCATCCCCCCCCAGCGCCTTGAGACCCTCGCAGGTATGTAGTGTGCTTTACAAATGATTGATTGATTCATTGAATAGGGGGGCATGAGGGATGCAGATAGTTTTGTGGTATAGGAACCAAGGCTGGTGGATTCTTGAACTCGGTATAGGCTGATGGCCACTTGGATGAGACTTACAGGGTAGTTACTTGGGAGGAAGATAGAGAGGGTGAGTGGGATCAGTTACAGCGGTGTTAGATCTGTGGTATAACAGCATAGGGGCCAGGGGAGAGGGTGTCAGTGTAGGGCAACTAACCGTTCGGTTTGCAGGGCCTGTTGTGGGTGAAGACTCTGGGGATGCGAGGACAGGGGACTGGTTGGGGTAGAGATCATATAAGGTCTGGGATGGCTAGGTGGTGTTGAAGACACCTAGGACGTAGGTTGAGGTGTGAGAGTGAGATCAAGGTGATCAGGGTGAAAGGAGAGGGCATGAGAGCTCTTATTATTCACAGCTTTCTTGAGGATAGGGAAGATTTTATCCATTATAGTTACATTTTCATTTGTGATATAGATTAAGTTATTTCCATTGTTGTAGAGGGATAGGGTGTCGGATGCATTGAAGAAGGGCGAAGGTGAAGCAGAAAGTTAGAGGTCATATGGAACTTTCTTGGTGCCAGTGATACGAAGCGTGGTGTGAAAGACAATCCTCCATCTCGCACGTTTTCTGGAGTATAAGATAAGGTCATTGGTTAGTTTATCCTTGATGGAGCAAAAGTTTATATCTGAGAAAAGTGTTTCAGGGTAGGTTTTTAGTAGCTGATGTTTGTGCTTTTTAGCAACATTTTTTGATAGATTAGTAGGAAAGTTAATAGCGTAGGCACGGAGACCAGTGGACACTCTATTTGATTCCATTATGTGAATGGGGAAGGTGTCACTGGGGAGGGAGTAAGTGCACAGGAGAAAGTGAGAGTGTAGGAGAGGGAGGGATAGATTTATTCTTAAGGTTTTCTTAAAATATATAAAACTCTCTCATCCTAGTTATATCCTTCCATTTGTCATGTCGCTTTTAGATTTCTTCCTACTTGTCCATTGTCTTATCACATCTGCCCTTCTTTAGTATGGTTATATATAGGATGTTGCTAGTCCTGTTTTAACTTTGGTGCACTTCTGACGAGCAGGCGCCATTTTCTGAGAATGAGCTGAAGTGGGTTGTAAAATGGTGGTATAGGCATTGAGGGCCCTGAGGACCGGCTGATCAGGGTCAGTCAGACAGGAAAATCAACAAAAATAAATTAATTAACTCCAGGGGATCGAGGGTGTCACCAACCCCGGACCCATGCAGAAAACAAACGTACCAACTTCTCAGGTTTTCTCCCCTTCGTGGATCAATTCGCAGTGAAGGTAGCAGTCTGCCGCCTCAGAAGCTCCTGCCCCCCACTCTGTAGAACCAGCAAGTGTGCACAAAGGCCATTATGGCAGGGTGAGCAGGAGCGGACAGAAAATAACTCAAATCATCTGTCTTGCTCTAGTGGAGAGGAGAGCACCACCATGCCTCGGTGTTGCTCAAACGCTCTCCTGTGGGTACCAAGCAACGAACAATCGGCAGGGGCGAGTGGGTCAGGTGCAGGTATCAACACCAAGGTCATCTCCCCAGCTGAATGGGGAGCAAGAATCCCAGAAGCCTGGAGTCAGAATTGAGCAGACTCCCAGTAACAAACTCACAGCTCCGTTCCAATCCAGAATGGAGCCAGCAAAGTCAAGGTCAGGCATGCTCCCCGGATCACCCTTACCGATCCGTTTCAAATCGGTGTTGGACTCGCAAGCAGGACAGTGGGGGCACCCATGGCCTTGTTTAATTATTGCATTTCAAGGCTATCTTCATTTTCACAGAGTGCTTGACGTGCATTGAAAATGATGAGAACTGTGATCAGATTGCAATGGGGCGGGAGTCAGCGAGTGTGGTAGCAGCGACAAAGAGGTAGCTACAAAAAAAGAGCAAATTAGTTGTTTTCGTTTTTTTCACCATCAGGTAACTATGTTTAAAATAATGTACTGACAGCTTCATTTTAATTGAAAAATAAATGCAAGTTAAACCAACTGGGTGTCAATATACTCTTTTGGGTTATGAAACCTTAGTTAGTAAATACCATTACTGTAGAAGTCTGTATGTGTCAAAGGTGAGCACCACATAATTGAACCCTAGTTAGTGAATTTAGGAAAAGTGCCCTTTATATTTTATGGTCAGGGCCACTATTATTATGAGATTTTACAGCCACAGTATTTTTTGCATTGTTATGAATTTGCCTCATTTGTCACATAATCCATCATCTGCTGCAGAACTAGCAGAATTTAATAAAAAAATTGTTTCTAGCTCAAACGGTTCAAAAGTGCTGTGCAGTGGAAGGCCCATTGCAAATGTTGACTGGTCAATGGCCTTTTGTGCATTGCTATATGTGGGTGTTAAACTGGTACGTATGAGGAACAATACAATATATGCCAGGACATTGTAAACAAGTGTAACAAGCATTGGCATAGCCAATGATCTCGTGGATGGCGTTGATAATTGCTTTTTAGTTTTTTTGTATATTTGTGTTGTTGTAATGTAGTATGGCTAACTGTTTATGGTGCAAAAGAGTGCTGTGTGAAGGTTTATAGATTAGAGTAGAGTTATGGAGTGGTGTGTAGTATAGTGGTGCCGATTTGAGGTAAGTTGTACGGTGTGTTATGGAGTGGCATGTAGTGTAATCTGTGGAGTATAGTGTTTTATAGTGCAAGTGTTAGACCTGGCACCTTGGCGTGAGTTTCCCTTCCACTTTTTGCTGGTGTGCCTCCGATGTTTTGCTGGTTTTCCGCTACTCAGGGCACTGCGCCACGGCTAACCCGTGCCGCAGTGCAAGTGCTCCCTATTGTAAATTGTACATGTGATTGATGTCCATGATTGGTTCATTGGATTTACTGTTAGTCCCTAGTAAAGTGCACCAGGAGTGCCAGGGCTTGTAACTGCCAATACTGCTAGTGGGCCTGCAGCACTGGTTGCGCCACCCACAGAAGCAGCCGTAAGATGTGTCTAGGAACTGCCATTGCAGAACCTGCGTGCAGTCTCGTACTGTCACGATGGCGGGGCAAGTGCACCCACTTGCCAGCCCCTGAACCTTCCCTTAACTTCATATTAGTCACCCCTATGGTAGGCCTGAGGACAGGGTGCGTTGTAAGTGTTAGGTAGGACAAGCCCTGATGTGTGTGGCCTGTCCTAGTAGTGAATTACAACCAAATTCGTATTTCACTATTGTAAGGCTACCTGCTTCCCTTAGGCCAGAATGGGCTGCTGGAATTATTATTACACTCTATAATCCCAGCAGGCTCAGGGAGCATGGTGGAGAGTCATGTTTAGTATGCCTGAACTCAGAATAATAAAATATTTCTTTTAGTAAAGTTTATTTTAATATCCTGTGTTTGCAAATGCTACTTTTAGAAAGTTAGCATTTGCTTGCCTAACCATTTCAGCCCGCCTCTGCTGGTATGTGTATCTGACTGTCTGGGATGTGTGAGTGACAGGGCTGGGGGATGACAGGTGGTGAATGCGAAGATTACACTTTAGTGGGAGGTAGGAGTGGCTCTTGACTCTGAATCTAGCAGTGCTCTGCCACCACAATGCTGGCTCCACCCTCCTGGGGAGCGACTGATGACTCAGCCGACACCTGGCCCAGGAAGGGCGCAGCCCCATCAACAAGGTACTTCTGGCTGCCCCTGTCCACACAATGCTGGCTCCACCTCCTGTGGAGCGTCTGATGTGCCTGCCCCTCACACTGAAAGCAGAAGCCGGATTGCACCCAACAAAGTACTCAGAGACTGAAAGTGGCTATGCAAGGGCCCCCCTGGCCTGCGAGAACAAAAGAAACTGGGTATAAAAGTAGGAGCCCTGCTCCTTGTAAATTAGATCCGGTTTGTGCTACAGAAGAAACTCTGCCCGAAGAGAAGGACCTGGAAGGACAAGGAGGAGTGCTGTCTCTGGCCTGTGTCTGGTGCCTTGCTGCAGAAGGAGAGAAAAGAAAAGACTACAAGAAGACTTTTGCTTTGTGAAACTTTGTGCCAAACTTTGCTGAGAGATCTCCAAGGGCTTGCCTGTGAACTTGCCCCCTGACCAGTGCCCCAGGAACAGTGGGCGCTACCCCCTGACAGAGGAACCACTGCGAGACGCTGTCTCCCCTCTGCAAGCCTCTCCAAGGAAGCGGAGCGCGCTGTGACCATCGTGCTCTTCAGCAACGCTCTGGGAGCTGCCCTCTCTCTAAACAAAGTGACTGCCGCCTGCCTGGTCCAGAAGCATTGTAAAGATCAGCCCAGCTGATCCGAGCACAGTGACTGACCCCGAGCCGCAGCTTGCAACGTGAAGAGAAGGGGCGCCCGGTGCCTGCTTGCCCCCTTCGTGTCGTGTGCCCCTGAACGCGCCGCCACTGTCCGAGAAACAGCTGTTGCGTGGGGTGCCTGAACGTCGCCTGGAGTGATAGAGACCTGCGCCGAGGAGCGCTGTCCCCTGAGTGCGCCCCCCTGATCAGGAACCCCGAGGCGCTGGCCCCTTGCAACCCGGCCCGCACAGCAACGTCGACCCAAGAGCCAGAGCCGAGCCGCCGCTCGCTCCAAGCCGGACGGAAGACAACGCGACGCGGACTGCCGCATTGACCTGCGCCTCACCAAGTCCCCCCCCAAGGTACTGTGTTCTTTGTCCTCCCGGTGCGAGCGTCCTGCGACCTGAGCTCGCACCGCGCTGCCTGTTCCTCAACGCGAGCCGCCTCTGAAACCGAGGCTCGCACTGCTCCTGGTCCTCGGGGCCCACGCGGGAAGCGTGAGCTTTGGCCGGCCGGGCCCGATCTCCTCTCTGAAGCGAGCGGAGACAGCGGAACGCGCATTGAGGCGCTACGAGACACTGAACCTTGTTGAACCTGGGCAGAAGGCCCGAAAGATTGCTGAATTGCTAGAAAGAACTGTGGCAACTTGAAACTAAGTAAACTGGAACCGCTATTGAAAGTTTGACAACTGTATTTACAAGCCTGCTTGAAATCTATATAAAGATATATATTTAAAAAAAATACAGTTTGGTGTCATTGTGTGGTGGGTTGGTTGTGATGGTGTAATATTGCAAATGTTTAACCCTATGTGCCCCAGAGATTAGCCTGAGACTGCTTAAGCCACACTACCTAGAGGGTAAGCAGAGGTTGTCTTGACGGTAACCCTCAGCCCTGACGAGGAAGAGAGAGTCCCTGCTTGTCGCCAGTGCCGCACTGCGCCAACTAGAGACTCCCCCTTCCTACATTGGACGCAGCGGTGAGGATTTTCGAATTTACATTTGCAGTGTTTATACCTTAACTTCTGACCATTGCACAGTGATTACAGTCCAGTAACTTAGCCACAGACTTTGTTTTTAATCTTGCCAAGAGAAGATCCCTAGTACAGAAACCATGCCGGGCGCGAAGAGCCTTGATGGAGCGGAATCCACGACCTCTGAGATGTTGGAGGTGGAATGGGATGCAGCGAAACTGGATAATTACACAAGAGGTGAATTGAAGTTTTTTTGCAAGAAGCTCAAGGTTCCACACGCAGGGTGTAGAAACAAACCAGAACTCTACAAAGCCCTGAAGGCCTGGATAGAGTCTAGAAAGGCCCCTGAGGATCAGAATGCACCTGAGGATCAGAATGCACCTGAGGATCAGAATGCACCTGTGGATCTGGTGGATCTCGAAAAACCAGACAGCGTGCACAGCTTTGGCAGAGGCCTGTCGCCAGAGGAGCTGGCAGACAGGAAGGAAACCAGGGATCATGAAAGAAAGCTGGCAGAATTAAAAATCCAACTGGAGCTTGAGACCAAAAGAATGGCGCTGGAAGAGCGAAAGCACCAAATGGATTATGAATTGAAAATTAGGGAGATGACTCTAAAGGAGAGAAGCTTGGAGAATCCTCCCTCTGGTGGCAGCACAACGCCGGTGCAGGTAGAGTCAAGAGTGCACATCCCCAAAGATGTAGTTAAAGAGTTCTTTAAGGGGGATGACATAAGACAGTGGTTTAGGGCATATGAGGTAGCCATGTCCTCCCACCGGGTCCCTGACAAGGATTGGGGAGCGGGGTTGTGGGGAAGGTTCCTTTGCGAAGGGCGAGACACCCTGCTAGATTTGCCTGTTGAAAACCAAAGATCCTATTCCCACATGAAAGAAGCTTTAATGAACAGGTACGGGCTTACCCATGAAATGTATAGACAGAAGTTTAGGGGGTGTACTAAGCGGCCTGGGAATACGTATGTGGAGTATGTGACTTTTTTTTGCAGAGCACTGGATGGTTGGGTGAAGGGTAGCAAGGTGGATGATTTTCAAGGTCTCTTTGATTTGATTGCATGGGAGCACTTGTCTGATCATTGTTTTCCTGAGTTACGCCAGCACCTGATCGATAGCAAGCTGTCCAACCCGAGGAAGCTTGCTGAGGAGGCGGACCGCTGGCTCAGCACCAGGGTCCACAAGGGTCCAGTGGGAGACTCCGCCAAGGGTGGGCAGGGTCCCCAGCAGAAGAGTGGGGGGGGACAAGGGAAAACAGAAAGGGTTCCAAAAAGGCCCCCAAAGTAATCCCCAAGGGGACCAGCAGAAAGGTCCTCAGCCTCCCCCACCCCCAAAGCAGAATGGGGCCCCGACAGGTAGACCTGTTCCAAAGGGGCCCTTCAATTGTTTCAAATGTGGTGAGCCGGGGCACATATCCAGTGACCCCAAGTGTCGCCTGTTTGGAAAACCAGCACCCACTGGTGCTCCGCCCCGTCAAGTGACTAGTGTTCACTTAGGAGAAGAAGTGATGTTCCCGGGGGGTGGAGATCCCGTTCAGATGACCCTAGTCTCGTTAGGAGACAGTGAGATGGTCCCTACAAACTACCTGCCCTCTAACACTAAGAAATATGGGCAGGTGGTGATCATCAATGGTAAGGAAGCTGAGGCTCTTAGAGATACAGAAGCCAGTGTGACTGCAGTGAGGCAGCACCTGGTGTCTCAAGAGCAGGTTGTACCCCATGCCTACTGTAGGGTTATCAACGCTGATAATTCAGAGAGTCAGTGTCCGATGGCTCAAGTTCCCTTCGAGTGGGGGGGGGTCTCTGGTACTCTGCAGGTCTGTGTGAGGAAAACCATGCCTGTTGACTGTTTGCTAGGGAATGACTTGGAGCACTCCCCTTGGGAAAAGGTGGAGAAGACGACTCACCTGAAGATGGTGGGTCTACCTGACTGGGCGTGCGTGACCACCCGGTCGATGGCAGCCAGTAGGGGTGATCAAGAGGTCCTGGGGCCTGAAGGAGAGGCCCAGGAACCGGCCTTAGGGAGAAGGCGCAGGGGGCGCGGGAAACCGGCCTCTGAAGTTCCCACGGTCCAGGAGGAAGCAGACCTTGAGGGGGATGCCCTGGAGCCTACTGGGGAACAGATTGCCGAGCTGGGGGACCTGCCTGAGCTGACCCATTGGCAGCAAGAAGGAGGACCCTCCAGGGAGGAATTCTGCAGGGAGCAGAAAGAATGCCCTTCTCTCGTGGGTATGCGGCAGCAGGCTGCAGACCAGGCCAATGGTGTTCAGGCCAAAACACATTATGTGTACTGGGAGAACGACCTCCTGTATTCAGAGCCTAAGGCTGCTGAACTTGGGTCAGCCTGTGTGCTGGTGGTACCCCAGAAGTTCAGAGCCTTCCTACTGGGGCTGGCTCATGATGTGCCTTTAGCAGGACATTTGGGGATGGACAAGACCTATGACAGGCTTGTCACCCACTTTTACTGGCCCCAAATGCACAAGAGCTCAGATGCACATTGTAGGACCTGTCCGACTTGCCAGGCAAGTGGGAAGAGCGGAGGGAAGAACAAGGCTCCCCTCCAACCCTTGCCTGTGGTCGGTACGCCATTCCAGCGAGTGGGTATTGACATCGTTGGGCCTCTGGACCCCAAGACAGCCATGGGCAATAGGTTCATCCTGGTCTTGGTGGATCATGCCACCCGGTACCCTGAAGCCATCCCTCTGAGGACAGTGACGGCCCCCGTGGTGGGATGTGCACTGATGGGAATTTTCTCACGAGTAGGATTCCCTCTAGAGGTGGTGAGCGACAGGGGGACCAACTTCATATCCAAGTATATGAAGTCCCTTTGGCAAGAGTGTGGTGTAACCTACAAGTTCACCACGCCTTACCATCCCCAAGGAAACGGGTTGGTTGAGAGATTCAACCGAACCCTGAAGGGCATGATCATGGGCCTGGAAGGTCCAATGAGGCGTAAGTGGGACGTCCTCTTACCATGCCTGCTCTTTGCATATTGCGAGGTACCACAGAAGTCCCTAGGGTTCAGCCCCTTTGAACTGCTGTACGGTCACCCCGTGAGAGGACCACTGAGTTTGGTAAAGGAAGGCAGGGAGCTATCTCCCAGGAAACCTCCCCAGAATGAATATAGCTACATGCTGGCCTTCAGAAACCAAACCAGGCGCTTCGGACAACTTGCCGAGGCAAATCTGGAAGCCAGCCAGGAGGAGATGAAGCGGTGGTACGACCAGAATGCCACTCTGGTCGAGCTTCAGCCTGGACAAGAGGTGTATGTCCTGGCCCCAGTGGAGCCCTGTGCCCTTCAGGATAAGTGGACAGGTCCATTTGAGGTTGTGGAGCGCAAGAGCCCCGTGACATACTTGGTGGACATGAATACGCCCAGGAACCCTTTGAGGGTCCTACATGTCAACCACCTCAAGCCCCACTTAAGAAGGTCCGAAGTGGGCATGTTGTTGGCAACTGATGATGGAATGGAGGAGGAGTCGGAGCCTCTTCCTGACCTCTTAGTGGCCTGTGAGAAAGATGGGTCAGTGGATGGAGTTAACCTCTCACCCACCCTGACCCCCGAACAACAGGAAGACTGCCGCCAGTTGCTGGGGCAGTTTCCAGATCTGTTCTCCCTGGTTCCTAGTGTCACAGACTGGTGCGTCCATGATGTGGACACCGGAGACAGCTTACCTGTGAAGCATAAGGCTTACAGAGTGACTGACAGGGTCAGGGCCTGCATCAAGGAGGAGGTCTCCAAGATGCTTGCTCTTGGGGTGGTTGAGTCTTCCAGCAGTCCTTGGTCCAGCCCCGTGGTCTTGGTCCCAAAGGCTGCTGCGCCGGGAGCCACACCTGAACTCCGGTTCTGTGTGGACTACAGAGGACTCAATTCAGTCACCAAGACTGACGCGCACCCCATCCCCAGAGCTGATGAGCTCATTGATCGGCTAGGGGCTGCCCAGTTCCTCAGCACGTTTGATTTAACGTCTGGGTACTGGCAGATCGCCTTGACCGATGGGGCAAAGGAGAGGTCAGCATTCTCTACACCAGATGGGCATTTCCAGTTCCGGGTTATGTCATTTGGAATGAAGAATGCCCCTGCCACCTTTCAGAGATTGGTCAACCAGGTGTTGGCTGGGCTGGATGAGTTCAGTGCCGCCTACCTGGATGACATCGCGGTGTTCAGTGGCAGCTGGCCCGAACACCTGCGACACCTCTGGGAAGTGTTGATGGCCCTGCGCAGAGCAGGCCTCACAATCAAGGCAAGCAAGTGCGAGATAGGGCAGGGTTCCGTGGTGTACTTAGGACACCAAGTGGGGAGTGGCAAGGTGGCACCCTTGCAACCCAAAATTGAGACCCTCCTGGCTTGGGAACCCCCCAAGACCCAGACTGCAGTGAGAGCCTTCCTGGGGCTCACTGGGTATTACAGGAGGTTTGTCAAGGGCTATGGCACGATTGTGACCCCCTTGACAGAGCTGACTTCGAAGAAGCAGCCCAGGAATGTGATTTGGACTGACACCTGTCAGAAGGCTTTTGACACCCTGAAGACTGCCATGTGCACGGCGCCCGTGCTCCTGGCTCCTGATTTCTCCAAGGAATTCATAGTGCAAACAGACGCTTCAGAGCATGGTGTAGGGGCTGTTCTTTCACAGATGACTGAGGAGGGCTTTGACCAACCCGTAGCCTTCATCAGTAGGAGGTTACTTCCACGGGAAAGTAGGTGGAGTGCAATAGAGCGAGAAGCATTTGCTGTGGTCTGGGCGCTGAAGAAGCTAAGACCCTACTTGTTTGGGTCTCACTTCCGAGTTCAGACGGACCACAGGCCCCTCAGATGGTTGATGCAAATGAGGGGTGAGAACCCGAAACTGTTGAGGTGGTCCATTTCTCTACAGAGTATGGACTTTACGGTGGAACACCGCCCTGGCACAGATCACGCCAATGCTGACGGTCTGTCCAGATTTTTCAGCCTTAGTGATGTGGAACTCCCTGGGGAAGGGTAGTTCCCCCCACATTTCAGCTGGAGGGGACACATGTTAGACCTGGCACCTTGGCGTGAGTTTCCCTTCCACTTTTTGCTGGTGTGCCTCCGATGTTTTGCTGGTTTTCCGCTACTCAGGGCACTGTGCCATGGCTAACCCGTGCCGCAGTGCAAGTGCTCCCTATTGTAAATTGTACATGTGATTGATGTCCATGATTGGTTCATTGGATTTACTGTTAGTCCCTAGTAAAGTGCACCAGGAGTGCCAGGGCTTGTAACTGCCAATACTGCTAGTGGGCCTGCAGCGCTGGTTGCGCCACCCACAGAAGCAGCCGTAAGATGTGTCTAGGAACTGCCATTGCAGAACCTGCGTGCAGTCTCGTACTGTCACGATGGCGGGGCAAGTGCACCCACTTGCCACGCCCTGAACCTTCCCTTAACTTCATAGTAGTCACCCCTATGGTAGACCAGAGGGCAGGGTGCATTGTAAGTGTAAGGTAGGACAAGCCCTGATGTGTGTGGCCTGTCCTAGTAGTGAATTACAACCAAATTCGTATTTCACTATTGTAAGGCTACCTGCTTCCCTTAGGCCAGAATGGGCTGCTGGAATTATTACACTCTATAATCCCAGCAGGCTCAGGGAGCATGGTGGAGAGTCATGTTTAGTATGCCTGAACTCAGAATAATAAAATATTTCTTTTAGTAAAGTTTATTTTAATATCCTGTGTTTGCAAATGCTACTTTTAGAAAGTTAGCATTTGCTTGCCTAACCATTTCAGCCCGCCTCTGCTGGTATGTGTATCTGACTGTCTGGGATGTGTGAGTGACAGGGCTGGGGGATGACAGGTGGTGAATGCGAAGATTACACCTTAGTGGGAGGTAGGAGTGGCTCTTGACTCTGAATCTAGCAGTGCTCTGCCACCACAATGCTGGCTCCACCCTCCTGGGGAGCGACTGATGACTCAGCCGACACCTGGCCCAGGAAGGGCGCAGCCCCATCAACAAGGTACTTCTGGCTGCCCCTGTCCACACAATGCTGGCTCCACCTCCTGTGGAGCGTCTGATGTGCCTGCCCCTCACACTGAAAGCAGAAGCCGGATTGCACCCAACAAAGTACTCAGAGACTGAAAGTGGCTATGCAAGGGCCCCCCTGGCCTGCGAGAACAAAAGAAACTGGGTATAAAAGTAGGAGCCCTGCTCCTTGTAAATTAGATCCGGTTTGTGCTACAGAAGAAACTCTGCCCGAAGAGAAGGACCTGGAAGGACAAGGAGGAGTGCTGTCTCTGGCCTGTGTCTGGTGCCTTGCTGCAGAAGGAGAGAAAAGAAAAGACTACAAGAAGACTTTTGCTTTGTGAAACTTTGTGCCAAACTTTGCTGAGAGATCTCCAAGGGCTTGCCTGTGAACTTGCCCCCTGACCAGCGCCCCAGGAACAGTGGGCGCTACTCTCTGACAGAGGAACCACTGCGAGATGCTGTCTCCCCTCTGCAAGCCTCTCCAAGGAAGCGGAGCGCGCTGTGACCATCGCGCTCTTCAGCAACGCTCTGGGAGCTGCCCTCTCTCTAAATAAAGTGACCGCCGCCTGTCTGGTCCAGAAGCATCGTAAAGATCAGCCCAGCTGATCCGAGCACAGTGACTGACCCCGAGCCGCAGCTTGCAACGTGAAGAGAAGGGGCGCCCGGTGCCTGCTTGCCCCCTTCGTGTCGTGTGACCCTGAACGCGCTGCCACTGTCCGAGAAACAGCTGTTGCGTGGGGTGCCTGAACGTCGCCTGGAGTGATAGAGGCCTGCGCCGAGGAGCGCTGTCCCCTGAGTGCGCCCCCCTGATCAGGAACCCCAAGGCGCTGGCCCCGTGCAACCTGGCCCGCACAGCAACGTCGACCCAAGAGCCAGAGCCGAGCCGCCGCTCGCTCCAAGCCGGACGGAAGACAACGCGACGCGGACTGCCGCATTGACTTGCGCCTCACCAAGTCCCCCCCCCAAGGTACTGTGTTCTTTTTCCTCCCGGTGCGAGCGTCCTGCGACCTGAGCTCGCACCGCGCTGCCTGTTCCTCAACGCGAGCCGCCTCTGAAACCGAGGCTCGCACTGCTCCTGGTCCTCGAGGCCCACGCGGGAAGCGTGAGCTTTGGCCGGCCGGGCCCGATCTCCTCTCTGAAGCGAGCGGAGACAGCTGAACGCGCATTGAGGCGCTACGAGACACTGAACCTTGTTGAACCTGGGCAGAAGGCCCGAAAGATTGCTGAATTACTAGAAAGAACTGTGGCAACTTGAAACTAAGTAAACTGGAACCGCTATTGAAAGTTTGACAACTGTATTTACAAGCCTGCTTGAAATCTATATAAAGATATATATTTTTACAAAATACAGTTTGGTGTCATTGTGTGGTGGGTTGGTTGTGATGGTGTAATATTGCAAATGTTTAACCCTATGTGCCCCAGAGATTAGCATGAGACTGCTTAAGCCACACTACCTAGAGGGTAAGCAGAGGTTGTCTTGACGGTAACCCTCAGCCCTGACGAGGAAGAGAGAGTCCCTGCTTGTCGCCAGTGCCGCACTGCGCCAACTAGAGACTCCCCCTTCCTACAGCAAGGCTGTAGTGTTTAATGGAGTAGGTTGTGAGAGTGGAGCAAACTATTTAGTCCTTTAGAGTGTTGGTATAGTTGTGAGAGGGAAGGTAAGTGCAGCGTGGTGCGTAAGTGGAGGTTAGTGGGAAAGGGAGGGCAGTGAGCAATATACACATCTAAATCATATACGTGTAGCAGTCAACGTTTCGACCCTAGGGTAAGAATGCAGATAGCTTAAGATCTTACAGATGGGTCTTCATCAGGACCAACTATGCGGACACCCTGCAACCACCAGAGGTATATGGTTGTAAGTAGATAGCAGATAGGCCCTGAGGCTCCGTCTCGCTGAAGTGAAGACGGACAATAGATCTATTCAAACCTAGGATAATTAGTGCTCTCCACAACCAACCACAATTTTATGTCCTTTCCTGACATCGGATCCTGAGGGTCTATCTTCTATCTACTTACGACCCAGGGTTGAAACGTCGATGGCTACACGTAGCATTCACCACTGTGGACAACTGTGATAGGTTTCTCATGTGTCCTCATACTATGGTTTTGTAAATAGTTTGACATGTACCTGAGGCCGGATTGGCACTCTAGATCATTTAGATGTATATATTGCTCATTGCCCTCCTTTTACCACTTACCTTCACTTTCACATCACGCTGCAGTTACCTTTCCTCTCCCAATGGGGCACCTTTTTGATAATTATTTGAATAATAACTTTTGTTGTATTCTTACCTGGATATAAGAATCTGTGTCGATCTGAATAAATGTACCATATTTATCTCTAATTGCTTTTGGATTAATTCTATGGGTGATGTTAAGACGTTTATTTACAAGGCAGCATAAAGCCTCTTAACGTAGCTTAACGCAGCCTTGTAATTAAGGCCTCCTTTCATGCTATGCTTATCTATTTATTTTATTTATTTTATTTATGCGTTTTTATATAGCGCAGACTTTACCCGAAGGCATCAGAGCGCTTCACAATAGGAACAGTAATGATTCATGAGTAGAAAATTACAAGTGAACAAATTACAAAAGCAAACGTTAAGTTACATGAGGCAAAAGTGACAATTGTGAGCAAACAAAATACATGAGGTAGCAAACGGTGCTTTACAGGAGGAAAAAGTGACATGGTGACATGTGTGCAAGTTACAAGAGAAATGCTTAGGGTGAAAGGGGAGGACAATGGATGTTGCAGTGGACGTAACCCCACAACACCCATTTATGTTGACACTGTCCCCTATTAACAAGTGCAGTGTGAATAGGAGGTAGCGCCTAAATTGAGACAAGGGAAAACCTCGTCTTAAACAGGCAAAACAAGGACAAATGCTGTATTTCTCATCGTTTTTGCTGTTTTCATGTGTGCTGCGTTTTGCAACACACATAGAAACAGCAAAACGGCAATACTTGTTTAAGTGTAGGAAGGTGACAGTTCATGCACATAAACAATCATTTAAAAAAATGCAGTTTTCCTACTTCTATGTGTGCTGCATCAAACAGCACACATAGAAGTTACTAAGCGGCATTTAAAGATTGTTTATGTGTAGGAAGTGGGACCTACCTGTACAGAAACAATCTTTCCCTCAACACAGGCACCCTTGCACTACAGTGCAAGGGTGCGTGCGTTGACGCTAGGCAGCTAAATTTAGCACCATATTCTAGTAAATATGGTGCAGCCCTGCGTTTCTAAAGTGACAGCTAAAGTGTGTCTTTAGCCTTCTTGGTACATGCCCATGCTTTAACCAGGCATATCTGGACACAAATACTGTGCTGATGAAGTACAGTACTTTCAGCTTGGCATCAGTTGTGTGATAGTCTAGCTATGTGATGTTCGTCGGACCAGCGTACACTTGCTGTGAGGCAATTCGTGTCTTGTAGTTCAAAATAGGTGCATCAGGAGCGTAGGTGGAGTCCATTGTAAGCACCTGATGATGATGTCGCCTGGTCCCTTGACAACAGTCTTGGCGTTCAGTGACATGTTGCAGTCTTGGTTGTATGGCCTGGCTAACTCCTGGAATCGATTGGTGGGTCAAAATAAAGTTCATATCTCGCACTTGGGGAAGCCCCTTGGTTGAGTTGCCACAGGACTGTATATGGGTTGTACTGGGTTTGCACGTGTCTGCAGCTAGACAGCCGCAAGACCATCTCAGAGTCACTGCCTAGTCACTCGTACAACTACAGAGGTGGATGTGTCCTGGTCTCACTACCAGGATCAGGATGTACGCCAGGTAAAAAACATGGTTACTGTGTCTTCAGATCGTCACTCTGTATAGCAATGGTGCAGGACTTCAGTCGTGGTACTTGATGCTCCAGGGATGGTAGTGATGCACGTGACAAATGACCTAGTGGCTGCCACGAGACGACTTGTGCAACAGGTGGTGATGACTGGAAGTGAGTAGGGGTGACTGGCAAACCTTTGCAGTCGTGATACGCGTGTACTCGTTCTGGTCCCCTTTTGTTGACTTCTCCTGCGCACCTGTTGTCATCTGCTTTCCTGGGATAGGATAAGTGCTCTCCTATCTCTCCACTCCTTTTCTTCTACCTCTGTAGAGTGGCGATACAGCGCGCGTAACTTAGTTTATTTATTTATTTCTTTACTTAACTCCCTTCTGCTGTATGCTGGAGTTTACTACCCCCACCTTTTCCCTCCCTGCCCCACTGTCCTTCAGCACTCCATCGAGGAGCCGCTACTGCTGCCAAGTCAGGTAAGAACGGGTGCGGGCCTAGAAGCTGCAGTGTGTTGACCGTGGGCAGAGTGTCCATTTCGGTAGGGCAGAGAGCGAAAATGAAAGAGCTTTCTCGGTTCATAGCACGAAGCGGACCTTGTGGTATGGCGTCTTAAGTGCTATAGGCTGAATTTGGCACTGAAATTGCCTTTTTCCTACATGACCAAAAGCAGCGGAGCCCGTTCGGCAAATTCTCTGCCCCCTCCTACCGCCACTTCCCTTTTGTTAAGGTGCAGGGCAGTCTAGGCTGCATAGCACCTAGAAATGCAAGCCAGTGCAGGAAACAATAATACTTAAACATAACATGGCTCAGTCAGCGGCCTGATGTACCTTGTTTGACGGGCCAGTTCTCAAAGGTATCAGCGTGCATGGAAACGCCACTAAGCTCTTCACAAATTAACACGAGGATTCAAGACCCAGGGTTAAGAATAAGCTCACAGAAGGGGAAAGCGGTCTTAGCTACGGGCCATTGAGCCAATATAGGCAAGTCATCCAACATGAAGAATATAGAATGGACATCAACAAAAAAACACACAAGACTTGTTTGTTGGGAATCATATTGCAGCTGGTCTATTTCATACAAGAAATATGCCAACGTGGTGGGTCCACTTACGTGCGATCCAAGATCAGGCAGTGGTGACTAACCTAAGTTGCTCAGCCAACCCGATGAGCCAACTGCACAGTGGCCAACCTAATAAGAGATACAATTTAGTAGGGATTATCTCCCTTAAATACCGTGGACTACCAGTCCATCCCTTACTCATGCCCCTTTTGGTGGCAGAGCAATGTCCAGGCAAGCTACCGGTTGCTCAGGCTTAGAACTGCCCATAGGACTAGTGGGGCGCCGTAGTTTTTCTCCAGGGTCCTGCCCTGAAGATTCCTGGGGGTGGTTGGCATAACCACTATTGTGCTCCTGAAGAGGGTACCCCTATGTAACATTCAGCCTCTGGATCGCCCTGTAACTCCACCAAAGCCCTAAATGTGGTCACTGTCATATCCAGGGCCCTCCCACCTTGACAGGCTCCATAACCTCCTGCTACCTGAAAATACCAGTCCTTCTAGCTGGACCAGTTCCCTATCAACCTCTGGCAGGTTTGTCCCGTACCTATCGGGGTACCATGTTGTGTTTGCGCTAAAGAGGTAATGCCTAATTTACCAAGCCCTTCTTCTTTTATTTGATTTTGAATTTGGATTGAACCAAGCCCTCCTGCTTGTTGGGCTTATACTACGCTTATTTTACCCATCTGTAGGAAGGTTTGATGGCCTCCCTGTATGTTGGGAACTACTGTTCTCCTCTTTGACCACAGTTCAAAGCGTCCATGCCTAATTTACCACGCCCTTTTAGGTACATTGTTTGGTGTCTCCTGTTCGGTGGGCTTGTACTTTGGCTTATTTTACCCTTATTTAGTTATTTATTCATTTATTCATTTAAGTCGCGCCTGAATTGACCCCCAAAGGGGTATCTCTGGCCTACGGACTCAGCTGCAGGGTTAGCGAAAGAGTCTGATCAAAACAGAATAGTCTTAAGGTGCTTCCTGAACTGAAGATGATCCAAACACAGTCTCACATCAATGGGAAGCTGGTTCCAGTAGAGAGGGGCCAGGTGGGAGAAGGCTTTGCCACCTAGCCTGGCTCTTCTGACTCGGGGGACTATGAGCAGCGATTTAGTTCCCGAGCGGAGGGATCTGGAGGGCACATAAGGAGTGAATTTCTCTGCAAGTTATGAAGGTCAATATTATATAAGGCCTTATGCACTGTGCAGTATGCAATCAAAGGTGCCAGCAAGGGACTCTGTTTCAAATAATTTCTTTCCAGTTTAGGGTTCTATGTTATAGTAATCCTAGAATCCTATCTGTATATTCAGAGACTGCAGGACTTTGTCTTTACATTCAATATAGAGAGCAAAGCATTCAACCAACTTGAAAATTTAATCAATTACAAATAGAGATGAAAAAAAACGGATGTAATGGATTTTATTATAAAAATTACTTAAGTTTATATATTACTTTTTCTTATCAACAGGGTACAGATCAACAAATTCTGGTGGAAACACAGCACTATACAAATGAAATAAGAAATTGTAAAATCAAACTATAATTCATTTGTAGAAAAAGTCCAATCCTAAATTAATCGCAGGGGATGATATCTATTCCTTCACAATAAGATCATCATCATTACAAATCAATCATAGATAGGGAAAAGGACTGTATGGTCGATGTTTCAGTCTCCAGTTGACTTAATCCTTGAGACCTTCTTCAGGACAGTAAAGTACATAAACAGTTAAGACCCCCTAAAAACATAAATACAAAAAAGTACTAATATATCACAATCATTTGTTTCTCAATTCAGAAAACTATTTGAATCCTCATAAATTTACCATGTCAAAAACAAATATCTTACATCTCTAAAGCTCTTTATAAGCAAAACAATTGTGGAAAAGCAAGAGTTACAAACTGTCACTACATCACAACTGTATCACAGTTATTACCAAGTCTAAATCACTTGTAACTTACAATTGAAAAAATGCATGTATGCTAAATGGCTTACTTCACAATAAAGTCCAAGTGTGACGTTGTAGGTCCCCAAAAAAATGCACGTATGTTAAATGGCTTACGTCACATTAAAGTCCAAGTGTAACTTTGTAGGTCCCCACCTCTATGCACCGTGCAGCAGATTTTAAAGGTTACCCTCTTCTGAACTCGAAGCCACTGCAGGTGGCGAAGGAGAGGAAGGGAAGAGGTTTTTGGCGGGGGGCATTTAGGACCAGGCGTGCTGCAGTATTCTGGACCACCTGCAATCTGCATAACAAGGACGCATTGGCTGAGACCAGCAATGCCTTTCAGTAGTCCAGGCAGCTCAGTATAAGGGTTTGCATCAGAGTTTTACGGGTAGAGTCCAGGAGCAAGGGGAAGACCCGGCGTATGAGACCCAGCATGTAATAGCAGGCACCAGCAGTCTGCGCATCATTTTCTTTCAAGGTGAGTGACTGGTCTACACGTATGCCCAAGTTCTTGACAAGGGACTTAGGGTATGGAGGGGTGCTGAGGTCTGCCGGCCACCAATCCGGGGTCCATAGCAATGGGGCCTCACCAAAAAGCATGATTTAGGACTTTCCGACGTTAAATTGGAGAATGTTACCTCTCATCCACTTGGTAATGGGCCTCATACCCTCGGAGAAAGCCATCTAAACAGAAGGAGTGGAATTGGTGAAATGAAGTAAAAGCTGCTTATCGTCGGCATAGGATATGGGAATAAAACCACATGTTCTATGGAGCTTGGCCAAGAGGGCAACATAGATATTAAATAAGGAAGTGCTCAGACAGGAGCCCTGTGGAACTCCCTTGGTCAGTGTCATAGTTGCCGAGCGGTACGGACCCAAGTTAATGGCTTGGGAACGGGAAGAGAGAAAACTCATCATCCACCGGAGAGTGTAGTCTCTACGTCCGATCTCCACCAGTCTCCTGAGCAGGATCTGATGTGAGACCATGTCGTACGCGGCAGATAGGTCCCACCGCACCAGAATCATAGAGTGGCCCCGGTCTAGAGTCATCCTGATGTTGTCCGTGACCACTAGCAGGGCAGATTCTGTGCTGTAATTGGGCCTAAAGCCCGAGTGTGAGGGGTCCAGGTTGCCTGTGCACTCTACATGGTCAGACAGATGTTTATTTACATGTTTTTCAAGTAGCTTGTTCAGAAGGGGGAGGAGCGAGATGGGCCGGAGATTAGAGAGGTCTGTCATAGGGGCTTTAGAGTTTTTCCGAATAGGTATCACCTGAGTCGATTTCCATTCCAGGGTAGATGACCCTCACTTGGAAAAAAGTTGAGCCGAGCCCCTATAGGTGGGGACAATTAATGGGACAGGGAGGCAGTAATTTTCGCCGGCATGATGTCAAGAGGAGAGCCGGACTTTACTGAGTGTAGGAGTGCTTCCACATCTGCAAAGGTCAGTGGGGGAAAGATCTCCAATAATTGAGTGTTTATGCATTCTGGCAAGTGGTGTGATGCAGCGATCGGGCCTGGTGCCCTGATGAGATAATTTTATCATAGAACCATTGAACTTTCTGTAGGAAGCTTCGATGACCCCCGCGGAAGTTGGGCTGCCCTCCTGAATGGGCACACTGCGTGTGCCGCGGGTAGCCTCAATTGTTCGCCTCTCTTAGCAAAAAAATATCGATCATCTGCCAGCCCAGCTCTGATTCTCTGTCTGTAACCACAAAGACCATCTTTTTTAGTCCTATGAGTTCGTGACACTAAAAATAGTGCAAAAGGTAGTGAGAATCAAGCTTTCTCGTGCGTAGGGTCTAATTGCAAGTTTCCCAGTGGCATCCTGGTACAGGTAGTTTCCCTCCCATAACACATCAGGAATGCACAACCAACAAAGTGTCAGGCAACTCCAAGGCGCATGCACGACTTTGGCTAAGCTGTTCGCTTCAGTTGACATATTTGTACAGCTCTGCTGCAGATTTGACTCAAACAGGCTCATTTCACATAACTGGCTGGGTGGGCTGAAGCAGGATATGGCTAGCTCGATATCTGCAAGTACTAGTGAAAAATCACAAATGTATATGCGGAAAACACAAGGTATAGACAACACCCGTTGTTAAAGTGACCGGGTATCCTGGATTTGCCTGGACAGTCCTGTTTTTTCGCCAGCCGTCCTGGCCGATTTCACGAAATTAAGCTCATGACCCTGTTTTTGGAGAGGGTCGACTGAAAACAGGGGTAGTATCTTTTAAGGTTATGCAAAGCAGGGATAGTTAGCAGCTGTTATAAGAAAGCAAGTTAATTAACAGGCATGCAACTGGCTTTAAAAATGGCATTTTATGTATGTTCTTGCTTCTTCTTCTGCAATTCTCTGCTGAGGAGCGCGGTCATGCTGTGCCCCGGGTGCAAGTAAAATTGTAGTCCTTCTTCCAATTTTGGGAAATATCCTAGATTTTGTCTTTAAAATTCTGGCCACCCTACCCATTGGGGCTGTCCAACTAAACACATTCAAAAGATCTCAAGTCTAGCAGAGGGGGCCCTGCTAAGGGAGTGTGGATTAGCAAGACCAGGTTACAGCTATGCTTAGTAGTGTTTACCCACTGTGAAAGTCTGCCTGCAGCTACAAGGTTACTTTGCCAACATGGGGCATCATTTATGAAAAGTGACGCATCATGTGAGAAAACAGCGATGCGTCACTTTCAATTGCGCCCTCCTTGCTACATGCTGGATGCGTCATATTAACAGTATTACGCATCATGTCCCTAGGAGTTACAGATACGTCAGTATTTCTGATGTATCTGTAGGCACAAAAATGATGCTTTGCTGGACTGTGTCACAAAAGTGACGCAACTCCAGCAATGGGTCATTACACATGGGCAATCCCATGTTAAATGCGCCTATGTCAGTCTTACACCTGTCATGAGGCAGGATTAAGATATTGATGCATTTGAGTCCTAGAAGGTGCGCAGTGAAATCTCATAGATTTCACGGTGTCAATTCTACGACCCTTTCTTGCGTTGGAACGTCCCTTGTATACATTATGCCTGGCGCATGTATATTGTAGCGCAGGGGTTTACAAAGTGACGCTTCTTCCTAGATGTGTCACTTTGTAAATATGACGCAACATTTTTTACACAGCCGGTGAGTCACAAAATATGACGCACCGCTGACGTAAAAGTGAAGCAAGGACTCAAAAATTAGGCCTATGTATGTTGTCTTGAGTAGAAAACTACAGCATGTTCCACTTAATACAATACAGGACAAACAAGGCGGCATGCAATATACACAGTAGATTTAAAAGAATCAGAGAGCATTTCACCTGTGCGCATGAAAGGGGCTGTGAGTTAAGCTGAAAATTGTAGGTCTTAAACGGGGGCCGGATCACAAGGATGAAACCCTGACCAGCCCACCCGTGCCCTTCCCTCGCCCTCCACAATTTCAGAAAAGAAAAGTCAAAATAACCTCAGTTATTAATGTCCTGCCAGGGGAGAGATCTGAGTTGTGTTGGATGGAAGTTGTTGTCTGATCGAGAGGCAGTAGGTAAGATGATCAAGCCTGCAGCAAGAATGGTACCAGACATATCAATAAGTTTGTTGCCGGAAATGGGTCAGTGGGCTAGTGCCTTTGTCAAGATCCTGTAGTATGTTTTAAGCTTAATTATACCAGCGAGCCATTATTGGTTAGCAGGGACTAGCATCAACTGCAAGGTATAGAGCAGAGCGTTACGATTTCCTCAGTCTTTTATCACCCTAAGCCTGCAAGAAGGGTTCATTTGGGTAGAAACCATGGTGCTACCATCTTTACATTCTGGGTTTCTTTCTATACCAGGTACTTGTAGCCGGCTATCTTAGACATCATTGTCTGTACGCTGCTTGACACACAGGGGATTGATTCTGTCAGTTTAAGGCTGCCTCTTGTAAAACTAACACCTAATGGCTGCCCGCTTGGTGCTGGCTAGTAATAGTTGAATCAGTAGTTCGCATTCTCAAGTTCAAATCCCACCACTTTCCACTATTGGGAGCACGCGTTGTATTCTTCAACAACTGTCAGCAATCACACTAGTGCATTCATTGTGATGCCGGAACCTGGCATTATTAAGTAAGATATGGGTTCCGGGTTTTTTTCATCCCTGCACACGCTCTAGCAGGAAATGGTCTACTTCAATCCAGGGCTAGTGAATCTGGTAGGAGAAGCTATAGGGCTTCGTGGCTTCTGCTGCGGTCACAGCCGATAGTCAGCACTTACTGCTCTTGCAAGGCGTTGAAGATGCGCCAAATAGCACAAGGACAGAATCGATGGGTAGTCAAGTCAAGTCAAGTCAAAGAATTTGTATAGCGCACTACATACCCGGAGGGTTTCAAGGCGCTTAGGGAAAGGAGGGGGATTACTTGTCAAATATCCAAGTTTTAAGTTGCTTTCTGAATGCTAGGTGGTTCTGGGTAAGGCGAAGGTAAGTGGGGAGTGAGTTCCATGTTTTAGCCGCAAGGTATGAGAAGGATCTTCCTCCCATAGTGGTCTTGTTGATGCGGGGTACAGTGGCGAGGGCTTGGCTGGAAGAGCGTAGTTGGCGGGAGGGGGTGTAGAAGGACAGTCGAGAGTTGAGGCATTCTGGTCCAATGTCGTAGAGTGATTTGTGTGCGTGGGTCAGCAGACGGAAAGTGATCCTCTTATCGATGGGCAGCCAGTGGAGGTCTTTCAGGTGGCCAGAGATGTGTTCATTACGCGGGATGTCTAGTATGATCCTGGCTGAGGCGTTTTGGATTCGTTGGAGTTTCTTCTGGAGTTTAGCGGTAGTGCCTGCGTAGAGGGTGTTTCCGTAGTCCAGTCGGCTCGTGACCAGGGCATGGGTGACTGTTTTCCTTGTTTCGGTGGGGATCCAGCGAAATGTTTTTTTGAGCATGCGAAGAATGTTGAAGCAGGATGAGGATACGGCACTGACTTGTCTGTTCATTGAGAGTGAAGAGTCCAGGATAACGCCTAGGTTCCGTGCGTGGTCTGTCAGGATGGGTGCTTTTCCGAGGGCTTCCGGCCACCAAGAGTCGTCCCAGGCAGAGGGGGATGAGCCTAAGATGAGGACTTCTGTTTTATCTGAGTTCAGTTTCAGACGGCTATGTTTCATCCATTCGGCAACTTCTTTCATTCCTTCGTGTAGGTTGGTTTTGGCGGTGCTGGGGTCATTGGTGAGAGAAAGGATCAGTTGAGTGTCATCTGCGTAGGAGATGATGTTGAGATTGTGTTGGCGAGCGATGGCCGCAAGGGGGCTCATGTATACGTTGAAAAGGGTGGGACTGAGTGAGGATCCTTGTGGAACACCACAGATGACTTCAGTGGCCTCGGACTTGAATGGTGGAAGGCGGACTCTCTGGGTTCTTCCGGTGAGGAACGAGGTGATCCATTCCAATGCTTTTCCTTGTATTCCGATGTTTTTGAGGCGTTGTAAAAGGGTGCTGTGGCAGACTGTGTCGAAGGCTGCAGAGAGGTCGAGGAGGATGAGGGCGACTGTGTCTCCATTGTCCAGTAGAGTTCGAATGTCGTCTGTTGCTGCGATGAGGGCGGTCTCCGTGCTGTGTTTTGCTCGGAATCCAGATTGTGAGGAGTCGAGGGAACTGTTGGCTTCGAGGAAAGCGGCGAGTTGGTTGTTGACAGCTTTCTCGATGACTTTGGCCGGGAAAGGAAGGAGCGATATGGGGCGGTAGCTTTTGAGTTCGTTGGGATCCGCTGTGGGTTTTTTCAGAAGGGCGGTGAGTTCAGCGTGTTTCCAGCTCTCCGGGAAGGTGGCGGAGTTGAAGGAGCAGTTGATGACGTCTCGGAGGTGCGGTGCTATGACGGAGTCAGCTTTGTTGAAGATGTGGTGAGGACATGGGTCTGTGGGGGATCCTGAGTGGATGGAGTTCATCAGGCGGATGGTGTCCTCAGTGGAGATTGGAATCCATTCGTTGAGGGTGTTCAAGGGGGGAGAGTGTCCAGCATATGGTTGGGTGGGTTGGTCTCCGGGTTGGTTGTCGAAGCTGTTGTGGATGTCTGCGATTTTGTTGTGGAAGAATAGAGCCAGGGAGTCGCAGAGGGCTTGAGAGGGGGTGATGTCGTTGGAGTTGGCCGAGGGGTTGGTGAATTCCTTGACGATGTTGAAAAGTTCCTTGCTGTTGTGGGTGTTGTTGTCTAGTCGGTTCTTGAATGCTGTTTTCTTGGCTTTTCGGATCAGTTGGTGGTGTGTGCGGGTGGCGTTTTTGAAGGCGTTCTTGGTGCTAGTGGTTGGGTCTTTTTTCCAGGCCTTCTCAAGGGAGCGGCAGAGTTTCTTAGACTTCTTAAGATCATCGTTGAACCATGAGGCCTTCTTGCTGCGAGGTTTGCTTTGGCGTTTTTTCAGTAGTGCAGCATGGCTCCTGTGCACCCGCACCAGGGTTAACTGACAAATTATTGGTGCTCACCTAGCCATAAGGGTCACCAATGACACCGTGACAAATTAACGGGTCATTCCTAATGATTACCCAAGCGCACCTTTAGTTCGACAGAGGGCACACTAGTGGAAATTGGAGTCTAGTTCAATATTTCCTACGGAGCCATGCTGTTGAACATGACAGTCGCAGTTCACCATATCCGACTGGAGTGCTATGGCCAGCGGAATTCATTTCGGCCCTCTGCTGTGGTATGTAACTGTTACAACGCAATTTTTACCACGCATACTGTTACCACGCATACCATTACAACGCAGGACCCTTTACAACGCATACCTTTACAACGCATGACATTACATCGCAGATACTATTACAACGCATGCCATTACAACGTAAGTATAGGTAAGTAAAAATAAATTAAATGAATTAATTAAAGTAATGCTATATATAGTTTGGGTTTTGGAGTACAGGGGTAATTTTAGGGTTCAGGGCTGGGTTTGGGTTATGGGGTACAGTGGTATTTTTAGGGTTCAGGGCTGGGTATGGGTTATGGGGTACAGGGGTATTTTTAGGGTTCAGGGCTGGGTTTGGGTTTTGGGGTACAGGGGTATTTTTAGGGTTCAGGGCTGGGTTTGGGTTATGGGGTACAGGGGTATTTTTAGGGTTCAGGCTGGGTTTGGGTTATGGGATACAGGGGTATTTTTAGGGTTCAGGACTGGGTTTGGGTTTTGGGGTACAGGGGTATTTTTAGGGTTCAGGGCTGGGTTTGGGTTTTGGGGTACAGTGGTATTTTTAGGGTTCAGGGCTGGGTATGGGTTTTTAGGGTTTAGGGCTGGGTATGGGTTATGGGGTACAGGGTTATTTTTAGGGTTCAGGGCTGGGTTTGGGTTATGGGGTACATGGGTAATTTTAGGGATCAGGGCTGGGTTTGGGTTATGGGGCACAGGGGTATTTTTAGGGTTCAGGGCTGGGTTTGGGTTTTGGGGAACAGGGGTATTTTAAGGGTTCAGTTTTATAAAAATACTTAAATTTAATTAAATACATTTATTTTAGAAATTTTTATATTTATTTAAAAAAGTATATGTATATATTTTTTTTAAATTACAATGACATTAATAAAAATGTATTTAATAAATAAAAATAATTAAATATTTATTAATTACACTTTAAATAATATAATAATATTTAAAAATAATATACTTACCTATACTTACGTTGTAATGGCATGCGTTGTAATAGTATCTGCGATGTAATGTCATGCGTTGTAAAGGTATGCGTTGTAAAGGGTCCTGCGTTGTAAAAATTCTGTTGTAATGGTATGCGTGGTAAAAGTATGCGT
Source organism: Lissotriton vulgaris (assembly GCF_964263255.1). Taxonomy (NCBI): domain Eukaryota; kingdom Metazoa; phylum Chordata; class Amphibia; order Caudata; family Salamandridae; genus Lissotriton; species Lissotriton vulgaris. Next base: position 247,145,354 of record NC_141688.1, on the reverse strand, counting down.
TTTAACGTCATACATCCCTCTGCTGCTGTTTCAATGATACAGGATACCAGAATACTGCTTGATATTACGGACAGCGGGCGTTTAGCGAAAAAGGTGAAGGGGCAATGTGGTCGGTGGAGCCCCCGACTTGCTCGAAAAGAAAGTTGGGGCATTTAATTGTATGAAGGGAGTTTAGGGTGGCTGAGAACCGAAACGTCATCACGGCAGAACGGCTTTGCTTTCACACAAGTTGAGGTCAGGGAGACCGGTATCCAAGGGCTGGGTCTGTAGTCTGAGCCCCTGCAGGTCTGAAGAGCCAGCAGTGAAGTAAAAGGGGATACGCTGGCACGAAGGTTATGCACAATCAAAGCCATATGATCAGGGGCCAAGTGGAAAGGAGCGTGGAGGGGCTCTTTCTTTGAGGAAAGCACAGAAGGAACAGATGCGAGCGGTAAGCTAGGTACTTACAACACCCAATAGGATAGCAGCAAGCCTTGGCATCAACAGACAGCACCAACCGTCCGGACCACATTGGCATAGTGTGTTGAGAGGGCAGGAATCACAACAAGGTATGTCAGGGTAAGAGCCATAGCATAAATTAGCCCTGGCCACAAACAATCCATTGATGAATTAGGATACCCACTACTTGGGTCATGGATTTGGGTTGAAGAAACAAAATAGTAACGAGAGTGGACAGCAGCTCAGCCCGGGGAAACATCGGGTACAGATAGGTCAGGCTGGTTTTCAGTGTCCACCAGGCGGGGACGCCCCTGGGGTGCGCCACGAGGTTAACAGGCATGAGGTTCCAACCCCCCCCTTCCCTAGGATTACACAAATGACAGGCTTCGTCGGTCCAGCGGGCCTTAGATAGCAGTGGTGTCAGGTGCACGCTCCTTTCTTATCAGTAAGTGTTCCGCCAGGTAGTCGCGAGCATGGCGCCCTTGTAGATGCTCATGGCTTCCTCGCGATATCCTGTATTATTGTTGATGTTCAAATGTGTTGCGGGTGGGAGTACGGTTATGTAGTGGGAGTTTGTCATTACTGACTTGGACTTCTATCTGGAAGGATTTCTTTTGAATTAAAGACGCAATTCTACAGATTGCTGTTTTCTGCACTTATTTTTTAAGATTGGTTACTTTTTCCAACATTGGCGACGAGCGGGGATAAGACCTCATTAGTGGATTGTAATTCACTTTCTGCATTATTCGTAATTGAATAATTGGAGTATGACTTTGTTATTATTATTTTTTTTTGTATTGTAACTACTCCACGGTTTACTTTATTGATACAGTTTGAGGATTCAAGTTTATCAACTTTTGCAAGTCAGCAGCAGGAAGCTTAGTTGTTAGTTTGGAGCCATTGGGAACCGTCGACCATCTGCATTTTCCAGGTGGTGGAATGTTCGGGAACTTCTTGGGTTACGTGTTCTACTCTCCTACGAATGTGCTTGGAATTTAACAAAGCACGCCGGGAGACACGAAGCGTGTCACGTCATCAAGCGAGGTCTCCTGTCAATTTCACCACTAGCATTTATCTTCTGTTTCGGAGCAGTATCGCGCATTTTGTGAGCTCGTATTTTGTTCTAGCTGCGGCACAGTAAGTCGACATACTACCTAGTGTCTATTTCCATTTCTTTTTAAGATTGGGATTAAGTGAGGAAATAGTATTATTTATATTTTTTTCGTGGCTTTCTGTATTGTTTGAGGAAACCAGCCTTTGGACTGCTATTGCACCATACTTTGGATTTATATTAAGCAAGCCAACAACTGTATCTGGATACATTTTTTTATTGTCGCATTGTGAGAATCAACAAAATATCTGCATACACAGCATCCTGTGATATGTACATATTTCGCTGAAAAGTTAATGACCACAGTGATTACATTTATTGTTTTGTCTCAATTACTACATATTTCTGTGTTGCCTTGTGTTTCTTTAGTATTTTGTAACAACTATGTCTGGCATTGTTCCACCTCTTTCCTTTCTACCATCCCCTGGAGAACCATTAACGGACCGGTAAATTTGGGAACCTGTATTCCTAGCTTATGTTGAAGTACAAGAGGGAGAGGAATGTGAACCTGAAAGAAAATTAGCTTTATTGAACTACTGTTTGGGGGGGGAATAGGTTTAAAAGAATTTAAAAATGTACCTCCATTAGTGAATACTGGAAATGTTAATGTGTACGAGTATGCTTCTCTGCAACTTATTCAGAGATATGAGAAAAAGAAAAACATTGTCATGGAAAGATTCATTTTCTGTTCAAGGAAACAACAACCTGACGAGTCGATTTAAGATTTTTTTTGTCATCCCTTAGGTCTCTTGCAGTAACATGCGATTTTGAGCATATTTCTTATGATCAAGTACTTAGTGATCAAATAGTAATGAGAACAAACAACAAAAAAGTGTAAGAAATGTGATGGACTACGTCCAATTTGTCCTTAACCCTTTCGATGCTGATGACGACGGGTGTCGTGTGCTGATGACGAGCTGAGCTCGTCATGGAAACAGCAAAATGGCATTTTCCAGCACAGGGGGGGGAAATGGCCAGCAGTCATGTGGTTAAGTGCTGCTATTGATATAGCTAAGTCTATTGAATACTCTGAAAAGTTTGTCAAAGAGATAAGAGGCAATGAGAAAGGTGTTGTCCTTAGCGTTCCTAAAGAAACTGAGAGACCAAAGCAATTTCTTTCACAAAAGAGTGGATATAATTAAAAAAATGATATAAGGACCAACGGGGTGAGGAGAGAGGACAAGAAGAGCGTTTTTGTTTGTTACAGATGTGGTAGTAATGGACATTTTGCTAATTCTAAAGTGTGTCCATCTATTGATAAAATGTGTTCAAAATGCGGTAAAAAGGGCTATTTCAGCAAAGCGTGTAGGTCAACCCATAGATAGAAGGGTAACGATGAGACAAGATACAGATGACAGCATCTATGAGAATTATGACAAGGATATCAACACTGTTATCAATATTTGTGGAAGTGAGGGGGGTCAGCAAATTTATTTCCTGTGAGATTTTTGTTGACGGCGCCAGTTTATAATTTCTTATTGATTCACTTGCATGGTATACCATTATTGCATTAGAAATTGTAAACCACAAATGGCCCAATAAGAAGGTAATTGCTCCTGATGTCACATCAGGAGGTTGCACTGGACACAAAATTGATCTTGTAGGATTTTTGGGGTATATTTGGAATTTATTGGACGTCACAATTTCGGAAAAGTGTATGTCGCAATGTCTGTACAATCTCTTCTAGGGTTGCCTCACCAAGACCAGATGGGAATTAGACTTGATCCTAGGGCTAATCCTCCTCTTTTTGTTGTAGAAACTTTAAAAACATTTAATAATGGCAGTTTTAAACATGTCAAATTTAAAACATAATTTTCAAGTGTTTTTAGCTGTAAACTAGTAGAAAATCAGGGTTTTAAACACACTATTAGACTTCATGGAAATGGTGTACCTGTCCATCACAGGGCAAGAAATCTACCCCTTTCTTACAGAAGCAAATCAAATATATGCTTAAGGATTTATGTGACGAAAACATTATAAAACCCATAGAACCATCACTGTGGGTTTCTCTGGTTGTAATGAGGTAATATAAATTTTATGGTCAAGTTATGTTCCCTAGCGCGTACCCCACCGACTCCATGTACGAGTTAAAGTGCATGTAACTTCCCTCCTGTACCAGCTATGAAGACGCAAATACATTTGCGTCCAACGTTAACATGTCCTCTTTCAGACCCACCATGAATGGGTTGAATGGTCCGTTCCTAAGTATGCTATGCCAACGTCTTTTTGAAGTGTACTCCTACGTTTTTCAGCCCCGGCTGAAGTAGGCCCTGAATCTCTGCCAACCGAGCCTCTTTTCTGGCTTCTGACTCCGAGAACCTCTGCCCAGGCAGCCCCCGTACCCATGAACTCTGACTTACTTCTAGCGCGGCCCTCCGTGCTCGGCTCAGCCTGTTGCCTGCCAAGATTGACTATAACCTTCGAGTTATCTGTTTCCCTCCCGAAAATACATTCCAGCCTGCTAGCTTCAGTAAACATCCTTCCTCAGCTACAGGGCTAAAGGCCGACCTGTCTCTATGCAAGTAATTCATAGCTTCTGTTGCCATGCTTCCATGGAAGGCCCCATGCCCCCACGCTTTTCATACAGACACTCAGGCGCTTATACACGCACTCACAGTTAGTACAGAATAGCTTCTGCTCTAGAGACCTTTCTGCCCAGATAGCTTAGTTCCTAAACATCAGATATCAGATATGATAGAAGCACAAGTTGATCTGACATGCCAGACTTCTGTCTCTTTCCGTCAGTGTAAATGTCAAGTCCCCTGCACCCCTCCAATTACACGTCATGCAGCTGCGCGCGCATCCAAGCTTCCGATTTCTGCTGACATTGCAACATTTTCTGTTAGTGCCACCCATTCGTGACACCTACCTGTGACGTTTCTAGCACACACCTCTAGTTCACGCCTCTTGATTACGCACTTATACCACGTGTATATTGTTATCTTGTCTTCTCTCAGCTGTTACGCCTCTTGCACTGTTACTTATGGAATGAAATAAGTATATAAGCTATGTACTGTTAATAAAATGCCAGCGCGCTCTATCCCTTCTGACATCCTGTGTGGTGTTCAGAACATGATATCTTGGCCATAACCATTCCTTTCAAGGAATAAAACCCCTTAGACTCTAACACCACGGACTCTGTTTTCTTTTATTTCCGATTGAGTTATTATTGATTAAGTACTTACCTGCATAGAAATTAAGAGTAAATTATTTATTTACGTCATTTTGGCGCCCGAATAGGGACCCCTCCCCCACCTCACGCGCCGGTTGGCGCATTGCAAGCTCTGTCCCCTGCCATCAGTTGGAAGGAACATACGCGTACCGGCAGGATTTCCTGCATCTCCCTCTGACCCACGGAGGTGACGAAGACTGCGATCAGTGCCCAGACGAGGCGGTGAGGAGTGCGGAGGATCCCGACCAGAGCCTAGCCGAAAGAAGCAAGGTCCGAGGTGTCAAGAGGCCCACCAGGTTTCCGAAGTTTTCCGAAGTTTTCCGAAGTTTTCCGAAGTCCCGAGTCGAGTCCAGTCGAGTTTTCCGAGGCCTTCTGTTTTCCGTGCTTCCCGGTGAGTACCATTGCTGGGTCGTATCTAGACGGGTTTGGGTACGCAAGTCCGGTCTGCACTGTTTTTAGGCAGTGTATCTGTACTGTTTAGCAGTATATCTAGTATTCCGAATTTCTGAATTTCTGCACTGTTACCACAGTGTATCTGTACTGTTGAGCAGTACATCTAGTATAGTGGGGTAGTCATCTATGTTTTTAATGTTTTTGTGATTAATGTCGTGGTATGAATGTGACTGTTTTTGTGCGTTATTGTGTCTTCTTGTATAACTAGTTAAAATCCAGAATTAAGTATCCAGGATCGAGCATTTCAGTATCAAGTAGGCACAATGCCGTTTTTCAACAAGTTAAAGCAGATAGGAACTAGGAAAGGGATGTTAGAGGAAGAAATCCCTATCCCCCCTAGGGACACTCCAGGCAATTTTATGTATAATAAGCATGGCATAGACGCCATCCTGTATCTAGAATTATGGACCGAGTATACAAAGCACCTAGAAGAAAGATACCGATGGCCAGTTAACGGAACATGGGATGCCGAGTGCATCATTAAGGTAGAAGAGGCATTACGGAAGAAGAAAGCCAGACAATCCCAAAAGGACGCCATAGAATTTTGGCGTAAGGAATCACATAAACGTGCTGAAAGAGCACTTCGTAGAGAAGACAGACTTAGAGAATCAGAAAAGGCCCAGGAAAATGAATTAGTTATCGAAGGAATACGAGTAAAATCAGAACAAATAGATCGCATCCGAAATAGTCAAGTGAACAACATGTATCTTTTGGCCGAGGGTACACCTGACGCCATTTCAGAAATACCGAAAAATCTGCCGTCACCATTAGTTCCAACTAAAGTAATGCACAAGACTACTAAAGACATATTCCTAAATTCTTACTTAGAAGATGTAGCACCAGCTTACACCAATCTGCCTGTTCGTGCCCTGCCTACTGACAGGGACGGGGGTGGCACTCCACCCCCAGGTCATGTTCCGCCGGTACCACAACAGACTTCTCCTGTTCCGCCAGCCCCGCCACTTCCCGCACTCAAAACTGACCTACCGAAACCACGTTTGCCTGACCCACCTAAACGACAAATTCACGTACAGTTACAGCCTCCACAGGGAGGTAATGCACAAGCTTCCGCTTCAGGAGGTGCGACCGCGGGTCCTCAGACCCCGCCACCAACTCATAGACTCAATATCAGAGACATGCAGAGTCCTCTCACGTACAGATCCCCCCACTCCTCTAATTCATCCCGCCTTGACGCATTACAAGAAAACATGTCAGTCTGTAGATATGATCCAGTACCCGGAAAGGACGATTTAATGATATTGGCATCATTACGGTTAAGGTCTGCTACGGATAGCTTGTTATGCTATGTAGGAATGAAGGAGCGTCTAGATAAGATATATGAGTTTGTTCAGACAGGAAAGGACCCTGACAGCATTAAGGATGCCATGGAGAAACAGAAAGTTGCCATACAAGCGCTGATACTACGATTTTTCATAAATTGTCTGATAAGAGAACGAGACAGGCCCGGAACCGATCAGAGTGAATTAGATGCATTGAACAAGTGGGGTCAAAATATAGCTGAGGGAAAACATGACAGACAGAATTGCATAGACTCTATGTACAAGAAAATTAGGAAAGCAGTGATAGCAGTACACCAGAAAGAGAAAGAAAAGGCTTCCTCCGAGGAGGAAGAAGAATCTGAAGAACACGAAAGAAATATAGGCACCATAGCATATGTAGGTAAAGGAACTTACCTAAGGAAGGGTATCCGTCCAGAGAGCAAGAGAGTTTTCTTCTCTGCCTTAACAAACCCGAATTCTGCTGAGCATCAGTTCCAGGAAACTGATAAACGGCTTCGAGATCGAGTTGGGTACAATTGTACTCAATTCTATGGACGAACAAGAACTAGCCCGATCGGCTGTATCATGGGCCGAGAATGCAGATATATATGATGATGATACCGTAGCACAGACATTTCTGAACCTTTCCCCCGATGAACAGAAATTAGCAGGTGTATACATGATTCAGCACCTCCTCATCAAATACAGAAAACACTATTCTGATCCAGGTCCCTTACACGAGACACTAGAAGCACTACTCATGGAGAGATGGAGAGGTTTAAGCACCAAATTAATTCAAATAATCCTAGAACAGCGACACAGATATAATACCTTTGTAAGCTCTGAATACGTTCCCGCCCCACCTCCAGAAAGGAAAATGTACCACATGCAATGCGGGGGTGGTATTGAAAGTCAGAACCCCTTACGAGAAGTGCACCCGGTTATGGGTGAGGATAAAGTCTTGAAACGCGTGTATGTACACACGCCTCTGACTAAATTAGAACTATTAGAAATGAAAAAATTAGTCCCGTGCCATGATAAAGACCCTGCAGGTTTCCATAGAGAGCTTAAAGACATGTTACTGATGGGAGACTACACGTATGATGATATCATGAAAATGTTAAAAGTACTATTGCCCACGGGCATATTCGAGAAATTAAAGGAAAAGGAATGGGAGGTGGGAGACACAAAGATTGCGTGGGCAGAAATAGAGGACGAAGAAAAGAAACGGATCCCGGGGTTAGGCCTTGGGGACAGAACCAAAGCATTACCAGGTTTGATAGTACAGGTTCTGCCCAGATTATTGGCAACTAGAAAAGAAGATTGGGACGCCATATCGTCCTGTAAACAGAAACATGATGAAGATACTAGTGACTTCTATTCAAGATTCGAGAAATGTTTTATTATCAATAGTGGCCTCCAGCCGAGTAGTGAGTCGTACCCACACCTTTTTGTATCAAAGTTAGTCGAGAATTCCCTACCGTTAGTTAAAAATCGAGTGTATAAAGTCGAGAGTACATGGCAAGCAAATACGCCATCACAGATGTTACAAATGTTACAATACCACCAGAACAGAATTAGAGAAGAACAAGATCAGGAACAGAAACGTATGAAAGACACGAAAATGAAAATGCTAGTAGCGCAAACGGTTCCAGCCGATGGTCACAGAAAGGGTACGACCCAGACAAGTCACACTACAGCTCCCGTTAAAGGGATATGTAATTACTGCAAACAGCCAGGTCACTACGTACACGAATGCCCAGTTCTGAAACATAACATAGCGACAGGTAAAACTAAAGAAAGACCGCATCCACCTAGACAAGACCATAACCAGCATCAGTCTTCGCAGAGCGAACAACATATGCAGAATACACAGCCTATGCATGCATCCGCACAGACAGCACAGACAGTAGCGGTACCACAGCCACAGCCCATTGCTGCAACTCAACAAGTATCACAGCAGATGTACCAGTATGCCCAGTCAGCTTATCCCGAATATTCCCGATATACATGAAACAGCCTAGAGAGGGAAGGTGGCTTGCCTCTTATTGAGATTCCTGTAGATCAAGACGGTCCTTATGTACATAGTCAAGTATTGGGAAAAGACAGAAAGTTTTTAATTGACACAGGGGCAAGTCGCACTACAATCAGCCATGATGAAGTCCCAGGGGCACCCCTCTCAGGCTCACAAAATGTTTCCCTTGGTTTTTCAGGACAGCCTATTGTAAATGAGGTATCGCAACCAGTTCCCCTGGCTGTAGGTCCATTATCACGTGTTACAGACTTGTTACTTACAAAATCATGTCCAGAAAATCTGTTAGGAATTAAAACATTGAAGGCTCTAGGAGCTATAATATGCTGTTCCCCAGAGGGAGTTAGACTCTTTCTGCGGGATTTCAAGGGTCACTATGTTCTTCGTGAATTTGATGTCAGATTGAGAAATGTACCAGATTACTTGTGGGCAAAAGGCCCAACTGACGTAGGATGTATGCACATTACACCATACCGCGTTACACTCAAGGCAGGTGTTGTATTACCCAGAATCAGACAATACAAGTTACCACCCGATGCTGTAGTGGCTTTACTGAAAATCATTGAAGAGCTCATTGCCCAAGGAGTGGTCGTCGAGACCGACTCCAACATCTGTAATTCACCCATCATTCCGATTCTTAAACGTACTGATCCCAATGCACCGCCAGTATATCGGCTGGTGATTGATCTTCGAGAATTAAACAAATGCATTATCCCACAGTATCCTGTGGTCCCCGATATCTCATCCTTATTGACTGCCATTGATTCAGAAGCAACGTTCTTCACTGTAATTGATCTCAAGAACGCCTTCTTCAGCGTGCCTATTGATCCAGAGAGCCAATATCTCTTCGGATTCTGTTTAAATGGACGCAGCTTCAAATTTTCACGCGCACCTCAAGGATTCACAGAAAGCCCCAGCATCTATAGTCAAGCACTGAAAAGACAACTAGATTGTATTCAAATGCCAGTTAACACCGTTTTACTGCAATACGTCGATGATCTATTGATCACCGCACGAAGTGAGCCCGAATGTGAAAAAGCATCACTGACAGTTTTACATTTCCTGGCCGACAAGGGACACAAGGTGTCTCCTTCGAAGCTACAATTCTGTGTTCAGCAAGTTGTGTACTTGGGTCACTTGCTGTCCAAAGTGGGGAGACAGCTCACTCCCGATCGCATTCAGTTAATTGCAAATATGCCGCAACCCCAGACACAAAAGGAAGTGCGGGCCTTCATAGGCCTCACCTCGTACTGCAGACAATGGATTCCCCAGTATGCATTTCTAGCTAAGCCACTCATCCAGTTAACGACACAGGAGGCAGCGACTTCGGCTGCCCTCCCTTGGACTCAGGAACACACACAAGCTTTTGAAGAATTAAAGAAAGCATTATGCCAAGCACCAGTTTTAGCAACACCATGTTACAGCAAACCGTTTACACTTTTCGTTACAGAACGTGATGGTACAGCACTGTCTGTCCTCACTCAAGACCAAGCAGGTTCACATAAGCCTTGCGCTTATTTCTCTAGTACATTGGATTCAGTAGCCCAGGCACTCCCTGCGTGCTTAAAATCAGTAGCAGCAACAGCGTTAGCAATAAGACAAAGTGATTCAATTGTTTTAGGTCATCAGTTGACAGTTCAAGTTCCACATTCGGTAGAGGTTTTGTTAAACAGAACCCAGACTCAACACTTAACTATAGCACGACTGACAGGTTATGAATTAACACTATTCCAGCCACACATAGAAATCAGACGTTGCAGCACCCTGAATCCAGCAACACTGTTACCCACCAGTATGACAGACCCAGCCTCACATGATTGTATAGAAATGATTAATGCAGTAACAAAGCCTAGACGAGACTTAACAGATGTTCCATTGACAAATCCAGACCTGACACTTTATGTGGACGGTTCATGCATGAGAACAAGTACAGGAGAATTAGTGGCCGCGTACGCCGTGACCACTGACACTGAAGTTAAAGAAACACATCGTATTGACACACTGTCTGCTCAAGCAGCAGAGCTCATCGCTCTGACCCGAGCTTGTATTCTTGCCAAGAACAGAAATGTTAACATATATACTGATTCCCGTTATGCCTTCGGAGTTGTACACGACTTCGGAGTCCTCTGGCAAGAACGAGGTTTTCTGACTTCTCATGGGGCCAAGATTCAGCATGGTCCCCTCATTCAAGCACTGTTAGAAGCAATACATTTGCCCTCGGGCATATCAGTCATGAAGTGTAAAGCACATACTAAAGTTACAGATTCCGTTTCCCAGGGTAACGACCTGGCAGACCAAACCGCATACATACGTCTGCCTCCAGATTGGGATGGTACCTGTTATATTGCATTCCTTCTGCCACCTGTTTTTCTAGCTCCCCCTGACTACCATAGAAACACGAATCTAGTACAGAATAGACCCAAAAGAGATATTCCACTTGTCGACTACACAGAAACAGCATGGGAACAGTACACTGATTTCAATAAAGGATTCTTTTTCTTTTTAGGACCTGTCCAAAACAGTAAATTAATACGCAGATTAACCAGAACACTTGAAGCAGTAGTACATGAAACTGCCTCCGCCTTAGGTAACTTAACAGAGGAGCAATCTGCTATACGGGTTGTTGTCCTTCAAAATCGTCTTGTAATTGACGTCATCTTGGCAGATAGAGGTGGAGCCTGTAAGGTCATCGGGTCAAGTTGCTGTGTTTTCATTCCACAAAACGCACCATCTGTCTATCAAGCTATTACCCGTCTGCATAAAATTGCAAATCAGATACATCAGAATCCAGGCACCTGGACTTGGTCCGGTTGGTTCTGGACAACGTTATCCGCTTGGGGATGGAAGATCCTATCCTTCCTAGGCATTGGCCTTGTTATAGTATTCAGTTGCTGCCTGTGCCTACAGTGTGGGCCAGCGATATGTGGACTGTGTGCCACATCCTGCATTGAGCATTCCAGTTGTCTCTCAAACAGTCAAAGAAAGAAAGATGAACATATAATGTTACAAGAACAGACTGATAGATTCATGAGGATCGATATATCATGAAGGGTCCGTAGGGAACAAGGAGGGAATGAGGTAATATAAATTTTATGGTCAAGTTATGTTCCCTAGCGCGTACCCCACCGACTCCATGTACGAGTTAAAGTGCATGTAACTTCCCTCCTGTACCAGCTATGAAGACGCAAATACATTTGCGTCCAACGTTAACATGTCCTCTTTCAGACCCACCATGAATGGGTTGAATGGTCCGTTCCTAAGTATGCTATGCCAACGTCTTTTTGAAGTGTACTCCTACGTTTTTCAGCCCCGGCTGAAGTAGGCCCTGAATCTCTGCCAACCGAGCCTCTTTTCTGGCTTCTGACTCCGAGAACCTCTGCCCAGGCAGCCCCCGTACCCATGAACTCTGACTTACTTCTAGCGCGGCCCTCCGTGCTCGGCTCAGCCTGTTGCCTGCCAAGATTGACTATAACCTTCGAGTTATCTGTTTCCCTCCCGAAAATACATTCCAGCCTGCTAGCTTCAGTAAACATCCTTCCTCAGCTACAGGGCTAAAGGCCGACCTGTCTCTATGCAAGTAATTCATAGCTTCTGTTGCCATGCTTCCATGGAAGGCCCCATGCCCCCACGCTTTTCATACAGACACTCAGGCGCTTATACACGCACTCACAGTTAGTACAGAATAGCTTCTGCTCTAGAGACCTTTCTGCCCAGATAGCTTAGTTCCTAAACATCAGATATCAGATATGATAGAAGCACAAGTTGATCTGACATGCCAGACTTCTGTCTCTTTCCGTCAGTGTAAATGTCAAGTCCCCTGCACCCCTCCAATTACACGTCATGCAGCTGCGCGCGCATCCAAGCTTCCGATTTCTGCTGACATTGCAACATTTTCTGTTAGTGCCACCCATTCGTGACACCTACCTGTGACGTTTCTAGCACACACCTCTAGTTCACGCCTCTTGATTACGCACTTATACCACGTGTATATTGTTATCTTGTCTTCTCTCAGCTGTTACGCCTCTTGCACTGTTACTTATGGAATGAAATAAGTATATAAGCTATGTACTGTTAATAAAATGCCAGCGCGCTCTATCCCTTCTGACATCCTGTGTGGTGTTCAGAACATGATATCTTGGCCATAACCATTCCTTTCAAGGAATAAAACCCCTTAGACTCTAACACCACGGACTCTGTTTTCTTTTATTTCCGATTGAGTTATTATTGATTAAGTACTTACCTGCATAGAAATTAAGAGTAAATTATTTATTTACGTCAGTAATTTCAGTTAAATCTTCTGGCGAACTCCGGTTATGTGTAGACTTACGCAGTTTAAATAAAACAATTTGGGTAGATTCCGATTCATAACCCGACCTGCATGAGATGGTGTTGATGTTGGCTGCAATCCAAGTGATTTATTGCATTTGATTTGGCCAGTGCTTACCACCAGGTTATTTTGGATCAGGAATCTAAAAATCCTACCGCTTTTATAACACCAGAAGGTCTATTCATATATTCCTGCATAAAATTTGGTCTTGCTATTGCTGCAGCTGTGTTCAGAGGTTGATGAAGAAACATTGGAGGGGTTAACAGGTGCAATAACTTTTCAGGATGATATACTTGTTTATGGTAAGAATGTTGATGAACATGATAATAATTTAAAACAAATATTTACTGCCTTGTCTAATAAGGGTCTTACCCTTAGTCTTGATAACTGCAAATTTAAGTCAACTGAAGTGGAATACAGGGGACATACTCTCAGTGGTTTAGGCATTAAACACAAACCTAATCACATAAGAAATATTGTTCATGCCGCCATTCCTATTTCAAAGGAACAACTTGTGGCGTTCCTAGGTCTTACAGAATTGTATGCCAAGTTCATTCCAAATTATGCACCCGCAGTAGATCCATTCAGGTGCCTTCTCAAGAAAAATGTGAAATATATTTGGTCAAATGATATGTCAACTGTTTCTTGTGAATGCTCATTGTTTAAAACGTTTTGTATGTGGTAAACAGTGTATCATGGTTGATGCTAGCAGCAATGGTTTAGGGGGAGTATTTATCCAAAGGGACAGCGGAAGACAATGGATTGTGGCCTATGCATCGAGAGCCTTGAGAGATGCTGAGAAACATTATTCTGTCCTAGGGAGGGAGCTCCTAGGATGCGTTTGGGGTGCTGAACATTTTAGCAACTTTCTGGGGCACCAAATTCATTATGAAAAACTGACCACAAGACCCTTGTTTATATGATGGCACCAAGTGGTGGTAGTACTATGTTTACATGTTTAGCAAGATTAGCTTCTAGGCTGCAAAGCTTCCAATATCAATTGGAATATGTAAAAGGTAAAGCGAATGTACATGCTGATTATATGTCTAGGGATCCTCCTCCTGCGTCTAATTTGGAAGACTTTGAGAAAGAAGATTGTGAAGTTGCTTCTACTTTGTCTGATATTAATTTGGTATGTAATGTACAGGCCAGTTTAAAAGAGGATGTATGGCTACTTGAAATAGAGAAGGATTCTGCATTAAACAAAGTGAAAGATTATATTTTGAAAGGATGGCCAGAAGAAAGAAAAATATCTGGTGTCATGATGAGCTATTCCAAAGTTAAAGATGAGTTGGCCATTGAAAATAATATTGTTGTGAGAGATGATGAAATTATTCCTCTCATGGTTTAAGGAACACTGTTGTAGCGATAGCCCATGAAGTACATTTAGGTATTTCTAGTTCGGGAAGACGTGTCAGATAGTCTTTTTGGTGGCCAGGCATTGACTAATGTGTGGAACATTTTGTTAGATCTTGCGCAAATTGTGAATCCAGTGATAAGTCTTCTGTAGCTTTTCATACTGAACCACAGCCTGTTGATTTTCCTGTAGGTCCGTGGCGGAAATTAGGCTTGGATATCATTGAACCTTTTGCTGTCTTACCAAACAAGAGGCTTTTGGCTTGTATCAGTTGACTACTATTCAAAGTGGCCGAAAGTTAAAATGGTAAGGGATGTTACTTCAGAAAAAGTGATTGAATTCTTGGATGAAGTTTTCTGCAGGGAAGGTATTCCTCAAGAGATTGTAACTGATAATGGGCCCCAATCTATTAGCAAAGAGGTGGAGGGTTTCTTTGAGAAATGTGATGTTGCACACAGAAGAATTGTAGTATTCCACCCTGAGGCAAATGGTCAGGTTGAGAGATTTAACTGCGTTGTTAAAGTAGCTATCCAATTATCACTGAATGGAGGTTTGAATTTGCGTAATGCTTTACAATCCATGTTACTGGCATTCAGAACCTCACACAATTTTGTAACTTTAGTCAGTCCTTTCGAACTTTTGAGAGGACGCCAGCATACCACTAAGTTGGTGCCTTGGTAGTTAAAAAAAAGTATAGGTAAGGGTTCTGATTTTTCCAAGTGGATTATGAGAAGGTGAGCCACAGAGTTGAAGCATGTAAGGAAAAAATGAGACAAGATATGATATGATTTGATTTGATTTAAGGACTTGTAGAGAGCGCGAATGCCCTGAGGCATCTTGGCGCTGGGTCAGATGTACAAGGTCTAGGCCTGCCAAGCTGGAAAGGGAGGCTAATCCGAGAAGAGCCAGGTTTTTACGGCTTTTCTGAACGCTAGAAGTGAAGGACTATTCTTTACAAAAAGAGGCAGCTGATTCCAGGTCTTAGCTGCGTGCAGCAAGAGGCTTCTCCCCCCATCTCAATTTTTTAAATCTGGGGATTTTGATTAGTTTTGCATTGCTAGATCTGCGATTCCTTATAGGTTCATATTGTTTTAGGTTCTGTTTTAAAAAATGGGAACCTGTCCCATGAAGAGCCTTATATGCCAGGCACGCTGATTTGAAAAGCACCCTTTACTCGACTGTGAGCCAGTAATGCACTACTCAGTCTGTGGGCTACTGGTTCATATTTGGGAATGTCCAAAATCAGCCTAGCAGCTGTATTTTGTAGTCGTTGTAGTTTTAGCATTAACTACTTTTGCATCCCAGCAAACAGGGCGTTCCCGTAATCCAGCCTTGAGAGGGCTAGTATGGTTACCAAGGTTTTGCCAGTGTCTACGGGAATGAACGGTAATAGCTTTTTTATCATCTGTAAGGTGTACCACACTGCTGAAGTCAGTTTGTTTGTCTGGGCTAGAAATTTAAGTTTATCGTCAAGCATGAAGCCCAGATTCTTGACTTTATCTACTGGTAGTGGGCAAGCGCCCAGGCTGTCTGGCCACCATTTCTGCGACCAGCTGTAATATGCCAAATAGCAATACCTCAGATTTATCGGCATTTACTTTTAAACAGTTTTGTTGCATCAAATCGCTGACTAGTTCCATGCATTTCCTGAACCTGTCCGCCATTTCATCAGTGTTATTGGTGATGGACAGCACTATTTGGGTGTCGTCGGCATAGGAGACTGGAAGGAACCTACAGTTTCTGATAATGGAGGCTAATGGGGCTATGTATATGTTAAAAAGGGTGGGGCTTAAGGAGGAGCCCTGTTGAAGAACCGGGCTTTTAGAACCCAGCGGCGCCAGAGGCACGCCCAAAGTCTTCGGATTCACCTGTCTTGGTATACAGAGACACAGAATACTTCTGGGTGGCATCAGAGACCAAATGCATTAGCTGCAGCCAGTAACAGTGATCCTAAAAATACAGCATGGAGTATTTCAGGAGACTGCTCAAATTTGTAGAGCAAGACATCTCCTTTTATACACCATATTTACATTTCGAACATACACACCCATTGCGCAAAATTCTAACCAATAGGGTACATTTTCAAACAAAGTATCACATGACGAAAAGCTCAGTTTGCAATATCCCGACCCAAAGTTAGTCATTGGGAATGTCCCAAATCCAATCTCCACAAGCCGGACGAACCCATAATTGAATGGCTCCATGCATGTAGGTTAAAATAGGAGAGGTACCCCTTAACGAGAGTCAAGGGAAATAGGGTTCACCAACCAGTATAAAAAAGCAATTCCCTTGAACAAAGTCATAGACATAAACACTATAAATTAGAAAAACATTTTTTGAAGAAACTATGACAATTAGATCTGGAGTAAAAAATTTAGCAAAATGTATTGTATACAGTAAAGTTAAAAAAGCAGAAAATATAATAAACTGCTTAACACAGGTTAAAATAGGAATTATAAAATAACAGTACATGAACAATATTGACCCGCAATATTGCTAGGAACAGACAGAAAAACAGTAAGACATATGATTTGTACAATACAAGGCGTGTGTTCTGATGCTCTTTTGGGACAACGTAATGTACATATGTGGTAATACTGTATCAACAACGATGTTTGAGCCACGAATCACACTGTATTAAGGCGTTGTCCCAAAAGAGCATCAGAACACACGCCTTGTATTTGTTCAATGCATGTAGTAAAGAGCACAGAAAAGGAAACAATGACTGATAGCGAGTAAGATGAGGCATGTGTAAGGAGACTAAAAGTTAACGATGTCCTGAACAGTGATTGGCAATCTCAGACAACGATCAAACCAGGGAAATTGACACGGCAGGGTCAGTTTCAGGTGAAGGAATCAGATCCTTACAGTACACCTCGAAGTCAAGAAAGACCCTGTTAATGGATACCAAAACATGAAGGCCAGGCCGCTTCGTTCGTTCGACCATACTCATCGGCCGGCGTGATGGCAACACAAAATGGAGAATCAAAAATAAAATGGAACCCATGTTCGAGACGAAATCTCCAAACACGTAATGAACTCGCTAATTTAACGTGACAAATTCACTCCATATTAGCCGAACTTACTAAATACGGTTCAACATCACCAAAATCGTGACGAAATCATGACCTTACGAGACAAGGCCCGTTTTCACAGAACCACAGACCCTCCTTTTGTCATTACGTAGGCAATAACCTAAACTCACGTTAGTCTGAATCTAGGTCTATATCAATCTTCATCAGACCATCAAGGTGTTTTTGGAGCATCATCCTATTACTTTCTACTTCTCTCAAGACAGGTCTCCGCAAACATGTAGTAGCACAAAGACTACAAACGGCTGGAGCACACAGGATGCAAAGACAACAAGAGAAGAGAATAGCTAAAACCATACCAAGGAAAATCAGAACTTTTCATCCCCATTTGGACAGCAGTCCCCAAAACCATCCTTTCAACGACCAGTTTCCTTTGTCTACATGAATAGACTCAGAAAACGTATGCAATTTAGATATGGCTTGGTATACCGTTGGGGCATTATCTGGTATGTAAACACAGCAACTAGATTGGATCAATTTGCATACCCCTCCTCTATCTACAAGTATGACATCTAACGCAATACGATTCTGCAATGTCATAACACGATCAGCTTGAACTTCCGCTGTAATATTACTGAGAGCACCGCAGTCTCATTTATGGTGGCCTCAACCACTTTCGTAAGCTGTCGTATATTCCTGCTATCTGCCATAGGACCTCAAAAGGGTAGGAAACCCTTGAAAAAATCTCCTACTTCCTGTGCTGCGGTATCTTCCTGATCGAAGACACCTCTAACATATCTTGTTCTGTGATAATCCATATCAGCCGTGTATGTAGGGGGAAGCAAAAATGCCACATAACATGTGCCTGAAAAATCAGGTGGCAACCATGTATAGGCTCTATCGTAACATACAAAATATGTACCTTTATCTGACACAAACGGAGGAGAAGTCTGGGATGCAAAAACGTAGGTGTGAGCACATACACTCTCACCTAGCTGAGCTCTCGGATTTCGACCAATACCTCGTAAACAAAAGTGGCCTCGATAGGGTACGATCCAAATCGGGGGAGACCTTTTCCGTCTCTCCTTCTCTGTCAAAATAGTGCTCTATCCAGTGACATTCCAACCAATATAAGCCTGTGCCTCATCCTTAGGGATAGCATTGTATGCATCAATATCTTGGATCCTATCTACTATTCCCTTTATCAAGGCACTATTGCTCGGATTCTCTCTCATGGAACGCAAAGGATATACCTCATTCGCATAGATGAACATAGTCTGAAAAGCCCATACAGACCCATTGGAAGAAAAAGGCAAAACCAGAAATGGCATACCACTATCTGTTGTATGAGGCATAAGACCACATACCCAACAATTTGTAGCATTGACTACCAACTGATGCTGATGCAACAGCTGTATAAATGAGTTGTTTACAAATTCTGATCTCCTTATCTGTTCATGTTCAGGCAACGTATAAAATTGGTGCAAAGAAACAGTAGTAGAAGGAAGCATAGGTTGAGTGGTGGGTGCAGATATCAGTGATGTAGGATATACAATCCAACCCACACAAGCCAATGTGATAGTTAAAAACACAAAAGAACACAATATAATAAAACATTTGTTATGAACCAATGTACATAATCTCATCTTTTTTTTTTTTTTTTAATTTTTTTAAAACCTTTATTGTGCATGAATAAAAGAACAAATACGGGCCTACAACCGTCAGGCCGGCCACGATACTTTGTCAGCACAGGTGCAAGCATTACAGTACCCCAGCAGCAACAGGTAAAATATCAACAATCAATGAGCTTTACACTGAAAAGAATCACGTCGCCGGGGAGGAGGAGAAATGAAGGTTAATTTTTAAAGTTTTTTATGTGTTTTCATCATAAGATAAATCAGTGAAGAATAAGAACTAAGAAGATTCGAGTCCGCACAATAGCTTCACGACATGGGCAAGCGGCGTTATAGCTGAAAACAACAGTGGAAGTTAACACCACAGGCAATATGGCGGTGCAAAACAAACGGCAAGTCGTCATCCAGCATTCACGCACCCCATTCAGCGCCGCCCCCTCCCTGCCAACCCCAAACCCGGACCCAGAATCGAACCAGAATAAGAAAGCGCAGAAAACAGAAAAAAAATAAGGCCCATAGAAACTAATAAGAATACTAAATTAACCCCCCACCCTGCACCAATGTGGAGGCTACGGCCTACCCCCCCCCAACAGAGTGCCTGTCGCCCTTCAAAGAACCCGAAATATAGACAAAAGAAGAAGAAAGAGGAGAATGAGAAGAGGAAGAAAGAATAACCTTAACACTTGTAATATAGGGAGTGAGAAAAGAATAATCTAATCTAAACTCCCAAAAAGAAGAAGGTGGGGAGGAGCCCACTCGGTAACAAGTCACCCGGAGTCCCCGGCCATCCACAACATCCACTCCATATATATCTTCCGTCCCGAAGCCGCCAGTACAATAACAAATAGCAATATTAATGCAGTTGGAAGAAATCATCTTGCGATGTGTGCCCATGACATATATAAACAGTTCCAACCCCATCCCCGCCAGCCCGCAAAGCAGTAGCGACAAAAAACAGCCTAGCTCTGACCCGATCGCGGATGTAGCCCTGAGCATACTCCCCCATGAAAGCCCATCCCCCGGTGCACAAAAGGACAGTATGGCCACTTAGGAGAAGGAGGCAAAGCAGGAGCACAAAATGGCCGCCGACAATCGTTATAAAGTCCTTTGTCCACCTTACATAGTTCCAACAGGGCATCTGGAAAATAAAGGTTCCGCAGGGGAAAAGGCAAAGGCCACAATAAAGAAGCCAACAAGGGGGCCAGAAGTTGCGCAGCCGGATCCGTAGTCAGGTGCGATGTTGCAGGCAACAATGAGTCAGGCTCCGAAGGAGGGGGAAACAATGTATCAGACGCGGGGTTGGAGGGCAGTCGGCCGTCGGCGCCGATAGAGTCAGCAGCAGGCACAGAGTCACCATAGTCACAAATAAACACTGTATCTCCACAAATCGGTAAAGGCAGATCCACACCTTGCTGGAAGCAGACGTTGCGCTCGCGACCCACATCAGACATCATTTTATCAAATTGCTCACCCAGTGCTTGGAGGCCATTGCGCATCTCCGAGTGGAAGTCACGCAGAACGGCCAGAATGGATCCACAAGATGGTGGAGGCTGCAGCCCCTTCGTATCAATTACCCGAACCGGTGCTTGCAAACTGGTGCACAACGCAGGCAGGGTGAAACAGTCTACGGGCAGGGATGGGTGAATTCCCCCAAGCCACGAGTAATCAAACGGGGCCATGGTGCCGGTAGTACGGTATAGTAGCCGGGGTGGGTGTAGCACGATCAAACACCACTCCAGGACTCCGATGCCACCAGGGTCGAAAGCAGTCGAGCGTCCGTCCCTTAGGGCCACTGCGCATCAGGCTGGACGCCGGGAGAAGGAGCCGGCAGCCTACGTTGAACCGGATTGCTGAGCACCTCACGCCGCGCACCTCCAACTCAGACCAGGGAATCCGCTCCCTCGGGGCTTCCCCACTCAGCCATCACGTTCCAGGCACAGCTTGCGGTAGACCTCGGCAGTCAGTGTGGTAATGACCGCGTCTCGGGAAAGGCACCGCCTCCAAGTCCTCGGCGCTACGCGGCTGGTCCGGCCATTACTGAGCCTCCAAGATCCGGTGACGAGCGGCAGTGCAGGCGAGGGTCTAGGGCGGGTGACACCATCACGATTATCTCCGGCATCTGAGCAGGCTGAAATGTCGGGGAAGCACTGAAATATTCAGCGCATCATCACACACGTTCCGCCGCCGGGATCAATCAGGATGGACAGCAGGATACCGTTGCGGAGCTCAAGGGCTGGTGGAGCCGGGTGACTACACGTCTGCTCCGGTCGCCATCTTGGCTCCTCCCCCACATAATCTCATCTTAAACAAAAGACTCCATCCTCTAATGTGCTGCTCACGGCAATTTTCCCTCTTCATTTAAGTGTGCGTCAAGGCGCCCTAGACACTCCCAGAACCGCAGACCTTTTGTCAATAAGCAGGTCACCCCTTAAGAACGTGACCCTGCAGCTGAACCCGGATGGTGGTTCGAAATAGAAAAAGACAAAAAAAAATCTTCTGTCTGAAAGAGTATAGTTCACCAAAAAATGTGTGATCTTTATTTGTCCATTTTATTTTGCAGATTGTAGCGTTCTTTACCAGACACAGTCTGATCCTGAAAAAGTGTTTCTGGATTGGTAGTGTCAAGTCTCAAACGGGACGGCACAGCTTCTTGCAAAACTTCATCATCCGCACGTTCCGACTGAGTCCATTTCAAATGCGCATCACTAAAGGGGACAAACTTCAAAAATCTCTCGCTTTCTGAATCGACAAGACCATCTGCAATCCATCGGTCATATGGCAGAGGAAGTGAAAGTTTTTTACAATGGGTGGCATGCACCCAGTTTTCTTGCCGACAACTTTGACAGCTGTTCGAGTCGTCAGCAGAACCTGGAAAGGACCAATCTACCTCGGCTCGAGGTTCTTCGTCCTTTGGAAGTTCTTGATTAGGGTCCAATCGCCAGGTTGAATCAAATGACCTGCATCCACAGTAGCTGAAGGTAAGGTATTGTGCACCTGTTGGTGAAGAACACGCAATTTAGCAGTCAAATCATGTAAATAATCAACCAACATAGGGTACTCGATGTCCCTGTATTTAGTTGGCCTCGGCACACTCCAAACAATCTTGTATGGGCTAAGTCCCACACGAGAATGTACTGTCGTCCTCGTTGACAAAAGTGCCAATGGCAAGTCATCAGGCCATGCAAGGCCAGAGCTCGCTTGTATCTTAGCCAACTTAAGTTTAAGAGTGCCATTGTAGCATTCAACCAAACTAGCTGACTGGGGGTGATTCGCAGCAAGTACTTTCTGCCTTGTTCTCAAACCTGCACACACTTTCTTCATAATCTGACCCACAAATTCACTTCCGTTGTCACTCCATACCATTCTCGGCAATCCAAACCTAGGGAAAAAACTCCTACAACAACACCTTGGCTGTAAATAAGGCAGTAATATCCTTAAGGGTTTAAGCCTCTATCCATCTTGAAAAGGCGCAAACAACCACAAGGACATATTTCAGGTTGTTGCATCTCTCCATATGAATAGAGTCCAAATGTAGAACCTCAAACGGATACGTTGGAGGAGCAAAATGACCTGCTAGAGTTGGAGTTCCCTTACCAGGATTTTGCTCCAAGCAAATCGTACAGTTTTTAACCAGATTCTCAGCACATTTAGGAATTCCAGTATTCTGCCATACTGGAGCCAACAACTTACATATCCCTTTTGAACTGATGTGAGCCAAACTATGTGCCATCGTAACCACTGGAAGCACATACGCATCAGGCAACAACCATCGCTGGTGTTCTGACAACTCAATCCAACAGCCAGTCGAATCCAACATTCCCGTAGTCTCTCTCCACACACTCAATTCTTTCTCAGTAGCTTCAGCCTGAATCGATTTCACACTCTCTATTGTATCTTCACACATTGTTCCTTCCGGAACCCATCTAGCAGGGCCTGCAACATACATTCGACTTGTCACATCTTTCGTCGTTTCTCTCGCTACTTCATCCGCAAACACATTACCATGACCATCATCATCCGTAACCTTCTTATGTGCACTGCATTTCACAATCGCAACTTGCATCGGCAAAGTAAGTGACTCAAGAAGTTCATTCACCAATTGTCCATGCTGAATCTTCGCACCATGAGAAGTAAGAAGTCCTCTCTCTCTCCACAAAGGTCCAAAACTATGAGCAACACCAAATGCATATTGGCTATCGGTATGCACAGTCACTCTCTTTCCTTTCGGCAACACACATGCTCTCGTCAGTGCAATCAACTCTGCTGCTTGAGCTGAATTCTGTGTAATACGTGCAGTTTCAACAATCGTGTGCAAATTCGTGACCGCATACGCTGCAGTCGTATTGCCATTCGGAAGCTTAAAGCATGAACCATCTACCCATAAGGTACCATCTGCATTTGAAAGAGGAGTATCTTTGAGATCAATTCTACCCTTCGTTTCCACCTCTGTCCGGAGAAGACAATCATGCTGCTCCTGAACATCTGTCTCTACAGAAATCGGCAACAACGTAGCTGTATTCAATGTGTTGCACCGCTTTATATACACATGACTCGCCAAAAGCGTCAACTCATAACCTGACAAACGTACAATAGTAAGATGTTGAGTCTTCGTCTTATTCAATAAGGTATCCACTGCATGTGGGACCATCACAATCAAAGTATTATCTAATACCAGACCAGCAGACTTTTGAATAGAAACAGCCGCTGCCGCTCTAGCTCTCAGACAACTTGGCAACGCTTTAGCTACTGGATCTAGAGTAGCTGAGAAATATGCACATGGGCGTTGCTTGTCTCCAAACTGTTGTGTCAACACTGATAATGCACAACCCTCTCTTTCGTTCATGTAAAGCGTAAAAGGCTTACTGTAGTCAGGGGTACCCAACACCGGAGCAGAACACAACGCATCACGCAATTCAGAAAAACTTCTCTGACATTCGTCAGACCAAGGAAGAGGATTCGGTGTATCCTTAAGAGTAAGTGCCAACAGAGGTTTCGCCAACATAGAAAAATTCGGAAATCCACTGTCTACAATACGTAGTGATACCCAAGAAAGCACACACTTCTCTCTGTGCGCATGGTACAGTCATTTGCGCAATCCCTTGTATACGTTCTGGGGTCAATCGTCTTCCCTCCTTCGACAAGAAATGACCTAAGTAGGTCACTTCTTGGCGGCAATATTGCAACTTCGAAAGTGACACTTTATAATGGAGGTCATACAAATGTCGCAACAAAGAAAGAGTGGCTTCTTTGCAAATCTCTTCATCATCAGCAGCGACCAACAGATCATCCACGTACTGGATAAGAGTCGCACCAGAAGGTAAAACAAAAGAATCAAGCTGAGTTTTCAACGCTTGACTATAGATGGATGGACTCTCACAATAACCTTGAGGAGCACGCTTAAACCGGAAGCTTCGACCTCCTAAAGAGAAGCCAAAAATATCTCTACTCTCTTCAGCAATCGGAATACTAAAGAAAGCATTCTTCAGATCGATAACAGAAAACGAAGCAGCTTCAGCAGGGATCATAGTCAATAAAGCAGTAATGTCCGGAACAACAGGAAACTGTGGCACCACAATCTTATTAACCTCATGAAGATCAATAACAAACCGATACACAGGTGGCTGACAAGAGTCAGTACGTTTAAGAACAGGCAAAACAGGACTGTTACACACATTACCTCTTGTTTCTTCAATCACATCTTTCTCTACCAAACCATAGATAATCGCTAAATGGGCTTTCTTATCATCCCTAGATATTCGATATTGAGGAATGCGAGGTAACTTAGCTTTCGCCTTGTGGGTAACAACGTAGGGTGGCATCTGCAACAGACCAACATCGTTTGGACCCGTAGCCCAAAGCGTATCAGGGAGCGAACGCAATTCCAGTGGTAGCCGATGTTTAGACAAATACGTTGGAGAAATCACTTTCTCACCCAACGTAAGATGTACTCCCAAAGGAGAACAATACAATGTTGCATGCAATCTCTTCAACAAGTCCAAACCCAACAGATTCTCACCACAACCTGTCGTTAGAATAAGAGGTGCTTCCAATTCACATGGCCCAACAAAAAGAGACAAAGGACAAGAAACCGGGTTACGAACTGGGGCGCCAGAAAATCCTACCAAAACATTCGTCAAGCCAGACAAAGGTGCGCCAGGGAGTTTAGAGTGCATGAAAGAACTCTTTGCCACACCAGTATCCAAAAGAATAGGTTCTGACACACCTGATGTAACCACTTCAACATAAGGTCCACTCTGGTCTACTTGACTGACACTACTCCCTCTCTTTGTCTTTGGCTGTCCTAGTTATCATGAAAATCAGCACTCTCACTTTCAACATAATAATCATCAGCATAATATTGAGCAAACTGACCAGACAAAACATTCTGTTGATCAAAACAATTCATTGAATGCTGAGGGGGAAAGGAACGTCCATTCTGGGAGAACACACCACGTCCACTACCCCTAGGCACTTGCTGAACACCACGACAACTCACACCAGACATACCATTCGCACGTTGTAGTAAAATCGTACAACTATGCTTGAAGTGACCTTCCTCTCTAGAATAAGCGCACTGATTAGGGCCTACCGGAAGTTGCTGAGAAAAAGACTCGGGCTTCTGCAACAATCTCGGAAACTGTGGAGGTTACTGAAACTGGGAAGGTTGCTGGAACTGACGCTGATTAGGGCGAGGCGGATACGCCTGCTGTAAAAGAACCTTCGTCTTTAATTCTTTAGTCTTCTTCTCTGCTTTATCTTTCTCATCTTTATCTCGATTCTCATAATATTGTGCAGTAGCCAATATCTGGGCCACTGAAGAAACAGACCATGAACTCTCAGAGTCCTTTGGCTTATTGCCAAGCTCGGGAGCAAATTATAAACAAACTTATCCACAAACAACCGCTGACCACCTTCGTTACTCATATCCTGACCACTATGATCGATTATGTTTCCTCAAACCTAGTGAAGAAATCAGACACACTCTCGTCTTTCTTCTTCTTACATGCTGCTAACTTATCCCAATTCACTCGCATAGGAGGCATCAAAGTCTTCATTAAAGTAATGATACTACTAGGGAGTTCTGCAATTAAAGGCTCAGGTTTAGCACCTCCTACCTGTCGACCATCTGCAGCAGTAATATTAGCCCACGTATTTCCCAATTCTATTGCATGATCCTCGTCACGGATCTTCGCCCACAAAGGTTGAGGGACTACATTCCCCAACAACATATCTATGTCAGCCAAATTCATAACACACGCATCAACTGTCTGGGACAACTCCTTATAATAAACAGCAGAATTTTTGCGGGGGTCAGGCAAAGTCTGCTTAAGAGCCTGAACTTCAGCTCTCTTCCAAGGAACATGTACCCAAACTCGCTGAAAATGAGCCGGTGCAGCCACAATACCTTGATTAACATCAGCCAAAACTGCCTCTCTCCATACAGGGGGAACCTCTCTCATTGGGTACTGCTTCACTTTTCTCCTAACAGAAGTATCAGGTTCAAACCATGGCTGAGAAGGAAGTCTACACCTAAACGCAAGAAGCGTCTCTACCGCTTCCTCAACATCGGGACCCACTATCGTCCCTTTAGAAAATTCAGACTGAACATTAAGTAATTCCGATGGAATCGGACCCAATTCAGTATCATCCCATTCCTCACTGAGGAAAGTACACATAACATCAAACATCAAAAACATACCTTTGTTTTGGTGCTTCTCACTGTTGGAAAACATCCATAACCGTTCGCAAATCCTATCTGGAGGTATTCAAAACCCATCTACGAGCAAGGAGATCTAACACTGTCCGCTCCTCGGAACTCGGGAGCTGACTACGCGTTTTGTTTCCTTACAGAAATTAGGGTCAGTGACCCGAAAAGAGGAGACAAAAGGCTAGTAACAGTCTCAGTCATTCATTGTCGAGCAGAAGGAGAAGAAGTCGACATGAGGACAGGAGACAAAGTATTTTGAGGCAACAAAGACATAGGGTCAGTAGAAAAAGAAGTCGAAGGCAAAGGAGTTTGAGGCAAAGCTGTAGGCAAAACTGGCGGCCCTTAGGAAGGCTGCGCCAGAGGTGGGAGAACCAACTGTTGTAGAACGGGTGGCTGAACAACAGTAGGGGGCTGAACAACTGGAGGTTGTGGAGGTGCCGTAGCACTTTGCACATAAGGGGATGGTAATCTCAACAAATGCGACATCAAAGGATCCTTTTCAGGGTCCTTAGTCACATTTGGAAAAAAGTGGTGGCAAGGCCGGATAACATTTATCAATGGCCATACAATGTTGTCTATCCGACACCTCAATGGCACGATCTTCTTCGTCTTCTTTAAAGTACCTAGCAGCTTGCATTATTGACATATTCTTTTCTTTCCTTTCTCTTTTAGCTTGCTTAATTTCTCGCTGTTTGGCTTCCTTATGCCAGAGGCGGAAGGAGTCAAACATCGCCGGCCAGGCTTTCTTCCTGAATAGCGCAACTTCCAAATTATCAAAAACATCTGATTCGAAACTACCATGTTGTGGCCATCTAAAGACACCATCTTTTCGTGTATAGCGGACCCATACTTCATTATACGTAATGGGACCCACTCCATGCTTTGAATAGAGCTCATAAGTCGGAGTTCCAACTCGAGGTATCAGACACGAGTTCTCCAATCGGGAATCCCTGTTACAACTACAACAAAACCATTTTCTAAGTTTGCTAAGACCAGGCATCTTCGCTCACTAATATAGCTTCAAACTTCAAGGGGCTATCTAAAAAACGATATACTCGCAAATGTACGAGCCTCTCGGCTTTGGTATTTGCAAAAACCAAATCAAAGAACCCAAGAAACAAAACCAAGTCGTGGGAGTGACCCACTTATACTTAACCAAAATGTCTTGTCAGAAGACCGTCTATCGTCTCGCTCTACAAATCATCACAAAAGGGTCCAAGGCAGCGCGAAAGTCAGGGCAGCAGTCCTTCGTAGCCGTTGGAAAGGGGAAGCCTCGCTGCAAAAACCTACAGTCCACATTCAACATGCCGGGGTCGATGAAGTGGGGGCCCTCTTCCAGAAATTTCCTCACGAAGCTCCTCACAATCTTCGGGCTTGGACCGGTACCGCTGAAGTTGCCCCACATTGGGCGCCAGTTGAAGAACCGGACTTTTAGAAGCCAGTGGCGCCATGGGCACGCCCAAAGTCTTCGGATTCACCTGCCTTGGTATACAGAGACACAGAATACTTCTGGGTGGCGTCAGAGACCAAATTTATTAGCTGCAGCCAGTAACAGTGATCCTAAAAATACAGCATGGAGTATTTCTGGAGACTGCTCAAATTTGTAGAGCAAGACATCTCCTTTTATACACCATATTTACATTTCGAACATGCACACACATTGCGCAAAAGCCGGACAAACCCATAATTGAATAGCACAATGCATGTAGTAAAGAGCATAGAAAAGGAAACAATGACTGATAACGAGCAAGATAAGGCATGTGTAAGGAGACTAAAAGTTAACGATGTCCTGAACAGTGATTGGCAATCTCAGACAATGATCAAACCAGGGTAATTGACTCAGCAGGGTCAGTTTCAGGTGAAGGAATCAGATCCTTACAATTCACCTCGAAGTCAAGAAAGACCTGTGAATGTATACCAACACATGAAGGCCAGGCCGCTACGTTCGTTCGACCACACTCGTCAGCCTGCGTGATGGCAACACAAAATGGAGACTCCAAAACAAAATGGAACCCATGTTCGAGACGAAATCTCTAAACACGTAATGAACTCGCTAATTTAACGTGACGAATTCACTCCATATTAGCCAAACTTACTAAATACGGTTCAACATCACCAAAATCGTGACGAAACCATGACCTTACGAGATAAGGCCCGTTTTCACAGAACCACACTGTGGCACTCCCTATGGAGATTTAAAGGATTTGGAGGTACATTCCCCTGTTTGACAGTAAAGGTAGTATCTCTGAGGAAGGATGCAGTAAGAGCCAGGGTAGAAATATGAACCCCCAGATCAGCGAGGCTATCCATGAGTGTGTTGTGGTTAACGGTGTCGAAGGCTGCCGATATATCTAATAAAATCAAGGCAGCCTTCCCGCCTGCGTCCAGCACACTCCTGAGCTCTTCTACTGCCATGATCAGTGCTGTCTTGGTCCTGTGTTCTTCCCTAAACCCATACTACGAGTGGTCTAGGGCGTGAGTGGACCTGAGGAACTCTGTCAGCTGAGAATTTAGAATCTTTTTCAGCACTTTTGCCAGAAATTGTATTTTTGATGTTGGCCAATAATTGGCTGGATCTGAAGGATCCAGATCAGGCTTTTTCAAAAGTGGTGTAACAGATGCCGTTTTCCATACATCGGGGAAGATGCTTGCCTGCATAATCTTATCAAAAAGTGTCTGGAGTTGTTTGCTGAGAAGCTCTGGGAACAGATGGAAGATCTTTGGTGGACACGGGTCTGTGATACCCCCGACCTAGTTTCCAGAATTATTTGTTGTATCTTATCTACTGATGGAATCATAAATCTGAACCCTGAATCTACGGTTTCTCTTAACCCACAGTGGTAGGGGTGGGTCCATGATTGTGACGCAATGCCGAGATTGGCGGAGCTAACGGATTCGTATATTTACTTTACTTTATTAACGAAGAATTGTCACAAAGTGTTGCAGAATACTGTACTCTCCTCGATTTGGATGTTAGCCTCAGATTTGGTCAGTTTCTTAACTGTAGAAACCAGCTCTTTACAGGAATTTTTGGCCTCATTGATTTTCTTTACATAGAAGGAAGATTTTTCTTCCAGGATCAATTTTTTATAGCGGGTCAGAGCCCTCTGATAATTTTCTTTAGCCCCCTCTCTGTAATTGGCCCTCCATTGCCTTTCAGCCCTCCTACAGGTCTGTTTTAGTAGTCTTAGTTTCTCCGAGAACCAGGGTTCGGAGATCCTATTTCTTCTAGAGCTCGACTTTGTTATGGGGGCAGCCTTGTAGATATGAAAAGAAGACAAGGTGTTGTTAGTAAACGTGTAGTTGAGATTGTTGATTTGGTTCGCATCAAAAAGAAAGGTGTTCCCAAAAGTTTTCCAAATTGGTCATCTCCTAAAAAAGTTGTATAGACCTTCAGAAATGCAGTCCGGGTGGATGGCGGAAGTATTTCAAATTTAAATTGAATTTCTCTATTTAATGATGGTAAAAGCAGTTTGGAGGACTCTACCTCTAATGTTTTTTTTGGTATTAGTGGACAGAGTTATATAGTGAATCAGAACACTTCACCGCCCTGTGATTCTGGCAAGTATGCAAGGTTTCACCGTCTACCTGTGAGATTTTGTGATTTTGTTATGAGTTCATGTTTTTTTTGTTGTTTTTTTGAGGGGGGAGGTGTGTCGGGTGCACGCTCCTCTCTTATCAGTATGTGTACCGCAAGGTAGTCACGAGCATGGCACCCTTGTCGATGCTCTTGGCTTTCTCGCAATCTGCTGTATTAATGTTGATGTTCTAATGTGTTGTGGGTGGCAGTTGGGTTATGTAGTGGGAGTTTGTCATCACTGACTTGGACTTCTATCTGAACGGATGTCTTTCCTAATAAAGACGCAATTCTACAGATTACTGTTTCCTGCATTGTTTTGTGAAGATTGGTTACTTTTTCCAACAAGTTAGATAGCACATGGGTCATGGAGGCGCAGCCGGACAGGGGATGAGCAGGGGTGGCAAAACATTGGTAAATGCTGATTGATCAGCATGGTTTGAAGAGATCATTCGGCAAGGCGCACCCCCCCCCACTCCTTCGATGTGCAACAAGGTCAAAAGGACTTTGCCACGACTACTCCAACAAAAGCCAGGTGCCTTCTACTCAGATGGTGAAACCAGAGCATACACAGATGACAAAGTTCATATGTCCAGTGGAGTGAACGAAATGCTACTCCTGAATGTTGTAACATCACTCTCCATGTGGCAGGGAGCCACACGTTTTAACAGTAAATATCTTCACATGAGGATGTTAATGGGCAATTGCCAGAACAAAGTCCTTGGGATGCCTTAACGGCAGGGACTCTTGAGACAAATGCAATTGCCTGAATAACGTTCTTGGGATGCCTTATGGCAGGGACTCTTGAGACAAGGGCCCGGACAAGTTAATTGGGATGCCTCACGGCAGGGATACTTGAGAGCAGACAAAGGTACAAATGGTCAGTGCTGGGCAGACACATCACTTGCAGCCATGGACACAGAGCCATGCAAGCCACACATTCCGTAACAAGTTGAAGCCTCAAAGCCGCAACCCACTGACCAAGTGACAGAAGTAGAGCTGTCACAGCAGTTGGAAACGATTTATGACAACCTGTAAGAAACATCATAACTGTAAGGTTGATACATTGCAGGAATAGGCAAATTATGGTTATTAATCTATATATACAAAAACAAAAGTATGTCTGTTTGTCCTTTATGCATTACTGCATCATTCATTATATCGCCATGAAACTTTGGGAAGTTGTTGAGTACACTCCCAAGAAGGTTTAATGGTGAAAAAAATGTTTAAAAAATGTTAAAAGTTGTTGAGTTCACTCCCGCGAAGGTTTCTGACAAAAAAAAAATTGTTAAATATCGGCCCCCGGCACCCCAGGGCCCTTATAATCTTTTCAATACTGAACCTTTACAGTTTCCGGTGCGACTCACTTTTGCAATGACCATTAACAAAGCACAAGCGCACAATCGCTGCAAGTGTGTGGACTAGACTTGGAGAATCCGTGCTTCTCACATGGACAACTGTATGTGGCCAGCTCACGCGTTGGAAAACCTTCTGATTTATTCGTGTACGCGACAGACGGAAAAACACATAAAATACCGTGTATCTACAAGCACTCGAATAAATAAACAGAATTAAAACAGCACTTTAAAATGTTTTCCATATTAAAATGAATAAGTTTCAATAAAAATGACACAATGTAAATTAAATGTTATCATAACAAGTTTCCTTAAATTTCCTTTCTTCTGAGATCGCAGAAACGCACGACGGGTAGGCTAGTATGGAATAAAGTATAGAAGGTACACTCTATAACCTGTTATAGGATGACTTGTAGTCTAATCCAAAATAAGCAAGAAATGAGCATATTGATTACCTATACCATCATCGTAAGTGTGTACCAACTTATGATATGAATAAACTGAGGCTGTGCTAACGACACAAAGGTCTTGGTGTAACTAATTAATGGGAAAGATGGAACGACGGCGGGAGGGCCCATGAGATGCTCACACAGCTGGGGAGGGGGGGAGATATCCCTGCGGCAATGGGGAAGCCCACAGAAATACTGCATGAAATCAGACCATGCATGCGGTAAGACCACGAGTATGGGAGATCATATGGCAATTGATAATTAAACATTCTTTCTTTTCATGGTCAGAGCACTCACCTGCTGCCACAGTGAGAATTAGCTGGGTTCCTACGTGCCACATCCCCAGTACTAATTGCTGCGTATTTACACAAAAACAGCTGTGAAGCCTCGCTCGGCTCTTGCTGAATTCTTTGAAGCAAAACTACAATTTTCTGGCTGGAAAACTACAAACGACACTAACAGAGGAGATGCTGCTGGCAAAACAAAGAGAAAGACAGGGACCTCAGGTCAGACGCACTAGAGGAAAGAATCCTGCATTCCTCACCTGGAAGGAATGTGGATTATACCGGGTGTTCAGTTAAAGGCGGGTCTGCACTCACGCAACCTTGACGCAATAGACCACCTCTGAGACCACCATAAACAAGAACAGCTGCTGAGTTGTTGTCTGTACTTACCGTGCTGGCCCAGCGAGCTGTGGTGCTGCTCCAATGACAGCATGTTGTTGACATGGCAAAATAGAAGCTCCACCGTAACTGAGCACGTGGCATGTGTTCCACACTGTAAAGCCCCTCTTGAGCAGCACCGATCCATTAGCCCTACAATCCTGGAGTCGATGCCGCCGCGACAAGACGGAGAAACAAGTTAGCATCCACATTAAAAGAAAGGGGTGCTGCCTCCTGATTCGGTTGCCATTCTAAGCACGAAAGGGTTGTATATAGTGGGGCAGATTTACAAGCTCGTTGCGCCACTTTTGCGTCATTTTTAACATGGGAAAAGTGAGGCAAGAGTGGCGCAAGGGGCTTGTAAATCTGCCCTGTGTATTTATCTGGAAAAGGGTAGGACGTCATAGCCACACCCGAAAGACACATTCTAATACAATGCAAAGGTGGCAGAGTTGAAAGGCAGGATAGGCTCTTGGGCAGAGGAAGGTTGGATGGGAGACCTGCAATAAAACTGAAATAAATGAGGCAAACATGGACACAGAGGGGCATATTTACAATGTCTGGCGCATCTCTGCAAATCAGCAGGGATGCGCCAGAACAGATGCGTCACGCAATCCCCTCCTTCCGCCACCACAGATGCTCCGTATTTACAATGCGGCACACCATGGTCCAAGGAAGCGAAGATGCGTTGCGCATCTTGTGGCGTACGGGCGGCGCATTGCTGGAGTCGCGTTGCAAGCGTGGCACAACTCCTGCAATGCACAGGGGCCACCCATACTCACCGTGGTGCGTCACTCCTTCTGCCTGCTTCAAGCAGGCGTAAGGATTTGTAATGTAATGTATGTAATGTATAGGCATTTATATAGCGCACTACTTACCCGGAGGGTCCCAAGGCGCTTCGACCGCTGCGAAACCCTTCCTGGCTTCCCTGAGAGATGGTCCCTTAAAGGGTATCTCCAGGGTGAGACCAGGCATCCCCGGCGGTCTGGTGGGGCCGTTAGTGAAGATGAGGCAAGCTAATGCCCAGAGTTGCCGGGTGTGATCGCTGATCAGAGTGGGCACCGAGGCGAGAGAATTATCGAGTCCGCTGACCCTGGTACAGAAACCTGCCGCGCCGGGAATCGAACCCTGGTCCCGGGCCGTCCTCTGCTCTCGGGTCTGCCGCCTCTAACCAGTGAGCCACACTACCTGCAGCTGCATCGTAAAACTGACTCAGTGAAATCTTGTAGATTTTACTGCATCAGTTTTACGGGGATTTCCTGCGAGGGAACGCCCACTCTGCGACAGAACGCACACATGAAACCTGATGCAGGTTCCATGTGGCGCAGGGCTTTACAACGTGATGCATCTAGATGCGTCACGTTGTAAATAAGTCGCAACGTGGTGCATTGTTTACGCTGCCGCTGCGTCACAAAAGTGACGCAACGGCGGCGTAAAAGTGTCACAAGGGGCTTGTAAATCTGCCACAAAGTGACTTCCCAGAAGCTACGAACTCACAGAGGACAAGTGGGTAGAGTGCTTTAGAAACAGCAGAGAGGGGGCCATGAGCCAAGCAGCAACATGTACACACTGGGAGATATGGGGCAGATGGAGGGCAGTACCACAGAGGCAGGCTACACATACTGGGAAGTGGGGACACAGCAATAGTAAAAGCTGTTCAGACGGATAAGTGGGGGCCCCAGCTTCTGGGGGGGGGGGTGGCGCGTGTTCATACTGAGAAGGAAAGGGCACTGCAGAGAGTAATTCTCAGACCGGGAAGGAGTAACTGGCCTTGATTAGCAAGGAAGAGGCACAACGAGCCAGCTCACCATGCGGGAAGGCATGAGCGTAGCAGGATGTTTGTACAACAGGCAACCAACTGTGTGCCCACTAGAAAACGTGTGCTTTGCAGCAGCATTATCAGTAAAGAGGATTACTCTCAGGCAGGGGGCAAAGTATTGCTACAAGTTAAGTCTCAGACCACAGTGAGCTCCTGCAGATGAATGTAGACATCCGGCTTCAGACTCTGCCCCTCGGCACAGTATGACATGATGGTGTTCAGACCAGCCCCGCTGCCAATGTACACTCAGGCGCAAGCGCTGCCAGAGCACGACAAACAGGAATTTAGAACACGAACAGCCTAGGGAGGAGATAAGGGGCTAAAGGCTACATGGACAACATGGGAAGGGGCGACAGGAGGGGGCTGGAGCAGAGACTTTAGAACGTGGAGAGCATGGGGAGGTAAGGAAGGAGCTAAAGGCAACACCGAAAAACAGGGGTAATCACCAACAAGCCAGCAATGACGGGGAAAACGAAATCAGGGGACGGAGTGGCCGCTATGGAAAAACAATGAAAGCAAGCAACTGAGCGGGAGATGCAGGAATGAAAGAAAAAAGTAGTCCCACAAAATACTAGATAAAAAGCCAAAGCGTAAGGATACATTACTTTGCAAGTGCTCCTAAAAAAGAGGGACAAAGAGGCAGGATTGACCACAAGCAAGCAAGGAACTTAAAAAAGACAATACAGACACATGAAAAGCAGGGACGGGCTTTAATCCCATATAGAAGTATATAGTAAAGTATATACAACACTTCTCGCAAGCCCGACTTAAAAATGTCAAAATAATACAGTAATACTATCACAAAATGAACCGCATCATGCCTCATGATTTACCTTCTTTTGCCACATAATTTAGTCAACCCTGCCCTATAGTTTTGCCTTTTGCCACATCATTTTCGCTGGCCTGTTTATTGTGCTTTAAGGTCCTTGCCTCGCAGAAAGGCATTATTTTATGTAAGGCATTATTTTTAAAAATGTATTTAACACAGTATAAACTATGCTTCTGCAAAAGGATTTAGGGGCATATTACCAAGGGCTTGTATCGCCGCTTTCTCGGCGAATTGTGCCGAGAAAGTGGCGATACTGCTAAAGCCCTATTGCCAAGGGCACTTTAAAGCCTGGCCCGAGCCCACTTTGCATGTCAGCGTTAACATCGCTAATGACATGCAAAGTGGGCGTTCCCACGTCCAACCACATGTAAAATGTGGTTGGAGGTGGGAACACCCTATTACCAAGGCAGGCGTTGGGAGACAAAAACCTGCGATAAATGAGTTTATTGCAGGTCTCCCAACGCCTGCTTCAACCAGGCGTTAGGCATTGTTAGCATGGGGGTGTGGATCATAAAGCTGAATCCACCCCCCATATTAACAAGGCCCACATTAGCGCATGAAAACAATGTTTGTTTTCATGCGCTAATGTGCCATATCGTTGGATTTCTGATCGCCTGCCTGATGTGCATTGATAATTGCGCGCTAATTAGGCGATGAAATCCGGCGATACGGATATGTGCGTTGTGCGTTTTGCAACGTACATCTCGGTAATATGCCCCTTAGTGTTTGAGATAAAACAAGTTCTTCCAAAATATAGGGTTTATATAGGATAGTAATAAGTATTCGGACACTTTTATGTGCCTCCATTATTCCAGAACCCAGGTGATAACACCCCTATATTACATTTAAAAAAAAAATCTTTGCCACTATGACATTTTAAGCAGAGCCACTGGAATTATGTGACAGGAGAGAACTAAATCATGTGGCTGGCTTGATGAATTTATGCAGCGAGAAAGGTATATTATGCAGCACAATGCTGCAAATGTTATGGTTAGCAGTACTTCAATAATTTGTCATTTTAACTCCTGGTAACCCAGTCAGGTGAAATATTTCACCTCATGAGTACCAGTTTAACACCGAAATTAAGCAATTAGCAACAATAACATTAACAGTCAGTCTTGTCAGTGGGTCTCCCACTGCTCCATAACACGTTTCCAGTTTTAACTAACTTTTTTCAGTTTGACCAAAAATCTAATCTTTTGTGTTAAAATCTGCAGATTATGCAGCTGGTGATGGATTATGTTGCAAATGCGGTAAAGCCATAATTAGGATGGAAACAGGGCAACTGCAGAAATGCATAATTCCAATGGATTGGCTTTAAGTGAGACAATGAATTAATGACTGTTGTTGATGTGGGCCTCCGAGTAATGGCCCAATGAAGGGGAAAATGAAAGCAGAGGTGGCACCCTTGTTTGGGCTTAGAGAGATGGCAGAGAGAGGGCCATGGCAAGAGGAGGGTACATGTTTTTAACAAAGGTCAGAGGAAGCTTCCCTCTTTGAAAGGCAGTAGTTATCATGAATGAAGCAGATGCAGCAGCACTGGGGCCCAGGGGTCTGGGTGGGTAATTGCATCACTATTATGACTGTCTCACTTTAAAAAAGGGGCATGGAACTAATTTTCCTTTCTAGCATTAGGACAGGGGATCACTTATAGATAATAGGGATACAACATGTGGGAGCTCTTTTTTCCTGAAAGGGATAGAGGGCCTCTTCCAATATTGGAGTGATGGTCAGGCATGGTGAGGAAGAGTTGAAAGACGCAGAGTACAGTGAGGCAGCGACTTGCGCTCCTTGGTCTTACCCTATATCTATGAGGCCATGCAAAGTGGCACTGAGCGGCTTTGCATCACCTCAAAGATGTCAGTGTGAGGCGTGCGCCGCTGGAGAGTAAAGGAAAATTATGCTCCAGCTGTGTAAGCCTCTCATAAATAAGCCCATGTGAGTTTAGTGTTTGGTAGGCAGAGTACTGCACCGCAAATACCCTGTTCATCAAACCAACGGTCCACCAACCCTATTCAGAATCAGGCAGACCATTACAATTTTGGTGGTGGTGCCCCACTGGCATTACTGTCAGAAACATGACACTGATAGCCTGATGGAGCTGGGGCCATCAGTGTAGGAACATCAGACTATGGCCCGATGCCAAAGTTGGGCAGTTCATTCCATCCTGTTCGAAACTCCTGTTTACGTACGGGACAGAAATATTAGTTTAGTTTTATGTAACACATCCAACAATCATCAGATGCATTAAATAACCCAAATACGTTAAAGTAGGGCAGGTCAGACCTACCAAAATTTAACAGCAGAAATATATACTGTATTTACTGTACCATGCGGATTTTGGTGGGTTAAACACTAAAATCTACATATTATTCCCCAATAACTCACCATAGGTGCTATTTATAGCACCCTATATGTAACGAGCTCTTGGGCATCCTTATTTACCAGGTGAGATAAATAGCACATTTACTTGTAACCAGGCACTATCTGTCTTATTTAGAGTGGATGGTCTGATACATTTTCTTTTCTGTTTCAAACCGTTAGTGACACCCTGGTGGTTGAGAATAGAAAAATCACCCGAACATCCCAAGAGAAATGTTTGCAGGTTTATTTAATTTTTGCTTTCAAAAACTAACATTCAGAAAAAAGTTAAAAAGTTTGGTGAATGGCTGTCGAAACATGGCGGCTGATCATCACACTTTCAGTGCTCTCAGAGGGCCACCTTGACAGCAGATCCTCTGATGGCACAGAGATCTCGGCTGGACCAGCAGAGATCTGTAATGATAGGTGGTAGTCTGGCCAGGATGGTGGAGGAAATACCTCTGCCACACTGAGGGATGTGGGCCATCCACCTTACCTTGAACCAGACTACTGTAGACTGACGTTAGCAATTGCATTAACCCCTCCCATGCCCATGACGAGCTCAGCTCGTCATGAACCACAGTGCTCCGGTGCTCATGACAAGATGAGCTCGTCATGGCCCGTCGAAAGCTCGCACGCTGGGCTAATTCCCCGGCTGTGCTGAGCGTTTCATTAAATAGGCGTGGTCGTGACGAGCTCAGCTCGTCATGAGCACCGGAACACCGTGGCTCATGATGAGGTTCTGGTGTGAATCCCAGGTTCTGGTGTGCAGGACATCAAACCTGGGCTTCTATGGAAATTTACAAGGGCATATTATTAAGCCCCTTATCGCCGCTTTAGCTGCAGTTTCCTGCCGCTAAAGCGGCGATAATGTT
Organism: Lissotriton vulgaris; assembly: GCF_964263255.1. Classification (NCBI taxonomy): domain Eukaryota; kingdom Metazoa; phylum Chordata; class Amphibia; order Caudata; family Salamandridae; genus Lissotriton; species Lissotriton vulgaris. The sequence continues at coordinate 247,106,883 of NC_141688.1, read as the reverse complement.
ATCACCGTTCTTGATAATATGGCCCTCTGTGCGATTTTGTGTCCAGGCAAATTGATTCCACACAAAAATTCCCCATTCCATGTGGTACAGATTTTAATTGCCAGGTACTTGGGCAACTTTACTGGATGGTAACAGATTTTACCATGGCCTCAATACATTGCAACTCATAATAGGCATCAGTGTAGAGAACATCTTGTGGTTTTATCGCAATGCAAAAACCGGGAGGACTTAAAATATAAGAAGGACTCAGAAAGTTATCTTTGACATCACTTGCTAAATCTACCTGAAACCCCAATTTTCCTCTAAGATTTTTGGCAGTCTCGAACTTTAAGTTCAGGAATAAATAGTCAATATTTGCTGTACAGATGGAAGAGTGTAACCTGTGTTTTTGGCATAGCATTCTTTTTAGTTGCCCGGTGTTTGCTAAACAGCATAGATATTGGTTGAAAGTAGTTTTATGGGAGCATAGGGATAATGCATGTTAGGGTGCAATTGTGGCGGTTCACTGCTGACCATCTACAGTTGTTTGTGTGTCTGTCAAAATATTTGACCCACATCACAAACTTTTTTTGATAGTGATAGATGACTTACCATAAAAAGGAGAGTGGCCTGCCAATGGGTAGAACCCAGATATATGAACTCTCAACATATAAAAGAGCCAATATATTCACATTTTCATAACAGGTATTTGTTACTTGAGAGATTACTGGTATCGTAGCCCTGTCCATGTAAGAATTATATGACTTATGTAGATTGGTAGGTTGTATGCATTTTAATCTCTAATATAGCCTTATAGTCCACTATCAGAGCTATATCAGTTTTAAAGGGCCTGGTTCCAAGTTATATTCCCCAGCCAAAATTGTTGAAGATAGAATCTTCTAAAATAAAAAGAGAGAAACATAAAGACAAAATTTGGAATGTTTGAACAGAAGGCCTATATCAGCCATTATTAGCCTCGAGCCACTTCGTTGTCTTCAGTGAAGTGCCAAACATTCCATTGTTCCAATATAATCCGATAGCCCACTTAAACCAGTTGCTAAAGGCCCTGAATTCAAGTTATAGTCATGAGCTGCAGGTGAGGGCCTATACCGAGGGTGAGGGCCTTTAACAATGAGTATTGCCAAAGGCAGAAGGGCTATAAGAATATTAGAACTTTTTGTCCTCTCAGGGTGAATGTTAGACCTGGCACTATTGGCTTGGGTCTCCCCTCCCTTTTTTGCTGTTGCCTTCCATGTTTTTGCTATTTATTTGCTGGTTTAGATACTTTGGGCACAGTGCCACTGCTATTCAGTGCCAAAGTGCAAGTACTCCCTATTGTATATTGTTGTAATGGATTAGTGACTCCATGATTGGCTTATTTGATTTACTTGTCAGACCCTAGTACAGTGCACCATGTGTGCCCAGGGCCTGTAAATCAATTACTGCTTGTGGGCTTGCAGCACTGATTGTGCCACCCACAGAAGCAGCTTGTAAAATATGGCTCAGGCCTGCAATTGCAGAGCCTGTGTGCAGTCTGGGACTGCCATGTTGACTTGGCAAGTGCACCCATTTGCCAGTCCCTAAACCTTTCCTTTTGTACATATTAGTCACCCCTAAGGTAGGCCCAAGGGCCAGGTGTATTGTATGTAAAAGGTAGGACATTCCCTGATGTGTGCGGCATGTCCTGATAATGAATTACAGCCAATTTTGTTTTTCACTATTGCAAGGCTACCTGTTCCCATAGGTTGGAATGGGCAGTTTGATTATAACATCTTATAATCCTAACTGACCCAGGGAACAAGGTATGAATTCGAGTTTAGTATGCATGATATCAGAATGTTAAAATACATCTTTTAGTGAGGGTGCTTTTTACATTCTGTGTTTGAAAATACCACTTTTAGAAAGTAGGTATTTTCTTGCCCAACCATCCAGCATATCTCTGCTGGGTTTGTATATTCCATGCCTGGATTGTGGGTGAAAAGGGGCTGCAGAGGGCCTTGACTCCAGCAGTCTGATGGGTTAGGACTGGGCTGAATAGGACCTGCATTGAATAGAGAGTAGGGGCTGGAGATTTCCTTTCACTGGCCTGAGCCCTCATAGAACAGAGAGTAGGGGGAGAAGATTTCCTTTCAGCTACCTGAACCAGGTCTGCTCACAAACAATGCTGTCTCTAACGCCTGCCAGGAAGCTGCACACAGGAGGACAGAACTGGTTGGCACGTTCTGCCTTTTGTGGTATAAATATTGGGGCCCAGACCCCCAGAACTTTAGATCACTTCTCGGAATGAAGATTACATACCTTTGCCAAGGAGAAGAACTGGAGAAGCTGTAGGAAGATTACTGCCCCTTTGCTGTTGCTGTTTGGAGTTGGCTTGCAGTGGTTACTTTATTACCACGGAAAGGAGAAAAGGTACTTTGTGAGAACTTTTACTATCTTGAGGAAGATCTCCCAGGGTTTGTAGCTGAGCTTGCCTCCAGTTCTGACGCCTCAGGGACACAAAGACTTCACCACCAGCTCCCCCTGAATTCCATTGTTGGGAATTCTACCAGCAGTGAGGTGCCTGCTGTTGTTTGGGCCCTCTGAGAGACTGCGTGTCGCTGGGAGATGGAAGCGCAATGCAACAAGTAGATGCCTATCACCGCAGCAGTTACCGTTGCATCGCCGTAGAAGCGTGCCGCCGCCATAGCTATTCGCAGTCGCAACGCAGACAAAGCGTGTTGCATCACCGGAGAAGCATGCCGCCGCAGAAGTCGCCGTCGCATCACTGGAGAAGCGTGTCACAGGGCCTGTCGCTGCTCATGAAGGGTGATGTTCTAGTCTTTTTCGTGCTGAGAGTTCCATTTGAAACACTTGCAATCAAACTCATTTCGGTATTCACAGAAGTTAGGAGTCCTAACTTTAGAACTCCTAAATGCCTTCTGTGAATACCGAAAGCCTTAAAATTGGGACTTTAGGACTCCTAAACTGAGAAAAATCATAATTTTACGACTCTCAGTATTAACAGAAGTATTGACAGGAGGGATTTAGGAGTCCTAAAGTTAGGAGTCCTAACTTTACTACTACTAATTTGAGAAAAATCCTAATTGTAAGACTTTCGGTATTCACAGAAGGCATTTAGGATTCCTAAAGTTAAGGGTCCTTACTTTACTACTACTAAACTGAGAAAAATCCCAATTTGAAGACTTTAGGTATTCACAGAAGGCATTCACAGAAGGCATTTAGGAGTCCTAAAGTTATGAGTGAATACCAAAATGAGTAAGTGTCTTCTATGAATACCAAAATGAATAAGTACCTTCTGTGAATACGAAAATGGTAGTAAGTTTAGGATTTTGTCTTAAGTTAGTTCTGTGAATCGGGCCCCAGGATCTTATGCAGGAAAAAAATTAACTTTCTAAAAGTCACTTTTCTTCAATATTTATTAAACATTTTCTTCACCACTGAATTGGTATTTTTATTAAGTATTATAGTCATTCTATTATGTTTCTAGCTGGCCCCTACTCTGAGATAACAAAGTTCATATTTAATATTTCTTCCCAGTGTTCCTCTTTGGTCAGCCAGCCTTCCTACAGTGCAGTAGCATTTAAGTGCTAGTCACTGTAAATACATGGTAACTTTGAATTTCTAATTTTCCTATATTAAAACCATGCACCCTCTCTAGTGGGCTACAAGTTGTACATAGGGCTGACTTATTAACAATTCAAAACTGTCAAAAGGGGTGTGTTTAGATATTTTGGGTTAAAGTTTAAAACTGCAACTGCCAGGCTGTAGTGGCTGGCCCAGAGTCATGTTTACCTATAATACTGTAGTTCATAAGTGACATTTAACTTTCCATGCCATTGGTGTATTTTGTACGCCATATGCTATGAACAATTAGGGTAGTAAAATGTGCCAATTAGGTGTTAGCCTATTCAATCTCTTTTAGTAGTCAGAACACATACACTTGCTGCATCAGTCCACAAAAAATTGGGCATGACCACACATATTCTCACACAGCCATATACTCGCCATCTGGTCTATGTAAGCCCTCCCCCTTGTACGATATACACAAATGATTGTACCCCCATATTGCACCTTTCTCAGTAATTCTTCCAATGCTCTGTGCATGGATCTCTTTCCTTAATTTCTCTCCTTTTCTGCAGCTCTGTTCTAGCTGTGTGCTCTAACTTCACTACGAGTATGCAGAGTGTGTGCTCAGGGAGAGCAAATAGAAATACAAGGGAAGGTTGTATGACATTCCAATGCATGCTTGTTTAACCCCGCATGCCATTACAACGCAATTTTTTACCCCAAATAGCTGTTGAGGGTGCACTGGAGTTTGGAATAGTATAATTTACTATTCCAATTCCAATCTGTACAACTGTAGGGAAGTTGTTGGACTAAAATCCAACACCTTATGTCCCCTACAGATAGCTATTTGCGTAGTAACCACATGCAGGGTAAAAGCATGCATTGTAGAATTTGCGGTGTAAAGGTTGTTTCCCACTAGGGCATTCAGGGCCCTGGGGCTCAGTCCTTACATGGGTGGTATCTTCAATAAACCCCACCTGTATTCAAAGGAACAGTGCAGTATGTGCACATCAAGTTGCTCTGTTCAGGACCCAGGCCTGTTGGCATGTGGGTGACACTACCAAGATGACGTGCCATCACCACTAAGGTTTGTTTTTATGAGAGCCTTGCATCACATTTGCACCACATAAAATGGTACGTGCATGATTCAGGGTTCAGAATCAGGTTCATGAAGCCACTCAAAGCCCCCCTGCTTGACTTTGAGTGCATCATAAATCTTGAGTAAGGCGAGGTAGCGCAAATCTCCGAATTGCCTTACTTTGCGCTCAGGAGGCATTCCGTGGGCGCTGCGGTGGTGTTTCCACGTAAGACCCATGCCAAATCGGGGAAGTGCCAAATCGTACGCCTTCTGAGGTGAGGAGTAACAAGGAGAAATATGTTAATTTCTCCTCTTTTATCCTCTTTCCCTGTGTGCTGCATTTTGCCCCTACCAACACAAATACAACGCTGCATGCAACGCAAGCATCCTGCACCTTGTTGCAGCAGTGCCTACGTTGTTGCTAGGCTTCTGGAACAATGCAAGCACAGGGAGAAATGACAGGAATTCACTGTATTGCATAAATACTGTGCATTCCTGTGCTTTCAGTTTGGCACAGGTCAGTGCAGCAACAAGACTTGCAACGCTGCCCTGTGCCAAAATCCCATAAATGAGGTCCTGAGTGTGATACATCGCAGATTACAAAGAAATACTTCGGCTTGTGTGGACCACAGATATGTTAAACAGGCAGCCGGAACCATGGCCTTGGACATTTTATGTTGGCTTTTGAAAGACAGGACAGCTACCCCATGAGACCTTGAAAAAGCACAGGTCCCTCATAAATAAGGCCCGTGAGGCCCACCTGTACCCATGGTCACAAATTAAGTACTAACTTTGGCAGTAGATGACAAGGCCTTGCAGCCAGCAAAAAATAAATTGCCTTTGCTAATTTTTTATACCTATAAACATAAAAAGCTCTACTAAGAAGGATTACCTAATGTCCTAGTCACCCACTGTAATCATCCATGATATGCTGTCATCTGATCTAAAATTTAACCGTGATCCCAATGAGCAAATAGCTGAAAGGGGCATTCCCAGACTAGCCTACATCAGTAGTCAAACCCATGTCTGTAGATGCTGCAGCTTTATTACAAATCTGACTAATATGGCTTATTTATAATAATCAATTCTTTGTTTTTTCCAGTGCTTAATTTGAGCCGGTGGTTTCCGGTGCTCAGCACCAGCCTTTAATTGTCAGCACAAGTTGGCACTGTCTAGCTATTTTAGAGATGACCACAACAACAGTTAATTATTAACTCAATATAAATTAAAAATTAATATTACCTGTCAACCATGCCATTCATACAGCTTTGGGGGCCTGAAACAGTCCAAATGCTCACTCTTGCAGAAATGTGATGGTTAGGAGTTATGTTGTTACTATCGTCGGCAGGACTTCCAGGGGCTAACGAGTGGCACAAGGTGCAGTTACCTCCTGACTAAATTAAAGCCGTTGTACTGCTTACACTGCGAAATTTGTTAAAGTTCTAAACACAGCAAAGTATAAACTGGCTTTAAATTCATCTACATTTCAGCAGTAAGAGCCTTGGCACAGGCTCTGCATCCACTGCTAAGGATGGGCTCCTCTGGCCCTTTATCATAGTTCGAAAATGAAACCTTGTGTGTCATTGATTGAGCTGAAAACTGCACAGACCCATAATGAGTCTAATGGGGTTTAAATTAACTGGATACATGCTCCCAGCGACAATTATGCAAACGTTCTGGGAATCTTTAAAGAAAAGATGTCTGCAAGAGGACTCTGCCAAGAGCCCTCCAACAGTGAGATACTTAGCAGAAGAGGTCATTTTATTTCTCCCATGGGCGAGCAGAAAATGACAAGCCTTTCAGATATGGAAATAATACAGAGATGCAAGAGTATCCCAGCTTTTATACAGTGGCTAGGCAGTTGTTTTGTGGTTGAGGTATAAGGCGTATAGCTCCTACAGAGGAGCCTCATACAGCAGTAGCGGCCACTCATATTATGAAATGATGATGCGGGGGCAGGGGGAATACAAACGAAAAAAGACAAAATCATGAATATATTAAATTGCACTTACCTGCTCCGACGGCCGCCGCGTTGCTCCCAATCCTCGCCTCCCCAATGTCCAGGAACTATTGCACACTGAGCAGGTCCCAGATGTCAATCCCACACTATTCCCAGCATGAGAACAACACTGGGATGGTCTGAGCACCCTTTCGGTGCTCAGAGATGGACTGGGCGCTTGTGTTGGCTCTCCACCCAGCTATACAACACAGCTCAGGTAGGAGAAAAGAGAAGTGCGCATGACAGTTTGACCATCCCCTGAGGTCCGGCCAAACCATCAATTGCAGACAGCAGTGCCCACCACTCCCCTGATCCTCCCTAGTGCTGCAGCTGCAGTGTCAGTATGGATGACTCCGCCCCTCCCTCATCTCTCAGTCTACAGGGTGAAAAATAAAATGATAATAACATTTTTTAATTTTATCGTTTGCCTCTGCCGCCTTTCAGCAGGGGGTTGACGCTCCTCCGCCATAACGGACGAGCCGCCCCTGATGTACAGTCGCTTCTATGTGGGGGTGACAAAGGGCAGCTGTCAACAGTGGTGGTGGATGAAAGGTGACAGCTAAAGAGTGCATTTTACATCATAGTCTTTACCTACTGTGACATAGGTTCCAAAGAGACACTCAGAAAACAGAACAATACCAACATTATGCATCAAGGAATGTGTAGGGTCTTGATGTCTCCTCGGCACTGTGATGTAATGTTTCTGATGGAGGGGAATGGATGTAGAATTTTCAAAGTTGCAGGCAGTTAACAAGGATTTTGACACCTGCAGGGCGTGTCTGGTGCACTTGAAGAATAAGGTTTCCTGTTCACTTGCTGCTCCTTTTCACAATTCCAGTCTTCACCAGAGTGGACGAGGAGGGAATTTGGCGGGTCTCTCTCCACAATGCAGTGTTGGCATTACTGTAAAGCCATGACCTGAGAACGCATTTTCAATAACCTATTACACCCGTGCTTAATTTGTAAAATAAATAAGTGCCTTGGCCATCGCCAGGAGGCCCCTGCAGCTTTCACCACCCATTGCCAGGGCCACTGCTACCAATGACAGTAGAAAAACAACCACTAACCATCAGATTCCTAATTATTTGACAATTTCAGCCTCCAAAGCTATGAGAATAACTTTGGTGGAAGGTATTAGTCATTTTTAAATGTAAATATAATTAATAAACAAGTGTACTTATGCTAATTACATACATGCAACAAACAGCGCCACCATGTGACAGCTGTCATAAGTGCCGGTGTTGACAATTAAGTGCCCATGCTGAGCACCGAAACCATCAGCTCAAATTAAGCACTGTATGACACCACACTTCCATTTTGTCTATCCTGTCCATCTCAGTAGTTTAGCAGTCATACCTTCAATGAAAATTTCCCTGGAAGTTGCACAGTGGACAATTAAAAGCTAAACGCCACTCTCTTTGTTATGTTATGTGAAAAGCAATTTATAGAGCGCACATTCACCAGATGGTCTCTCAGCACTGGGTTGCTGATAGGGCCTTCTTCCATTTCATTGGTAAGCCTGTTTGAATAGCCAAGTCTTCAAAAGTTGCCTAAATCGCGTGTAATTATAAGTCGACCTAAGCTTCAATTACAGGGCATGCCATCCTCGAGGGGCCGTGACAGAGAACCTACGCCCTCCCATCATAAGTTTTTTGCAGGAGCGCACCGCCAAATAATATAGGTGGCTGGATCTCAATTCACTGGCGAGGTAATGTTTGATTATCCATGCTTTAACGAACTAAGGGCAATTCATACATAAAGCCTTAACGGCCATACAGCACACCTTAAATATTGTTCTCTGTGTGACTGGTAGCCAGTGAAGGTCCTTCGTCACGTGGGTGATGTGGCCATATTTGGGCATATAATATATCAATCAAGCGGCCTGGTTCTGGATTAGCTGGAGCCTTCCCAATAGGACTTTAGGAAGAACCAGGTAAAGAGAAATGACATAGTCAATTCTAGACATGACTAGGGCTATTATTACTTGGGCCATAGCTTCCCTAGTGAAGAATTTCTATTTCTTTTTTATGCGCACTAATTGGCAGAATCTTGCCTAGGGAACCGCTCCTACCTGCTGCTAAAATGATCGTACCTCATAGATGATGACCCCGAGGTTTTTAACATCTTTTTAGGAGATGCAGGGGACCCATGTTGGTGGGCCAAAATCAGGAGGTCCAATTGTCTACCTTACTTTTTGTGATAACAATCTCTGGTTTGTCTGAGTTCAATTGCAACTGATTACCGTTCATCCAATCTCGATGAACAGCATGGTGTCCTGAAATTGTTGTTAAGACGTGGGGCTATCATTATTCGCGAATAGTAATTGCATTTCATCAGCATAATAAAACATTTTTATTCTCTTGTTCTAAAGCTGATTGACCAAGGGGAGGATATAGATGTTAAAAAGATGAAAAAGGGAAGAACCCTGTAGTACCTCGCAATTCACTTGTACCTCAGATTAAACAAAGGGAGGTACCCTAACGTATTGTGATCTCTCACTCAGGAAAGAGATGATCTAGCTGAAGGCTGAGTCTTGCAAACCTGCGGCCCTGACCCTGTCAGCCTGAATGGTATGGTCGGCCATGTCAAAAGCTAAAGACAGGTCCAAAAGCACCAAGACTTGAGTATTGCCATTGTCATCTACTTTCCACATGTCATCTACGACTGATGTAATCACTGCCTCTATGGAGTGTGCTGGCCTAAATCCTGCCTGACTTGAGTCCAGGAACTATGACTCTTCTATGAAAGAGCAATGATTGCAGGCTGCATGAGCCTTAAGTAATTTTGCCAGATATGGCAAGAGGGAGACCGGGCAGTAGTTTTTCAGATCCGTAGGATCTGATCTCGGTTTCTTTAGGATAAGGACAATCATCGCTCTCTTAAACGCTCTGGGAACCAGCCCAGAATCTATGGACTGGTTAAGTAGTAGCATTACTCAAGGAGCAAAGCGGGTACGAACTGCCCCCAGGACCTTTGAGGGGCAGATATAATTTTGTGGGCCTGACTTGACTTTTGTCAGTAAATTCACCAGATCTTTTTGCGATATGTGAGGGAAGCAGGAGATCATGTAGATATTCCCATCACCTTATGGTAAGTTGTTGTGTGAGAAGCCAGGTGGAATGCTATTTTTTATAATCCTTATTTTATTCACAGAGAATACGTCGAGGGAGTCACACAGATTTTGGGTAGGAGTGACTGAGAAAGTAACTCTGTGTGGGTTGGATACATCTGAGACAATCTGAAATATCTCTTTAGATTTATTAGAGGCATTCATGATGTTTGTAAACAAAACTCACTTTGGTTTGCCTTAGATGAGTTTTATAACTATTCAGATGTTGAATGTACTTAATTTTAAAGTCAGGTGAGTACTTAGACCATCATTTTCTTTCTGCTTGTCGGAGCTTAAGTTAGGATAGTTTTAGATCATCCAAAAACCATGTGTTAGCCTCATGTGTTCTTGATGGTCTAGTTCTATGGAGTGGGTATGATCATTGCTGGCTTTTCTCAGCCAGCTCCTGATATCATGCTCAAAAATCTCAATATCCTCCTTAGGTCCAGGCAAGGATCCTCCGAGTGCATGGCAGAATGCCGGGAGACAACCTCCCATTAATTGAACAAACTATGGAAACTATCTTCTCCAACCTGGGACGACATTCCCCCCAGATCTTCCTTGGAGACTTCAACCTCCCCTGGAATGATCCACATGATCAGGCAGTTAACAGTCTCAAAAACTTCCTAAGTGATCTCTCCCTGTCTCAAACCTGTGACACACCCACTCACAAACTAGGCCCAACCCTAGACCTAATCATCGCCAACCCCAATTCTATTCAACTCGACTATATTCTCCCCTGTGACTCTCTGACTATCACTATATCACCCTCCGAATCCTTGTAAGCTGGAACTCCTAAAGAGCACAACCACTTAAACATAACTGTGGAAAAGATCTCTACATAATACCAACAAAAATGAACTAATTTCTCACTGCAATATCTCCCTTCGGCCTCCTGCTATCACTGACAACACTCACAACCTCACTGACCACTATAACAACTCCATGTTGTCTGTCCTCAATGCAGCTAAAAAGGATACTCATTAAAGACTCCATACCATGGTGTAATGACAGCCTTAATTCGGACAAACGCAGCCTTGGAATAGCAGAATGTTCATAGAGATCAGCTCCATCAACTGAGCTACTAAAAACTCTTACACTAAAAAGGAGCAGATACACTAAACTCATCAGAACAGCTAAAGCAAATTACTTCAAAACCCAACTGGACAAGGCCCAAAATCATCCAAAAAGACTCTTTGAACTGATTAAGTCACAGACTAATAATACTTCTGGACTATCACCTCACTCCGTGGCCTGAATCAAACTGTGCCGCAGTTGCTGACTTCTTCCTCGCTAAGGTGAATAAAATCGAATCTGACCTCAAATCGGCTCTCATCAAACTCACTCCCTCTCAGGGCTATCCTGACATCTCCCTACCCCCCCCCCCCCACCTACGCTGTCTTTCCTCTCTTTTAAAAACAACTTCTCTTGGAACCAATTCAGCCCCCTCAACGAGACTGCCATCCTCAGCATTCTATCGACCCTGTATCCCTCCAATCCCCTTAATGGCCCCCCCTAACTTCTTTGAAGAAATATTTGGAACACTAGCCCCGCTCTGGTCTAAGATCATCATAGCTTTGCTTCTCCATGGGGAGATCCTGGACTGCCTGAAAGCAGGCCTAGTTCTCCCTATTCTCTTAACCCACAGCTGACCCTGAAGACCTGAATTACTATTGAACTATCACAAACATCCCTACCCTGTCTAAATTCCTCAAGAAATGTGTACATGAACAATTGCGCAAACACATTGACCAATTCCAACTCCTCGACCAATACCAATTGGGCTTCCGCACTGGCCACATCACGGAGACGGAATTCACTCATATAGTGGATGATGCCCTCTCCATGCTTAACCAGAATGAAGCATGCCTACTATTACTACTTGATCTCTAATCTGCAGTTGACACAGTCAAACATGACAACCTTCTTAACCTCTTGGAATGTAGGATGGGACTCTCAGGCACTGTCCTAAAAAGGTCTGCCTCCTTCCTCAATAACAGGATACAAAGAGTCAAATCCAATCAAACTCTATCCAACCCCAGTCCCTGCACAATTGGTGTCCCACAAGGTTTCTCACTCTCCCACACACTCTTCATGGAACCACTGACTGTAATCCTCAAACATTTCAACATCCAATACCACATGTATACGGATGATACCCAACTGTACATAAAGCTATCTTCACCAGAAGATATCCAGTCTCTCAACGGAACCCTGCACAAAACCATAAACTGGTTAACCTCCAACCACCTCTAACTAAACACCCATAAAACCTAATTCCTCCTCATTTCACCCTCTATGCTAGCCGCCACTGTAGTGAACTTCCTCACAAATCTCACTGCTCTCAACTGCACACCACACATCATTCACTCCACTAAATCATTGGGTGTTGTTCTAGATAAGAATCTAAACATGCAAGACTACATTAGAGCATCGACTACAGGATTGTACTACCATCTAAGCATCCTAAGAAAACTCATACCTTACCTCCCACAAGATGACTTCAAATCGGCAGTGCAAGCACTTGTCATTTCAAGACTCGAATACAGCAGTGCCACTCTATGCGGTCCCGCTAAACTCAGCCTAGCCCCACTTAGATCATCTCCTAATGCTGCTACTAGATTTGTCACTGGCTCCAAGAATTCCAACCACATCTCGCCGGACCTGAAATCACTCAACTGGCTTCCATTCGAAGCAAGGGTACAATTAAAAATTGCATATATTACCCACAGAGCACTTTAACACCCCTCTATACCTGAAAAATAAGCTCAAACTATCTGGTAGTGCTCAGACCTCAAGAGCACCAACACTCTGCTCCTTAAGCCAAATACATTTTAAAATCTGAAAATCTACAAACGCACTTCCTCCGGCACTGCCCCAAGAATCTGGAACTCCCTACCTGTTGAAACAAGACTGATTCCATCATCTTTTGCCTTCAAAAAGAAAGTGAAGACTCTACTGATGAACAATTCCCTGAACTAGTAGCCTCTCTCCATCACTGCCCGACCTGTTTTAGCGTTATGTGTTACCAACTGGCCTCTGCTACGGCCCTGTATCGCCCGCTACTGTGTTATTGCCATTCCCAATGTAACTTGTCGTAACTGCTACCTGGCCTCTGTCATGGCCCACTGTCGCCCGTACTCATGTCACTGTTGCTCCTGATGTGTATGCCTTAAATGACCTATTCTCCCGCCGCTATCGACCTGTATCCACTTCAACCCTCATGTAAAGCGCTCTGATACACACTGGGGTCATGTTCGCGCTATACTAAATGTTTTAATGAATAAATAAATAAAAAATAAAATTAACCGAGCCCAATGTAATGTAATGATGTCCGACCTCGGGGGCGGGCTATTGCAGTTAGGCAGGAGCACAGAATAGGAAATCAAATGATGATCCGACCATCCACAGGGAGCTATGCACAAATCCCTCCCGGGGAATCTAGTGATCCACATCTGAGCCAGGATGTGTCTCTTGATGTGAGTTGGGAGGTTTACTAGTTGTTCTAGGTTTGTATCGCTGAGAGCAGCAGTAAGATCCTTAGCTTGTGGACCCCTTTTTCTCATTATATCAGTAATTAAAATCTCCTATCAAAATGACATTGGCCTTATCTACGATTAGAGGTGCAATTGATTCTGCAAGGGCCTGGGATAATTCCTGCATATACTTAGGAGTTCTATGTACAGTACCAATGTAAGAGACACAGTTGGGGACTCCACGTAGATGACCGAGTTCTCCACCAAGGGTAAATCTAGGGGAGTCCTTTTACATATCGATTATTTTTCTTAATAATGGCTGCCAAACCCCCCTTTCTTTCCAGTGGTCCTTTTAGTTAACAAAATATATTACTGATTAGGAGTTGCCAAGAGTATGTCCGTTAGGACTCCTCCGTAGGCCTTGGACAGGCGAGGTACCAGTGCTTACTTTCTAAAATGTTAAGTTCCCAAAGTTTTTCTCAGATGCCTGCCCTTCAGAATCACAGTCAATTATTATTATTATTATTATATTTAATTTTATAGAGCGCACAGCTACCCTGAGGTTTCCCGGCAGAAACTAAAGATCAAAGAGCCACGTTTTGACATCCTTTCTGAATTTTAGATAGTTGGATTCCATCCGAATGGATAGAGCAGGGGTCTCCAAACCGGTCCTGGAGGGCCGGATCCATGCCAGATTTTTAAAATAACTACATGTATCTCAATGGGGATATCCAAAAAATCTGGCATGGATCCGGCCCTCCAGGACCGGTTTGGAGACCCCTGGGATAGAGGAAGAGAATTCCACAGGGATGGTGCCAGAAAAGCAAAAGATCGACCTCCCATTCTAGCTCTTTTCGTCCTGGGGATCAGAAGTTTATGTTGGCTAGATGAACGGAGAGTGCGGGAAGGAAGGTACGGATGAATAAGAGATTTCAAATACTGGGGGGCTTTGCCAGTGTTAATTTTGTGTACAAAACAAAGAGCCTTGAATTTGCATCGATTGTCAATGTTTAGCCAGTGAAGACTACGACGGTGCAAGGAAGTGGAAGATTTGTAGGGTAGGTTACATAGGAGACGGACTGCCATGTTCTGAACCATTTGTAGTTTCCGAATGACCTCTTTGCCCGCACCCAGAAAGAGAACATTGCCATAGTCGAGGCGAGATGTTATTAGCGCCTGGACTACGGTTTTCTGGGTTTCAAGAGGGAGCATCCAGGTGATTTTCCTCAACCATTTGAGGATGGTTGTACAAATGGAGGAGACTCTCACGGCATGTTGTCTCATGGACAGCTGATCATCGAATATTATCCCCAGGTTACGAGCAGTTTTCGAAGGGTTGGGAGAAGTGCCCATTTGAACAGGCCAGTGGGAGGGTCCCCATAAGGCAGGATTGTTGCCAAATAGGAGGAGTTCCGTTTTCCCTCCATTCAGTTTTAACTTATTATTGTACATCCAAGAGGCAATATTATTAAGTCCGTGACAGAGGGACGATGTAGTGGAAAGATGACTGGTGGAGAGGGAAAAAATAATCTGTGTGTCATCTGCATATGAGAATATAGAGAGCCCTGCCTGCTCTGCAATATCCGCTAAGGGTCGAACATATAAATTAAAGAGAAGGGGGCTTAGGATGGAGCCTTGTGGGACACCATATGCAGATGTGTGAATTTTTGACATAGATGTAGCCGAAAAGACTTGAAATGTCCGATCGGACAAAAAACTAATGAGCCATTCAAGGGCAGAGTGAGAGATGCCAGATGTTTTTAAAGTGTTAATCAGAATGGGATGGGAGACCGTATCAAATGCGGCACTTAAATCTAATAGAATAAGTGCCACGGTCTCCCCTCTGTCAACCAGGTGACGAATGGTTTCAGAGACTCCCAGCAAAGTGGATTCTGTGGAAAAACCAGAACGAAAACCAGATTGTGAGGGATGTAGAATGTTGTGAGATTCAATATGGCTGGTAAGTTGCTTATTTATATGTTTTTCCAGGATCTTGGAATAAACTGGAAGCAGGGAAATTGGTCGGAAATTGGCAGAAATACTAGGATCAGCATTGGCCTTTTTGAGCAATGGTACAACCATCGCATGTTTCCAGGAACTGGGGACCTTAGCCTCCCTAAGAGAAGTATTTAATAGATCCACTATGAGTTTTAGGGAGGGTGGGTCAAGGGTAAGCAAGATTTGAGGGGGGAAGGGATCAAGAGGGGAACCAGATTTAATGCTTTTCACTAAATTAAGTAGTATGGAAGGAGTAAGTGGATCCCAGACCTTAATCTCCGCCCCTTCCAGCTGAGAGAAGTCTGCGGCAATAGAAGCAGAAGGTTCAGAAACTGGACAAGTATTAGATGGACCAAAATTGGAGTATATACTCTCGATTTTAGAGACAAAGAAATCTGCTAAGGAATCACATTGTGATTTATCCAAACAAGGGGCCTTGGGTTGACTGGTGGCACCCGAGATTTCCTGCACTACCTTGAACAAGGCTTTAGGACGATTTTGAGCGTTCAGGATGGATGAATTAACATATTCAGTTCTGGCAGTTTTGCAGAGAGAATGGTATTTAGTTAGAGCAGCTTTATAGTGTAGTTTAGCTTGAGGGTCGTAATCTGAGCGCCATTTCCGCTCAAGATGTTTGCAGCTGGTTTTTTCTTTTTTTAGTTGATCATTGAACCAAGGGGCCGGAGGGTGATGTATATTAAATGTCTGCTTACGAAGTGGGAGACAGATGTCTACAGCAGATGTAAGCCAGTGATGTATGACGTCCACTTGATCAATGCTACTGATCTCAGTGAGTGGTATAGAGTCAGACAAAGCAAAGTTGAATTTACTGGAATCTAATTTCTTCCAGTTGCGGGTCATTCTAGGTTTAGGGGCGATAGCTAGGTCATTAAAGGAGTGCGCAAATGAAATGGAAAATTCTAGTACAAAGTGGTCAGACCACGGGACAGGTAAGGGGAGCTTACAGGATACTGCATCCAAATTAGATAGAATAGGGTCGAGCAGATTGCCCGCCTTGTGGGTAGGGTCTGAGTTGTGTAGGGTAATATTCATGGCCGCTAAGTCAGACAGTAAGTTGGTGCTAATTGGGCATGTAGCATCATTAAAATGAATGTTTAGATCACCAACAATGAGGAAATTGGTTGACATCAGTAGTAAAGGAGCTAAACATTCTGGTAAAGATGTAGCCCATGAAGAGGCATTGCCAGGGGGGCGGTAAATCAAAACGCCTGTAAGTGTGAGATTGGGGGATAGCAGCAACTTAAACAACCCAGCCTCACAATTAGAGATCGCGATATCCTCCCATTTACAGGAGAGAGTTCTTTTAAAAATAATGGCTATTCCCCCTCCCTCCTTGCCCTTTCTGTTACTGGCCAAGAGGGTGTAATTATCTGGAAGAGCGATTGCAATATCAGGGCCAGAGTGGTCCGTTAGCCAGGTCTCCGTGATGAACAGGGCATCAGGTTGGGAGGAACAGAGAAGGTCAAAAACATCTCTACTATGCTTAGGGAGGGACCTGCAATTCAGACTAATAAAGTTAAAAATTTGTGAGGAGAGTTTAGGTTGTGATTTGCATAAGAAATCGGACGCCGAAATGTCTAGTGTTGATGGAAGAGCAGTAAGAGATAACAAACACTCTGGACAGATCAGGGGCGTGTGCTGAGGAGAGAAGGAGGTATCATTAGTGCAATGTGGAGTCCTAAGGGACAGGAGAGTATGTTTAGAGTAGGTTCGCCTGGAGTCAGTATTAATTGAAGCATAAGGACTGGCCCTGGGCCGTGTACAGGCGCGGACGGGCGCAGACGGGCAGGACTCTGGCAAGACTCCGGCGCGCCACCGTCGCGCCCGCTGCGCACGTCCGCTGCGCGTCGTCCAGCACATCGGTTAAGTAGGAAGGCGGCGGTCGGATGACTAGACCGCACACCCCTGCTTCCGCCGGAAGTGATTAGGGATAGGAAGACCTCCCTCCACACCACGAGCTGGGCTCGGGGAGGACCGGGGAGTGTTAGAGCACAGATAGGTGACTGTCAGTAATCGACACACACGTTATTAAAATGTAAGCACTTTTAAAAAATACACGAGTGCAGGCAGCCGAAAATGTGACCCTTTGCTCTCTCACAGCATCGTCTCACACCCCGGAACCATAATGCACCAAAATAAACGATAGCAAATGAAGTTAAAAATAGCGTGGTCAGAGCACCTAAATCGTGCCCCCCACAGAGTAATTAAGCAGCGCGGTGCTAGCACATAGGTCGTGCCCCCCGCAATCAGGTCAGAGAAATGCGCAGTAGTGCAGCAATACACGTACCCTTGTTGGTCAATGAACAAAGCTGTGCAGTCTTGATTTCGCCTCCTGACACTTTCACCCAGCACCATACCAGGCTTGCCTCTTTATCTCTCTGTTGCAGGTTATTTTTAATTCCTGCTTTCTCCTTTTGTCCCTGATTTTCCACCCTTTTATCCTCATTCTTTTCCTTTTTTTTTCTTCTCCTGTGCTTTGTGTCAAAGTCTGGTGAGAAAAGAAATTCTGCTGATGCCCAAACATTACTGCTGATGAAGATTCACACACGTGCACAATATATTTTTATTGTGATGTATGTAATTAATCACATTTGAGTGTGAAGAGGGGTCATGGCTCTCAAAGAACTGCAGTGTTTGGCAGTGTTCCTTTTGTTAGCCTTCTAGTAGTAAGGTCAGTCTCATCCAAACCTCACCCTTCTGATTCCATGGGTTACATGATTTCCAGATGGAGGGCCTCTCCAATGAAAATGAGAACCTGCAGAAGAAAACAACAAAACCTTGGGGCATATTACCAAGCGATATTGCTTGGTTAGCATGAAAAAATTATCAGCGAGCTGCGGCGATTTTTATCGCAGATAAACCTTGGTATTACCAAGGTTTATCACAAATGCGACAATAATGGATGAATATCGCTGAAAAGTCAGCGATATTCAGGCTTTACCGAGCTAATGCTTTTAGCCATGTTATCCACCTCCCATTGGATAACATGGCTAAGAACTGCTCAGGGGCAGGTTTTAGGTTTTGAAGATATTCGCGCTTAGCGCGAATAACTCCAAAAGTTGGTAATAGGAGATAGCGATGTTAGCGACTGTTTCCAGTCGCTGACATCTTGGCATGCCCACTTTGCATATCATTAGTGTTTCTGACATGCAAAGCGGGGCCCAAGATGGTCGCTATCTCCTACTAGCTGTCGCTAACTGGTGCAAGCGACAGCTAGGTAATAGGGAGATAATTTTATCTCTGCTTTCTTGGCTTTTAAAGCCAAAAAAGCGGAGTTAAACCCCCTAGATAATATACCCCCTTGACTTTAAAAACAGTTTTGTAGTTGAAAATTTAGGCGTGCAAGAGATGGGGTAGAATTGCAGATCTAGAATGTTCATGCAGAAGTGGTCAGGACTCGAGCTAAAAAAAATGGAGCATCAATAAATGCGTAAATGCAAGAGAGAAAATTGTAGGTTGGGAGCACAGAGGCTGGAGCCAGAATGAAGACTCTGCAGTGAAGATACTGACAGCTCAGAAGAGCAGGCAGGAAGAGTTATGAAGTAAGGAAGCACAATTTGAGAAATGTTTCAAGTCCAATGGTAAAGCCTGCACCGAAAAGGAAAGGGGACACTTAGGAGCAGCAACGATGGAGCGGCCTGAGTTCCAAGTAGGCCCAGCGTGATTTCAATTACCCTGCAGTAGCGGGGAGTTGTCAGTGCCCCGTGGGCCCTGGGGCACCCCCTCCGGCTCCAACAAAAATGATTGTTGGCCCAGATTATTTTACATATCAATTTTAAAAAATGTTTTGACAGAGCCTGCACTGCCTGTGGCTGCTAGAAGGTAGCCAGTAGGGCACCTCTGTGGCCCAAAACAAAGAGTAAAGATGTGGGTGTCCCATGTGGACACCAGGACACCCACAATAGTTTACCAAATACATAAAAATGAATAATAAATGAGCAGCAGGAGGTGCTCCCTAATTCTTGCATCTTCTAGAATGGAGCGCCCCATAATGACCAGTGCGGCTTCCTATTTGCTTTTTTATAGATCCTGGTAGTGACCTTAGCAGGGACAGGGGTACACCAGGCAGGTTCTTGATGTAGTGGGTGGTTACAGTAAGTGCAGCAGCCCCCCAGCAACATAAAAAACTGTAAGTCTCCTGGGCTTTAAAATGCATGACCCCAGGAAAGCGAACCATCCGTTGTAAAGCATTTCTAGCTAGAGATCTCAGCTCATCATCTAGAATGCAGATACTTCTTTTATCTGATTCTATGGATGCATTTTGTAGCTTGAAAATGGTAAAAAAAAACACTCAAAGTCATGTTTTTTATAAAACGGTATTCATTTTGATTTAGGTTTATAACTTTTACTAAATAATACAACGTGTGATTTAATGAGAGATACTTTTGTCTTTAAATATTGCTGATTGTGTTTAGAATGACTGCTTAACACATTTTTAATTTGAGAGGCAGGTAAAATGGGATTATTCACAGTGAGGAGACTCAATGACTGAAGTGAGCGGACCCACTGTTCAGCGCTGAATACTGAGGTGGGCTGATGCAAAAAATGAATGCCGCGACAGGGGGAGCATCGTTTACAACGCGGTGTTTACACCGCAGTGCCTTTACAAGATGCCATTACAACGCAAGTCGTTACTACGACTTGTGCTGGATGGTGCTGTTGGACAGGGAATGTTGTAATTTCATATTCCAACACCTTCCCTACTGTTACGTGGACAGGTAAAATTATAATATTCCAAAATCCCCACCCTCCAACGCAAGTCATTGTAATGACTTGCGTTGTAATGCCCGCGATGTCAAGTACCGCGTTCTTAAAGATTGCGTTGTACTGACATACATCCGCTACAACAGAACAACCAATGAAGAGGACTGACTGAAATGCCTTGTATGCATATATGTGTATTTTGCGTGTATTTCTTTTTTTTATACACATACAGGTTTTAAATATATGGAGCCATGTGGGAGAGGTGAAGCCAATAGATCATCCCTTATTGTATTTGAAAATTCACCTTCATTGATTGTAGAGTGTATGTGTATATGAGTAGGTAACTGGGAACATTAGTGGATAGGTGCAGGAATGATTGAATGCATAGATGCAAGAATAGGTGATTGACTGAGTGCTTGGGTGAAGGAAGAGTGAGTACCTTAGTCATTGAGTGTATAAATGAGTGAGTGTCTAGATGAGTGACTTGCATGGTTGTTTGGAAAACCACCTCCTGTGGCCTGCTGTTGCCTCTATCATCCTGGCCTCAGTCATTCAGGTGCTCACCGCCCCTCCTAACCCATTATAACAATTGGCAACTCAAAATACTGGAAGTGCAGAAAAGCTTCCATTCAATTACACATACTCCCCAAAGGTATGGATAAATAGCAATTTAAGCTGCAAGCAAACAAAATGCCTGCCTCAGCCACAGCAACCAGTAGCAAATAGAAGTGGAAAGGAGCCAATTGGAGTACAGCCTAATATCCCATCCTAGTTCAGAAGAGCACTTAAATAAGCGGGTAATCTTAGTTAAAAACATCTCTCCTAAGGGGGCTATTCCAAGTGAGCAAGTGAAGGCTGGACTGCTTCGCACTGAATAACCAACTATCCAATACCATCCCTCAGGAGACTAAATCCAAGATGCAAAGTCTGGAGTGTTTTCTGCCATCTGCGGGGCCCCTGTCTGATCATTCCTTAAGAAATTCCTGGAACAACTTGTGTAAACTGTGAAAGTAAAAGTAAATAAGATCATTAACCTTTAAACTCAACTAATGTGTTTGTTGGGGTTTGGTCACACATTAGCATTTATATACCAGAGCATAGCCGCAATATACCAGTCTTCTACAATAGTATTAATACAGCTGTTACATTAAGCAGCAGTCCTATGGCACAATTGTATACAAAGAATTTGTACCCACGCTTAAATTAATTTTAGAATTGACAAACATAATTGGAAGATCTTAGAAACAGGTCAAACACTAGTATACAAGTTTGTGCTGAACACATTTATGTGTTAGCTGAATGCAATTGCCTACTGTCAATTACTTTGCTGTTGACCCAAACTAGGATGCGTGCAATGTTGCACCTTGCTCTTCGCCACTGAAATAGCAGTGCATCTATTTGTAGGTACTCACTTCCTACTGGCAGTACATTTCTTACAAATGCGGAAAGAACAACACTGTTATCAAAGTTGGGGTTTAAACTGTTTCTTTACCACTGCCCATGCCTATCCAATGCCTCTAGTTTACCATGAAACCAGTGGGATATGGCAGCACTCCAGTATGCTGTTAAGTACCCCCTGTTAGGGGTGCTCGAAATTCCTGCAATTTGCTTTAGCACAATTATGCGAAATATCTGCGAAATGCCAATCCATCATTTTGTGCTATATTTACGCTTTGAAATGCATTAGTGCACCAATTTTTGATACAGAACACAATTTGTGGTAAAAGAATACTCCCTACACACATCAGCTTAGACGGGATCTTTTGCTTTTTATGGAATGCATGAGGAACTACTTTATATCTGAAAAGAAGGCCTTATCATCACATATTTGGTGCTTCATATTACGCGTGGATTGTAGATAGAAAACAGTTATTTGTTTGGCACTGCATCCGGAATCTTTTATAGACTTTTATCAATGGTGGACTGGAAAACCTGAGTCTCGGCAAAACCCAAAAAAGGTCCCCACTTTATCAGATACTTGGTTGAAAGCTGAAGTGGCTCTATATAGCCAATAGATGTCTTCACAGAAGAGTATAACAGAGATGGAAACTGCAGGAGTGCTATACTATCAACTGATGTCCTCACAGAAGATGGCGGACTGCAGTTGTACTAAAGGCAAAACAGGTATGCTCACCTAAAATTGCAATGTATGGAGGAGAGAGAGAACTGGAGCTGCACTAAACAGTATTTTATCCCAAAAAAGAATAATGCTGAAAGAGGGTTTGAGGGGACATAGAATTCAGGGGGATATGTACAAGCATGTGGCGGAGCGCGACATTAGACTCATTGGCTTAATGCTGCACTCCGCCACTTCTGAAACATAAGGTTGCACCATATTGACAAGTATGTTGTGGAGCCTTGCATTTCCCCTGCGATGGCACTAAGTGTATCAACTTAGCACCAATGTAGGCACGCTAGCAACATAGTACTAGGGTGTCTGCATGCAGGGGAGGATTGTTTATGTCTAGGAAGGTGTCCCTTCCTGCACATACACAATCCTAAAATGCCATTCTGTCACTTTCATAGGTGCTGCTTCATTCAGCACACATGAAAGTTACAAAATGGCATTTTTCTTAATGGTTTGTTTATGTGCAGGAAGGGACACCTTTTGTCCTCACAGAGGATGGCGCACTGCAGTTGTACTAAAGGCAAAACTGGTACGCTCACCTACAATTGCAATGTATGTAGGGGGGAGAGAGAGAACTGGAGCTGCACTGAACAGTCTTTTATAAAAAAAATTATAATTCTGAAAGAGGGCAGGAGGGGCATATAATTCAGGGGGCTAATACATATGACCCTCAGGGTTTGGTAGCACTTACTTAGTGTCAAAGCTCCTTCTCCATTAAGACTTAATGGTTGATAATTTAAACGTTTCCCATGCAGTCAGCTATTTGCATTATTTTATTAATAGCTATACACAGGGACATAACTACCAGACAAAAAGAATATACATCTGCCCTTCATTGCAAGGAATCATGTATATGCTACCGAGAGTGAATTATGCAACCTCTGTGTTTATACTGCATAAACTCGAAACCATACTTATAAGATACAAAACATAGGAATGATGTGTCAACAGCTTTAGAAAATGCATACAGCACTGCCTAGCATCTACGTGCAAATGTTCCACTACATCAGACAAGTGAGGGAAAGGTGTATTGCCACTATGCAGCCTAAAGATGAAAAGTTTGTTGCACTCTACTGCAATTAGCTGTCTTCAGACGAGAAACCAAGAGCGTTTGAAAGCTGAAGTTGCAATTTAATAGCAATAGAGTTCTTCAGAGAAGACTGCATTGTAAATAGAAAGCTACAGTTGCACTATGTGACCAACAGAGGTCCTCAAAGTAGAGCACAATCTAGATCAGAAACCTGCTGCCCTTTACTACCACATAAGCCCTCGCAGAAGAATGCAGGGAAGATGGAGAAAGAAAGTACCAGTAGCTATACCAATAAAGGTCCTCACAGAAGAGTACAATGGTGTCCTTCCTGGGTGTATGCTTACACTCTGGAAGAGCAGGAATGCACAACGCTGACATCATAAGAAAATACATAGAGAACTGGTTTGTACACAGGTACAAGTTTTCCTCGAACAAGTGTAGTAAACAAATTAAATATTTCTCCTCTTTTTAGGAATTAAGATGTGCACCCCAATGGAGAACGACAACTACACAACTATTCTAGAATGGCGCTGACATCCTAGCGTTTTTGAACCAATGTATACATGTAACTGTAACATCGGTTCACTCGAAAGAAGTGCAAGATCCGTAAAACTGCTACAGTTCCTCAGTCATTACTAAAGGTCCCTCTCAAGATACAATTGCTTGAAATGTCAATCACAAAGCTAAGGGGGTGTGGCTTTACCCTGCAGACTTCCATATGGACTTGGGCCAATCTAATGACCTTGGGCTTGTTTTTCTAAAGGATAAATGAATATACCAAAGCTGGTTGATAGTGATGAGTCAACAGCGCAACCTCAGATAAATGTCTTGAGCATTAAACAATTAGTTGATGACACTATACTATGCATATGGATTACCAGTCACTGGGAAGTATAAGTGTCAAAGAAGTTTTATTCTTAGGGAGCAATTTTTAGGTGTATGCATATATGTGTAGGGCTAAATGCAGTCCCTTGTCCTATAGTTTGTGCTGTGGGGGGGAGGGAGCAATATTGAGTGACATTTGAATATATACTTGACAAAAGAGTGTTGCTTGAAATTCCCTCTATATATGTATTGACTTTGTATGATTTGTATGATTTTTTTTAAAAACATGAGGCTGGCATATAGCTGATGCTGTCTTTAAGCCAGACCTAAAAATTAAGCGCGGCCATCTTGTTTCTCATTTATTGCTATGGTTCTGGGCATGCTTCTTGTATCCTCTCTAAATCTGTGCCATCCTTTGCTTGTTTGAAGTTTTTTTTAATCTATTTTACTTATTATCTATCCCTCTATTTTTCTAGCCGTATATTTTTGTGTTTACTGCTACTTTTTGTTAATTTTAAACTACTTTTTTAAACTCTTTTCTTTTCTTCTCTTCCCTATTCTATTTTCTTTATTCCTTTCTGCCCAGACCATGGTGAAGGGAGCCGGGAAGCATCCCGAGAAGGGGAAGGGTCCCGCACCCCGTGCCCGGCTCCCGTGCGGGCGTTTGAGGGGGGAGACAGTCGCACCCCGGGAGATTTTCAGCCCGGAGGAGGTGGGCGCACTAGTGTTCTCTGTACAGCGCCACCTCCCCAGGACCATAATGGCAGGCGGCAAGATCGGAGGCGGTTACGGGATGCGGGATCGCCGGAAGAGGTGGGATAAAGTGTGCCGGGCCATGTACCACCACTCTCGTGTCCGGCGCACCTACAACCAGGCCACCCACCGCTGAACGGATGTCCTGACCCGTGAACGAGATCTGCTCGACCTGCTTGGCCTCGAGATCCCCGGGCTTGGTGAGTAGTAGTAGTAGCTATTTCTTTACTACTCTGTTTTCTCCTGCTGTGTTATTATATTGCAATTTTTTTTTTTTACCAAGAGCAATAATGCTGCTCATTACATTGTAGGCATATTATATTTCAAAATCGTCTGTGCATTTCAGGTGCACTGCTCTCCTTCTCCTTCTCAGTAGTGTTGCTACTATGCCTATTTGTTTCCGATTTTGTGTTCATTTCATTGGCCTGTGAAATTATGTATGAGTGTAGTTTAAAGAACTGCGTAGTGCTACACACTAAGGTTCAGATGTTTAATTACCGGCACATCCCTGCAAAGTAGCAGGGAAGCGCCAGTAATTGTGCGCCATGCCACTATCACCCATGGTGCGCCGTATTTACAATGCGGCGCACCATGGGCCCAAAATGTCACCAAAGCGTTACGCATCTGTGCCGTAAGGGCAACGCATTGCTGGAGTTGCGTCGCAACCATGGCGCAGCTCCATCAATGCTCTGGGGTGCCCTATCTCCCCAAAGCTGCGTCAAGCCGTACATCTGCTTCAAGCAGGCGCAGGGTTTGAGTCACACATCATTGTCGTTAAAGTGAGTGATTGAAATCTTGTAGATTTCCCTCAGCCACTTTTAGGATGCGTTCCTGCGCAGGAACGCCCTCCCTTGCGCCGGAACGCCCCCTGATGGCGCAGGGCTTTACAACGTGATGCATCTCCCATATGCAAACAAAACAGGTGATGGACAGAATGTGGATCAATGTCACACATTCACCCCAGTCCAAGGATCTGGGCCCTTATCCATCGTTTTTTTGCACTCCACACCACCCTGGGTTAGACAATGGCGATATGCAAATCAGCTCTGACCCTGTGCCCCATGGGAACAGTCCAGTCCGAACTACAAAAGCCATGTCCTTCCCAGAATGGAATCAAGCATCCGAGGACCGGACCGGTTTCGAGGTAACACCTCTCATCAGCCCGGCTAGCTTGACTCCAGTGGTGTGGCATATCGCCATTTTGTTAGTTCTTTTGAAATGTTTGATTTGGTTGACAAATATCATCCATGTTTTCTGTTTTTCTTTCTTTCGTGTTGTACATCAGCTTCCCCCAGGGGCAAGAGGAGGACACAGGAGGAGGAGGAGGGTGCTGTTGAGGATGCAGGCCAGGATCATGCAGGCGAGGGCTCCTTTGCTGGCTCCAGTAAGTTTAAATTTTAATATAGAGTACTTATTTTTTCCCAGCGTTCCTCATTCGATTTTTTCTAAATTGTCTTTGATATTCTTGTAGACTGGATCTAAATTCTTATCCTGCCTCGACTATGACTCTGTGTGGTATTACTAGATTATTCCTATTAGTCTGTCTGTGTAGCTAACTAAGATTGCACATTTGGCAATTCCATTGGACTCCCATTCTAGTCAGCAATAGCTCTATGCACAGAGTGCAGTCCTCTGGGATTGTCCATAATGTCTTTTCAAGTCTTCTAAATGTTTATGCTTTGACAATTACCAACAATAAAAAGGGGAATGACCACCAAGAAAGAATAAGATACTACTTTACTTTTGGTTTGGATAGGAGGACACTCCATTCTACTACTGTTGCAGGGACAAATCTGCACAAACAGAACTATGGACACTAAATAATGCATTGCTTAGCTTATCAATTATAATAGGTGCTGTTAGACTTTCCACATACCTCAGTGATAACAGACTTTGTAGTTGAACCCCCAATCTCCTTACTGACTAGATAGTGTGGCAGAGTCATTTAGCTCCCAAAGTCACTGATGATTATGATTATTCCCCAATGATGTCAGAGGCACGGACTCATGCTTGTAAAAATTGCAAAACCTTTAGCTCATCCACTCTAGTCTGGAGGACCAAAAACCACAGAGTCTATTTAAGTTTAAAAGCTTTATTAAAAGTAAACACATTTATTAAAATCAAGTTTGTCATAAAAGTAAACGTTTAACTGAAAATGGAAAAGTGCTTAGTGCTGACGATTAATTGGACACATTTCTTGTGGTCGAGCCGAGCTCTCACCTGGTTTGAACTTGATCCTGCTTGTGTTCTTAGAAGTCATACTTCTGTCTGTTAGGAGAAAAAGTGGTGAGTGTTAAATAATAGCAAGCATTTATCAGTTGTGCCAAAAAGTGCAGCAAGACAACAGCCTTCC
Source organism: Lissotriton vulgaris (assembly GCF_964263255.1). Taxonomy (NCBI): domain Eukaryota; kingdom Metazoa; phylum Chordata; class Amphibia; order Caudata; family Salamandridae; genus Lissotriton; species Lissotriton vulgaris. The sequence continues at coordinate 247,079,863 of NC_141688.1, read as the reverse complement.
TTGGAAAAAGGGACATTTTTACTTTATAGTAGACAGTCACAAATTATTACATTGTATACTGTTTTTTTCACATTTCTTTCTTCCTCCTAGACCAAATATTATATAGTAGTGAGTGGTGTATTCTAACATTATTAAATGTACTTTGTAGGTGGAACATCTGGAGGCGGGACCAGCGCGGAGGTGACGGTGGCATTGGACGAGGACAACTCTGGGGAGGAGGCAGTGGAAGTGCCGGACAATTCTGTGGGGGATGACACGGTGGTGGCAGGCAGAGGTAAGCTATATATTCCTTACTTATTGAGATTGAAGACTGCAGAGTGTGCTTTATGCACGGGTGTATTTTAAATAAACCAGGTAGTAGCCTCCCTCCTCTAAATGTACTTCGACATAGCTGTGAAATTTTTGGCGAGAAGAATCCCACTCAGATCTGAGATGAACTTGATGGATGGGATGAACGAAAAGCGAAAGAAGGGTGTAAGTAAGTGTGGAAGTACGAGAAATGTAATGATGACTGGCAAAGGAGAATGATATGTGTTTGCTTGGTCCCCGAGGTGGCTGGGAAGGAAAGAATATGGTATGGTGCATGGCTGGGTGAATGATGAAGCAAGGATGGGTGGAAGGAGAACAGCCTGGGTGGGTAAAACAGAAACTGTATGTGTGCATATACTTTGAATGGATGGATGCCTGGATCATTCATGCTACTATCTGACTCTTAGATAGCATATGTGTATCTAGAGAGAGTAGACGGTCACTGGATGAACTAAGTGTTACTTTGAAGAGCATGTAACACCGCACCCGCACGTCCTTTCCAGTGTAGGAAAGGCAAGGAAAAGAAGTTGTAATTTTGTCCAAATACTACCATGAATAGTAGCAGTAGTTTGTATTGCAACTGCAAGCACAGCATATATCCGGTTATTACGGTGGACACTCCCTACATCTCTTAATAACTTTAGTTTAGTAGTAGTACGTCATTCATGTGTGGGTGTATCACTGTTCACTCAATAATAAGCAAAGCACCTAAAGTCATCCCATATGTCATCAATTACATCCCATGTGAAGTGATAGATAATCAGATTATTTAGCTTCTTCATTTTCCTTTTCTAATACTCATTTGCACTGTAGGGTGAAAGCTAAATTAATTAAGCAGTAGCCCTTTTAACAGAGTATTCTCAGTGCCACCCGTAATAGAAAAGTAAGAGCTTCACCACCTGCATGTACTGGACCAGTACAGTAATGCAAGGCTGTCTCACTCACCATGGTGTGCGTCTGTTTTTCTCGGGTGCAAGTTCACTGCGCTGGCATTATGCCGGCTTGCATAAGATAACGTACCAATTTTCCTAAACAAGAGAGAACAAGAAGAATAAGACTGGTGTACTGTCATAGTCAACTGTAATGGAAGTCATAGTGCTCGTAGAATTTGTTCCTTAAACTCCCACTAATGTTAGAGCAAGGATGAAGAAGTCGGAGGTTACATAGATACTGTCCTCAATAGTTATGTACTGTGCTTTCAATTTGCTACTTGTACTGTGACAACTTTCTGCTCAATCATTTTGTGTTAATCTTAAGGAGCATTGGTTACAGACTATGTCTTTCTTTCTTCATGTAGTTGCTCCTTCCACATCCAAGAGACCATCAAGGAGGAAGGAGCTGGCTCGAATGGCCCGGCAACGGAGGCTGGATGCCACTGTCACTGAATATCGGTGGCTCGTGGCCCTGGAGGAGGAGGAGACGCAGTCTGGTAATACAACAACGTCCACTGGGACAGCTGCATCCTCCTCCGTGCGGGCTGCCAGCCAGCGCAGTGCTCCAGCGGTACACAGCCGGGCTACCAAAGCCAAACGCCACCGCCGAGCAGCAAAGACAGCAGCTGCCCCCCACAGGATTTGCAAGGCACGCCGGCGCCGCTTATCCCTCAGACTATCCTACCTGGAGCAGGAGGTCCTGAACTATAAGAACTTGGTGGTGGGCCTCCGCTTCGAACATGCCACCCTCCGCAAGGAGCATGATGCCCTGGCTGCTAAAGTCAACAGCACCCTGCCATAGTGTCTCTTGCCCCTTTTTTAGAGACTTTTGGGGGGTGGGAATTGGGAGTTGGGTTTTTGGGGACTTTTGAAGGACAATCGTTGGGGTTAGGGAGGGTCTTGCATGAGATTATTTTGTTAGGGCTATAAAGATATACGTTTTGAAACTTTATCTGACCATATCTGTTTTTTACTGCTTTTGAGTCTGGTGGGTGGGGGTTTAACAGTAAGTTTGTTTTCCTGAATAGTCCTAGGACTTTAGTAGTACTACCGTCAATCTCTCGTCTCTCCTAATACTCCATTATACTACCTCCAACCAAACGCTTATCTTACCTGTAATTTCTGTTTGAAAGTAGGGCTAGGCCCAGGGCTGACTCCATGGGAAATGGCGATTAAGGTTGCAATCCAGGGCGGCTGAAATTTCCTCCTCCTTGTGGTGGTACTAGTGGTGTGACACAGTAGCAGTTGCATGGCTATGGAAAAAAAGAAAATTAAACCTAGTTTGTCCTTACTGTAGCATTACAACGGTACGATAGAGAATATAGCAGGTGACAGTACACTAGACTACAACAGTGCCACAATGTAGCCTACGAAATGGTAAAGTATTTATAGTATAACTTGTACTTGCGTAGGATTTCTTTGACATTGGCTAATACTACAAGAAATAGTACTGAAGCTGAGTAAGTCTAGAATATATCCTCGGATTCCTTCACCAGCCTGTTGCTATGACCTTATCCTCCCCAGCAAGTGTGTGGAATTATTGATGTCAGTTAGTCACACACCGAGCAAAACCACACAACCCGGGGGAAGAGGGTTAGGGTTTGTAAAATGGATAGGAATGGGGGTTTCTTTTTGGGTAGGTTTTGTTGAGAGAAAAAAAAGCTCAGCATGGACAAACAATAATTGAACATAAAGAAATTTTTGGGTACAAAGCTAACCTTAAATCTTTTACGTGACATAAAGGAAGTGCATGCACTACTGAATGCATTGTTACAGAAAAGTAAGTAGTACTTTCGACAACCGTGAATGCCAGAATGCGACAGTACAGGGCTACATTAAATTAGGTTAAAAAAATAGCCGAAGTAAAACCTATAGAATGGCTGTAGGGATCAATTTTAAAGCAGAGAGAGATCCAAGAAATGGAGTCACACACACTCATTGAATAAAAGAATGGATACTGTATCTGTATTGTTGTAGTTGTCCTGTTGAATTTGGTAAGTAAGTTGCATGCAGCAAACAATTCCTCTTATTAGCGGCACTCCTACATTCCAGCTGACGTTTCGTCCATCAATGTTGGTAACCAGAAGACACCCTGTACACTGCCTGCCTGGCGAATGCTGAATTGCAGCTCGCTAATGTGAAGCCTGACTCCATCCTTTTTTCCCCATTGCAGACTGAAACCCGGCCTGTAATTTTTGAACGAAAAACAGCACTGATAAATAAATATAAGGTATGTACGCTGTGTAGTGCAAAAAGTCACACTTTGATTTTCCTAATAAACAGTACAACATTTTTGAAAGTGCGTACTCTGTCTGAGTCACCTTTTCAAGGATAAATAAGTATGGGCGAATTAATTTAGCGGATCTTTCCCCTCAAGCTAGGTGTACTGTAAACTGTGTTTTAGAACAAAATTAGACCTTCCCAGCAGTGCTTCCACCCAGACCCTTACTAAAGCCAGTTGCAAAAATGTAGAAGACCCCCAATCAGATCTCAAAAAACGAGGCCTAGCAGAAAACTGGTGACAAAACGTACTTCGAAAGTAAAAGTAGGCCCAAATACCCCCTTACCCACCGTGGATTGTATTCAAACCACTTGCAAGCAAGCAAAAGTATCCATAGCCAGCATCGCTCCAAGACTCGAAAACCCCCCCACCCAAACACATGCAATAGAAATACTGCTAACCCTAACGAGCCATAAGTTAAGAATAGTGGCAGAGGCTTTCTTTAACTATGCCAAATCCCCCATTTCCCACCATGGATTTTCTTCAAATGACTTGCAACCAAAATTACACATTCTCACGAGTACTCCAAGACCCCAGAACTCAGTTGCAAAAATCTAGAAAACCCCAAAACACGTGCAATCCTGCTGCTAGAGCTAACCCTAACGAACCCTAAGTTACAAAAAGTGCCAAAAGGCTTTTCCTTATGGATTTTGTCGCAACCACTTCTATTCGGTATTAGACCTTCCCAGGAATGCCCCAAGACCCGCCAACCCACCCGCCAAAAAGCACAACACCCCCAAACAGCCCAAAAGCAAAATCTTATACTTACAATATTTCTCTGCCTTCGGTCCAAACGCGCTGTGTAGCTAGGCCATAACTCCAGTTTACCACCACGGATTTCCTGAAAAGCAAATCCAATCAAGATTAGAGTGTCCCAGCAGTGCTCCCAGACCCCGAAACCCACCCAAAAACACCAGGAAGCCCCCCAAACAGGCCCCCGAAAATGCTACATTGAGCTAAATGTCAGAAATAGCAAAAAGAAAAACCTGCGTGGATTTTGTCCCAACCACTTCTATCCGGTATTAGACCTTCCCAGGAATGCCCCAAGACCCGCCAACCCACCCGCCAAAAAGCACAACACCCCCAAACAGCCCAAAAGCAAAATCTCATACTTACAATATTTCTCGGCCTTCGGTCCAAACGTGCTGTGTAGCTAGGCCATAACTCCAGTTTACCACCACGGATTTCCTGAAAAGCAAATGCAATCAAGATTTGAGTGTCCCAGCAGTGCTCCCAGACCCCGAAACACCCAAAAAATTCTGCATCCGATTTGGTCCAAACCACTTTTATCCGGTATTAGAGCTTTCCAGCAATGGCCCCAGAGCCGTCAACCCCGGAGAAAACGAGTAGAAGACCCCCAAACAGCCAAAGAGCAAAAGTACAAAAATGGGGACTTAGTCATTTTTTTGCCAATTTCCCAAATCACTCCGCGCGCGCTCTGCAGCTAGGCCCTAACTCCCCTCTGCCACCATGGATTTGCTTCAAACCTCTTGCAAAGTAAAGTATCCATAGCCAGCAGTGCTCCCAGACCCCGAAACCCACCCACAAACACCAGGAAGCCCCCCAAACAGGCTCCCGAAAACGCTACATTGAGCAAAATGTCAGAAATAGCAAAAAAAAAATCAGCGTGGATTTTGTCCCAACCACTTCTATCCGGTATTAGACCTTCCCAGGAATGCCCCAAGACCCACCAACCCATCCGCCAAAAAGCACAACACCCCCAAACAGCCCAAAGGCAAAATCTCATACTTACAATATTTCTCGGCCTTCGGTCCAAACGCGCTGTGTAGCTAGGCCATAACTCCAGTTTACCACCACGGATTTCCTGAAAAGCAAATGCAATCAAGATTAGAGTGTCCCAGCAGTGCTCCCAGACCCCGAAACCCACCCACAAACACCAGGAAGCCGCCCAAACAGGCCCCCGAAAATGCTACATTGTACAAAATGTCAAAAATAGCAACAAAAAAAAATCTGCGTGGATTTTGTCCCAACCACTTCTATCCAGTATTAGACCTTCCCAGGAATGCCCCAAGACCCGCCAACCCCCCCCCGCCAAAAAGCACAACACCCCCAAACAGCCCAAAAGCAAAATCTCATACTTACACTATTTCTCGGCCTTCGGTCCAAACGCGCTGTGTAGCTAGGCCATAACTCCAGTTTACCACCACGGATTTCCTGAAAAGCAAAAGCAATCAAGATTAGAGTGTCCCAGCAGTGCTCCCAGACCCCGAAACCCACCCACAAACACCAGGAAGCCCCCCAAACAGGCCCCCGAAAACGCTACATTGAGCAAAATGTCAGAAATAGCAACAACAAAAAATCAGCGTGGATTTTGTCCCAACCACTTCTATCCAGTATTAGACCTTCCCAGGAATGCCCCAAGACCCGCCAACACCCCCCCCGCCAAAAAGCACAACACCCCCAAACAGCCCAAAAGCAAAATCTCATACTTACAATATTTCTCGGCCTTCGGTCCAAACGCGCTGTGTAGCTAGGCCATAACTCCAGTTTACCACCACGGATTTCCTGAAAAGCAAATGCAATCAAGATTAGAGTGTCCCAGCAGTGCTCCCAGACCCCGAAACCCACCCACAAACACCAGGAAGCCCCCCAAACAGGCCCGCGAAAACGCTACATTGAGCAAAATGTCAGAAATAGCAACAAAAAAAATCAGCGTGGATTTTGTCCCAACCACTTCTATCCAGTATTAGACCTTCCCAGGAATGCCCCAAGACCCGCCAACCCCCCCCCCGCCAAAAAGCACAACACCCCCAAACAGCCCAAAAGCAAAATCTCATACTTACAATATTTCTCGGCCTTCGGTCCAAACGCGCTGTTTAGCTAGGCCATAACTCCAGTTTACCACCACGGATTTCCTGAAAAGCAAATGCAATCAAGATTAGAGTGTCCCAGCAGTGCTCCCAGACCCCGAAACTCACCCACAAACAGCCGGAACCCCCCCAAAGAGCACCTCAAAGGCAAGCAAGTCAGCAAAAACACAAAAGAATTCCGCCTCCGATTTGGTCCAAACCACTTTTATCCGGTATTAGAGCTTCCCAGCAATGGCCCCAGAGCCGTCAACTCACCCGCAAAGAAGTAGAACACCCCCAAAAGTGCTGAGTCTTTCTTCATTGGGCGTAAACCAGCCCTCTGCTTTGATGGAAATAGGAGTCTGGAGGAGAAGGATAGAGGAGCATGTTCTTCTGAACTTGTGAACCTGAGGAATGCAGACTGCGGCACCTTCAAATCAATAAGCAAACAAGTGAAGACAGTTCTGCTGATGGGCTTGTTTTTGTGATTAGGTGATTAAAGTTTGAATTATATTAACTGTGCACAACAAAGAAAGACAGACACACAGGAATAAAAGTGAATTAGGACGAAAAAGATAGTTATTGATTCATTGTCTCATTTTCAGGGCTCGGTGTCACGGTCCACGAATAAGAATAAGGCTTCGTCACCATACTCTGCGAATTCAGGCAGGGTGAGCTCAGTGTCACCTGACAGAGAAGAAATTCCCTCATCTATGTTGCTGTCCACCTCGTCTTCATCCGGCGTGCTTTCTCGTACTCTGTAATCTGGTGGTATGAGGTACTGATTCATCTTGATCATTGTTAACCTCTCCACATTTTTGGACGAGAGGCGGCTCCGTTTGGAAGTTACAATGCCACCAGCAGCACTGAAAACATGTTCAGAAGACACACTTGCGAGTGGGTAAGACAAGTAGTTTAAGGCCAGGTTGGAGAGCTGTGGCCACAATTCTTTTTTCCCATGCCAATACGCCAATGGGTCAGCATTAACATAGACCTCTGTTGAGTCATTGAGATAGTCCTTCACCATCGACTCAAGGTGCTCCTCCAAGGTTCCTCCACTTTGCTTAGCTGTTGCTGTGACCTTTTGAGAACCAAACCCAAGCCGAGCTAGCCAATCCTCTTCAGCCTCCAATGTTACTGTTGTGTCTGGTGGTGCAGATGATCCGGTTGCCGGTGTCTTTAACGGCTGAGAGGTCACTTGTGCCGCAGCCACAGGTGCAGAAATGGATTGTTTTGACTGGGGATGGCCTGCTGATGCCGATGTACTGCCTTTTCCTTCAATTTTCTGCCGTTCTCTTTCAAACCTCTTGGCTGAGGAGGCTAGCCACTGTTTGTACTTTGTAACATCTTCATCAGCAAAAGGAAAGAATGCTTGGCCTGCCAGCGCCTTTTTGTAGCGTGGATCCAGAATAGTAGCACAAATGTAATGCTGGTTTGAGTGGATCATTTTAAGACGTTCATCACCTTGTAGGCGCTCTAATAATTTCTCCGCCAAAACAAAAGGGTCTTGGTTTTTTTCATCTTTTTGAAACACAGAACACACCTCCTTCAGTTGGTGCTCCAGCATGTACAACAATGGGATAGCTTTTCCCAAATTACAGTCCTCCTTGCTGACGGCACGTGTGAAGAACTCAAAAGGACGAAGCATGCGTGTCAGGCTTTTAACTAAGTCCCATTGCGCCACACCCATCCTCAGGTCCTCCTTCTGAGCTGTACCCTGTGTTAAGAAATAGTGATCGAGTACCGTATACTGCTCATACAGACGCTCAAGCATGTAGAAGGTTGAGTTCCAATGTGTTGCCACCTCCTGGATGAGTGCTTTCACTGGCATTCGACGTTCATATAGCAGGCTCCTCAGATGCTTCCGGGCCTTAAAAGAATGGCTGAAATGGTTGCACATTTTTCGGCAGGTGTTCACTACCCTGTACGCTGCACTGTCTTTATCACTCAAGAATTTTTTGACAACCAGGTTTATACAGTGCGCCAAACACGGCACTCTGAAATAGTCACCCAGCTCCATGGCCTTAACTACATTGGCGCCATTATCCGTGGAAACATAACCAATCTGGCATTTTTTTGGGGACAGCCAGTCAAGGACCTTTGTGTTAAACTCATCCAAAATGTTTTCTGCTGTGTGACGTTTCTCCAAACCAAACATGGCTAGTGTTGCATGTTTCCGAGCAGCTTTAAAAACTTGGTCCGGGTCAACACCTGCATTTAGCTTCACTTTAACCCCTGAAAAAGAGACCCAGTGTGCAGTGATGCACATGTAATCAGCGCCTGCGCCACTGGTCCACATGTCTGTTGTCAGATGTATAGTGTGAACAGCACTCTTCTGCAAAGCTGCCCCAATCACCTCCAGAACATCTTCATGTAGTGCTGGAACCGCAACTCGGGCAAAATAGAACCGGCTAGGAACCTTCCATTTAGGGCAGAGCGCTGCCACTAATTCTAGAAAACCAACCCCTTCTACAAAAGAAAAAGGGAGAATGTCCAGAGCTAGCATTTTAGCCAGCTTAGTGTTATACAGACGTGTCAGTGGGTGGTTGCGTTCATTTTGCGCTTCTGTAAACAACATCTTTTTAATGTTGCCCTGGACCAAGCATTTATGGGATAATGATGATGATGATGATATCTTCGACCCAGTTTCTCTTGGTGATGAACTTTTTCGCATTGGTGTCTCACTCTCTCCCACACTCTTAGTGTGGCTCACATGGGGTGTGCTGCTGACAGGGGTACTGGGTGTAAGAGAAGTGTTTGACACGTCTTCTTCCTCCTCGTCATCATCAGATGAAAAATCAACGTTTTCATTACGTGCAATTAGGGATTCCTTGATCGCCTGTAGGTGCGCAAACCATTGGACAGGGTGCTGTCTCTTAAGATGACCTCTCTGGCCTCCGGTACCATAGTTGGTACCAAACTTACCATGACTAACTGCAACCTTACAAATGCTACAAATGGTGAAGTTTTCCCTTTTTGGGCAAACACTAAAGAAGTCCCAAGCTGGGGACTTGAATTGTCTGTGGGGGCCGGAGGAGGCGGCGATACTGGTGGCGGTGGTCTTGCTGCTAATGCCAGATGAAGTGGAGGATGTGGATTGCCGAACTTTAGTACGTTGTGCACTTTCACCACCACTAAATGAGGTCAAGGTGGATGGAGGTCCCTTCTTGCGAGGAAGAAATATGGAAGTGGTAGGTGTTGGTGTACTAGTTAACTCCAATGATTGTTGTGTTTCCATTGCCTCCTCGTAGACATCATCATCACGCTCAGCAGCTTCTCGGGCTAGGGTCAAAATGTCTCTTTGCTGCATGCCCGCTGGGGCTGCAGTGACCTTTATGATGACTGGCTCGTCATCGTGAGAGGCTTCATCAGCAGCAGTATCCGCCACTTCTTGTTGAGCCTCATCACACTCCATAACTATGAGTTTTTCGATGACCTTCCTTTTACGCTTAAGTACCTTTGTCAGATCATGGTGTGCCTCACTCTCAGGCGGCCGTGATGGTTCCCAATCTTCATCCAGATAATCAGAAGGAGGTGGGCTTGAAGAAGATGTAGACACCCCCCTTGATCTTTTCCTTGCTAGGGATGTGGAAGACAATGAATGATCATCAGGAGGAGTGGCTTCCTCAAATGATACCTCGGTTTGATTGTCAATTTCCTGATGTGCCCCTACTTCGGGAGGAACAACTATTGTGGGCACTTGTGACCCTCCATGCACCTCTGCTTGCGCATCTCCTTGCGCTGCCTCTCCTTCCACATGTACTTGGGCTTGTACTTGCACATGTGGTTGTTGTTGCGGCTGTGGTTGTTCAACACTTGTCAGATTAGTTACAACAACCTGTGTTGATTCAGGGACAATGCTGCTACTTTCTTGCGATGAGCCAACATCACTGGTCGATGGTATTTGAAGAAGTACACTGACTGCCTCTGCAGCACTCAAGGGCTTGGACTTAAGTTGGCGCGGTGGTGGTGGCGGCACTGAGCCCAATGGAGCGGGGGTGCTGCTCCCAGCTTGGTCCCCAGCAGATCCCGCTGCTGCTGCAGGCGTACTTTTTTTTTTACTCCCAAAAAACGTGGCGGCCGGCACACCAGCCTCCTTGGTAACTCGCTTCTTCTGCTCCTTACTGGCAACTTTCCTGCTAGAGGAGCTACGGGGAACTCTTTTTGGGGCCATCTTCTTCAGAGCAGGTCAGAACAGCAGGCCGCAGTTGCACGAGTTGCAGAGTTGTCTGTGGCCAGACGTGACGCCGCATGACGTTATGCTGCACACACACACCGCTGCAGGACTTCTTCCTGGCACTGGTGGTTCTCTTGAGTCTTGTGCACCTAAAAGCAATGGAAGACAGAGGAACATCAGTTCAGATATACACCCCAAAAAAATCGAAAAAAACAGAAAAATCAGCACAATCCCAAGCCATCCAGCCCCTCCATGATGTTTAAATTCAAGACACCCCACAGAAAGACTAGGCCCATGCACCACTCACTACCCCTGGGCATAATGGATGAAAGCTAGGCAAAATGGGTGCAGGCCTGAGAACACTGCCTGCATTCAAAATGGACCCCTCCCTCCCAGCACATGGCCAGGACCTGTAGCAGCACTCAAAATGGCCCCCAACCACATGTCCTGTCCACAACAGGCCAAAAAAACGAACATCACAGAAAAATCAGCACAATCCCAAACCATCCAGCCCCTCCATGATGTTTAAATTCAAGACAACCCACAGAAAGACTAGGCCCATGCACCACTCACTCTACCCCTGGGCATAATGGATGAAAGCTAGGCAAAATGGGTGCAGGCCTGAGAACACTGCCTGCATTCAAAATGGACCCCTCCCTCCCAGCACATGGCCAGGACCTGTAGCAGCACTCAAAATGGCCCCCAACCACATGTCCTGTCCACAACAGGCCAAAAAAACGAAAATCACAGAAAAATCAGCACAATCCCAAGCCATCCAGCCGCTCCATGATGTTTGAATTCAAGACAACCTACAGAAAGACTAGGCCCATGCACCACTCACTACCCCTGGTGAAAAGGCCACAACAGGCCAAAAAAACGAAAATCACAGAAAAATCAGCACAATCCCAAGCCATCCAGCCCCTCCATGATGTTTAAATTCAAGACACCCCACAGAAAGACTAGGCCCATGCACCACTCACTATCCCTGGGCATAATGGATGAAAGCTAGGCAAAATTGGTGCAGGCCTGAGAACACTGCCTGCATTCAAAATGGCCCCCTCCCTCCCAGCACATGGCCAGGGCCTGTAGCAGCACTCAAAATGGCCCCCAACCACATGGCCTGTCCACAACAGGCCAAAACAACGAAAATCACAGAAAAATCAGCACAATCCCAAGCCATCCAGCCCCTCCATGATGTTTAAATTCAAGACAGCCCACAGAAAGACTAGGCCCATGCAACACTCACTACCCTTGGTGAAAAGGCCACAACAGGCCAAAAAAACGAAAATCACAGAAAAATCAGCACAATCCCAAGCCATCCAGCCCCTCCATGATGTTTAAATTCAAGACAACCCACAGAAAGACTAGGCCCATGCACCACTCACTACCCCTGGGCATAATGGATGAAAGCTAGGCAAAATGGGTGCAGGCCTGAGAACACTGCCTGCATTCAAAATGGCCCCCTCCCTCCCAGCACATGGCCAGGGCCTGTAGCAGCACTCAAAATGGCCCCCAACCACATGCCCTGTCCACAACAGGCCAAAAAAATGAAAATCACAGAAAAATCAGCATAATCCCAAGCCATCCAGCCCCTCCATGATGTTTAAATTCAAGAAAACCCACAGAAAGACTAGGCCCATGCAACACTCACTACCCCTGGTGAAAAGGCCACAACAGGCCAAAAAAACGAAAATCACAGAAAAATCAGCACAATCCCAAGCCATCCAGCCCCTCTGTGATGTTTAAATTCAAGAAAACCCACAGAAAGACTAGGCCCATGCAACACTCACTACCCCTGGTGAAAAGGCCACAACAGGCCAAAAAAACGAAAATCACAGAAAAATCAGCACAATCCCAAGCCATCCAGCCCCTCCATGATGTTTAAATTCAAAACACCCCACAGAAAGACTCAGTGCACCCACCACTGAGTACCCCTGGGCAAAAGGCCCCAAAACAGCCCAAAAATCAAAAATTCCAAAATTGTAGTTGCAGCAACTGTAATGCCCCAATCAAACTCTAATCCAAAAGTGATCAAAAGAAAGTCAAAAAGGCCTCAAAATCCAAATATCCAGCAGCATCCACAAAAAGTAATCCTTCCAGCTCCAGATCCAAATGAAAAGTGACCAGGAGATGGACAAAGCACTGGGAGGAGCCTGCTGGACAGGAACAGGAAGTTGAAGACTGTGGGGCACTTCCTTCCTCCCACCTCCCCCCTCCCCAAAATGGACTCCTCGCAAAAAAAGTGCAGGCAAATGTCAACCTGAGGAGTTATTCAGATAAAAATCATCATTTCCAGAAGGTTTATTCTGCTTGCTGGTGGATTTCTTGTGAAGAATTGCAAATTTTGTATTTTTGCGAGTGCGAGATTGTTGCTGCTCGCCGCGTCTACAAGCTCGCAATTGCGAAGTACCGCGATACGTGATCACGGCGTACTCGCGTTGACAAACTCTCGCTGTGCAAGTTGGCAAGCCGCGATTACGTAATCGCACTCGCCAAATTCCCGCGGGATCCCGCAACAAGATCCAAAATGGCGCAGCACTCGCAAAATATCAAGAAAAACAACTCGGCAAACGATGAATGACGGTAAGTAAACGCCGCGTGGCGCAAAATTGTATCACCAAGAAAAAAAAATCCGCTGCGTGCGAATTTGCGGATTTTCGGTAAATTCGCGAGCGTTCGCGGATTGCGAATTTTGCCGAAAATCCGGAAAATCCACGAGGGTAACGGATTTTCCGCCCATGCTTACCAAATACGCCATTTGCTAGGCCTAAACCTTCCTCTTTAATACTTACATGTAACTCATAAAGTCAGCTCTAAATGCCCACAGGGCAGTGGGCATGGTATTTATGAAGTAGGGCATAGTTCCTTATGTTTCATGTCTTGGCAGTGAAAAACTCCAAAGTCGTTTTTCTCAGTGTTAAGGTCGGCTCTCACATAGGAAAACACTGGGCATAATGTATTACAACACCTTCTTGAGTTCAATTTAGGTGCAGGTAGAAATAATATCAAAGGACTTATTTTTAATTGTAATTTAATATCCAACATAATGGGAAAGTGGGATTTTAGATTTGTATTTTGAAAATTATATTTAGAATGATAAATCAAACACAAATAAGGTGATTGGAGGAATGCATGCAATCAGTCTAAACACTGCCCATTGCCCGGGATAGCATTCAACCCAGCATTCTTTTGCCCACCGTGCCAGCTCAGTTTTGACACAGGCATTTGCCGATCAGTCTCAGCCCTGCTCCGATAGGAACTAGAGTAATTACTAGTGGCTGAGATTATGGGCATTCTTGCTTTTAATTTTTTGTATTCTTCAGTTTTACACTCTAAGTGTGATTTCCATTCCAGAGTCCTAAGATGAAACTTCTCGCTGGGACTACTGGGGCAGATCACATCATTTGGCGCAACACAGCAAGACAACTTGCTGCATTGGGTCAATAGAGAGAGCAGGAAAGTCCCATATTTACTAAGATATGGCAAATTACCCACTCTCTCTCTCTCTCTCTGCACTGGCATACTTGGTGTCAGTGTTACAGCCAAGATTGTTTTTGTGCAGGAAGGGCACCTTCTTTTACAGAAACACTCTCCTGATGCATTTTCCTCTTCCTATGTGATTTGAAGAATATTCCTCCTCATTGTGCCTCACTTGGGAAGGAATAGCATTTTGACGCAATCTCAGCTTTACTGGGTTTAGTGAATTTGTGAATGCACCAAAAACCAGGGGTGGATGTGTGGGAACCCATACTCCTTCCAGAAAACCCTTTCCCTATGTAGAGTAACACATGGTCCCTCTACGAAGCCAAAGCAGAGCTGCTGACTGTGGAACTGAAATAAACAGGTTTGAGTCTAGACCTCTGCTAAATGCCCTGTAATCCTGGGCAATCATTTCATGTCCAAATGCATAACATAGTCTGATTTATTCAGGATCTCCTCTAAAGAGCACTAATCTCTATGCGCTATATAAAACAAAACAACAAAATAAGGAGTAGTACAGACACAAAAGAAGCAATACAGATATGGCAGGAAAGACAACTTGTTGTGAAGTGTACCAAAGAGTGCAAACCTTTTTCAGTGAATTGTTCATCACTGTGTCTTACATAACAAAATATCACGGGCTAGCTTAATAACAATAGATGTTTTAAGAAGACAAGATGCTGTAGTCAAGAGGAATATTTTCTTTATTCCTGTTATAAGTAACGGCCCCTGGTCCGTGCCTGATCTCAGTAACCGTCTGCTTCACAGCTTCTGAGAATCCCCACACCATGGGCCTCATTTATGAAAAGTGACGCATCGCTGCGTAAAAACAGCTATGCGTCACTTTTCACTGCGCACTCCTTGCGACATTCTTGATGCGTCATATTTAATGTATGATGCATCATGTCGCAAGGAGTAACAGATACGTCAGTATTTCTGACGCATCTGTATGGCGTAAAAGTGACGCATTGCTGGAGTGTGTCACAAAAGTGACGCAACTCCAGCAATGCGTCCTTTCACATGGGGAAAGCTCCATGTGAAAGGGCTTGCGTCAGTCTTACGCCTGCTGTGAGGCAGGCGCAAGATTTTGACGCAACAGCGTCCTAAAAGTGACGCAGTGAAATCTCATAGATTTCACTGCGTCACTATTATGAGGCTTTTTGCGCGGGAACGCCCCCTCTGCATACATTATACCTGACGCAGGTATAATGTGGCGCAGGGGTTTAAAAAGTGACGCATCTACCTAGATGCGTCACTTTTTAAATATGGCGCAACAAGGCGCAATTTTTTACACCGCTGGTGCGTCACAAAAAGTGACGCACCGGCGGCGCAAAACTGACGCAAGGCCTCATAAATGAGGCCCCAGAATTTAAAAGTGGAAGCCAATCGTCAATAGAGAACCTGTTGTAGTTGCAAAGAAGTGACATTAACATATAAACATAACATATCTCCTTTCCCTAACTATTACAAAAATGTAACGTTCAATAACAGTGAATTTTATGCACTCATTAATGATACATTTCCTGATTATGTGCTAACGCAATCATCCAGTGCCCTACATTCACATTTAATACGAGCGCTCGGCTTCCTTCCACCTTGTGGCTCTATTCTTCTACTATTCTCACATGTTCTCACCCACTCCATTTCCTCAGCCTTACTGCACAAAGCAACTTTCCTGGTATGCCACCGCTTTCCATCAGACAATTTGACATTATTTCCTTTCACTTCAACTACTTTTTTTTAGCCGCAAATTTGGAACATCCCTTTGTTTTCACTTTGCCAACAATAATCCTCACCATCATTTCACTTGTAAACACCTCGATGCTCTTCACAATTTTCTCATTGTGTCTCGTAGTGTACTTAGTCTGATACTCTTTTGTGCAACCCTTCGTAGTCCACATAGTAAGGGACAGCCCTTGTCATTCAGACAGGCACTAATATAGTACATGGTACTCTGCCCTTTAGTAGACAAAACTGAGTCTCACCTGTTGATGAATGTGGAGTAGTGAGATAGAGATACAATATTCCTTACTTAAATTCTCCAGCATTTGTTTCTGGTGATGGCTGGTTGAATGCTTTCCCCTAAGCACACGGTTGAAATGTGTCTAAAGACCATTCCCCCATGGGTGGTAAACTGGAGTCTTCACATGGCCAAATCCCCATTTTTTTTAGAAAAGAACTGGACTCAGCTGCTGCAAACTGAGGACCATTATCCGTTAGAATGTCTGCCGGGCATTCCTCCCTTCTAAAGATGTCCTCACAGAACGTAAATACATCACTAGATATTATTTCGTTGACAAATGCCACCTCGGGCCACTTAAAAAAATAATCCTTCATTACCATAACATACTTCTCTCATCCACCCAAACCCTCGAAGGGTCCACATATATCCTTCTCCCCTCTTTCCCAAGGATATTTGGGCAAAGCCATTGGGCTAATCTGAGTCTCCTGCATTACATGTGACTTATTAAAGTAGGCATACAGAATACAATTTTGGGTATGTCGTTCAATCTGTTTGTCCATGCCAGGTCACCAGAAATAACCCAGGCTTTCCCTATCATTGCTGACATGCCACCATGATCCTCATGGAGCAACACCAGCAAACTACATCAAAGTTAATAGATACCACCAGTCTTTCATTTCTTCTAACAGTACCCTCCACAACGGAAGACTACTCCGAAACATGTTTAAATTATTCCAATTTCTCATCACACCTCCACAATTGTGTACTCGGCAGAACTTGAACTAATTTAACCAACATGGGATATTTTGACACAGCTTCTTCCTATTCTATTTTTCCTATGGCTACACAGAATTCTTATATTTACACCACCATTCGTCAACATCATTTTCACTCCCACATTCAATAGACAACCTAGACAAACAATCCACGTTGACTTTCTTCACTCCTGGCACGTACCTCACCAAAAATATAAACTTTTGACGGTGGTGCAACCATTTTGCGATCCAAGGTATGGACTTACCTGCCCCTGCCACAGTATAAAAATCAAGCAATGGTCTACGATCCATTCGTAACTCAAAATTACCTCCCCGCAATATACGGAAACGTTGAACCCCCCACCAGCGGACCAATGCATCTTTCTCCACAACAGAATACGTGTCTTAAGCACCCTTTAAGGTGTGTGATGTAAAGCGCCACTCTTTCTTTCCCATCATGCTCTTGCATCAAAAGTGTGACCTAAATAGTTCACCTTTTGTGTGCCAAAATTGCATTTTTCCAGATGTTGTGAGGCCTGCATGCTACAACTTTGTAACCCTTCCATCAAAATCACATCTTTTTGTTTTTTACTCTGGCGCCATTCCAGTGCATTTTCCTGAAATATCAACACCTTCACCATATCTTGTGACACTCCCTGCATAACTCTGAAAGACCACTATTGCGGTAGCTAACCAGAAAGGCATACGGATGACCTGGAATGCCCCCTTAGGTGTGACAAAATACATCAGATACCTGTAACTCTCCTGTAACCACACCCGATGATAACCATTGGACAGTTCCAGTCTAGTGAAATACCTCCCCCCTCTCACACTAGCAAACATTTTACCTGTGCAGGGAAAGTGATGGCGATCTATCCGAATGCTATCATTTTAGTCTCCGAGGTCCACACACGCAAAGTCTTCCATAGGCATCCTTGCAATAACAATTGGACTCAGCCACTCTGATGCTACAATCGGCTCTATCACACCGTCACCAAACAGCCTTGTCAACTCTTCCTTCAACAATCCTCTTAAAGCCTACAGAACTTGTATCACGTTATGCTCTCTTGTATAACCCCTTACTCCAACACAATCCAGTGTTTGAACTTCTTCAAGCATCCTAATTTCTTACTGAACATGTATCTGCGTTCTCTGGAATAGTATACTGCACTCTTTGGTAATAATTGGGATTCATTGACATACCCAGCGCATGCTGCTATCTCCATCCTAGCAAGGATCTTCCTTTTTGCACCACATACACTTTCCCTCAAGCAGATCTGCCTTGAAAACTCAAATCTGACACCACATGTCCTATAACAGGTAATTTGCTCCCACAGTACTCTCAGGTCTCTACGTCAGTGGAAATCAAATTCCCTAG
Source organism: Lissotriton vulgaris (assembly GCF_964263255.1). Taxonomy (NCBI): domain Eukaryota; kingdom Metazoa; phylum Chordata; class Amphibia; order Caudata; family Salamandridae; genus Lissotriton; species Lissotriton vulgaris. Next base: position 247,061,778 of record NC_141688.1, on the reverse strand, counting down.
TTCCAATTCCTGCCATGCAGCTCTATCAACCAACGTAAACGGTGAACATGAAACCGCACACACTTGTATCTCTTTCCCATTCATGTTAACAACTCATTTTGGAGGATGATAATCGTTCTCCTCAAACACTGGCACATTCACTACTAGTACCTCTATGTCAGCCTCCTCACTCCCAGTAGACTCATTCATGCGATGTACTTGTCGATCATTGCTTACCCAATTAACATACTTCAAATACCTGGATTCATTAGCAAATCTGCAGGCCCTCGAACTATGTCCTAGCTTTTTACATTTGGAGCATCCACTATTGGAAGATGGACAGCTCTTTGCCTCTGCTGTATGTCTGTTACTGTCACACCTAAAACTTGTCCTTTCTCTGTCCACCTGTTTTAGCTTTTGATGCCTTCTACTTTAGAATTCTGCATGACCTTATTCACCACACATGCCTAATTAACTTTTCCTGCATTCCCATTATCTTTGGCTGCTGCTCCACCTAACTCTTTTACATATCAGAAGGTTCTTTCCATATGCTTTGCTACCTCTATAGTTTTGGGGTCCCTTAAACCTAGCAAATTTTCTTGAACTTTCATGGTAAATGTTCTATTGATCATCTGATCTCTAATAATCTCATCTCTGAGGTCTTTGAAATTTCAAGTAACAGCTAATTTTCTTAGTTCTGCCGCATATCGAACAATAGAATCACCCTGAACTTGGGCTCTGGTAAAAAAAAAATAATGTTGCTCAAACACAAGGCTCACTTTTTCCCAATAATTTTAATCCAAAGTGGTCAGAGCAATTACGTAGACATCTTCTTTATCATTGTCTGACTCTGAATCCGCATTCCTTTCCTCTACTGACTGCCTAAGTAGAGCTTGTAATACTTTTCTGCCCTCTACCACACGACAGTGCATTCATGTAGCTAGCTTCCGCTTTGTAACGTAACACTATGTCTATGTAACGTTTTGTAACATACACATCAACACATAAACCCCCCCAGCCCCCACACGGTAATGGCCTCCATGTATGTCTGAAATCTGTCTTTCCAGTCCTCCCATACCATACTGGAATGACCAGGATTTTCAAAAAATGCTGAAGGCACTGGTATGTTTTGCAATGCCATTGCAGTAAAATGCCTATTGCTAATGCCGAGGAAGGAAATTGTAGTTGCACAGGAAGCGTGCCTATCACTGGTGCAGAGTAGAAGACTATACAGGAAAATGATATGCCATGTGCCCATCTGTGAGAAGTTGGCCTGATATGTGGTGTTTACCAATTCTGGAACCACCTTGTATCAGTCCAAACAAACCTTTTTGTTTTAATAAATTCACTTTCCTCCTTTCTGTTGTGTTTCCTGTGGTGTTGCATTTTTTACCTGCCATGCGCCTGGACGCCCCATAGCTGGGGCAGCAGTGCGCATTACAAATGTATGTAACATAACATAACATAACAATCCCTTATGGTGTCTGGTTGTAAGTCAACCTTTATAGACAAGCTATCCTAAGGGTAGCATGGACTAAGCAGCCTTCAAGGCTTAACTTAAGAGGTCGTGTTAAGCGAGCTGTTTTACCACATACAATCCTGTAATATCAAATGAAAGGACACCACACAAGTATATATTATAAAAATATATGTGTTTATTTCTAAATTAATCCCCAGTACTCTTTATGAGCAAAGGGGCACGGGCGTTAACTCAAAAGCACAGTATAACATAAAAAGTAGCACAATTACTTGCACACTAATTGGCTCCCGCACCGCCGGTTGGGCGGATTTGGTTCACAGGTGGTGGAGGGGACTTTGGGCGCCATATTGGAGTGGTGCCGAGGCGGAGGGGACGCCAGCTGCGAGCGCTCTAGCGCTCTGGACTGCCAGAGGGACGCCTACTTAAGGCGATCTTTCCAGTGGGTGTGTTGATTTCATTTTGCACACCATATCGCGCTGAACATCGCACTGACATCGCGCTGCTTATTTTAAACGCTACCTTTTGATATTTAGTTTTGTTTGTGTTCTCTTAGCCCTTGTTCTTAACGCTGGCCCCTTACTTGCACACTAATTGGCTCCCGCACCGCCGGTTGGGCGGATTTGGTTCACGGGTGGTGGAGGGGACTTTGGGCGCCATATTGGAGTGGTGCCGAGGCGGAGGGGACGCCAGCTGCGAGCGCTCTAGCGCTCTGGACTGCCAGAGGGACGCCTACTTAAGGCGATCTTTCCAGTGGGTGTGTTTATTTCATTTTGCACACCATATCGCGCTGACATCACGCTGCTTATTTTAAACGCTACCTTTTGATATTTAGTTTTGTTTGTGTTCTCTTAGCCCTTGTTCTTAACGCTGGCCCCTTACTTGCACACTAATTGGCTCCCGCACCGCCGGTTGGGCGGATTTGGTTCACAGGTGGTGGAGGGGACTTTGGGCGCCATATTGGAGTGGTGCCGAGGCGGAGGGGACGCCAGCTGCGAGCGCTCTAGCGCTCTGGACTGCCAGAGGGACGCCTACTTAAAGCTCCCTCGGGAGCGCAGCGGTATCGCGCAGCGGTAGTGCCTCGCTGTGCCGGAGTCGTGCCAGAGTCCTGCCCGTCTGCGCCCGTCAGCGTCCCGGAGGCTTCCGAGGCGACGGGCAGGACTGGGCTTTTGTTTGCACCCTGTTTGTGCATTTGAGCATCATGCTTAATTACTCGGGTTCGGAGTTACGCTCTTGGCAACAGATCAATGGCTCCTGCTGTACGCTATTCCCTGCGCGTTACAAGGGTAAGAGTCGCTGCCCTGAGTGTGGTTGGCGCCCGCAGAAGCATCTGGCTGATGCACCGCTGAAGGCGGCTGTCAGCGTCAAACATCTGGGCTTACTGCTGAACACCAGATCTCTTGGCCGGCATGCTCTGGATATTTTTGACCTGTTGGAGTCAGAAAAACCACTGTTTCTGATGCTCACCGAGACGTGGCTCGGCGAGTCATCCAACCCAGATATTGCCACAGCCATCCCGCCTGATTATAACATCTACAGGCAGGATAGACTGAAGGGGCGTGGAGGCGGGGTGGCATTGATAGTAGATAAAAGTGTCACCTGTACTATCATTCCCTCTGAGGTGATTAAGGATTGCGAATCCCTTGCATTTTCTATGGTTCTATCACCACACCAATCTGTGAAAGCCCTCCTCGTTTACCGACCTCCTGGGCCCACAGGCTCTTTCTTTGAAGAGTTCCAGTCGGTTACCTCATCTCTGTTACTTACGTCAGAGCACTGTATAGTCGCCGGGGACTTTAATGTCCATATGGACGTTGAAATGGACGCCGACACGATTAAAATGCTGGACGTCACAGCCCCTCTGGGCCTGGTACCCTATCACGTTGGGCCGACCCATGAGAAGGGACACACCCTGGACTTGACTTTTTCTACAACCCCTATAGAAATGCATGCTCCTATTCAGGTGCTTTTGTCTGATCACAGGCTGATTAAATTCTTTCTTTCGGAAGTCAGGAAGTCTTCCAGGGATTTAGGGCATTCCACCGGGTTACTCCGGAACTGTTGGCACAGTCTTGTGCGGATCATCCTTGCGCTTTGACTGGGGATCTGGATGAGGATGTTGAGCGGCTGCAGGCCTGGCTCCTAGAGAGGTTAAATGAGCTTGTTCCTGTGAGGCCTCCGCGCAAACCTGACAAAGGTGCATCCGCCCCTTGGTTTACGGAAGCGTTAGCGGCTTCTCGCCGACAATGCAAGATAGCAGAAAGAGCATGGCGCGTGAAATATGACCCGACAGCGAAACTTGCTTATAGATCCTTGGCGAAAGTTTACCATCGTGATATCCTTTCTGAGAAGAAGGCTTATTTCGCGAGAAAAATCGAAGCTGCCTCTAATTCCTGCAAGGAGCTCTTTGCTATTGTGCGGGAGTTTACGACCTCACGCGCTGCGTCGACTCAGACTCCCCCTCCTGAGCCTTGGGTCAGGGCGATCGCGGACTTCTTTACTTCTAAGATCCAATTGATCCAGGACTCTTTCCCTGTGCAGCAGCCTGAGGCGCCCTGTCGGGTAGAGAATGCCGCTGTTACCTTGCCTAGTGCAGGTGCGTCCTTGGCAGTCTTTCCGCCTCTTTCTATGACCGCTTCATTCGATCTGATGGCTGGTCTTAAATCAGGTTCTCCTCAGGATGCCTGCCCCGCCAAGTTTTTGGCAAAAATGGCAGCTATTATTAATCCTTATGTGAACCCCTTGCTGAACTGTGCTTTAGTACAGGGTGTGGTTCCCCAGTCTTGGAAGCAGGCGATGATTATCCCCCTGCTCAAAAAGCCTGGTTTGGATGCGGAGGTGCTGGCGAATTACAGGCCTATCTCGCTCCTGCCTGCTTTCGCCAAGATCATTGAAAAGAATGTCCACAGGGTGCTTGCCGACTACCTGGAGTCCCATGACCTACTGCACCCCACTCAATCGGGTTTTCGCGCCAATCTTAGCACCGAAACAGCTCTCCTGGAAGTCTCGGAGGCGATTAAGGAGGTGCTGGATTTGGGAGGCAGGGCGATGCTGGTGATGTTAGATCTGTCGGCGGCCTTCGACACCGTCCCCCATGAGGGTCTTCTTGCAAGACTCTCAGAGATTGGTCTCAGGGGGACGGTGCTCCAGTGGTTTCGTTCTTTCCTGGCAGGCCGTCGACAAACGGTCTGGGCTTCTGCCTGCTCCGCTGAGATGTCGCCATTGGGTGTCGGAGTTCCCCAGGGCTCAGTATTGAGCCCAACTCTATTTAACATCTTCATGACCCCTCTGGCGGAGTCTTTCGGGGCCCAGATCGTTTCCTACGCCGATGACACCCAGCTCCTCTTCACCTGTGAGAGGGGTGCGGATTTCGATGGAGGTAGGATCCAGGGTTGCCTTGAGGCTGTATTTCAGTGGTTCCAACATAACAGCCTCAAGTGCAACTCGGACAAATCCGAGGTCCTCTTTTTCGGGTGCAGTTCGGATCCGGACTGGAAAGTGTGGTGGCCTGAGAACATGTTTCCACCAGCAAGTTCGTCCCAGGTGGCAAAAAACCTTGGGATTAAGATCGACAACGGCCTCTCACTGCGCTCACAGATAATCGGCCTCACGGGCACCTGCTTTGGCTTGCTCCGGATGCTGCGTAAGTTCCTCCCTTTGTTATCAGAGGAACACAGGAAGATCACAGTGCAGGCGATAATTGGCTCGAGAATTGACTACTCCAACGTTCTGTATCTCGGCCTGCCAGAATATCTGCTTCAACGGTTACAGGTGGTCCAGAATTCGGCAGCACGGGCCATCTTTGGACTATCTTGCCGTGCTAGAGCCTCGGGCCTCTTGGAGGCACTGCACTGGCTTCCTGTCCGGAAGCGGATAATGTTTAAGACCTTGACTCTGGCACATAAAGCCCTGCACGCCTCCGGAGCGAAATACCTCCAAAAAAGGCTGACCTTTTACCATCCAGCTAGGTCGCTGAGGTCTGAAGCCTTGTTTCTTGCCGTAGTGCCCCGTGTTAAGAGGGCACGCATTGGAGGCCGTTCCTTTAAACTGTTGGCGCCCCAGTTGTGGAATAAGCTACCAGTGACCCTGCGCAGCACTTCTAACTTGTTGGCTTTTAGGAAGGGGCTCAAAACCTGGCTTTTTACTTCTTAGTTTCCCGGGCTCTATTGGTTCCTTTTCTGTCTTTTTCTGTTTTTTCTTGTTATGTTATAAAGATTGGTGTGCAAATCAAAGCGTCGGGACACTCTCTGAGTAGCCGTACGCTATACAAAATATAGTATAACATAACATAACAATTATGGATGAGGGCGGGTGGCCACTCAAACCATATATTAAAAAAGTGGTATAAGAGATACCAATCGAACAGTGGTTAGGCCTAGGGCCTAGGGAATCGCTGGGAGCAGTCAAGACTAGCAATGCTGAAGTCGGGAGAAGCCCGCAGGATTCGGGTGCAGCACGTAAAGTGCAGCTTGCACCAATGCAATGTCAATGGTGCGTAAAAGTTACACAAAGTTAGTTCAAAGATACTTCCGCTGAACCTAGAGGAACAAAACTTAAGACACAGACCCTAGAGGTGTGTACCAATGTGGGCACACCGGCGTTGCAATGTTACCTCACCCACAGGAAGTGGGTGCAGAGGGCCGTAGTGGCGTCGGTTTTTGACACGCAGGCTCTTGGTGCTTGGAGCTGAAGATGCTGCAGGCGATGGGAAGCAGAAGTGTCCGGTGTGATCCAAGGGTGGATCGAAGTTGAGAAGAATCTGAAAGCAGAGGGGACAGAGTCTGGGTCACTCAGCAGTGACCAGGGTGGAACCAGGACGGAACCAGGCAATGACGGGCGCAATCAGATGGTTGTCGAGAGGCTTCTCTCCGCTGTCACGTGGGCTCTGGGGCATCTGCGACGTCCAGGAGCAGGTCACGATCTGTCCCACGCACCATTGGCTTCAAGATTGGAGCAAACAGCACTTGGCAAAAGCATTCCACGCGGAACCGGGAGATTGCTTCTCACTCAGACCAGGAGGGTCAGAGCGGGGCTCCTTTTCACAGGAGCTGGTGCAAATCTGGAGCAACCAGAAAAGCAGGTCGGTTTAAGGTTTTTGTTGGCACAGGGGCCACAACCCAGATGGCAAGTGACCGGGCCAACGCGTTAAGCCAACACGAGCAGAAGGGCCCCACGCAGCACTCGTCGAGTGTGGAGAGGGTAGCTTTGGTGCAAGTGTAGCTCAGGGTTGGGGCTTCTCAAACCCCGGTGCACAGCTTTGAGGGTCACTCGTGGGCTGCGCAGTCAGCGTCTCGTGGCCTTTTCAAGATAGCGTGCCCCACGCTTCCGGTCGCCTCCATGGGTCTCAGCTCTGCAGGGACTGTGGATCGGGCTGGAGGGAGGCAGGCAAGCTTGATCTCGTCGATCTCTGTCACTCGAGTTCCGGCGGGAACTGCAACAAAGCAAGGGTCGAGGTGCTGGATGGTGCCTGTTTGCACAGGGTGGTCACTCCTTGACCACAAGGGAGATTCTTCAGTCTTCTACATTGAGTAGCATGTCGAAGGGTCCAGAGTTTTGTTTCTTATGTTTCGTCAGGATAATCTGAGTTGCATTGGCACTGCTCCCACTCTTATTCAAATATGGTGGGCTGGATTACCTGCTAGGTCCCCTCCTATGGGTGGGACCCAGGAAGGGGGTGGATACACCCCTTTCCTTTGATCCAGGCCACGCTGGGACTGGGGCTGGTGTGCCCCAGAACCGGTTTGGCCGGATTATGCAAGGGGCAGCCTTGTGCTCCCCAGGCAGTGTCTGGTTTCTTTGAAATCTCCCTGCTACAATCCACTATCTCCTGTCTGGGGTGGTTTGACACCGCCCTGCGACAGGAAACCCTTTGTCCAGGCCACCATCTGCCGAGTTTCGGTCAGCAGCAGGAGGCCAGACTCGTGTCTGTGCCAGAGGCATCCATCTTGTGGATCTGAGGCTCATTTTAAATCAACCGCATTTCAGTAAAGTAACATGTCTACTCCCTCTAGAAGGGTGGAATGCTACCCCCGTCGCCAGAACTGGTGAGGGGGTAGTATTCCAATTCGTATGACACCTTACACGACATGTTTTGATAAAGCCAAACCAAAGTTGCTATATAACCGCGAGGATTATAAGGCACTTAATAGTATATGGTATGGCATTATCCCGGATCAGCTTAGGGAGTTGTTCCTAACAGCTGCAGACAGGCTCAGCTCACGCAACGCTCCATCTCACATAAAACCACGCACTCTGCCTCCAGGATTGATAAGGCCTTCCATAGGAGTGACTCACAGGGTCAAATGTGTCCAGATATATGTTTAGATATAGGTATACTATATCTAAGCAAGGGGTGATTACACCCACTTGCCCCAGCTGAGTGATCAGCCAGTTGTGTCAATTTAAGAACCAGCCAGGGGTGGCAAAAGCTATGCTTCAGCCCCTGGTAGGCCTTGGTGGCACCTATGTCCTGAGCACCTAGAGTGCATGGTACAGGGGCTGACAAGGAGTCCATTTCCCAATTGTGGTATGTACCTATAGCACATGTATTACAAATTTAGAGAGGGAACAGCAGGCTGGGGGTCTGATTAGCAGGCCCACAGCCTCAGTAAGTCGAAAACCAGTGAAGCAAAAAGCAAAAATTGGTGTGACCATATGATAGCAGACCCTACTCTCCTACACCATCATAGAGCAATAACACTTATACTGTGTCGATCCCATTCACCTCAATTTTCCGAGGAAACTGGTACACGTATATATCTGGCGATACTACCAATTAAAGCTCTAGACACAATTGAGATCCACACGCTTCGGTCTCCTGTAATCTGTGTAGACCCTATCATGCTCAGCTCTTGGGCCCAGTTAAACCAGAGGCCATAGTACCCTTATTTCTCCGTTGCTCGCATGGACGGTTGTCTCACACTATATTCAAGATTTCACAAAATCCTTTTTGTAGTACCTCGTCCTGCATGATCCATTTCTGGATCCCATACTGTGGCACCACTTTTCAGACAGGCTGCTGCTATCAAAAAGAATATCTTCTTTTTTCCAGTTACTAGAAATTGCCCTGGTCAGTGCCTGATCTGAGTAAGCATCTGCTTCACAGCTATTGAGAATCCCCACACCGGGTTCCAGAAGGCAAAGCCTACCATCACCAGAGAACCTGATGTAGTTGTCAAGCAACATAAACATATAAACACAACATGGTGGTCTCTCATGAAGATTTTTTAAATTTATTTAAAGTCCTATTATTTGCACTTATCAGGAAGCTTCCCAGAGGAGGAGAGTAGTTAATGTACAGGGAGGAGATAGTGCTGAACAGTAAAAGAGCCAATGAGCGTACACAGACCAGTAGCTATGGTAACAACTTGTTGTCAATCAAGCTCATTCATCATATCAAAGTGTAGCACTTGCCAAACAATACTGACACTTTACAGCAAAGGTGGTGCTAATGGGCTTGATAATATGCCCTAGAGAATTCCCTTAGAAGCCCATGTTCTGATGTGAACGTGGGCTTCTGTGGGAATTCACAAGGGCATATTATCAAGCCCATTATCGCCACTTTAGCGGCAGTTACCTGCTGCTAAAGCGGCGATAATTTTAACGCTGTACTTGATTATATGCCCCCATGTCTTTCCTCGTGTTTTTAACTTCTGGCTGTGATGGATCAAGGGAGAGCAAAGCTATGGAGCTCAGGTGAAGGTCAGGAGGGCAAGGGATTAGCCTGGGCAGAAGGAAAGGAAATGGAGGTGCAGCTGAAGCTGTTTCTCCCACACTGCTCCCAAGTGGCCACATCACAGTGTCACAGCTTCGGCTACTCCTGACTTCTCATCCGGTGGCACTAGCCAGGCATACTTTAAATACTCAAAGAAAGCGTCACCCATGACCTGAAGCCACTTAGCAATTATGCATTCAGCAGTGTATTTGAAAAGTGGGTAAGTAATGGCCAGGGCAGTTCTTCAATCACAATTTAAATGAATTGTTCTTTTTATCCTCAAGTTAAATTTATTTCATGTGATCTTACTTACTCATGTGAGGTTTCCACCAGTGGCGCCTCCACAGGTTTGCCACCGGAAACCACAGACCAGTGAAACAACGGACTTTTACCATCCATTGAAGTACCTCACACCATCCATTCCATAATAAACGGATACCCTGCCATATTTATTTTCTGTCCGGAGCTGTTGGGAAAATCCCGGAGTTCCCAAACACAAAAATAGAAAACATTCACCCACACCTGAGAACAGCAGTACTTCACCTTTTGACTTCTGTGAACCTACTGTAAATCATTGTCATTATCACAGAGTCATTATTAGAAGCTGGGGACCCACCTACCCGCAAGTAATTTGTATGATTTGGACTGCCAAACAATACACAAATATGCAAAAACAAGTATCCAGCAAACAAATGCTAAAATAGTGATTTCTTTTGTGTAATTCATAATCAAATATAGAAAAAGTTTTGAAAATTGTCAATTTTGCTTCTTTATTTTATATATGCCTTACTCATTTTAATTGATTAATTAATGCTATTATTAAATCTTGTAAAACACTTGCGGACCCCCTGAGCTGGTCTCACTGACCTCCAGGGGTCCTCGGAACACAGGTATCACTGCCCTACAGGAAGGCTTCCAGAGCTCAAACACACAATATTTTTTATTTTTATAAGAACAAAATCCCTCTTTGACCGTTTGTTTCTGTAAAACAAAAAAATGTGCAGCACCTCTGAGGGCAGAGATGTCTGGCAGTGCTGTGGCAGATCTCTACCTCTGCTCCCCTGGCAGATGGGTGCTGCCTCATAAAGTCTAAGTGAGTCCTTAATCTTAATTGTCTTATTGTTTGAAGTGCTGTTACCCCCCACAACTCTCAGATATCTCAAAAGGGGAGCTGGCACTCACTCATATTCCTAATAAGTGTGAAAGGTTATAGGTCATTTTAGCATAGGGCAGGGTAGCCCTACGCCAAAGTGAAAGGGCATGAATCCACAGTATTTAAGCAATATGGTGCATTCCTGTCTTTTCTGCCTGTGCTAGCGCTGTTTTTGGTAGCCTAGCGTCAACTTGGGCCCCTTGCAAGGGTGCCTCCGTTGCAGGCAGGATCGTTTTTGTGCTAGGAAGTGCACTTTCCTACACAAAAAAATCCTATGAGGTGTTTTTCTCTTTTGATGTGTGCTGTAGAATGCTGTGTACTTGGAAAGAGGAAAAAACGAGGAGAAATAAACATATGTGTTCTCGCTATGCCTCACATCGTGAGGCGTATGGATTTGTCATGTACACAGTTTTACATCACCTTTGTAAATAAGAGGCAGCATCAAATTCCATGGGTGGGAAAACCAAATGCAACTCCCATGGAATGCAACGCACCGATTTGCACTGCGTCGCCTTACTCATGATCTATGAGGCCACTCAAAGCCACGCCGGGTGGCTTTGCGTGACTTCATATATCCTAATGTGGTGCAAAAGTGATGTAGGGCTCTCATAAATAAGCCCCTATATATTTTGGGAAACAATTAGTTTCATTCGTTGAGAGGCCATGCCCTATGATGTGATCACATCTTAAATGTGAGGGAGATAAATCACTGAGCACATCACCCATATAGATTTGCCTACTGTCAGCATGATGGGTTTCTTACAGTAAAGAGAACACTGTGGGGGATATTATCAAGAAGTGGCGTTAAATATCGCTAACCGCCATTAGGGTGACTTTTTTTATCTCCGTCTACTGCGTGAAATTATCGCCGTGTTAGCGGCGTATTAACAACACGCCCCTAATAGGTGATAGCTTCTCTTACCGGCTGAAATATTGGGCGATAAAATAGGCAGGAAGGCGATAAAAAACCTCATGCTAACGTTAAAAAAGTGGTGATAAGCCCATTAGTGATAAAAAAATGCAGCCCAACATGAGTGATTTTTCCCTCTAACTCAGAAAATAGACTAACAATCCACCTCCCATAGAAAAGATGTCCAAAAAAAGTTTAATTCAGATTGGGACTGCTTGGGCCAAATACAGCACACATCAACAACACCCTCAAGCTACCCAACATCCTCGATGCCCGCTGGACCTGCGTCTTGAGCCTGGATGCCTCCCTGGACCTGTATCTGGAGCCTGGATGTCTCCCTGGACTTGAGCCTGGAACCTGGATGCCCTGCTGGACCTGTGTCTTGAGCCTGGATACCTCCCTGAACCTGCGTCTGGAGCCTGGATGCCTCACTGGACCCACGTCTGGAGCCTGGAGTGGGATGTGGAGGAGCTGTGGAGTCGATGAGCCGTGATGGGAGACATTGATGCACGACGATCGCCAGTACCTGGTGGTGAAGTCTGGCAGGTCACATGGAGACACATAGCTGACCTATGTGAGAAGACCTCCTTGCGACCCTTGGAGCAGTTAATGGTAGAGGTGCTCCTCCACACCAACATAGTGAGGTACGCATCGCATAATACAATCCACCACTACATTGGGGGCACGTAGGGGATTACCAACGGTGTGTGCCGTCTCCCTGCATCACAGGCCAAATGATGTTGGGCCGGCCGTACGATGTGGAGGCTGAGGTCCCTGTGCTACAGTGAACTTGTGTGGTGTGAGCGCTGCGACTTCACCGCTAAAGGGACCCTGCTGCATTGGCAGGTCTACCAGCAAACTAGGCGGCAACTGCTGTACCTTGCAGAGTGAAATCACACCCGGCTGAGGCTCCTGCTGGCTGAGTCACAGATTTGGAGAGAGTACAGTGGTTTGCACCACAGTGTCAATGTCCAGGTAAGAAGGTCGGACGCATAGCGCAAGAGGGCCGGGGGTGAGTCGTTCATTCATAACACACGTAGATGACACACCCCCAGTGACGGCCTTCCCGCTATGGTGGAGGAGCGTTGACTCATCACCTCAAGCAGTGCAGAGGAGGAACAAGCATCAAATGATGATAACTCAATTAATGAATTAATCTGGGGAATTGTACTCACCCGTGAGGGTATCAAGGCGCTTTGCCGTACTGTTAGCCAAAGAACCAGATCTTGAGGGTCTTCCTGAAGGTGTTCAGGTAGGAGGCACATCTGATGTCGGCAGGCAGCTCATTCCAGGTCTTGGATGCAATGTGGGAGAAGGATCTGCCAGCTAATCTGGCTCTGTGGCTGTGTAGGGTTTTGGCCAGTGTGAGTTTGGAAGATCGAATGTGTCTTTTGGGTACTTGGAAGTTGATTTTGTCATTGAGGTATTTGGGTCCATTGTTTTGTAGGCCTTTGTTTGTGTGAGTGAGAATTTTAAAGGTGACTCTTTTCTCCATGGGGAGCCAGTGGAGTCTACATAGGTGTTGGCTGATGTGTTTGTGCTGGGGGATGCCAAGGGTGAGTCTGGCGGCGCGGTTCTGTAATGTCTGGAGTTTGTGGAGTGGGTACTGTGAGAAGTTGGCCCGATATGCAGCGTTCGCTATTCTAGCGACCGCTATGTATCGTTCCAACGACCCTTATGGTGATTGGTTGTAAGTCAACCTTAGACCAGCTATCCTAGTAGCGTGGATACGAGCAGTCTTCGGGCTAAACTCTAGAGGGCGTGTTAAGCCAGCTGTTATACCATCAAATACCCCTTGAACCCCAAGTGAAAGGACACCACACAAGTGTTATGAAAATAAACAGAATATTTATTAAGAATCACAACAGCCCTGGACTCTTTATGAGGACAGGGTACTAAGCACAAACCAAAACTCTTAGGAGAATACTTCAAGTGCACAATTTAAACAAGTGTCCGGGGACACGGGAAGTTTAGTGGTCTCGGGCGGACCCGATAAGGCAAGTCGGAAGCGAGGGACTCGGGACCCTAGAGTAAGGAGGCTATGCAGGCACCGAAATGCCGAAGTTACCTAGCCACGAGGGCTGCGGCTGCACAAGTCTTACAGGCGTCGGGGTCTTCGCTGACGAGCCAGGAGCCGGAAGAAAAGGTGTTGCTGGCCGGCGACCAGTGCTGAATAGTTCGTAGAGATCCAAGCCTGGATCAGAGATCGTTGATACCTGAAAGCAGAGGGGACCAAGTTCGTACTACTAGCCAGTAGTCAGAGGGTACCAGGAAGGCACCGGTTGGCCGTCACCTCGACTAGGTGAGTGGGCGACGCTAGGCTCTGCAGTCTCACGGACCAGGAGGCGTTGTCGGCGACCAGGATGGAGGTGCGAGCTGTCCCACGAAGGTTGATGCTGTCGGCGTCGCTGGGCCCAGGATTGGGGCAACAAGCCTTGGCAGATTTCAGGGCCACGTGGTGGGCCTAAAATGGCGTCTTGAGTGGACCAGGAGGGTCCGGGGTGCTTCTCTCAAAGATGGAAGCAAAGGCCAGTCTGGAGCAACCAGACCAGCAGCGTTGGTTGTCGGATGTCGTCAAAGAAGGGCACCAGCCAGCGGCTAGTGACCAGACAACGTACTGAGCGGCGAGCAGAAGGGCCCCACGCAGATCGTGGAGATGCTGGGAGACTGCGCTTCGGTGCTGGAGCAGTTCAGGGTCGGGGCTTCTCGGACCCCAGAGCACTCACCAGCGAATTACTTCGATGGTCGTGCTGATTAAGAAAGCGTGCAGGTTTTGATGATGGCCGGTCCCTCGAGGTCTCGTCGCACCCACAGATCACAGCTGAGCTGATGACGTGGGTAGAGGTCAGAGGTGCCAGGGAAGCCGGTTCTCGTCGAGCTGGGCTGTTGGATTCCTTGAGGAAGGACTTGCAGCAAACCGCAGAGTTCTTAGATGGTGCCCGCTGGTGCAGGGTGACTACTCCTTAGCCACAAGGGAGAAATCTTGAGAAGAGTCTCGAAGTCCTTTCGTAGAAAGTATTCTTGATTCAAAGATGATCTAATCTGGAAGGGTCCCCGCTCCGGCCTTTATCCTCAAGAAAGGGGTGGGTACATGACTAGGTCCTGCCCTAAGGGTGGGACCAGGAAGGGGGGTAGTTACACCCCTCTCCCCTGCCGGACTGTCCCCAGGTCAGGGGCTGGCGCCCCTGGAACTGGTTCTGACCAGCAGATGCGTAGTGAGCACCGGGGTGCCACTCCGCAGTCACCTTCTCGCAAAGCCCTACCTACCCAGAATACACAAACCCTGTCTGGGACGGTGCGAACACTGCCCTTGACAGGAAACCCTTTGTCCAAGCTCTCCTCGCTTGGAAGGACTCCCAGCAGCAGGAGGTCAGACTCGTGTCTGTGGTGGCGGCATCCATTTTGTGGAGCTGAGGCTTTAGTTAACTTTAACCGGGGTTCACAGTTACATACATGTCGTGTCCCTCTAGAAGGGCGGAATGCTAACCTCGTCGCCAGAATTGGTGAGGGGGTAGCATCCCGATTCGTATGACACCTTACTCGACATGTCTGGATAACGCAATACCGAAGTTACCGATATGGCACGCGTTATCATGGAACAGCCATTGGGTCTTGGTTCCGCCAGCTGCAACCGGGCTCGGCTCGGGCAAGAACCCAATTCACATGATTCCAAGCACTCTGCCTTCAGGATTGTCAAGCCCTGCCATAGGAGTGTCTGATAGGAACTCGGGTGTCCATTGTGTGGTTAGATATAGGGCTACTATACCTAAAGCAACGAGCGGGTACGCTACGTTGCCCCAGCTGTCGTGCAGCCAGTTGTGTCAGATTTAGATGGCCATCCAGGGGTGGCATAATACATGCTTCAGCCCCTGGTAGGCCCTGGGTACACCGATGCCCTGAGTTACAGGGTCTGACAGGGTGGCCCAGTTCCAATTGGGTAATGCACCTAAGGTACACGCATCAATTTGGAGAGAGAGCAGTAGGCCTGGGGTCCTGATTGGCAGGGCCCCAGGTCAACTAAGTCGGAAAACCAGCAAAACACCAGGCAAAAAGTCGGGGGTAACCATAGTCAGGTATCTACCTTCCTACAGGTACATATAAATGCTGGCGTAGTATGTGTTTCATTAGTCCAGTCGGCTGGTGATGAGTGTATGGTTGACAGTCTTCCACTCCAGGGGGCTCCATTTGCAGGCCATTAGGAGGATGCGGAGGGTGTAGAAGCAGCTGGAGATGACGGTGTAGACCTGTCGGTTCATTGTAAGGAATGAGTTGAGTACGATGCTGAGGTTTTTGTTGTGGTTTGAGGGGGTGCGTGGGCTTCCGAGGACGGCAGACACCAGTTGTTGTCCCATGCTGAAGGGTTGATTCCAAAGACGAGGACAACTGTCTTCTCAGCGTGGAGCTACAGGCAGCTGTTGGTCATCCAGACTTCATCGTCATACATTCCTTTCTGGAAGTTGAGTGAGGGACAGGATGAGATGGGTGTCATCAGCGTAGGATACGATGTTGTGGTCGTGTTGTCGGTCAATGGTGGCGAGGGGGGCCATGTAAATGTTGAAGAGGGTCGGGCTCCGAGATGACCCCAGTGGGACTCCGCAGGTAATTTACGTGGGATTGCAGAGGAAGGGTGGCAGTCTCATCCTTTGGCTTCTTCTAGTGAGGAATGATCGGATTCAGTCTAGGGCTGTACCTTGTATGCCGGCGTCGTGTGGTCTGGTGACTAGTGTGTGGTGCGAAACGGTGTCAAAGGCCACTGAAAGGTTGAGTAGGATGAGGGCTGTGGAATGGCCTTGGTCCAGGAGGGTGCGGATGTCATCTGTGGCGGCGAGTAGAGCGATCTCGGTGCTGTGGTAGATGTGAGGAGAGATGGGGTCGGTGGAGGCACCAGAGTGGATGCCGTTCATGATCAAGCAGTGTATTCGGTTGTGACCGGCATCTAGGTGGAGATGGTGGGCTGGCTGGTGTGTTGGGGCGGCGTTGTGCCGGCTGTGGTATCTGGTGGATGGTCGGCAAAGTTGTTGTGGAATTTTTTGATCTTGAGGTGGCAGCAGGTTCCATGCTTATCGCAGTTGGAGATCGATGTGGGGAGTTCTCTGGCTGTGATGCTGGTGTCGGTGTGTTGAAGGCTGGGGTGGTGGTTAAGGTCTATGGCAGTGTAGGCAGGAGAACTGGCTGTGGGTCGTGTTTGGCGAGGCCTGTTGTCAGTCTCTGAGTTTTCCGTGGTTGAGTGCTTGGAGGGTGGCTGAGCTGTAGCAGTAGTTGGCTCGAGATCCAGGGTTCCTGGAGCTGGTCGCGATCGGGTAAGGGACGGGCGCAGACGGGCATGGCACAGGTGCACCTTCTGCGTGCCAGCGGCGTACGTCCACTGCGCAACCGCACAGCAACCGCCATTTAGGAGGGGGAGGAATGATCAGCTGGGAGGCTGCAATGGGCGAGGACAGGGGTGCCGGACCACAGGGGCAGCAGCAGCAGGAAGCGGGAAGTGCGCCTCTAAGAAACCAAAAAAATACAGATCACAAGTTAAAATGGTCTTCTCCCATGCAAAAAGCAATCCATAGGCTACGCTGTTTGCGTCCGTCTGCCCCTGGACCTCGCTCAGCACCAAGTACCATGCATCTTGGATGCTCCACCGCTACAATCCCAACGCCCTCCTCGCCATCAACCCTGGACGCCAACTCTCCTGCCAGGACCAACCTCTGTTCCATGCCAGACATCGCCTTCGCCATCACTGACGGCTGCAGTATCACCAGCAAGGAGCACCCCGACCCTCAAGGAGGAGGCATTTCCGTCATCTACAGAGGCACACACCCGATTGAACAACGCACTGTAATTTTCCATGGGTGACCATGGACCACGTCAATTCCCAGATCTGGACCAAGCCCAAGAAGATCCTCTGCGCACCCTCATGTAGAGTCCCCTCGGGCCATGGCCCGCCATTCTCAAATACCATTGAAGACCTCATTGCACCCCAGGGTCTCACATCCACCGACGACATCCAACTTGGGGAACTCAAGTTCCACCTGGTCAACCCCAGTGACAAGAGCAACACCCCCTCCTTGGGAGGGTCACCGACATCAGACGCAAGCAGCAAGTCACCGCAACAGGCCACACAGCAGGACACACAGTCGAGCACGTCAACTCCGCCAGCGAGTACTTCAACTACAGCCACAACACCGGACTCTCCTAGACCGACCATCATTGGTAACATTATGTCTTCACCTTGCCCAATGGACGCCATCACCATTATTACACCCCCTCACAGCTGGATCAAGGCCAGCGCAGAACATCTTGTGTACTCTCTCCTCACCAATACTCCACCAATGCTTCCAAACGATGACACCACAGTGCGCAAACACCACCAATGGATCTCCAACAGCGCTCCTGAACAGCACTGCGTCACTACCTTCGCCCTGCCTGATGACAGGCATGAGGGTAAGGCAATGCCACGTGGATAGGCTGGTCCTATGCATTGCTGGAGTTGCTTTATGGTTGTGACACAACGGCAGCAATGCGTGACTTTAGCTCACGCAGATACGTCAGGATTCTTGACGTATCTTTAATTTCTTACGTGATGGAGCGCTGTCCAGTGATTACAGCGCATCAATGCTGTCACAAGAAGGGCGTAGTGAGAAGTTTTGTAACGTTGTATTGTCACAGTGCAGCAACACATTTCATGACCGTAGCACAGAAATGCACACTATCTTACTGATTGTGTGCACTCCTGCACTGTAATTTTGTCACAGGGCAGTGCTGCAACATTGCTTGCAGCGCTAGCCAGCGCAAAAACCTGCAGCGATATGGCACAAGAGGCAAATTATCAAGGGCTGGCGATAACATTATCACCGCTTTTGCGTCCGTTTTTAGGCAAAAACAGCGATAATAATGTTTTATTAACACGGAGACACTAGCGGTGTTTCCTTGCCTCAGCGCCCATTGTCTGAGAGCATTGTTTCGCATCGTAAATGAGATGCAAAGGAAGCGTGCCTGACAAAATTCCATGGGAAAATATTTCTAATCCAGCTTCGCGATTTTATTAACTAGGGGTAGCAATATTTGAAATTGCGTTAACTATGCCTTAATGCAGGAATTTAACGTCTGTTCAATTCCTGACTGAGTCATACCTAACATGGGAGGTGGATTGTGGGACGAAGGCCACAGGGCCTTATCATCAAGTTATCGCCGTTTTCCATGGAAGATCGCTGGAAAACCAGCCATGTTCCATTGAAAACCCCACTATCTCTAGAATATTTATCGCCATAGTGCTAAGCGTTGATAATATAGCGCTAGCATGGCGATATATTCCAATGATAGGCTGCTATAATCTAAAGCACACTAAGCCCGCTCAGCGATAATTATCGCTGGGGCTTGATAATATACCCCCACGTTTTTTCACCATTTTTAAGATCAGCTATTTTCCGGTCTTAAGTAACTGGCTCTAACTGCAGTTAGAGCCAGTTTTTTGGCACTTCAGAATGTTATGGAGCCCCTTGATCATATGGAGTATTGGTATTTGCATACCTTTTTGCACGGGAACACCAACTTTGCTTGTCATTAGCGATAAATATTGCTAACATGCTTTGAGATGAAAAAAACGGGCCGCTATCGCCAAAAAACTACTGGTAGCTGCAGCTTGCTAATAGGGTGATACAATTATCACCCCTTTAGCGGCAAAAAAGTGCTGCTAAAGCGGCGATAGGCCCTTGATAATATGCCCCTGTGTGTTTGTAGTGCAACGCAATGGTGAACGTATAAAAGTAAACACTGTATAAAAATAGGTTGTCTTTATTAGGTCATTTAGATAGCAGCTACGGTTACATAGGAAATGATCATGCCTTAGAATTGTATCTACATACATGTTATAGCTGCTTTATTTTTTGCAGTGGTGACATTTTTGTCTGCTAGCTTAAAATCAATGATCCTACATATATTCTTTTGCAGTCTTGGGCAGCGCTTTGGAAGCGATTTTCAGTTTATACGTAAAAAATGAACATTTTGTGTTCTGAGCGGGGAAGTGTGGTCTAAAATGGAATTAGGCGGCAGAGGCGGAATGTGTACAGTGATTTCAATTTTCTCGCACAATTTGACAAAAGGGGACAAAAGTCATCTCCAGAAAGTTGTCGCTGCAGATCTTAATTAAGAGGTCAACAGACGGCGCAAGTTCCGGGCCGCATCAAATAGATTAAAACACAATTTATTGAACTTTGGCTAGCCCTGAAAGAGAAGTTTCATTAAATGTCCCTCATTTGCAGCTGCGTTTAATAGGGACGGAGGAGGTTGATTAGCTGTGCTTCATGTAAAATGCCTGAAGTCCAGTCAGCCAGTTTGCCTTACTTCTGTCCTTACATTAGCAGGCTTTACAGTCCTTCTGCAGCTGAGGCTCTGTACACGTCGCCTGTAATCGTCCCTTTTTTTCTTTCAATCCAAATGGTAAATCATTTTTTTCTCTTCAAAATTTGTCGCACCTTTTAACCTGGCGACACTGAAAAGCATTTGGCGTTTCAGTGCGGGCAATGAAATTAGTTTTATTTATTTATTTATTTACATTACTCCGGTCGGCCATGAGCCTGAGTTTACTACCCCCCAGCATGCCCCTCCCCCACCCCGCCCCGCGGACCTCCCTCCATGGCCTGCTACTGCCTTTATGAACTTTGCAGGGCGGCCCAATTAAGGTTTGTTACGCCACTGGTGCCACAGGCAGCCTAGCACCGATGCAGGCATCATTGCGGCATGGGGTAACTGTGCCTGCGTTGTGGTCAGAATAGTTTTCTGAAGGGAGAGATTCTTTCTGACATAAAAACTATTCTTAGTGGCTTAATCCTCTTTGTGTCTGTGCTGCAGAAACCAGCAAACATGTAAAGAGGTGGGTGCATATTTTTCAAAGGTACACACAACGCAGGGCAGCAGGTGAAGTTGCTGTGCAGCGCAGCATGAATGGGAGAGAGCAAAAAGCACCATTTCTACTAAGACATGCCACTTTTGAGCTCTCTCTCATTTCACCGGCACACGTGTGGCTTCCTAGGGCCAACATAGGCACTAATTCCCCATGAGTCCCTGAGTTAAAGATGGGTTTGTTTTTATTTTGTATGGCAATTTCCTCCTTCAATGCATGATGCAGAATGAATCACCCATAGAAAGAGGAAGTAACAAGGAGAAATAAAGATATTCCTCCTTGTTATGCCTCACTGGGGAAGGCGTAGCATTTTCACGCTTTCCCAGGTTAACCAGCTTCAGTAAATCTAGGACTGCGCCAAAGCCATGGGTGGATGCATGGGAACATTGGTGCTCCAACCATGGAAGGCCTTCCAGGTGCAGCCCTTCTCAAGGATCTGCGTTGCATTATAATTTCTTTCCCAAGACATGCAAAGCAATGCAAGTCAGTCCTTGCTTGGCTTAGTAAATACCAACTAACATTTGTCTTGGCTGCGCTAAAAGGGTGGCTCAACCACAAATGCAAAATGTTGGTAAATCGTGGCCGAAGAAAGGAAGCAAAATAAATATTTTCGTCCTCATTATGTCAGTATACGGTAGGTGCAACATTCTTGTGCAAACCCATGTTCATTGAATTTAGATGATATGGCCCTATTTATGGGAAATTGGCATAAGTCACCACAGCAAGGCCAGGGATTACCTTTATTTATGAAATACAGTGTATTCCTGTCTTTCCCCTGCACTAGTGCACTTTTTGCTGCCTAGTGCAAATGCAGGCACCCTTGCACCTTTGTGCAAAGGTGTCTGCGTTGCATGCAGGATTGTTTTTGTGCTGGTTGGGGCACCTTCCTGCACAGGAGGGACCTTGGGGGTAACAACAATGCTCCACTCATGTAATACCTCCCCGATGCAATGTAATGCAAGGCAGTGCTATGAGCTAACTCAAGTTACTTTTTTCTTTTTTTTTTTTTGCAAAGCCCATCAAAGCCATGCAAATCATGCTTTGCAAGAACTAAAAACGATTTTGTGTCAGGGTGACCCAACCCCAACACAAAATATTAGTAAATCTGTTCCCTTAATACTAATAAAATATTTCGATGTGAGGCATTGTCCTCTCTCTGTATCATTTGTATGATAGCATGATATTTTGCAACATCCTACAACTGATAGTTTTAGGAAATGTGCCCTGAAAATGTAAATGCTCGGAATTTACTCACTCCCCGCTCACCTTCGCCTCACCCAGAACCACCTAGCATTCAGAAAGCAACTTAAAACGTGGATATTCGACAAGTAATCCCCCTCCCCTTTCTAAGCGCCTTGAGACCCTCTGGGTAGGTAGTGCGCTATACAAATTACATGACTTGACTTGACTTGACTACTGCCAGGTCCTCTGAAGCTCACATGCTGAGCTGAGAAGTGGAGTTCACATTTGGAAGCTATGAAGCTTCTAAAATTTATGTTTCTACGGGCCATATTATCAAGAAAGGGCGATACATTATCGCTGCTTTTATCGGTAGTAAACTGCTGCTAAAGCGGCGATAATGGGTTTGATAATATGCCCTTGTGGATTCCCATAGAAACCCTGGTTCTTGTGTGAACCGGGGCTTCTATGAGAATTCACAAGGTCATATTATCAAGCCCATTATCGCCACTTTGGCTGCAGTTTTCTGCCGATAAAAGCGCCGATAGTGTATCACCCTTTTTTGAAAATCTGGCCCTACGAGTCTGATTTAGCACAGGCTTGGGTCTGAGTAGCAGTAAAACATTTTACATGTCCAGTATTGAAACAGGAACACGTCATCTAGATCTATTGTACAAAAAAAACAGCTTGTATGGTGGGAGGGCTTCATTTGAGGAAGTGTTTTCTGGTGCTCAGCCCCAGCATTTAATTACCAACACTGCCCTTCTGACAGTCTGCTGTTTGTCTAACTCAGAGATGAACATAACAGCAGTAGTTTAAAAATAATTCAATATACAATAAGAAATGACTATTACCTGCTGCCCACGCCTTAAAGAACCTCGAACAGTCTAAAGTGCCACCCTTGTAGGTTTGTGATGGTTGGTAGTTGGGTTGGTATTGTCGTTGTCAGCGCTGGCAAGGGCAAGGTGTGGTGCCAGCTTCAGTGTCATCCTGACGAGGGTCCTGGCACTTGTTTATTTACAACTGAAGCCCTGTGTGGCGGCTCCAGCTGAAACAGGACTAGTGTGGTCAGAAGAAGTGCTGAGCACTTGTGCTTACATTAATAGAACGCTGCACAGATGATTTTCACAACACAGCTGACTTTATTTGAGGCACAGGAAGCTCAAGTGATATCAGGATTGTGGTGACATTTAAACCACTTGGCCTTCGTCCTCGTGGTTTTTGATTTCAGCAAAACTACTAATTGGCAATATTGGATCATATTACACGGTTATCAGTTATGTATTCTCTATGAATATATAAATTTCACATTACAGACAATGCCTTCTGTTCCCTAAGATGACGTGTGTTCCGTTTGGAAAACAGAGTTCTCATTGTTAGTGTTTCGCAGATGTTTTCAAACCCCACAAATATTTTCCCATGAACAACCTGAGAAACAAAACTTATTTTTTCTGCCAATGCACTTTTTTGCCAATTGCAAAATAGTATAAGTAGCACATGGACATCATTTAGGGGCTCTGGCATCTGAGACCCCTGCCTTGCTCCTTGTGACCCTTGGCACTACCTTTGCGACCCCTGCCCTCAGAGGTGGCAAAATCAGTGTCAGAAATACCGTTAGAAATACAGTGAAAGTTTGCTCTTACAGACTTGGCGCAAATCAGCAAGGCGGCGTCATGAAATTATCACCGCTTTTGCGTCCGTTTTCGGGTGAAAAGCGGCGATAATTTCAACGCCTTATCAGCAAAGACACGCTATCGCGTGTTTTGTTGATTTAACGCCCATTACAAAGATGCAAAGTGGCGTTCTGTGCCAAAATAACTGGAGAAATGTCGCAATTATCAAGCTGCACGTAAACAAGCAGAGCAATAAGAAAAGAAGCGCTAACCACAGTTATCGCTATTTTCCTTACGCCTGTTTGTAATCTGATTTAGCCATGTAATCCAATGGGATATGGCCAAGACCACCCTGCCCTATCGACAAATTATCGCTAGTCGCAGTGTGATTATCGCTGGATTTCCAGCGATACTCACAATGTTTTCCAGCTAACACATGGATTCCTATCGCTTGGGAGATAAGCGTTGCTGATAGCATGATATCTCTGCGTTAGAATCCAGCGTTAGCCTGCGATAATTATCCTCGCGCTAAAAGCGCTGTGCGATAATTATTGCAGGCCCTAGCTGATATGCCCCCAAGTTGGGGGTCCATTCGCTTTATTTTCAGTCATGCACTATAACACTAATAGTGAATAATATTACATTAGTCACTATTAGTGAAATAAAACATGGAGTACAATGTTGTGGAATATGGCATTCCGAGGGAGAGAAGAGGTTAGTAACAATATGCTTCTAAATGTCTATTGCGTGAGTGCTCGCAGGTGAGAGCGTGTTTACATGAAAGAAAGGGTAAGTATGTGTGAATGTTAGTGAAACTGAAGGTCAAAGGGCATGTGATTTCACTTCTGCTACTACTGGCATTTTGGTGAATTGATGTCCAAGAAATAGCACCTGTTTTAGTTGCTGGCAGAGAGTAAAATATAAAGCTGAAAGGACCTTTGGACGACAGATGTTTGGACAGTGAACATATCAGAGTCTGCATGTATCCCAGTCAGATGACGTATGCATAGATTGGTAGAAATCAATTTAGGACTCTGCTGGGACTACACCCTTAACAACCCTGTTATGGTCTCTAGCAGGTTTGAACAGACTCCATAATGACCCCCCCCCTTAAAACAGACAAGGAGACTCCTGACTGTTTTCCCAGCCCTAGAGTCCCACAGGATATTTCTGTGAGTCTAGTGCCACAGGGAAATTCCTGAGTTGGCTGGCTGTTGTCATGCATTAACATGCATTTTTTACACTTATATCATCACAAACCTTTCTGGATATTGACTGAGTGTTGATAATACTGTACACCATAAACTACTTTGACCATAGCACGCTGCTGTACTCATTGCTGCATTGCTGCAGATTTTAACTATTTAAAAAAAACGTAACCTCTTTAATGCGCGCTCGCGCTGTTGTTCTCGGCGATCTTTCGCTTTAGCGCTCATTTCAGCACCATTCTCCCCCTCTTACCTGCACTATAAATTGTGTCCTCATTCCGCACTTTGCGGGAATTTAACCGTGCTAGGACAATCAGGGCTCTCGGGGACAACGCGTAGCGGTTTGGTAGCCGCCATCTTGGGTGAGTGAGGGAACCAGGAAGTGCCGAATTGCTGGCGTCATCTTCGTTGGGGGGTATAGTGATTGCTGGAGAGAAATCCTGCGCCTGGAAGTGTATAAAAGCTGAACTTCCTTATTTTCAGGTCAGACTACTTTGACCATAGCACGCTGCTGTACTCATTGCTGCATTGCTGCAGATTTTAACTATTTAAAAAAAACGTAACCTCTTTATAATGCGCGCTCGCGCTGTTGTTCTCGGCGATCTTTCGCTTTAGCGCTCATTTCAGCACCATTCTCCCCCTCTTACCTGCACTATAAATTGTGTCCTCATTCCGCACTTTGCGGGAATTGAAACCGTGCTAGGACAATCAGGGCTCTCGGGGACATCGCGTAGCGGTTTGTTAGCCACCATCTTGGGTGAGTGAGGGAACCAGGAAGTGCCGAATTGCTGGCGCCATCTTGCTTGGGGGGTATAGTGATCGCTGGATTGGAATCCTGCGCCTGGAAGTGAATAACAGCTGAACTTCCTTTTTGTCAGGTCAGACTACTTTGGCCATAGCACGCTGCTGTACTCATTGCTGCATTGCTGCAGATTTTAACTATTTTAAAAAAACTTAACCTCTTTAATGCGCGCTCGCGCTGTTGTTCTCGGCGATCTTTCGCTTTAGCGCTCATTTCAGCACCATTCTCCCCCTCTTACCTGCACTATAAATTGTGTCCTCATTCCGCACTTTGCAGGAATTTAACCGTGCTAGGACAATCAGGGCTCTCGCGGACATCGCGTAGCGGTTTGGTAGCCACCACCTTGGGTAAGTGAGGGAACCAGGAAGTGCCGAATTGCTGGTGCCATCTTGGTTGGGGGGTATAGTGATCGCTGGAGAGGAATCCTGCACCTACGGCTATAAATAATGGCCATCCCTAAAGCGCGCAGCGTAGGTGCGCAGTGGCAGCATCGGTGGAGCGCCGGAGGTGCGCCAGAGGTAAGCCCGTTTGCGCCCATTCGCGCACGGGACGCGCCAGGCGCCAAACATCTTACCACTCAGGACCCAGATGTTCCTCTGATTTCTTACTCCCCTCAAGACCTTTTGCGTCTCAACCCGGGTTCTGCCAGTAATCTAAAGTGTAATTCCCCTAGAAAACATCCAGCTCCCTTGTCCTGTGGGCTGTTGAACGTGCGCTCACTCGTCAAGCATTGTGATGAGATCGCGTTACTCATCGAGTCCCATCATCTTGACGTTCTCTTTATGACAGAGACGTGGACTACATCGTCCAGTTCAGTGGATCTTGGAACTGCCTGCCCCCTGGGTTTTAAAATAATGCATATTCCTAGGGTGGGAGGCAGAGGAGGTGGAACTGGTATAATCTTTCGACAAACTTTACACCTCACTCAGTTCATCGTCAAGACAATCCCCGGGTGTGAAACACTGGGTTTCTCCATCAAGGACGTTGTAGGTGTACTTCTTACGGGTCTATTATGTTATAGACCTCCAGCCAGTCCATTATCGGCCGTTCCTGAGCTCATAGATTTAATATATGAGCTCTCACATTCCCATTCAAAGTTAATGGTGTTGGGAGATTTTAATCTGTGGCCGGACGGACCAACTAAGTCGACCCACGAAGAGCTGGTACAAGCATGTCGCAATATCGACCTTGAACAACTTGTACTTTCCAAAACCCATTCAAAAGGCCACATTCTTGATTTGCTTTTTTCGGATGCGGGTCGCACTTCAATACTTGGCATCCTGCCTCAGTGCTGGACGGACCACGCTCTTGTTCAGTTTTCCCTCTCGTGTACTAACGCCTTCATAAAGAAGGCGAGTGGAGCGGGCACTAGAATGGGGAGACAATGGTCCAAACTCCTCAAACAAATCATTCCGCCTTCCCTGCTGCCTGGGGGCTTTGCATTGGGAGCGAATGTTGAGGAGAGTTATGAGACTTTCTGTCAGCAAATCTCTACTTCTCTGGACTCTTTGGCTCCGCTGCGGAAAATGAAAGATAGGACTACTCTTGCCATGCCATGGTACTCCGGCAGCTTAAGCTTCAATGCAAACAAGCTGAGCGGACCTGGAGGAAACAGTACCTGGAATCACACAAAGTCCCTTTAGCCAAGTACTTGCATCTTATAAGACCCAGATCAAGCAGGCCAAAGCCAGATTCTTAGAAGACTCTCTGCTGACAGCTGTAAACAAATCTCAGGCCTTATTCAAGATGGTTAAGGACCTGGCTCACCCTGACTGCACAAAAAATGCCATCCCGGCTTCACAAGCTCTCTGCGATTCGCTAGCTCATGCTTTTGAGGATAAGATAGCTAACATATTAAACAATCTCCCCCCCTCTACTAGTGGTATTGTATACGCTTCTATGTCACCAGAGAAGGGGAAGGAGAGGGCTGAATCAGGGGAGCTAAGTAACTTTCCTTTACCATCTCTTGCGGAGTTTTGCTCTTTGGCAGACGGGGTGACCTCTGGTTCACCTCTTGATCCTTTACCCCCTCTGGAAATTCTGTCGTGAAGAGCTGTTCTCCCCACTATTTTCCATCTGTTGCCAGTCTCTCACGTCAGTGCGGGTACCAGAATGTTGGAAACTGGTGGTGGTTTCCCCATTGCTCAAAAAGGAGAACCTAGACCCCACATGTCCAGCCAATTTTAGGCCCATCTCCCTCCTGCCATTTCCCATTAAAATTTTAGAAAAACTGGCCACAAAACACCTTTCCAACTTTCTGGAAGTAAATCATTGTTTGGATGTGGCTCAGTTTGGGTTTCGACCGGCACACGGGACAGAGTCGGCCTTGGTGACTGTTCTCGATGACCTCCGGACGCGTGCCGACCAGGGTCAAGCAGCCTTTCTAGTGCTGCTTGACATGTCGGCCTCGTTTACCACGGTCAGCCATGGAATCCTGATCAGGAGATTGAGAGAGGCTGGAGTGTCGGGCTTGGCCCTTGAATGGCTGATGTCATATCTCGATCAAAGGCACCAGGTAGTTGCTCTGCCACCCTTTCAATCGAACATCAAGAGGGTTGGCCAAGGAGTGCCCCAGGGCTCAGCCATTAGCCCTATCCTCTTCAATTTGTACCTGCGTCCCCTGATCGGGTCGATTAGGTCGTTCGGTATAACAGTCACCAACTATGCCGATGACACCCAACTTATCTTCTCGTTTGAAGGTAAGGGAGGGGTGCCACAGGAGGTTTTCCATCGGTGCATGTGTACTACGGCAGAATGGTTGGGTAATAACTCTCTCCAATTTAACAGCTCAAAAACTGAGGTACTACACTGCTCCATGGACCGGATTCCCAGACCTCTACCACAGGGTTTCTGGCCCCCCGACTTCCAAGGCACTAGTTTGCCTGCTGACTCGGTTCGGAACCTGGGGGTTATGTTCAGCCCTGACCTACAGCTGGACATAATGGTAAATAATACGGTGGCTACATGTATGGCGCTACTTGGCTCTCTGAGAAAGATTTTACCCCTGCTCCCGACACAGGCAAGACCAGAGGTAGTGCAGAGCATAATATTAAGTCGTCTCGACTACTGCAACGCATTACTGCTGGGGGCCCCGACGACTGTATTAGGAAAACTCCAGCGCATACAGAATTTCGCTGCCAAACTGGCACTGTCGCGACGGCGCTTGGATTCTTCTACCAAGGCACTCAGAGACCTCCATTGGCTCCCTATTTCTCAACGGGTGAACTTCAAGGCCCTATGTCTGGTCTTTAGAGCGTTACACAATCAAGACCCGGCCCCTTTGCAAGAACATTTCTCATGGTATCTCCCATCCAGAACACTCCGGTCAGCTTCGGCTCACTTAGTGGTAGTACCTAAGTTCATAAGATCCCGGATGGGAGGACGGTCCTTTAGGATCACCGCAGCACGGCTGTGGAATTCTTTACCACTAGGTTTAAGGGGCCTGGAAGATTTAATCAGCTTTAAAAAAGCGTTAAAGACTTACTTGTTCCCCAGAGCAATGTAACAGAGTGGTAGCTGGTAAAATCATGTTCTGTGTCATCATAGTCTAAGCGCCAGGATGCCCATTGGGTGACAGTGTTAGCGCTATACAAGAAGGCCCATACATACATACATACCTTCCATCAGGTGTTTACTACAGTGTCCGAAAACGCTAAGAATGTGAGAAACTCGTCGGCGGTACTGGATGAGATATTTCCAACAGATCTCCATAACATTCTTACCTATAACATCAATTCTCAAACTAATATTCAACAATAAAGCACTACCTTGTAAACTAACAAGATGGTAGGTCTCGTCAGAGAACATAAGTAATACTTCTGCCAAAAACTGGTGAATGCCCAGTTCATCCCTTTCAGGGTTACGCACCCTTTTTTAGTGATGAGGAACCCTTTACTTTCCAGCAATAAAGCCTCAGCCGGCTCCACCATTGAAAATCTCTTCTGCTACTGGTCCACCGGCTTTACACCATCAGAAGGCACAGCTTATTGCATGGAACCCTTCCAATGCTCTTTTATATTGACTGTTTCTGACCTACTCACCAGAAATATAAACAATGACCCCCAGTGATGGTAAGAGTTCCATTGCTATCTAGCCTTGAAACAGTAAGATCATCATGACGTGAAGGCCTGAACAGAATTTTTTTAATTTCAATAGTCTCAGGCGCACTGTTAGAAACACCCCTCTCCAGAGCAGCAGAGAAGTATTTTTGATGGGCGGCTGGCCACAGGACACGCAGAGATGGATCCTTGACCGCCCACATTGCTGTCTCTCTGTCATCAAAGCTTAAACAAGGACCGAAGTCTTCTGTAAACTTCACTGACTTCCAAATCTTAGATCATTTTTCCAGAGGCAAGCTCTGTTGCATTCATCTGATTTCCGAAACCATGCTGCCACTATTTATATGGTTGGCTGCAGGTAAGGGCCACAAAGTGACACAAATTTATTTTTTTTTTTTTTTGGAAAAGAACAGGATAGAAGGTTCTTCGACTTGCGCACCAATGTCTAATATTTAAGTAAAAACAATTCTCAATGTTGCTACAAGGGACAATAGTGACGTCTATCCAGCGTCATAAACAATGTAGAAAACTACATATGAAACATTCGTAAACAATATATCCCGAGCAGTTGCAATCCGCGTTAGGAAAAGCAAAAAAGAAGAAGCAAAAGTCTTTCAGTGTCACTCTTCTTCTTTTAATGTTCTCAAAATGAAATTTCTTCAGATCTTTAGCCAACACGTGTTTCGTCTACAGCAGTTTATGCTGATAGACTTCGTCAGGGCTGTCTGTCTGTTAAAGCTAGATCTGTATTTTGGTTAGATTTCTCCCATAAGCAATTTCACTGTCACTCATAAAATCTTAAAAGGACTGTCCAGTCCAATGAAGTGGCAAAACGAAATTAATATCCTTGAATCGCAAACCCACGTCTGGGTTGGTCAATTCCCACAACTGTGTGCAGTTGGATTCGTATCTCACGAATATTCCAGGCGCGGCGTCTAGTGACACAGCTGAGCCACTGGTCAGTTTGCCATTCCTTTTGAAGCCTGCCTTAGAACAGCCTCCACTCTGTGACTAAGGACCTGATTCATATGTCGGCAGAGAGGGTTCTTTCCCTACTCAGTCAGTCAGTTCAACTTTATTCGGATACAATAGTACCCATGAAAGCACACAAAATAAATACATCACAGCAGGTAACCAAAAATTAGTTTAAAATAATTAAAATATCCAATATACAGATGCTAAAGTGACTTGTGCACAGCTATACAGCGCGTCAATACATATAAAAGAAGAACCATTTACAGGATATTTTTGTAACAATGTCAAGGGTCCATCATGGAACTTCCCGCCATTACTACGGATTTAAAAAAAGTACTAGTGCGAAAAATAAGATCAACATCATCTAATTCTATCATTGATCGATATGCTACCTCCAGACAGATTGGTCTTTTTTTGTTGAAATAAGAGCATAAAAACTGTTAAAATATTTGATATAGTATTCGCAGAAAACTATAAAGTGCGTAATAGTTTGCTGACTCTTCCCTACTAGCAAAGTGGTCTACCCACTCAATTTAGATGCGGCCAGGGCTTAAGGTTGGCAACGACTGTGACTACTCCATCACCACCTTAGTCAATCTTCTCACATGTCGGAAGGCATAAGGGCTGTCAGGTAATTGACTATATGTTCGCCTGCCCAAATAGGATGGGAATTGCAAAAAATACAGTTGATGGACAGAATGTAGAACAATGTCATACATTCACCCCAGTACAAGGATCTGGGCCTAAATCCATCGTTTTTTTGCACTCCACACCACCCTGGGTTAGACACTGGTTATATGCAAATCAGCTCTGACCCTGTGCCTCATGGGAACAGTCCAGTCCGAACTACCAAGCCATGTCTTTCCCAGACCGGAATCAAGCATCCAAGGACCGGTTTCTGGCTATCAGCCTTCATCAGCCTGGATAGCTTGACTCCAGTGGTGTGGAGAGCCTGGGACTCGCGTCTGAGTATACCCAGCACACTAGGGGTGAAAATTGCAAAAAACACAGTTGATGGACAGAATGTAGAACAATGTCATACATTCACCCCAGTACAAGGATCTGGGCCAAAATCCATCGTTTTTTGCACTCCACACCACCCTGGGTTAGACACTGGCTATATGCAAATTAGCTCTGACCCTGTGCCTCATGGAAACAGTCCAGTCCGAAATACCAAGCCATGTCTTTCCCGGACCGGAATGAAGCATCCAAGGACCGGTTTCTGGCTATCAGCTTTTTTTTTAATTGTTCGTCAGTATCAGGCAAAATCCTGGCAGTGAGAGACAGTAAAAAAGAAATATTGACCCCTCACGGTGTGTCCCCTTGCCATGGATGATGACTCCCATGGCGAGGGGAGCATTACCATTTTTATTTTACAAAAGAAAATCCTGTTTTGGGATTTTCCATTAGGAAAAGTAAAAGAAAACTGTGTGGTACAAGACTGTGATATGTTGGTAGAGCCCTGGCCGAAACAGTGAAATGCATTGACAGGAACCGGCCAATGCTTTATGAATGACTTCCAGATTAGAAGTCCGGGATCTCCGCCAGGGTGATTAAAGAATTTACTCCATCACCCTGGTATAACAATAGTTCGACCGCCAACATCAAAAAATCTGTCCCTAAGATTCCAAAAGGGTTCAAAGTGGCTGGGTGAAGAGAATGGAGTTTGTGATGGTACTCCCGGACATGATATCTGGAATGAGAGAGACAGATGGTGGGAGGAAGGTCTAGCACCAGCAACCACTACCATAGAATGACTTCATTATCATCAATCACAGTTACCATATGGCAGGGGAATCTCTCTTCCTTAATATTCACTCTAGCTTATATTGTTTCATGCATCATGACCAGGAAAGCAGAAATATCATGACTAATAGACACTCTCTTGATTAAAATACACTGGCTCCAATGTCTCTAAAAGGAATGTCCACAAGTGTACTCACAATCTGCACATCTCAGTTGTGTCAGATCTTTCTATTTTCGTTCCTTTGTTCAATATAAACAGAGAATGTCAAAAGAAAATGAACTCTTTGCTTTCAAATGAACGTTATCTGCATGAAGACTTCTTTCCTCAGGAGCTGCCATGGGGTCCCCACCTCTAAATGTCCATACTCACTTCAGTTTCTGTGCAACCCAAAAATTCTCATAGGTTAATAGTTTCCTCCTTGAAATTCTATTTTCTTTTTTCCACTTTCTTCATACACTTATATGTTTCTTTACCTTGAAGATTCATGATCATATAACTTATAATGTTCCCTAGAAACCAATTAATACATCTTCTTTACTATGTTCCAGGCACTTATATCATCTTCACAAAGGTCTTTGCAATCACATCTTCAATTGGGAAAACCACTACTTAACAGGAACTGCAACGATTTCTTTCTTCGGGCCACAATAATCATCAATGCACTAATGGCGTTGTCCTATTTCTAGTGGTGGAAAACAAGATGGCTATGGTAGCCTTGAGAAGCTAATAATCTCATGCAGCAATACTAGACTGTTCTCATTACCATTGATTTCGTTGTATGCTTCTCTTCAGTAAGCAGAACTGCATTTTTACTATCAGTTTGGAAGTGTGAGCTCGACAACAGCTGCTAAGCAGGTAGTTTCCATTTCTACAGAATTGCCAGAGAGTCCAAACATGACATCTCCCCCTCTCTAAGCCCATCACACAGCTATGTCCAGTACTCTTTAGGATGCTGTACATGACATTGCCTACTTAATGAAGGGGTATAAATCATTGACGTTGGTTCCTACAACGTATTTTCTGTTCTGTTATCAAGCCATGAGAGCAAGTATCACAGCTTTCCTTTTCTCCATCTTATATCGCTAAATCATTTCCACAAAAATCTTTGAGATCTCTTATAAAAAGCACCAGAAATATTGATTTAAATGCTGGTTAACTTGCTCTTTTTCCCTCTTGCATTGAGAGTGAAAGTATGCGGATGCAGCAGATTTAGGGCCCGATGTAGGTTATCCTCATTTTACTGATTCGGTATTCTAGATTCGGTAAATGAGATGTAGCTAAAAATTCAGTATTTTTTACCGAATCGGTAGGATTCAGTAATTACCGAATTGGTATTTACAGATTTGGTAATTGCCATTGATTCCTACGGGTCTTGTGACCCATAGGAATCAATGTCAATTACCGAATGGGTAAATACCGATTCGGTAAAAATACCGAAATGTCAAGGGGAACAGGGTGTCACTTTGACACCGTGTTGCACTCCTGATTTTGGCTTGTGTTCCATGTGACACACATACACGCCCTTAGGGCATGTATGTGTGCCACATGGCACAAGTGTACACAGGAATTCTTTTTTTACCATGCAATAGTATTACATGTTAACCACATGGCTGCTGGGCGTTTCCCCCCCCCTGTGCTGGAAAATGCCATTTTAGTGGCACCATGACGAGCTGAGCTCGTCATCAGCACACGACACCCGTGGGTGATGACGAGCTGAGCTCGTCATCAGCATCGAAAGGGTTAAATGACGAATCAGTAATGGCCTGTGGCACTGTTTGAAGTGCCACCTACATCTGGATTTCCCAATTCGGTCATTTTACCGATTCGGCATTTTACAGAATCGGTAAATTTACCGAATCGGTAAATATACCGATTCTGTAAATATATGGCCCCCTATATGTCAAACACCAAATACCGGTCTGTAACGGCCGAAATCGGCCGTTACCGACCGGTATTAGGTGTCCTACATCTGGCCCTTTATCTTTAAGGTTGAACACCATGCTTTGCAGAAATGCATGTGAATTGAGATACTCTATCAGACACTATGCTAACAGTTTTCTTCCTCCTCACCTACATAGCAGGGCTCACAAGAAACTGGCTACACAATGAAAACAAGTCTTAAAGAGTATATAATAAAAAGTCTCAGAAAGGTATTTTTAGTCGACTAGTAGGTGGCATCATAACATTAGTCACAGTGCAGAAGGACATCAAAAGCAATAGAGTGCTTATAGAATATTCTGGCTTACTATCAATAGTTGCCTTTGGAAGAAAGGATTTTGTAAGGGTCAATGGAAATAATTGTTAAAAAGAAAGAATTATAGTGAAGGTATATCTCTCTCTGAACAAGCAGCAAGACAAACAATTAATGATCCTGATATATCTAATTGAGGGATTTGGGTTTAGATATCTTTCTGACTAATATTTGGTTAGAAGGCTTTATTTGAAGAATCCACCAGCTGCATTTATGGATTTGGAGCATCTTTCAGAGAAAAGGGCCTGGGTATTCCTGGCTAAATCCTGTGCCAAGGAAAAGCAATCACCAAGAAACCAAATGAGACTGGGCCTTAAAAAAGGCTTTCAATAGTACAGTGTTTCATCTGAAGCAGCAAATAGCAGAGAACGTGTGACTTTGTTTCACCACCTTAATTGAGTATACTGACGCCTTAATTGAGTATGCTGACTAAAAGCCCCCCCTAATTAATGTTTGTACCTGTGACCATATATGAACTGGGCGAAACAGCGCTTGTACTTTTGTGATTTCCATGCCTAACATGGTTAGATAATCCCAAAAAAATTATAAGGGCAGTCTATCCAAGTGGGATACTGAAACAAGGAGTTCGACTGATTGCAACTAAGAAGAGAAAGATCAAGCATCTTGTAAAGCATTAGCCAAAGCAAATGATCTTGAAGACTTTGAACACATCTTTCTCATATGCAGGAAACAGAGATGATTAGAAATATACAGCCATACTCAGTAGTAGTCAGTGGTCGGAGTAGCTGCCGGGCGGTGGGGAGGGGGAGGGGCAGGGTGGGGGTAGTAATCTATGGATTACGGAGGATTACAGGTAAGTAACCATATAAATTAAAAAAAATTATTTTGTTTTGTACACCGCATCACATTTGGGGATGTAGTGCGCACAACAAAATTCGTTTTATTTATTTCAATGTTTACTTACCTGTAATCCTCCGTAATCCATAGAT
Source organism: Lissotriton vulgaris (assembly GCF_964263255.1). Lineage (NCBI taxonomy): Eukaryota > Metazoa > Chordata > Amphibia > Caudata > Salamandridae > Lissotriton > Lissotriton vulgaris. Next base: position 247,026,872 of record NC_141688.1, on the reverse strand, counting down.
TACTACCCACTCCCCACGTCACCGCCTGGCAGCTACTCCCACCACTGACCGCTACTGGTCATATCTTTAAAAAAATTGAGGGTGTTACACGATGGATGCTGAAACTGAGAATAGGGCACGTACATCAGTGTATCAATTGGAAGCTGGCTAAAATCGAAATTGGTCATATAGTTAAGGTACTAGAAACATTTCCATTTTGCATGAATGGACTTTGCAAAATGATTCTTCTGTATTCTGTACAGTTTTTCTTCAACAAATGAGTCCCTCACCTACTGTGTTTAGAGCACTGAAGATCAAGACAATTGATGTTTTGTTGACCATTGCTATGAAATGTGATAATGTAAATTTGTGTTTTATACTATGTCATTTTTTTATAACGTTAGTACACGGATGGTAGACATTTGTGCTGTTGAAGGTACATTAGCTTGTATCCATTCAGGGGCCACTACGTGGGATTTTGAACACATTTCTTTTCAATGTTAGCCTGTGTTTCCTGCTAAAACTTTGAAAGATTCAAGGCTTAATTTTTCAGTTTTTTATACAAAAGATTGTAAAGCATAATTATTTGCTGCTTTGTACTCAGTGCATTTTATAATATTTACAATATCGTGCAATGTTTTCTGATAATTTTTTATGAAAACAAGGGAACCCAGAGAAATACCTTTGGACCATGGGTAATATGCTTATTAAAGAGAACAAGGGTCCTCAAGGTATTCAATAAACAGAAAAATAAACTTATAAACCACAATCAGTACTATAGTTCAGTTTCCAAGCCCAGCCGGGCGAGGAATGTTTAATTTAGACTTAAAAAGGAATTGGATTGACCTAAAGAGGGTCACATACAAACATTTAGATACGGCTTGCGAATTAATAATCAATCACAGCAAGTTTCGACATACAGTGTGTACAGATTAATATACAAATGGATTTCATGCAACACTGTTTTAAAACAGTGTTGCATGAAATCCATTTGTATATTAATCTGTACACGCTGTATGTCGAAACTTGCTGTGATTGATTTTTAATTCGCAAGCGACAGTTGGCTCCAAAACTCTTTTTGCCTGTAAAAAACTTTCCTCTTGACTCACTTACTTTCCTTATCCTACAGTCTTTCTAATTCTTGGGATAGGTACAGGATTGTGCTCTATCTAAATGTTTGTATGTGACCCTCTTTAGGTCAATCCAATTCCTTTTTAAGTCTAAATTAAACATTCCTCGCCCGGCTGGGCTTGGAAACTGAACTATAGTACTGATTGTGGTCTATAAGTTTATGTTTTCTGATAAGACACTGAAAAATCTCATATATATATAAAAAAAATGTGATGTACTGCATATAAATATTTTCTAGGAATGTAATGACCTTTATGATATTTATTGCTTCGTTGATAAGATATCATCCCGAGTAAAAGTCCTAGATATGTTTTGGGCAGGAAGGTGGTAGACACAAACGTTTAAAATAAACTTTTAAATTGCTGTATACAGTAGACATTATTAAGCATTCGTTCAAGGCTAATAATGGAAAAGTTGGGCACTTTTAGCATATCCAGCTGCCTAATTGCTAAAATATTTGTATTAGAAGTAGTCTGTTTATCTTAGTGGGGTGGGATTGTTGATAAATTATTTTTAGCCTATTTCTATCTTTTTATATAAGTTAATGAAATATTATTAATTGTGTAAAATATTTTAACGTTTGTTGTGCCATGTCTGCATAATATTACATTTTATTAAATGTAAACTGTAACATTACAAGCATTCACTGAAGTGCCACACTAGCTGTAAGTTGCAATCCAGAGAGGACTCAGCAACCAGAGCCCAGACATCATTCAGTACTTACAACACATTTGTCACACAGACGTCAAGTACGTAGAAAAAACTGAAGTGAAGACTGGCCTTTCTGGCAGCCTGGCACTGCCGGATGTGCCAGATAGAAAGGCACAGTGTGTATGTGGGTCCATCTTGTTCTGGCCCTTTCAAGGTAGCCGATCAGCAATTGCCACACTACCAGACTACCCAAAAGTGCTTTGCATGCCAGCATAGAATATGTCCTAGCGGCGACAATGGATGTTCTTGATGATATTCTAATTAAGAAAATTGTCTGTCTTCCCTACTATTCACCATCACCTGCGAGTTGGAAAGTATCAGGTAGATGGTGGCTCAGCGTTCGGGAATGCCGATGCAAGAAATTCTCTCTGACTAAAGTTTATAGGCACCAACACCAGGGGGCGACCCCCTGACGTGCCCAATCCACAGCCCTATCTCACTGCTTTACATGGACTTTAAGCTCCTGAAGGCACCGGTTCCTCTGAAGACAAAAACTGTCATGAAGGTTGAGACAGATCCGCACATGGGCGGGGATTATTCAGTGCTTCTGACTATTGATGAGTATCCCCTGGAAGAGAACATAGGTACCTTGAGGATCACCACAAACATGTGTGGGTTTCATCCCCTGTGCCCCGACTCCCGCCTCTGCCCCGGGGTGACTATCCTTACCCGGGACGCATACCACAACCGCTGAGGGACTCGGTGGTCACTCGAGTCCATGACATAGCGCTTCTACTCTGCTAAGTACCTCTACTACCGCTACCTTCCTTTGTATCGTTGCGCACTGCTAGGCGTTGTGGGCCTCTTTGCATTTTAAACTGCTGAGTGTATTTGGCGCTTTTGCAACTACGTAGCGCACTGCGGGGCTTGGTGCTGCCACACTGTATTTTTAACTGCCGAGTGTATTTTGCGCTTCACAAACTTAACCACGTAGCGCACTGCGGGGCTTTGGGTCACCTTACTGTCTGTGTATTGATTGCTGTGGGCTTTACCTCGCTTCCTGCCATTATAATTTCCTCGCTTTGGGCTTTGTGTTTTATGTTATTTGCTGGCACATTCCATAGCGCCCCCAACGTTACCTTAGCGCTTTGTACCGCTAGAATTCTGTGCATTATTTGTCCCCAGAACGCTCCATCTTAGCCAATTTCGACGTGCCCCTCGCAGCATTTGTTGTTATTGTTGCTGCCATTTTGTCTGCTGTGACGTCCCACACCACCTCCCCCACCTCGATCCCGCCCCCCAGCTGACCCTCCCACGCTCCGCCCCCCTCCACTCTCCATTTATGACTGATGTCCCAACGCGCAGCGTCCACGCGCTGCGGCCGCGCCGAAGGTGCGCCAAAGGTAAGCCCGTCTACGCCCGTCCGCGCCTGGACCGCGCCCAGCGCCAGACCCCCTGGCCCCCGCCCCACCCACCCCACCCGCATTACATACGCCGCCTCCACCCTCCTAGCCCTTAACCCCGGCCGCTCCCCCAACTGCGTCCAAGCCGCCCCTGGACACACCCATGGACCCTTCACATGCAACTCCTGCAAGTTCGATGGCACTAAAACCAACTCCTCATCCACCAACGCCATACAGAGACCTGACACCAACCACCTAAATTGCACCCTGCTCAACACCCGCTCAGTCCACAGACACGCCATCGACCTTTGGAACCTACTAGACACCATCTCACCAGACGTCGCCTTCCTAACAGAAACTTGGATGAATGCCTCTTCAGCCCCAGACATCACCATTGCCATCCCGGAAGGATACAAGATCATCCATAAGGACCGCACCGACCAAACAGGAGGAGGCATCGCTATCGTCCATAAGAACTCCATCCGCATCTCAACCAGCTCAGACGTCAACCTTGCCAGCGCCGAACACCTCCACTTCCAGATCCACACCGATCCCAAGACCACACTCCGAGGCACCCTCCTCTACCGGCCTCCAGGACCCCGTGCACAATTCAGTGACGCCATCACTGACTTTGTCACCCCACACGCCCTCCCCTCCGAGGACTACATCCTATTGGGAGACCTCAATTTTCACCTGGAAAAGAACAATGACAACAGCGCCACCACCCTTCTGGACAACCTCGCCAACCTCGGACTCAAACAACTTGTCACTTCCCCCACCCACATTGCAGGTCACACACTTGACCCTATCTTCACCTCCAGCAAATATGTCTCATTCAGCCACACCACAGCTCCTCACTGGACGGACCACAGATGCGTTCACTTTACCTACAATAAGACCACAATCCACAACCACCCTCAACCCACCCTGCGTAGAAATTGGAACAAACTCACCATCGACCAGATCTCCTCATCGCTCCTTCTATATCCTCCTGTCCACTCTTCAAACCCCGACCAAGCAGCCATTAACTTCACCCAATGGCTATCCAACAGCGCCGACATCCTAGCACCATTACAAAAACGTCAAATCAAACTAGGCAGCAACCACGCCCCCTGGTTCAACGATGACCTTAAGAAATCCAAGAAACTCTGTCGCACCCTCGAGAAGGCCTGGAAAAAAGACCCAAACACCAGCACCAAGGACGCCTTCAAAAACGCCACCGGCATACACCACCAACTAATCCGGTCTGCCAAGAAAGCCGCTTTCAAAGACCGACTAGATAACAACGCCCACAACAGCAAGGAATTATTCAACATCGTCAAAGAATTTACCAACCCATCAGCCAACTCGAACGACACCACCCCCTCTCAAGCCCTCTGCGACTCCCTGGCTTTGTTCTTCCACAACAAAATCGCAGACATCCACAACAGCTTCGACAACCGACCCGGAGACCAACCCACTCAACCTACTGCAGGACCTTCACCCCCCTTGAACATCCTTAATGACTGGAACCGAATCTCCACTGAGGACACCATCCGCCTGATGAACTCCATCCACTCAGGATCCCTAACTGACCCATGCCCTCACCACATCTTCAACAAAGTAGACTCCATCATAGCTCCACACCTCCGAGATGTCATCAACTGCTCCCTCAACACCGCCACCTTCCCGGAAAGCTGGAAACACGCAGAACTCAGCGCCCTTCTGAAAAAACCCTCAGCGGACCCCACCGAACTCAAAAACTACCGCCCCATCTCGCTTCTTCCTTTCCCGGCCAAAGTCATCGAGAAAGCTGTCAACAACCAGCTTGCCACCTTCCTCGAAAGCAACAAATCCCTCGACCCCTCACAGTCCGGATTCCGAGCCAAACACAGCACTGAGACCGCACTCATCGCTGCAACTGACGACATCCGAACTCTATTGGACAATGGAGACACAGTCGCCCTCATCCTCCTTGACCTCTCCGCAGCCTTCGACACAGTCTGCCATAGCACCCTGCTACAGCGCCTCAGAAACATCGGAATCCAAGGAAAAGCACTGGAATGGATCACCTCGTTCCTCACCGGAAGAACTCAGAGAGTCCGGCTCCCTCCATTCAAGTCAGAGGCCTCGGAAGTCATCTGCGGCGTGCCGCAAGGATCGTCACTCAGCCCCACCCTCTTCAACGTGTACATGAGCCCCCTTGCAACTATCGCTCGCCAACACAACCTCAACATCATCTCCTACGCTGACGACACTCAACTGATCCTCTCACTCACCAAAGACCCTAACACCGCCAAAAACAACTTACACGAAGGTATGAAAGAAGTTGCCGAGTGGATGAAGCACAGCCGTCTGAAACTTAACTCAGACAAAACAGAAGTCCTCATCTTAGGCACCTCCCCCTCCGCCTGGGATGACTCTTGGTGGCCAGAGGCCCTTGGAAAAGCACCCATCCCAACGGACCACGCACGGAACCTGGGCGTCATCCTGGACTCCTCACTCTCGATGACCAGACGAGTCAACGCCGTCTCATCATCTTGCTTCAACATTCTTCGCATGCTCAAAAAAACATTTCACTGGATCCCCACCGAAACTAGAAAAACGGTCACCCACGCACTGGTCACGAGCCGCCTGGACTATGGAAACACCCTATACGCCGGAACCTCCGCAAAACTCCAGAAAAAACTCCAACGCATCCAGAACGCTTCAGCCAGGCTCATACTAGACATCCCGCGTAAAGAACACATCTCTGGTCACCTGAAAAACCTCCACTGGCTCCCCGTAAATAAGAGGATTACTTTCCGCCTCTTAACCCACGCACACAAAGCACTTTACGAACTTGGACCCGAATGCCTCAACACACGACTGTCTTTCTACACCCCCTCCCGTCAGCTACGATCCTCCAACCAAGCCCTTGCCACTGTACCTCGCATCAACAAAGCCACCATGGGAGGTAGATCCTTCTCCTACCTGGCAGCTAAAACCTGGAACTCTCTTCCCACTCACCTCCGCCTTACTCAGAACCACCTAGCTTTCAGAAAGCAACTTAAAACTTGGATATTCGACAAGTAACTCCCCCCCCCCCCCTTCTTCAAGCGCCTTGAGACCCTATGGGTATGTAGCGCGCTATATAAATCCCGACTTGACTTGACTTGACATATAGAGCATCTCACTGAGCTAATCTCAGAAGCAGTACAACTAATAAAAGGAGATTTGACATTAATTTGGGATGTCACACTAGGTGTATTTCAGAAGGGATTTGGTTCTTTGCGGTTCTGCAGAGCCGCCCATGTCAGATCTGCGACAGCTCCTGCACATATTACTGCTCCGTCTCTATAATGAACTCAAGAAAGTGGAATAAAGACAAACGTTTATGACTAATTTAGCAATAAGATATACACTCCACCGAACTGCCTGCTCTGGTCTCCACCGTCATCTTAAAAATGCCTCGTAATGAGAGAAAAATTGAATTAGGTTGGAGTGCTCGGGGGCCATTATCATAGTTAAATCATATTTCTCCATTTGCAAGCCATGGATCTATATTTCTGAGACTTAAAGGCGCAGGGATTCAACAGCCAAGGCCTGTAATAAATGAGTGGATATTGTAAGTTAATACCTGCAATCTCCTGTTAAAGGTCACTTATAAATGAAAAGTTTGCCGCTCTGCCCATGCTATTGACCAAGTTCTGGCTAGACGAGGGTCCCTGGTGGGCAATGCCGTCAGGATTCAATCAGTCCAGCTATTAAAGAAAATAATAATAGTTGGCAGGCGATGACCCATCTATCAAGTGACGCAGCTTTGTCCTAATGCTGGTATTTAAAACGGAAGTTAAATGCACGGTTGGGCTTTAGGAAGTCGGGAGCTGTTGGTACCGGAAGTGAAATCGCCTCAGAACTCAGCAGCCGGGGTGGGCATCTGAATAATACACGTCCTGCCTGGTGTGCTGCATTTATGAAGTTTTTGGTGGGGGCCCCATATGGGGGCGCCACTCTCGTTAATTGAGCCAAGAGCAGGTGGCAAAGACTGTGCGAGGTACATGCAAAGATCACTATAATTCACAATTTCCTGATGATTACGTTTTCATAACAAACTCAAATCCAAAGTAGCCCCGGGCAAAAACCCATTCACGCTAACGCAAGCCGCGTAATTTCGGGGATTTCGCATGTTACACGAAACCAACGCCATTGGGTTGTTGTGCCACATGGCGTAATATTGCTGTGCGCGCGAGACTGGAAGTTGTACGTGGTGCTTATGATTTTGGTATTAAAATATAATGTGAAATGCCATATTTAATAATACATTATTTCATTGAAATTCTATGAAAATGCCACTTAATTATTCAAAAGCAAATTACTTACATTTCGCACACCATCAATATGCAACCCACTGTGATTACATCTTCAAAGAGCATGCTAATCATCCCCACATGATTTATGGACACTCTGCTCAGTCAGTAAAATAAAACGTCAGGAAGGAAATTTAAAGAGCCTGTGGAAGAGCTTTCAAATCAGAGGAGGTCTGGGAGCCAAAATCAAGACAGGAACACATGTTCATCCAGACCCCCACAGGTCCGTGCGCAGGAGGCAGCCCTTCCCTGTTAATAGTGAGTGGGGGTCTGCGTAGGGCTGTTCTCCCACAAATACATTTTTAGTTGTATCAGCAACAGTAAAAAGCGAACATCCTAAATTTCAACTTTGAAAAGGGATTCAGAACTGTACAGAAAAGACGTCCCAACACAAAGCGTGAACCCCTCATAGGTTCCATGAGGCAGATTTACAAGCCCCTTGCGACACATTTACGCAGCAGCTGCGTCACTTCTGTGACGCAGTGGCGGCGTTAATCATGCGCCACGCTGCGCCTTATTTACAACGTGACGTATCTAGGGGGATGCGTCACATTGTATAGTCCTGCGCCACATGAAACCTGCTGAGGAATCATGTGGGCGTTCCGTCGCAGGGCGGGTGTTCCGTCGCAGGCACGGCTTGTAAAAGTGACGCAGTGAAATCTACAAGATTTCACTGAGTCACTTTTCCAAGGGCGCTGCAACAAAACCTTACACCTGCTTGAAGCAGGAGTAAGAAGTGGCGCACCACGTTAAGTATGGGCGGACCATGTGCATTGCTGGAGTTGCGTCTTGCTAACAATGCGCTGCCCTTACGCCACAAGATGCGACACGCATTTGCCTATACTTGCGCCTTGGTTCCGCATTGTAAATGCAACACATTTGTGGTGGCGTAAGGTGAGACTTGTGTGTCGCATCTGTTCTGCCGCACCCTGCTGATTTGCGGAGATGCACCAGACATTGTAATATGCCCCCATATTTGTAGTTTTTATTGCAGTTTTGACTTCGTACCTCTGTTCCACTTGTCTAAAAGTCATGTGGTGACAGACGCATAGGCAGTTATTTACAGCCTACTTGTGCTGTGCAAATAGCAAATGATGGATGGCGTTGTTCAATGTACTTGCTTTTGCAGTGCTTTACAAGAAGAAATTCTAAAGGCCTATGGCGCATGTGCACAACCGTGGCTCCCCCATGGCAAAACCCCCATCTGAATGGCAGTGTTAGTGGTCAACTAGATAAAGGGCGTCAGCATCACAGCATGAAACACTGGCGCAGATTCACTATGACTGGCACTTCTTTGTGGCACTTTTCATCAAGGCAGCACTAAATGGGGAACGGGCACTTGGGCGTATTAGAGCATACATCCCTGTTTTTTGGTTCTAAGCTCCCATGACATAATTGTCAGATTCGGCAATGGGCCAAATTTACAAGCATTTTGCGTTGTGTGACACAAACCAGCACAATAATTTTTTTAAATTTACTTTCCACTGGAAAGTTGCCTAAAAGAAACGCAAAGCAGTGCAAAGCATCAAGGGAGTGTTACTTGGATGGTACATGGTCGCTCCCATTCAATCACTCATGATTTTTGACGCAAAACCCATCTACCAAAAATCTGAGACAAGGTTTTGCATCAATAATGAATGTCACTTCAATGTAGGCTTTAAAAGAAGAAATGTTTTCATTCCTCCTTTCTTTCTTTTTCACAATTGCAGGTGTACTGCACTGTATAGCACACTACAAAGTAGGAAAAGTTGTAGAAGTTGCCTAGGAGTAGTATTTTTTACTGGAAAGGAACCTTTTACACTACGAAACCTATTCTAGGCTCATGCACATACCCTTGCACTATGGCGCAAAGGTGTGTGCGTAGCACTCAGCAGCTAAACTCTGTACCGACACTAGGGAGACCGGAGGAGAGTGCCATATCTGTGTAGTTATGGCGCTATCCGGCTATCTCTGCCTCGCGCCTTTATTCATTCTCACAAGTAACATTTATCAGCAGGCACATGTTCTCATCTTTCCTGCCCTGCTTTCATGATTAACAGGACGTTGTCCTTTCCTGTTGCAATAACCTCTGCCTGTTTGGGGGGACTATTTGAGGATTCTACTCACACCTTGTCTCCTGGATTCTTGTTAGTAGAGCCAAACCCTCCTTCCACACGCATAGTAAGAAGCGCTGGGGCAGTCCCCTTCTTGACTATCCCTCCGTATACTGGCATGATCACTATTTGAGCGACTCTGTCTCCAGGTTGTATTATCAAATCAGTGCCTCCACTATTTAGTTGAATGACCTTGATTTCACCTTGATAGTCTGCATCAATGACCCACACCCAGCACTTAAATGCCCTTTAGAGCCAATCCAGATTGAGGGGCAATGAAGCAAAGTGCTCTGGGGGAATCTGGATTCTCACTCCTGACTCAATGAGTGTTAAATCTCTTGGTTTAAGTCTGTACAGTTTCAAAGCATGCAGATCAAGACCTGCAGCCCTCGGTGTCGCCAGGTACGGAGCCAAAGCTCCAGGAGCTGTATCCCAGTAGAAAATGGTATTGGTGGCTACATGAGGCTGAATCTGCAAGGCTGGGGTTAGCATCTGCAACAAAGAGAGTTCTGCATTTGCCAAGGGTCTATTGTTCAGTATTTGTAATGCCTCATTCAAATGATCTCTCCAAGCCTCATTCAAATGGTTTACATGGAAATGCTATCAAATATCCAGAGTATGTGTCTGCAGCCGTGCACACATATTGACATCCATGACTAGTTGACAGGGGCCCAATGTAATCAATCTGCCAGAACTGTGCTGGTAATTTTCCTCTGCCTAGTTGGCCTCTCACTATCTGTCGCACTGGTCTATGTTGAGTATGCTGTCAAATAGGACATTGTGAGATAGCAATTTTAATAAGATCTAGGGTAATGTGTATCCCTCTATTCCCTGCCCAACTGCTAGTAATATTTTCTGTGCCCATTTTGCAATCCCAACCACATCAGAATCTTGCGTTGCCACCTTGGCCTCCGAAATCGTAGCTTTTTCATCTGTGACAGAATTAAACGAGCTATCGAGTGAGTCGGCGGAGCTGTGGTTTGTGGCAACATGGTCCAGATCTCTTTCCACAGTTCCTTACCCCACATTTCCTTTGAATATATTATCCAGCTATGGGCCTGCCAGGTGGGAAGCCAAGTGACTAACCCATTGGCAGTGGACCACAAGTCAATGTATCTATGACATTTTCCTGACATTTCTTGTTTCAAAGCTTTATTACACAGCATATAGGTCTGCAAACTGTCTACTCTTTCCCTCTCCAGTAGTGTTCAACAACTTTTTGGTCATAGGATTGTATGACACTGCCTTCCAATGCCGTTTAGCCCCTACCTACCTGGCTGAAACCATCAGTAATCCACACATGCTTTCTGTCCTCTAAGGACAATTATTCAAATGGCCAACCCCACTTCACAGGAGATTCCTATATCTCAGGTACATCATGCAACACCTCTGCATGTGTGCATACTATGTGCATGCTATATAGAATTATTAAACCGGCAAACCTAAGGCGAAATCTTTTGTTTACTATCCACAGGGCATATTGGTCTCCATACAGGCTTTCTAAATTTAAAGATGGAGGGATTGTTGGATGTCCAAAATGTAAAGCTCCAAATGTTGATGATCTACACATGTTTGTGTCTTGCCCAATTATCAAGAAATTCTGGTTTGACGTGAGTAATTCTCTCTCCAAATCTTTGAATCAACCCATTGAGGTAAGCCCTGAATTAATTATTACTGGGAGATTGGATTTACGAAATAGAATTCTGAATGATAATGTTAGACTTATTTTTTATGCTATGTTGTTGGCACGTCGAGAGATTTGTAAACTGTGGGTCTCACCACTTAGCCCCACTTTATTAGACTGGGTTTTAGCCATGAGGTATATGGCTAAGCTTGATTTATTAGACCGATCTAAAAGAAATAGAGGATTTTGGATACCCTTCCTGCTAAATTTTGGTTAAAGTTAAGTTTATGTTAAGTCCAATGATTAAGCCCGTGCCTGTCTCGCTGGTATTTGAGCTATCCCAGGACGGTAAAGAAAGATGGTGGAGGACATACATCTTGGGTCAGGAGGGGAAGAAAGATAAGTTAGAGGAAGGCCAGGCCCAAAAATATGTGTTGTCTATGCCCCATCACTCTAAATCCAGCATAAGAGATAACAACAGCCCAATGGTGGATTAGAGAGAAGAATGGGCGGCAAGACGGCAAATGAGGATATAAAAAAAACAAAAACAAAAAAAAAAAACACCTCTGCATCTCCCATTGGGGCTTGCGCCACCAGCTCATGCAACACCGCAGTGCCTTTGGGATCTACTGGGGCCCTATCCTGTATGTATCACTTCCATTTGATTATGCTGGTCTCTAGCACATGTCCTATGCGGTGAGTCTTGGGGTAACTCATCACCCATTGTATAATAAGAATCTCTGGTCTCAAAATCACATTGTGCCCTAGGGTCAATTGCTCAGTATCCACCAGTGCCCAATAACATACAAGCAACTGTTTTTCAAAGGGAGTGTACCGCTCTCCAGCATCTGGCAATCTCTTTGTCCAAAATCCTAAAGCGTCCTTGTTTTTTTTCCTTGCATCTGCTACAGACTCCAATTAGCATACAGTACTCGCACTGTCACATTCAGCTGCAGCTCCCCCTCCTGCACTGGCCACAAATCTAAATCACGCTTTATAGTCTATTTTGCTGATTCAAACACAATTTTCTGTTGCTCTCCCCATTCAAATGTATTTTTCTTTCGCATAAGTTTGTACAAAGGGGCCAAAATCTGACTCAAGTAAGGGATTTGTTGTCTCCAAAAACCAAACAATCCAATGAACCTCTGGGCTACCTTCCTATTTTGTGGCACAGCACATTCTTTGCACACCCATGGACCCTTTTCCTGCAACTCCTGCAAGTTCGACGGCACCAAGAACAACTCCTCATCTACGAACTCACAACAGATATCCGACCCCAACCACCTACAATGCATCCTGCTCAACACCCGCTCGGTCCACAGGCACGCCATTGACCTCTGGAATCTACTAGACACCATCTCTCCGGACGTCGCCTTCCTAACAGAAACATGGATGAACGCCACATCAGCCCAGACATCACCATTGCCATCCCGGAAGGCTATAAGATCATTCGCAAGGACCGTACCGGCCACACAGGAGGAGGCATCGCTATCGTCCATAAGAATTCCATCCGCATCTCAACCAGCTCAGACGTCAATCTCGCCAACTCTGAACACCTTCACTTCCAGATCCACACCGACCCCAAGACCACACTCAGAGGCACCCTCCTTTACAGGCCACCAGGACCCCGCGCACAATTTAGTGAAGACATCACGGACTTCATCACTCCACACGCGCTCCCCTCCGAGGATTACATCCTTCTGGGAGACCTCAACTTTCACCTTGAAAAGAACAACGACCGCAACACCACCACCCTTTTGGACAACCTCACCAACCTCAGACTTAAACAACTTGTCACTACCCCCACCCACATCGCAGGTCACACACTCGACCCTATCTTCACCTCCAGCAAACATGTCTCCTTCAGCCACACCACAGCTCTCCTCTGGACTGACCACAGCTGCGTTCACTTTACCTACAACAAACCCACATCCAACAACCACCCCCAACCCACTCTGCAAAGAAACTGGAACAAAATCACCATCAACCAGATCTCCTCATCGCTTCTTCAAAACCCCCCAGCCCACTCCTCTAATCCAGACCAAGCAGCCACTAACCTCACCCAATGGTTATCCAACAGCGCCGACATCCTAGCACCATTGAAAAAATGACAAATCAAACTAGGCAGCAAGAAGGCCTCATGGTTCCACGATGATCTTAAGAAATCCAAGAAACTCTGTCGCTCCCTTGAGAAGGCCTGGAAAAAAGACCCAACCACCATCACCAAGGACGCCTTCATAAACGCCACCCGCATACACCACCAACTTATCCGGAATGCCAAGAAAGCCGCTTTCAAGGACCGACTAGATTACAACGCCCACAACAGCAAGGAATTATTCAACATCGTCAAGGAATTTTCCAACCCCTCAGCCAACTCCAATGACATCACCCCCTCTCAAGCCCTCTGCGACTCCCTAGCCTCTTTCTTCCACAACAAAATTGCAGACATCCACAACAGCTTCGACAACCGTCCCATAGACCAACCCACCCAACGCCCTGTAGGACCCCCTCCCCCCTGAACATCCTCAATGACTGGAAGCCAATCTCCACGGAGGACACCATCCGTCTGATGAACTCTATCCACTCAGGATCCCCCACAGACCCATGCCCTCACCACATCTTTAACAAAGCAGACTCCATTATAGCACCGCACCTCCGAGACGTCATCAACTGCTCCCTCAACTCCGCAACCTTCCCAGAAAGCTGGAAACATGCCGAACTCAGCGCCCTCCTGAAGAAACCCACAGCTGACCCCACCGAACTCAAAAACTACCGCCCTATCTCACTCCTTCCATTCCCGGCCAAAGTCATCGAGAAAGCGGTCAACAACCAGCTCGCCGCATTCCTCGAAACCAACAAATCCCTCGACTCCTCACAATCCGGCTTCCGAGCCAAGCACAGTACTGAAACCGCCCTCATCGCAGCAACAGACGACATTCGAACTCTACTGGACAATGGAGACACAGTCGCCCTCATCCTCCTCGACCTCTCCGCAGCCTTCGACACGGTCTGTCATGGCACCCTTTTACAACGCCTCAGAAACGTCGGAATCCAGGGAAAAGCACTGGAATGGATCACCTCGTTCCTCACCGGAAGAACCCAGAGAGTCCGCCTTCCACCATTCAAGTCAGAGGCCACTGAAGTCATCTGCGGCGTACCACAAGGATCCTCTCTCAGCCCCACCCTCTTCAACGTATACATGAGCCCCCTCACGGTCATCGCACGCCGACACAACCTCAACATCATCTCCTACGCCGACGACACTCAACTGATCCTATCACTCACCAGAGACCCTAACACTGCCAAAACCAACTTACACGAAGGAATGAAAGAAGTGGCCGAATGGATGAAGCACAGCCGTCTGAAACTGAACTCAGACAAAACAGAAGTCCTCATCCTAGGCACCTCCCCCTCCGCCTGGGATGACTCTTGGTGGCCAGAGGCCCTTGGAAAAGCACCCATCCCGACGGACCACGCACGGAACCTGGGCGTCATCCTGGATTCATCACTCTCGATGAACAGACAAGTCAACGCCGTTTCTTCATCTTGCTTCAACATTCTTCGCATGCTCAAAAAAACATTTTGCTGGATCCCCACTGAAACTAGAAAAACAGTCACCCACGCTCTGGTCACGAGCCGACTGGACTACGGAAACACCCTCTACGCCGGTACCACCGCCAAACTCCAGAAAAAACTCCAACGCATCCAGAACGCCTCAGCCAGGCTCATATTGGACATCCCGCGTAAAGAACACATCTCTGGTCATCTGAAAAACCTCCACTGGCTCCCCGTCAATAAGAGGATTGCTTTCCGCCTCCTAACCCACGCACACAAAGCACTCTACGAAATTGGACCCGAATGCCTCAACACACGACTGTCCTTCTACACCCCCTCCCGCCAGGTACGATCATCCAACCAAGCCCTTGCCACTGTACCTCGCATCAACAAAACCACCATGGGAGGTAGATCCTTCTCCTACCTGGCAGCTAAAACCTGGAACTCACTTCCCACTCACCTTCGCCTTACTCAGAACCACCTAGCATTCAGAAAGCAACTTAAAACGTGGATATTTGACAAGTAATTCCCCAACCTTATTCAAGCGCCTTGAGACCCTCTGGGTATGTAGCGCGCTATATAAATTTATTGACTTGACTTGACTTGTACGTTTGCTGGATTAATCTCCCACCCTTTACTCTGCAAATGCTCCATAATCCTGTCCAACTGAATCTGCACTTGCTCTTGTGTCTCTCCCTGTATCATTACGTCATCAATGTGATGGCAAAGCTGTACTCCAGTAATAACTGGTACCTCATCTAAATGCTCTGCCGCCAGCCAGTAAGATAGTAAGACTGTGTAAGTACCCCATTACCTCATTGGGAGACTCTTGAATGTAAGTTGTCTACCATTCTATGAGAAAGAGAATTACTCTTGGCATTCAGGGGCTATTGGTATAGAAAAGAAAGCATTGGTAATATCAATTGTTGCATACCAAGTCCCAGGATACTTCTGTATTTTCTCAACTAAGGTAACAGTATCTGGGACAGTGGCAGTCAAAGGAGTTGTGTGCTTGTTCAATTCATGATAATTAACTGTCATCATAAGTATTTTTACTTTTACGCACAGGCCACACAGGGTTATTCCAGGCGGCAGTGATTGGACTCATCACCCCTGCCTCTATCAAGTCCTGTATGGTTGCACTGATCTCATGCCCTCCTGGATTACTGTACTGTAACAAAATGAATTACTTTAGTAGCCTGGGGCACCTTCACTGGAGGAATCTTCAAGTAAGCCACTCGAATGGCGCCAACTGAAATGTACTTTTTTGATCCAAATTGATAGTACCCATCCTCCAAATGCAGAGTCATTCCCTTCAAGATATCATTTTCAATAATATATTCAGAGAAGGTTATGATCAATACAGTGTACTCTCTTTTTGGTATTCTCCTTATTTTCATTTGGGCCTCTGTCTGCACTGCTGGTGTCTATTTTCCGCCTAAGCATGTGATTGTGAAATACTGTCCTTTAAACTTTTTGGGATTTCCATATATCAAAGTGGCCTCCACAGCGGTAAGTACTAGGACTCGGGCCATCTGAACATTACGATGTTTCAAATGAATATCTATGTCAACATAAGGCCTATTATCTTTGCGTGCCCATCTCTGTACCAGAGCTTGACCTATTTCCTAAACTGCTTCACATCTGTCTACCTTTGCCCAGGTCAAATCCGGGTATAACCTGTCATACTCTCGGGGGAACTCATCCCCCACTGGTTCTCACTGAGCCAATCACTCTCTGAATCTCTCCCATTCTTTGAACTCAAATGAGCAGCTCTCTCGCCCTCCTTTTCCTCCTCATCCACCTCTAGATTTCTTCACGTTTTATTATGTTTATTCACTCTCCTGCTTCCTTCCTTTTAGTCCAACCCTCTTTTCCAATACATCTACCACATACTTTTAGTCTCTATTCCATCTATCTGCTCTTTCTTCACCCCATCATTCAACAGAGCCAAAAACATGTCTCTCCTAGACATCCTGTTATTGTATGTACTAGTCTCAGACCTGGATGCTCTTTCAGTCTTTATCCAGTCCACAGCTCTCCCAACTCACGGACTGCCTCAATCACCTGCGCCAAAGTATTACCAGTCGGATTAATTAGCTAAGTCATCATCACCTGTTTGTAAGTAGGGGGAGCCAAACAGATTATTTTGTTTCGCACTTACACAGTTAACAGTCCATCCATCAACTTATGTGCATTATCCGGAAAAATAGCAATTTTCATCACTTCCTCCTCAAGCCTCTGTATAGCATCTCTCAATGTATACCAGGGTTTATCATTCACTGGCCAGTCTGACTCTGTCGGGTATTTCTGATTGCATCCAACCACTGCCAATTGTTACAGGTTAGTTTGATTATTTCACCCGTAATTCCTAAACTGCTCCTGCACTGTGGGATCAGTACTGAGTGTGCAGAATTACATTGCAACTCCGTGATCCAACACTACCCCAGAGGTGCCCATATCTCACAACCGCGGCATCCATGTAAGCAGAGATTCTTCAGGTCTTTGTCAGAATATATCCAAAATGTTATTAATCTCCTGCTGAGTAAAATCCTCCATAGAATCAATTGCACCCCCCTGTGGAAAAGTCGGACCACTCTGTATTTTCCTACGATGTACGGCCTGCTCCTGAACTACTATGCTTTCTAATGACTCACCCTGACTACTGGCTTGATCACACTCTCTTCTACAGTCTGAAAACTCTGAAGAATCCCAAATATTTCCATCCTACGTTTCAGGGTCCAAGTCAATTCCTACCTTTGCAATAGCTAATCGTACTTTTCTCTTGTTAACCCTTGCCCTCCTTTTCTTGTACTTGTATTGTGCGATTCGTACTGCAACCTTTTCTGCAACTATCTGGCAAGTTTCCAAATTATCTTGTACTAACTTATTCTGACAAGTTAACACCGTAGAGGTATTTTTGGCTTCAACAAACAATTTTTCTATTTTTTCATGTTAGTGCTGCAGCTGAACAAAATTTTCATGCATTTCACGATAAGCGCACAAGAGGATCCAGCCTCTTCGCCCAACCTGCTAAGCTCTTTTTATTTCTCAACAGGCACTTTTTGCAAACACGCAACCACTTGTGCTGGCTCACCTTCCAATTATCACTCAGCCCAGCTCAATGAGCCCACTCATGGGCAAGCATACCATATCGGACTGCCTCCCATGCCGGTATTTCAATTGGTATCTGGGAATCTGCATTTGGTTTTCTGAAAAATATTTTTCTTTACCCTTTTCTTGTCGTATCCTGACAAGTGACACCAAAAATGTAGTGCTTGTAATTTGATACAATAGGACACACCTAGACGCTGCACTCCCAAGAGGAGACAAATGTGCTACTGCGCCTTTAAACAACACACAATAAACAGCAGTCCCAAAAGACGAGGCGATAAAACAAGAACCAGCACTCTCTTAAGGCAAGGCAAGAAAACAAATTCAGGTGCATTTACAGTGATACATCATAATCAGATATGTTAGAAAGGAAGGCAAAATATATCAGTTAATGCAGACTCCCAAATATCAAGTAATTCAATTGCAAAACACAGAAAATGTGGCTGACCACGGTTAAGCACTTCAGTCTCTTGAATTGGTTTATCAGTATTAAGTTTGTGCACAAAACATCCGGAGCTAGCCACACGGAGGCTCCACTTTTGTGACAGATACCAGTATGTTGAAGATAAGGATGGTGTACCAAAATTAGAAGTCCAAAGATTTGCAGTAATGTGAAAAAATCCTTTATTAGTTTACTCTTTAAAAGGCCTCATCCAACGCGTTTCGTTCCTTGCGGAACTTTATCAAGGCTGAAAAAGCACAAGATAAAAAACAACACTAAGTACACAGACATACAGCACATAAATATACATATATATATCTTCACTGAAAAAACCATAGGTTATAAACCATATATAGTTAGGAATTAGCATTTACAAAACCTTGAAAATTCACTGAAAAACCATTGGTTATAGACCATATATAGTTAGGAATTAGCATTTACAAAACCTTAATTTACTCGCACAAAACCATAGAAATTTGCATATATAGTTATTTGCAATAACTATATATCGCGCACCCGCAATCCACTGCTGAAGATGTCATATATTACATCATTCATGACATGGTCAGTGACATCACTGATGACATCACTGATGACATCTCAAATGACATCACTGATGACATCACTGATGACATCTCAAATGACATCACTGGTCTATAACCATTGGTTTTTTCAGTGAATTTTCAAGGTTTTGTAAATGCTAATTCCTAACTATATATGGTCTATAACCTATGGTTTTTTCAGTGAATTTCAATGGTTTTTTAATAGCAAATATCAAAAGCTGTCAAATGTGAAGTACGTGGTAGGTAAAAACATTTTCGTGTTTATGCACGCTGATGTGCTTTGAACGCTGCCCCCCCTCTTTTCTCTTAGGAGTACTCTCTCTTTGCAGATAGTGAAGGGTAGTTAACGCAGGCCTTTGCCCCCGTTGTAATCCATCGTGCCTGCTTCTCTCTCTATTTGATTGATTGATATCCAAGCATTTACTGTTTTAGAATTGGTTCTCTTTGGTACATTCTCTATTTACAAACAAGCACAGAGTCGCAATACTCTGTTTAGTCTTTGCAGAAAGTGAAAAATCGTTTAAAAAAACAAAAGGAATCGAGCAAAATCAGTAGGCCACTAATGGGATCTGTTTTTGACCTCGCTAAAATAGAAACATTAAGAACAACCCCTCATGAGAAATACGAAACTAGTGAGATGAACTAAGCTCCACACCATGATGGCTGCAAGACAGCTCGGCACCGCCACCCACCCCACCCAAAATAACGACAAACCCTATGCAAATATTATAAATATATACAACACACCAGCAAAGTAACAGGGTAAAACATTTTATTAAATAACTATTTACATAACTATTTTATACTTTTTGTTGCCCGATCCGGCTAGCTCATGCACTCTGATCTCCTTGGCCTCAGTCAAGCATTAATAGTAAGATTTTCATACATGAGTATACTTTTTGCCTTTTGGTGACTCTTCCATTTTGAACATTTTTCCACAATCCGTTTGACCTGAAACGATTACACAAATAAAACATTTGTGAGTTTTAAATTTCCGGAGAAGTATAATTCATCAATAGCTTTCTCTGTAGATCTTTTTCCATTAACAATCCCAGTTCCATCACCCGCCCAGGATATCACTACTGTTAGTTGTCATTGTTGCTTCTGTTTTAATAAAAAATGTTTTAAGGTGTTTACTGTTTTTGTTGCGATGTATATATTTATAAGTTATTAAAGTGTTATAATCCTACTAATTTTTTATCGATTATTCCTCTTTGAAATATTCCCTGTCTACAAACAGAGAAGAATAGGAATATTCTGTCTCCCTTTGCAGATAGTGAAGGATAGGTAATGCAGACTTTTGTCCCCCGTTGTAATCCGTCATGCCTGTTTTTCTCCCCACTGATTGATTGATTGGCTGGACATTTATTGTTCAAGGATTAGTTCTTTCGAGGTATTCTCTGTTTGCAAATAACGTGGAATAGAAATATTCTGTCTAGTCTTTGCAAGTAGTGAAGGGTGGGTAATGCGGACCTTTGTCCCCCGTTGTAATCTATCATGCCCATCTACTCCCCACTGATTGAGAAACTAGTTCCACCCGGACCATTTATTAGAGGTACATCATCTGGCTCAACCGGAGGGTACCCCTAATAAAGAAGACATATGTAAAATACGAAGTAATCACTGTATCCTGTTAAACAGAAACTTTAGCATGAAACACACTTGAAAAGGAAGGGAAAGAAATCGAACTAAATCAGTAGGCCACTGATGAGTTTTTGACTTTGCTAGAAATAAGAAACATGGAAGTGGTGAAAGAAGCCAAGCTTGACGTTACGGCAGCCACGAGGTAGCTAGGCTCCGCCACCCCCCCCACTGCTCCAAGCATGTCTGTCCCACCGCCCGCCACGCCCAACAACGGTAACATGAAATAGATACAAATCAGCAGATACCTACCCCCATTCCGGAAACTCCCGAAGTACAACAGGTTTGCGGCTACGCCCATCCGGAAGACAAGGCCTTCGGCACGTGTAGGGCGAGTCCTGCTGGCAGCCGTCGGCGGGGGACGTCGTCGCCTAAGGTGGGCCAGGAGAGGAGCCGAGGCCGACGGGATCCCTCTTCTTTTTTCAATAATGGCTGCGACAACACTGGGGGGGGATGTCTTGCACATGCCACCGACCCCCCCCCCCCCTGGGCCATGATAGGAGCCGAGGCAGACGGGATCTTCTTATTTCCTCAATAATGGCTGCTACAACACTGGGGGGGGGATGTCTTGCACATGCCACCGACCCCCCCCCCCTACTATCTCCTGGTCTGGCCAACCCGTTCGGTCCTGAAGCGACTACCTGCAGGCCACGGGGGGATGTCTTGCCTCTGCCTCCGACCCCCCCCCTCTTATCGCCTGGTCCGGACATCACGGATATCAACGCCAGGTGTCGGCGTGGGGTGCGCTGGGAGGGAGAGGCGGCGTGAATGAGCCTCTCCCACCCCCCCAGGTGGGGGCCCCTCAGCTGCACCCCCAACGCTCCACTCACCCAATAAAAGGTCCTGAAGTGGCGCCCTGCAGGCCACGGGGGAGGATGTCTTGCCTCTGCCTCCGACCCCCCCCCCTCTTATCGCCTGGTCCGGACATCACGGATATCAACGCCAGGTGTCAGCGTGGGGTGCGCTGGGAGGGAGAAGCGGCGCGAACGAGCCTCTCCCACACCCCCAGGTGGGGGCCCCTCAGCTGCACCCCCAACGCTCCACTCACCCAACAAAAGGGTTCCTCCACTCTTGCGATGCAGCGGCGCTGCACTCACCCGACAAAAGGTCTCGTCCACTATTGTGAGGCAATGATGCTCCGCTCACCCAGCGGGGGTCTCGTTTACTTTTGCGGTACAACAACGCTTTTGAGTTCAGCTAGAAAATGAGTCCTGCGTCCAGAAACGTTCTCCTCAACTTTGAAGATTCTATAAGAGCCACGGGGGACCCCGACCCCCGATGGGGAATGACTGCCATGATCACCCACGGAACGACCACGACGTAGCCGCGGGACGTCGGCGCGCTCATGCCGGCGCCGGCCTCAGTCTTGAAATGATCAAAATCCTGCAAGACTACCAACTTGATCAATTCTGGTGGGACACCAGTATGACCCGGTAGGAGAGATTGTTGCCTCCCACCCCACTTTGACTGATGGTTCATGTCGCCAGTCCCCTCTGCTACCCTTCAACGAAAACTTTTGGACTGCCGAAAGTGGTCCCGGTCCAACCACGAGTTGGTGGAGACATTTTGACTATACTTGGACCTTCCTGACCTCACCCAAAATGGCGCCGGTACAAATGAAACTCTCAACTCCTTGTTGTGCCCCGATTGCTCAGCCTTGATATCATGAGATATGTATGCAGGTTTTTAGCACATGAATTGATATGGGATAAGACTGATTATATGTTCGGACAATGAATTGACATGGGACGGGTACTGATTACACGTTCGAACAATGAATTGATATTAAGTTCTAATGCATCATTGATTACTGTATTTATTATTGAAGGTTCGAATTGTCGACACTTTTGGTACTTGCTCACAATGAATTATCGATATGATTTTGTTGCACTTGTCGCACTTTTTACTATGAAATCAACGACCACTGACTCTGTTATGTTTTCCACAAATAAATACCCCCCCCCCATTTACAGTTCCAGCCTGCTCCGTGGCCGGCCCACGAGCAAACGTAGTTGTAACGCGTAGATTGGTAAGTTTCGAATAAATGGCCACTGTTTCCGATTTTTTTTTTTTTTTTTTAAAAAGCAGGTGAAATGAAGCAGCTCAATTAGTTAAGGGTTAAAAAGTATAGTTTGCAGAAACATTGAAAATATGAATGGTCCAGGTTTGTTGTATGTGTTTTTCATTTTTGTACAGCATAAAGCAATCGATAAAGATCCTGGTATTTAGCCTCTACTTTATATGCTACCTGTATCAGGGAAGTTGTTTTAAATGCCCCTAAGCCACCCCGAAGGAATGTCACCTCGCCCCCCTAGTACGAACGAAAACAACCCCGTACCACTGTAGGTTATCTCTCTTCCTCAAAAATGACAAAAATTACTTTCTAGGACGTTTTGGACATTGATGATTTTCATATGATCTATTTATTAAAGTAATACTCATCTCTCCGCATGAAATTAATTTTCCACATGCTACACAAGTCAATCTCATCTGCCCAAAGTTCTTTTGCAGATTTGGGACCGTTTCCCTTGCCTCTGACTCACTTATTGCTAAGTCATTGGTAGATGTTTTTGCCGGTCGGGGGTTATCCACCAAATCTCGAAGTTGTGCTTTATAATAATTAAGAGGGTGCCACCTCTCCATGTGCCGATGCATGGTATAATTACCATAGCTATATTTTTTTTCGGTCCCTCTCGAGAGTTTTTTTTTTGCAGATGAGGCAGGTAACGCACCTGGCATTAACTTTCTTTCCATGAGAAGGAAAAGAAAAAAGTTGCCAGATAAAATTCACTTTCACATGGGACGTTCTTGGCATTTCTTTCAGAAACTTTTACATCACTGTGTCATTTCTTTGTCTATCCTGGTTAAAGCAATGTCATGTTTAATATAAGCACTTCCACATAGGATTGGGTGCATTGTTATAAGGCATGCTTTAAAAGTGATTTAATGAAATGAGTGACATTTCACTGAGTGAGTTCAGCAACACTGATATATGAAAACATTGGTGGTAAATGATATTAAATGTTACATGGTGTTCTTTGCAGGAGTTTAAGTCCTTTGTTGCAGTGGCAATTCTGCCTCAGGATTAGGGGGCCGGGGGGCTGAGTGGTACTTGTATGATATGTAGAGTGAAATGACAAGCTCTCCTCATGAGAAATAAAACTCTGTTCTTGTGTTCCTGATTCCAGCGCCCGTCTCTTTATTTGGTAACCGTTCAAGATGGGAACTAAGTGGCGTCTTGTGCCAGCAGCCTGGGCATCAGTTGTAATCTGGGCTGAATTTTCCTCAGCACGGGGTGTGATTCTCAGGGAAGAGCAGCGCATATGGGAGGAGGTTTCTTTACAGTTGGGGCCATAAACTACATCCGCAGGGCTAGGTGATAGCCTGGGACCGGCCTGGACAATCAGACACAGAGGAAGAGGAGTGTCAGAGGGTGCGGTAGTGAATAGGGTGAAAGGGAGGTGTCGGGCGGGCACAGGGTGTGATACTCAGGGAAGAGCAGCGCAGATGGGGGGAGGTTTATGGCCTATGCATGAGAGAGAGAGCAGGGGTGACTAGTGCGTGGGGGAGATGCTTGCGAGGGTGGGGAGCCATGCTGAGGATCGGCGGCGTGCAGAGAGTGGGTCTGGTCAAGGCATCTAAAATGGCTGCCGTGCACGACAAAAGTATGGCATTGGAAAAAAAGCAAGATGGCGCAGACAATGTTTATCAATAAGGATTAATTTATAACAATTATTTTTAACAATATATTTACTCGCAGTGTCAAAATGGCGGTCAACACTTCCTGATTTCCTTCGAATCGAACGCTAACAGAAGTCAAGCGGCAAAAAAAAAAAAGAAACGCTCACGTGCAACCGGTGGAAGACAAATATCAACATATATGAGCCTCCTCAACCACCCTCAGAAAACATAGGGGGTCAGGATACGTCTCCCATACCCCCTTATACCCAATACTCACATTGCTTTTCCTCCATCTAGTAATTTAATTAAATCGAAACACAAAATGGCGAATTCACGTTTCGCTACCAGTTTGCGACCCGATTCGCGAACCGAGAAGCGCTTCTACCGCGAAAAATCATTTTTTTTTTATTTGCCCCACGGGACCCTTTAATAACCCCAACATCATTCCTAAGGGGTCAAGAGGAGTCTACCTTGCCCCCTTTCATTAAATTCCCCCTTCGTTTTTCTCCTCCTCTTGTCTCTCGATCCTACCGAGAGACAAGATGGCGGCCGCACCGGACTGTTTAGAATGTTGACAGACACCGGAGAGCCAATCAGCTTCGCTTCGCAAAGCTCCGTTACGCGAAAAGTACGCGATCTGGAGCGCTATCCGGGACGCTGTCACAGATATATCTGTTTTTTTAAACGCTAATTTCTCAAAATCCACCGGAGCACATATATTGAGACCCAGCAAAGGCACATCAGGCTAACAGTCCCTACAATTTTGCCAAGTTTCGTGTAAATCCATTCAGCCGTTCGAGCTAAAAGTGAGGCCAAACGCCCTATGGAAAAATGAATGGGAAAAACGCGTTTTGGGACCCCCCTTTTTTCTCGGCCCCCCCTTGACGAAACCCCCCAAATTTTCAGGGGCTGCTCAGAAACAAGATGCGCCATTTTCCTGAAAATTTCAGCCAACTCCGTCCACAAACGCCAAAGTTATTAGACATAGAATTTTCAAAAGTTCCATAGAGAAAAAATCCTAACTATATATACGTACTGGCGACCGCCAGTAGGTAATATATATATATATATATATATATATATATATATATATATATATATACATTAACTACATTCAAAAGATGATACAATACATCATGAATAAAAACACAAGACAATGTTAAAAGCGGGTCAATAAATACCCCAGTGATCTACCAAAAGGTAGGACAGCAAGACATGATAAATAAATTATTCCATAAAACCAAGTTAAGGAGTGGTAGAGTGAGAGAAAAATAAAGATAATAAGACAGAGAGGGCAAACGAAAACTAATGTATGCAATAGTATGTACACATGATCAGGACTCGGTATCATCAAATCGAAAAATATATATACTTTCTTTCTGTTGGTCGTAGCACAATGCGGTAAGTCACTGAATAGAAAGCAATTGTTTTGATCAAACCAGGTATACCATATTTGCAAGACAATAGTCACATTATAGCATATATAGATTCACATTCTATACGTTTTCTTCAGGTATATACCTGGGACGCTAACTATGGCCCCGCAAGAGAGGGGTAAGACAGAAAACAGCGATCCAAGTACAAGGTAGAGAGATAGGACAAGAAATATAACAGGTGCACGGGGAAATAAAGGCAGAAGTACATTTACAACCAAGAAAATGTACTTCTGACTTCTGACTACGTGACTGTTGTTTCTGGTAACGCAGGTCTATACAATTTGCTGATATTGATACCCTTTTATCATTCTGTTTAGAATATGACCCAACAATACGATAGACGCTCTCTATACCTTCTTTCTGACCATCTTATGGAATCTGCAAGGAACTGTTAAGGGGAGATCCGGAACAGTGTCCATTCGCAATGCTGACCCGCATATTTCTTTTTAGGGTCAGATTAGAGAGTCAGTCCCTATTGGCTTTGTCAATGCATGTTGAACGAGCTGTTGGATGATATTAAGAGATAACAAGTTCACATTGTTCAGTTGTGAGTATAATCAGATATGCATAAACAGGTGCAAAGTGCACTTCGCAGTTTGTTTAGCATAACTACAATAGTACTACTATATACAGAGGTCTCCGCATCCTATCCTCAGGTGCTGGGATCTCAACCCTGACTGTGGAAAACTACAAAAATGTACACAGATATTTTTGTAGCACATGAGGAGTGACAGGGGATAAAGGCTGGAAAACAGCAAACACCTCCTATCAAATGGGATGGGCTCTGAGGTGAATAGAAAGGAGTTAAGTGAGATGTTGGGAGGGATTTAAGGTGGGACTTGCACCCACCCACCAAAGAGTTAGACCCTTGCTATCCACAAACTACACTTCTACAGTTACTACAGCCACAAATGATGCAAGCACTAGAAAGCATACTCTAGCTCTAACTTTGAGAAAGTCCAGCACCACGCATGGCCAACCATTGGTACTACTGAATAGACTAATTGAAAATAATGAAGCCAACAAATATCTAAAGAAATATGTAGGAAAACAAAGTAACCTGAAATCCTGTGTAAAGTTTTTTTCCCATTGTTCAGTCTATTTACAGTTTTTTAATCAATTCCTGTATTACATAAAGACTTTTTGCAATTAGTTTTTTTAAATGTACATCATGTTTAATGTTAGGAAATGGGTTAATTATTGATTATTTAAGATCCTTAATTTTCTCTTAGAAGCAAATGAAAGGAGTAATTGTTCTCAACTCCACCACCTAGCTCAAGCACATTTTAACACCAATCGATCGTAGCCAGGCTGACCTCATATGAAATGAACTCTTACACCAAACAACTTTTCTACTTTTAATACGTGAGTGGCTGTGCTTGTTAGTTTGCCCCTCCTTCGAGGCAATGTACTTTTGAGGTAGTGGAAACAGAGAGTGTTTAAAAGGAGCAATATCGTTGGTATTTTCAGGCAATCTGCTATTGCTAGATACTGCTACACACCTGAAGTGTACTTTGACATGGTTGCAGGCTGGAAGCAGGAGCTTGATTCACCTACAGCATGCTCCAAGGCTATCACTGTCTATGCTAACATACTAGCTCCAACCCCTTTTCATGGCCACTGGACCTTTCCAGAGGGTCAGCTCTGACAACAGAGGCATCTCAAAGGTAAAACAGTTGTGATGCTTGTAATAAGGTATCAACAGTAGAATGTACCAGTTTATTGCCATGCTACTGTCACTGATAGAAATCCAAATGGAGGCAAGGGAGTTGTATGTGTGTGCATAATTCTCTCATGCAGTAAGTGCCAAGTTGCATTTCCACCACCTCACCACACAGCACACCTTTTCTACAACATACACTGCAGGCACTCCATAAACGTTCAAGTTGTGTGTGATGCCAGGGTTATCTTCACTGATGTACAAATTGCTTTTCCTGGAAGCACAATGAACAACTACATCTTCTGAAGTCACTTTCTGCATGTCACTTGGTTGCGGTTAATTTCTGTGACATGTGGCTCATTGGTAAGTACCAATGCCTCACACTGTGCCTACATCTGTATTTCTAGTGGCATCTAGAACATACTCAATAAGAACTGCAACACAAAACACCCACATTACACTCACACCCACAACAGGCCTGGAGGCATGATGTATTAGATTTAGAACGAAGGTTCCTTAGTAAATATTTCACGTGTCTGTTGCATTTGATGCCAGAAATGCTCTCTCTACTCATCTCACCTACATACATCCAACCACACTGCCTCAACAGAGGTGCAATAGGAAACACACATGCACATGAGCCATTATTGAACGCTTGGGATCTTTAAATTGTGTTTTAGGTATCTTGTCTGGACTGTGGGATGCTCGTGTACTACCCATGAGATGTGGGCAATATTGTTGTAGCCAATTGAATGTTGCACGATTGGACCATGTGATGGGGTGTACATATTGATGCTAATCCACAACCAGGTACCAGGGTTGGGGTACAAAAAAGAGGTCAGGGCCTTCAGGTATGAGAATGGCTAGTTAAATCGTTTGTACATTGAGATGCTAGTTTAGCTTCTTCATTTATGGGGTTAGACTCTTTTAGTCTATAACTTCGGGTGGGGAGGAGGTTGTGGTCACTACCTGCAGAAACGGCAGTTCTTGGGGAAGCACCTGGCCTTGAGCACCAATTACCTATGGTGTCTGAAAAGCAGGCCCCACCACCATTCTGGGACATACCCAGCCTCTCCTTAACTCCGAAAGCAGCCCTTCTATCAAGAACGAGAACTGTACCATTTGCACAGGCTTCAACTTCCCCTCCCAGTGCCTACCCAGAAGAACACCAACAATCGAGAGACACTAGAGTCTCAATATCCCACGGTTCTATTGTGCATCCTATTCCTTTTCCTTGAATATGTGTCCTTGCCTGCTCTGGAGGATGACCTGTAGTGATTTAGAAAGGTTTAGGGAGTGATGTCTATTGGATATCTGGGACTAGGTTGGAGAGCCTGGCTACCCCAAGAAGATTATCACTAAGCTGCTGCACACCTTATGTGGCCTCAAGGTAGTAGGTCCTATCATGGCTGCCTTCCCAAACCTATCCACCCACTCTTGCCCATCTCCCTGTTAGCCTGTGATACTTAGTTCCCATGTGAACTTGTTTTTACTTCTTCTTCTGACATCTGTATCAGATGAAGACTTCAACATTGTGGTGGTAAAGACAGAGAACACAGATGGCCAAGGACTTTTGCCCACAATACACATACATCAATTTGGCTGCCCCTTTGGCTTGAGGAAATAACTTATTTTAAATATCATTAGGGACAGGGAACTCTTTTTCTTGACCCATATATGGATTATTGAGTATTGACGTGTGGCTTTTACCTTCGTCTATAGACTGCTTCCCTTGATGGTTCCTGACTTGTTTCTATTTGCCCACCCTCTCTAAGTTATCATTTTCCCTCTGCTTTAAGACTCCATTTTAGTTCATTTTGGCCATTCCCAAGGCCATTTTATCCTTTCCCCCAAAATAAAACTGTTGCAAATTTTTTATTTTTGTACATATAAAGAATACACCATTAATAACAATTTCTTAGATGCGGCGCATTCCTGTCCTTTTCCCCTGCGCTGGCGGACAATGGATCTTCCATGCGCCAACGCAGGCACCGTTGCACCTGATGCAAGGATGTCTGCATTGTGAGGACACCTTCCTGCACAGAAACAATCACAAGAGGTGTTTCCTCTTTCTATGTGGGCTGCAGAATGAAGATAATATAAGCCAGATTTTCAGTTGTAAGCATAGGATCAGACAGCAGGTGAAGGAAGTGCAAGGTTCTTATATAAAAGATAGGACCTGACCTGGCCTGATTTGTTAAACTAAATGATTCGGTCACAAAATTCCGCAAGTCATTAGGATTGAAGAGTAGTTGAGAGAAAATGAATATTGGAGGAGTAAAGATTTGGATTCTGACCCTAAAATATATTAGGTACTGATCGTGAGCAAGGAATTCTTGAAGCTGACCACTGTCTGCTGGTCTTCCTAGTAGCATGGTCTGGAATTTGTAGCCAGTGAGCCGTGTTGGACCAACAACCCTCAATACTTATCTCACTAAGTCCCAGGAGCATTTACTTTACTCATCAGTGGGGCCCATAATACTGCTAGTCATATACTCTTTCACACTCACACAAACATTTACTCCTGAATCAGTGACAAAGAAGGCGAGCTACAGGATAGCGGGGTACCTAGGTTCATTTTATATACACTATATACATTTTACAGAAATTCTTTACACATACTAAGACGTTACCTGGATAACTCTACACCAAGGTACTCCACTATTTGTTAAATAGATAATCTAATAAAAGTTAGTTGATGGAAACTAAGACCAGCTTAATCATAGTAATCCTATAACTTTAGCAAATTTTATTCTATCATAACAAAATATCACAACTCAAGTTTAAATTTTATACTTTGAATTTTTCTACTTTGTTTGAGGAAAACAGAACTTTAGTTTATCTAGACAAGCAAGAATTAAACATCTTATTTAGTATCAAGAAGAGGTGTGGCGCTGCGGCTCGGGTGACTGACTCTGGAATTTTGGGATCACGGTTCGATCCCCGGCCCTGGAGGCAGATTAGCCCAGCACAATGTGACTCTGGGCAATAGCTTGCTTTTTCTTCCCTAGAGACCCTTACGGGTGATTGTGCGCTTTACAAATGTGGATTATTATTACATGTTAAAAGAAAATGAAATGTAGAAATCATAATACCAAGTCCTGTTATATAGAAATAACAGGGTTGCACGAGTCTCAATCTGCCTCTCTACTCTCCTCAAATCCTCTTCCCAAAACAAAATCTCTGCATTCAATCATCTTCATTGCTCCAAAATTAAAGTCCAAAAATATTTCAAAGTCTCTAGCACCATAAAATAGTTCAAACCAACAGCATCTCATGGTGCAAAATAAATCCAAGTAGCAAGTTTTTTTCACCTTTTCGAAGAAGCTCTTCTATACCTTTTTCCCTAACTATCTAACTTATAATTGAAACTATTAGGGTCCACAGTTATTCTGATTGGTCCATTAGAGGGGTGACTATGATCACCTCATCCCATCCTTGCCTGACCACTTTTCCAAAATGCTCAGTCATCCTCAACATGTTCCCATAGTTGTCAAATCCGCTTATGCTTGTCATTCAAAATTTTGTTACATGATCTTTTGTTCCCACAGTCTCAGATGCAAACAACTTTTGGCACACTTTTGCACTTTAGGCCAAGCTGACCTTGACTTCACTTCGTGCTGTACACCAGTCATTCTGCTTATTTGGCTTTTTCATTTCGGCGCATGCGTAGAGCCTCTTTCACTTAGGCCAATGTTAAGCCTGCAGTCAGCAGCCATTTTCAACAACCAGGCGGTGAAGGCCTCAATGAGAACTAGTGCGAAAACAAACACAGCAAATGTTACATTTAGAATTATAGTTTTTCTGTTTACCTCCCACCATTCTAATGTTCCTTATTAGCAATTACCTAGCAAAAGCATAACATATAGCCCTCTTTTTACTTACCAAGTGCATTTCATCTTTTCTTACCACAATAAATACATACATTTAAATGAAGTATAAACATACATGCTTATTTTCATATTATAGCACTATATTAATATGACTCGTTCACAATTGTTTTTTTTTTTTTTTTAATTTTTTTTTAATCCTCATATTGCAAAAATTCTATGTGTATGGAAAATTTGGTTTCTACCTCTGAAACTTTTATGTACCGTCACTGCCCATTTCTCTCTTGTCATGGGAGTTTTCCCTTTCCATGTTTAAACAGAGGAGACCCCTTGCCATTACATATTCACAAGTCTGTAATCGAAGAGAGAGGGAGCTAGCCACCTTGGCTACTCTATGAGTATCATACTCATATTCCAGACTGTGCTTTCGCTTTAATCATAGGATAGTGTGTTCTAGCCTTCTTTATGGATTTAGATGTTTCTCCATAATTTCCCAATAATTAAACCTTTTACTGCAATTACCCCGTCTGTCTAATTTATTTATCTTTATAGCGGAGTTCATCCATTCCCCATGTGATGGGGATGTTGGCCCAATCCACTTGATGCATATTTCCCTCCTCGCTATCACCATTAACACAAAAAGTAGCTTTGTTTCCATTACTGTTAATTTTGCTTGTTCCGTTGTGTTACCAATCCCAAAAAGAATAAGAGTTTCACTTACTTTTAGATGTTTTCGGAATATCAAACTCAACGTCTTACCAACTTCTTCCCAGAAAGTTCTCAGGGATGGGCAGCTCCAAAACATATGAATATCATCTGCCCTTTCTTCCCCGCACTTTGGGCATTTTTTAATTCCTGCATTCTTAAATTTTGAAAGTTTTTTCGGAGTCCAGTAGGCTCTGTGCAGGGTGTACAGGTGATTTCTTTTCAGTCTCACAGATTTTAGGGTTGACCAACATTTCTCTATTGAGTCATCCCATAGGTTTGTTAGTTCTTCTGTATCTAGGTCTTTCCCCCACGTTTGTTCTGCTATTTGGTAGCTTTCCTCTTCCTCCATTATTAAAGTCCAGTACCATTTTGCTACCTCCTTGTTTATGGGTAAGATTTTTGTCATTTCTTTTTTCAAGGTTTTACTATCTTTATCCTGCGATGGTATTGTTTTTGCCCAACTATTCAGTTGATAAAACTTAAATTTTGATATTGTTCCATTAGTGATTTTATTCATTTCTTCCCAGGATATCAATGTTGACCCATTTAGTAATTGACCCCAATAGTTAATATTGTTTTGCTTTAAAGGGGTGGCCATGGCATCTTTTAGACAGTTCGGGGTTCCGGGAGAGTTCCATATTGGTGCCATTGCACTATAGTAGGGAATTTTTAAAATCGTTCTCAATTGTATCCAAAGTTTTGCTGCTTCCTTAAGAACCTTTAATTTGACTTTTTTAAAGTATTTTGGATGTCCAAATTTGAAGAGATAATGGTCCTCTGCTTCTGTAATCGCTTGCAAGTATTCCGGATAGTATTGGTGTATTCCCAGAAGGTTCCTTATGTTTTTAAACTGGAAAGCCCTGCAGTATTCTGTCAAATCCGGACTTGCGATACCTCCTTTCTCTTTCTTTCTCCTTAGCTTTCTCCATGATATTCTGGTTCCCTTGGAGGCCCATATAAAGCTTGCAATCTCTCCCTGTAGTTTTTTCAGTTCAGCTTTTTTGAATTGCAATGGAATATTATTGAACAGAAAGGTGAATTTTGGAAGTATATTCATTTTTATAATGTTAGACTACCCTATAAAACTCAAAGGCAGGCTAGACCATACTTTAAGTAGTTTTCTTACATCTCGGGCTACTCTATTTAGATTGTTTTGTGGTATTTTATCTATATTTTGGTTTATCAAGATGCCCAAGTATCTTATCTCTTTTTTTATGTTTGGACTGTGAAAATGGGTATTCCATGTCATTATTTCTGTTTTGGTATGATTTACTGAGTATCCTGAAACTTGGCCGAATTGAGAAATGATTTTTTCTATAGCTGGTTTGGATCTCTCATATTCCTCTGTGAATAGCATCAGATCATCTGCGTAGAGTGATAGTTTTTTCTCCCATCTCTGATATTTAAATGGAATTATATCTTTACAGTTTCTGAATTTGTTTGCTAGGGGTTCTATATATAAGTTAAAAAGCAGAGGAGAGAGAGGACACCCTTGTCTCGTGCCTCTACCAATTTTTATATTATTCGTAAGGTTGCCATTAACCAGGATTCTTGATCTAGGGTTTTTATAAATTTCTCCTATTGCATAAAGGAAGGATTCCCCCAGATGATTTTTAATCATTATTCTGTTCAAGAAAGCCCAGTTCACTCTATCGAATGCCTTAGCAGCATCAACAGTTAGTATTGTGAGAGGAATGTTTTTTGATGTGGCTATATCTATTGTACTTATAAGTTCATGTGTCAATTCATGCAATTGTCGTCCTTTTGTGAAACCTTTTTGGTCTGAGTGTATAAGTTGGGGTATAAGCTTTCCTAGTCTTGTTGACAAAATTTTAGTAAAAATGTTATAATCTGCATTGAGCAGAGATATCGGCCGGTATGATTTGCATTTTTTAGGATCCTTTCCTGACTTTAAAATGATTGTTATTGTTGCGTCATTCCAGGTATCTGGTAACATTCCTTTTTGTTTAAGTATCAAATTCACTAATTCTGTTATTTGTGGGACTAGTGTGTCTGTTAAAACCTGGTATAGTTCGCTCGGTAGTGCATCAGGGCCTGCGGCTTTCCCTTTTTTCAATGTTTTTATTATATTTTTGACCTCAGTAGGAGTGATTTCCTTATTAAGCTCATTTTTCTCCTCCTCAGATAGTTTTAACATTGGCATGTCTTTTAGGTATTCTTCTATTTGTTCCTCAGATGGGTTTATATCTTCAGCATATAACTCCGAGAAGAAGGACTCAAATTCTTTTCTGATTTCATCTTCTTCTGTAGTCAAACTTGATTGGTCTTGTTTTCCTATGATTTTTATTTTGTTTCTTACTAAGTCGGTCTTTAACTTCCACGCGAGCCATTTCCCACATCCTTCTCCGAATTCATGCTTTGCCATCTTGCTTGCTTCCCATTTAGTTTTTATTCTTTCTTCTAGAATATCACTTAAACAGTCTTTCTGTTTTTGCCTATCTTTTTGCAGATTTTCTTTCTTAACCGGATCCCTTTCTGTTAGTATTTGTGTATCTAGCACATCTATACTTTTTTCGATATCTAGTAATTCTTGTTTTAGTTTCTTTGATCTATATGTTCCTAGACTGAGTAGCTTACCCCTGATTACTGCCTTATACGTGTCCCATACTATTTGTTTGGATGTTCCTGTTTTATTATTTTCAAAAAAGGCTTCTGTTTCTTCCCTGAGTGCTTGTACTATTTCTTGATCTGAAAACATGGCTCTTTCCACCGTGAATCTTTTATGTGTATGGGTTGTCTTGGTTTGTAATGTTAGCTGTACAGCTGAGTGGTCCGATAGATGGGCTGGAATGTGATTTAAGCTTGTTACATTTGTCAGTAAGCTTCTATCAACTAGAAAGAAGTCTATTCTAGACCTATGTCCCAATCTCTTATTATGTAAAGTGAAGGGTTGGCCCTTATCCCCTTTATCTCTCCATATGTCGATTAATTCTAAATCTCTCTTGTATATGCCAATCCACTCCCTCATTTTAGGTAGATTAGGTGAATTGGAGTTTCTTCCTGGGGAAGACCTGTCAATTTTAGGATCTAAGATAAGATTGAAGTCTCCTCCTAAAATTACTGGGGTGTTAGCTGTTAGTAATTGTGTGTACAGATTCTGTAAGGGTTCTGGGTCATCTAGATTGGGGCCGTAATAACCTGCTATTGTGTATGCCATGTTCCCTAGTTTTACTTTTGCTAGTGCCCATCTCCCTTTCCTGTCAACTTCTGAGGATTCTATAGTTGCCTTTAAGGATTTCTTTAGAATAATTATTACGCCTTTAATGTTGCATCTTTGGTTCGTGCAGATATAAGCATCCGCCCATCCTATGTTTTTCATTATCTGATCCCATTCCTCTTTCACTAGGTGTGTTTCCTGAAGAATAATAATTTCGCTTTCAGATGTTTTGAGATATTCCAAGATTTTATTCCTTCTACTTTTAGTTCTCATACCATTTACGTTCCAACATAGAATTTTTATGGTTCTACCGGTGTCTCCCATTCTCCTTTATAGTCTTTTTTTTTTTTCCTGGCAAGTTTCGGTGACGTAGTGCTTTTTTGTTGTTCTGTTCTTTTTTTTCTCCATTTTTCTTTTCAATATCGAGGATTTATTTTTTTGGTTTTTTTCCCCCACTTTGCTCCCCACCCATTTTTTATCTTGTATTTTTTTTACGTTTTTCTGTTTTAATGTTTTGTTCTTACCCTCCCTGGGGAAGCCTCCTTCTTCTTCCTTCCTTGGGGTTTTCATCTTACCCCCTTTTCGCTCCTCTTCTTTGGACCTGGAGTATGTATTAAGGGATCTAGCGCTTTCGCTCTCTTTATCACTTTTTTTTCCACTTATTCTACATTTGTATACATTTGGAGTCCTTTTTTCAGATCGTGGAGTTTTCCATTTGGACAGTGTCCTTCATTAAGCAGAGCAGATTTTTCACCTCTTCAGGATCTCTAATGTTCCTCATTTTGTTGCGCCACATAATTCTTAAAGAGGGTGGGAATTTCATCTGTACTGTAGCTCCTAGAGCTTGTAGCTCCGGCATGAATTTCCCCAGTTCCCATTGTCTATCTTGAGACGCTTTGGACATATCAGATCTAATTCTGAAAGACCATGAGTCTTTACTGAAATTTCCCTTTTTCAGGGCTTCACCCAAGATTCTTTCTTTTAATGTATATGTCTTGAAATTTATAAGAATTTTCCTGGGTGTTTTCCTATCTTTGGGCTTTCCGTAGGGGTCTCTATGGACTCTTTGTATATCTTCTCCTAGTGTCTCAGCTTCACACCACGGGAAATGTTCCACTAATAGTTCCACAATGAATTTTTTAATGTCGCTACCCTCTTTATTTTCAGGAACATTCAAGATTCTTATATTATTTTTCCTTGCCTGATTTTCAAGAGACTCCATTTTTTCGCTTATAGACTTTCCCTCTTGTCTCAGCGTGTATATTTCTTTTCTGTTACTTTCCACCCTACTGTTCAATTTGCTCACTTCTCCTTCTATTGCCGTGACTCTCTCCCCTAGAGCGTTTAATTTGCAATCCAGCTTTTCACAAACTTCTTGAATCTTATCTTGTTTTGCCTCAGATACGGCGAATTTGTCTCTCATCTCAATCCATATTTTCTCAAGAAAATCATTGGTTTGACTTCTGGGACTTTTGGGACCCGCTGGCCCTTCCTTCTCAGTTAGTTGACGCTCTTCCCCATTTTCTTTCTCTTTATTTTTTTCCGTAACTTCGTTATTACTGATCTGAGTTTTTCCTGCTGTATCTGTTTCTTCTATTTCTTCTGTTTCATCTGTTTCATGTGTCGTAAGCGTAGTAGCTTTGACTATTGTTGCGCCTCCTTCGGCCATTTCTTGATGATCAAGATGAGATCTAATTTCGTTTTCTGACCCAACTTTAGTCACAGTTTTTAAAAAGAGATATGGATTTTTGAATTGTGGGATATTGAGAGACTCCTTTTGTGAGAGGTGATTTTCTTCTTCTTTTTTTTTTTGTAGTGGGTTTAATTCAAATTTTTCAGGTAATAGTACAGGTCGTTTTATATCATCTTTTGTTTTCTGTACCTGGACTTTAAAAAAAGTTCTTAAGGAGGGTGTGATCTTAATTTTCTGACTTATGTCCGCTTTGTCCTCAGGTAATTTTAAGAGTTTCTTTGAAAGTTGTAGAGATGGTTTTTTGCCTTCCTTCTCTTTACTTCTCTAGGGGTAATATTTTTAGGGTATTGCTCTTGTTTGAGGAAATTCCTGTTCCTAAGGCTGTAGTTTGAGACCACAGCTACTGCACTTTTTTTTTCCTCTATACCTTTCAGGTTGTCTGGTTTTTTTTAACCTACCCACTTTTCAAGAGTGTCTGTCTCATTATATGTGTCTTTTTCGCTTCTCAACCCAGTTATATTAAAATTACCCTCCTCCTCCTGTACTTTCTTATTCATGTGAGGCTCCTTTTTTATTAAGCAGTCTGTGTTTGTGTTGATGTTTATTATCGCTGTTCTCACTGTGCTTGCTGTATTCACTTCTCTATTCACCTCTCTATTTGCTCCTTCTTTACACGCATTTTTACTCTGAGCTCCTCTGTTGCTGTTAGTCCACACCTCCCGAGGGACTCTGCCCTGAATCCCAGAGCAGCACGAAATCACGCTCTGATCACCTTCGCTGCTGTTTCTGCCGCTGCCGCTGATCCCTCGGAACAGGAAGCCAAGCCTTGCAAACACCTTCCTGTGAACTGCTTTCGCTTTCCCAGCCTCTGCCCAGACACCGAGGAGGTTCGCGTTGCAGTTCGATGCGTGTCTCGTCACTTTCACCGACAGGTCAGCAGTCTCACTGGGCTCCGTTCTCCACCTCAATTTTTCGAAAATCAGGTAGCCGACCATCCCCTTACTTTTGACTATTTTCTTTGCTCGATCGCTCCTTTGCTTTGCTCGCTCGCTCGAGGGTCAGAAACGGGTACCAAAAGAGTTCCGAGGGAAAATTTCCTTTTTTGTGTCCAATTACTTTCGCTTCATGCCCCGCGATAAAATATGCTTATAGGGCGACTTAATGCTTTCTGTTAGGCGCCGTCATTATGTTTGCGCTGATACCGCCGTACCTCACATTTCGCCCTCCAGGTCTCTCATGAGGAGCTCTCCGACCGGGCGTCTCACTCGGCCGCCATCTTCCCCGCAATCAGACCCCTCGTTCACAATTGTTAGTAGAATAATTTTCGCAAATAGCAATTAGTTTCCCACAGGTAAAATGCATTTTGTTGATTCATTTTCATGCATCACACGATTAATTCAGTTATTGTTATACAACATTAACTTCACAGGGGGTGCACAAATTTGTTTGTCTCTCCCCTGCTCCATCAATTCCCCTCTTTGGTGATTTTATCACCACACAATCATCCCACAACATTTTCTTCAAGAACATGTTTCAGGCTCTTCAGTTTTAAACCTTAGTATATTTCATTATTTGCCCTCTTGAATTCTCAATCATTTTATCATTTAACTCTTCAAGCTCAATTTCACCCATTTCATGTTCTCTTTGAATTCTCTTTTCTATATTCTTTCTCAACTTTTTTCAGGTCTTTATCGTCTAACACAAATGTACCCTAATCTTATCATTACTACCATCATTACTATTATTGTTGCCGGTATTAGTATTTTTCCGATTAGTGAACTACTTATTTCAGCAAACTAATTTTTTACATTGGAAAAACTCTTACCAAGTTTTTCTAAAACACCATCCACCTCCAGTGGGATACTTTCTTCATGCAATTCAGTAATATTTTTAATATACGTTTGTATATTCTGACTTTTGTCAGGAATATAAGTACAACCATGTTGCACTTTCAATATTCCACAGACACCGCCTTCTTTTGCCAATAAAATATCACGACAAGTCTATTTTGCATTACCATAGCTCTCATGGCAACAATTTCTGTATTTACCATTAAAAATCCTCCAGCTGTACTTGTTGACAAACGATCTACTATCGTTGACAATATTTTAATTTTGTTTGCATTAAAAAATATACCCACTGCTGGTACCAGTGCACCAAAGACATCACCTACAATTTCTAGAAAACTTTCCATTCTCCTACCTATTTCATGAATTCCATTATTACCTCTATCTACATGAAAAGTTGTAACAGTTGTAGGAAAGACCAGGCCTACATAACAGGTCCCATACCAGTGGTCTGGCAATCTATAATAAGCCTTGTTACCACAAATAAAATACAATCCAGGAAATACAGGATCTTTTCCCCCTTTAAAATCGCCATCCCCCAATATTCCTGTAAGTGAATGAAATGGAACCAATATTGCTAAAATAATCCATATAAGCATTATTAAGGCAGTACATATTAGACACATTCTGCACCATCTGCGTATTATTTCACATGTGGATGAATTTCTTGCAGGCATATTCTTTATTTTTTTATTTATTTTTTTACAATGTCTCTTTAACGCTTACATTGTCTCTTTGCTACCTTTCCACACAAAAATATGTGTCCATTTAATAATCTGTATATTCAATTACGTCTTTTCCTTTTATTTTCTTTGACCTTTACCTTTCATTTGGCACTTTTACTTTCTTAATTTTGAAATCATAAATTCTTATCCTGTATCATTGTATTTTCTCACTCACCAGAGTCACGTTTATTTTCTTGATTACTTTAAGCTTCTGGTATGTCAGGTAAAGAAATATATGGTAAACAGTCATAATATCTATTCCAAAATATAGAATGGACATAATATCGAAGTAAAAATATAGAATGGACAAAATATCGAATGGACACAATGTAGTGGTTAAAAATATCGAATTTAAGGTAAGTAATATCGATTTTCAAAATATAGAAGTCAAAATATCGAAATATACAATATAGGCATTAAATATATCTATTTTTTAATAATATCAATTTTTTTAAAGTGTTTTGTATGTTAGTATATGTGTGAAAAGTGTATATTAATTTTTGTAATGTATGTTTAATGTATTTTAAGTAATGAATTTTATGTTATTTAATTTTTGCGTAATTTAATTCTGTAGCGGGTTGTGGGTTTATAGGGGAATAGGGTGGGAAGTAATTTAATTGTAATTAATTAAATATTTTTATTTATTTATTGGTATTCATTTTGAATTTATTGTTATTTTGTAATTGGTAATTAATTTTTATTAATTGCCATTTAATTTGTATTAATTGATTAATTGTTAATTATGTTAATTTTCGAAATGTATTTTCTGTAGCGGGTTGTGGGTTTATAGAGGAATAGGATGGGAAGTAATTGAATTGTAATAAAGTAATTTTTTTTTTCATTTATTCGTATTGATTTGAAATTTATTGTTAATTAATTTTTAATTGGTAATTAATTTCTATTAATTGGCAATAATTTTTTATTAATTGGTAATTATTTTGTATTAATTAAATATTTGATAATTATGATAATTGTATTAATGTATTTTCTGTAGTGGGATGTGGTTTTATAGGGGAATAGGGTGGGAAGTAATGTAATTGTAATTAATTACATATTAAAAATACTTTTTGTGTATTGATAATTAATTTACTGTTAATTTTTAATTGGTATTCATTTTTATTATTAATTACTTTTTGATATTTAAAATTAATTCGTTGTTGAATAATTATGAATAGGTTATTAATTTTTAATAACTAATATGTAGTTGTATTTCTAATTAATTATTACATAATATTAAATTGGTTATTAATTTCAATTAATGTGTTATTGGTATTGATATTTAATTTATTTTTAATAATATATTAAATCATTACTTTTCCTACTGTTAAACTCACTGGAGTGGGAATAGTAATTTTCACCCTCCCGCTATCCAACGCTTTCCCTACTGTTGCACTCTCTGGAGTGGGAATAGCATTTTTTACCCCTACGCTATCCAACGCTTTCCCTACTGTTGCACTCTCTGGAGTGGGAATAGTAATTTTTACCCCTACGCTATCCAAAGCTTTCCCTACTGTTGCACTATCTGGAGTGGGAATAGTAATTTTCACACTCCCGCTATCCAACGCTTTCCCTACTGTTGCACTCTCTGGAGTGGGAATAGTATTTTTTACCCCTACGCTATCCAACGCTTTTCCTACTGTTGCACTCTCTGGAGTGGGAATAGTAATTTTTACCCCTACGCTATCCAATGCTTTCCCTACTGTTGTACTCTCTGGAGTGGAAATAGTAATTTATACCCTTCCAATGTCCAACGCTTTGCCTACTGTTGCACTCTCTGGAGTGGGAATAGTAATTCTTACCCCTACGCTATCCAACGCTTTCCCTACTGTTGCACGCTCTGGAGTTGGAATAGTAATTTTTACCCTCCCGCTATCCAACGCTTTCCCTACTGTTGCACTCTCTGGAGTGGGAATAGTAATTTTTATCCTTATGCTATCCAACGCTTTCCCTACTGTTGCACTCTCTGGAGTGGGAATAGTAATTTTTACCCCTATGCTATCCAACGCCTTCCCTACTGTTGCACTCTCTGGAGTGGGAATAGTATTTTTTACCCCTACGCTATCCAACGCTTTCCCCACTGTTGCACTCACTGGAGTGGGAATAGTATTTTTTACCCTCCCGCTATCCAACGCTTTCCCTACTGTTGCACTCTCTGGAGTGGGAATAGTAATTATTACCCTTACGCTATCCAACGCTTTCCCTACTGTTGCACTCACTGGAGTGGGAATAGTATTTTTTACCCCTACGCTATCCAACGCTTTCCCTACTGTTACACTCACTGGAGTGGTAATATTAAATGTTACCCTCCTGCTATCCTACGGTAAAATATTGTACGTTTTTTATTAATAACTTAAATTAATTATATCTTCATTTTAAGGTTATTTGAGTATTTTTAAGTATGTTTTAGTTAATTATATTTATTATTTCATTAATTTTAAATTACTTTTAAGACATTAAAAAAAATTCGATATTTTGACTGACTATATTTTTTACAGACTATATTTTGGATTCCATATTTTTGTACTTACCTGTTTGTAGATAGGAATTCGATATTTTGGCATTCTATATTTTGGTGACTATATTTTGGTAAGTCTATATTTTGTCATTCTATATTATGTCAGTGATCCGAAATATATACCCACTCAGGTGATTTATACTTTTGATTTGGTGTCCTTACTCTCTTGGGTTTTTCCAAAATGTCTTTATACTTCTCCTTATGACTTTCTTAACTGGTTATTTCATTTACTTGTTCTTGTGGTACTCCATTTATATTTATCAATTTGAATTTGAGTCCTTTAATTTCTACATGCCAATTATCTTCCATTTTGTGCTTTTTAATCACCGGTTCAATTGATTCACGTTCGACTTTCCAAGCCCT
This sequence comes from Lissotriton vulgaris, assembly GCF_964263255.1. Taxonomy (NCBI): domain Eukaryota; kingdom Metazoa; phylum Chordata; class Amphibia; order Caudata; family Salamandridae; genus Lissotriton; species Lissotriton vulgaris. The sequence continues at coordinate 246,984,712 of NC_141688.1, read as the reverse complement.
TTTTCTGGAACACTTTCTCAAAGTAGTTTCTCCATCACTTTTATCACACTCAGTTTCAGATTTGTCTTAACTTCCTTGAATTTTGAATTTTATTGTTTCAAATTCAACTTCTGAGTCTTGTCCTTTTTCAGACAATTCAGTTCTTTGACAAGGAATCTTTTTATAACTAGTACATGGAGTCTCATCCTCATCGTGAGTTACTTCCTTTTCTCCAGTTTCAAGATCAATATTCCTTTTCTTAGAACTTTCTGTTTGACTTTTAGAATCTCCTCTTTTACCAGTCTTATTCTGTTCATTATTCAGTGTCCAAACTGGTTTCTCCTTTTTCCAGATGTCGACTTACAGGTCGATCTTCAAGATCTGGAATTTCAAATATTTCAGTCTCTGCTTCTGATGCTAAACTTGCATCTGATATTTCCAGATGTCGCCTCACAGGTCGATCTTTCTTATGTGAAACTTTATCAACTGATTCCTCTGCATCAGAGTCTGAACTAGTCTCTTCTTCTTGCAATTGTTGATTGTCAGGTACGAAAATAGGCTGGCTATCTGGATGTAAAGGAACTGTAAAGACTGCATTGCGTAAATCAATAACACTATACCATTCTGCATCATGTGGAATCTGATCTAATATCACTGCTGGATTTGGCACAATTGGACAACATGGAAAAACTATTTTGTTTACCTTTCTCAAATCCTGTACAATTTTAAATGTACCATTTGGCTTTTTCAATCCCATAATAGGTGAATTACATGGACTACTCATGACGTCTCTCAAAATTCCCTGTTCAATCATTTTGTTAATCACTGGAGTTACCCCTTCATTTATTTCTGGTGTCAATTTATATTGTGGAATATTTGGATATACACCATCTTCTTTTATAGTGACTTTTACAGGACTTCCTCCTTTTATCAGCCTTATTTCTTCTCCAGTGAAATCCCACACCCCTTCTTTAACTGTTTCTTTCAATTCATTTGGGATATTTTCTCTGTCAAATACAGGAAATGTTTCACTCATTTCTGAATCAATTATTGACTTGGTCATTTTATACATACTGTCATCATCTGCTGTTTGAAAAGCTATGCCATCAGGTGAGCAGTAAATGGCTCAGTTCATTTTACACAGTATTTCTCGTCCAAGCAGATTTACAGGCCTACTGTCACATGCTACAAAACAATGCATTTCTTTGAAGTTACCAATTTCTACTACTACGGGTTGTGTTAAAGGAGATTTAATTTGTCTATTCGTCACACCTACAACTTGGATTACTACACCAGAGAGAGAGTAAGGTTTTGAATTTCTACTGATCCAACTGTAGAATGGGTAGCACCTGTGTCCACTAGGAAAGCAACATTCACACCATTCACCTTTCCATTCACAAAAGGACCAGATTGATCTACCTCCAGAGTTTTGCCTAGTACGCACTCCACTTCCACTCCTAGGCACCGTCAAAAACTCTCATCTAATTAATTTCCACCCGATCTTAACCAAAACTGTGGTACAGCAGTCACACGTGGTGATCTTTTTACATGTTCTCCTCCATAGAATCCTGTCTCTGCACTGTATTTCTAAAGATTAAAACTCTGTGGAAGAGGTGGCAATGGCACCTGATTCTGTTGAGTGACTACCTGCTGCTGTGGTGGAGATTGTTGATTTACCTCACTTTGCACCTGCGGATTTAATGATTTACTTTCCAAATCTACCCTTGCTGGTAATTTACACTTGTTCCTCCAATGCCCCATTTTCCAGCAATTATGACATGGTCATTCCTTTTTAGCCTTATCAATATTCATTTGTATCTTACCTTTATTCAAATTATTTTTAAATTTCGTTTGGCTTTGATTATTAATAATTTGTGCCTCTTGTTGTTCTGCAACTTTCACTTGTGCCCACATTGCTTTTTCTTTCAACTTAAGCTGCCTTGCTTCAATATCATCACTACAGTATTTTGCATATCTCAGGACCTCATCTACTGAGCTGGATTGCCAGCACATCATATGATGCCTTATCGTGTCATCTATTTCAGGTATCAACCCAAACACAAATGTATATACAAAATGACTCATTTCTTTTACACTTAGGTTTTCATACCCATTATACTGTTTGAAAACTAGCAACAACCCTTCATAATATTCATGTACAGATTCTTTTGACTAATGAATAGTTCTATCAATCTATAACCAATCAGGTTCTTTTGGTGGAATTTTATTTTTAAAAAATGTAATAACTTGATTATATTTTCTAATTACCTCTGGAGCTGGAGCACCTGATTTTGCATCTCTCGGATACTCTTGCTTTGGCTAATCAATTGTAATTTTACATTCTGTCCGTAAATCTGCTGGTACAACTATGTAAAATAACCCATCTAAATCTTCCCACAACACTTTTGATACCTTCACAAATCTGTCTACTTATCTGAACCATTCTTCTGGTTTCTCTCTTAGAGGCCAGATGTAGGTAATTCCTATTTACCGACTCTGAAATACCGAATTTTACCGATTCGGTATTTAAGAGTCGATAAATAGGAAGGGGGGAGATGTAGGTAATTCTAATTTAAGAATTACCGAATCGGCAGGATTCAGTATTTACCGATTCGTTAAATACTGAATCGGTATTGCCCATTGATTCCTATGGGCCATGAAGCCCATAGGAATCAATGGGCAATACCGATTCGGTATTTACCGAATCGGTAAATACCGATTCCTGCAAGGATGCAGGGGGTGTCACTTTGACACCCTCTAGCACCCCAATTCCGGACTTGTGTGCCATGTGGCACACAGACATGCCCTAAGGGCATGTCTGTGTGTCACATTGCACAGGTGTGCATGCACTGATGTGCATGCACACTTGAATTCGGTATTTTACCACCCAATAGGATTGGGTGGTAAATACCGAATCTTAAGGGCCTGTGGCATTCTTAGGAGTGCCACCTTCTTGTGGATTTACCGAATCGGTACATATACCGATTCGGTATTTTACCGATTCTATAAATTTACCGATTCGGTAAATTTACAGAATCGGTAAAATATTGGCCCCCTACATCTGAAAACCCTAATACCGGTCGGTAACGGCCGAATTCGGCCGTTACCGACCGGTATTAGGGCTCCTACATCTGGCCCTTAGTCATGAAAATCATTTGTAAATGGCAATGTATCCTGTCTACTCCAAGGTACATGAACATAACCTCCTCCTGGTATTTCTCTCATAGGATATTCTTTTGCTACAATCGGTTCTTTCTCCCTAACAGGAAATGCTAACGAGGTTTTGCTACTAGAATCTTCCTTCTTTTTCGTCCATTTAATTCTCCATCGATCTACATCTCCCCATTTCCTCAGTACTACAATTAATTCTTTTATTTGGGTCAATCTCCCTGCAGTATTCATATTGTCAATATATTTTAAGTGAAATCTACTGTGTACTGTTTCTGCAACATTTTTATCTTTGCAAACTCTATACCTAATTCATTTGCAAGTTCCTCCAATTTTTCCATGAAGATTTTTAGCTCTCCATGTTATACTTTTACTCATGAAAATCAGCTCTTCGTCTTGGTATGTTTTTATTTTTTCTGTTCCAATTGTACCTAATATTAATGTTTCCATATCTATTTTTAACTTAGCCACATCTAAAAGTTTAGGTTCTGTATCTTTCTGCTGTAGTGTCTTAAACCAATCATTTAATTCTTCAACTGATGGACCTACCAGAGTTTTAATTATATCTAAAACAATTAAGCCTATCTCGGAGTAACAGTTGCTGATTCTGCTCCCATAGGAATATTATATATTGGACTCTGATACATTGTCAGATTAGGTGGTGATGTCCTCACAGTATTCCAAGTTTCATTCAGATCTGGATAAATCTTTTCCCTACCTTGTTGCATACTTGAATTTAAAGGAACAATCAATGAATTCTCATTTATTTTCTGATTTTCAAAAACTAGTATTACAGGACCTATCGTTGCAGGTACTGTCACAGCTTCTACATGTTTAGTTAATTCCTTAATTGTCTCTGCCAATTCTTTTGTTGACTTCTCTAACTCTGAGGTATTTATTTTTTTCACCTTGTGGACATTCTGACCTTTCAAAAATATGGTTTTCTTCTAAATGCCTTTTTGGGGTGCATTCCGAGTTACCACAGCAGACATTGATTGATACGGTGGAGGTCCTTTATTCAAAATACTTTCTAACACCTCATCCTCTATGTCACTCATTCCATACATACAGTTTTCTGAAACCTGACTATTTCTTTTCTCCGTACATTTTTTTCCCACAGTCCCATCCACTGTCCGTACCGGATACATTCTATCCCACATATCAACCATTCTCCATATTTTCATTCTACTCTCATGCATATATCCCCATATTCTTTAAAATGTCCGCATCTGACATCCATATTTCTAAACCTTTCTTCCTCTTTAGCATGCATTTCATCCTCCCATTCCATTAAAGCCTCAAACTGAGGGCCGCAGCAGGCCCACAGGGTAAGGGGGTTGGGCGGTTCTTTATTTTCTTAAACCATGAAGATTTTTCCCTATCCTCTTCATAATAGTAAGCCATTTTTACGAATTCTGTCTCAAAATACGATCGTTTGTTTTCTCTCGCTCTGTACCACTATTCTCTGTCCAATCCCAGCGCATCTCACACCAACGCACCAATCGGTGCAATCTTCATCACACAAATTCTGACCTAATTCTGGTTCTAATTGGGGCATTAGTACGAAGAATACACTGAGATTGCCCAGTGCTTCTTCGTGCTAATGCAGCAATTAGACATTCAAATGTCACAGTCTCATGGACCAATCCCAGCGCGATTCTTCTTACATCAGCTTTTACTCCGTCTTCTGCTGACCCCTCCTTTACAAAAAAGTTCGGCAAATATATTTATACTTTATACAACTAAAATCAGTTAGTAACGACATGAAACAGTTCGATTCGTCTGTTACGCTAAAACCAAAATGATAGTTTATCCAAACTCACAAGTATTCTGCATTTCCAGTAGACAGCGCTTACCTATTCTTTACTACAGAGTTTTATTTTGCCAATAAAGTAGCACTTCCTCACCTTACCCTTCTTTCAAGCCTAGGGGAAAACCTATTACTTTCCCAGGGATAAGTTTTAGTTGGAATACCTAATTGATTCCTGTGCTTAAGGCCAAGAATTCATAGGTTGCCTTCGCTACACATTTACCACTTTCTCACGGAAAAGTCCCTAACTGTAACTCACAACTATGTTACTGCTTTGAAACCAGACTATGTAATGTGTGACTTCACTTGCCACACGTTCGTCTGCCTGTAGACGGAGTGACCAACTTCCTACATCCCTGAAGACTCCAAAGGCTGACTACATATAACATAATACAAACTCAAGATATAGGGACCCATTAGGATGTCTGGCAGGATACCACTGCCATGCGGGTGGTGGCAATCCACCAGACATACTTACCCACCCGCCGCCTATTTTCCCCCGCCATATTACTATAGCGGGGGGACCGCGGTGGAGGGAAAGACCATCCACCGCTTTTCAGCCCCGGTCGCGTTGCGACCGTGTCGGAAAAGGTGTAATATGGTGGCGGTGTCTATCAGACACTGCCAGCCATATTAGTATGGGCTTTGGGAGATGCCTTTCCGTGGCGGCATTGCCACCGGGGAAAAGCAGGTGGTCTTCACTTCGGGGGCCCCTGTGGGCCCCCGCGGGCCCCCATGGTGAAGGCTAGGTGGGGGGTGCACATGGGGGGTACCTAAGGTACTCCCCTGCATTTGCATATGCAATGCGGCAGGCACCGCACGGTACCTGCCACTTTGTGTATGCAAATGCATACATGCATTTTTAGCATTGTGGCGGGCGGTGCTGAGAGCACCGCCCGCCGCAATGTTAAAAATGCAGGATGCGCCCGCCACTGTGGCGGGCGCATCCTTATACCCCCACGGTACCCCCGCCCTTATAGCGGGCTGTCCCATTATCCGATAGGATGGCGGGCGGACTAAGTCCGCCCGTCATCATAATGACCCCCATAGAGTTAGAACGTCAAACATCAATAATTAATAAATCTCCAAACTATCTTATAGAAACCATAACTCAGCTACCAAGAATTCTGATCCAGCGCGGCTCTCCAACAACCCTCAATACTTATCTCATTAAATCACAGGAGCAATTACTTTACTCATCAGTGGGGCCCATAACACTGTAATACTCTTTCACACTCACACACACATTTACTCCGGAATCATTGACAAAGAAGGAGCGCTGCTGGGTAGCGGGGTACCTAGGTTCATATTATATACATTATATACATTTTACAGAAATTCTTTACACATACTAATCTGTTACCTGGATAACTCTACAAAAAATCTTGCATAAAAAAATATGCTGGGGGCTATGAACCTGTATACAGTTCTGAAGCAGCAGGTCTAGTGGCTCCCAAGCCCAGCAGTCTCAGTGGCTCACTTCTTCCACTAGTGATGTCGCATCCTTGTAACTCGATTTGACCCAGGCCTCTGCAAGGCACGGAAGTATGCAGTGCTTAATTTGTAAAACAAATAGTGAAGGGGCTTTCATTAAGGGGCCACTGCTGTTTGGACCACCCATTGCCCCTGAGAGCACTGCCAATAATAGTACCAACACAACTATTAACCATTGCACCCTGTAAGTGTAACAATTTGCACTATTAAAGGCCCCCAAAGCTAAAAGAATTGCTTGGGTGGCATGTCTTAATCATTTTAAAGTACATTGATCAAGTGTTGTTGTGCACATCTTTAAACTAGTCAAACAGTGCCACCATGTCTTAAGTGCCGGTCCGGAAAATTAAGTGCAGGTGCAGAGCACCGGAAACCACCAGCTCAGATTAGGCAATATCAGTCTGTCCACCATTAGAAGCCCTGGCAAAAATCGTCAAAGCAGCCTTGCTTATGTTCTTCTCCCACCCTCTCGCTCTTTAGGGCAAATTTACAAAAGAATGTTGGAGCGAGGCGTTAAGCCAAAATAGCTAACACTGCGTTCCCCCATTCTGAAAACGCAGTGATGCATTGTGTTTACAACAATACAGTGCATCCCTGCACTTTGCCTAGCACAGGCGCTGAACTCAGCTACCTAGAATCAACACACAGTGCCTGCGTTGAGATAATGATTGTTTATGTCCCTTCCTGCACAGAAACAATCCAGAATGGAGATTTGTCATTTCTATGTGTGCTGCATTGTGCAGCACACAAAGAAGTTGCAAATCGTAATTTTTTAAATGATTGGTTATGTGCAGGAAGGGACACCTTCCTGCACAAAAACAATAATTCTTGGCTCTTTCCTGTTCTTATGTGTTACCCACAATGCAGCACATATAGAAACAATGAAAACTAGGAAATATTAGGTATTTCTCCACGTTTCGCCATGTTAAGACCAGATTTTCCTTGGTCTTAATTTTGGTGCTGCCTCCTATTTACGCTATTTCTGTATATAGGGACGACATCAAAATCAATGGGTGTTACTTCAAAAACGCCCACCGCAACACCCACTGGCCACCTCTTTTACGCTAAGTATAGCATGAAAGGGTACCTTATTTAGAAGGTGGCGCTAAGCCATGTAAAAGTGATGATCAGGGGTGGGTAAATATGCCCCTCTAAGTCTCTCTCTCTCTCTCTCTCTCTCTCTCTCCCCTCGTCCGCGCTATTGCTCCTCAATGACAGAGGCCGTGTCCTTAGGCCTTTAAACAGCGCATTGAGACACATTTGCTGCCTCTGAGAGAGTAACATTGCAGGTAAAGTGAATGGGTGATATTTTTATCAGCTGCGTTGACATTACACAGGTTTTGACAAACAAACTATCATAGAGAACCAGGCTGAGACAGTAGGAGGCTTTGTTATGGCCAAGAATTGCTCAGTCAGACTTTTTTGAATCATTACAACTCGACCTTCTGTTCACAGTTCTGAGAAGAGTGGCCTTCCAAGTCAAATGAAAAACAAGGCAATAAGTCTGAGGCTCTGGTAGCTTCAAGTAAGCCCTATCCACCCGCTCAGAAGAATTGAGGTCAAGGAGAGTCTTAATGTCGTAGAGTTCAAGGAAAACTCAATTTTGATGTGGATTTTCGAACCAGTCGCCTGGCTAAGGGCGTTCTTATTCTCCTAAGCTTGATTATTGCTTCTTACTGAGAAACAGAGGAACCAAATGTCAGCTTTAGGAGCTGTAGAAATATACCATTAAACGAGGATGAATAATACTGGTTTTAGATGGTCTGACTAGGCTCATGCTCTCATAAAACGTTCATTTCATAGTGACTAGAAAAAAAATCATCTTTTCAAAGTAAGAGGTCAATGTCGAAGAGAGGCTGGCATGCCAGATAGACATATTATGCTTCGTACTGTTTCGGAGCTTCCACTCGTTATTTCATAAAGTGTGGCAAATCCACTTGGCATTGATGAGATATGTAACATGAAAGGTTAGTCTATGCAATAGATACAGCCACACACACACACACACACACACACATACACATATATATATATATACACAAAGACCTTAGTAGCACTCCAACTGGAGATAGCAAAGCAAAAAGCGGAACACCCGGAGATTGAACAATTACTTTATTGTGCACCATAGAGCAAGACAACGCAATTTGGCGTTTAGCCTTTTTCAAGTGATTTTTTTCATTTGCAAATTCCCATAGAAATAGAAGTCAATGTTTATAGACATGGAAAAAATACTATGAGGATATTTCCTCACATTTTGGGGCAGATTTATGAGGCCGTTGCGCCTCTTTGCGCCGCAATTGCGTCACTTTATTTGACGCAACTGCGGCTCAAACAATGTGCCCTATTTACAACGTGATGCATCTAGGAGATGCATCACGTTGTAAAGCACTGCGCCATAAGGAGGCGTTCCTGCGCAGGGGGGGGGCGTTCCTGCGCAGGAACGCCTCCTGAAAGTGGCTGAGTGAAATCTATGAGATTTCACTCAGTCACTTTCAGAGCAATGCTGGTCAAAACCCTGCGCCTGCTTGAAGCAGGCGTAGGTCTTGACGCAGCATTGTGTAGATTGGGCACTCCTGAGCCTTGCTGGAGCTGCGTCGCGCTTGCGACGCAACTCCAGCAATGCGCCACATTTCCGGCACAGATGCGTCACGCATCTGTGCCGTTTTTGCGCCATGGGTGGCGGAGCTGTGGCGCACTGTGGTGCACGTTAACTGGCGCATCCCTGGGGATGCGCCAGTTAACATAAATCTGCCCCTTTGTATTGCCCGTGTTCCGCCACAGTATTTGAAACAATCAATAATTACAATACATCGTTTGTAAATGATCAGCAGAGCATGATTAAGCCGCACCAACAATTTCCTTAATTAAAAAACACTGCACGCATGAATCTGTATGTCATGCACAATAAAGTTGTAATCAAATTTTACCAAAAATGGCTGTACACCATTAGCGCTGCTGACTCCTTCCAGCGCAGTCATTGCAGACATTCCGGGCAAAAGTTGAACATACCTCATTCAAATGTTGCAAGTTTACCCCAATCAATTATAAATTGTTAAATTATGAATCGTATTGGATAACATGTCCATTCCGATTGAAATGCAACTATTCCTTGCTGCCATCCTGATTCAAGGTAATATACCTCTTTTATAAATAATATATGATGGTATGTAAAATAATTATGGATAATGTACCTTAAATAACTTGCCATGAGGAGACACGTCTCATGTACTTAAATATATATTGACTCATTTAATTCTAACTAAGGGAGTGTTGCCTCTGAGAGTGTGTAGTTAGGTGAAAAGAAAGTGAATTTCAGAAATCTACTGGTGATATTAGATGAAACTTATGGCAAGTTATTTTAGGTACATTACCCATAAGTGTTTTCGCCGTGATTACATACCATTCATAAAAGAGGTACATTACCTTGAATTAAGATATTCTTATGGCAAGTTATATACCAGGGGTACATTACCCATAATTGCTTTCACTGCCATCATATAATATTTATAAAAGAGGCACATTACCTTGAATTGAATTATATGTAGGATAAGCATTGTTTTCTCTTGCCTATATCTTTGGCACCGTTTAATGAAGCTACAAAATATTTGCCCATAAAAGTATCATAGTGCAGGGGAAAAGATGCAAATATTGCTCCCACGCACAGAAAGCTGCATTTCCAGCAGCTCCCTGAGTGCAAGTGCAAAGCCAGCTCCCTGAGGAGGCGGGGCGCCAGCTGGGGCCACGGGAGCTTTAAGGCTCCCGTGGTCCTATTTCACACTGGATGCCGTAGGGGCACTGCTTTGTTCTTTGTTAATATAATGAATTCTCTATCTTGTTGCCATTATACCTGCTGCTCTGCCTCTGAGTGTGATGTCATAGTAACTTTATATATGCCTGAGGGTGCAGTTGGAGAGAATGGGCTGAGCAGCAGGAGGCCTCTTCTGGTGGGGCGTTGATTGGCATTTATATGACATCAATAAACTGAAACTATTATCTCCTAATGAATTTCATCATCAAATCAATGTTACCTGACTACAGAGGATTATTCTTTATTGCACCCAGGTGCATGACCAGGCCATGGAGATGGGGTGCTTGAGGCTGAAATTGGCCCATGGAGTGGTACTAGGCAGCTCCCTCCACATAATAATATGGCCGGGCCCTGGGGGTGGGCCTTCCCCATTAAAAAAAATGCCCCAGTCCAGAGCATTTTTGAAACAGAATCTTGTTGCCTAAGAATACAATTGCATTTCTACCAAACAAAGAAGCACTTACTACTGTAAAGTACCAATCGATACAGACAAGCTTACTGGAGACATTTCCTCGGCGTACTTTACGCAGCTCTAGTGTGGGAAATGCACTTTACATTTGCCCAATTAGGTGGCACTTACTAATTAGCTAGTAGGAAGTACTCTAATTTGGTGAAAATGTTGCACAAAACAGCGGTGTCTTCTTGGATAAATACACAGGGTAGGGTTCATTCTGGTACGATGCTCATTTCATAGAAATGACACCTCAATGGGAAGAACTTACAAATTTAACCAAAGCAGGTGCCCACGTTGAAGCTCCACTTCTTAAAGAACTAATCATCCTAACTTCGCATGCATTCAAAGCAAGTGTATTTTCTCTGCATATCGACTAAAAAGTTATCTATAATCTGTGTATGAGGTGTTTGCATCCTTGCTTTTCTTGAGCCCAATATTTCACATAGTGTCAGGGAAGAGGGGGTTCTTTCTTGTCAGCTGCTGCTGAGACCAGAAATCGTGGTCTAAACTTTAGAAAACTAGAAGTTTGTAAACGTACTGAGAAGCCCAGCCCAATTGGTCCCACCTCATATACATTAGTGGTATGCAACGTCTTCCCGCCCTTTCCCCAGAAAGATGGATAGCTTATTAAAAGGCTCCGCAACCTAGTTTCCCAATGAATTTGGAGACTACAAATCATCCGAGTGTGTTTTCTCTGCAGTTCCACCTTTAAAGTTATAAGCAACAATCACACTGACAAACACACAAGGTCAGTGGAGATATTTCCTCTGCGTTCTATACACAGCTGTGGTGTAGGACATGCACTGTACATTTACCTAACAGGATAGCACTTAATAATTAGCCAGTAGAAAATAGAGGTGTTGCACTAAACTGTGACATCTTCTTGGATAAATACGAAGTGCCGGATTCATTCTGACACTATCCTCATTTCACAGAAATTATACCTCAACAGGTTACAGTTCTCGCTGCCGTCCCCCGCATCCGCAGAGCCACCACAGGGGGACGGTCCTTCTCCTACCTCGCCGCCAAGACATGGAACTCCCTTCCCACCCACCTCCGCCTGACCCAGGACCACCTCGCCTTCAGGAAGCAACTCAAGACCTGGTTGTTCGTGCAGTAGCAGATCCCCCCCCCCCCCAGCGCCTTGAGACCCTCTGGGTAAGTAGTGCGCTATATAAATACGATGATTGATTGAACAGGTTACAGTTTGGAAATAAAATTAAAAAAACATTGAAATACAGTGAAAAAACAAAGGTTTCATGGATGTTATAGTCAGGAAATAAAATTTAAAAAACTGAGAAATTTGCTGAAAAAAAGAAGGTTATCGGGACGTTATAATTAGGAAATAGAATTTAAAAAACCTTTGAAATTTACTGAAAAACACCAAGGTTACATGGATGTTATAGTTAGGAAATTAAATTTAAAAACCCATAGAAATTGACTGAAAAAAAAAGGTCCCAGGGATATTATAGAATATGACCTTTGTGAACATCTAGAAGACAGTCTCATCAAAACAATCACCTGCACCTATTCCTTGGTTTAAGCAATTAGAATGCAACCTTTGTAAACATTCTAAAACACCTTATAGAAAACAGCTTCATCAAGTTAATTATTTGCACCTATTTCTTATTAAAAACATTTAGAATGTAACCTTTATGAATGTTCTAAAGCAGTCTCATTTAAAACCATCTATACTCCTACCCTTTGCTTAGCCTCTTCACCTGCCTCTTACCTGTTTCCCAGATGCCAGAACTCAGTCTTTCCAGCTCCCTTGATCCTCCTGCTTTGACCTCACCGCAAAGAACATCCGGAATTAGTCTCGCACCAAGATGGAAAAAATAATGAGAAGAAAAGGAGAGACACTTTAACAGACTTGCGATTACTACTTACTAAACTTAGGGGCATATGCATGAAAGGATTTTGCAACAAAATATTTGCAATTCAGGATATATTAGGAAAATCGCATTGCAAAATTAAGGAATCGCAAAATTTGTGATTCCCTAATTTTGCGTAAACATTTAAGGAATCGCAAATTATGATTACTTAAATGCTATGCAACATGCACCCAAGTTGTGCGATTTCACCTTAAGAGATCGCAAATTACCACCAACTACAAGTTGGTGGTAATTTACGATTTCTTTCAAAAATGCACTTTTGGGCATTTTTGAAGGTGCCATGTGACGCACAAACATACCTTAAGGGCATGTATGTGTGCCATATGCGCACACATGCTCATTTCAGGGGTGCATCAGGGTGTCCTTATGACACCATGCACCCTTGAAATTATTCTTAATTTGCAATTAGCAATTTGTGAATCGCAAATTGAGAATGACTTCACATTAATTCCTATGGGCCTCCTGGCCCATGAGAATGAATGAGAAGGTATTACTTAATTGCAATTTTGCAATTTGTAATACTAAGAAATCTCAAAGAAATTGCGAATTTTTAACTACATCCCGTTTTGCAATTTCCAAATAGCAATTCTCAAAAAATCGCTATTTAAGAATCGCAAACAAAGATTTTGATACATATGCCCTTAGTCACTACATCATGCTGCAAACAGAGCTACCCAGTGTTTTTGTTCAACTGATAGATACTGTTGGCAGGGCTCTGCCACGGAAGACTTGGGTGAATACAACCCCGTCCAAATTTGCTTGTGGGTTTGATGATGAAAATCATACCCAACAGTTTTGAAAACTTTTATAAAGGAGCCTCAACAGATAGTCTAAATGAAAAAACAACAACAAAACTAAAGGTTGGCAGAGATTTGAAAAGCATTCGTGAGGTGATACCTTAAGAGATAGCAATAATGACACACTAAAGCCTTATAATTTGTTTGTTTACAGGTACTATATTTGCTGGTATCATTCATCAGACTGCTGTGAATAACTGCTGCAGTGTTGCTGTTGAGTAGACAAGCCAAAGCATCTTTGACTCTACACACTCTCTCCATCCCTACCTCCCCCTCGGGATTTGCCACTGGAGCAGTGTCTTCACTGTAAACTGAGGGCAAGTCTTGGGAGAATTCGGGAACTTGTGTTGCCACCTGATTGGAATTATTTGGGAGAGTGAGCCGCTGAAAAGAGGTAGTAGTGACGTCAGTGTGCGCCGCGCTGAGATGGGTCGTGTGGTGGTAGGGGCCTTAGGCCCACATGGTGGGGTAAAGGACTGACGCAGACACCAGTTAGATAGTATAACTATGGCCACGAGCACGTGCGCTCGGCCCCTTTTATTAGCAGCGTCACCTGACCCAGTGACGTCTGTGGTGGGTGGGTGATCAGTGTAGTACAGGGCTAGAACAACTAGACTGTGTCCTTTGCAGAACACTACATCCCTCCCAAAGTTCGGGGGAAAGAAAACAAAATGTCCAACCTGCACGAAAATAGAATAATACCAAATTACATCCCCAACAGGTTTTCTTCAGACTATCGGCTGAGAGAATGTTGAAGACAGTTCCTGGATTACAAAGTCAGTCAGATGAGCTTCACCTCAGCGGTGTACTTCAGATCATCCTTGTCTTGCTGCGCTTATGTACATTGTTCACCACTTGGGGTTGTCTGGAGCAGAATAGGATTTGACCCTTGAGGGGTCTCGCAGGTGTTCCTAGTCCAGTGGATGACAACGCTTGTTGGTTGATGGAGGTGACTGCGGCACGAGAGGTCTTTCTTTGGATCTGCTGATCTTGATGCTTTCACACCTCCTGCCGGCCAAGTAACTTCCGGCTTGCCTGTCTAGCCGGACTCCTCTCTCACTGGAGCCTTGAAGATTGGCCTCTCCTGCTTGGGCTCTTCTCTCACTAGAGACGCTGGGAGGATCCTCTTGCCGGACACGATGGGACCGGGTGGACCGTGCGGGGCTTCGCATGAGCCGCGCAAAGGCGTCGCTGAGGAACTGCCAACGGACTCACCGCCAAGTCTTTCATGATGTCCTCGGGGTGTTGATGTCATCCGCCAGGATGTTCTTGCCGTTGGGACATGGGTTCAGTGTCTTCGCCAGACCGTTTCTCGGTGCCAGGTGTTTACCTGGGGCCTTCATGCTTCCTGTTGCCTGTCGTGGAGCTGCCGCTGCTGCACCTCTCCCATCCGGATTCCTCTCTCAAAGGACATGCGGCCGAGGCCCTTGTCCCCTGGACTGCCACTAGATCGCGTGGGCTGTGCGGGTCGCTGCGGAACTTCGGACATGGCCACAGTCGAGTCTTGTGTAGTCCACAAGGGTTGATTGTCTAGTGCTCGGGTATGCTCTGCTTCGGCAAGCTTCAGGTTCACGGGGCACCCATGCGGTTCTTCGGTGGTTGGTCTCCTCAGGTGCGAGTTGTCGGGATTACTGGGATCCACACGGATGTTGCGGTGTTCTTCGGACAGCACCGATGTTCGTGTGTGCTGACTGTTGCAATGCTCCTTGGACAGCACCGATGTTCCTGTGTGCTGACTGTTGTTCTCTCTCTTCTTCTGTGGAGTGATGTGGTGTTACTCCATTCTTCCTCTTCATTCTCTTCCTCGACGCGGTCAAGTCTTCTTTCTTGCTTGCTCGTGCTAACCAGGCTTCTCCATGTAGCGGGCCCTCTACATGTCGTCCCCGTGGTCTTGTCCATGTGGTAGGACACTGTCTTCCCCTTTCTTGTTGACTAGACCTGTCGTCGTATCTTCCTGGTACTTGATCACTTCTGTTGTCTTCAATCAGGATACCCTTCTTTGGTCAATTCCATCCTGACCCTCCTGTCTCGTCGGGTTCCTTTGGCTCTACTGTTCCTCCTTCCTTTTCTTTCTGGCGTCGCGCCCTTCCTTTCCATGTTCCTTCTTGCGACGTGATCTGGTCCTCTTGCTGTCGTTGGCCTTCCCGACCAGTCTTCCCCAGGCGGCGTGCACTCCACCTGTTTCTTTCTAGTCTGGGCATAGCTCTCCGGCATGGTGTCCTTCCCTTCACTGACTGGACCGTTTGTCGCGATCTTTTCTGTTGTTGCTTTTCTTTTCTTGGCGACCAGACTGGGTGGTCGGCTTTCAGCTTGGGCATGAGTTGTCATGCTGTGCTATTTGCTTAGTGGTCGCTGTTCACCGTCACGGTGATTTGGCGTTGGCGCGCTTTGTCTGCGCGATGGAGGGTTGCGTCACCGCTCCTGGTGCATCTCTGGTGCATGCCGCCATGCGTGCTGACGATGACGTTCTGGTTGCTGCAAGATGTTGTTGGCTTTCTTGGGGACCTTTGTGCGCTGTCCCGTGGCGTCGGTGTGTCGCTGTGCAGCGTCACTCTGGCACTCCTGGCACGTTCTGGCGCAATGCTGCGCGGTCCTGTCGTGCGGGTGTGGAGTTCTTGCGCCATGTGGCGCGTTATGCGTGCTTACTGTTCAGGGCTCTTGGACGCATGTTGCGAGTCGTTCGGTACTTGCTGCTTTGGCTGTCGTCAGGCACTTGCTGCTTTGGCTGTCGTCAGGCACTTGCTGCTTTGACTGTCGTCAGGCACTTGCTGCTTTGGACCGTTGGCGGGAGTAGTTGATGCTGCGGTGAACACCCGTGGCCACAAGGCGTCGCTGCTCTCTCCGTCGTCTGATCTTGGCAGTCGTTACCCTGGACGTTCTTCCAGTGCTTGGATGCTTAGTGATGCGTTCGTGCCTCTTCCCACGTCGCGCCGGACGTGGCAGCCGCTGACTCCTTGCTGGTGTGTGGTTACTTTGTGCGTCTGTTTTCTGGGTGCACTACTGTGCTTCAGTGGAGGTGCCCTGATTCTCTTGCTGTGGGTCGCCGCAGCCTGAGATTGCTTCTGTGGCAGAATGCTGGTGGCTCTTGGCACTGTGTAGCTACAGTCCTGTGGTGACTGCTTTGTGCAATGCTTGTTGCAGTTCCTTGTGGTGTGTGTGTGCAGTGGTGCTGGATGGCCACTAGATGGCATTGGAGTGACTTTTCAGACACCGGCAGTCCTCTCCTCAGTGTGTTCCCTCTCTCTCTGACCGGTGCTAGGTTTCGCTGCCGCTGGGGTAGAGAGGTGCAATCTCCATGGACTACAGGTAAGGTCCTTATTTGGCAGGGGCTTTGTGAGGAAGGGGTTGCTTTGTGAGGAAGGAGTTGGGGGGGGGACCTTGTTCCATCGGTGCCCCTCGCAGCTGGCCTCAGTCTTCCCAGGCTGCTCAGGGGGTTTGGTGCTGCAGCATGTCACTCTGTCTCCTTTGCGGTGAGTTTCTCCTTCCTCCCCCCAGTAGCCTCGCATTCCACACGCGGCCCGGTGGGGGAGGAGCGTCGGCCTTGCAGTGTCGGCCTCGTAGTGCTGCGTGTCCTGGCTGCTCCTGCTGCTCTCCTTCGAGCGCTGTCCCTGGAGTCTCTGCCCCACTAAGGTGCTCCACCTTACTCGCGCTGCGGAGAGGGGCAGGAGTCAGTGTTGCAGTGCGGGAGACAGCATGCGCTGACGGCAGGCCGTGGGTGAGTCTTGCCTCAAATGTTTATCCACCCTTGCCGTACTTCATACAAACGGCGGGAGACACGGCAGGCAGGCCGCGGGTGGGCTCCGCCGGCTCTGCTTAATCAAGGTTCATTCACCCTCGCAGCGGGGGACAGGAGGCATCGCAGGCAGGCCGCGGGTGGGCTCCGCGAGTCGTGCTTTATTGGAAGTTCATTGAGGGCACGCTCACGCCCGGCGAGGCGCGCTGGGCATGCGGGTGGGCTTTGCTTCGGTTACTAAGCGCCTGGCAGCTCCCCTCGCGCTGCGGGCGCTTTCCGGCAGTCTTTCACCCCTCCGCCGCACTTCACACACGCGGCGGGGGAAGGGCGCTGCAGGCAGGCCGCGGGTGGGCTCCGCTGGCCTTGCTTGTTTGCACAGTTTATTGTCGGCGCTCGGCAGGGCGCCACGGCCATGCGGGTGGGCACCGCGTATGATGATGGTCACACGGGGGGCGCTCCTTGCATGCGCGGCCCCCCAGGCTCGCCTCCGGGCCTTCTTCGCTTCGCGGGTTGGCTCCGCTTGCAGGGACAGTGCCTGGCAGCTCTTCTCACGCTGCGGGCACCTCGCCTTTTGCTGCGGGCTCACCTCCTGCGCTGGACCCGCCACGGGTCGGCTCCTCAGCTGCGGGGTCGAGGTGGGCACTCGGCTTCGCTGTCCTTCTTCGCCCCCAGGCAGGGGCTCAGTCGCGGCCGACGCGGGTAGGCTCCGGTCGGTCCGCTCCACTCTCGCCTCGCGCAGGGAGGCTCACGCTGGGCACAGAGGTGCGAGGTGGACTCCCGGACACCTCACCATGGATCTTCAGGTCCGGGGCACAGTACACGCCCCGCGGGCCTCTCGGCGGCCGGCGCCGCTTTCCCAGAGGGGTGCCCTGCACATGGGCACTTCCCTTCTTTTCCCCCGGGGATTGTTCAGCTTCGGCACGCGTGGCATTGCGTTACCGCCTCGTCGCCAATGTGGTGGTAGGGGCCTTAGGCCCACATGGTGGGGTAAAGGACTGACGCAGACACCAGTTAGATAGTATAACTATGGCCACGAGCACGTGCGCTCGGCCCCTTTTATTAGCAGCGTCACCTGACCCAGTGACGTCTGTGGTGGGTGGGTGATCAGTGTAGTACAGGGCTAGAACAACTAGACTGTGTCCTTTGCAGAACACTACAGGTCGGTTGGTGTAACGCCGCGCTAAGATTGGTGGAAGTTCGTCTGATGCTGAGGGAGAAACCTTCTGAGTGGTATAAATAAATGGACAGGATGTCCGAAAATTGAGTTGCAAATAATTGATTTTAACAATGATATGTTTTAAGGTGTTGCGAGATTTATGTAGAGGCGACACAGAAGTGACTGATAGGAGAAGAAGCTCCGCCAGAAGATACCCAGGCACATTATTTGGCAACAAATGTAGGACTTCATACCCAGGTGGGGCTTCAAAATTGGCATCAAATTACAGAGAAAGAGGGAGAATTGGCTTTACCTCGCTATGGGTCACCGGTTGGAGGTGCTGTACCAGCTGAGGGGAGTGATGTCTTCTCTGAAGCCTCCGCCCAGACCAACACATTTTGAGGCATTAGATGCATGGATGGGAGCAGCAATGGCAAAAAGAAGAGAAGCTTCACAGGGAAGAATGAAGAAAGCAATGAAGGCATATCAAGATGCCGGGTGGGATGCACAGCTGAAGAGATGGAGAGTAGACACTATAGAGAAAGAACAATTTTATCCAGTGGTTACTAGAAGGAGGGTCTGGAGGAAAGAGTAAGACAGAGGAGTAAACTGATACAGATCACAGCTTTCTTGATAGATTGTTGGCAGACGTCCTCCACCTTGTGACTATAGGCTGGAGACGGGGAGGACGCAACAACCAGAGGGCACTTCAGGGGTGGAACGATTGAGTTCAGAGGATCTGACAGCAGGAGTAACGGAGGATTTCAGTGGGAGTAAGAATCCCAGGAGGGTCTGGAGGATCAGGATATGTAGATACGGAGCCAGGAGAAAATGCATGTAACATGAGGTTACCAGAAGCACTTACAGTACACATTACTATTGGGCCTGTGGTTTCAATATATAACCCCAGAGAGAGAACAAGGGAAAGTCAACAGAAAACAGGAGAAGGGGAAGAGAATATATCTGGAGGACGTCAAACAATGAGTGGAATAGGTCTAGCGCAGATACCAGTGGAAGCTAGCACTCCACTGCCGGTTATGGCTGATCCGTTGAGAATGGACAGTGGGTCGGAACCAAGAGGAACTTAGACCAAGACAAACAGGTACTTAGGCAAACTCTAGGTCAGACATTAGAATGTGGGCTCCTCCGGTAAGGGAGTCAATGATAGGGACAGAAGAGATGAGGAGGACACGAGAAGTACCCAGGGTATTGTTCAAATCACAGTGTTTGTGTGAGGGTAGCCATTGGAGAAGTCATAGTTGTGAGAGAGAAAGTGTGGTGATGTTGGGCATTCTGAATTCCAAGCTGTTCAACCTTAGAATGAGGAATGCACAGAGATCAAATTTCCAATGTTCTTTGTAAGACAGTTACTGCCCTGAAGCTGAAGAGGGTTGAGCAATAAAGATGTCGTCTCCTTACATCAACCGCTTTCCTGCCCATATTTGCTTCCACAAATTTGGCGCAGAGGATGGGATGATCTAGAACTAATGACACCTGAACTTTTTTCCCTGGTCTAGGGGTCATTCCGAATAATCCTTGATGATACCACCCAAGGATATTTAAACCTTTCTTTGACACGTATATCTTTACAAAAATCTCCCTCTCCTTAACCCCTTCGCTGTAGGGGTAATTCCCACACGGCACAGGGGAAGGGGGGACGCAGTGCTCGTGACGAGCCCAGCTCTTTATGAGGCACAGTGGAGCTGTGCTCATGACAAGTTGGGATCGTCACGACTCCACCCCCTAATTGATTCTCCCACACAGGTGGGAAATCAATTACCCGTGGGAGTGCCGCGGCCGTTATGACAAGCCCAGCTCGTCATGAGCACAGCTCCAATTTTATTTATTTATTTATTTTTTACATTTGTAAGGCGCACAGATACCCACAAAGGGTTTCCCGGCGCCGAGACTGTGATACTGAGCTGCACCTTTGAAGAGTGGAGGACAAACTGACATTTATTTGTCAAAAAGCCAGGTCTTAATGCTTTTCCTGAAGCTGGAGAAATTGTTTTCCTTGCGGATATGGGGGGGAAGAGAATTCCAAACGGTAGGCCCCAAATAAGAAAAGGATCTTCCTCCAATTCTAGCCAATTTGAACCTGGGCACTGCAAAGTTCGCTGCAGTTAAAGATCGCAGGCTGCGTTTAGGAAGGTAGGGACTGGCAAGATCTTGTAAATATTTGGGAGCAGTGCCGGCTTTAATTTTAAACATGTAGCTCAGGGTTTTGAACCTAACTCGGTTCTCCACCCTGAGCCAATGCAGGTCCCTGAGGTGCTTTGAGATCCTTGCTGTTCTGGGGAATTTGCACAGCAACCTAGCAGCGGAATTTTGGACAAGTTGGAGTCGTCTTAACACTGCTTGGTTTGATCCCAGGTAGAGGATGTTACCGTAGTCAGGCCGAGATGTAATAAGAGCATTGACTACGGTCTTCTGGGTGGCAGGAGGCAGCATCCATAAGATTTTACGCAACCATTTGAGGATGGTAAAACAAATGCCCGCCAATTTATTGGCCTGCTGCTTCATGGATAGTGAGTTGTCAATGGAGACCCCAAGGTTTCTGACCTGGGTAGCTGGTGTAGGAAGAGTGCCCAAAGACGGTGGCCAGTGGAGGGCACTCCAGAGGTCCTTATTCTTTCCTAGTAGGAGGATCTCCGTTTTCTCCCCATTAACCTTCAGCTGGTTGTTTGACATCCAGCTGAAGATTTCCTGAACACCTTGATTGAGCACAGATGGAGCTAGAGGGTCAGACTTTGAAAGTGAAAAAATAATCTGTGAATCATCTGCGTAGGTCATTAAGGCAAGACCGTATCTCTCGCTAGATCGGTAACTGGACGGAGATAAAGATTAAAAAACAGCGGACTCAAAATTGAGCCCTGTGGCACACCATGGGGGGAGTTAAATGTGTCAGAACAGGCCTGGGAGGAAGAAATCTGGAAGGTGCGATGGGACAGATATGACCTTATCCATTCCAGCGCTGCACCACCGATACCATTTTCCCCCAGCCTGGCTAGCAGTCTGGAGTGAGAAATGGTATTGAAGGCCGCACTTAAGTCCAGCAAGATAAGTGCAACAGTTTGGCCATCGTCTAAGAGTTCCCTGATCTTCTCTGTTACTCCAAGAAGGGCAGTTTCTGTGGAGTACCCTGCCCTAAATCCGGACTGAGAGGAGTGGAGTAAACAGTTGTTTTCTGTGAATGTTCCAATGTGCCTCATGATGAGCTGGGCTTGTCATAAGCATGCATGGGGTTAAACATAAAATGACCCTCAGAATACCATGTCAGCCCAATCTTTCTCCCATCATATGTGAAGAGATTTCTGTCAGGGGAAAGTAAATGTTTATCATTCTTGTTTTTTTTTAACAAATCATCCGTGACCATTGTCATTCCAGCCCCTGAATCAATCAACAAGTTAACAGTTTTTCCATCTACAATGATATCTTCATATGGGTCGATACAATCCACTTCACCACCTTGTACAACTGCAATAAATTATATCTCAAATTGTTCATTACGAGAATCATCGCTCACTTCTCTGTCAATAACGGAGTTAACTTTGATTTATTCTTTAGGAGATTGACAAACCTTTGTAAAATGTCCCATTTTATTACATAACCTGCACTTTACATTCATTGCAGGACAGGGACACCCATTGAAACTGTGTCTTGCCTTACCACATATAAAGAAGATATACTTTTGAATAAAAAACGAACCTTCCCTAATTTTTCTTGGAGATATATTTACTGAGCCCCCTTTGTGTCTGACTTTTATTCTCTTTTGGATTATCTTTAACAACTGAAACACTGCTATCAGTTTAACGATGTAACTCTTTAGACTATTTACGTGAAAGTTCTATATATATCTATAGTTTTTGAGAGAGTATGGTTTTTTAACATTAGCAACTTCTCTTGAAATTTCTTATCCCAACATCTCACCACTATCTGATCTCTTATAAGTTGAGATGTGACATTTTCTAATTCATACTCGGCCACTATTGTGCGCAGAGCAGCCACATAAGTAACAATGGATTCATCCTGCTGCTGCTCCCTGGTGAAGAACTTGTGTCTATTCACAATTAGACTAGAGAGTACATCAAACTGTTTCTCTAATTTTCTTTACAGCTAGTTGATATTCATCAATATCTTCCTTTTCATCTCTCACCTCGTAAGGTGGTAAAGGCTCATAAACTGACTGTCCTTCAAAATCCAAACTGTGCTCCAATAAGAACTTTTTTCTTTTTGGACAATATCTGTTCCCACCAATAGCACCAAGATATTTTGTAAAGCTCTGTACCATGAGCGCCATGGAATGGGTGGATCACCTTGAACTTGGAGAAATGGTGGAGGTGCATTAACACTTTGCATGCGAATTTACACGATACAAATTTTGAGACAAAAGAATAAAGAATGTAACTATACATTTGGATTTGGATTTCTGACCTTAGTGGAAACGGATAGGGGTACATATTTCCATAGCGAAATCATGAAGTTGTAGTGAACAGCTTTGAGAATTGATCAGAGATTGCACTGTAGCTATAGGCCCGAGGCTTCTGGTCTACTGGAGCAGATAAATGGCACAATCAAGATCAAGGTATCAACTGTTTGTTCATCGACTTCTTTGAACTGGCTAGATACAGTGCCATTGGTACTGATGAATCTGCATAGTACTCCTGATAGATATTGATGGGTAGAGCTATGTGATTGCCTACAGTGCCAGCTACAGCATTGATAAGCATCACAGTTGATTTGGTTTTGGATTATTGTAGGGGACTGGCTGACTTGGTTAATTCTGTGTCCCATCAGGTCGAGGCTGCGACTGCACCTAACTTGGGAGATCGGCTGCATGACCTTAACCCTGGAGATTAGGTGGTTGTCCGAAAGCATGTGTGGAAGAGCTGCCTGGATGCTCGCTGGCCAAGACCATACCAGGTGATTTTGGTCACAAATACAGCTGTGAAGTGTGGAGAATTTCCAAACTTGATACAGGCTTCGCATACCTGCTGAATTCCAGAGCCTGTGAAGGAAACGATTCCCTTTGTACCGAGAAGCGCAACTGAAAATGCAACAGTAAATGAAGAAACAGATCAAGCCATAAGAACTCTTGGTGAAGCTGGTCAATCAACAGAGGGGAAGAAGAGATCAAACTGCTCCAGAGTTGAGTTCAGATTCTATGATAGATGAGATTGCCGAGGTGAACTTTGAACCAAATCAGAGTAAACAACCTAGTAAAGAATGATCAGATCAAGAGGAATAGAGGAGACCAGGTGCTGAAGCAGAAACATGGCCAGAAAGAAAAGAGAGGCTGAACCTCACTCCTGTTCCTGAAACATCTGTATCCGATGAAAGTGAAATCGAAGAGAGAATGGATGGTCTAAGACGATCCAGGAGAGAGAGAGTACCGTCTCAAAAATACGCATCTCCCCAGTAGAAATAGATACAGAGACCGGAGAGCTTCGGGAAGCTGGAGACTGGTACCGTGAGCCACGGAAGGAGCACCTTGACGATTGATATCCAGTTACTGGTCCCCGAAGTTGATGCTTTTGAAATCCTGACTCTGACAGTCCCCGATCCACCAAGGCTGAGTGGTTTGCGATTTTTGATGCTTAACCAAGTTACTTTTCCTACCTTTGGTCGACAACCCACCATACAGGAAATGGGAGAGATTTGTGCAGAAATTCTTCAGCTTGTTCTTACTATGTTTGGATCGAATATCATTAACGATAAAGCGTGAACTAAGAAAGGAGAATTTATTAGCCTTTAGAAAGCAGATAAACTTCAGCCCGAGTGGAAGAAGATGTAAATTAGGAACTTTCAATAGAAGAAGCATTAAGGTCTAAGGCTGACAACATCTCTTCAATAGGTGAGTTTTATTGGATTGACAATTTCAATAATCAAATGGAAAACAGAAAAATAAAAAGGCGTTGTAAATAACAGGATAAGGCACAGAAAGAAGAAAAGAGACTTTATTTATTTATTTTTATTTATTTATAAAGTTTTATATATTGCGAACTTGACCCAAGAGGGTATCAGAGCGCTTTACATTTAGGATCGTTGCGTTTGAAGTTACATCAGTTACAAGAGCATGGTAAGGTATAGGACACATAAACAATTTTGCAAGAATTCGTAGGAGGGAGGGGAGGAAGGAGTAATAGCAGGGAGATAAGGAGGAACTGTGCCCAATGTCAGGCTGGGTAGGTGACGGTCAAGGGGGAAACCAGGGCCAATCTCCTCATTAGCAGTCTAGCAGCTCCACCAAGCATCAACCATGTTGCTCAGGTCTCAGCGTTCAGGAATACCAGTTTGGAGTGTATTTGATTTGAGCAGTTTATATAGCGCTGGCTAGACCCGGATGTATCAGAGCACTAAACCAGAGGATCGTTGCATTACAAGGTACATCAAAAAAAGGTTTATATAGCGCTGGCTAGACCCGGAGGTATCAAAGCGCTATACCAGAGGAACATTTTGTTACAAGTTGCATCAGTTACAATAGCGTAGTAAGGTACAGTTAACAAACGAGGTTGAGAGAATTTGTAGGAATTATATTATATTGTAGGAACATTGATTTTGTTTGCGCCTCAAGAAATCCAACAGTGGTTCAAGATGGAGCCTGGAAGTTCAGGTCACAGGCAGAAGTGCATAATCGGTACCCTTAATGTTGTGGTGCTTATTGTCATAACTGTGGGGATTGTTACATCTTTGGTTGGGTCTCACAATACTGAAAAGAATGGGGAACAGGCGACATCTACCCCACCTGCCTCAGATGTTGAAGAGGGTGCATCCACAATAGATAGAGATATGATCAGGGAAACTAGTTGAATGTTACATGTAGATTTGTCACAAGGTGATTTCACGTTGAATGCATATGCTCATTTGTTGTTAGAATATGTTGATAAAATGGAAGCGAAAGACTGCTATGTGTGTATGCAATTGCCAGAATCAGTAGGAGAAGGCATACAATACCAACATTTACCCTTGATGTATGGCATCACATGTAGTGTGTTGAGCATGTTTTATAGTAAGGCATATTTTTAGTACTACTTCTCTAATTTTGATGTGGTACTCTCAGAGGTTCCAGTTCTCAAATACATGAATACGTATGATTATTATAAGGAAGTAGAGAGGATGTCTACGTATTTCGTGCCTCCGGTTACTTTAGATACATCTTATGCCCATAGACACAATCTAATCTGTATCTTATCTGACATCGAGAAGAAGTTTGTAGATCAGATAGAAGATGGGCATAGGCAGACTTCATTTAGACCAGATCCAAAGCACAATGTTATTCCATGGACTCAGGAAGAATTAGATGTCCTGTAAAAAAATGAAACTGTGCATTAGACATCCTTCAACATATTATGACAAGATATTTGTGGGTGAGAGTGATTGTGAGCACATTCTCTTAGTTGAGGAATCAATAAGAAAGGTGCTCTTGGATATATTAACCATAGTGCCAAATGTGTATTTTGTGTGTGGAAAAAGTGCTTATGTGAAATTGCCCAAGAATTGGTATGGTGCATGTTATTTGGCTGTGGTATTGTCAGGACCTTAGTTTGTTTAAGTCCTCTCGAGATCCTCAGGAGCAGTACCCAAAGCCCACCTTCCAGCAGCTCCGACTCTGCACTTAGAAAGTTCCGCAGAGGATCGAAGTGGCTAGACGAGGGGAGGTAAGGGAGGGTACTGCGGGGAGGGAGATCTGGAACGAGAAGAAAACACTGGAACGCTCGAACTTCTGCGCTTTCTTACTAAGAAACTAAAATGGACTATATTCCTGTACCTAGGAAGGAAAGTTAGATTAGACCAAACATTGTGAATTTAAATAATAGCTAGGTCTTAGACGACAAAGAATGGTTAATATTCCAATATGTAATATTCATAAATCAGATATGCGTAGGTATCAGGATAATAACATGGACTATAACACTAGCCCCATTTGGAGATTAAAAGGTCAATGTATTAGTCTATAACAGAATACTTGTGATTCTCAATTCTCATTAAATGTCCATGAAAGGCTAAGCACTGTTATTCTCACAGCATAGCTAAGTATACAATTTAAGCACTGTTATTTTTATAGCATAGCTATTATACAGTTTGAAATAGTCATAACAATTGTATGCAATCAGGTAGCCGTCCTGTTAATTTCACAGCACAGTCAATTGAACCCAAAAATGAAGCATTAGTTTGAACCAAGGTCCTTCGCCTTCTAAATACTGTTTTTGGCGTCTAGAGTTGAGCTGGGAGTGAGTGTCAACCAAGTAAATTCTGAATAAAGGAGCAGGTGTTTAAGCGGTAACTTTCCGAAAGCAAAAGTACTTTAAACTGCCAAGAATTGCCTCTCGCGTAAACCTTAACGAGCGTCTTGCAGAAATCTCCAGCCGGGAAATCTAGGACTTGACACGAAGAAAAGAAAAGGATAAATCCTACCTGCGTTATCTGCAAGCGGATATTCGTGGTAGATTACTACCATAAACAGGAATCAGGAATCAGGAACAGCTGCGGGGCTCCTCCGCGCACAGGAAACGAAGCGAAGACCGGGCAGGAAACAGAAGACCTCCGAACTCGGGAACCGGCAAGAATAATCCGCACGGCGTCCAGGGCGTGGCATCTTTTATAGTCCCGGTTACAGGTACAGGAGCTGCAGAGGGAAAAAAGACTTCGGCAGCAAACCCAAAACGTTCTAGAAGCTTGAGAGAACCCCAAAATGCCAACAAGCATTGGTAGAGCGCAAATGGAAAACAAACGTTGCTTAGACACAAGGATATAGACATAGAAAACAAGCATTGGCGAAAGCCATGATTCAGGAATGGGAATGATTACAGTAGTTGTTCCAACAAGCATTGCTACAGTACAACAAAGCATAGTTACAGTAGCTGTTCCAACAAGCATTGCTACAGTATTGTTTCAAGAGGCTGGATCCTGACAGGTATTCACAAAAATCTTCCATGTAGATGAGTTATGGCCTTTGGAAGGGAAAAGATCTCACAGAGGAAAATGTGGTGTAAGTGCAGGAGAAATTGTTAGGGATGTATTTGGTACTATGATGCCTAGCTTGGGTGTGATTTTGAATGATGGGAAAATTAGATAATTAGCGACGCTGGTAGATAAGCTTTCTGTGAATACTGCTCAACTTCTATTGTTGATGGAGAGATTGTTTCGATGAGGGCTATGATTCTAAAAAATTGTCTTGCATTAGAAGTGTTATTAGCAAAAGCCAGAGTAGTCTGTAAATTATTAAAAGTTCAACAGTACTGTACTTATATTCCTGACAATAGTCAGGATATAAGGAAGTACATTAGTAACATTTCAGAGATTCATCAAGATTTACGTGATCTGGCTGCTGAGGGACTGTGGAAGCAAATTGGAAAGGGATTTGAAAAGGTTGGGAACTGGTTTGGAAGTCTGAGACAAGGAATAATGGGATGCATTTTGAAACCTATCATAATAGCTGTCATTTGTATATTTGCACTATTAGGAGTCATTAAGGCTTACAAACGGCAAAGACCACGTTGTAATGAAAATTCATTGAAAAAAACAAGAGCGGAAATTGGAAAGACTGCAGGACCGTCATTATCAGCACGTAAAAGTGTTAGAACGATTTAGACAGGGACGGCAAGCTACAACTTATGTGTGTAGCTTGCCATAGCAGGAGAAGAACTGTTAGAGGGTAAGGTATTGGTGTTATGGTACTAGACATAAGAGGGGGGAACTGATAGAGCGCCTACAGCACTACTATACTCATGGTTTAAACACACTCACATGTATTTGTTATCATTTGCATTGTTTCAGGATTATTAAAATGCCTTTATTCAAAGTTATATTATCATTGCAATGTAGAGTAAACATTTAAGTAGGACTTTGTATGTATTGAAGAAACTTAGAATTCCTGTACATGTAATGTCCAGGATAAAATATTACTCTTGCAATGTAATTTCTGTTTAGTTTAAGTTGCCTGGATTGAAGGCCTAAACTGTAAGTTGTTTTGAGTTTCATTTCTCCTTGATTGCTCAAGAATTGTAATTAAATAAATCAAATTTGTGCTCGAAGACAGTGTGTTCTCATCCTACTGCAGGTGCAGGAATTTCACCTCACTATTCTTAGATTTAAGGAGAAACCCGGAATGTCTTTTTGAAGAAGTTTGAAAGGAGAAAAGAGAGGACACCTTCCGTGCCTGGCCTATCTGAGTACCAATACCACTGGAAGAAAAGTTGGCTATATAAAAGCTTCTGTTGAAACTCACTGAAAGATGGCGTACATGCAAAGGTTTATCATGGGACGTATTGTGGGTTGAACATTACCTTTTTGTATGATGCGCAGGTACAGATTGGGAAACTTCTACTTTTCGGAGGAGAAGGAGCATCTTAGAGTGAGCTCCATAGCATTAACATATCAGACCCATTTTGACGTGAGTACTTCTTAGGAAGTCAACACGTGATGACACCTTTGGGATAGGATAATGGGAAAATAGGTCGGACTCTTATCTAGAGTAGAGTAGGGAAAGATACTTCTGTTTCTTCTCTCAAATGAAAAATGATTTGGACTCTGCTACTATTCTTTGTTGTATTCAGATTTTGGAGGTCCTCCTACTATGTGGAATAGAGTGTTTCCCTTGGCACAGTTTATTCGTTAAGCCCACATGTTAACTTTGGATATTTAAACATTTAAACACTATAAAACAAACCAATACGTATATAAAAAGGCTGATATAAATTTATTTTTCTTAAAAACAATGACAGTCACAAATTTTAAAAATATGGTGTAACCATATTACACATGATAAAAACAAAGGGAAGAAAGCAAAAAACCTTTTCTTCTAACAATTTATAATGCAACTGAACACAATATCAGAAGGAAAATCAATGACGAGTTCAATGGACAGTACAGGATAAATAAATCCAATTCTACTACACCACAACAAAGAGAGACACATAAAGACAATACAATTTTGTCATTCCAGCTATGGCACACCGAGTGTATCAATCTCAGACTAGCAATCTCGGGTACATATACTTATTGTACTTTGCAAAATTGACACGGTTACTCAGTTGTGCAATTCGTTTTGCGTCGACGCGTTTCGATGGCTTATTTCATATTCTTGCCATCTTTTTCAAGACTGTTGTATTTTCGTCTCCCTTTATCAGCGGCACTGGATGGTTGCCTTAAATTAGAAGTTCCTATGAGCAAACATATGGCCATCAGTATCTATTTTATATTGCCATTTTAATCATTACATTACCGCACCTATCCCTAGTGCAATCAAACTTTATACATCCAAGGTAGTGTACATCTTGTTTAAAAAAACCTCTCAATTTCATTTCTCATTTGCTGTGTTAGAACCATTTTTCTAACCACCCTTAGCGACTGCATCAGGTTATACCAATGTCTCATCATTAGTAGCCAACTTAGTACCTACAGTTATCCAATCTTATCATGTGTGCTACTACAATTCAATGTCACCCACCCGCATATTGGCAGTATAGACTTATACTTGGACTGAATTAAATACACACGGGTTAGGGTCAGTTTTAACCTTTTATGTCATATTTAGGAAGAATTTCTCTGTTTGTCCTGCATAGGCATATTATAGGGCAGGGCTAGTCTGAAAGATAAGGAGATATTTACAGCTCCGCATTTTACATTATTGTAGATCCATTACTTAGATCTCCTAGAGTTGGCTTGCTTTTTACATTTTATACCTGCTAGGGATTTCCTTGCTGCTTATTCTTTCCACGTGATAAAATCAAGTCAACAGTCCTGCGCAGGGGTTATCTGTAAAAAAGTATATATTGGTCCTTCACTGCCGCTTATCATTAAACATTTTAATTTATCTTAATCATTAGGACTTCTAACCCGGATTTACCTTTATTTATTATTATCTAGTTGGCGGTAACCCCCTGGTCGCGTCTGCTGGAAGGGCACGTCCCGCCTTATTTAAAATTTGCTTGTCTCTGGTGATAGATAATGCATATTTGTTAAATTTTATTTTATTTTACCACCCCATATTCCTAGGATGCCTTCTTAGGCCTTTTCAACACGACCCACCTTGCTCATTCAGTCGCAGTGTTTGGTACGGAGCGGATACTTGGCCGGGTCAGTCTTTTAATCTGAGAGGCAAAGAGAGGATAGCAGGAGCAGAAGTTAATGTCTATTCTTCCTCCCTCTCACACCTTCCAAACGCTACATTCTAGCCTTCTTACCTTGCAAAACGGCAGCACTTGTCTCTCCACTCCCGGTCCGTTGCAATCCTACGTCTGGTTTCCCGTAGCGTTCTTATTGCTAGTCTGAGATTGATACACTCGGTGTGCCATAGCTGGAATGACAAAATTGTATTGTCTTTATGTGTCTCTCTTTGTTGTGGTGTAGTAGAATTGGATTTATTTATCCTGTACTGTCCATTGAACTCGTCATTGATTTTCCTTCTGATATTGTGTTCAGTTGCATTATAAATTGTTAGAAGAAAAGGTTTTTTGCTTTCTTCCCTTTGTTTTTATCATGTGTAATATGGTTACACCATATTTTTTAAATTTGTGACTGTCATTGTTTTTAAGAAAAATAAATTTATATCAGCCTTTTTATATACGTATTGGTTTGTTTTATAGTGTTTAAATGTTTAAATATCCAAAGTTAACATGTGGGCTTAACGAATAAACTGTGCCAAGGGAAACACTCTATTCCACTTTGAACAAGTACCTTATTCCCCTGGTCTAAGGGGTCTCTCTCTTTTAAATTAAATAGGTCCTCCTACTATGCCTTTTGTGCCGAGTGAATTATATTCCTAGATTTGGTTCTGTATTGATTTTTATGTATCTGTATACTCTGATATTGAGGTGTGTTTATATACAATTATTTTTGGCCTTATAATAAATCCACAAAATTGAAAGTCGGAGTCTGTAATCCTTTAAAAGAATAACCAAATTGAAAGTAGGACTTTAAATTGTTTTATTCCCCTCAAACACTTTAGCAGGCAAAGACCATCTGATTTGAATTCAGTAGGGAAGGTAAGGAGTAAAAAAAATTCGTAATCTCTTTCATGAACTATAATACATTGCGTAAACACTCATCGAGCAGTTTCTAAGCGTTTTGTTTATGTGTAGCTTCTTCCACTACGCTTTGACATGCCACCATAGAACTAATTCACATTTTATATATAAGTGTACTTGCCTCTGCATGTTTTGTTAGCGCTGCTCAGAGCACTTTGGCATTTCTATTTGATTTAGGATCTTTAGGATCTTTTTTTCACTTAATTCCACAGTAGTATATTTATGCACTGCGATTTTTCATTCACGGGATTACTGTTCTTTCGTCATACACACGTGCTTCTTCGCTCACTCCTCTACTATTCCTGTGAGTCCTTATTGTTTCCAGGATCACTTTATTGGGTATTTAACATTGTCCTATGTATTGCTAAACCCTGTGCTTTAGAACACGGTTCTCTTATTACTTTAACGCGTTGCGTGCTCGCCTCGACCGTTGGCTGACGTGAGCACTACCTCTGGGGTGCTGCGCACGACTAACGGCCGACGTAGCCCCGCCAACTGCATGGAACGCCCGCACTGTGGCGGAATGTCCTGCGCGGTGAAAGGGTAAGGCACCTTAGTCACGGGTAAGCATTTTTCCATCACCAGCATTTTTTAGAATTAGAGCACCACTCAATAAGAATTGAGGCATGTCTGCTACTATTGTGTGCAGTCACGAGCGAGCACCTTTTCTTCCTCACGTTTTTTTCATCAGAGCACCATTCATTTAAATTAAGGCATGTTTGCTGCCCTTGTATTGAACCTGAGTTTCCTCTATATTTCAGAATCAAGTCCCTGATGAAGGGCAAATCTCCCAAAATGGATAGGGCGCATGTGAATGTCAACTATACAACCTAATGAGGATCATGGTAATGAATGAATTAGGAATTTCAATGTTGATGAAGAATTTATAATCTCAATAAAGCTCATTAAGAATAAATGTACAGAGAGTGATCAACTAGAGTATTTTTTCTTGCTTGAGTGCAAATAGAAGATCCCCTCATTTTGTTAGGTCAGCACTTTTTGGTAGGAAGTAATTTTTACCCTTTGCTATCCAACACTTTCCCTACTGTTGCACTCACTGGAGTGAGAATAGTAATTTTTACCCTTTGCTATCCAACACTTTCCCTACTGTTGCACTCACTGGAGTTGGAATAGTAATTTTTTCCGCCACTGCTATGCAACACTTTCCCTACTGTTGCACTCTCCGGAGTAGGAATAGTAATTTTTACACCTACGCTATCCAACACCTTCACTACTGCTGCATTCACTGGAGTGGGAACAGTAATTTTTTCCTCTACGCTATCCAACACTTTCCCTACTGTTGCACTCTCTGGAGTGGGAATAGTAATTGTTAAGCGTACGCTATCCAACCCTTTACGTACTGTTGCACTCACTGGAGTGGGTATAGTAATTCTAACCCCTCTGCTATCCAACACTTTCCCTACTGTTGCACGCACTGGAGTGGGAATAGTAATTTCTTCCCCTCCGCTATCCAACACTTTCCCTACTGTTGCACTCACTGGAGTGGGAATAGTAATTTTTACCCCTCCGCAATCGAACACTTTCCCTACTGTTGCATTCTCTGGAGTGGCAATAGTAATGTTTATCCCTCCGCTATCCAACACTTTCCATACTGTTGAACTCTCTGTAGTGGGAATAGTAATTTTTTCCCCTCTACTATCCAACACTTTCCCTACTGTTGAACTCACTGGAGTTGGAATAGTATTTTTTTCTCCTTCGCTATCCAACAATTTCCCTACTGTTGCACTCACTGGTGTGGGAATAGTAATTTTTACCCCTCCACAATCCAACACTTTCCCTACTGTTGCACTCTCTGGAGTAGGAATAGTAATGTTTTTCCCTCCACTATCCAACACTTTCACTACTGGTGCACTCACTGGAGTGGGAATAGTAATTTTTTCCCTCCATTATCTAACACTTTCCCTACTGTTGCACTCTCTAAGTGGGAATGGTAATTTTTACCCCTCCGCAATCCAACACTTTACCTACTGTTGCGCTCACTGGAGTGGGAATTGTAATTTTTAACAACCTGCTCTCCAACACTTTCCCTACTGTTGCACTCACTGGAGTGGGAATAGTAATTTTTTCCCCTCCGTTATCTAACACTTTCCCTACTGTTGCACTCTCTGGAGTGGGAATTGTAATTTTTAACACTCTGCTCTCCAACACTTTCCCTAGTGTTGCACTCACTGGAGTTGAAATAATATTTTTTTCCACTACGCTATCCAACACTTTCTTTACTCTTGCACTCCCTGGAGTGGGAATAGTAATTTTTACACCTCCGCAATCCAACACTTTCCATACTGTTGCACTCTCTGGAGTGGGAATAGAAATGTTATCCCTGCACTATCCAACACTTTCCCTACTGTTGCACTCTCTGGAGTGGGAATATTAATTGTTTCCCTTTGCTATCAAACACTTTCCCTACTGTTGCACTCACTGGATTGGGAATAGTAATTTTTACCCCTCCGCCATCCAACACTTTCTCTACTGTTGCACTCTCTGCAGTGGCAATAGTAATTTTTACACCTACGCTATCCAATACTTTCTCTACTGTTGCATTATCTGGAGTGGGAATAGTAATTATTTCCCCTCCAATATCCAACACCTTCCCTACTGTTGTACTTAATGGAGTGTGAATAGTATTTTTTTCCCCTTCGCTATCCAACACTTTCCCTACGGTTGCACTCAATGGAGTGCAAAATGTAAGTTTAAAAATGTATAAATATTTTAGTATTTTATTTAATGATACAATGTTTATATTATTATATTTTATGTTATATGTGTATGTATATACATAGATTTTATAGGTAATTTTTATATATTTATAATATTTTTAAATAAATAAAAGTTATTTGTTTATTAATTATTTAAAGTAAATGTACATGTATATATTACATTTTATATATGTAGGTTTATTTTGTTTTAATTATATTTTTTTATAATAATATTTTAGTTAATTTCTAATATAATTCTTTTAACATTATTGTTATATATTAAAAACAACGATATTTTGGACATCGATATTTTATACACCTATATTTTTATTCCAATTTTTTTGTCATTTACATTTTAAATATAGGATGTCGATATTTTGACTATCGATAGTTTTTACATAGACATTTTTTACTTCAATATTATGTCAGTGATTACATACATTCTATTAACGATCTCCCATGTTGCCCATGTAATGGGTCATCACCTCAAATGATTTGCAAATTTTTTTGTAAATGCTATTGCAATCAGCGTGTGAAATGTTTAATTCCATTTTTGCGTAAATTAAATTTCAGGCAATGCCGACCTGCTTTATACTTTTAACGAATGCTGCCAGACCCCTTAACCTGTTTTATGTGTCGCCTCCTTTTTGTGTCTAACACTGAATACTAGGAAATTGCACATTTGCTAATATGAACTAGATCTAAACTGGTTGTTCTGCTTTTATTATTGTTTTTTAAAAAAAAATTAAATATTTTTTACAGTATGCATATTTGTGATGTCTATATGAACTTTAATTTTTAATACTGCATAAATCCAATAAAGTAATTTAATTGAACTAGTTAGTAATAACACATTAAAAAAATAGTTAATTAATGCTTTATAATTATATTATTTATTATAGTATGTGTTATTTATGTTGTGATTTTGAAATATTAATACGGTTGAATTTATTCAATCTTGGTTCAATTGATGACCAAGTCTGGCTAATAGCTACTCAGGGCCTGATGGAGGTGGCTGTACGTTCCCGCTTCCAGCTGAAGATTTTCCATAGACTTTACTACTTCAGACCACTGCTAAATGAACTGGGATGAGCTAAAAGCACACTCTGCCAGAAGGGCTGTGGACAGGAGGGGACCTTTTATCACTTGCTGCGGTAATGTTTGTTAATTCGAAAATACTAGGCCGAGCATGGGAGGTTATTGGGGTTGGAAGTCCATCTCGAATCTCTGTTAATTTGCCCTGGGTAAGAGGCTTGGCCTAGATACAAATAGCTATGGGTGGCACTGGCCTTGGTGGTGGCAAAGATTAATATAGCGAGGTGCTCAGTCCGGTCCCTCCTCTGAGAGTGGGAGACAGGAAAACAGATCTGTATTGGTGCTGGCGAGTATGAACATACACAATATATGAATTGAGGGTTCCCAAGCAAATGTGAAAAGGTATTGGGAGATTGGCAGGCGTAGGAAGGAACATTAGTTATAGGAAGGGAAATTACTATAACTTGGTAACAATGATTCAGTCATGTGATATCTGATATGACCACTGTACTTGTAATATAGTTTTGTATTTTAATCATAAATATTTTTGTAGTAATTTATTAAGAGTATTAAAAATTTAAATAATATATAAAAAAATATATATATATATATTTTTTTTTTCAAATGCGAGTAAAGCGATCACACAGAGTTTTGCTGACGCCAGTAGTTGTTTATTCCAGGTTACGCGTTTTGCTTGACAAGCAAGCTTGCAGGTTCCACTGTGCTTTTAAGCAGTGCACTGTAAAGTAAAGGAAAGATAAAATGATAATAACTCCTGCTGCATAGTTGGGGCTGCTCTGCTCTCAGAGCAGGAGAGGAGTGGTTTGCTCACTCCTAAGTACACAGTGACTGTTCGGCCCTACCCCCGGTACGCACACCTGCCCCCTGCTCCGCCACCCGCTAATAATGCCGGCCGCCACTGTTAGTACTAATACCGAGTTGCAATTCAGAAGGGGTGTAAATGGGATGTACATTCCAGTTTGTAATTTGCTATGGTTTGTGCCAATGCATTGCAGTAGCAAATGCAGTTAAAAGCAACTGATCAGTTAAAGACATCCAAAGAAGGTGTTAACTTATTGGCAAAGGGGAATGGGTCTCTTTTCGAATATTGTCTGGTGTCATCAGAGAGAGAAGAGAGTGGTCCGGGTTCCACTGCCTGCTCCCCGTGTTGTCTTTCGAAACGAGAAACTTTTTTTTTTAAATGGGACACAAGTTCCATTCAAGAACTGCAAACGTAGGGATGGTGATCTGAAATCCCTTGCAGGCCAACATCTTTGTGTTTGTAACCAAATTCAAGGGGTCGCAAATAGCAACATGGATAACTAATATTCATTAGGCAGGTTGTTCTGCAGCCTCCTGTGATTGAAGGTTTTGTAACAGGACCTAATAATACTTGGGCTTATTTATGAGGCCAGTTGTGTCACACTTGCACCACGCAACGTGATGCTTGATCGACACAACTCAAAAATGAGATTCATGAAGCCATGCAAGGCCCCTGAGTGGCATCGGAACTCTGGAGTAATGCAACGCAGAGCAAATCGCTACTTTGCTTTACTCTAACCTGAGTAAGCATTCTATGGTCATTGCGTGGGGGTTCCCATGCACTTCCCATGGAGTTTGAAACATTCACAGATTTACCAGAACTGGTAAACATGGGAATGCAACAAAATGCTCTGACTTTCTAGGGGAGGCGTAACGAGGAGAAATATCTTTAAAATATCTTTATGTCTCCTTGTTACTTCCGCTTTCTATGTTTGCTGAAATTCTGAACCACACATAGAAAGAGAAATATGCCTCAGGGGGCTCTTTTTGTGCAGGAAGAAGCCCCTTCCTGCATAAAAACAATCCTGCGTGCAATGCAGGCATCCTTGCACTATTGTACAAAGGTACCTGCGGTGACGGAAGCTGGGCTGCCTTTTGTGCGTCTGCGCTGGGAAAATGACAGGAATGCACCTTATTGTAATGAATATGGAGCATTCCTGCACTTTCCAAGTAAAGCAGCTCATCTACGCAGTACTTTTGACTTGAGAGCAGTTTTCAGCAAATTCTCATAACTAGATACCCAAAAGTGTGCACCTTGGAAGTACCTCGAGAGAACCCCATTGTGTGCTTTCTAAAAAATTCAGCAAGTGTCCTGTGTGTTTGAATATGGATTTTGCAGTTTAAATATGGATTACTGGCATAGGAACATCAAGACGCAACATGTCTTGGAATGCACAGGAGCACATAACACAGTACACTAAGTGTAAAGTGCTTGATGATGACTTGTATTCGTCGCACGTTTGATGGAGTCTGTTTACTGAGCGCCTTTATCATTTTGTGAGCGTGCAGTCAAAATGATGGGCACTGTGGTCTTTTTGTTCTCATGCTTTGATGGTAGCAAACTATCTCATTAGTTGTTGACGACTTATCCTTGTGTATAGCATTCTGCCAGGGAATTATATCCATGTTAAATATGCAGGCACTCTTGCACCATGGTACAAGGGTTACTGCATTGTAAGCAGAAATATTTTTGTGCAAGAGGTCATACCTTCCTGCACAAATGCAATCTCTGAGGCATTTTCCTCTGTCTATGTGTACTGCAAAATGCAGCACACAGGAGGGCACTCTGAAAAGTGTTACATCGCTGTTTTCACACAGCGATGCAGCACTTTTCATAAATGAGGCCCTGAGTATCAGTAATTCCAACATTATACATTAACAATGTACATGATGCCAGTAAATTATGAAATTGTGAGGAAAATGTCACAAACAGTTAGTCATTTGATTATGACTGTGGATGCTGTTGATGAAAGGGATGTGAAAAAGAGACAAGTCATAGGGCCAAATTGTTACAGGTATTATTTGGGTTATACTGGGTACTGTGGCTGGTTACATTAGTGTCTGATATTACAGTAAAAAACTATGAGAAGGCAAAAGATTATGTTCATCATTCATCAATTCAAGAGTTTGATTTTATAATGTCAGAATATGTTTTTGATAGTTTGTAGTTCATGGTTAGGTAAATTAGAAGCAACATTCAATTATTTTATTCCATACATTTTTATTTTTATTTTTGCTGCATATGGTCAGCAGAAGCAGGCACGTGGCCACTCTCACCGTCCAGATTAAGATCCACTTGAAATAAAAAACATGAGGAACTCACTTCAAACCAGTTTAAGAGTTTACGACAAAAATAAATGACTATATATTCATTTGATAACTTTATTTCGGTCGAAAGACCATAAAAGTGCAATAAAATATGTACAAGCACAGTAATAAAAACCACAAATACAGTTAAATTAAAAACATATTAAACAATGAGTTATCAAAGAATGAGAGTATGGGTGAGTGTGGGGCATTGTTTCGTACTAGAAAAAAGAGTTCTTCTCCGCCACATGCCATATAAAAAGCGGAAAACAGCAAAAACAATGGGAGGGGCAGTATCATAGGTTAAAACTCTTGAAGCTTGGGCGCATTGTCTGAAACCCAAATTTTTACACAGTGGAAGGATCCAGCATTTCCGAATTCCACTGTATGCGGGGCAGAAGAAAAATATATGTACAATGTCTTCCCTCCAGTAGTTGCAAGCAGGGCAATTGGCCTCCAACAAGCGTGACCATCTGCATGTAAGTTCCCCTATCGGTAAGGAGCCATGCCTCAATTGAGTATACAGTTTTCTTGCGAATGGGGGCTGCACCAAGTCCAGAAACACCTCCGTCCTGGGGCTAACTTTCATAAAAAAAAACTCTGTGGTCAGCCTTCCCAAGGAGGTCGAGCAGTGTAGGGTTTTAAGGTTGTATGACTTTACAGCCGCCACTATTTGGGACCTTTGCGTCCTCACACAGCAGTCTTCCGGTGCATCCCAAAGTTGTGACATACCAATTTGATGGAAAAAAACCTTGACATGGACCAGCCAAGGTATGTTCTTGTGCTGTAGCTGGCCCCAGATTGCAGTGAACTCTGCCCTAAAGGATGCAAGCTCCGGCATGGACCAAAGCCTTCTCCAATAGAGCAGAGGTCGTGCAGCTGCCAGCTCGTCAATGGATTCCAAGCCTAGGTCTAGGCGTAGTGGTATGAGGGGAGTGCTTTGTGGAAGAGCAACCAGGTGGCGCATGAAGGCATGTTCGACCTTCGATAGCTCATGTACTTTCATGTGTCCCCAGAGTTCTGCTGCATACAAGGCTGCTGGCCTGACCTGCATTTTGTAAATCTCAAGGGCAGGAGAGACAGGTTTAAAGGTCAAAGCACTGTGGAATCTGCCTATACCTCCCATAATCTGGGACAGTCTCAAAGATGATTTAGAAATTTGGTGATCCCATGTGAAATGTTCAGTCAATGTGACCCCCAGGTATACAAAAGTCTTGACACGCTCCAGGGAGGTTCCATTTAGCGTAGGGTTTGGGCGGGTATGCCTCGGGGGATTGAAGATCATGAACTTAGTCTTCTTCAAGTTGACCTCCAGCCCCCGTGAGGCACAAAAAGACACAAACCCGTCCAGGACCCGCTGGATGCCCGTTGATGTCCGCGATAACAACAAGATGTCATCCGCGAACATCAAGGCGGGCACCCTACCAGTGGCCAGACGGGGAGCATCGTTGTCCTTGATGCCAGAAAGTACATCTATCAGACCATTAACATACAGGCTGAAGAGGGTGGGGGCTAGTACGCAGCCCTGGCGTACACCCCGGGTAACGGGGAAACGAGCTGATAGTTCCCCGTTCCTTCCACATCTCACCTGTGCATAATTCCCTGTATGGAGTCTGATGAGGGCTTCTAACAAATAGGGAGGGAGACCAAGCTCCTCCAAAACCGTCCAGAGCCTCTCCCTGGGAACCAGATCAAATGCGGCCCGCAGGTCCACAAAAACAAGGTAGAGGCTGCCACCCTCCAGTATAGGACCTGGAGTCGAAAGATCTGGTCCGTGGTCGAGACCCCTGATCTAAATCCGGCTTGAAGGGTGGTTAAGATTTTATTCTCCTCCATCCAACCCAATAATCTATCGAGTAGGATTCACCCCATCAGCTTCTGGGTGGTGTCAATTAAGCTAATTGGTCTATAGTTAGAGGGGTAAAGCGGACATCCCTTTTTAAAAATTGGAACAATCTCGGCTCCAAGCCAGGTCTCAGGCAATGCCGAGCCTTGTAGGACCACATTGAACAAGACCATCAGGTATGGGGCCCAGATTTTAGGTTGGGGACGTAAAAGATCTCCCGGGAGCCTATCAAGACCAGGAGCTTTGCTTGGGGGCAGCCTCTCAATTGCCGACTCCACTTCTTTAAGGGAAATAGTATCGGGATTACATGTAGTAGTCTTCTCTGGGGCACCCACTTGTCCCATCCTATCACCGGGGCCCGAGACCCCCGGCAGTCTATGCTCATGCAGGGAGTCTAGGGCCACAGGAGCCCCAGGGGCTGGCTGGTAATCCTTGGTCCCTGGATCCCCAGGACCCAAGACCCCCGGCAGTCGGTACTCGTGCTGGGAGTATGGGGTCGTAGGAATCCCAGGGGCTGGCTGGGTATCCTGAGTCCCTGGATCGCCAGGACCCAAGACCCCCGACAGTCGGAGCTCGTGCGGGGAGTATGGGGTCATAGAAATCCCAAGGACGAGGGTAGTATCTTGATCTTTGCTAGGGGGGGCCCCGGTAGCCCAGACCCCCGGCAGTTTATACTCGTGCGGGGGGTCTGGGGCCGTGGCAACCACAGGAGCCAACATAGTGTCCCGGTTATTACAGAGGGAACCCCCTGGCCCCCAGGCCCCCGACAGTCCATGCTCATGCGGGGGGACCAGGGCCATACAAATCTGGGGGGGTAAAATCGCCCTAGGCGAGTTATCCTGCCCTTGGCGATCAGATATCCCTGACTCAGGACCGGTATAGAGTGACCTAAAATGCGTCTCCCAAACTATGGGAGCTATGTTCGAGACCCCATTATCTCGCTCGCCGCCCGCCGATGACTATATAATACATGGCATTCTGTAATCCCTGTATAAACAGCAGTCACTAATTTCTATATGCGATTCTATCGAAATTTGTGACTGCCGACAAAGCGAGTCGCTGATTATGAAGCAAAAACTTCAGAACTGTGGTGCATATTATCAAGACAGGTGATAAAATTATCGCTGTTTTAGGGGCAGAAAACTGCCGCTAAAACGGCGATAATGGGCTTGATAATATGCTCTATGGAATTACAATTGAAGCCCATGTTAGATGTGAAGGACATCTAACCTGAGCTTCGATTGGAATTCCATAGAGCATATTATCAAACCCATTATCGCCGCTTTAGCGGCAGTTTTCTGCCCCTAAAACGGCGATAATTGTATTGCTTATCTTGATAATATGCCCCTCTATTGCTCTAAGGTTATTACTGTATAGTTCAGATGTCACAAAGCAGGCTGACAGCTGGGGAAGGCCTGTTTATCCAAACAGCCGCACCTGTGCAGAACTTGCCTAATTTTAGGGGGAAATGGATCATAAGGAAACAGTAGCAAGAAAAAGCAGGCGTCTGACAGGGCGATGTCGGCTGAATAGGGTGCAATCTGCACATGAATTTTAGCAACATATAGATCTTCAGTGCGCTGGACTGAACTACAGCGCTTATTTTCACCATTTTCCAGACCAGTCAGCTCATACTCCATGGGCAGTCTTCACAGGGTCACCAGATGAAGAGCTGATGTCACATGGGTAACACAAGCTGGAAATAGTTAGTAAATGTTTGTGTGGAAGCTGTGCATGGATAAAGGTCTATTACAAGGTTGCTCAGCTACTCTTACAAGCAAAAAGCCCCCCTAAGGTTGTTTGGAAAAATAAACAGAAGTAACGGTTGCACTCTGAGGATTAAAGGCGTGCACTGTGTGTGGCATGTAATTTGAAATGAGTTGGGGGGTACTTACAGAAGCCGCTATAAACGCCTGTGTACGCCTACGACCCTCGACCTCCAAGATCAGATAACTCTTAAAAACAGCTTTATGTGGCAGTCTTTTGCTATACATGCAAGAGATCTCCTTGTGGTGTGAGCTGTGATATCGATCTACTCCTTGGAATTTTCACCGCTCCTTTATTTACCTTAGCCTTAGCAAATGATTGCCAAATGGGAATGACTCATGCTGCTTTATAGCATTTTAGGCACTTCTGAAATTATTTTCCAGCAAAAAGCGTGGATAACTTATCTACACTCATATGCAGAGAATTAACCATAAAACACGTTTCTAATCCAGACTCCTATAGCACGAACTTGGAGAATCTACTTTCTTAGAGTGTCTTGTTATTTATTTATTTATGCATTTTTATAGAGCACACTCATCCGACAAAGCATTAGTGTGCTCCAAAGTAGAGCAAGGCAATAGGCAGAATTGTTATATGGACCCAAATTAAGCAACCATGTAGCTGGGAACAATTATGTACATCTAAGCATCACAAGCAGATCCTGCCACTCAAGGAGGGAGCTGAAATAGGACACAACTGATCAGGAAGTGGGATTTAAACTGTGGTTTGGGGAGTAGAAAGAGGACAAGGGAGGATGATGACCTGCAACGATGGCTGTGGTATCTTGCTATGGGATTCTGTGCATGCATAGGGAATTCTATCCAGGCACACAGTAGTTTCTCCATGGGACCTGTGGGTTCTGAGAATGTTGGTGTTTGAAAGTAGACTTCTGGAAGAGGATGAAGGAGCTGGATGGGGTGATATCTACTTCCTGAGAATAAAGTTCATCTGTAATCAATCTACTTCCTACACCTGTACTTTCATACACTAGCAGCGTGCAGAAGCAACCCATGAAAACCTCAGTGATTCACCTCAACGTCCTGCTGAGAAACTGCTTAGTTCCTTTAGCAGATTGAGCGCTGATGGTTTTGTGGGTACCCTGACCGCCCTAAGCGATCCAAAATTATAACTTTGTGAATAACTTTTGCTTGGAAATGCTGACAGTGTCTGTCTGGAGCAATCTCTGCAGCGCAAACTATTCTTAATGCCTTTCGTCATACAAACTTGTAGCGCGATCACTTGATTGTTCATAGGCTTTCGCTGACTCACAGACTTTGACATCTATTGTGTTTTAGGTCAACCCTAGAGGGAGCACGCATGCTCTGGGAGACTGCAGTAGAATAATATGGGAGATAAGCAATGCCCACACTCCACCCATATTGGCTTGTGTCATTGTTGTTCGTAAATACTGCCTTTGGATCCTTTAATAGGCTTGTCAGTCCTTCCTTAGTACAGCCTTTACTTCATTTGTAACCTCCCATGGCTACTAGCCCCTTTACTTTGGATGTTACATGGGACCTGCTATTTAGTTTCTAAGTACCATTTACTTTATTGAGTTTATCTTACTGCAGGACGGACATGCTGCTTGAGCTGAAACCGATTGTGTTTTTTCAAACAGCACCCCCGTCCTCTTTACACAGGCGCCCACTTTCAATCACTTTAACCCAGCATTATCTCATGTCAGTTTTAACCCTCAAGTAAAATGGATTTAGAAATGATAAGGGAATTAAGTAATGTGAATTCCAGGTAGCACATAATCATGTGCTAATGGGCTGAAGCAGACAACAGCACATCTGTGTTACATGTCATCTACACTAAAGCCATCGGACTGGTTGTTTTCAAAAGCCTGTTTTATTGACAATAACACCACCAATACCAGCACCACCAATGCCACCAGTACCAGCAATGCCACCACCACCAATACCACTACCAATACCAACAATACCACCACCAATACTACCAACAACTGTGGTTTAAGGAGTAGAAACAGGACAAGGGATTGTGTGAGCTCTTTAAGGTTTAGGTTTAGTTGCTATAGATTGTAATATCTTCTGTCTTGAAGAGATGAACTGTACAATTCAGAATAAAAGCTGAGTACCAAAGATAGGGGTGCCAAAAAGACACTACCTACTAGTTTATTCTCAGATCTTTGAAGGACCATGATGATTATTCGCTACCAGGGGTGCATTAGGGCGGGTTTTCTTAGGATCATGTTTGTTTTTGTTTAAAGAAATAAGCATCAGCCAGAATAAACGCTGCCGCCGTGTTGATGCATAGTCTGAAAAGTGACAATCAGAGACCTAACAACAATAGGAAGAACACTGTTTCTGATTAATTGTTTATTAAACACCACACACCTCTCAGTCCCAGCATCTAAGACACATCCTACACATTATCTCCCTCCCACCACAGAAATTTCTGCTAGTTGCAAATGGAAATGCAACTTTAACTGTGGTTAAGAGAATGCAGTTCAGGTCAATAGAGAC
This sequence comes from Lissotriton vulgaris, assembly GCF_964263255.1. Taxonomy (NCBI): domain Eukaryota; kingdom Metazoa; phylum Chordata; class Amphibia; order Caudata; family Salamandridae; genus Lissotriton; species Lissotriton vulgaris. The sequence continues at coordinate 246,940,413 of NC_141688.1, read as the reverse complement.
ATGTATGAGATTGGCCAGTCAACACTGTCTACCTCAGTGTGAGATGGGTCAAGAATGGAAATCTCTCACTGACTAGCACTACCACCGCAAACCATAGACCTTAGGCTACAGACATGGGTCCTCAGCTTCTATGAGGACCCCGAATTCCTAGTACTGTGATTAATTATCGACCAGTCAATGTTGGCATCTTTGAAAAAAGGCTCACAGCATATCCTCAGACAACAGTGAGTCAACATGGCAATATTGACGCAGAAAAGAAAGCAAGTTAACAGATAGTTTTACTATTCCTCATAATTAACAGCGCAAACTGCTGTGGAACATGGCCTTAAATTCCCCCAAAAACCACTATGACAATGCCAGCTTTGATTTTTTGTTTCCACTGTGTTGCACAGCAGCCCACGCTATTGTGCAATATGTTAAACTAAATAAGAGGGGGAAGGAACACAAGGGTGGAGGAGGAGGAAGCAGCAATAACGGTCAGCGGGATTAGGGGGGTATACAGAAACAAAACAATGGAGGAGGGAGTATGCAGTCAATGCACTGTTGAAAGCTGGACCTAAAAACAAGAACAAAAAATTGTGTGAAGCTTATTAGTAATCAGGAACAAAAAGTAGGCCCCTCCAGCCCCTGTGGAGCCGGGGGAGCTCTGCTCTTCAGATGACCCCCCATTCAGCCCAAAACAAATGAATATCTGTGAAACATGTGCGAATTGTAAGCTCCTTGTCACATTCTGTGGGGGGTGGGGCATCATTTTTTGTTACCCCAATACCAGTAATAACGCAGGTCTTTAGTTACATTTTAGAGAGAACTTCAGCCTGCTTTTACTGGGTAAGTTTCAGGCATCAAATCGTAGAAACAATGGGCCATGTTCACAAAAATATGTCGGAGCGTGGAGCTGTGCGTAATTTTGCAGCAGTGTACTCCGACATTTTGAAAATGTGCTTCCCCTAGGGCTGGTGCAAAAAAATCTGCAAAGCGCCCGCACAGGCACCCTGTCACTATGTTGCAAGAGTGCCTGCGCTGCTGGGATGATTGTTTATGTGCTGGAAGGGACAACTAAGTGCACATAAACAATCAATAATGACAATTTGCACCTTCTATGTGTGCTGAAGAATGCAGCACACATGGAAAGAGCAAAAAACAAGGAGAAATGAATTTCTCTCTGTTGTGCCATTTTATTGTCTGGTATTCCATGGCATTCGTTTTTGGCACTGCCTCAGCTTTGTAAATATGGGGCAGCAGCAAAAAGCATTGGGTGTTTTGGTGGAATGGTCACAGCAACACCCATTACAAGCCCCTTTGCCACAGAGGACTGCAGCTAAAAGGGGCATATTTACATGGTGGCGTTAAGTGTCTTAGCGCCATCTTGTAAATATGGAAAATGGCACTGCACCACCAAAGCATCAAAAAAGTGAACTGCCATGGCGCTAAGGGCTTCTAAATATGCCCTAATAGTTCCACATTTTTATCTCCAACATTTCTGCTATTCCTTCAAAACATGACAGAAAATGTTTGTAATTAATGTTAATATAATTTCCACTTTGTGGAGACATATCCTCAGGCACTTATGCACTGGGGCCCATATTTTCCATTATCTCTGTATCACCGAACTGCCCACACACACTTTAATTTTCATTTTTCTTCAATCGAATAACACAAGCTTCTCTGGTGAAATAAGTTATCCTTAAAAAACGAAATCTCGCAGGGGGTCATTCCTAGAAACACGAGAGGCCGGAGTGATTGACCGCATGAAAAGCAACGTCCATCACATTGGGACTATGCGTGATTTATTCTGTTTGACAAGCCCTGCAGAACACATTAAATTTTGATGGCTCAGAAATGTCAGCATGACTTCCATGAAATAAAGCATGCGTTTTTTGAATGTACAATGGAGAGTGTATTGTACAAATGTGAAGTGTTATTTAGTGTTACTTGTGTCATTTGTGTTAGTCATGTGTTGATTATGCGGTGGATATGAATGTTTGCAACTAATATTAATTAAGTCAAAACAGCTTAAAGGAAATGCCCTAGTAAAATATTATATATCATGAAACATTGAAATTCAGCAAAAAAGCAATGCAAGGATTGGGCTATCTTTGAACAATCTGATCGTTTATATTTCGTGCTTCCTGTTCTACCTCAAACAGGCTGGAAGCCTATTTACTCACCTCAGCTACGGGTCGGACTCTCCTAAAGGGCAATCTGGAAGTGTCAGAAGGGACAGCCTGTCAGGTGAATTTTTGGGTTGCTTTTCGGGTGGGTGTGTGTTAAACATGAGATACTCGGTGTGGTTTTCCCTCAATCATTTCCCTTATTTCCCCTTATTTTCGTTGGCTCTAAGACTCTGCGCACTTCTCCACTCCTAACCAGTGCTATAGTGCTTACTCTTGTAAACATGGTACTATTTACACTTAATTTATTGGTAGGACAGCAGTAAAGTTGTATACCATATGCCCAGGGCTTGTAAATTAAATAAAACTAATGGGCCTGTGGCACTTATTGTGCCAACCGCTTAAGTAGCCTTTTAAAATATGACTCAGGCCTGCCATTGCAGCTACAGTGACGGTCGTCTTAGAGACGTGGCCTGCATTTCAGACTAGAGCGGTGTTAAACTTGGTATCTTTGGGCGTGTTTCCCCCGAGTTTTTGCTTTCTGCCCTCCTGGTTTTCACTCTGTTTTTGCTGGTATAACGTTTATGCGTGCTTTACGCACTGCTGATCAGTGGTAAAGCGCTGGTGCTCCTGTGGTAAATTGTGTTATGATTTGATGTGTGACTTACTTGTCAGTCCCAAGTAATAAGCACTGCAGGTGCCGGGGCTTGTGAGTCCACCGCTACTTATGGGCCTGCAGCATGGATTGTGCCACCCACGTACGTAGCCCGAGAAAGGTAGAAGTGAAGGAAGTTTGGTAGGCCTGAACTCAGCGTCTAAAGATGCAGCCTTTAGCAAGGGTGCCCTTTTCATTCTGAGTTCATAAAGGCCACTTTTAGAAAGTGGGTATTGTTTTGCTCTGTCAACCTGTGTGCCGCTGCTGGAATGTGGATTGCCTGTCTGGTATTTGGACGACAGATGGCTAGGTAGCAGGATGGCTCCCGATATTCTAGGTAGGTCAGGAAAGGGATAAATAGACCTGGGTTGTGATGGGGGAAGAGGGAGGACCCCGCAGAAATTACCCTTGTTTCACTAGGGGACAGTGAGATGGTCCCAGGAGCCCAGGTGCCCCTAACACAAAGAAATACAGCACCTGGTTGACATCAACGGGAAAAGGGTAGAAGCTCTCAGGGATACTGGAACCAGTGTGACCTCAGTCCGGTGTCAACTGGTCCCTAAGACGCAGGTAGTCCCCGGGGCATTCCACCAGGTTATCGCATTCGACAATTTAGAGCGCCAGTGTCAGGTGGCGCAGGTTCCCTTCGTGTTGGGGGGGTCTCAGTTCCCTTGAGGGTAGTTGTGAGCCCTTCCATGCCTATTGATTGTCTGCTCGGTAACGTCTTGGAGCAGTCCTTTTGGAAGGATGTTGAGCTCAGGTCGCACTTGGTGATGTTGGGGTTGCATGTCCACTCGGTCGATGGCAGCCCGAGAGGGTGAACAGAGTGATCCAGAGCCTGAGACAGTGGCCCGGGTCCCTACCAAAAGAAAGGGCAATGGGTGTGGGAAACCGCCCACTGAGGTTCTCATGGCCTGGGAGGAGGTGGACCTCGAGGGGGAGGCCCCGGTGCCTACAGGAGAGCAGGTAGCCAAACTGGGAGACATCTCTGAGCTGACCAATTGGCAGCAAGAAGGGTGTCCCACCTGGGAGTAGTTCTGACAGGAGCAGAAAGAGTGCCCTTCTCAGGAGGGTCTGCGGCGGCAGGCCGCAGCCCTGGCGACTAGTGATCAGTCCAGATCACATTGGATCTATTGAGAGCATGATCTCCTGTACAGCGAGCCTAATGTAGCAGAACCTGGATCAACCCGTGTGCTCATGATACCTCAGTGCTTCCGGACCTTCCTACTGCGTCTGGCTCACGACGTGCCTTTGGCAGGACATTTGGGGCAGAACCCCACATCCGACTGCCTTCGCATTTGAGGCCAGAAAAAGAGGGTGACAAGCCAGTCAAAGGTCTTGACCTTTGACCGGCTTGTCACCCACTTTTTCTGGCCTCAAATGCGAAGGCAGTAGGATGTGATTTGTCGGTCTTGCCAAACTTGCCAGGCGAGTGGTAAGAGTGGGAGGAAGGTCAAAGCACCTCTCCAACCATTCCTCGTGGTGGGTACACCCTTTGACAGGGTAGGGATGTACATTGTGGGGCCACTGGATCCGTGGGCAACAGGTACATCCTGGTCTTGGTGGACCATGCCACCCGGTACCCAGAGGCAATCCCTCTCAGGACAATGTTGTGGTGAGCAGGGTGCTAATGGGGATCTTTTCCCATTTGGGGTTCCCGAGAGAGGTGATTTGAGACAGGGGGACCAATTTCATATCAAAGTATATGACATCCCTGTGGAAGGAGTGTGGTGTTACGTACAAGTTCACCACTCCTTACCACCCTCAAGGTAACGGTCTGGTGGAAAGGTTCAATCGGACCTTAAAGGGCATGATCAAGGGTCTCCCTGAACCCATGAGGCGTAAGTTGTACATCCTCTTACCATGCCTGCTCTTTGCATACAGGGAGGTACCCCAGAAGTCTTTCGAGTTCAGCCCCTTCAAGCTTTTGTACGGTCACCTCATGCGAGGACCACTCAGCTTGGTAAAGAAGGGCTGGGAGGCTGCTCCCAAGAAGACACCAAAGGATGTGTTCAGCTACATGCTGGCCTTCTGCAACCAAATGGTCCACTACAGGAAACTCGCTCAGACGAACCTCGAGGCCAGCCAGGAAGAAATGAAGAAGTGGTATGACCAGAATACAACTCTGGTAGTTTCAACCTGGACAGAAAGTGTGGGTTATGGCCCCTGTGGAAGCTTGTGCCTTGCAGGACAAGTGGGCGGGGCCCTTTGAGGTGTAGTGTAGTTCCTATATTCCCAATAGGCTCTGCGCATTGGAATAATATATCCTGTAGCTTAGACATAGGACTGAGGTCTACTAGGTCTCTACCGGGTATATTAGACTTAATTGTGAGTGCCAGCTAGCTCAGAGGTCACTAGAAACTTTCTCGAATAAACAAGAAGGGATTAGTTTCTGACAACCGCATAAAACATGACAGCTTTGTTTCCCAAGAAAAAGAAATCAAATCTCTAGTGTCACGGAAACAATAGATAACTATTTCACTCAGTCAATCGTGCATGATTAGTTTCACCAGAGGTGCAAGAGAAATAGAGAGACAGACGTTTTCAATAAAAAAGGTATTTATTGAACAGTCTTCGTTCTCAAGCATTGAAAATGAACTGCTACAATAGTAAAGCTTACTATGAAGAACAATTCATATAATACGGACAGTATTATAAAGTAGTACTGTAAAATCACGATATGGTTTCTAAGCCATAAAGTGCATAAAATGTATAAAATACATGAAATACATACAGTGATAAAAGGAAGACTAAAAGGTACTCAACTGGTGCTTCTAAAATACACCTACCCCGATGTACCTAACCCATGTCTAGTACGAGGGGGAAAGTAGAAGAGGAGGAGCTTAAGTTTTAGAAGTTCTCTGCCAGGAATCTGATTCCAAAAATTCTCTAAGAGGTCTAATCAGCTCCGTACCTTTGGTTCTGGAATGAAGGAGGTCTTGTATCTCGTTCTCGGGACTCGACTTCCCAGACACCCGCAAGGGTAGCCTGGAAACACAGGAGCTGGATTTCTCGGCAAGAGAAATGACAGAGTCTCGCAGTGCGTCTGCTGGATGGTCGGC